>NC_089261.1:21611740-22877307 GCF_963930625.1 Muntiacus reevesi
ATTCTCCCGATCCTTTTAGATTTCCCGTTCGCCGGAGGGTCGAGGGTGCTGGACCTGTAAGTGTCACAGCAGCTGAGTGATGGTCTAGCTTTGTCAAAGTCAGAAAACAATTTCCACAGCCTGGAGGAGCCCAGGGTACGGGGACCTCAGACCCCACGGGCTATGTAGACACAGGCAGGCCATCCAAGCACTGGCGCCCCATTTCTTCATCTGGTAAATAGAAAATAGGTTGATGATGATCATGACAATAATGACTCTACCACTTAGAGTCTGAGGAGTCACCCCAGGATGTAATTAAAAACACAGATTCTCAGGCTCCACCCCGCCCTGCTGATTCAGGGGCAGCCCGGGTTTGCATTGAATGATGCCCTGCTGTGTCCCTGGTGCCCGGTCTGAATCTAGGGCCTTGAACTGGCACCTGATGGAGGAGACTGAGTTCTGCTCTTGGAAAAGCTCATCCCCAGGAGCCCAAGTTGGTGTTGGGATGTGGTCCCCTTTGCCTCCATGCAGTATCGCCTCCAAGAGACGGTTCTGGGTTGAGCCATTTTTTTCTGGAACCTTCCTTCGGGCCAGATCCTGGCCACATCCTGTGCCCGATCCTCATATGTGTCTGTTCCTCCCCCAGGTCCTTTGCTAAGCCCCCGAAGCAGGTGCAGACGGTCTGCGAATGCATCCTCATCATGAAAGGCTACAAAGAACTCAACTGGAAAACCGCCAAGGGCATGATGTCCGACCCCAACTTCCTGAGGTCTCTGATGGAAATCGACTTTGATTCCATTACCCAGAGCCAAGTTAAGAACATCAGAGGTGAGCACAGATGGATGGAGGGTCAGCCAGGCTGGTTCTCAACCTGGCAGTTCAGTCTTTGGGGCGGGGAGGGAGGGCGAGGAGGGGGCTTGTCGCAGGCACACCCTCCCGTGGGGTCCAAATGGTGTTGCGGTGGCTGTGCTGATGGAAGAACGGGAATGACTGTCCCTAGAGGAAGATGGCGGCATAGCTGCATGGAACAGAGGGTGGTGGTGGGATGGGCAGTAGCAGCGGATGCCACATGAATGTGTGATCCAGCAACAGCCCTAGTTCTCCTTAGCAGGAACACAGCTGTCTTCTGGAGCCCACTCTAGCTTGTCTTCTGTGCATCTTATCTGATGGGGGGGCATAGTGGTGCCAAGAATCGGTCTAATGGGCAAAGGACTGGAATAGGCGTTTCTCCAAAAAAGACAGACAGATGGCCAAAAAGCATATGAAACTGTGCTTAATGCTGGTTACTAGGAAAATGCTCATCAAACCACAAAGAGGTAGCATTCAGATCCACTCAGATGGTGTAATTTAAACAAAACCACACAAAACAACAAGTGTTAGGGAGGATGTGGAGAACTTGCAACCCTTCTACATTGTTGGCAGAAATGTAAAATCATGTGGAAAACAGTTTGGCAGTTCCTCAGAAGGTTAATCATAGAATTACCATGTGTCCCAACCATTTCACTCCTATGTATATACACAAAGAATAGAAAATACATATTCAAACAAAAGCTTATGTGCAATGTCCCTGACAGCATTACTGACAATAGCTAGTGATGGGTGGAGACAACCCACGTGTCTATCAGCAGATGAATGGATAGCAAGAACAAACATATCCACACAGTGGAATATTATTCGGTCAAAAAAGGAATGAGCGTCATTTATGTTTTAGCTGCTGTATGCTACAACATAGATGAACCTCAAATACGTGATGCCAAGTGAAAGAAGTCAGGCACAAAAGGTCACATATTGTAACTCCATTTATATGAAATATTCATAGGTGAATCCATAGGGACAGAAAGCAGATTAATGCTTGCCAGTGTCTGGGGAGGGGAAATGGGTTGATTGCTGAATAGCTGTGAAGTTTCCCTTTGAGATGATGAGAATATCTTGCAACTAGGTGGAAATGAGGCCTGCAGAATCTTGTGACTCTACTGAATGCCACTGACGTGTATACACTTTAACATGGTTCATTTTATGTTATGTGAATTTCAGTTCAGTTAGGCAGAATGGATATTCAGGGGAGAAAAAAAAAGAACTGGTCTAACCTTGACTACTCTCCTTGTGCCTCTTGCCTGTAGGAAGTCTTCTACAGGTCCCTGGGGGGTGGGCGAGGAGGAGGAGCCAGCACCACCCACCCCATTCCCTTCTTTTCAGTTACAGAAGCCACACAGTTCCTGCTAAGCCTGACTCCTGATCCGCCCCCAGAGCTTAGCCAGAGGGAATGATGTTAGTCTTCGTTCAGGCATATACAAGTTCATTGTGTCACTGTTTATCATGATGGCTTATTCAGAACTTTATCATCAGTGCATTTTTTTCAGCCACTTAAAAACAAAACTAATTAAAACCGGGAGGATAACAACAGCTACAGAAACCCAAGGGGCTCTCTTTATCCGATCCTTGGATGGGTTTCCATTTAGGTGAAGTTCTTTCCAGAGTGAGGGGGCAGGTGGAGGTGATGGAGCCCCCATAATGACAGTTAAATGAATCCCAGTTCACTGCCAGCTCTGAGCCACCTTGGTGCCCACTTAGGAGTCCTCACTGACGCCTTGGGTCTCCAGGGCCTTCTGGGTGTCCACAGAAGTGCCTGTGTCATAGATGTCCTGGAGGGCAGTAACCTGGGCCCCTTACTCACATCTTAAACAGCCACTCACAAAGAACTCATTTAAGGTTGGATCCACCTGTTATCTGGGGGAGAGCTGTCCAATCCCTCTCACAGGATTACCAGGGAGTAAGGAACTAGTTACACTTGCTTTGTTCATAGTTAGCTTATTTCTCATTTTATTCTCCCGAGACAAAGCTCACTGCTCATTGAGATCATTGCGTCTTTGACCTCTAGGCCTCTTGAAGACCCTCAATACCACGACCGAGGAAATGGAAGCCGTGAGCAAAGCAGGCTTGGGGATGCTGAAGTTTGTTGAAGCTGTGATGGGCTACTGTGATGTTTTTAAAGAAATCAAGCCCAAAAGAGACAAGGTACTGCCCATCTGTAAGCCCTGCTCACTTCTGCCAAGAGATCATTTTGGAGTCAGAATGAATGTGTCCACAGCTTTACTGGAAAAATTCTGGCAAGGTTCTGATTTCAAACCACATAAACATTTCCCCCCAAGTACATACAGCTCTCATTTAGATGTAATGTGAACTGACAGAGCCAAAGGCTGAAAGGTTTTTTTAAAATTTTTAATTTTATATTGGAGTGTAGCTGATTAACAGTGTTGTGATAGTTTCAGGCGGACAGCAAAGGGATTTGGCCATACATGTATCCCTTCTCCCCCAGACTCCTCTCCCATATAACATTGTGAAAGATTTTTGAATAAAAGAGGGTAAAATTCATTCTCGAGGGAGGGCTAATGCAGGGTTTCTCATCCTTGGCGCTATTGCCATTTTGGATTGGATCTTTTTTTTGTTTTGTGGAGCTATCCTGGGCATTGTAGGATGTTGAACAGCATCCCTGGCCTCTACCCACTAGATGCCCCCAAGTTTCAACAACCAGAAATGTCTCCAGACTTTGCCATGCGTCCCTTGAAGGAGGCAAAATAAGTCCCTGTTGAGAACCACTGGATCAAAGTAACATACAGAAGGCACAACACCAAGAGAATTGTATAAGGTTGATTCCATCATTTTGAGACGTGTTTTTATTTATTTATTTTTGGCTGTGTACGATCTTAGTCGTGGCATGCAGGCTTTTCTCTGATTGTGGCTCAGTAATGGCAGCACTCCAGCTTAGTTGCCCCAAGGCATGTGAGGTCTTAGTTATCCTTCGAGGGATCGAACCTATGTCCCCTGCATTAAAAGGTGGATTCTTAACCACTAAACCACCAGGGAATGCCCAAGACATATTTTGACATTGCTTTTTAACTCAGGATTTTGTCACTCAGAAAACTTAGAACCCGTAATAGGGCTGGTAGTATCTTCAGTGCAGGGCTTCACTTGTGGCACAGTGGTAAAGAATTCGCCTGCAATGCAGGAGACGCTGGAGGTGAAGCTTCGATCCTGAGTCAGGAAGATCCCCTGGAGGAGGAAATGGCAACCCATTCCAGTATTCTTGACGGGAAAAATCCCACAACAGACAGAGGAGCCTGGTGGGCTACAGTCCACTAGGGTCACAAAAGAGTTGGATATGATTGATGTTACTGAACACACACACACAAACACACACACAATCTTCAGTGCATTTTTTGAGTTTTGGACTTAGACTCACAGGGTCCTCTTACTGGGACCTTAATTCATATGAAAGTTAAGTTGTCTGCTAACTCAGTACAGGACATCTTTTTTCAAATGGGTTGTGGGATTTTGCATTAAACCATTGAAAAGATTCCTAAGAGGAGAAGCCATGTGCCTTGCTATGGGTGGCCCCAGAAGATAAGGACAATGATAGAAATGCAGGTGGAGGAATTCCCTGGCAGTTCAGTGGTTAAGACTCAGTGCTTTCACTGCCATGGGCCTGGGTTCAATTCCTGGTCAGGGAACTAAGAACCTACAAGCTGCATGGCATGGCCAAAAAACAATGTAGGTGGACATAAGCCAGGTGTGAGACTATATCATTCTCACCTCACAACTGTCTTTTTGCCCACTGTTTTGGAAATTGTCTTCACTTAGGTGGCCAGGCTGGAGCGGAATTTTTACCTTACCAAACGTGAGCTGGAGAAGATCCAGAATGAGCTGGCAGCGATCCAGAGGGAACTGGAAGCTCTGGGGGCCAAATATGAGGCGGCCATCCTGGAGAAGCAGAAGCTGCAAGAGGAAGCCGAGATCATGGAGAGACGGCTGATCGCGGCCGACAAGCTCATCTCGGGGTTGGGCTCGGAGAATGTCAGGTCAGCCTGAGTAACGGGCCCTCCTGCTAAGTGGCTCTAAGCCACATTTTGAGGGGATTTTTAAAGAATTGCTATTTATTTGTTGGTTTCTTGGTTGCACTGGGTCTTAGTTGTAGTATGTGGGATCCAGTTCCCTGAGGGGATCGACCCAAGGCCCCCTGCATTGCGAGCACAGAGTCTTAACCACTGGACCACCAGAGGAAGTCTGAAAACTTTGTGGTTTGTGAGTGAACATCAGCAACAGAATTTCTCGCCATATGGAATCTTTATTCCACACTGCATTTTGAGCTGAAAACCATGTGACAAAGTTCTGATTTTACTATTATCATGTCTAAGGTGCATAATGCCTGTTTTATAGATTCTTTTTTTTTAATTAAGATTTTTTGATGTTTAAGTCTTGATTGAATTTGTTACAATATTGCTTCTATTTTATGTTTTGGTATTTTGGCTATGAGGCATGTGGGATCCTTGTTCCCTGACCAGGGATCGAACCCCCTTGAAAGGAAAAGTTTAACCACTGCACCACCAGGGAAGTCTCCTATATATATATGTCTTCTTTTAAAATTAGGTCTCTAGTGTTATTTACTGAATGACTGTTAAGGAGAGGCAGTGCAGCGGTGGATACTGGGAGAAACTAGTGCCCTGGAGCCTGGGAATGTTTGTGTCTTTTCTTAAATTTTAATTGGAGGCTAACTCCTTCACAATATTGTGGTGGTTTTTGCCATACATTGACATGAATTAGCCATGGGTGTACATGTGTTCCCCATCCTGAACCCCCCTCCCATCTCCCTCCCCATCCCATCCCTCAGGGTTATCCCAGTGCACCAGCCCTGAGCACCCTGTCTTATGCATCGAACCTGGACTGGCGATCTGTTTCACATATGATAATATACATGTTTCAATGCTATTCTCTTGGATCATCCCACCCTTGCCTTCTCCCACAGAGTCTAAAAGACTGTTCTATACATCTGTGTCTCTTTTGCTGTCTCGCATATAGGGACATTGTTACCATCTTTCTAAATTCCATATATATGCGTTAGTATACTGTATTGGTGTTTTTCTTTTTGACTTACATCACTCTGTATAATAGGCTCCAGTTTTATCCACCTCATTAGAACTGATTCAAATTTATTCTTTTTAATGGCTGAGTAATATTCCACTGTATATATGTGCCACAGCTTCTTTATCCATTCATCTGCTGATGGACATCCAGGTTGCTTCCATGTCCTGGCTATTATGAACAGTGCTGCAATGAACACTGGGGTACACGTGTCTCTTTCAATTCTGATTTCCTTGGTGTGTATGCCCAGTAGTGGGATTGCTGGGTTATATGGCAGTTCTATTTCCAGTTTTTTAAGGAATCTCCACACTGAACAGAATGTTTGTTTCTTGATGACCTTTAACCCCAAGTCCCTTCTGGATCCATCTGGAGGAGGACCTTCTCTGTTGCTGACGCTCCTTGTGGCTGGTTCACTCCTGACCTTCACTTTTAAGCAGGTGGAGCTGTTTGATGCTTATGGGCAAGAGGATCACTGGGCCATAGATGGTCTGCTGGATGTGACGCAGTTTCTAACCTGACACGTGTAAAAAATGTATGGAAAACGCTGGAAAATATTGTTTGCTTGTGGGAAACAAACCATTTTCAATATGTCTAAAATCTAGAAGGGCTTCCCTGGTGATCCAGTGGCTAAGGCTCCATGCTCCCAATGCAGGGGGCCTGGGTTCCACCCCACATAGCTTCCCATGTAGCTCGGTCGGTAAAGCATCTGCTGGCAGTGTGGGAGACCTGGGTTCAATTCCTGGGCCTGGAAGTTCCTCTAGAGAGGGAAATGACAGCCCACTTCAGTATTCTTGCCTGGAGAATCCCATGGAGAGAGGAGCCTGGTGGGCTACAGTCCACGGGGTCTCGAAGAGTCGGACATGACTTAGAGCTTTCTTTCTTTTGGGTTCCAGCCCTGGTCAGGGAACCAGATCCCACATGCCACAAACTGAAGAGTTCCCATGCCCCCAAAAATCTCATGGCCTGATGAAGATCGAGAAGACCCCATGTGCTGCAATGAAGACCTGGCGTAGCCAAATAAACACTAACAAAATCTAGAAGACTTTGGCTGCTTACCAGAAGAGGCCAAATGAAACACCTGCTTTCTTTTTTCTTGGTCAGAATTTTGTCACCCAGTAGGATAGGGGCTCATGCTCTGCTGGGCATGTTTATAAGTTATTGCTTAGGTGTTTGGAAACAATTCAGCTACAACTTAATGCATATCTTTGAGACCAAATGTATCCCCCAAACATTTATCGAGGCCCCTGTTAGATGCTGGGTTCTGCTGGGCACCTGGGATTGAACGAAGCCTTTGAAAACACTGGGTTCGTTAGGCGGGGAACGGGCAAATTGAGCCAGTGATCTCTGTTCTCAACAAGAAAAGAGTATCTCAGGAAATGTTTCCTTCTGGTGTGCCCCCTCCCGGCCGTATGTCAGGCTAGTTCTTCTAGAAGGTTCCTTCGGGTTGTGCTGGGAGGTGATGACTCAGGGCAGCCCCTCCTCCGGTCTGCTCTGCCAGGTGGCTGAATGATTTGGACGAGCTGATGCACCGGCGGGTGAAGTTGCTGGGCGACTGCCTCCTGTGCGCAGCCTTCCTGAGCTACGAGGGCGCCTTCACGTGGGAATTCCGGGACGAGATGGTCAACCAGGTGTGGCAGAACGACATCCTGGAGCGGGGGATACCCCTGAGCCAGCCCTTCCGACTGGAGAGCCTGCTCACGGACGACGTGGAGATCAGCAGGTGAGGGCCACCCTGAGCTGGGAGGACCGGGGGAGCCTCGGGGCAGCGTGCAGA
Source organism: Muntiacus reevesi (assembly GCF_963930625.1). Taxonomy (NCBI): domain Eukaryota; kingdom Metazoa; phylum Chordata; class Mammalia; order Artiodactyla; family Cervidae; genus Muntiacus; species Muntiacus reevesi. The sequence continues at coordinate 21,619,410 of NC_089261.1, forward strand.
GCTGGCGGTGTGCCTGACTGACCCACCTTCACAGAGACTGCAGGGAGTGCTGACCGCCCAGCTCCCCCGATTTGGATGCTCCTGGTCAGTTCAAACTTGACCAGAAAAGTCCCCATTTCCCCTGTTGCTGTCCCTTCCAGGTGGGGCTCCCAGGGGCTGCCCCCTGATGAGCTCTCGGTTCAGAATGGCATCCTCACCACCCGGGCCAGCCGCTTCCCCCTCTGCATCGACCCCCAGCAGCAGGCCCTCAACTGGATAAAGAGAAAAGAGGAGAAGAACAACCTGCGGGTATGGCTGCCCTCTCCCTCCATGTCCTCACCCTCCTGCTGCCCTTGGGTCGCAGCTCTGTTCTCCCCAGTATTCCCGAGCCTCCAGCAGGCCAAGCTGAAATGCCACCATCCCAAGGCCCCAAGCAGATTGTCCCCCTCCTGGGCCCTCCACCCCGTTGAACCTTGGAGGGTGGCTTGTGAACCACCTTGAATCTGACCCTGCCATTTGCCCTGGTGGCTCAGACAGTAAAGAATCTGCCTTCATGTCAATGTATGACAAAACCCACTGAAAAATAAAAAAATTAAAAAAAAAAAAAAAAAAAAAAAAGAATCTGCCTGCAATACAGGAGACCCAGGTTCAATCCCTGGGTCAGGAAATCCCCTGGAGGAGGGAATGGCAACCCGCTCCAGTATTCTTACCTGGGAAATCCCAGGGACAGAGGAGCCTGGTGGGCTATAGTCCCTGAGGTCACAAAGAGTCAGACACGACTGAGTCTGACATTTTTTTTGTCCTGTGGGTTGCCTCTCAGGCTGCGAGCAACCTAAAGGCAAAGTCAGTTCAGTCAGTTCTGTCCCTCAGTCATGTCTGACTCTTCGCAACCCATGGACTGCAGCACGCCAGGCTTCCCTGTCTATCACCAGCTCCTGAAGCTTGTACAAACTCATGTCCATCGAGTCGGTGATGCCATCCAACCATCTCATCCTCTGTTGTCCCCTTCTCTTCCCGCCTTCAGTCTTTCCCAGCATCAGGGTCTTTTCCAGTGAGTCAGTTCTTCATATCAGGTGGCCAAAGTATTGGAGTTTCAGCTTCAGCATTAGTCCTTCTGATGAATATTCAGGACTGATTTTCTTTAGGATTGACTGGTTTGATCTCCTTGCAGTCCAAGGGACTCTCAAGTCTTCTCCAGCTCCATGGTTCAAAAGCATCAATTCTTCGGTGCTTAGCTTTCTTTATAGTCCAACCCTCACACCCAGACATGACTACTGGAAAAACCATAGCTCTGACTAGACAGACCTTTGTTGGCAAAGTGATGTCCCTGCTTTTTAATATGCTGTCTAGGTTGGTTATAGCTTTTCTTCCAAGGAGCAAACATCTTTTAATTTCATGGCTGCAGTCACCATCTGCAGTGATTTTGGAGCCCAAGAAAATAAAGTCACTGTTTTCATTGTTTCCCCATCTATTTGCCATGAAGTGATGGGACCAGATGCCATGATCTTAGTTTTCTGAATGTTGAGTTTTAAGTCAACTTTTTCACTCTCCTCTTTTGCTTTCTTCAAGAGGCTCTTTAGTTCTTCTTCTCTTTCTGCCATAAGGATGGTGTCATCTGAGTATGTGAGGTTATTGATATTTTCTTCTGGCAATCTTGATTCCAGCTTGTGCTTCATCCAGCCCAGAATTTTACATGACGTATTCTGCATATAAGTTAAATAAGTAGGGTGACAGCCTTGATGTACTCCTTACCTGATTTGGAACCAGTCTGTTGTTCCACGTCCAGGCAAAAGCAGTACTTTATTCATCTTTGCATCCCACCAACGCAGTGCAGGGCTGGGAGGCCTTAGCTGCTTGATCACTTTCTTTTTGGAGGGCAGGGTAGAGGCTTGATTGAGATAAAATTTGCCTACCATTCAATCCCCCCATTGGAAGCATGTAGTTCCGTGGGTTTTAGTATATTACACACAGAGTTGTGTAACAATCACCAGGACCAATTTTTATCACTCGCCCCCCCCACACAAAAGATACTGTGTCCTTTAGCTATCACCACCTCCCAAACTTTCATTTCCCCTCCTGCCCACTCACCCACCCCCAGCCTCTGACAACCACTGATATTTCATGCATCTCTATAGATTTGGGTATTCCAGACATTTCCAGTGAATGGGATCATACAGCCTGTGGCCTTTTGTGACTGTCTTCTTTCACTTAGCAACATGTTTTTCAAAGTTCATTTTCCCTGCTTAGCAAATCCAACATTTTTAAAAGGCTTTGTTCAAGTCCAGAGCTCAGCAGAACCCAGAATTTAACAGGGGACTCAATAAGTGTTTGAGGGATGCATTTTGTCTCCAAGATATGTGTTAAGCAGTAACTACAGTGTTTCCAAACACTTAATCAACACATATTGTAGTGTGTAACAGTAATTCACTCCTTCTCAGGGCTTAGTATTAGTCCATTGCATGGGTGGAGCACAAATTGTTTCTCTACATATCAGCTGATGGACATTTGTGTTTTTTCTCCTCTTTGGCTGTCCTGGATAGTGCTGTGTGAACATTCATGTGCAAGCTTTTGTGGGCATGTGTTTTTAATTTTCTTGGGTGAAATCGCTGGGGCTCAATTACTGAAATAATTAACAAATTCATGATTTTTCAAAATCTTTTCCTTATTTTTTCTAGTCTTGCTTCCTGATATGTACATGCATTTAGAAGAAGCATCGCAAGGTCAGGGGAACATCTGTCCCTAAACTTCACATATAGCTATTGTGGGATAAGTATCATTAATGCAGGAATATTTCTTGATATCCCTCTTCCTTGAGTCTGCCGGAGAGTTTTTGCAATTGCCAGCCCACCCCTAGCCCCCAATCCTACTCCTACTCCCATCCTATCTCTTTTTCAAAAAATAGATATTATAACTCTTATTTTATTTATTTATTTTTGGCTGCACTGAGTCTTTGTTGCTGCTTGAGGGCTTTCTCTAGATGCAGCGAGCAGGGGCTTCTCTCTAGTTGCGGTAAGTAGGCTTCTCATTGCAGTGGCTTCTCTTGTTGTGGAGCACGGGCTGTAGGGCTTGTGGGCTTCAGTTGTTGCCACTTGCAGGCTCTAGAGCAAGGGCTTAGTAGTTGTGGCACATGGACTTAGTTGCCCTGCATCATGGGACATCTTTCCAGGCCAGGGATCAAACCCATGTCCCCTGCAATGGCAGGTGGATTCTTATGCACTGGATCACCAGGGACATCTCCCATCCTATGTCTTAAAGAGGGAGGGTTCAACTTATGGGGTGAGAGGCTAAGTACACCAATGTAATAAAATAGGGTAGAGAGGAAGGGAAGAGGAAGCCCCAGGGGCTGGAATAGAGGAAGAGTTTTTATAGATGTTTTGAGGAAAGAGATCAGGAAGCAGTTGCAAGGTTTGGAGAGAAGTGAATAAAAGAGAGAAGATTAATGCAAACATTTTTTGTGGGCTCAGTTTGGACTCTTTTCGAGGTTTTCTGAGAGATGTGATGAGATTCTCTCCTGATCACGTTTTTCCCTAAATTTTGGCTGTGCTGAGTCTGCATTGCAGCATTCAGACTTTTCTCTAGTCGCAGCTCTTGGGCTTTGTTACCACAGGGCATGTGGGATCTTTGTTCCTTGACTAGGGATTGAGCTTGAGTCCCCTGCATTGGAAGATATATATATATATATATATATATATATACACACACACACACACATAAATGTATATATGTGTATATATATGTATATATGTGTGTATATATGTAATTATTTATTGTTTTTGACTGTGCTGGGTCTTTACTGCTGTGTGGGCTTTTCTCTAGTTGCAGCAAGTGGGGGCTACTCTCTAGTTGTGGTACAGGGGCTTCTCATCGCGATGGCTTCTCTTATTGCACTGCACAAACTCTAGGGTGTGGGGACTTCAGTAGCTGTAGCACATGGGCTCAGTAGTTGTGGCTCCCGGGATCTAGACTGCAGGCTCAGTAGCTGTGGAGCACGGGCTCAGTTGCTCCATGGCATGTGAATTATTCTTGAATCAGGGATTGAACCCGTGTCTCCTGCCTTGGCAAGTGGATTCTTTACTACTGAGCCACTGGGGAAGCCCAGAAGGTGGATTCTTAGTCACTGGACCACTGGGGAGGTCCTCTCCTGATCGCCTTTGGCTGCTGAACTGTGCCTTCCAATCAGGCTGCTCGGAGCCTGAACCTCATGGATTTCTGCATTTATACTGTTGCACACCCTGCTTCTGTCCCTGTTCTGTTTTCCCCTCTGCCTCCCTTCAAGGTGCTCACACATCCACTGCCACCTCCAGGGTTTTTTTTTTCCCCTTGAATTTGTCAAGACAGCTTATTCTTAGCCATTGCCTCTCCTCCCTTGCAGGTGGCATCCTTTAATGACCCCGACTTCCTCAAGCAGCTGGAAATGTCCATAAAGTATGGGACCCCCTTCCTGTTCCACGATGTTGATGAGTACATCGATCCAGTGATTGACAACGTCTTAGAAAAAAATGTCAAGGTCTCGCAAGGACGGCAGTTTATCATTCTGGGAGACAAGGAAGTGGACTATGATTCAAATTTCAGACTGTATCTGAACACCAAGCTAGCCAACCCCAGATACAGCCCTTCCGTGTTTGGGAAAGCCATGGTGATCAATTATACTGGTAAGGATGTACAGAAGGTCAGTGTCAAATTTAGGTGGAGACACAATCGGAGCTGGAGGTTCTCATGGGACTTAATTTCATTGTGAATCATTCTCCGAGTCACATCTTTCATAGTCAGTCCAGTTCTTGGGCTTCCCCAGTGGCTCAGCAGGTGAAGAACCCATCTGCAATGCAGAAGACCCAGGTTAGATTCCTGGGTTGGGAAGATCCCTTGGAGAAGGAAATGGCAACCCACTGCAGTATTCTTGCCTGGGAAATCCCATGGACAGAGGAGTCTGGTGGACTATAGTCCATGGAATTGCAAAGAGCTGGACATGACTGAGCAACTGAGCACACATGCCTAGAAATTCTTAATGAGGAAGGAACATTTAGAAGGTTATGGGGCCCTGTAGAAGGCAATGAGTTATGTGTCTTGAGACTTGATAAGTCTGGACAGCAGGACTCAGACATTCACACTCGGAGCCAGGTGAGACCCCTCTCTGCGGGGGCAGAAAGCTACTCTCTGTTTGTGTATTTAAATATATGACTCGGTTTTAGGTTTCCTTCTTCCTCTCAGTTGAATTCTGTTAGGAATCAAATGTCATCTTCCACATGTTCTAGATGGTCACACATGTTCCTAGATGGGTTAATCAAGTACGTAGGCTTTAGGGGATTCCCTGGCAGCCCAGTGGTTAGGACTGGGCACTTTCACTGCCAAGGGCTTGGGTTTGATCCCTGATTGGGGAACTGAGTGCCTGCAAGCCGTGAGGTATGGCCAAAAAAAAATTGGGTTATGCTTTCAGCAAGGAGTCCCCCCAAGTGTAGGAGCCCCGAATTTGATCTTAATGCATCATCTCTCTTGCTGTTCACCTCTCCATGTAACAGCATCTCTGTTTTATTCTGCCCAATATTTTTCACCTGGGGCTTTATAATGTTTTTTAATGAATTTGTTTTTTAATTGAAGGATAATTGCATTGGTTTCTGTCAAACATCAACATGAATCAGCCATAGGTGTACATATGTCCTCCCCTTTGGAATCTCCCTTAAAAATGGTTTTGATAGAAGAGTGAGTCCTCATGTTCCTGAGATGCTGGGCCCACCCTCCTGTCATCCCAGGCACCACTCTGTAGGGGAGAACACACAGGGACCAGCTTGTTGGGGGGACGGCAATAAAGGGCCTCCCTCTGTCCCCCCACAGTCACTCTGAAAGGCCTGGAGGACCAGCTGCTGAGCGTGCTGGTGGCCTATGAGAGGCGAGAGCTGGAGGAGCAGAGGGAGCATCTTATCCAGGAGACGAGTGAGAACAAGAACCTGCTGAAGGACTTGGAGGACTCCCTCCTCCGGGAACTGGCCACCTCCACTGGGAACATGCTGGACAATGTGGAGTTGGTGCAGACCCTAGAGGAGACCAAATCCAAAGCTACGGAGGTATGAACTGCAATGGATGGAAAATACTTCCATCCTGGCCCTGGAGTCTCAGAGGTGTTCCCAGGGACCCCTGTGCCTCACGTCAACCTCTTTTAATCAAGAGTGATGGAAAACCCAGCCCCACTTGTCTTAAGTCCAAAGAGAATTTATCCTCTTAGAAAACAGGAAAGTCCAGAATGGCTTCAGGCAGGGCTGGATCCAGGACTCCAAACATCATTAAGACACAGTGTTTCTCCATTTCTGGGCTGGACTTTCTGCTGTGTTGGCTTCCTTCTCTGCCTCCCTGTGGAGCTGAGCTTCCCTCATGGTCACAGGCTGGGTCCCTTTACCTTCCCCGAAGAGAAGAGTGAGAATCTTCTGTGTCATATGCTCATCCCGAATCACTCCCATGGCCTTGGGATGCCACGTGTGGATTAGTGGGACCTGAGTCACACGCTGCTTTCCTAGAGATGGGGTTGAGCCCCACATATGAATGAAAGGAGGAACTCGTGTCTCTAAACCAAACTCAGGGATGGTTATTAGAAGAAGGGGGCACAAGGCCATGGTAGTCAAGCCACAAATACCTACCTACACCTCGAAAGAGGGTGGGAGCCCTTCCTATGAGCACCTCCTGGGTTTCTTTGCTGCCACCCTCTCCCTCACTTCCGACTTCTTACTTTTTGCCCCTAGTTCGTAAGTCTTCCTGGTTTTGGCCGTAAGTGGCAACGTGCACCTCTTCTTTAGGTATCAGAAAAGCTCAAGCTGGCAGAGAAGACAGCCCTGGACATCGACCGACTGCGGGACGGCTACCGGCCAGCTGCCCGGAGGGGGGCCATCCTGTTCTTCGTGCTGTCGGAGATGGCGCTGGTCAACTCCATGTACCAGTACTCCTTGATCGCCTTCCTGGAGGTCTTCGGGTTGTCGCTTAAGAAGTCGCTGCCTGACTCCATTCTTATGAAGCGACTGAAGAACATTATGGACACGTTGACCTTCAACATCTATAACTATGGCTGTACCGGTAAGTACCTCTTTGCAATGATTAGGACCAATGTGCCCTGTGTATCTGTCTGTGTGTCCAAATGTTTTTTTGTTATAAGAACACCAGTCAGATTGGGTGAGGGTCCACCCTAGATGCCTCACTTTATTTTTTAAATTCATGTTTGTTGGTGTACAGTCGCTATACAATGCTGTGGTAGTTTCAGGTGTACGGCCAAGTGAATCAGTTGCATACATCCACTTTTTATGATTCTGTTTGCACATAGGTCATTGCAGAGTATTGAGTAGAGTTCCCTGTGCTAGACAGGAGGTCCTTATTAGTTATCTATTTGATGCATACCTGTGTGCATGTTAAGTTTCTTCAGTCGTGTCCGACTCTTTGCGACCATATTGACTGTAGCCCTCCAGGCTCCTCTGTCCATGGGGATTCTCCAGGCTCCTCTGTCCATGGGGATTCTCCAGGCAAGAATACTGGAATTGGTTGCCATTCCCCCTTCCAGGGGATCTTCCTGACCCAGGGAGTGAACCCATGTCTCTTATGTCTCCTGCATCAGCAGGTGGTTTCTTTGCCATTAGCGCCACCTGAGAAGCCCTGTTTTATAAATGTATGTGTATGTTAACCCCAGTCTCCCAATTTATCCCTCCCCACCTCCTTTCCCCCTCGGTACCATAAGTTTGTTTCCTATGTCTGTGGCGCTCGTCCTGATTGGTAAATAGGTTCATTGGTACCATTTTTTAGATTCCACATAGAAGTGCTATCATGATATTTGTCTTTCTCTGTTTAACTTACTTCATTCAGTGTGACAATCAATCCCTAGGTCCATCCATGTCACTGCAAATAGTGTTATTTTGTTCTTTTTTTTTAATGGCTGAGTAACCTAATCACCTCTTAGAAGTCCTGTCTCCAGTTCTGAGGTTTGGGGGATTAGGGCTTCAATTTATAGATTTTCAGGAGACACAATTCAGCTCATACCAGTTAGGCAGGAGAAATGTTGAGGACTATTGTCCCTTTAGGTCACACTTAAGTAACCATCCCTTCTAACACATATAAAGTAGAATTCAAATCTCAGATTTTGATTTACACTTTTTTTTTCCGGGACGTATTTTTTCTGGTTTAAAAAAAAAAGAACTCTATTTGTTTTGCATCTTCCTATTCATAAAGAGTCTGTTGGTGGACAAAGGATTAATTTCAAAAATATACAAGCAACTCCTGAAGCTCAATTCCAGAAAAATAAATGACCCAATCAAAAAATGGGCCAAAGAACTAAACAGACATTTCTCCAAAGAAGATATACAGATGGCTAACAAACACATGAAAAGATGCTCAACATCACTCATTATCAGAGAAATGCAAATCAAAACCACAGCGAGGTACCATTACACGCCAGTCAGGATGGCTGCTATCCAAAAGTCTACAAGCAATAAGTGTTGGAGAGGATGTGAAGAAAAGGGAACCCTCTTACACTGTTGGTGGGAATGCAAACTAGTACAGCCACTATGGAGAACAGTGTGGAGATTCCTTAAAAAATTGGAAATAGAAGTGCCATATGACCCAGCAATCCCACTCCTGGGCACACACACTGAGGACACCAGATCTGAAAGAGACACATGCACCCCAATGTTCATCGCAGCACTGTTTATAATAGCCAGGACATGGAAGCAACCTAGATGCCCATCAGCAGACGAATGGATAAGGAAGCTATGGTACATATACACAATGGAATATTACTCAGCCATTAAAAAGAATTCATTTGAATCAGTTCTAATGAGATGGATGAAACTGGAGCCCATTATACAGAGTGAAGTAAGCCAGAAAGATAAAGACCAATACAGTATACTAACGCATATATATGGAATTTAAAAAGATGGTAACGATAATCCTATATGCAAAACAGAAAAAGAGACACGGATGTACAGAACAGATTTTTAGACTCTGTGGGAGAAGGTGAGGGTGGGATGTTCTGAGAGAATAGCCTTGAAACAAGTATACTATCAAGGGTGAAACAGACCACAGCCCAGGTTGGATGCATGAGACAAATGCTCAGGGCTGGTGCACTGGGAAGACCCAGAGGGATGGGATGGGGAGGGAGGAGGGAAGGGGGATCGGGATGGGGAACACATGTAAATCCATGGCTGATTCATGTCAATGTATGGCAAAAACCACTACAATACTGTAAAGTAATTAGCCTCCAACTAATAAAAATAAATGAAAAAAAAAAGAGTCTGTTTATGGAATGAGCCTACTCTGTAATACAGACTGGCCAAATCTGGCCCACTGTATGCTTTTGTAAATAAAGTTTTATTGGCACACAGCCATGCCCATTTCTATAGATATGCGTCCATGGTGGCTTTCACAGTACAGTGGCAGAGTTGAGTAGTTATGACAGAGACTGTCTAGTCTGCAGAGCCAAGATCATTCACTCTCCGACCCTTTATAGAAAGTTTGCTAATAGCTTCTTTTCTACTGTAAGAACTTTTGCTTTGAGTTTTGGGTAACTGGCTAGCACTTCATTCAGAAGGTGGCTCTGAACCTCCATCATACTGCCCTTCATCAGCTTGGGGACCCCCCTCCTCTTCCCAGGAGGGTGTGGTAAGTGCTGCCCAGAGACATGACCATTTCTGATACATACAAGTGAGGGTCACTGCCCACTGCACTTTTGAGCATGACTGTCAGTTGAGTTCATGTGTTTTTTGTTTTTGTTTTTTGGCTGTGCTGGGTCTTAAATGCAGTGCTAGGGCTCTTCACTGCAGTGTGCAGACTTCTCCAGTTGCAGTGCATGGAATTCTCTCTAGTTGTGATGGGTGGGCTAGGCTGCCCCATGGCATGTGGGACCCTGGTTTCCTGACCGAGGATTAAACCTGTATCCCCAGCATTGGAAGGCAGACTCCCAATCCCTGGACTACCAGGGAAGTCCCCAAGGTCAGTTTTTGCACTCAGATATTCACGGACACCAAATGCAAAGATGGCTAAATGCACCTAACTGTGCAGTTGAGGTGTTTCATTTCATTTCTCTGAAATTTAAGCAAGTTGTGCATAAGAAACCTAGTGTTTAAATGCATTTATTTTATTCAGACCTATGTGTTGTTTCCCTTCAGGGTTGTTTGAGAGGCACAAGTTACTTTTTTCTTTCAATATGACTATCAAGATAGAACAAGCAGAGGGGAGAGTCCCCCAGGAAGAATTAGATTTCTTCTTGAAAGGTAATGAGCTTGTCTTGTTTCATGCTTTCCAACTCTCTGGACCCACAGTGCACATGCATATGAGTTTGTTTGCTAAACAACAACAGTAATTTTCCATCCTTAAAATCTTACTTCCAGTAGCACTGCTTTAGTAAATATCTCAGTTGACAGTTCCAGCCTCAGATATGGTTCGAGTTAATTTAGAGCAACCAGGCTCTGCCTTAAGGCTACCCTGAGACTGGAAGCCACTCAGAGCTTCCTGGCTGGAGTCACAGACAGTGACAAGGAAGCCAATGCCTCCTTCTCTTTCCAACCCATTTTGAGAAGTGAATTTCCCCCCAAAGTGAGAGAAGTCCCAGTACAGAGCTGCTTACACTTCCTGGTATGTTGATGTCAGCTGTTTACATTTCTCCTGTTGTCATTAGGAAACATTTCCCTGGAGAAAAGCAAACGAATCAAGCCCTGTGCTTGGTTGTCTGACCAGGGATGGGAAGATATCATTCTTCTATCAGAGATATTTCCAGACAACTTTGGGAATCTTCCTGCTGATGTGGAGAAACATCTGACTGTCTGGCAGGAGGTGAGCTCATGTTCCCTTTCTGCTCCTTCCCTTCCTCACATGTTGGCAATCCCCATGCTTAATCTGTAGCCTAACTCCTTACAAGTGAGAAGATATGTCTCTGAGTGACTCGTGCAAAGGGTAGCCAAGGCCCTCCACCTCTCTGATGGAATCCTCCTTTATCGGGTTTAGCTAGTTTTGTGGGAGAACCATCCATCTTTCTGTCCATATGTTTATCTCTCTGTCCATCCACCCTTTCATCTATCCATCCACCCATCTGTCTATCTGTCTACCCATCCATCCATCCATCCATTTATCTATTAATATCTGTCCATCCATCCATCCATTTGTCTATCTGTCCATCCATCCATCCATCCATCCATCTATTAATATCTGTCCATCCATCCATCTATTTGTCATCTGTCCATCTATCCATCCATCCATCCGTCTATTTGTCCAGTCATCCATTCATCCAAGACACTTTCTGAGCCTCTGTGGATTGACTGTGTCCATTGATGGGCACTGGGGACTCAACAACTCAACAGTGAATAAGACTCAGTTCCTTTCTTTTTAAAGTTCATAGTTTTGGGGGGTAAAAAAATGACAGAGCTACCTAAAATCGCCTGTAAATTTCATCCCTTTACAGAGGCTTTTGGGATCCTCACCTAAAAAGGGGGACCTATCGCATTTCTGAGTTGATGCCACCGTGCATATTCTTTGCTTTCCCCAGTGGTATGACCTGGATTCCCTGGAGCAGTTTCCATTCCCTCTGGGTTATGATGTCAACATCACCCCTTTCCAGAAGTTGCTTATTTTGCGCTGTTTCCGTGTGGACCGTGTGTATCGGGCTGTGACCGACTACGTGACTATAACAATGGGAGAGAAGTAAGTGAGCTTGTGTCTGCTTGGTCCTTTCTGTGGGGTAGGATACCTAATGTTACCTCCTCCTGGGCTTACGGATGGCAGGCATGGCCAGCTCCGGAGAGGACTGTCTAGGAGCACAATTTGGCAGCCACTCAGGAGCAGCGCCATTCAAGAAAAATACAATGTGAACCACCTTTGTAAGTTCAAGTCTTCTGGTGGCCACGTTCAAAAAGGAACAGGTGAAATGGTTATCATAAGCACATAAGCATAGTACATTACTATATAACAATGTTATAAATAAATAATAAGTATTAATAGTAAATAATTGTATGAACAGGGGAACCTGGCGGGCTGCAGTCCATGGGATCCCAAAGAGTCGGACATGACTTAGCAACTCAGCAACAACAATTAATAGTATATAAGTGAATTTAATTATTAAATGATACAAATGGACTTATTTGCAAAACAAACAGACTCAGACATAGAAAGCTGACTTATGGTTAGCAAAGCGGAAAGGTGGGGAGGAGGGAGAGATAAACTATGAATCTGAGATTAACATATACACACTATGATATATAAAATAAATAAACAACAAGGACCTACTATATAGCACAGGAAGCTATACTCAATATTTTGTAATAACCTAGGTGGGAGAAGAATCTGAAAAAGAATATATATATTATAACTGAATCACTTTGCTGTACATCTGAAAAATGAACACAACATTATAAATCAACTATACTTCAATAAAAAATTTATAAAAAAGAAACAGGTGAAAATAATGTAAATAACAAGTATATAAAATCTAATATATTAATATATAACAATATAATATATATATGTATTTTAATAATACATAATTGTATTTAACTCAAATATTAAAATCTTAACACGTCATTAGTGGAGATACTTTGAATTTTTTTGATATCAAGGCTTTAAACTCATAGAGCACAATACACCACATCTCAGTTTGAACTAACCACACTTCAAGGCCTCGGTAGCCACACGTGCCTGATGGTTACCATATTGGAAGCTCTGGAATCAGGTGCAAAGCTGGATGGGTAACTTAGGGTGTGTGTGTACTCAGTCGGTTCACTTATGTCTGATTCTTTGCGACCTTATGGACTGTAGTCAGCCAGGCTCCTCTAATCCATGGAATTTTCCAGGCAAGAGTATGGGAATGGGTTGCCATTCCCTCCTCCAGGGGATCTTCCTGACCCAGGGATTGAACCCGAGGCTCTTAAATCTCCTGCATTGCCAGGAGGGCTCTTTACCACTCGCGCCACCTGGGAAGCCTGTGACAAACTCAAATATGCTGGTAGGTGATGGAGATGCGTGAACGAGACTGCAGAGGAACAGGGGCAAACTGGAGTGGTCAGGTCCCGGCCAGTAGCCCCTTAACCTCTGCTGACTGATGCCAGGTGGTGGTGGGGACCCAGATCTCTGACTCTTCAAAGGAAACTAGAAATTTGGATTTCTACACAAAATCTCCCAATGTTTATGTGCTGGCAACTAATTTTTTAAAATCTTGATATATTGGCCATTCAGGACATGCCTGTGAAGCTGCTGGTGGGGGACCTCTGGGTTCAGTGCCAGGGGCACGTCCACCTGGAAGGCTGGCCTGTCACAAGGCACCCAGCTCAGAGCAGGTCTCCTGAACCCAGCCTGGATGTATCGGGCTATGCAGAGAGGTCCCTGTGATCCAGGAGCTGACCATCCGGGGAGTAAGATGTGTGTGAACACTGGATACCTAACAAGGAAGGCTGAGCAAAGAACGACACCAGAGGAGTAGTCAGAGGTTCTAGATGCTGGCAGGCAGAGCCCTGGTCACACTGGCCGGTCCCTGCCCAGAGCTATCCTCCCGGAGCATTTTCCAGTCGTGTTTCTTTCCCCAGGTACGTGCAGCCCCCGATGATCAGCTTTGAAGCCATCTTTGAGCAGAGCACCCCCAACTCGCCCATCGTGTTCATCCTGAGCCCCGGCTCGGACCCTGCCAGTGACCTTATGAAACTAGCCGAGCGCAGTGGTTTTGGAGGGAACCGCCTCAAGTTCCTTGCCATGGGTCAAGGTCAAGAAAAGGTAAATCGTTTTTGGAAGCAACAAGCCCTAAACGTGCTTGAGGTCCTGGAATGAATTCACGAATGCCTGGCTTTAAGCCAAGAGAGCCACCCACACACCAGCACCATGCTTTTCCGGTCTAAGGAGCAGGAATCAAATGTCACAGCGATGATGACAATGTGAACAGTAGTTCTAGAGCTGACCTTCTGTGATCTCCCGGGCTTGCACCCGTATGTTGTAAACAGTATGTTCTGTTATCTCCAAAGCACTTTCTTTTTAAAAATAATTAATTAGGCTGTGCTGGGTCTTATTTGCGGCATGCAGGATCTTTAGTTGTGGCAGGTAGGATTTAGTTCCCTGACCGGGGCTCAGATCTGGGCCTCCCATATTGGGAGCTTGAGTCTTAGCCACTGGACCACCAGGAAGTCCCTCCAAATCTGGTCATCATCGCATCTGGTGATCATCTCCCTCGGCCCTTGCAATAACCCTGCTTTGGATCAGGCTGTCACTGTTGGCTGCCAGTGGCCAGGCGACCCTGTCAGGGGGCAGGTGCCAGTGTGTCTGAGGTTGGAGCTCTGGGTGCCGAGGGAGGCCAGTGATTGCAGCCCAGTGGGCCTGGGTGACCCTGGAGGAATGCTCAAGGATTGTATCTTCAGAGGCTCCCTCTGCAGTTCCGGGACCACCGGCTCCTTTGTGTCTTCTGCTGCAGTGGCCAGCAGGTTATGGGGGCTGGGGGAAGGTCTGGGAGCGCACGGGGTGGTGCAGCCTTGGGACGCCGACACTTCCCTTCTGTCTCCGTTGGAGCAGGTGGCCCTGCAGCTGCTGGAGACGGCGGTGGCTCGCGGGCAGTGGCTGATGCTGCAGAACTGCCATCTCTTGGTCAAGTGGCTGAAGGATCTGGAGAAGTCCCTGGAGAGGATCACCAAGCCCCACCCTGACTTCCGCCTGTGGCTTACCACAGACCCCACCAAGGGCTTCCCTATCGGGATCTTGCAGAAGTCCTTGAAGGTCTGGCTGTAGGATAAACAGATGTGCCCTTGGCTCAGTTCCTCAGTTTGCCTCCCAGTTTTGCTACATCTGTGTGTGTGTGTCTGTGTGTGTGTCTGTGTGTGTGTGTGTGTGTGTGTGTGTGTGTGTGTAGGATAGAGTTGGGACGCCTTGCACCCCTCTTCCCCAATTCCACCTCTCTCTTCAGAGAGAAGCACTGTCCAGAATAAGGTGATGTTCCCTGGGTGACAGTGATGATTCCCAGGCCTGTCTTTATCCCTTCTGTATGTCCCCAAAGCACGTGTGGGTTAGGTTTCACGGACCTCACATTTGTTAACCCTCCTTTTTATCTCTGATGATTGGCCCACCCACAGCCCAGAGAGCCTGAGTGCTTGTGTGCAGAAGTTTCAGGGGGTTTACAGGCCCTGTTTACCTTAGTCTCCAGGGACATTCTGGGGAAAGGTTTTGTCATCTCTCTCTGCCTCTGGGACAGGTAGAGGGAAAATGTACCTCCTTCTGTTTTACCTTTTAGGATCCCATGAATCAGAAAGAGGTTTCAAGAGCCTTACTGGGGTCATGAATTAGGGCAGAGCTGTTCCAACATCTAGGTTGGGGTGTGTGTGTGTATGTGTGTGTGTTTGTGTGTGAGTGTGGCTGGGCTGGGTCTTCACTGTCATGCATGGGCTTTGTTTGTGGAATGCATGCTCAATCGCTTCAGTTGTGTCTGACTCTTTGCAGACTCATGGACTGTAGCCCGCCAGTCTCCTCTGTCTGTGGGATTCTCCAGGCAAGAATACTGGAGTGGGTTACCATTTCCGCACGGGGTTAACTGACCTGTGGCATGTGGGATCTTAGTTCCCCGAACAGGGATCAAACCCTTGTCCCCTGAATTGGAAGGTGGATTCTTTTTTTTTTTTTGGGAAGGTGAATTCTTAACCACTGGTCACCAGGAAAGTCCCCAGTATCTAGGTTTGTTTTTTAAAACTCATTCGCCTGTGTCCTTGACTTTCACTATTTAGGGAAACAGGGAAGACACCCCGTTAGGATGGAGAGAAGGCCATTCTTCAGAGCCTGGGTGCTGGGTCTGGGGTCTCCGTCCCCATCTGTCTCCCCTCCTGACAGGTTGTGACTGAGCCACCCAACGGGCTGAAACTCAACATGAGAGCCACGTACTTCAAGATCTCTCCTGAAATGCTGGACCAGTGCCCACACCCGGCTTTCAAGTCCTTGGTCTACGTGTTGGCATTCTTCCATGCAGTGGTGCAGGAGAGGAGAAAGTTCGGGAAGATTGGCTGGAACGTGTACTATGACTTCAACGAGTCTGACTTCCAGGTGAAGATGCGGCTGCTGCCTCTGCCCAGGGACATTCCTCTCTCACTGGTTCCTGCCCTCGTTTTCAGAAAACGATCAGAGCCTGGATGGCTGTGGGTTTGTGGATACCCAGGCCTGTTCCTTCTCTTTTAAGGTCTGCATGGAAATTCTGAACACATACTTGACAAAAGCCTTCCAGCAGCATGACCCTCGGATCCCATGGGGTAGCCTCAAGTACCTCATTGGAGAGGTAGGAGCATCCTGGTAGGACCCTCTGCACCTCTCCACTGGGGTGGGCTGGGCTATGGCCTGGCACCCCTGGTCCATGGCCTCTGAGCCCTCCGGGACTCTCTTCTTTAAAAAAAAAAAAAAAGATATTTCCTTTTGGCTGTGCTGAGTCTCTGTTGCTGCTTGGTCTTTCTCTAGTTGCAGAGGGTGGAGTCTACTGTTCGGTGCAGTGCATGGGGTTCTCATTGTTGTGGGCTTCTCTTGTTGTGGAGCACAGGCTCTAGGTACATGGTTTTCAGTAGTTGCAGCTCCTGGGCTCTGGAGCACAAGCTCAATAGCTGTGGCACATGGGACTTGATTGTTCCACAGCATGTGGGATCTTCCCAGACCAGGGATTGAACCTGTGTCCCCTGCTTTGGCAGGCGGATCCTTTATCACTGAGCCACCAGGAAAGCCCTGGGACTATTCTCTTGCTCCTGCTGCCCGTCAGTCAAAGGCCCCTGGGTCCCTATGAATACCTCAGTTCATCACTCCATTATTCCTCATTCTAAGTGAGCAACCTTCACCTGGGGAGCCTGGACTTACTGTCCTGGGGACTCACGTTCCCCGCCTACCATGCTTCAGGCACATCACTGGAGCCCTGCTCCTGTTCAGCTGGCTCGGAGGTCCACTCTGGAGGCCACGACCTTATACAGCGTTTGTGGGAAAGCTTCCTCGGTGGCCTGCACGTGGCTCAAACAGAGACATCACCATTCCAGAGACAAAAGGGGCTGCTGGCTTCCTGTGTTGTTTTGTTTCTTATTTGCTGTGTTTTGGGGAGTTTGGCCAATTGCACACTGGCTCCCAGCATTTCACAAGAACTGCTGTCACCTCGGGCTCTATGAGTCTGCACACAAGCCCTCTTGTATATAGCGAAAGGCACTGTGGGTGAGCATGGTTTGAGCTGCACGGTGGCCAGACGGCAGGAGTCTCATGGAGGGTGCATCTGGGCTTGACCCTGGGCTATCTGCTGGGACCTTAGGGTTCACCCTGGAGGTCTGGGTTCCCACCGGCTCTCACTCTTTTTACTGTCAGGTTATGTACGGAGGACGGGCCATCGACAGCTTTGACCGGCGTATCCTGACCATCTACATGGACGAGTACCTGGGAGACTTCCTCTTCGATACTTTCCAGCCATTCCACTTCTTCCGGAACAAGGAAGTGGACTACAAAATCCCCCCGGGGGATGTCAAGGAAAAATTTGTTGGTGAGATTTCTCAGCCATTAGAAAGTATGCTAAATGTTTTATCCTAAGGGAGCCCGTACATTTCAGCTGTTCTGATTTCTGCGGTTGGCTTGATGGTTCTTCTGACCCCCCCACTGCTGGGATTCCTTGTCAAGTTGGGGGTGTTTTCTTATACTTTTTAGGGGGAACCCAGCAGGCTCTTCCTAGCCTTAGACCTGATGGGGTTAGTTCAGACTTCCTGTCCTGGAATGATGGTACATATATCAGATTCTCCATTGAAGAGCAGAGTGGCCCCTGGGAAACTCACAGAGCCATTTTCTTTTCAATTTTTTTAAAATTTAATTTTATATTTGAAAGCAAAGCAGTTTATTATACTCAAATGCATACATATTTGTATATATCCCCTGGACATACTGATAAGGGAGAGAGATCAAAGATATATATGTGTGTGTGTTAGTCGCTCAGTACTGTCTGTTCTTTGCAACCCCATGGACTGTAGCCTGCCAGGCTCCTCTCTCCATGGAATTCTCCAGGCAAGAATACTGGAGGGGGTTGCTACTCCCTTTTCCAGGGAATCTTCCCAACTCAGGGATTGAATCCAGGTCTCCTGCACAGTGGGCAGATTCTTCACCATCTGAGCCACCAGGGAAGCTTAGAGTTTCTAAAACTTTTGAAGAATACATCTGAATAACCCAGTTTATTATAATTTGTATATTTATTGTTAGAATATATCTAATGATCCTAAATGTTCTTTTTAATATAGTTTATATATTTTTGTTTATTAAAAAAATTTATTCATTTATTTGGCTGCATCAGGTCTTAGTCATGGAATGTGGGATCTTTGTTGTTTCATGCAAGATCTTTTGTTGGGGTGCACCGGCTCAGTAGTTGAGGCACGTGGGCTTAGTCGGTCCATAGCATAGGGGATGTGAGTTCCCTGACCAGGGATTGAACCTGCATCCCCTGCATTGCAAGGCAGATTCTTAACCACTGGATCACCAGGGAAGTCCTCTCACTGGGCCATTTTCATAAAAGTTGTACATAGAGGGAGTTCCCTGGTGGTTCAGTGGTGAGGACTCTGGGCTTTCACTGATGTGGGCCTGGGTGTGATCCTTGATTGGAGAATTAGGATCCTGCAAGGCATGGAAAAAAAAAAAAAAAAAATAGATGCACCTAGAGCTGGCTTGGACATGGTAGTGTTGAATTCTTATTTTAAAAGCATGTACCCCTTTAAGAAGTGGAAAGTAATATAACGTGTCTTGGGAGGTTAAGGCTGTGGGTCTTCAGAAATCGGGGGTGGGGGGGTCGGCATAGCGGTATAACCGCTGTATGTTTTCTCCATTTATAGAAGCCATTGAGGCCCTTCCGCTGGCCAACACGCCTGAAGTGTTTGGTCTTCACCCCAATGCTGAGATTGGATATTACACTCAGGCGGCTCGAGACATGTGGGCTCACCTGCTGGAGGTGCAGCCCCAGACGGGTAAAGTCCCCTGCAGACAACTCTGTTCCTGGGGGACCAGGGGCGTTGGTCCAGAGCGTGCTGCTTTGGTTTCTGGTAGTTTCCACATTGCTGGTGCCTTCCATTGAAGGCACTGGATGCCCTGGTCCCATGCTCAGGTGCCTTGCTGTCTCTAAAAACGTGTCCTGGTTTCAGGGGAATCCAGCGCTGGCATCAGCCGAGATGATTACATTGGCCAGGTGGCCAAGGACATAGAAAACAAGATGCCCAGAGTCTTTGACTTGGACCTGGTCAGGAAGCACCTTGGACAGGGCATCTCCCCCACCTCGGTGGTCCTTCTGCAGGAGCTGGAGCGCTTCAACAAGCTCGTCATACGGATGGCCAGGTCCCTGGCTGAACTTCAGAGGGTAAGCCCCGGTCCTCAAGTGCAGATTCCTGCCCAGGTGGAGTGCCTGGTCTTCCTCTAGTTTTGTCTGATTGCTCTTGATTCTGTCAACAGGCCTTGGCCGGAGAAGTTGGGATGAGCAGTGAATTAGATGACG
This sequence comes from Muntiacus reevesi, assembly GCF_963930625.1. Taxonomy (NCBI): domain Eukaryota; kingdom Metazoa; phylum Chordata; class Mammalia; order Artiodactyla; family Cervidae; genus Muntiacus; species Muntiacus reevesi. Next base: position 21,638,836 of record NC_089261.1, read on the forward strand.
TAGCCAGGTCTCTCTTTCTGGGGCAAATCCCTAACATCTGGAGAAAGCTTGCCCCTGACACCTTAAAGTCCCTCGGAAACTGGATGCTCTACTTTCTGCGGAGGTTCAACCAGTACACGACATGGGTGAGTGAGGGCAGTGGTCTGCTTGCTGGTTCAAGGCTTGGCCGGGACTCCCTCAAACCACCTCCTAACTTCTCCTCCCATCTCTGGCAGTACCTCTGTCCAGAGCTGATTAGGTGCTCTGGAAATGGTCCCTGACTCTGCAAGCATATCTGTATTTTTTTTTTCTCCTTTTGTTTCTTTCTTTTAATGACTCTGAAGCATCCTATTCACGACTTATTCATCTAAGAGTCTGTCTTGGCAATTGTTCCATCTAAGTATTACACTGAGATCTCTCTAGGCTCAGCTCACAGTTATCCTGTATCCTTTCCCCAGTGGACATTTAGGTGGTTATCATTGGAGTTTTTTTTTTTTAAATCAACTTTTAAAATTTGGCTGCACTAGGTCTTAGTTGCGGCATGTGGGATCTAGAGCATAGAGTCTTGGCCTCTGGGCCACCAGGGAAGTCCCTCTTTTTTTGTCTGTTTGTTTTTGGTTTTGCTAGTACAAACAACATTCTATTGCATGTGCCTTTGGAGACTCATGTTAGTATATTCCTTGCGTACAATGGAAGGATTGGATCCGGTGTGTGTGTTTTAAATTCTGACAGCTCTTGTCAGATAGTTTCCTAGAGAACTTGACACCACAGTGTACAAGAATGAACATTTCCTCTCCTCTCTGCCACATGATGTGTTCTTAATATTTTGGACCTTTTTCTCCTTCATAGGTAAAAAATAATATCCAAGATTTTGGATGTGTATTCCTTTAATTATGGAGAGGCCGAATGTCTTTCATGTGTTTACAGACCTTGCGTGTTTTTCTGTGACTTGACTTTTTGTATTTGAATTTCATTCTTACCAAGTTTTCCACCTTTTAAACTTGATTTTTAAGAGCTCTTTGTACATCAAGGGGATTTATCCTTTTTCTCTGCTGGAGTTGCAGATACCTCCCAGCTTGCCTCAAGCTTGTTGATTTTGTGTATTTTTTTCCATAGGAGAGTTTTACATTTTAATGTAGTCAAAAAGACCAGTCTTTTCTTTCATGGCTTCTGAGTTTTATATTCCCCACTCTGTAATTCTGAAAACATTCGCTGGAGATCTCATTTTGTGGTTTATTTCTTTCTTTATTCATTTTTGTTTTGTTTTTGGCTATGCCATGGCATATAGGATCCTAGTTCCCTGACCAGGGATTGAACCCTCGACCCCTGCAGTTAGAATGCAAAGTCTCAGTGTGGCTTATTGTTTGTATTTAAGTCTTTGCTCCACCTGGAGTTTGGCCATCCAGCTTGTTTTTCCCAATGGGCCGCCAGCTGCCCCAGCACCATCTTTCTCCCTCTAAGGTGAACTGCCTCTTTCGTCAGCTGTGACCCTGGCATTTGATGGCAGCCCCAGGCTCCCACCACCTGACCTCCTCCCTTTCCAGGTCACTGAGAGTGAGCCCAGCGTGATGTGGCTCTCTGGGCTGCACATCCCAGAGTCCTACCTCACGGCCCTGGTGCAGGCCACCTGCCGGAGGAACGGCTGGCCGCTGGACCGCTCCACTCTGTTCACCCAAGTGACCAAGTTCCAGGACGCAGACGAAGTGAATGAGCGGGCAGGACAAGGTATGGCCAGCTCCCTGTAGACTCACAGTCTCTCCTGTGAGGTCTCCCTCCTGGAGCCAAAGGGGTGAGCACAGTGTGGGCCCGGATGGGCCAGGAAGTGTTGGAAGGTCAGACTGCTGCAAACACTGGCTGTGTCTGTGCGCTGTCCGCGTGGGTCCTGGCATCTCTGAGGGTGTGTCTGGATGCCTCTGGTCCTGTTTTTCCTTTGAGATGCAGGGTGATGTCAGGGGAGAGCTGAGCCACACTCGCCCTGCTCGTCTATGGGAAATGGGCTCCTAGGTTAGAATGTGAGCTTTCAAAGAACTGGATCGCCGGGTGGCTTCCCAGAACCATGAGACCCCAGGGGCATGGAAGCCAGAGAGTGGGATAGGCGAGGTGTGAACCATCTAATTGTGCTGTAACTTCAAGTCCCTTAGACACTGGCCACAGTCTGCAAATTACAGCTGGAAACTGCTGTTTCTTGGGGGAGTCACGTCTTAGAACAGTGGTCTCCAACCTCTGGGGTCTGTTTCTGATGATCTGAGGCATAGCTGATGTAGAAATAAAGTGCACAAGAAATGCAATGTGCTTGAATCATCCTGAAACCATTGCCCCAAACATTGCCCCTGACTCCCAGTCCGTGGAAAAATTGTCTTCCACGAAACTGGTCCTTAGTGCCGAAAAGGTTGGGGGTGCTGTCTTAGAGGGCGCTTCACTGCAAACACAAAAGCCCACTTAAGCTACTGATAGGTCGGGGAGCGGGGATTTACAGTGAACATTCAGGAATGCCCCATCCCCATTGTAGAAACCCAGAGAGGTCTCAGAGGGACTGGCGGTGTTGGGGCCACCACCCGCTCTGGGCCAAGTGGCCATCCTCTTCTCCGCTCCTGGGCAAGTATGCACTGTCCTCCTCCCCTGAGACCACTTCCTCTGCGAGGCTTCAACTCCCTGGTTTCCTGTCACTTCAGCTCTGGGGGGACTTGGAATTGCTGTGGTGCCAGCTGGCTCTGGGGGCCCCAGGCCACTAAGTGTGGGGTGCCAAATCGCTGGGGAGAGATGACCACCCCTCTTCCATGGCACGGTGGCTGTAGGGAGGGTCATGGGGTCTCTGGGGCATTGCATCTGAGCTGTTCCTCTATGAAGGGAAAGCGGGCCAGGTAGAAGTGGTGGCCATGTCTTTTGGGAATAGGCATGGGCTGTGTCTGGGAAAGGAGAATCGGTTAGTTACCTTTTTGTTCATTGATATGCACATCCCCGAAGAGCCATACAGCAGAATTATACATGCTCCTGCCTGAGTCCAGGGTTTACCGCATGGCTCAGTGGTAAAGAATCCGCCTGCCAATGCAGGAGACGCGAGTTCGATCCCTGGGTTGGGAAGATCCCCTGGAGGAGGAAATGGCAACCCACTCCAGTATTCTTGCCTGGGAAATCCCATGCAAGAGGAGCCTGTGGGGTTGCAAAAGAGTCAGACACGACTGAGGGACTAAACAACAACTGCCTAAGCCTGGCTCTCTTCCTGTGCCTCTAGGATGCTTTGTGTCAGGACTGTATCTAGAAGGCGCTGACTGGGACATAGAAAGAGGATGTCTTATCAAGAGCAAACCCAAGGTGCTGGTGGTTGACCTGCCCATCCTGAAGATCATCCCCATTGAAGCCCATCGCCTCAAACTGCAGGTGAAATGCTGATGCCCGCCCTGGTTCTCCTCTTCTGGTCTCCTCTTGACTAGAGTTAGACACCAGCTGGTTTCCAACAGTCTTGCCTTGTAGCACAGGAGCCCTTCACCTTTCAGGGCTGGGGGAAGCCCTTGAGCCTGTCCTCGGGAAATGCACTCGTGCGCATGCGTGCGTGCAGAGTCTTCCTCAGGGGGGCACGGGTTCAAGGTCGGAGGCTGTGGTCCAGGCCTGCTTCAGGAGTGACTTCTCCCTTCTTGTGAAATTCTGTGGGCACTGCTTGGATCAGAATGGAGTTACCTTCGGTGTGGACGGAAGGTGATCCTGCCCTGCCGCCTATCCGCTTTTCATGGCTGTTTGCAGAGCCTGGGCGTGCCTCATGGGCTTGGTGGGGAGCGCTCTGCATCCTTAGCTCTTCGATGAGCCTTCACCCTCCCATCCACCCTCTGGGACTAGTGCTCCCTTCTGTTGGCTCAGCTGGTGAAGAATTCTGCAATATGGGATACCTGGGTTCGATCCCTAGGTTGGGACGATCCCCTGGAGAAGGGAATGGCTATCCACTCCAGTATTCTGGCCTGGAGAATTTTATGGACTGTATAGTCCATGGGGTCGTAGAGAGTCGGACATGACTGAGCAGCTTTCAGTTTCACTTTCGATTCTGCCCTCACACGCTTTTTCCTGTGCAGAACACCTTCCGGACGCCAGTCTACACCACCTCTACCAGAAGGAATGCCATGGGGGTCGGCTTGGTCTTTGAAGCTGATCTCTTTACCACGAAGCACATTTCTCACTGGGTCCTGCAAGGGGTGTGCCTCACCCTGAACTCTGATTAACCCTCTGGCTGAAGAAACAACAATGGATTCTAAGTCTGTGGTCAGCGGTGGATATGCTGGGAGTTAGGGAAGACTAGATCGTCTGCTGTCACTTCTTGAGACCACTGGAGGAAGGAAGGGGATTGACACTGCTTTTTCCTCTCATTTGAAATCAGCCATTTTCATCTTTTTCTATATAAGTTAATCTGAATGGTTTTTTAAAAAAACTATTTAAGGATTCTGTGTATTCAAAAAGTAAAATCAAAAAGAGCCTTTTAAGATGTGTCGAATTCTCTTTCCCTTTTCAGACGGAAATCTCTATCCCTTCTCAACAAAATTGCCTGGCATGTCAACGGCACAAATGAGAATTCTAATGTAAATTGTCAAAGGTGGTTTTTTGTTTTTGTTTTTAGTATTTACTTAGTCATTTATTTGGCTATGCTAGGTCTTAGTTGCAGCATGCAGGATCTTTAGTTTCAGTATGTGGGATTTAGTTCCCTGACCAAGGATTGAACCCCAGCCTCCTGCATTGGGAGCAAGGAGGTTTAGCCACGGAACCACCAGGGAAGTCCCCCAAAGGTGGTTTTCTGATAATCCAGGTCTGTTTCAGCAGCTGCCTCTTTGGAGGCGAGCACTGTGTGCTAGGGTGTGGGGTAGAAGGCCGGGGCTGCCCCGTGGGGTCAGCAGGGGCCCCTTCCCTGGGCTGATGATGCAGAGAAGGAGCAGAGGCAGACAGAACCACCCAGGACCTCTCCCTTCCCCAACTCTCCAGATCAGTTCTTGTGCTGCAGACCTGCCAGCATGTGGGTGAGGCCAGTGGGTCTGATGTTTAAGCCCTGCCTGAGCTCCTGCCCCCAACTGCCTGGGTTTGTGAGGGTGCAGACTTAGAAATTTCCAGGACCAGCGGCTCCTGGGCGTCCCTTCCTTCTGTGCATCTGGAGCCCTGGCCAGGCCGGTCTCGGGATGAGGAGCAACTTAACTCGGCATGGGAGGGACAGGTCTGAGCTGAGCGCTAGCAGGACACGAGGGCAGGGCCGGAAAAGCGACTTTTGCCAGAAACACAGAACATTCTAGGGACTAGCTCTGGGTAGTGCGAGCTAACAGGGGCTCCTCTTTCCGGAAGTGAACCCCACCACGGGACCTACCCTGGGTGAGCGCACTGTCTGGGCAGCAGTTACGGGTGGGGGTGAGGGTGCGCTATTTCTCCCCGTCCCACTGTCCCTCCCCTCCAGGCCCACCCTGGGGTGGTTTAATAAAAGACACAAAACAGAAAGAAGGCAGGTTTAGAAAATAAAGTTTGTTGGGGATCTTGAACATTTTGGATAAAACTAACAACAAAAAATACGAACACACATTCAGGTCGTGGTGATATGAGGAATAATGTCATCTTATTTAGTTCCTGTGACATAACATACAACTGCTCGGCTTATCTGTGCCGCCCCCGGGGTGGGTGTGTCAGGGGGGTCTCCAGGAGGGCGCAGGGCTTTTCCGGAAAGGCCGCCCCGGAAACCGGAGGCGTGAGGTCAAGGCCGATATGCGTTGCTCGGACTTTAGAATTAGGCGTGTGACTATCGGATAATTTCGTTAACGTCGAGCAGGAACGCGGCCTGCGGCCCGTGCTGTGCGCGCGCGCGTGCGCGGAGGTTCCGCGGAGCGGGGCTGGAAGCAAGCGAGTGGGCACACAGGTGTTTGGCCTCAGCGATTAGTAAATACGGATTCTGCGGCAAGGGCAAGATCGTGTTTCGGTGTCAAGTCAGAGGGCCAGAGGAGGAGCAAGAGGAGAATAATCTGTAGACAGTGTGAAAAAAATTTGGCATGCATGGGGATTAAAAAAAAGAAAAAGCAAAAGAGGAGGTGCGGATGAAGTGTTTTCTTAGTGGTGATCACAGTGCCTCGACAGCGGGGTGGAGGGTCGCGGGGGGTGGGGGGCGCTCACACAGTTCTGTCCGTCCCTGAGTGCTTCCTGACCACCTTGCCTCCGTTCACCTGGTCCACCGCCAGCGTCTCCACCTCGGGCGGGGCCTGCGCGGGGGCCACGTGGTGGATGCGGTGTGCCACGCCCACGTGCGCCTTGTGCGGCTTCTCGCGCGCGGGGTTGGGCTGCTCGCCGGCGCTGCGGTCCGAGGCGATGGGGGGGATGACGAGGGGCCGCTCCTTGATCAGGTGGACCTCGGCCGACTCCCTGGCCAGCAGAAACGGGGTGGGGTCTGGCATGGCGTCCACCGGCTCCCGCAACAGCAGTTTCCGGCTCTCGGCCCCGAATCTGTAGACCTCCTCGAACTCCGGGTGCAGTGGGGCCGAGAGGCTCTTCTTCATGCGGCGCCGGGGCGTCTCGGGCAGCCTGTCCTTGGGCGGCGCCGGCTTGTAACTGGCCAGCGCGGGGCTGCCGGCCGGGCTGCCGTCCGAGGTGCCGCCCGAGCTCAGAAGCTTCCTCTTGGTGGCGTGTAGCTGCGAGGTCAGGTAGGCGATGGTGCCGGCGCGCTGCTCCAGCTCGCTGGTCAGCACGCCCAGCTTGTGGCTCTTGACCTTCAGCTCCTCCAGGTACTTGCGCTCGCGCTCCTTGATGGTGTTCTCCAGCACGGTGATCATCGCGTTCTTCTGCTCCAGCTCCTTTAGCAACTCCGTGTTCTCGTCCTCCTTCAGTTTCAGCTGCGCCTCCAGGTCTTCACATCTTTTCTTGAGTTCACTGCTTCTGGAAGCTCCGTCCCCTGGATGGACAAGCCGAGGGGGCAGAGTGAGAACCCAAGGGCAGGGCAGCTAGGTGCTGGGGGTGGGGGGGATGGGGGCAGGGAGACTTCCCTGCAAGGATCAGGGGTCTAGGCCAGCCTCGCCTCCCCATGGGGGAGGGGTACGCCTGTCCAAGATGGTTGTGGTACCCACAGGCCACAAGGAAGGCGGGACCCCACCCCTCATGCCGCTTCAGTGTCCTCTCCTTCCAGGAAAGGGTAGGTGATCAGGAGGTCTTTGAGGCCCCGTCCAGTTCAGTTCTGTGGCTTAGTACATGAAAGGATGTCTCCAAATTAAAAAAAAAACGCTGTTAAAATGGGCAGCTTCAGAGTATTGGTTGGTTGTGGTTTAATCACTGAGTCCTGTCCAACTCTTTTTGCAACCCCGTGGACTGTAGCCTGCCCGGCTCCTCTCTTCATGGGATTTCCCAGGCAAGAATACTGGAGTGGGTTGCCATTTCCTCCTCCAGGGGACCTTGCTGACCCAGGGATCCCACCCATGTCTACTGCATTGGCAGGCGGATTCTTTATTGCTGAGCCACCTGGGACGCCTTAGACCTTTCCAAAGGCGTAGGATTACCCTGTTAGCACAGCCATCTGTCTGCTCCATTCAAAGCCCGTTTTGGAAAGACAGATGTAGATGTTCTCCATGTCTAAGGCACAAAAGCTCTCAAGTTTCAGGGAAGACCCAATGCCAGGCTGCCACTTTTCCCCTGCCTCGGGTCCCCTCTCTGCATCTCTCAGAGCCTGAACCGTAACCCTTGGGGGAAGGCCTGTTTAGAAAAAGCCATCTTGACTCCAGTGTGGTTTTTGCACTTTTAAAATCATCATCTGTTCTCTGGTGCAGCTATTTGGGACAGGCCATAGAGGCCCTGGCTTCTGTCCCCTCTGCCCCAGCTGCCAGCAGGCTGGTAGCTTTGCAGGTGCCTGAAGATTCTGGCTTTGGGGGAGCATTGCTGGGACAAGAGTCTAGAGAGGCGTTCAGGGCTGTTCTGGAGGCCACCCAGTAATGTGGCCCCTCGTTCAACCGGTCTGTAGAGAGCACACATGCTGTGCCAGGTCCTGTGCTAACTCGCTGGACACAGATGGAACCCTGCTCCACCTCTTCTTTCTGGTTTATATCACATCTCATTCTTGGTTACGGAAGGAATGCATACTCACTGTAAAAAAACCAGAGAACCCAGAAAAGCAGAGAAGTGAAGTGAAAGTCGCTCAGTCATGCCCAACTCTTTGTGACCCCATGGACTGCAGCCTGCCAGGCTCTTCTGTCCATGAAATTCTCCAGGCAAGGATACTGGAGTGGGTTGCCATTTCCTTCGCCAGGGAATCTTCCTGACCCAGGGATCAAACCCTGGTCTCTTGCACTGCAGGAAGATTCTTTACTGACTGAGCTACCAGGGAAGCCCACAGAGAATGGGCATTCTAAATGAAGTGTTGGTCGCTTCAGTTGTGTCTGACTCGTTGCAACCCCATGGACTGTAGCCCGCCAGGCTCCTCTGTCCATGGAATTCTCCAGACAAGAATATTGGCATGGATAGCCATTCCCGTCTCCAGGGGATCTTCCCAACCAAGGGATCGAACTTGGGTCTCCTGCATGGCAGGTGGATTCTTTACCGTCTGAGCCACCAGGGAAGCCCATTCTAAATACATGTGTCAATCAAAAAAAAAAAAAAGCATGCACCCCTCTTGTCCCACTGACAGCCCCTTGTCACACCTAGGGAGTCCAGACTGCCCTCCCCCTCCTCTCGGAGAGCTCTGATCACACGTGCAACTCTTCACAGTAAATGTATTTTCTTCTACATGTGTCATTAGTGAAAACAGGTGGCACCAACATCTGCCACACTAGGAAACAACAGTGGGATCAAATTTGGGGAAGGGAGTTCTTACCTGTCTGATCCGAACTCTTGACTGTCAGCTCATACGTTAAATCTAAAAAGGAGATCATATACAATCATTGCGAATGATTACTGTACCTTCAAAACCTTCATCTGCTCTGAAAATGCAGAACTGATTCCCATGATCAGCCTGAGGGTCCTGCCCAGACAGGGCAGGGATTGCCAGCATTAGAAGCAAAAGTGACAAGAGAGACCATCAGTGGCTACTGTCCTTACTAGGGTTCAGAGGGGACCCTTCTTTCCCCGTATATGTACCCCAACATCCACAATTACCATGCAGCTTGCTTTGTGTGTTATACTTTGGTCATTGGTTCCAAGATGCATTGTATTAATAAACTCTAACCATTGCACTTGGATCCTTCAAGTCCTCAGTAAGCTGAGAACTGGCTTTCCAGCTTTACACTCGGTGCATGTGGCCTTGGCAGAGGATGAGGTAAGGCATTCAGAGGGACTCCAGCGACGACAGGGTTAACCACCCAGAGGGGGGAAGTGAAACCCCCTTCTCACGCCCCTGGCGCAGCTCTGGAGGCAGCCAGTGTGAAGTTGTCTTGGTGACAGGTTCTGGTTTGCTCTGGGACTGCCCCCACCCCCAGCGCCCTGCCCCGGTCCCTGAAGGTCGCTGGGTGCCCCCACCCGCACACCTGTGCAATGTTGCTGCAGTCGCCTGATCTCCGCGTGCAGCCCCTTGAGCGTGCTGGCGTGCTCCCGCTGAAGGAACAAGAGGTTCTTCTGTGCGCTCTGTAACTGGTTCTCCAGGTTTGTGGCTGCCATGCTGACATGCAGGTGACCTGCAGGGGACACAGGGCCTGGTGGCAGGAGGGTCACAGGGTGACAGGCAGGAAAAGGACACTGCCTGCCGCCTGTCCCCCCACCCCCCGCCCTGTGGCTTTGTGGGGTGGAGGGCAGTGTGAGGCCCGGCTCTGGATGCACAAGGTTCCCTGATTCCAAACCCTGGCCTCGCCAGGGCTCCCCGACTGCCCTGACTGAGGCCAGACTCACTCCTGAAAGACGTCCTTGAGCAGGTGAGGCACTGGCTGCCTCCTCCCAGGAGAACCAGGTGCTGAGGAAGGGACATCTAGAGCTGCCAGGCCAGGAGTAGGAGGGAGATGAAGGGGCATTTCAGAGGGAAGCCCCCCAGAACTTCACAGACTTGACAGCCCCTCTGCAGACCCTTCTCTTTTCTTCTGAGTTCCTGAGAACAATCCCACGGGGCCACAAGGAGGAGTCTGGAGTCCAGACTCAGACCCTCCCCTACTCCCCGCCCCTTAGCTTCCAGCCTCCATCATCGGCCACTCACTCAGGGCTCAGACTCTTGGCCTGACTGTAACTAGAGAGATGCAGTGAAGTCAGCCGGCCTTTCTGGAAAGGCTACCAGAGTAACTCAAGACACCTTTGCACAGCACTGGAAAATGCTAAGGATGAAATGTGGATTATCTGTCTATAAATTATCCCTGTGAATACAGAGCCTCACGGTGCTTTTTTCCTAGTCTGCTGGGCCAGCAAGCACCCCTAGAGGAAACACCACCTCTCAGGGGGCTTCCGGTGGGTGGGTGTGTGGTAGGGCAGCTGCGTGGCTCGAGGGTCCGCTCTAGAGGTGACAGTTTAATGGGTGACACCAAGCTCAGTCTGTTATCTCTTAAGTCCCATGGTGACATTTACACCCCAACTGGAGCTAAGAATGGGGTGTATTTAGAACCCCAGGACATGCATTTTTATTCACAAGTCTCCTCCTAAGGAAAGTGAAGATGAGCAGGGAAGGGCAGAGCATGCGCCAGAGCTTGGGAGGAGCATGCTCACCCGCACATCCTAGAAAGACACGCCACTCAGGGGAGAAGCTGGCTAGAGAAACCCGAGACTAAGAGGAAACTCAGGGGCTTCCCCGGGGGGCCCAGTGGTCAAGAACCCGCCTGCCAACGCAGGAGACGCGGGTTCAAACTCTAGGTAGGGAAGATCTCCTGGAGAAGGAAATGGCAACCCACTCCGGGATTCTTGCCTGGAGAATCCCACAGAGGAGCCTGGCGGGGTACAGTCCGACTCGCGAAGAGTCGGACGAGCGCACACGCAGACACACAAGAGAAAACGGAACATGCAGCTTTGGGTGGCAGTGTTCACTGCGCCTTATTATAGGGAGCGATCTGGCAAAGTGTTGCCTGGAACCTTAGAATTTATCTTCCCTCTGACTTAGCAATTCAATTTCTAGGAATCCACCAGAGGGAAATAATAACCTCCATGTGAGGAAGATGGAGCTGTGAGGACAGTCATTGCACTGCAGTTTACGGTCAGAACTGAGTCAGGAAATAAACTCAAAATCCAGCAAGAAGGAACGGGTTGAATAAATAAGAGAGTTATCTCTATGGAAGGAGGATCGGATCTCCCCAGAGGCCTGGAACTCTACCTAAGGTCTGGCCGCAGGCCACGCCAGAGTGGAGTTTCCATCCACCAGAGCTGCTCTCGGAGGAGCCGGGAGGAGCCGAGAGCAGCCTTCCTGTGGGAGCAAGGAAGGTTTCTGTCGCTCCTGGAATTGTCTCCCTGCTGCAGCCACAAGCTTTTTGTACAGGACCACCGGGCCAGACACTAGTTCTAACTGGAGCCCCATGGTGCCTGAGATCCTGATGTGGTCAGGATGTGGCCTTGGGAGGAGGACGCTGACCTGACAAGGCGCCAGCTCTGAGCAGGGCAGGTGCAGGGTGTGAGCCACGAAGGGCTGCAGAGCGTCCCAAAGCTGAACGCCCTTGACGTCAAACGGACGCGAACACAGGGCCACTCCTGGAGCTTTCGGTCAGGATGCCCAGGTTTACTTCTCAGCAGACCTGTGTCTGTCACCCTGGCATCAGTTCCATCATCTCACTGGGAACATCCACTCCTAGGATCTACGGTGGGCTTTGCATGTGGCAATTCCAGGGGAGTCACGTTGTTCTCCTCTTGAAAAGGACCGACCTGGGAACTTGCCTGCTGGTCCAGTGGTTAAGGCACTGAAGTTCCAATGGAAGAGGGGCAGGTTCGATCCCTAGTCGGGGAACTAAAAGTCCACATGCAGCATAGCCAGAAATAATTTAAAAGGACAGACCTAAATCTGTGCTAATGTGGCTAACGGAAAAAGCATAGCCTGTGTTTTAGGGGTTTGCTGTTGACGATAAAGAACCGTTTACATTCCATCCAGAACTTAGTGGGTCTAGGCGGGTAAAGAACAGACCGGGCGTCCAAAGCCCCCTCGCTGACCATCTGCTCTGCCACCTGGAGCAGCCACCACTGTGTCTTGGTGACCCTACTTCGAAAACAGTTCTTGAATCCACTTGCTTCTCTCCGTCTCACGCCTAAGCCACATCACCCTCACCTGGATCTCTACAGAACCCCCGCTCTGTCCCCACAGGGGAGCAGAGTGATGTTAACAGAACCTTCCACGGCGCTGAGTGGGGTGGGTTCACAAAGCCCCGGGACCAGCCCTGTGGCCTCTGCACCCAGCGGCTCAGTGAACCTCCAGGGCCTTGGCCTCTGCACCCTGGGGGCCTGTCTTGGGTTCCTCTGCCCAAAAGGCTCCTCTTGTGTCCTCCCTTTGGCCCACCATTCCCCACAAGCTGAGGTCTGCATGTCTTCTTGGCTCAAGTTCACTTCTGCCCTGGCCCCAGGCTGGGCGAGGTCACGCCTCCAGCCCTTCACCGCCAGCCCACAACTAGCCAACTATCTCCTGCCTCCACGCACGGACTGCAGGTTGGGTCACCGCTGGATCCCAAGCCCTTGCTCGGAGCCTGGCAGCCAAGAGGCCAGCTGTCAGCACTCGCTAAACCAGCGGGCCCCAGCGTCAGCTGTCGGGTGTGGGTGCTGCACCAGGGGAGCTCGAGGCCTTTGGGGCTGAAGAGCCTCTGTTTCCATGAGCTTCTGACTTTGCATGCCTTGTGCAAAGAAAGCATGATATACTAAAATTGCAAAACAGTTTTGCCCAACGCTGATGGTACAAATGAGGTGCCCAGAAATAAATATGTGCTTCTATGACGTACCATCAGGAGCAGGGAGCGAAGTGGAAATGTGGCCTCTGCAGGCACCCCTTTTCCACATCACAGCGTGGGGTTCAGTTTTACTTGTGGGGATGTCACCGGTGGTCCAGTGGTTAAGAATCTGCTTTCCAATGCAGGGGACTCGGGTTCAATCCCGGGCTTCCCTGGTAGCTCAAGTGGCAAAGGATCTGCCTGCAATGCAGGAGACCCGGGTTTGATCCCTGGGCCAGGAAGATCCTCTGGAGGTGGGCATGGCTGCCCACTCCAGTATTCTTGCTTGAAGAAGCCACAACTAGAGCAGCCCCTGAGCCACAACAAAGACCTGTGTGCCACAACTAATACCTGAGGCAGTCAAGTAAATAAATATTAAAACACGTTTTACTTGTAACAAATTTAATGATTTAAATAAGCATTCGCATTCTAGCTGCCTTCGAGTCAGCAACTTGAACTGCACTCAATCTGATTCATTAATTCATCACCATAACTACAGAAATAAACGTGTGGCCTTGAAGCGTCCCATTCACGCGGGCAGGCAGTCTGGAGAAGAAGGAACACAAGACCAACAGGGGCGTGTGAGTATATAATGGGCAAAGCTGGCTCTGTTTGGAGCTCTGACAGTTGGAGGAAAAGGGTTTTTCAGCCCTGTGATACTCCCTCTGGATGCTAGTGTCTCTTCTTCCACAATCTACACTGACTTAAAAGGCCCAGAAGAGGAGATACCATCTGGGCAGGGTATCCTCTGGTTGTTGGATGTCCGTGAGAGAGACAGGTTCACTTGGGTCCAAGGAGACAAGTCTCATCTCCAGATGGAATCCAAATTACTGTCAATACATTATTTTCTCATCAGCGCAAAGAGGTAAACGGTATCACTGACTTCTGGAGAAGAGAGAGTTGCTGCTGCTTTAAAGAAGGTGATGGTTTGGGACTGCCCTGGTGGTCCATGGCTAAGACTCTGAGCTCTCAGTGCAGAGGGTCTGGGTTCCATCCCTGGTCAGGGAACTAGATCCTACATGCTGCAACTAAGAGTTCACATGGCGCAACTAAACATCTGACATGATGCAACTAAGACCTGGCACAGCCAAATAAATAATATAAAATAAATATTTTAAAAGAGAGAAGGTAATGGTTTAATGTCATCTCCTTGGCTACTGATGACATGGAATCACTGCAACGACTTAATCCTTCCAAGAAGCTGACATGAATGAAGCTACAGAAGCATCCTGTTTAGATCAAGGAGACGCAGCTGAGAGACGCAGACAGTCTGGAGGAAGGGATGGAATCGGTCTTGGGAGGGTGAATTCAGCATCTCTGAGGCGCTATGGGATTCAGAGACATGAAGGAGCATTCGTGACCCCTCCTTGAAAGGGTCAGCGCGATGGATGAAGGGAAATCGCAGGCGTCTGCTGCAGATGAATAATGCATCCGGCTTGAGCAAAGGCACTCAGGCCCCCTCAGCTGTGTCAGCCGGTAATGGGAGGGTGACATCCATAAAGCGTGGCTGGGAAAACACTGCACTTTTCGGGTCAAAAGGGCACATACTACACGGTGTGGGCTCTTTGTACTGCAGCTTTGAGTCTCGAGGCAATCCCGTTTCTTCTCCCAGTGTTACCAGGAGCTGTCGGCAATTTTACAGTTATTTGCTTGGTCAAAGGCAGCGTGGCCTGCACATGGGCCCTCTTCTCCCCTGGGAGATGTAGTCCTTGCTGCGGAGGACTAGGTTCTGGCGCGGGTAGCAGTCAGAGGGCAAGCCCGTCCTCGGCCCACGTCTTCCCCCTTGGGCATCTCAAAGTGGGCCCACCTGCGGAACCGGTTACCTTAATTGTATTTGGAGGTTAGGCCACATCCATGTTTTTTTTCCCCCTTTGGCAAATTTACTAGGAATTAAATTTCTGTGAATTTACTGTTTGCTCTACATGTTCAGAAACTTAACACTCGAAAAGGGCCGAGTTCTATAAAGGTGGGCACCTGGCCTCAACGGCTCCCCAGAGTGGGGAGGGACAGTAACATCATCTCCTGGTGATGACATGCTCTCCGTGACGGTTCTCAGAGAGACGTGAGGACCCCGAGCTTGCTGGGTCTGCTTTGTCTTGGCCTGAGGACAAATGGCCTGTCAGTAGCTCACGTCCAGTTCTCAACTTAACTCAAGACTAATGTCCCTTCCTCCCTTTCAGGGCTTTACTGTATAAATGATGACATTAGGATCTTATTTATGGAACTGTCTCCGCTCACAGGGGCACAGAGTGCTTTCCCATCACTTCTGTCACTTCGCACACACCCCTCTGGGGAAAACCAGGAACATCCTACCCACAAGCGAAAGGGCAGTTTGAGAAATGCCGCACCGGAGCCTTACTTCTCGCCCTCGGGGCCTGTGCGTGGATCTCAGTTTCGTTCAGGGATTCAGATGCTCTCCACCAAGCACGTGTCTTGCAGTGCTCTGGCCGAGGGGGAAAGGAGCACTGTCCCTCGCAGCAGCGTCTTGGCCGGGAAGGGGTGCAGTGCCCACCGCCTCCCCCCACCCCTGGCAGACCACCAGGATGGGCCTGGAGCACCACTGCTCACGCAGGCAGGACAGGTGAGACACTACACTCAGGTGAGACAGTCAACAACCGAGAAGGCTCTGCTGTCCATCCAACACAGCATAAAAACTCACCAACGAGTTCTGCTGTTTTTTTGTTTTGGCCACACTGCTTGATCCCTACCAGGGATTGAACCCCGTGCCCCCTGCTTTGGTAGTGAGGGGTCTTAACCACTGTCCCGCTGGGGAAGTCCTGAGTCTTGCTCTTAATACCAGCCAGGGTTTCCAGGAAGCTGGGCAAGGGCGTTCTGGGCCTAGCCAGTCTTTCTTTGTAAACCAGCCAGGCAGCACAGGAAGAGAGGATGAGGTACTGTCACATGATGTGTGCATCCTGATCCTTGGCCGGTACCCAGTCCAGGAGCCAGGGCCACATTCCCTGTCTCCTTGTCCAAGGCCAGGCTCACAGGAGCCCTCTGGGGGGCCGAGTCAGCATGGAGCCTGTTCTGGGGCCACAAGCAGTGCCTCAGCTTGGCCACCAGCAGGCAGAAACGGCCCTGGGACTCTAGTGGTGGAGGCACTTGAACCAGATTCATCTTATCCCCCTTTAATCAGGTACCTTGCTTTTGCTTTGATGTCTCTCCTAGGCACACTCAGATCTTGCCTACATTCTCCTCTCGAGGCACAGCCCCGATCGTGTCATATCCCTCTGACGTTCCTGGGGTCCAACTCCATGTTCCCAGAAGCCCTGCCTGCCAGCTGCCTCCCCTCAGCCTCCCCCTCTGCTGCTCTCTCGCCCTTGGCATCTGCCCCGCTCCCCACCCCAGCACGGGGCCTCTGCACACCAGTCCAGCAATCTCCACTGCTCCTGGCAAACCACTGCCCACCCCTCTGCGCCCACTCTTCCTTGTCTGCACTCCTTCCCGCATTATGAACGAGCTTCGGATACTTTTCTATGACTTTCCGAGGGTGCCGAGTGGGGAATCTCAACAAGAATTACAGAGCATTAATAAAAAAGTGCTGCCACGGTGCTGATTCAAACATGACCTCATCCCGTAATTTCTTCACATGCCAGAGCAGTATTTTAAAGTATCCCTGGACCACACTCCTTAGACTAAAGAAATGGAGTATCTTTGTTAGGGAAGGGTCTTGCCATTTAAAAATGGGACATTTCTTTGTTCCTGGGTGATCAAAAGTAGACCTATCTTTCATGCTCGACACAAAACTTGTGGAAATAGGGTAATAATTTTAGAATCTGAAAAAAAAAATAGCACACCCAGTACTCACGTGGTGCTGTGAATTAGTTATAACAAGCTATTTTAGATTCTAGTCATGAATAAGTTATAACCTGTTCACATCTGGTTCTCAGGCCGTGAACCGTCAGAAAGACGGGGACCCGGCTGCCTCTGCAGGTGCTCGGCAGGGCCTGGGACCCAGCAGGAGCCTCCTGGCTCTGTCCAGACCATCGGTGTTCAAGCCTTTTGTGCATAAGGACCTCTGCGGCTTTTCTTGTGGGAACTCTCTGTGCGGCTCTGGTGTCCTTTAGCTGAAGCACTGTCATGGTGAATATGAAGGTTGGCCAGAGGACAAAGGTAGCGAGTGTCATGATGAAGTGTAAGAGGAGAAGAGATGGCTTCCAGCCTTGAGGTGGTGCCCTAAGTAGATTCATGCACTTGGGAAAGACTGAGGGTGGAAGAGACCTTCAAAACCAACTATTCTATATTTCAACACCTCTGTATTTCAAGGTCAAGAACCTGCGGCCCAAAGAAGATTTGCTTAACTCAGTGGGATTAAAAAAAGAGCAGAAAGGCAAAAGTCATGAGGTGCTGGAGTGTTTAGGGGTTAAATCTAACCCTATCTTGTCACCAAAACCATCGTAATATCTAACTTAAAGAGCCAGTCCCAGTGCTGGGATTTTGCTGGTAGCCTAGTGGCTAAGAGTCCAAGCTCCCAACGCAAGGGGCTCGGGTTCAATCCCTAGTCAGGAAACTAGATGCCACATGCCACAGCTAAATATCCTGCATGCCTTCATGAAGACTGAAGATCCCATGTGCTGCAACAAAGACATGGCAAAGCCAAATAAATACATAAAAAGGGTTAAGTGCTCAATGCAATCACTTATGGTGTCTGGCACATAGTAAGTCCTCTGTTAGCTATATTATTTTGTGTAAATGTTGGTCAATATATAAATATTGTTTACTTGGTCCCACACTAGAGTATGATGTTTCCTGAACATCATCTAAATTTGATAATGAGCTAGCAAAGGATTCCAGTTCCTTCCAAAGAGGAAAACATAAAAGCAGACGGGGCATTTTCTGATGGCCTTTTCCCATTTTCACTGGAGAGAAGCCATTCAGGGAAGTGAATAGAGACAGGCAGGCAGAGCCAGGCACCCTAAGGGACAGTAAAACCTACTTCCTACTTTGAATCAATCTATAGTACTCTACAAGAAGCTACAAGAAGGTCGAAGGCTAATTAGGCCATCAGCGCTCAATCCAGGATACCTGCTTGTAGGAAGGGAAACTTATCATCTCTGAGAAGTGAATCCTGATGTTATTCTGCATTCACAACCATCCTGGATAAAGACACTGTTGTGAGTTGCATGACCCTGGCGTTTCTACTTGCACGTATTATTTAAGAAATTCAACCGATAAGTTATCTGAGAGTCCTCAAGAGTTGGGGCACCAAGAAAAAGGACGGCATTTCAAGGAGACGAAAGCATTCAGCAGCCACTCCAAAAATATTCTGATAAAAGGAAGGAACACCATTAAAAAGGGGAAGCAAAAAAGACACTGAGGATAAAAGGTGCAACTCTTTTTTAAAGTGACAAAAAATCTTGTTCGTTAATTGTTCTTAATGAATTGGGATATTTTTAAAAACTTAATACAACAGGTAGGTCGAGAGCTTAGCACACCAATCAGAACCTTGGATTCCAATTCAGACTCAGCCACGTTCTAACTGTAGCCTCTGTCTGCCCCTACTGTGTCCTCCCATGACACAGGGAACAGTAACAGTACTTACAAGACATAGTGACTGGGGGGGTGTCTCCGATAAAGCACTTAACCTATGTCTGGTCTACTGATAAAGTGGTAACTGAACTAAATTTGCACTCATCCACATGAGTGGAAACTGGGTGGAGATATTTTGTGGGGTCTGTTCTCTGTCTAGGTGGATAGTGCATATCATCTTTTAATAGATGGTCTGTAAGCTTCCCAGGTGGCACAGTGATAAAGAATCCACCTGCCAATGCAGACTCAAGAGATACGGGTTCGATCCCTGAGTCAGGGAGAGCCCCTGGAGTAGGAAATGGCAACCTGCTCCAGTTTCTTCTTGCCTGGAAAATCCCATGGACAGAGGAACCTGATGAGCTACAGTCCGTGGGGTTGCAAAGAGTCAGATGTGACTGAGCACACAAAGCTGCTTTAATGATGAAAATATATTACTTTATAGTCAGAGAAAAATATAAAGCAGTGTCTCTTAAAAAAACATAACCACTAACTATCCACTAGCAAAGTGGTGTCATATGTTTTAATTATGCTGTTACAGGGTAGTCTTGGGTTGCTTTAGCAGAACGGAGAAAAATTGATGGGAAGGCAGTTTTTATAAAAGCAACAATTTAGTGTCCCTGAGACATGCAGAAAATGATTGTGACAAGCCCTTGAGTGCCTCCCCACCCCCATGTGTTATACCTTCCTGTAACTCTGACATTATCCATCATAAAATATAAGGCCCATCAATAGTTCTTTAGTCATTGACAGCCATTTCCTCCTTGAAAGAATGCACAGCCTAACATGAAAGCTGTAATAGATGTGATTAGAGGGATCTGCAATTAGGTGGGGAAATACGATACGTGGTCGTCTGGGAAGTCTGCAGTCACTGGAGGCCTACACGATGGATTTATGAACCATGTTTCTCTGCAGTCTGATTAGCTCATAGTTTAAGGGGGGGGCGGGTTGGCCGTCTGTGTAAAAAATCATGTCAAGTGTCTGTACACTGGTATGGGCTCGGCCCTTCTGTGTGAAAACATCTCAGGAAGAAAGTAGGTCTGTGTTTCAGGTTGTCTAAAAGGCCCTCCGAGTGGGCAGCACAGGCCGGGTAAAGACAAGCACATGCACTCCCATGGTCTGAAGCCATACAGTACCTTCCAGGGGTGCCTGGGGCCTCCTGGAAAACTGGGTGACTTCATGGCTGCAATGCTCACCCACTGCTGCAGACCCCACCCCGGGAGGCAGGGGCATCAGCAGCCCCCCACACCCCCCGGCCAGGAGGCGCTGCCCTCGGGACATCAAGTCAGCACACAGTTAGCTCAAGTGCTTCTTGTCTCAGGGAAGGTGCTTCTAAGGAAGGAGATGGCCAAGGCTGGCGGAGCTGTGATGGCGCCACTCGGCCCTTCCTGTCCTCCTCCCGCTCTTTCTGGGCAGCCTCCAGCTGACTTCCCCTGAGGATGACCCAAATAGCTTCATTTCAGAAGCTAGAGCAGAAAACATTTGCAACTAAATAGAGATGCCATTCGTGAGCTTCTGACAAGCTTGTGGTTGAGCCAACAATCTAGGGACATATAAAACCTCATGGCTCACTACACACCTAGTTCTACCTAGTGATATTTGCCTTTAAATGGAAAGGAAAATTAGCAGGTCATATCTGATGAGTGGTTCCATTTCTACATTTGACTGTGATTACTGCAGATTTTAATTGTCTGCGGGTTGATAACTCTAAGCTATGGTGACCCAAATGCCAAACTGTCTTTTCACATTAATGAAACAGGAGATACTTCTTAAATCTTACTACTTGATGATCACTATCCTAAACTGTATCTCCAAGGCTGAGATGTGTTCAAGTGAACACTTGCTGTAAGAAAAGACTCTGTGTGTGGTTTGCCAAACAGATGAACCATTTCAATGGATTTAGCTGATAGAGTTTTTCTTTTATCCATCTTGTGGGCCTGACTAATAAGAGTACAGGTTTTAAGGAAAGAAAGGCATCATTAATCAAAGTTCTATACACTTTAATTTAGCCATACTTTTCTTTTATAACTTACAATAAAGTAAACCAGTCAATTGTTTCAGTAGTGCTAATAGAACATATTTAGGCAAACTCTCACTGGGCGCCTAAGAAAATGACCACTGATATATAAAAGCACAAGCCTTTATCCTTGTGAATATCCTGAGATACGCAGATGATATCACTCCAATGGCAAAAAGCTCAGCAGTGGCCACAGGACTGGAAAAGGTCAGTTTTCATTCCAATCCCAAAGAAAGGCAATGCCAAAGAATGCCCAAACTACCGCACAATTGCACTCATCTCACACGCTAGTAAAGTAATGCTCAAAATTCTCCAAGCCAGGCTTCAGCAATACATGAACTGTGAACTTCCAGATGTTCAAGCTGGTTTTAGATAAGGCAGAGGAACCAGAGATCAAATTGCCAACATACGCTGGATCATTGAAAAAGCAAGAAAAACATCTACTTCTGCTTTATTGACTATGCCAAAGCCTTTGACTGTGTGGATCAAATAAACTGTGTAAAACTCTTCAAGAGATGGGAATACCAGACCATCTGACCTGCCTCTTGAGAAACCTGTATGCAGGTCAGGAAGCAACAGTTAGAACTGGACATGGAACAACAGACTGGTTCCAAATAGGAAAAGGAATATATTGTCACCCTGCTTATTTAACTTGTATGCAGTGTACATCATGAGAAACACTGAGCTGATGAAGTGCTGAAGCACAAGCTGGAATCAGGATTGCCGAGAGAAATATCAATAACCTCAGATATGCAGATGACACCACTCTTATGGTAGAAAGTGAAGAAGAATTAAAGAGCCTCTTGATGAAAGTGAAAGAGAAGGGTGAACAAGTTGACTTAAAGCTCAACGTTCAGAAAACTAAGATTATGGCATCTGGTCCCATCACTTCATGGCAAATAGATGGGGAAACAGTGGCTGATTTTATTTTTGGGGGTTCAAAAATCACTGCAGATGGTGACTGCAGCCATGAAATTAAAAGATACTTACTCCTTAGAAGGAAAGTTATGACCAACCTAGATAGCATATTAAAAAGCAGAAACATTACTTTGCCAACAAAAGTCTGTCTAGTCAAGGCTATGGTTTTTCTAGTAGTCATGGATGGATGTGAGAGTTGGACTATAAAGAAAGCTGAGTGCTGAAAAATTGATGCTTTTGAACTGTGGTGTTGGACAAGACTCTTGAGAGTCCCTTGGACTGCAAGGAGATCTAACCAGTCCATCCTAAAGGAGATCAGTCCTGGGTGTTCATTGGAAGGACTGATGTTGAAGCTGAAACTCCAATACTTTGGCCACCTGAAGCGAAGAGCTGACTCATTGGAAAAGACCCTGATGCTGGGAAAGATTGAAGGCAGGAGGAAAAGGGGACAACAGAGGATGAGATGGTTGGATGGCATCACCAACTCAATGGACATGAGTTTGGGTAAACTCTGGCAGTTCGTGATGGACAGGGAGGCCTGGCATGCTGTGGCCCATGGGGTCACAAAGAGTCGGACATGACTGAGCGACTGAACTGAACTGATGAGGGGGAAAGAAGAGAATGAAAAAGCTGGCTTAAAACTCAACATTCAGAAAACTAAGGTCATGGCATCCAGCACCATCACTTCCTGGAAATAGATGGGGAAAAAGTGGAAGCAGTGACAGACTTTATTTTCTTGGACTCCACAATCACTGTGGACAGTGACTGCAGCCATGAAATTAAAAGACACTTGCTCCTTGGAAGAAAAGCTATGACCAACCTAGACAGCATATTAAAAAGCAGAGACATCACTTTGCCAACACAGGTCTGTCTAGTTAAAGCTGTGTTTTTTCCAGTAGTCATGTATGGATGTGAGAGCTGAACCATAAAGAAGATAGAGCGCTAAAGAACTGATGCTTTTGAAATGTGGTACTGGAGAAGACTCTTGAGAGTCCCTTGGAAACTCTCAAAGAGATCAAACCAGTCAATCCTAAAGGGAATCAACCCTAATATTCACTGGAAGGACTGTTGCTGTTGCTGAGGTTGAAGCTCTAATACTCTGGCCACCTGATGTGAAGTGCTGGCTCACTGACAAATACCCTGATGCTGGGAAAGATTGAGGAAAAGAGGAAAAGGGGATGACAGATGATGAGATGGTTGGATGGACATGAGTTTGAGCAAACTCAAGGAGATGGTGAAGGACAGGGAAGCCTGTTGTGCTGCAGTCCATGGGATTGCAAAGTGTCAGATGTGACTTAGCAACTCAACAACAATCCTTGTGCTGTTCTAGAAAGCTCTGCCCAGTCCCAGTCCTGTCGTCCTTTGTTGTTGTTCAGTCATGTCCAGCTCTCTGCAACCCCATGAACTGCAGCATGCCAGGCTCCACTGTCCTCTGTGTCATTGTGGACAGCATTATAAGTGAGCTAGGCAATCAAGCAAAAACAAGTCACCTCCCAGCTTGCCCTTCTACAAAATGGGCCTACATGGGTTATTTCCAACAAGTTTAAAGGATAGTAGAGATCTCTGAAATCATTAAAACAGTCCAACAATAGTCAAGTCAGTGACTAAAGGCACCAGGGCCAAGCATTCAGTTTCAGTAATTACATATCCTCTGGTGATCACTAATAAAATATTTTTATGGGACTTTTTTTCTTAAACACACTTTTTTTGAGTTTTTTTAAAAATTATTTTTTATTGGAGTATAGTTGCTTTACAATGTTGTGTTAATTTCTACCACATGTGTACAAAGTCGCTTCAGACTCTTTTTGACCCTGTATACCATAGCCCACCAGGCTCCTCTATCCACGGGATTCTTGAGGCAAGAACACTGGGGTAGGTTGCTGTGCTCCTCCTCCAGGGGAACTTGCTGACCAAGGGGTGGAACCCACGTCTCTTACGCATCTCCTGCACTGGCAGGCGGGTTCTTTACCTCTGGTGCCACCTGGGAAGCCCAGTTTCTACTGTACAGCAAAATAAATCAGCCATTCATTTACAAACATCCTCTCCCTTTTGAACTTTCTTTGCATTCAAGTGAGTTCAAATAGTTTTAAAAGAAGATAAACTTATTCTTTTAAAAAAGGCATTTACCTAGATCTTCATTCCCTAGAACCTTTTTGACTGGTGCAGCATGTCCACCTAAGGTTGCTTGACCTCTTGACTGTCTATCTACTGAGCTGACAGGTCCGACATAGATTATCCACGTCTTCAGAAGTGTCCTTTCGTGAGCTTCCTATGCTATGTAGAATAAACGAGGCACATTTACTGATGACATTTAGGGCATCTCTCATGAAGTTCTTTCTACTCACAATGATTCTTTACTGTGTCAGGGATCAGGAGAATTCTCAGAATCCTATATTCCAATTCTTTAGTAGGTTGCTCATTGAGTTCCAGGGGGAGAAGAAAAACTCTGCACAAAACACTGATCTGTTAAGTAGGTCTGGCATTTAAAACAAACAAGCAATGCTGAGATCTGGATGAAGCTGACGTGCGTGAGAACGAGGCAAGGGAGGCAGGTGCTGTGCAGGTAATTTAGGGTTTGTCTTTGCAACAGAATTTGGCTCATTTTAGATAAATAAGCCATCGGTATGAGTCATTATCCCAGTAGAAATAAATAAAAACAAAGAAAGGTAAAATAAGAGGAAGGATCACTGTATTTCATAGATTATCTGTCAGCTGTGGGAGGAGAGGAGGAAGAATTGGGGAAAGAAAACAATCACTGCATTTTATATTCATTTGAATTTTCCAGAGAAGGGGATGCAATTCAGTATTTTCTCATTCTTCCTGTCCTTGACCTTGATGCTATTTTCTTGTGTCCCTTTTTCTATTTGTACAATGACCTTTTTTTTGTTTTCCTTTCATATTTGACTTCATGCTCCTTCCGTGGGGTTAATAATAATCCTCCATTCATGGCACTCTTTCAGGGCTCACTTGACCAATAGATACTTTCAATAATGAGCATAAGATGTAGCCACATGTTTGTGTTTTTAAAAATACTTATTTGGCTGTGCTAGCCAGGTCTTAGTTGTTGCACGTGGCATCTTCCACCTTAATATTGCAGCATTAGGACTCTTGATTGCGACCTGTGGGAACTCGTTCCCTAACTAGGGATTGAAACTGGGCCCCCTGCATTGGGAGCATGGAGTCTTCATCACTGGACCGCCAGTGAAGTCCCTGTATCCACATTCTTGGAACTTGGCAATTTTGGTTTAGAGTGCCCAGATTTTCCATTTGAAGTCCAAAATTCTTGGGTGTTTCAGCTTCTTCTGCTTGGACCAAAATATGGTGGAGTCTATCGGTCATTTGGGAGCCGGTGGAATTTGTTTTTCCTCCCATTTTTTTTCGTAACTGAATGGTTGCCCTGGATCACGTGCGGCACTTCTTTTGCTGGTTGTGGGAGGATGTGAAACAGCTCCTGTCTCAGTGAAAATAGATGCCCGGAGATGCTTTTCCACTGGCTTTACTCTGCTTTTCCAGGGGGTGACCACCGCAGAGTGAAGGGAGCTTGCAGACAGTGATGGTGTCGGTGACAGTCTGTTCCGTCTCCCCCAGCTCTGGCCCGACACAGCCTCTGGGTTGGTCTGAGGTACTTCGGGCGAGAAAATACTCAAAGGCATTTTTTAATCGTGTAAAGCTGAACATCATTCACAAAAAGTCATTACGGCTATTATTTACTGTTTATGTGCCAGGCTCATAGATAACCACATAATTCTTTTTGAAAAAGATTTATCTGGCTGTGCCAGGTCTTAGTTGCGACACACAGGATCTTCAATTTTTGCTGCGGTATGTGGGATCTCAGTTCCTTAAGCAGGGATCAAAACCGCCCCCCCCACCCCCCCTGCATTGGGAGCATGAAGTCTTAGCCACTGGATCTCCAGGAAAGTCCCTTTTTCAAGGAAGGGGAAACTCTGCTAACACTTAAAATCAGGAAAGATCTAACCCTTAGCTTAGAATTTTGTTGAGCTGAACTGTAAAGCACTCAAGGATAAGATTTTACCAAGATGTAAAATCCTGTTGATGGTGGTCTGCAGAGGGGAGCAGTACTTGAGGATGAGCTACAGTCATGCAACAGGTAGGGATGAACCCCTGGGCTCTGGATCCAGAGCTTGTTGGCCTCGGCTTGAATCCTGGCCCTGCCACTTGTTAAGTCTTTGGATGAGTTATGTATAAACTCCCTGTGCCTCACTTTCCTTATCTGCAAGATGAGAAAACAGTATCTACTTTAGTCACGTGGTTGTGAAGATTAAATGAGTTAATCTAATGAGCCGCTATCCAAGAGAACTTCCTGCGGTGGTAGAAATCCTCTCTTCTCTGCCGCCCAACAATGTGGCCACCCACCACATGAGCCCCTTCCACACAGGTAGCTGGTATGTCTGAGAAAAGGAAGAGGTTGTTTTATTTATTTCGATTTGAATTACTTCAAATTTAAGTTGCCCTACATGGCTAGCGAGGGCTTCCCTGGTGGCTTAGTGGTAAAGAACCCACCTGCCGATGCAGGAGATGTATGTTTGATCCCTGGGTTGGGAAGATCCCCTGGAGGAAGAAATGGCAACCTACTCCAGTATTCTTGCTTGGAAATCCCCATGGACAGAGGAGCTTGGTGGCCTCAGTCAGTCCATGGGGTCACAAAGAATCAGACGAGTTAGTGACTAAACAACAACGTGACCTGGAGCAACCATACTAGGCTTTACAGATTTAAAGCATTTACAACTGTGCCTGGAACTATGTGCCGTCTGCCATCACCACCCTGACACGGAGCACCAGCCACGTGTGTTCCCCCCGGCTCCCAGATAACACCACTGCAGAGTCTGCCATGGCGTGCTGTCACTCTGCACTGCAAGAACACTTTAACAATTTTTAATACAATTTTTTTAAGTTGACAGATTGTATTCTCATTTTTATTCAGTTCAAGAAAATTTCTTTTTTTTGTTGCCCAGCATGCAGGATCATAGTTCCCCGACCAGGGATTGAACCTACACCACCTGAAGTGGAAGCATGGAGTCTCAACCACTGGACTGACAGGGAAGTCCCAACTATTTTGTCAGTATCATCATCCCATCCCATCTTGAGTCTTTATAGCACTTATCACTATCTAAAATTAGGTCATTTATTGATCTTTCTTACGGGACTAGAATACAAGCTCCATAAGAACAGGGCTGTCTATCTGTCCTCCATTATAATACAAGCATTCAGAGCATGGAATGCCTCCCTCTAGTAATCTGAGCTGGCCCTTTAATAAGAAAGGGTTCTCTCTAGTTGAGAATTAGTGGTAATCTCAATCTCTGGTCTGACTCCCTCCTACCCTCCGCCGCATTAGGTAGTGTATATTGTATTGGTGACATGAGAGGACTTGGAAATATCAATACTACCTTGTCGGGCATGAGGATAAGGCAGAGGAGGAAGCAGTCCTAATTCATGTAGGCCTCTGGGAAGTTTGCAAATAAAAATGCCAGAAAACTCTCAAGCCACATACAAAGGAAATATAGTTTAATTTCAGTGGAAGGGAAAGGGGGGCTTGCTGAGGACTCTCAGCGGAGCCTGTGACATACAGGACCCCACCGGGCACAGCTTACTGACACCTGGACAGTTAGTTCTGTTAGGGGCCGACTGTGTGTGTTCGCCAGCACTGACACGGGCACAGTGCCAAACCCGAAAGGTGGCTCTGCCCATGGGAACTAAGCTGGTTTCATGCTTTCTCACCTCTCCAGTGGAGGCAGAAACTCAGAAATTCAGGAAATGCTCATGCCGAGCTTTGATGATGGTTTTTCTGGTCCGTGATGGAATGAGAGAAAAAGGACAATGTGGTGACTTTTCCATAAGGCTAAGTTTATTTGGTTCAGAGGGTGAGTCTTTATTTTCATTTTAGAAATCCCCCATTCCATGAATTCTGCAGGCATAGAAACCATTTGAGTCACCAAGAGGTTTATGGTGATGGCCAGGAGCTTAACATCATCATCGTCTTTTTTTTTTTTTTAATAATTCAGTATTATGGAAGTTCACTTTATGTAATTGGCTGCCTTGGGTCTTAGTCGCGGCACGTGGGATGTTCGTTGCATCAGGTGGGGCTTTTTGTTGCTGCACGTGGACTCGCCAGTAGTGGCTCATGAGCTTAGTTGCTCCAAGGCATGGGGTATTACCTCCCTGACCAGAGATCAAACCCGCATCCCCTGCATTGCAAGGCAGATTCGTAACCACTGGACCACCAGAGAAGTCCTCTCAATTTTGCCTTCTGATTTTCCTTTTGAAGTTTAGGAGGCCCATTACAGCAGGTTGAGCAACCATGCTTCCTTTAACATATGTGCTGGGGTTAAGGTCAAGCCAGCGTATGTTCTAAAGTGCTCACCGTGTACTCAGTCCTATGCCTACAGCTTACCAGGGATGTACGGCTCAGCCGCCAGAGTACAAAGAAAACAAAGTGTAATTAAATCCTTGTGAGGATGCCAAGTCAGGGGCCAGGGGAAGGGTGACCCAGCACACAGCACCTGGAGCTCTCTCATTTACCTGCCTGTCTACCGTATGAGGCTTTGTGAATCCCAGACACAAAATGTGGGGGCCACATCCCAATCATTTTAGTGCTCCTGGTACCTTACAAATCACCGGGCACGTGGAGCTGCCTAAGAAACGTCGAGTGGCTGAGGCTGCAGTCACCTAGGTGGTCTCAAGAGGCGGGGACTGAAGCTGACCCTCAACGATGGGCAGGCTTTACACAGGATGAGGTGAGAATGAAGTTTTGAGAGTCACAGAGAGACCACTATACTGTCCCACATGGAAAGAGCATTCCAGCGAGTGGTGGAAAATAAAGTCAGGTAGAAAAGTGAGGGCTGGATTGAGCTGCTTATTAAAAGTCGCTCAGAAAAGTTGAGCTGGAAGAGAGAGGAAACGGGGAGAAAGTTGAGTTTTTACCGATTAGAGCCAAAGTGCTACCAGAGGGAATTGAATCTGGTGGGGATGATGCAGCAGGGAAGGGAAGGGACGGGAAGGGCAGCAGCCACCCAGCCTGAGGCGCCAGGGCCTCAGGGTGAACAAGGCCAATGGCAGAACCACCTTGTACCGAGGGCTCACATGCCAGGCGCTGAGCTACCCTGAGCTACAAACATTCTGAGGATTAGAGAGCCTCCTCATCTCTCACAGGGCTAGCAAACAAGCTGAAGGGGTTAAATGAGTTCCTTAAAGTCACTACTAGCCAGGGGCTGGGTTGGGTTTCATCCCTCTGACTCCACAGCCACACCCTTAGGTGAACTCCAATGTTCTTGGCAGGTGAAGGTGAAAAGCGTGCATGCCCTATGGGGGCAGAACATCCTTTGCCCCATACTCCACTTGTTAAAACTCTTCTGTTCTTTCCTTTTCCTATGTTTTAAGCTTCTCTAGTCTACTCTTTTTTTTTTTTTTTTTTTACTCTTTTTTGGCTTGGGCTAACTGGGAGAATACTAGTTTTTTTTTTTTTTTTTTTTAACGAGTTGAGTGGACCATTTTTTAAAAGTCTTTGTTGAATTTGTTACAATATTGCTTCAGTCTTACATTTTGGTTTTTCTGGCTGCTGGACATGTGGGGTCTTAGCTCCCTGACTAGGGATCGAACTCACATCCTTTGAATTGGAAGGTGAAGTCTTAACCATGAACCACCAGGAAAGTCCCCAGTGCTTCTTCTTGATGCTCATGAAAAAAGCATGTTTCTTTGCTCCTAAAGTTGCAGAAAATTCTGGAGTATTCTGGACTAAGAAGCTAGTTCTATTAAGGAACCACAAGTTTACTCTGCTCTTCAGTGTGGAAATGTGTGTAAAGGTGTACACTTCTTTGGTTTATTATCAAACAAGTGTTTTAAGACATCTGGACTTCCGACACTGTTGCTGACTCACTTAAAATGTAACTCCTAATTTCTAAAAGTTTGCTTTTCTAATTGTTTGCCTTACTTGATAATTTATCATCTTAGTAATACAATTTAAATCATTATCTCTGTTTTACTGGCATAGAAAATTTTAGGGTCTCCTCATTGGTTAGAGGAGGGGCTTGGGATTTCTCTCTTCATACAGAAGGTTGAATTAAGTGTAGATTCTAACACTTTCTTTACTCAGATGGAGATTGAATCTGCCGGTTCAGATCAACAATTGGATGGCAAACCAGCCTGGGGAGGGGAGAGAGGAGGATGGGGATTCCTTCTTGAGACAAATACAGTCCAGCCAAGAGCGCTGAAAGTAACACCCCTTGGGTCCTGCTGAGGAGCTGCGCTGGTTCTGCAGCCTGACTGACCTGCTTGGAACACCCTCTATGGAAGATTTTCTTCTTCCTCAGAGAAGCTACACAGTCACTATTTTACAGCTGAAGCAAGAGACTATTGGTCGTTTTCATCCAAAAAACACACAGCACATGTAAAATTTAGGACTTGAGACACGTGAGAGCAATCAGAATTCAAGGGGGAGCATCCTCCTGGTGAACCCCATTTTTGAGTCTGACCAAGTCAGGCAGTGGTGCTCCCGGGAGAGACTGGCCAGGTCTGGAGACCTTGTGGGCTGTCACGGCCAGGAGGGGCACTTCGGGCATCTGGTGGGTAGAGGCTGGGGTACCACTAAACAGCCTATGACACACAGGATGTCCCCCCTCAAAGCAGAATGCTCTTGCCCCGAAGGTCACAGCACTGGGGTGGAGGCGGTCTAATCCGAGGCGGGCCTTTTCCCCCTTCTGACTTGAGGTTTATCCTGCTCTCCTTGGAGTTCTGGGATTGCTAGTTAAACTGTGGGTGACTGAGCGCTCAGGAGGGACAGGTCCCAGCCACGCAGCCTTCTTCCTATAAACAGAGGGTTCCTGACCTGGGAAGAGAGGCAGCCGTCAGTGGGAGACCACCAGGCTGCTGAGAGGGTTTCTCCACACCTTCAACTCTTGGGAGGCAGGTGTGCACAAAGGCACTGCTTTACGCATCTCACTGTTCTGCGTCA
Organism: Muntiacus reevesi; assembly: GCF_963930625.1. Taxonomy (NCBI): domain Eukaryota; kingdom Metazoa; phylum Chordata; class Mammalia; order Artiodactyla; family Cervidae; genus Muntiacus; species Muntiacus reevesi. The sequence continues at coordinate 21,669,032 of NC_089261.1, forward strand.
GGATATATGCATTTCCTTTTTTTCCCCCCTTTTGCTCAGAAGAAAGGACTTGTATGTAAAATTTGTATAAGAATACAATCATTTTCTTCCCATTATTGGAACAGTTTGAGATTTTGTTTTTCCTGTTTGAATGCTTCAGTGAACTGGGAAATGGGGAGGGTGAATGTAAGATAATTCTGGAACCCCCCAAAGGGGACTCCAAATTTACAGTGATAAAGCTGCATATTTCTGCAGACATTAATATGGATATATCCAAGTTGACCCAATGTACATTTTCAACAGGGGTACTTTGATCTAAACATTCAGGGCACCCCTAGGAAATGTTGATGTTTAGAGGCTTTAATGTTTCTTGAATGCAAAGGAATTCCTGTTTTAAAGGAGACCACTTTTTGTTACTGTTTTTAGTCACCAAGTTGGGTCTGACTCTTTGCAACCCCATGGACTGTAGCCCACCAGGCTCCTCTGTCCATGGGATTCTCCAGGCAAGAATACTGGAGTGGCTTGCCATTTTCTTCTACAGGGGATTGTCCCAACCCAGGAATTGAAACCGCATCCCCAAGCCCAGGAGACCACTAAATACTTGCATATATCTTATGAGGGTTCTAAAGACTCCTAAGAAATTTATGAAACCATACCCAAACTCTTAATCTTTCACATGTGGTGGCACTTTTAGAAAACATTTCCAGGCTGGGAGAAATGAAACTACAGGCTCCATGGCCACCAGGAAACCCTGTTTACAAAAAAGGGCCATAATTTAAACTTTGTAATTTACACAAATATACTAGAGAAGTTAAAGAAATGTACTGAGCTGGTCATTTAAAAAATGGTCTTCTAATTGAAAAAGGTCGATTCCAAAGTACGATTACTCTGGTTATAAAAATCCCAGTTTAGAAATAAGATACAGGTGCAAACTGAAAAGCTACTTATCTTCTTTAAAAAGCTTCTGTGTTAAGTACAGGAAGGTATTCCAACAGAACACAGAAGATGCATGAAGAATTATTAAAATACTCTTGGGGCAAACCCTTTCATACATTGTTCAGTGACTTTGGGGATGTAAATGAAGGTTCTGTTTCCCTCTGTTGGGGGATATAAAGTATCGCTGTGCAGTCTTTCAGTGGAGAAACCACCTTTCTCTGAGCACCTCTCTGAGCGAGGCACCCCTCAGAGGACAGCTGGGAAACGCCAAGTAAAACAGATGCAAACCCGGCCGCTACTGGAGCTTACATTCCTGAGGCGGGAGGGACAGATGAGCCTACACTAGTTATCAATTCATACCAAAAAAGCAGGCTTTCTGCCAGCAGGCTACATTAAACTGAAGTTACTAAATTCCTTACCGACCATTATTTAAGAGTAGATAAATCTAAACATGAGCATACAAGTAAAATGAGCTATAATGTACGAAACTGCTATCTCTATCATTTGCTCTTAAAAACTCTCAGACAATATTATTACATTGTGTTAACCCATAAAACTGCTCTACTTCCATTAGCTGAGTAATTTTTTTTGAGTAATGTTTTAAGATGCCATACTTATCTGACAAATTCTTAGTATCAACAATTGTATTATCCTTTAATGCAACTTATAGTAATATTTTCTAAAATCCCTAATTCTCTTTGGACTGATAGTGAAGCAGTTAGCTAACTTTTTCCCTCAAGATTTGTAAAGAAATTAAAATAGGGAAAACACACCTTATCACCTCAGAATTCCCAAGAACCATCTGCTCCATATTTGTTGTTGTTGTTGTTACTGTTTGGTTTTTAAATTTTATTTTTCAAATTCGAGGATAATTGCTTTACAATGTTACATTGGTTTCTGCCATACAACAACGTGAAATCAGCTGTAAGTATACACATGCTAGGTATTTTTGAGCACTTATTTTTAAAGCCCAAATTAAGACAGTAAAATCAATTGATATATAATTGGCTTCTGATATGTCTGATAACATTTGAAAACTACAATGTAAAATCTCTAAATAATATATTGTCATTTAAATATACTGTTTAAATGTACCTTTAAATGTTTGGATGTATGGGTGAATCAAGGTATATTAAAGTAAATCAGTAACAACTTGTGCATAATTGAGGAGAGAAGACTAGTAGCTCACAGAAAAGAAGATTAGTCCCTGGAAGGGAGACGGTTCTCAACAAAGAAGGATCTGTCTTCATTTTGCCTCTGCACGGTCTGTCCACAGACAAGATGTATTGCTCTCACTGCAACATGTGACTCTGCTTTTCCTTCTTACTTTTTTTTTTTTTCTGATTCTCCTTCTGACTGTGGTCAATTGTGAAAATAGTGAGGGTGCCTCACTCGGGGAGGAACTCACATTTCTAATGGTCTTCATGTTACCCTATGTTGGGGCCATTTTAGAAACATTCTCCCTTTGATGAATAACATGGCCAAGGCTGTCTTTGGCCAGGCATCCTTTATGGACTGATCAGTCCCTTAGTCCTTCCTTTGTTGTTGTTTTCTGGCTTCACTGGGCTGTCGTTGTGGAGAGTGGGCTTAGTTGCCCTGCAGCATGTGGGATCTTAGTTCCCTGACCAGGGATCAACCTGAGTCCCCTGCGTTGGAAGGCGGATTCTTAACCATTGGACCACCAGGGAAGTCCCGACCGGTCCCTTCCGGCAGCTCTTCGCCATGCGGTACTTGTGCCCGATCAGGTAGCCCATGGTGCAGTGGCCTTTGGAAGCTGTCAGGGGTCCCTGTAACTAGATATTCTGGCCTTCCCCAGGCAGCACCTTGGCAGCTCCTAGGGATTTAACGTTCTCATCTTGCTCCTGGGCCCTGGCCTTGTACATGCACATGTAGAGGGCTGCAGAGGATAATTCAGCTGAGTGGTGTGCTCCAATTTCAGCGGTTCAACAGAACTGTGTGAGCTACAGTATGTGTCAGGCTCACATGGGCAGGAGGGCAGGGGCATGCAGACCAAGAGAGTGGCTTGGTTATCTCCCCTTTAGAGGGGTGGGATTTGTAAGTATATTCAAATTTGTCTGATTCAAACAAGGAAAATGATTTTCATGTCACCGCTTAGTAATTTCGCCAGATGTAGAGGGTACCCATGTACAAAAGGCTGACACAATGACCATCAAAAAGACTTCTAAAATATTTTATTTCTGGATTTGGCACTTTAAATGTGTCTATACTTCTAACAGGAGTCTATAATTTACAGGTTGGATTGTAAATAAAGCTGTAAGGCCCTACACATTGACTGTATCATTCAGAATCAGAAGAGGCAGTTAATTGTCACAATGGAATTGTAGGAAAAAAAAAAAAGAAAACCTGGCAAGATTTTTCAGAACTGGACGGAAGCAGCCAGGTGCTCTACTTAACAGACTGTGAACACGAGAGCTTTAACACACAAAAAACTAGGACCTTCGTCTAGAAAACTCAGTAGGCTTATGAGACTTCTTTTTTCTAAGATTTTTCTCTTTTAATGTGGACCATTTTTTAAAATCTTTATTGAATTTGTTACAATATTGCTTCTGTTTTGCATGTTGGTTTTTTGGCCCTGAGGCATGTGGGATCTTAGCTTCCTGACCAGGGATCGAACCAGCAGCCCCTGCATTGGAAGGCAAAGTCTTAACCACTGGACCACCAGCAAAGTCCCTTATGAGATTTTTAAAGGCAGAATTTTAATGTGCTAGATGAAGCTGTGCTCTGTTACTGGGCAGTACTGATAAAGGGCATCGAAGCAATTCATTCACAGGCCTAAGAAGTCTGGGTGATGAGGTTCTTTAGGGTTCAACAGTTCGCATTGCTGAACAGGTCAACCTTCCCACAAGGATTTATATTTCTGTGGGCCACTAATACTAATGTACCAAGGCCTCACAGCAGGTCTGGTGGAAAGAAACTGGCCCCAACTGCTCAACAACTCCTAACTTCACTCGGTTTTCCTTTGAGGTTCAGAGATAGATAATCTGCTTCTCACTTAAGTTTCAGACTCAAGATGAAAAGCCACCCAGAAAGGCCCTATGGGCCTCTGGGCCTACATGGGAAGGCCCCCTACTGTGCCCATAGCCTGCTGGTGGGTAAAGTCAAGGTGCCGTTCCAGACTCAGTCAATGAAGATCAAACTGCTGAGTTCCATTCTACAACTGAATGAGCCACAAGAACACCGCTGAACACACAGCATGCTCAACCTATCTTCGGGAAGGTCTCACCTCTGGCCATATTTGTTCCAATCTAGATTCTTACCCCCCCCCCAAAAGAAACCCCATGTCTTTGCCCTCAGACGGTAACGTTGCACTTTGCTCATCTCTGAACCAGGTCCTAATGCCACAGCCTCACTATACTGAGAAATCTCTTTCTGTTGAAAACTGACTGCAGCACTTTCTTGATGGGAACGAATTCCTCACTTGTGTGTGAAACCCATCACACAACTCAGAGGCCTAGAAGGATGACCTATCTTTTCCCTCTGTCATCAAAGACTATGTCCTACCTGCCTCCCCCAGCCCTCCGCCTATCCAGTGCAATAGGACATGTCGGTGAGCAAGTATCTCAATGGCTGAAAGCCGCTGCTCTGTTCTCCAGGGATTTTCTAGTCCACTCACCATGATTCAACCAAAAGATAAAGATGACTCACTATCGAAGATAAGGATTGACCCCTCCTTGAAAAGGACAGGCTCTGCCTAATAACATGCTATATTCCCAGAACAGAAAATTTAAAAAATAGCAAAGCCTTTCTTCATCTTTCTCAAGATGATATATTCTTCATATTTCTTTCTTCATATTTCTCAAGATGAAATATCTGCAAGACAGATATTTCTAAAAACTGGACCTATTCCCACATGCCACAGCCACTGAGGGAGACGTGACACCAGTGTCCTTTACCTGAGCTGATGCTTGTGACAGTTGGAGAAACGGGGGCTCCTTCGATGTCTGGAGTGTGGCAGGAACCTCATCACATACACTCATCATTAAGAGAAATTACATTAGAAACCATTAGAAAAATATGGCTGCCTCTGGATGATTAAGCCATGACAGGCTTATTTGCCCTCATGTACCTGTACCTTGGGGAGCCAGTGTTTTCACAGTGAGGTTACACTAAAGGTGGCCCTTTCAGAGTGTGGTGCCACTCATTTCCAGGTGGACTGTGTGACTTTAAGAAAATCAGTACTGCAATAGTCCTGGGAATTAACATTAATATGTGTCAGCAATGTCACATAAGAAATGACTCAAATGGACTTTCCTGGTGGTCCAGTGGCCAAGACTCCCAATGTAGGGGGCCCAGGTTTGATCTCTGGTCAGGGAACTAGATCCTACATGCAGAAACTAAGACGAAGTGCAGCCAAACAAATAAAAAAGAAATGCCTCATAAATCATCTTACCTATGTAGTAAATAACAGGGGTTCAGCCTGCATTTAGAAACATGGTGGGAAGGAACTCTGAAGAGCAAAGATCATGGATCTTACATGGGTCTAAATGTAACATCTTAAGTGTTGTCAAAGAGGCAACAAAGAGAAAGATTGTAGCAGCAGAATATTGTATGCCTAGAATTGGATTATTAACAGCATTCTTCTGTTTTCTTTATTGTAGCTTTTAGCATCTCAGGCTTGTTCTTGTGTGCTAGCTGATTGAAGTGCACTGCTCACTCCTAAGAATCAGCTAGTAGGAAGGATCTCGAAAAGAGGACAACACTTATTCCCTCTTCCCTTACAGGTCCAGAGGAGTACAGAATTCTTGCTTCACACGGTTATTTCTGATAAAGTGATATACAGGGATAATCATAAAAGTATTCATTTGTCTGCTCCCCAGTGTAGAAACTTGTGAAAAAACATAAACTCTGGTTTTCTGATTAACAAAAGGGTCTTTTAAGACATCTGTGAGATGCCCTCAGAGATTATGGTGAGGTTCTGTAAAATGTAACCTTTCACCTACAAAAAGGCTGCTTTCTAACTGGTTGCTTTACTTGATTATTTGTTGTCCTGATCATAATATTTAAAACAGCATCTGCATTTTTTTTCCCCTCAAGGAATAAATCAATACTTGTAAGGTGTCCTTATTTGATTTTTTGGTTGGCCAGAAGAACTTTGTATTCTTCTCCTTTCCTTTCATGCATAAAGTATAAATAAACAGTGCATCTCTGGTTTAAGCAAATTTTTAAAATCTTTACATTATTTAAATAGTCATACCCAAATCCAGCTGGTGGATAACAGGCACAAAAACATGGGACAAACTCATCTGCTAAAGAACAAAAGAGAGGAACTATTTTTCTAAAGGTTTTTTTTTAAAATTAATTATAAGTATACATTAATTCAGAGCTGTTTTTTTCCCCTCTAACTTCTTCCTAAATTGGAGAGCTCAGAATCTGGCCTAACTCAATTGGCCTCGTTACCATCATGTTCCACTTAAATCCTTGTGCACACAGTACTTATTGGGTTCTCTACTATTCACAGGAAGTTCTAGCTTTGCTCCTGGGACACAGACAGAGTCCTAACCCCACTGATCCACTTAATACATGTACTGTGATTGACAGTCAATAGCCTCATCTTTGTTTTAACGGACAGAGCATCATTCTTATCGTTGACAAATTATCATTCCCAGGTTTGGGCTTAGTACAAATGGGACACATCTTTTCCTTCGTCAAACACAAACTCTAACTTGCCTCATCTTTTTGGACCACTGTGATTCTGCTTCTTCTCAGCTATACTTTACCTGCCAACATGTATGAGGCAGACATACGGAAAAAAGTCCAGTGCAACCTCCTGTCAAGGGATATGACTGGACTTTCGGCTGTGATATTTGAGTCATGTTTCAGTAATGAAATAAACAAACTAAAATGCAGTGCAAGCACAAGAGTCAGCCCTTAACCAGTATCTTTCAAAAAATAATTTCAGCTAAGAAAAAAAAATTCTATTCACTTTCACAACCTGCTGACTCTTGAAAGAATGACTGAACATCATTCCATTAAAAAAAAAAAAAGCCTCTCCTGCTTCTCTTCCTAGAAAATGGTAATTTTCCTCTTGATTAAATGTTTATTATAGAAAATAAAGGACTTCCCTGGTGGCTCAGATGGTAAAGCATCTGCCGACAATGTGGGAGACCTGAGTTCGATCCCTGTGTCGGGAAGATCCCCTGGAGAAGGAAATGGAAACCCACTCCAGTACTCTTGCCTTGAAAATCCCATGAACAGAGGAGCCTGGTAGGCTATAGTCCACTATGTCACAAAGAGTCGGACATGACTGAGCAACTTCACATTCACATTCATAGAAAATAAAAGCCAAGAGAAAAAATCATGCATAATTAAGAAGCATCTTTTAAAATAAGACCGGGATGTGACAGTGCTTTATTACCTGTAAAGCCCCACACAAACGCAAAGAAAGTAGACTTAGAATCATCTCTGGTATCAGGTAGGCCTCTGCCCTGGTAACAATCTTCCGAGGATGTAAGTAGGTGTCTGGGGTGTTGTTATGCCCAAGCTGCAGAAGTCAGAGTAAGAAATAAAAAGACACCACGACGCCCTCCAATCAGACTGCCACTGCAGTCCCTCAGCCCTCCTCAGAAGACCTCTCTCATGCCAATGGGGGTACCTCCTAACAGCCATTCCTGCCCATCGGGGGTCCAGATTATTCAGAAACTCTGCAGGGAAAGAGCAGCCCCTTCTTGCCACTGGATGTTCTAATCATAAACAACTTGTGCTTTTTATATCAAAGTGAAGTCTGTCTTTCTGCAAGTACTACTCGCCTTTGTTGGAACTCATGGAAATACTCTAAAACACACAAAATCCCTCTGCTGCCTGATAGACCTTGAATATTTGAAGACAAATAGGACACGTTCACTCCCCTGCCCAACCTTTCTGCTGGTTTAAACATCAAAGCTGGAGATGTGAAAATTGGTGTCATTAAGCTAGCACCTACCTAACTAGTCTGGAACGGTTAATCTGAGTCAAACACTTATTGCACACTTGGTGAGTGAAGCATATAAAGGCTCCTAGTTTCTGCCCTTTAAGGATACCCAATCCAGTAGATAGAATTAATCTCAGTTAACAAACATAGTGTGTTCACTATGTCTTAAGGACTTTTTATGGCTGACCTTGTTTCATATAAAAGAAAAAAGGCTTTTTCTTTTCTTGCCATATGAGAAAATGATAAATAAATATAAAAATAAGTATGTCTTAAAAGTCTTGATGCTGTTAACATCAGTATTGCCATAAATGCACTGTCAATTAAGTAATGATGATGCTAAAATGAATTTATCCAAAGAATGACAGATGAAAGTTATGCACCCACAAGAGTGATTTTCTGCCATAGGTAAAAGGATTCATTTGTTCTTTTTGAAAAGAATCAACAATAAAAATATCTAATTGCCAAGAAACCTGTTTGTTAGATTGTTAGTATCTACAAATGCTACAGGAAAAATCTCATACACATGAATTATTGTCCAGTACTTTAGATATTAAGTATACGTAAACTAAATTTACTGAGTAATTACATCATGATGCAGAGGAATAATAAAAATTATTTTATCTTAAGATTTTCCAGTAGTGTCTACGCACATGTAAACATATGTATAAAGACACACATATAAATTTACCACAAACCTTAAAACCTTCTCCCAAAATATATTTCACATAAAATGAACATTTAGCCAAAATAAATAAATTCAAAACATCTTTGGAGGTACAAGTCACTTTAAATGTTAGCATTATTTTCCTTGCAATTCAATGGCAAGACAATGCAGAGGAATTCTTGATTGTGCAAAACAAAACCCATTTAATAAAACAATAATAAGGCTCTTGAAATACATTTCAGACTTAAAGGTCTTAAAACGGCAATTCTAGCATTAACATTCTTACAGGTAGGTTTCTGGAAATGGGTAATACATTACGGTAGAACAGTCGGGCGGCTTGTATTTTGTTAAGACTGATTGCTGCAACTTAAATAACAGAGCGCGATTATACTTCCTCTTAAGGCCACTTCGTTTCATTATAGAAACAGATCATACTGCCTAATACCAAAGCTTGTAATTAATACAGGTCAGCAAGAAAACAGGTAAGTTAGATAAACTAGAGTAACTCGCTGTAGTAGACGCCGGCTCTGTAGCCAAGCCTGGAGCCCTGCTGCATATTTGCATTCCGCTCAGTTTCATCATTCACAAACAAATCGTTATTTAGGGTAAACTAAAGCCCACACCAAAGCTTCAGAAAAGGGCTGTAAAGGTAGAGTACTTACATAAAGGGTTATCAGGACAGGAGACAATGCAACTTATCTGGGAGGGTCTCTAATGTCCATGGGGTGGTAAAACGCATTTGAAAAGGCGATGTGGATTCGGATGGCCGCCTCCCCACGGCATCCCAGACAAAGCAGGGCCAGGCCCTCGGGCGCTCCTAGTGCACCTGCAATGCGGATCCCTCACCCTACAATCCCACCCCGGGGCTGGCAGGAACGCCCCTGGGCTGCCCTCTCCTCCCGCTTCGGATTGGCTTGGGTGCGCGGCGGGTTCGCACCCCAGCCTGGACTGTAGCCCTGGCAAGGGCAACCCCTCCCTATAACGGGCTGGAAGACCCTGCAGGCAGCCGGCGCGGGTCGCCGCGCCTCACTTTTGCCCTCCTTTCCACCTATTCTTATCTACCTCCCACCCCCTCCCCCGAGATCTCGTCTCCGTAAGGGGACACCCTTCCCCACCCCGTGGGTCTGGAGGACCCCTCCCCTTGCAGTGAGGGCTTGAAAAATTATTTACATGAGTTCCCGCTGCGACAGGTGCCGCCGCCCCCGCCGGCACCCGCAGAGCCTCCCTGCAGGTACCGCCAGGTGAGCGGGGCTGGACTCGATCACACCTCGGGCCCCGCCTCACCTGCGGGCGCAGCCGTCGCGTTCCTTCAGGCGGCTCCCCCCCTCGGCGCGATCCTCGCGGCGGGAGGCTGCGGGGGCCGGCGGCCCATGGGCGGGGCGGCGGGCGGGGCTGGCTCCTGGCTCCGGCCCTGCCCCGGCCGGGCCGCCGAGGGAGGTCAGTGGGCACCGCCCGCGAAGCGCATCTCGCCGGCTCCCACCCGAGCGCTCGCCGCGGTGCACGCTGGGAGCGGGGGGCCGGGGCGGCGAGAAGGCCTGGCCGCGCTGACCCGGCGGGCGGCCGAGGCGCCGGCGCGGCGGCGGCGGCTGGTCTGTGTCTGCGGGGATGGGCGGGGGAGGCCGATCGATACTCACTTCGCGGGGACGGGGTGACGCCCCGCCCCCACTCTCCCGCAGCTGTGCGGGGCTGGGGAACCGACCAAGGGGAAGGGAGGGTCTGGCGGGTGGGACGCAGGCGCACAGCTCAGGTGCGGCCGCACTGCGGTTGCCCAGGGTAACGCGGGTCCGGGTGGGGCGGGAGGGGAGGAGGAGGAGCGAGGCGGGCGAGCGGGAGCGCGCGCGCTGGGCGGTGGGGGGTGAGGGGGGGTACCCGTGACAGGCCTGGGATTGGGGAGGGGGGAGGGCGCGCGCGGGCAGCCAACGGGGGCGGGGGCAGAGGCGGTGGGGGGCGGGGGGAAGGGGGCCAGGGCCGGGCGGCGCGCATGCGTGCGGCCCCCGCTCCCCCGGGGCTCGCCGGCCTCGTGCGTGCGCACGCGCGCTGTCCCCCGGAGGCGTCTGGGTGTGCGGAGCGCGCGCGCGCGGCTCGGAGGCGCACCTGTGAGGTGTCCCTTGAGGAGAGGGAGGGTGGGTGCGCGGAGTCCGCGGCCTGGGGCGCTTCAACCCCTCACTTGGAGTGAGTTCTGGGGTGGCCGGGCTGTAGTGTCTTTATTTCTTTTCGGGATCAAGGCGGGGGCGAGGGGGGTGGCTAGGGAGCGGGTTCTGGGTCGGAAGGAGGATGAGTGGATTAAAGAAAAGAAAAACAACCCATTACTTAGGATGGGCCTGGAGCCGGGACGAGCACCCGGGCATCGGGTGGGAAAGGTCAGAGTGGCTCCGCGCAGCCGGGCGGCCCGGCGGCCACCCGGGCCGGCCCGGGGGAGGGCAGCCTGGCTTTGGGCCTCGGCGAGCCGGCGTGGGCCCGCAGTGCTGGGGAGCGGGGGTCACAGATGGCGGCCAGGGCGCGCGGCGGCGGAGGGGCAGCGACCGGGGCGAGGCCGGGCGGAGGCCCCGCGGGAGCCGGACTCCCGAGCCGGGCTCCATTGTTGTTGGAGCCGAGGGAAGGGGGAGCAAAACAGCTTTAGAAACCCGTGAAGCCGCGCCTTGGAGCCTTTCCAGGCGGGTCCCCGGAGAGGCGGTAATGGCCGCGCCGTGGGATCAAGGGAGCCGGGCTGTGCCGCGGAGAAGCCTGGTTGCATGGTGTGATGTTGTGTGTGTGTGTGTGTTTTTTTTTTTTAAGAGCGCCTCGCATCCCAGCTGAGCCAGCCGAGCATCCTACTCAGGTGATGAGGAACCCTCCGGGCACCCAGCGCAGATCGCTGCCGCCGCTGGACGCCTCCATTGTTTGACCATAACAAGGGCCGGATTCTCACCCAGGTAAACTGGATGGCAGCGCAGTCGAGCTCCCTCTAACCTCCCACATCTAAAGGAATCCTCTTCTCCTCTTTCAGGACTTTACTCTAGTTTTCTTCCTGGGCCCTGCTTCTGATTAACTCAGTATATCCACTTCCCAGGCATTTCCCCATCTGGCTTAATCTTCCCGCATCTCTCTGCCCAGTCACCTCTCATTTCTCTCAAAACTCAGCTCCTTTGTGAAACCTTCCTTGCCCAACTCTAACAACTAAATCTTTCCCAGAGGATCCTGTTCCGGACTCTACTAGTTGATAGTTTATTGGTTATCTTATTGCAACAAAGGAGACTAGATATTTTTTAAAATTCTAAGCTGTTGCCTTTTTTTTTTTTAAAGGAAAGTTTTGTGATAGTTTATTGTTTCAAGAGAATCGAACTGTTTTTGTTGCTATATATGTTTTTTTTTTTTTAAGTAGGGGTTCCTCCTTCCTTTATAAGGTTTTCTCCTTCCTTTCCACAGTTTTTTAGACCTAGAAAAATGATCTTCTTGTTCAACGCACAGATTGATTGAAATCTTAAGAATTACTTTTAAATCAGCAAAGTAAAACCGTTTCTTTGTAAAAATTAAAACATCACAGAGATGACTACAGCCCTCTGTTCCCAGAGATAACAACCGTGTATAACCTTCTAGATCTTTAAAAATGTTTTTACGCCAATGTATACTTGTATTATCTTCGGCTGTTTTAACAAGTATGCATTCACTTTAGCTTTCAGTTCTTAGCATAGGATGCATTCAATTATTTTGCAGAACTGCTGCATCATGTTCCATAGTTTGAGGACACCATAGTTTATTTAGCCATTTCCTGAATTGATGGCAACTTATTTACATTTAAAATAGCTTTTTTGGTTGTTTTCTACTGAAATTTTAGTGAAGGGAGCACAAATCTACACTTACTACAGAGACTAAGTGTTTATGATGGACGTTCTCTTTGGTTCAGAAATTTACATGTGGGGACAACCCCCCCACCTTGTAATTCTGATTATGTTTTAAAGACTCTGTTTTAATTGTGACTCCTGTTTTAAAGTCCTGTGACCTTGAGGAAGACATTTAATCACTCTAAGCCTGAGTTTTCTTTTCTATAAGTAGTGATAATATCTGCTCTATTTGCTTCATCAAGTTCAGTGATATGATGTGTGTGAAAGTCTTTGTAGAGTATAAAGTAGTATATAATGTTGATTTTGTGATCTGAAGGGATTTTTAAATTTGCATTACAATTTATATTTCCTTCTTTGGCTAGATATGTATGTAATAAAATACTACAGCTAGCCAACTTTGCTGTTTAGTTTCTGATTTTGTCATATTTTTATCAAGTACTCTTTAGACTTCTGAAGGAGTATTTTACAAAGCATATTTTTCATAGTGTTTTACATGCTTTGAAAAGTAAGGCATAAAAATTAGTTGACTGTGAATAAAGCATCAGCAAATTGAACACTACACAAAACACTCATAATATGTAAACAGAACTTCCTAGTGATGTAAATTTGTTTGTGTTTTTCTGTAGCAGCAACAGATTCAGGTTAGTTTTCATGTCCTTTGAGTACAATGGATTCTTACTGAATTTGCCAGAGGTATCAAGAGTTTTAACAGTTTTTATACATATTCAATAATGTGATGGTTATCATATTAAGATGTAAAAGGCACAATTAAGAAGTATGTAGGTATTTTTTCCTTTTATTCAGATGTACATGAATGTTTCTAGCATGGCCACCAAAATCAACTTGCCCCTCTTCTCTTCTAGTTTAAGTATGGGGGCAGAAGGGATCAGAAATTAAACACAATCACGCAGCTGCTCCTATAATCACAAACTAGTATCTGCTTTGAAAGTGAGGTAGTATTGGCTATGAGAAAGTATTTAAAAAGGGACCAAATTTTAGATTGCAGAGATAGGACCCAGGAAAAACTTTTTTGCAAAAATAAACTTTGAGCTGAGATCTGAAGGGTGAGTAGGCGTCAATGTAGAATGAGATGGGGGATAATTTTCCAGGCAGGGGAACGGCATGTGGGAAGGCCCAGAAGGGGAAAAGCTTTGCCCATTCTGGGAACTGAAAGAATGACTTGTGGATAGATTATGGTGGGTGAGGGGCAAGTGTGGCTAGGCAGGGGGCCAAATCATGTAGGGTCTTGTAGGGCAGGTTAAGGTTTATTTTATCCTGAGTGAAATGGGAAACCATTACAAAGGTTGGGTTTTAAACGGGGGAATGACTTAATCAGATTTGCATTTTTAAACAACCACTCCAGCTGCTGCTACCTGCAGAATGTGGGAATGGAGAGTGAAAGTGGGGAAGCCCAGGTAGGCGATGTCAGAGGTCTTTCTAGAAGAGAGATGGTCTTTCCCTTCTAGTTCACATTAACTTCAAACTACCAGCTAAACTAAGGTCAAAATAGATATTTGCTTGTAAAAATAAGTAATTTTTTATTTTCAAAAAGTAGGCATAAAGATGCACTTTTTAATGCAAAACACATGTATGTTAAACTATTCATACTATGCTTAACAGAATAGGATCAGAGAGAGTCTAAATTTGGGATATTTAACATATTTTTGGTAAGTTTTGTCAAAGCAGGAATACATGAAATAAGAGTGAGGTGAGGTTCTAAAATGAAAAGAAGGGAAATATTTTAAATGCTATTGGCTAAAAAAAAAAAAAAATAACAGAAAAAAGATACTAGGTAAAAAAATTGAGAAAGCAACTGGGCACACAATGAGTATATAATATTTATAGCTTTCTGAGTACTAATAATAACTTTTTCAGAAACTAAAATGGAAAAACAAACAAAAAAGCAGGCTCTGATCACAATGCAACAAAAACCACGAAACAGGTAAACACAGCTTCATCAAGACAAGTGTGACTGACCTGCCTGGAAGAGACCACACAATACCCTGAAAGATGAGAAAGAATGTCTTAAACTGAAGGATAGGCCATATTCCTGGATGTGATGTTTAAATGCTGTAGAGATCCCCTTTTTCAGGTGAACTGGACAGAATAGTGAGTAATGAGCTAGAACAAGCTAATTGTTTAAACATATTGTAGAGCAAATTGTGTTTGAACAGTGTCACACTAGCTTCAGAGTATCTGGACCGGTCACTGGAACCTATTCAACACCCCAAAGATAAACTGTATATGGAAGTGTAATAAGTGACAAACCATCACAAATGCCCTCCAAATCAGAGAAGATGTGGAAGTAAATATTAAACATCTGGGCTGGACTTCCCTGATGGTCCAGTGGTTAAAACTTTTATCTTCTAATGTAGGAGGTATGGGTTTGATCCCTGGTCAGGGATCCTACATGCCTCAGGGCCTAAAACATAAAAACAAAACATAAAACAGAAGCAATACTGTAACAAATTCAATGAAGATTTTAAAAATAATTCCCACATTAAAATCTTTAAAAAAAATAGGGGAACATCTGGAAAAAGGAGTTCTGTATGCCGAGGTGAACAGAGCACAGGCTTAGTGATCAGATGGGCTTGAACTGGAATTTAAGTAAGGAAAATGATACCCACCATACAGGTGTTGAGAGAGAAAGAGGTACAGGTCCTGGTACCCCACGAGACATTCAGATCTGTTATTAGTTAAAATCTGTATTGGACTACATAAACATTGAAAACTTCTTTAAGAAGAAAGGAAAAATGAAATCCTAGGATCAAAAGCCAAACCACAAAGTAGAAAAATAGTTGTGACAAATGTAAGTGAAGAGTTAATATCTACAACACGTAAAGAACTCACACAAATCAATGAGAAAATGAAAATCCACACACATGGTTGCAGGATGTGGCTCGATAGTTTAATGGATAGAGATATAATTTGTTTGACATTTAGAAAGATGTATAATCTCACTAATAAGTAATTTGTAATTGTTCCTGTAGAAAAGTAAGACTGTATTCTCAATAGCACCAAAACCAGAAGACATTTAAGAGTAACACACAAATGTACAAAAGCTCTATGAAAAAAGTAGAAACCTTTACCTGAAGAATTGAAAAGCTAACCCAAATAAGTGGACAGACATTACATGCTTTGGAAAGGGATGGCATCTTTGTAAAGATTGCAGTACTCTAGAAATTAAACTGTAACTTCAGTGTAATTCTGGTTGAAATCCCAGTGAGACTTACTTTTGGACACTTGATAAATTGCTTCTAAAATTTGTCCAGAGGACTAAATGTGCCCGAGTGGCCAAGAAATTTTTCAAGTGGAAAATACTGATGAAGGATTTGCTATGCCAGATATCAAAACATACTGTAATGGTACAGTTATGTAAATGGTGAGTACAGGAATAGAGAGGTTGGTACATGGAACAAAGTAGAGTCCAGTAACCCATTTATACACAGAGGAATTTATTATATAATAAAGTTGGTATTTTGAAACAGTTGAGTTGGATACATAGGATATAATGTTGGATACATTGTAGAGGGGTAAATGACTATTTGGAAAGAAAGATTCTACTTCCCCATATTCAAAATGGCTTATTTGAGTTAAAGAATGAGCTTAAAGACAAAAACACCTGTAAAAGTATAAGAGGAAAATATAAGAGAATTTATTATGTTGGAAAATAAGTTTCTAGGGTAAGCAGTTTATTAATATGTAAGACCAAGGCCCCAAATCATAAAGAAGAGACTGATAAGTTTGAACCTCATCAAAGCTGATATTTCTGTGTGATGTAAAAACATTATAAGTTGACAGATTAGGGGAAAAGTTCTGGTATCATGTACAAACAAACAAACAAAAGCCACTTCCCTGGTGGCTCAGATGGTAAAGCGTCTGCCTACAATGCAGGAGACCCGGGTTCAATTCCTGGGTCGGGAAGAGCTCCTGGAGAAGGAAATAGCAACCCACTCCAGTACTCTTGCCTGGAAAATCCCAGGTCAGAGGAGACAGAGGAGCCTGGTAGGCTGCAGTCCATGGGGTCCCAAAAGAGTCGAACATGACTGAGCGACCTCACAAACAAAGGATAATAGAATTGACATAGTTAAGAAATGAATGGAGGATGTGAATAGTTCTCATTTAATAGTTCTTATAGAGAAATGAAAGTGTCAAAGCGATGACAGGAAATTCAGCCTCACTGTGATTAGGGAAATGAAAGTGGTGAGATTTTGTAGAGGAGGTAATGGCTTTCAGGCAAGTTAAAATGCTCTCCAAGTATGTAGAAGAAAAGCTACCTGGTACAGTCTGTGTTGTTCAGTTGGTAAGCTGTGTCCGACTCTTTGTGACCCCATGGACTGCAGCACCCCAGGCTTCCCTGCCCTTCACCATCTCCCAGAGTTTGCTCAAGCTTGTGTCCACTGAGTTGGTGATGCCATCCAACCATCTCATCCTGTGTCACCCCTTCTCCTTCCCTCGATTGTTCCCAACATCAGGGTCTTTTCCAGTGAGCTGGCTCTTCGCATCACATGGCCCCAAAGTATTAGAGCTTCAGCATCAGTCCTTCCAGTGACTATTCAGGGTTGATTTCCTTTAGAATTGACTGAAATTAGTTTGCCCTTTCCCTATGACAATTTGGTTAAACCTATCAAAATTTTAAAAACATCCATATGCTTTCATCCAGCAGATACACTTCAGGGAATTGGGGATATTCTAATAAGAGGATACGAGTTAAGGTTAGTATGAATGAAATCTGTCACAGTATCACTTATAAAGAGGAAAAGCTGAAGATGAATGCAGAAAAAGTTCGTTGCCTCTACACTACAGAATGTTAGGTAGCTTTTAAAAAGAAAGGCAGATTTGTATGTATTGACATAGCCTGGATGGATATCTAGAATATATTTTTGAGCAAGTTTAATTCCATTTTTTGTAAGATAGAAAACAAAATAATAATGTGTGTGGTTGTGTGTGTGTGTTCTGAATGAAAATAGAGATAAGTCTAGAAAGAAAAGTGGAAAAGGAGGAGTGGAGGAGAATAGGGAGATTGAATTTTTGTTTCTGGGACTGATTCTATATTTATTTTACATGCTTTTGGATTGTTGTAGGTTTTTTTTTTAAACAGTATTTACTTCTTTAATGAAGATATTATGATTTCTCATTTAATAAAGGCCAAAATTTAGACAGAAAGTTTTAAGACCTAGTACTTAATGTGCATGTAGCAAAAATGTCACACACTTATGTTACATTGGCTATATGTATCAAGAGCCTTAAAAGTTACCATAGTCATTGATGTAGCAACCACCTAGAAACCATCAAAGGAATATTTTTAAATACAGAGAGGTTTTATGTATAAAAGATACATATTCTAGAATTATTTTTAAGGATGCATTTGCAGGCTGGTTAAGTTATGCACTGGGTAATATATTATTGGCTATTAAAATATTTATGAAGAAAATGTATTAAAGTGCTTATGGCAGTGTTAAGTGAAGAAAATCAGGATACAAAATTGCATACATTATATGATTAAAACTCTTATTAGACAAAAGTCCCAATTGCCCTCCACAAAAGTCTATGATGGTAAAATGTCTGGAGGAAATTAAATGAAAATCTTAAAAATTGTGGACTTTGGGTAGTAGGATGTTGGAACATTTAAGTTTTTTTACTTTTTCATTTTTCAGGATTATATGTCATTGCATCTATCAATTTACTATTTCATTTGTAATGGAGCATTTACTTTTTAAAAGTACATCATATCTAGGACATTTGTTAGCTGCATGGTTAATAGATGTATACACTTTAAAAATACATCTGTCATATATTAAAGTATCCTCTAAAGTGAATGTTTTTTGAGTGATATATTTGTTGCTCCCAGCTTTTGGAGGAAGTTTTCTTAGCAATATGCAGAATACAAGTAGTTCTCATTTCTCATAACTGTAGAACAAATGCAGAAACTTAAACGTGGGCCCTGGGATTTACTAGTTTGACTCTTGTTAACTCTTTGTGTTTCTAACACACACATCAGGTTATAAAGCACACTGCCTTTCACCGAGTCAGGGCAAGTAGGATTTAGCCACGGGACCAGGGGCAGAAGCATGGGGAGCCTGATTAGTGACTTGGCAGAGTGGAGCTCAAGGTACCCCGGGCCATGAAGTGTGGGTGAACTGAAGGGGTTATGCCCAAGGGCAGGTAGATTTGCTCCCTTGCCAAGTGTTCTGTGGACCTGCAGGATTCTGTGGATGTGGCATAGCGTGGGGCTTAGTGGAGGACAAAGCCGAAGAAGAGTGATAGTGGAGAGGAGGTTGCAGACTTGGAAGGGCTCTGGGAGCACAAAAGAAAGGGTCATAGAGAATCCAGAGGTGAGGGTAAGCTTTCTAGAGGCAGTAATGTCTGGTGGTGAGACCTGAAGGTAATTGGAGGGAACAGCAAGTGTGATGGGTCAGAGGTAAAAGGAACATGGTCGGGGGATGGGGGTAGTGGTTCAGGCCTAGAAGCAGACTAGATCTGGGGAGCCTGAAGAAGTTTGGTTTGGTTGGAACTAGAATTGGAGTGAGCAATGGTGAGAGATGAACCAGAAGTAAATAGTAGCTCACACTGATCAGAGTTTAAAAGCCATATGAATAAATTTGAAAACTACACTGAAAATTAATGGAACCCATTGAAAAGCTTTAAGCAGGATAATGAACATCCCATTTTGCATTTTAGAAAGATTACATGACAGTGGATAATGGATTAGAGGAAGTCAAGCATGGAGGCTTTGTAGTGTCCTGGGGGAGGATGGTGGCCTGAATGACAGCTGAGTGTAGGTGAGGTGGGTGGATAAATTCAGGAGCAACTGGGAAGATAAGACTGTGAGCCGGAGGAAGGTTGATGGTAACCAGCTTCTGGCTTAGGCTGTTCAGTGACCAGTGGACCCATTTACTACAGCTGAGAACAGAGTTGACTTTGTTGAGGAGATAACAGATTGAGTTTTGAATGTGCTGACAGAATAGGGATGTAAAGAAACTACATGTCACTTGTAGGTTCTTCCTGAGAGAATTTGCAAAGAATGATTTTATGCTGCAAATACATACTTTGCTCTATGAATGAGTGCTCTATATAAATCCATTATTAAAAACAGTGTTTCTGTGGTAACTATTTTTTGGAATATAGTCACACATCTATATATTATTTAAGTTTGGGGAGTATCTGTCTAGCTTAGACTGGACTGTTGATGTCTTCCATGTGGAGTTATTTAAGTCTGCATGACCCTGACTTTGGGTAATACTGTCCTTTTTTGCGCTAGACTGTCTCTGAGCAGGTGATGGTGCTGTAGTCAGTTATCCTGTTGTCAGTTATGGCTGAGTAATTGGAGTGATTTCTACTGATGTTTCCATACTGGTCCGTTCCGCACAGAGGTAGGCCAGGACACAGTGGTGCTGAGTCTGTATCCATCTGCAAGTGCTCACCTGGCCACTGGAAGTTGTCCTAGTCTATTTAAACTGCTGTGACAAAATATCACAGACCAGGTGGCTCCAACAACAAATATTTACTTTTCATGGTTCTGGAGGCTGGGAAATCCAAGATCAATCAACTGGTAGATTTAGTGTTTGATGAGGTCCTGCCTGGTAGCTCAGCTGTTAAAAGAATCCACCTGCCATCAAGGAGACCCTTGTTTGATCCCTTGTGGAAGATCCGCTGGAGAAGGGATAGGCTACCCACTCCAGTATTCTTGGGTTTCCCTGGTGGCTCAGCTGGTAAAGAAATCTGTTTGCAATGTGGGAGACCTGAGTTCAATCCCTGGGTTGGGAAGATCCTCTGGAGAAGGGAAAGGCTACCCACTCCAGTATTCTGGCCTGGAGAATTCCATGGACTGTATAGTTCGTGGGGACGCAAAGAGTTGGACACGACTGAGCGACTTTCGTGTATATTTTGTGAGGTCCTGCCTCCTGGTTCATAGACGCCATCTTCTTGCTGTGTCCTCACGTGGCAGAGGGGCGGGGGAGCTCTTGGGGTCTCTTTTATAAGGACACGCATCCCATCGTGAGGGCTCCACCCTCATGAGCTAATCTCCTCCTAAGGGCCCCACCTCGTAACACCATTACACTGGGGTTGAGGTTTCAATATCTGAGTTTTGAGGGGACACACATTCAGGGTCTCGCAGAAGTATAGATAGAGATTGGAGAGTCATTCACAGTGTCCTCCCCTCACGGCTGGCATGGCGACTGTGGCTGGGTGCCAATGTGTGGACCAGAGTGAGGTGAGGCCCAGAGCAGATCTGGGGGTTGGTCCATCTAGGAAGAGGTAGGGGAGACGGGGCCTGTGGAAGAACTCATCAGAGAGGAGGAGGATGTCTTCACCAGAGAGCATTTGGTTAAAGGAAAAAAATGTGTTTGAAGTGGCAGGGGGATCTCTGAGGAGGCTGCCTTGGCACCCCACACTGTATCTTGGCTGAGGCCTGCTAGCGTCTGGAGTGTCACGGGAGCCAGCGCAGCTCTCTCTGCCTGTGTCTCTCCCGAGTCACTGTCCCTTTCAGTTCACTTTGTAGACCCAGGCTTTCCACCTCCCAGTTCTGAACTCTCAGGGAAGAGCATCTGACTGGTTCAGCTTAGCTGACCGGGTTCCTGTTGCAGGGCCCACAGGGGCAGATTCTCCAGGTGGTGAAGGCAGATGGGGGGCCTCGGGGGAGGGCGGTGCCCTGGCAGTTGTGGAGAGAGTTCCCAGAACTGATGGGGACAGTAGGTTCTAATGGCTCAGAGATGTGATAAAGAGATAAGGAGTCAACCTAGATTTGGCAAATCAAAGTCATTTAGCCTAGGTGTAAAGAATTACCACAGCTAACCCACAGCTATGGTAGATACTCATGCTATGGAAGAGGTTGGAAGAAGGGAGATTTTTAAAAAAGGAAATGTAACTGAAGTTGTATCAGCAGAATTCAAAGTTTAATTTGAAAAAGCAGTAATTTGTGTTGTTGACACTAAAGCATTTCTACAGCTTTATTCTAACTTGAGAATATGCAGTGTCTCTTGTGTCATCTGATATAAGAAATTCAATAAAGCTATTCTAGAGCTTATTTATTTTTTATAACCTGCAAGTTGATAAAATAGTCATAGCTTATTTCCACAGCTTATTTTTTGCAATGCCTTCCATAGTAATGTGCCAAATCTTCTGAGGAAGCCCTTGTTCCAGCTAGAGTAATCCTCTGTCCCAAAGGTTATAAATTCTGCCTCTTTAGGTAAATGATAAAACAATTCATTAAAAAAATCTGAACCCTCTTTCCTCAGAGTAAACCCCATTATGGCCCTCTGGCTTTCAAAATTATTTTTAGATGTGCATTTCAAACGTGTAGGATTAAGCTTGATAGGATTTAAGAATGTTTCAGTGATTCAAAGTACTTGGCATCAGCCAGCAAACACAAGTCAGGTTTTTAGTTAACCAATATTTAGTAACATATCACTGTATCTCTCTGTCATGATAGAATTAGGACCTTGTGATAAGCCCCCAGACTCACAATTCGGATCGGGGAACCTGCAGAAAGCCGGCTGTACCAGTCTTCATGGTGCTTAGTAACTAGTTAGAGGTAGTAATCAACTGTGAAATTCGCTGCAAGTTCTAGTGCTTTAGCCTAAATATCTGTGTAGATTGATGAGCAAGTGTTTGAGTGCCCTCTGGAGGCCTTATGAACAGTTAAAACACCGACTCCTACAAAAGCTTTTCTTTAACAGCTTAATTAAGAACCAGTGGACTAGATAGTTGAACTGGTCCCGGTATGAGTAGGGAGCAGAGGGGAGCCAGGATGGAACCCACAGGATTGCTAGTACTTGGGGAGGGGCAGGAGTCTCCATGCAGACTGACACCAGTGGGTGTCCTGAGAGTGGAGTTGTAGAAGGGAGTGTCCAGCATGAGCAAGAAGGTGCCAAGAGGAACTTCAGTGGTGTGGTGGTGGGTCGAGGAATGAATGGGAAATGAATGGGAAATGGGAAAAGGATAGAAATCAGGAGACTAAGTCTTTAAGAAGCCTGGATGGGGAAATGGAGAAAATATATGGCAGCTAGAGACGGCTAAGTATTGGTTTTCCTTAAGGTAGAAGAGAGTTTGCGTGGGTTTAAATGCTGAGAGTAGAAAATAAGCAGAGATCAGATGCAGTGAAAAGGTGTGTGTGTTGGGGGGGAGGTGGGGGAAGTTGACTTCAAAGTTCCTGGCTTAGAAGAGTTGTTGGGGAAGATGTTGCCTTTTACAGGGTCTTGGAAGATGGTGAATTAGTGATTTTCAGTTCACTGTGGGATGATAGGGAAAGATTCCTGCTATGAGAGAATGTGGAATTGTCATTATGGAAATGGCTCTCATTCAAGCCAAGCAGGAGGTTGAGCTTAAAAAAAAAAGATGGAGTGAGGACATACCTTTAGCAGACACTCATTTAGAAAGAAGGAATAAAAGAAGAGGTCAGTGCACCAGCCCCAAGCACTTGTCTCATGCATCCAACCTGGGCTGGTGATCTGTTTCATGCTTGATAATATACATGTTTCGATGCTGTTCTCTCACAACATCTCACCCTTGCCTTCTCCCCCAGGAAGACCCAGAGGGATCAGGTGGAGAGGGAGGTGGGAGGGGGGATCGGTATGGGGAATACATGTAACTCCATGGCTGATTCATGTCAATGTTTGACAAAACATACTGAAATGTTGTGAAGTAATTAGCCTCCAGCTAATAAAAATAAATGGAAAAAAAATAAATAAAAGTCAGAAGAAAGAAAAAAAAAAAGATCAAGGCCTGAGGAGAAGTGAGAAAGTGTAGGGAACTGGGGATCGAGGAGATGCATGTAAATTAGTCAGAGTGAAACGTGAACGAGGGCCTTGAGCTCTGAAGGGGAGGGGAGGAGTTTTGTTTTGTTTTGTTTGGTTGCCCTTCGTGGTTTCTGGGATCTTAGTTCCCCAACTAGGGATGGAACCTGGGCCCTCGGCAGTGGAAGTACAGAGTCCTAACCACTGGACTGCCAGGGAGTTCCTAGGGAACAGTTCTGCAGTGGAGGCATTGTGGGGGTGGGATGTAGTGGGGCAACGGGTGTGTGGGGGGCAGGACCAGGAGGTGTAGAGTGTGCGGGGAGGCCGGCAGAGACAATGGGGAGGCGGAAGTGGTCACAGACCACAGTGGAACAGTTCATGTGGTCACAGTTCCACAGTGGAACAGACGGAGAGCTTGTCTGTGCTCACCCAGTAAGAGTCCGAATAAGTAGTAACTGCAGAAAGAGAATTATATTTGCCTTTGTGCTTTTCAGGTGTAAGATTTAAATCTCGTGTAACTTCTGTGCTCCCTTCTGTTTTTCTCAAAGTGAAAGCATTAGTTGCTTAGTCATGTCCTGATTCTTCGAAACCCCATGGACAGTAGCCCTCCAGGCTCCTCTGTCCATGGGGTTTTCCAAGCAAGAATACTGGAGTGTGTTGCCATTTCCTTCTCCAGGGGATCTTCCCAAGCGGGATCGAACCTGGTTCTCCTGCATTGCAGGCAGATTTTTAAATTTTTTTTTAACTGTTTGAGCCACCGGGGAAGCCCAGTGAGAGGGAGAATCTGGCCAAATGGAAGAGAATGTTTGGATCTGTTCCTGACATTTGAGGGGACTCTTGCACAAGAAGAGAGTACCTGTGATCAATTTTTGATTTATTATTCTGACAGATGGCCTTTAAATGTACATGATCACTTGCATCCTGAGCAACATTATTTCCCTTCTCTTTGGTAAAACTCATAGGACAACTACTAGAAGTAGTTTGGTTTCCTTTTTGTAAAATATTTCATTAAGAAAAAATAATAGACTCCTAACTCAGGAGTCCTAAAATTACAGTCTGTTTAAATTTGGAAGGTGAGGGTTGATTTCTGACTTGAGACTGCTCAGTTTTGAATAGTAAGGCATAATATTTAACATGTAAGCTTCTATAAAGGGTAAGGTGGGCAGGCTCCAGCTTACACCCAAGCATGTTTGGTTCCGCAGGACTGGTTTGCAGGCCTCTGAAGGCCTCAGCACATTTTTCTTTGGCAACCTTTAGCTTGTCACATGTCAAGCAAAGACATGTACCCATGTCCCATGCAAAAGGAGCTCATACAGAACTGAGAGTTAAGCTTCATTTGACTAGTTATAGGCATTAAAAATTTATTAACTTTGATTTTACTACGTCCTTTTCATATTTTACATCCAATAACTATTTTTTCAGGTCTTAAAACATTTTCATGGGCCATTAAGATGCTCATAAGCTTTGGGGCCTGTACTGAAGGTTCATAGAGAATGAGACACCCCTCTTCTGCTGAGATGTTGAGGCACGTCTGGCTGGGGTGGACTTGCCAGAAATCTGTTTGTTTGAGGCACTGAGCTGCCTCCTGGGAAAACTCCATTCTCAAGGGAGCTGAAGTAACTGCTTTAGTTAGTGCTTTTTTGTTGTTGTTACAAAGAGCAGAGATCCATTCCATTTTAGGAAACGGGGTATGACATTAAGGATGCGCCTGGACCAGGAAGCTGTTGTTCTCTAAGGCAGCTCAGAGAAGCAGTCTTTCCCATTGACAGTAGGGTCTCAGGGCTGCTCTCTTTCCTCTGTGTCCTTTTCCTCTTGCTGCCATCTGGCTTATCCTTTTCCCTTATCCCGTCAGTCTTTTTTCTACCTTACTTAGAGTTTCTCCTCCCTCATGACTTTGGTTTGCTGTGGTTGCACATGGCCATTCCAGCTCCTTTGTATATCCTAACCTTTCAGCTTCATCTCTCATGGCTCATCACCTGGTTCTCAGTATGGTTTAGATTCCTGAGGGGAGAGATTGGGAATATGACTTTGTTGCAGCTTTTACTTGTAGTCCAGGCCACAGCAGAGGTCGCTGTTAAGCTCGTGGGTCAGGTGTCTGCACCTGCTCTCAGAAGCTGTGGTGACGTGAGATGGAGCAGTCATGTGGTCCATGGCAGCTGGACCTACCCTTAAAGCTGAGGCAGTTGCTGTTAGTAGGATTTGCAGGCCAGCAGGCACCGTGATTGGCATGTATAGTTCAGCAAGGAAGAGAAAACCTGGCCCTTTGTCAAAATCATTTGAAGTCTCTATCCTTTAAAGTATATTCTATTAACAACCTTCATTCCAAGGCAACGCTTTGTTCATGTAGAGAAACTGAAATCCCTAAATATATTGAAAGCATTTTCATTTTCCCCTTTTCTCCCCATTTTATTCAGTCTCAGATATTGCAGGGTCACTCAGGGCTACCTGTAGAATTTCATTTCTTGTATTAGCGATTTCTGCTGAAATGATAGAGCTGCTTCAGATGGCTGTGAGCAGAGTTGGATAACTCGAACCTCATGTCATTCACATGTTTCCTTCCTTTCAAAGTTCTGAGGAGCTATATAGACATATAGTAACTTAGCACCAGCCCCAGAGTCTCCAAATGAAGTGTCCCATCTGAATGTCGCATGGCAGTGGTGATACCTGACTTCCTCAATATGCCATTAAACTTCCCAAGGAAAAGCGATTTCCCCAAACTTTAAAGTAAGTCTTGGAGTCTACACCCAAAGTACTCTTGGCACTTCTAGAATATAGCAGAGGGGGAGGGAGCAGATGGAATAAATAAGATAATGATAATGATAGCTAACCATGGTTCAACCCTTAGCATTTCTATTTTAAATACTTGTCATACATTAACTTATTCAACCCTCAAACTACCTTATAATGGTCCCTTACGAGGTCAGGTGCTTTTCCTTATCTTCATTAACCCCATTCTTAACCTCTGAGGTGAAGGCTGCACAACCAGCATGTGGTAAAACCAAGATATGAACCGACTCAACCAGCCTTCAGTCCCTACTTCTTCAGTACCCTCTCACCTGGAAAATAAGTGAGAAAAACAGTATTGATCCACATACTGATTAAGACTCTCTAGGATTCCAGCCAGTCCCAGAGTCAGTTATTCGGTCTCTCATATGAACCTAGAACTCAAGTGTGGATAAATTCTTAACAAGAGGCTATTTATGATAGTAGGAGTCCTGTGTCTTGAAGTTGTGTAGACGTGCCTGGCTTTTCCTTTATAGAGTTTCTCGGGTTTCCTCATCCTCTGTTTGGCCCTGCATGCCTTGAATTCCACATTTTAGTATAAGTCCTGATTATAAGAGGGTCGGCTGGGACCCCATATTTAGAATATCCAGTTCTTTGAAAAGCCTAGTGATCCTCATTTGTCACTGATACACACCTCCTTTTCTCTCTGCATGTTTCTGACGCTGCAGGATCCCGAGGCTCTTGTTGCTCTTCAGCCACAGTGGGCCCTGCCTCTTCCTCTGGAATGTCTTGGGGTTTTTGACTTCTGTCACTGTGGTAAGTGTTCCCCTTGTTTCACCATTTTTGTAGATGGAGAATCATCCTCAACTATTTCTGAACCAAAATGTCTTTGGAGTTCTTTTTAAGCATGTTCCCTTTGGGGCTCAATGAGGAAGCAAGTTTCCCTGACTCATGGTTTTTCTTACACTCTTGCCTGGATCTGGCTTTGACTTCTGTAGACCTTAGACACCCCTCCTTAACTCTGGAGTCAGCAGAAGCATCTTTGTCCCATCTGGGGTTCCTCTTTGTACCTCTGGAGTCTAATTTTCTCAATTTCATGTGAGCCATTAGTTATTAAAGCTTTCCTTTGCCTGTTTACTTCCCTCTGCTATCCTGAAGGCCTCTGGATCAGAAACCTGTTTCTGGACCGATGGTCACCTGGTGTCTTTCCCATTGTTCCTGTCTTCATTGAGATGTCACAACTTGCTTTTGAACTGAGTTTGTTACTCTGTGTGTTTCTGGTGTTTTCTTGTTTACAAAGCCTGAATATCAGTTTTGTCCTTAAATATGAGCTTCTGAAAGTCTTCTTACCTTGGACAGGATGTTACATCAGTCTCTGTGCAGACATAATTCTGAGAGCATCACATTTCCAGCATTAGCATTTTTTCCTTCATTTTCTTTTGAACCTGTGGATTTGTGATCATTTTTAAATAATTTTTTTTCCTTCTTCAGCTCAACTCAAGAAGACAACATATATTTTACATAGGACAGATATTTGTTCCTCTTCATTTGGTCATTGTTGAAATCCAGTATATTCCAGTTGAACCCACAGTCTGGATTGCTATGGTTCACATTCATGAGAAAACTTTGTCCGAGCCATGCACAGCTGGACAGCAGGAGGAAGAACCCTGTCTTGGTAGCTGTTGGTCTGGGGCACGTGACTTCTTGTCTTCCTCCTGCACTGCCAGAGACTGAGTTCTCATCTCTAGGCCCTCCCAGCCCTGACTTCACTGCCCAGCCGCACGAGAAGCACTGACTGGGTGAGATAAAGGAGTTTCAGTGGCCTCTGTCCTAGTGGGTGTAGCTCCTGTACCTGGTGAGAAGGGTAAGCCCAGGGGGAGGTGTGGTGTCTTTCTCTTCTTGACTCTGCGTGGCCGGGTGGAAAGGCAGGGGCTTCTCCTGACCAGCTTGCTCCCCTCCCTCTCCCCAGGTGCTGGATTGATCGCCAGGCCCCGGCCCTGTGTGGAAGCCTGGGCGAGTCTGCCTGGGCACAGCGGCAGGGGAGTTTTCTCTCTACTCGGTCCCTGTCTGTCTGCTTTCTCTCTGGTGCTAACTTGGGTGCCCCCAGCCAGCCTTCTTCATTGTCAGTGGTCAGACCAGAGATACAGGCCTCGGTTTATATGAATGCCTGTTCTGTCCATACTGACTTTGGTCTCAAGTTCAAGGTTTCCATGTGATGTAGTCCCACTGTGAATGCCGCATCAGCAATGGGCTTCACAGGCCTAGCTAATGATGAAGTGTTCATGTGTGTTGTATTTCCAGTTCAGTCCCATGCTCATTTCTGCCTAGAGTACCTGGGGTTGACGAGTGTTTGCTGAGACCACTGGCCACATTTGGTGGTCGTCTGCTAGCACATGTTTCTAAAATGACACTGATTCCCACCTCGGGTGTCAGTCTTCCCTGAATGTTGAAGTTTTGTGTTGTTTGTTGTAACTGTTCCTGGGCCCTTTTTGAGAGTCGGGTGGTGATGCATCTCTAGCCAGGCTGATCCTGAATTCTGGCTGCCAGAGAGCGTCCAGCCTGGGATTATGGCAACAGATAAGCCGTGAGCTGCCTTCAAGGTTCATGCTTCTGAGGGAGCCTGCTACACAGACCTATCTCCCCCAGTCACACTCACGTTGGTTTCCCAAATAAAACAAGTTACAAGTAGTGACCCAGGTGTAAACGTAGCCAGAATCTGAGATAGTTAAAGTAAGCAAATTTGTAGAAACAGAGCAGAATGGAAGGGGGAGTTGTTCAGCGAGCGGGCACAGTGTTTCAGTTTTACAAGATGGGAAGGTTCTAGAGACGTTTCATGCTAACATGCACATACTTAACACTGCCATGAACTCTACATTGAAAAATGGTAACGATGGTATGTTTTATTATGTGTGTGTTTTTTAACAATTAAAAATTAGAATCCCAAATCTGTAAACTTTTTGACCTGCCAACTGCTATGGCACTCCCAATCCAAGTGTCACTCGAGACAGGCCTGTTAAAAATCCACTTTTCATTTCTCTTGAAGTCCCCTGGGTCCAGGCTATGTTTCTCCTTCCTTTCCTTAGCTGGGCCCTTTCGGGTGCTGAGTGTCCTCATTGTGTCCTGAGAAGGTTTTGTTTTCAGTCCCCCCATTAGTACTGCTCCTTCTCGAGGGCTGAATGAGATTGAGGCCTCTAAACCCCATGATGTGAGTGAGAGTGAGCCTCAGAATGACTAATGCCAGGTCTTACCATCCATTTCGTGGATGAGTGAGCTAAGGCTGAGTGAGCGACCTTTGGTCACACAGCTGTTTAGTGACGGATCAGGAATTTGAACTTAGGACCGCATGCAAGCCCATGTTCCACCCACCAAATTATTATGATTCCTAATGTATAGAGATGTTTACACATTTACCAGATAGATAAGATGAACTTGAGCCTTGTATGTGGTACTCAGGTGATACATCACCAAAACAAGTCACACTCTGTCCCGTCCCGAGGGCATTTCTGTGTACAGTGTTCAAGAGCAGGAAAGAGGTGGGGGAGCTCAGAGTGTGAAGAGATGTCACTGCAGTCAGGTGTATTTTAAAATGATCCTTTGAATAGAGGGTCAAGAGGGAAAAGTGCTGGGAGACACAGGAGACAGATGTGAGGGTGTGAAAGCAGCATTGACTCTGAGCAGAGGAGGAACCCTAATTACAGGGAGAGGCACCGCCGGGGCTCAGGAAGCCTCTGCCTGTGAAATGACATTCTTGGCAAATGAGTGCGTGTGTCATGCATTAATTAAAATAAGGGAAATAAGGAAACTCATATTTATTTGGCTTCAGCGAGGCTGCGGGCACCCTGATAAGTACTTTCACACTTATTATCTTCTTTAATTATCACAGCCAAGTGTTGTAGACATTATTATCCATATTTTTACAGATCAGTCTGAGATCAGCCAGGGTCACATAGGAATGGCAGCAACAGGCCCACACCCTGCTGTGTCTCTTTGTGGGTCGTTTTTGTGGGAGGACTTGGCTGGAGGGGAGCGGAGGAGTGCGTCCCTAAGTCATGCTCTATCTCTGAAATCACAGAGGCAGGCAGGCAGTTCTTTGCAGACTTAGAAGAAAACTTGGCATCAGTTGAGACTTCTTTCTCAGTCTCAGAAGAAAACTTGGCATCACTCCCTCCATACTTGTTGCCCTTCTCCAGACCTTATTTCATAGTCTCTGAGATAATTTCTAGTTAAAGAAAAATCTGGCATGGTTTCTTTTGTCTTTTATCTTTTTTCCATTAGGAGTCATTAGGCCAAGTCACACAAAGAGCAGTCATCCCAAGGACAGAGGGAAAGCGGCTCTCTTCCCTACAGCTCAGTAAAACCCAGAGCTCATGTCCTTGGTCACTGGACTATTTTAAGGGCGAGGGCAGGGAACCTAGAACTTTTAGTGTGTAGGGCTTCGGGACGTGTGGGCAGGACTAGTGGGTGGGGACAGAGGAACCCCCACACCTGGGGCCCCAAGTAGGAAAGGTGGGTAGGGTGGGGACAGAGTGGCCTCCCTGGGAGATCCTGGCCAAGTGACTGAAGGGCACCAGCGTCAGGGTTCTCCTCTAGTGCTCAGGACTGATGCTGGATCAGAGTCTTTTCTCACCAGCTGGAGGGAGCGGAGCAAGAGGGAGGCATCCAAAGTGTCCTGAAATCCGCTGTTGTTGTTAAAGTTGAGTTGGAGACTCCTGCTCAATCAGAACCTCCTTTGACCGATCTGAAAAGTTGACCTCACTACCCTTGGGGAAATTGTCCTTCTAAATTACTCAGGCTACTGATGATCAGTGGTGTATTCAGGAAGTGCCGCTCGGGCGCCAGGTTGGGCGCCTGTGGGAATACAGGTGAGGGCGTGCTGCTGAGTAGATGTTGCACCAGTGGCATCCAGTGGCCAGTGACTGACAGACTAGTTCAGGAGCCCTGCTCTGAGGTCATGGCACTCCAGTGACGGGATGCAGTGTGTAAGCACCTGCATGGGCCCTTGGGTGAATAGAAGCCTGGCCCGCGTTCTGATGCTGTAGAGGGATTGGACCACGGGACGTTTAGGCCCAGGAGAGAGATGTGCGCTTGAATCGCTGTAATTGAAGCTCCCCTCTCAGCTGAAGTTAACCTGGAAAGACGAGGAAGCTTGCGTTCACCTGTGAGTGAGAGTACTATCTCAGAAGAGTGGCCTGGCAGTTGGGCCTTGGGCGGGGGGATTTGTCAGCAAGGGCAGGTGGAGGCGTGTGGGGAGCAAACCAGGTGCAGGCCTTAGTGGCTTCTGTAGAGTGTCAGGGGAAGCCAGCCCCAGGGTGAGAGGTCTAGGACCTTACAAGGTGGGGCTTCCTGTGACCTGTTGCCATTGAGGCGGCCCAGGGCATGTGCAGAGGGACCAGAATGAGGAAAAGTAGCCTTGGTAGCTTAGGAGTGAGGTACTGGGAAAAGTGTGGGAAATTGGAAAGGATTTCTGGGGACCTGGGCAGCCAGCGTGGGTGTCTTCCAGGCTGCTGTGTCTTTCATTCGAGGACCGATGGTGACATCGAAGCAAAATAGAATGAGTGTGGCATTCACAGTCCTGATCAATGAGTGACAAGTGACTGCTTACTTAAGTTATTCTGAGGTAGATAGCTGAGCAAAGATGAGGTGGATTGGACCCATGGAACTTGAGTATCTAGGTCGACACTACATTGTGTGATGTGTAGTTTAGACTGGAATTTTCTGAAGGTGTAGTGGGGTCAGTGAAGAGATAGATGCCGCCTCTGCTGTCTGCCCAGATCTCTGTGGCATGCAGAGAGGGGTGGCCTTGAACTTCTTAGCCCTGTTCCTCAGCAGTATGCAGACACCAGGCATCCGAACCGCCTTTCCATTTATCTTTTGTTCCAAGGCTTGTAGAAAAGGGTCAAGTAGAGGTACCTTGGTGTAGTATTGCGGCCAGAGTAATGTCTGAGCTTGTTGACTTCTGGGACTTCCTGATGGCTGGGAGTTTCTAGCCACGCTGGGGACAGGTTCCATGTTTTCTCTTCACTAACAGCAGCATCTGGCATGTCCAAGGGGAACCGTGTAAGATAATACAAAATCACAAGGCCCTTGGGCCAGAGATCAAAGTCTTACAGGAACACATCAGGGGTTGCTGCCTAATGGGATAATTTCTGAATCCTTTAAAAAGTGTCTCTCTGGGTAGAGAGTTGTTTCTTGTAGTGTTCATTTTTTCAGTCTTCTTATGGACAAAACTTGACGTTGGGGTTACTTTAGAGGAGTGTCGTTACATCTATAGTATCTTACATCCAGAATAATGATGACTGATGGTGGAAATGACTGACCGCAATTAATTGTTCATCTTACAGTTTGTTCCCATACTTTCAACTTTAAAAAAAAGTGAGCTTGAGATAGAATCTCAATCCCTTTTTGGGCTTTGGATCTTTTTATACTTTAAAAAGTATTATTAAGGACCTCAAAGGGCTTTCTGTCTATGTGGATTGTAGGCATCGATACTTAAAATAGAAATGAAGACTAAAATTTTACGAAAGTATTAATTTACAAAAGCATAAATTTACAAAAGTATTTAAAAGTATCAAATAATGACAAACTCATTACACATTAACACAGATTACATTTTTATGAAAATGATACATTTTCTAAAACCAAAACCATTTAGCATTTAGTAGGAAGAGTGGTATAAACATTTCTGTCCACTTCTGTGCTCAGTCTCTTGCAGTATGTTGTTTTAGCTGAAGTAGTTGAAGATGTCCGGCTTCACAAAGGAACTGAAAAGGGGGTTTCAGTAGCCTTTTCAGGTACTTGTGAGTTCCTTTGTGACCTGATATCAAACTTGACAAGTGGTGGTTTTCTGCAGATTATTTGCAGTATGCAATCTGAAATTCTGTGTTAAAATTCCCAGTCTCTTCCTGCACTTTGAATAGATGTTTTACCCACGATGATGTATTACCTGACACATGGGTCATTTGGACAACATCAGTTCACTTTTTGCAGAGCCTGAAAATGTTCATACATTTCATTATTTGTAATATCAGAAAACTCATGGTTAGTGTTGCTTTCAGTTTCATCAGGACAGTCTTCAAGTCTCAGGAAATTAGAGAGCCCATGGTGACAGACAGGAGTTTTCCCAGATCCCAGTTTTCATTTGAAGGCTCAGATTTGACAGTTGGCAATAAATGCCATCAGTTTCCTGTTATCTGAGATGTCTGCCCAGCACCCCAGTCTGCAGAGCAAGTGTGTAGTCACTCAAGTAAAAATGACGCTCTGTCGAGAAGAGGCTGGTTGAGTTTGCAGCTCAGACAGACAAGCATTCTTCCTTGAGCCAACCACTGCGCTTGGGTACGTGACCTGATATGGTTCCATTTTAACCAGGAATATGATGAATATACTTTAAAATATATATGTGTGTATTTCATATCAATATAATGAGCATGATATGTTTAACATAAATGTTATAAATACAATAAAAGGGTCTAGATTTAAAGAATTATTTTTTTATTGCTTCTTCAAGGATATTCTTAAGTGAAACTTTTTTTTTTTACTGAGAGCTTTTGCCACTGGTGAAGAATCTTTCAACTACTGGTGCCTTTGCCACAGGGTTTTGTGTGAGGAGCCTAAGGAGTGGGCACCTTGGCCAGCGAGTGCGTTTGCATCCTCCAGCCAAATGTCAGCACAGTGAAAAAAGCAAGCAACCTTTTAGTATTATCTTGAAAGTCATTTTGATCTTGTTTTGTAAGGTTCATTGAATGAATCCTCAAGAGTCTTGGTTTTTGAGAACTGCTGGTCTAGGACAGCAGCTGCAAAGAACTGAGCCTCCCAGGATTGGATGGTTGTTTGGGGTCCCATGCTCATGGGTTGGGTTTTTGCAAGAGACTCAGCTTGTGCGCCCCCCACCCCCACTCTCGCCTTCTGTCTCCCATGTGCTGAAGTGCGCTCCTAGGGCTGGTCATCCTGGCTGTCTCTAGACACTTGCCCTTCCCCAGGGTGAGTTTCTCCAAAAGGGTTCCTCCTTTTAGTTTCAGTTTAAAAGTAGAGTTTACTGGACATCTTCCTTGTGATGTGAAACTAGCTGGGATGCCCCTCAGTCGTGTAGCTGTGTCCCCAGGGCCCTGCTCAGCCACAGCACCACTTGCAGAGCACTGGGCCTGTCGCCTCCCCTGCTAGGCTGTCAGCCACACAAAGGCAGAAGCCACGGCTGTGTTGTTCATCACAGGGTCTTCCAGAGGGCAGCCCCCTGCCTGACAGGTACTGGGGGCTGAGTGTGGGA
This sequence comes from Muntiacus reevesi, assembly GCF_963930625.1. Taxonomy (NCBI): domain Eukaryota; kingdom Metazoa; phylum Chordata; class Mammalia; order Artiodactyla; family Cervidae; genus Muntiacus; species Muntiacus reevesi. Next base: position 21,703,080 of record NC_089261.1, read on the forward strand.
CATGTGCCTGCACTCTCGCACAGGCTGATCCTGCATCTGAGTTCCGTTTCCAGGACTGTTGGCATCAGGGACACCTTTCTTCTGGGCCTGCTTCTGGGTGGGCTGGATTATCATTCAGATATCAAACACTCAACAGCATGGCATGAACCAACACGCGTTAGGGCAGCTGGGACACTGGGATCTTCCTGTAAAACACTTCCCAGTAGTTAAGAGACTGGAAATTGATTGAGATTCTTTCACCCTGATTAGTCTGGGGCACCCTCATCTGAGCTACAGCGCTGTGATCATCTGAGAACCTTCTCCAGGCCCCGGGACACAATTGCCTGCTCTGCACATGGGGAGGAGATGAGTCACGTGGCCGGTGCACCCCACTGCCATTGGTAGTAGGAGCTTTGGTTGATGCTGGAGGCATCGGAATGTCTTTCTTTGAATTCTTTTTTTATCCATTTTTATCTTTCTCAGGAAGGGTGCCCTTGTCCCTCTGAATGTCAGAACCATAAGCCACATGTTCTGACAGGTCTGGTTCTGGATAGGAAGTTAGTTTGATTTCTGTTGATATACCTTTGACTGGGGTATTAGAATTGGCTACTGTAGAGTGGAATTATGTATACTTCATGCACGATCGGAACCACAGCACTGTAGACAGACCTGCAACCCAGCGCACCAGAGCAGCCAGCTTGATGCGGCGTCTGAGGGCAAGGCTTCTGTCTGCCAACTCCTTGACAGGTATGCATGACTTTCTCTCCTGCTGAATCGTGGGGTTGATCTTGATTTTACAGCCAGCCTGTGCTGAGTGTGTATAGGTCCAAGTCAGCGTTCTGGAGCATCCACTCATCTCCTTTTCCAGCCTGTGCCTCTCTGTTGGAGAGCTGGCTGTCCTCTGAGCACGGCCACGCTGGCGCCTCCTGCTGGCACAGTACCGGGCCCTGTGGGGTGCTAACTGTCAGTGTCCCACTCATTCCCTCTCGTCTCCAGCCCCTGCCTTGTGGAGCCTGGGTCCTTCTGTCCTGTAACCACTGGACCGTTTTAACAAGAAATCCCTGAAAAATGAGTTTGCTGTTTTCTCCTATGTAGAATCATATTTTGGGGACAGCTGTGTAAAAGACAGTAATATATGAAAGGCACACACAGAAGTATGTTTAAATAATCTTGTTTCAAAGTCCACACCCAGTCTTCCCTCCCCAGCACAGCCTCATGAGCTTCTTCTCAGGGCAGAGGGACTATTACCTTTGAGTTCGTCAACAAATTCAAGCTGAAATTTGGAGAGAAAATCAGTGTCCCCACTCTGTACCTGCTTCTTGACCTTTGCCCTTTGCAGGTAGGACCAGAGTGGGCTCCTCTACCACCCTGGAGCCCACTAACCATTGTCAGCAAAACTCCAAGAGAAATGAGCAGACGCTGTGCCTCCTCCCCCGGCTCAAGCCCGATGCCATAGGAAACAAGCGTGCTGCCTGCAAGGAAGGTCAGGGTCACTGCAGTAGATGCCGGGCCTCACCCCACAGTCCAGCAGCAGTGCTGCCTCCTGGTCACAGCACCGGTTGAACTGTGTCTAGACTTGGGAGCATGTGGCCCCATCAGCCCTCCAAGGGCAACAGCCCCGTCCTCCCGGCCCATTAATCCTGCCTCTCCATCTCCAAGTGACCCTTATCCTGTGCCAGGGCGCAGACCTTTTGTTCTTTCAGGACGTAGTTTCTTTGTATTTAGGGCTCACTTGTTTTTTAACTTCCTTGCGTTTCAGTCACGGTTGTTTATTCACCTAGATCCCTTACTTTTAAGTGACCTGGGGGACAGGTATTGATGAGGTGGTGTTGGTGTCACACGGTTGACATGAGGCAAATCTCCTGATGGACAGACCGCAGGGAGGGAAGAAACTCCTTTTCATGAAAGGTGGGGTTCAGGGCAGTTGGGCTACTTAAAACCCTTTTCCTCTCAGTTCTTTGCCAGCCTGCACCTTTTTTATTTGAAAAGGTCTCCTCACATGCAGGTTGAAGGCACGGACTTGCTGATGGTGCCCCAAGGTCTTGCGGAGAGACGGGACATGGCCTGTAGTGGTGCCTGACGTCCTCGGGTGCAAGCCCCCCTTCCTCCTCCAGTCTACCAGGTGGCCCCCAGTCATACACACTGTCCCCGTGAAAGCCCTTATGGGACACTAGATAGGAAACATCCAGTTTCGAGGGAGAGATTCTTGGGAGCATCGTGCCCTTGCGGTGTGTAGAGTTCTGTGGTTCCTCCCTGCTCTCCTGGTCTGCCGTTTCCTTTGTCTGTGAAGAAGCAGTGAGACAGGTGCTGTTCTAGGAAAGGCTGCGGTGGGGATCCTTGGTGCCTGTTTGTCCTTCTCTTGTTGGTAACATGGCAAGTCTGCTGGATGTTCTTTGCCTGGCCTTTTACCTGCAGAATATGGCTTGCGCTCAGTGCGTTGAGACTTAGAGCTGTGCCCAGGCCTTTTACCTGGAAGGCACAGCAGTACCTGACTTCCCCGTCCAGAGGCGCTCTGGTGGAAGGTCATGCACGACGACTGCAGGAGTTTCACGTTGCCAGCAGAGCCAGTCTCTCTGAGGCCTGTCTGGATCGATGCCCTGACCCTGGCCGCTGCCTCTCCAAGGGAGGGCACCAGGGGAACCACATGGCTCTCGGTTGAAGAGCTGGTGAGGGAAGGAGGAGCCTAGTGCAGCACTGCTCGCGTGTCCCTAGCTCATCCCCAGCAGCCTCCCTCCACTCCCCAGAGACGTCTGCAGTGCGCGCACACTTCGTGCGCTCAGGATGGACTGCCGAGGTCACAGCCATTGGAGGGTTGCATCTGCTTAGTTCACGTGCACCTCTGTGCAGTGTTCCAGGTTCAGGGGTCAGTTTGTCCTTGCAGGAGAAGCAGGAAAAGAATGTTTCCCAGTATTAGCCACTTTTGTTATCATGAAAAATGACAGACATACACAAAGGAAGAGATCGATTGTCTTATTTATTATTTATCCATCACCTAGATTGAACAGTTACAGCAGTCCTCCCGCATTTGCTTTGTCTGTTATTTTTATTTAGCCCAAGCTAAATAATTTTAAGACATATCTCAGACATCATTTTATTGTTACAAGCCTCAGTATCCATCTCTAAAAATACAGGCATTGGTTTACACAACTGCAGAGGCATCATCACACCTCATACAGTGAGCCCAGTTCCTTGTGTAATCTGATACCTAGGCCCTAATGGGCATCTCCCCAGCTGTCCTATTTTAGCAGCTGGCTTATTTGAACCAAATTCCTAAGAAGGTAGATCTTCAAGTTACATTTGATTGTTATATCTCAGGTATCTTTAATCTAGAGCAGCCCCCACCCCCAACTTTTTTTTCTTTTTCTTTTTTATTTTGGCCGTGGCGTCTAGCATGTGGGATCTTAGTTCCCTGATCAGGGGTCAGACCCAAGCCCCCTGCATTGGAAGTGCAGAGTCTTAACCACTGGACCATCAGGGAAGTCCACCCCCCGCCCCCACCTTTTCCATACCATTTACTTGTTGCAGAAATGGGCAGTTGTCCTGTGGACTGGCTCACATTTTGATATTTTTCTGCTTGTGTCCTGGTGGTTCCCCAGCTCTCCTAGTTCCCTCAGATAAAGGAGGAGTCCAGGAGAGGTGTTTGGCAAGAATGTTTCAGGTGATGCTGTGTGTTTCCTGTGGCATCAGGCCAGGAGGCAGGGGGTATATTTGCTCCTCTTGGAGTATGCTGACATCAATCCGGGGGTCAGGGGTTGATAGCCAGATCCTCAAAAGTGTAAGAAGTTCTTGATCAGCCTTTCATCTGATGTTTTTACTCATTTCTTGCCATGGTCTGAATCTTGCATTTCATTATAGATGCACATTTACTAGCTGGCTTGTTGCATTCTCTTGAAAGAGGAAGAATTCTTCATTCTTTCCTTTTAATTGCCAAGTTTCAAAAAAGGTAAAAGTTGGTATTCTGTAACTTTTCGTTTAGTCTACTGCCTTGAGTCTGTCTCTCTGTCTGTCTGTACCTCTCTTTCTTTCTCGGTGCCTCCCCACCCCTTGTTGTCACTGTGAATTCGGGGGTTTTGTATATTTAGTGTGTTTCAATGGGTCACATTCATCATTCCTTCTGACCCTCACTTGTCCCAGTTTTGGCCAATGGGAGTCTATTCGTAAGTTGGCATCTGTGTTCTTTGGCATGACTCCTTGCATTCTGGCATAACAAGGTGTCCCAAGACTCACTGTGTAAAGTGCTGCTCTGGCCTTGAGACCAGCCACTCTGCAAAGATCCCTGTGCCATTTGGTGGAGAAGATTCCATAAGAGAAGGGACCACTGCTGATATTTCTAAATCAAATTTTACATTATAAGATTTTTTTCCTTAATTTTGATTTTATGCCAGTGTCTCACTTCTTTCACTTTGAATCTTGGTTCTTAACAACATTACCATAGTGAGTTATTTGCATTATCTTACTTTATGAAAATACATTTGTTATAAATCAGTTAAACCATGAAGAAATTTAACTTCTTTACAGCTTTATTTATCAACAGAATTTCCTTCTAAGTATGGACACTCATTCTCTTGTACTTAAAAGTTTTTTGTGGATAACAGGAAAGTTAAGGTTCATTTTCTTCACTTTGTTTTAAAATTTTAGGAATTGCTTCTCTCGTTTTTTTAATTTTGCTTTTGAATATATAAACATATGTTTCCAAAGTCAAAACAACTTAATGTTACATTCAGAGAAATTTTACTTCATCCTTTTCTTCTTCCTCCTGTTTAAAAATTCATTTTGTAGTAAACAACATAGAAAACAAACTTAACTGTTACCAAAGAGGACAATAGGAGTGGGGGAGATAAAATAGGCATTTGGAATTAACATATGCACACTACTATATATAAAATAGAAAGCAACAAGGACCTACTGTATAGCACAAGGAACTATATTCAATATCTTGCAATGTCCATAATCCGAAAAGGAATATATATCTAAATGTATAACAGAATCACTTGTACACCTGAAGCTAACAGAACATTGTAAATTATACTTTAATAAAAAATTCATTTCGTATTATCCTTCTCCATGTTTACTTTTGTACATCATGTAAAGATGTATGTAAATAATTCACATTCCCCTCCTTTTTTGCATAAAAGATAGCAGGTTGGATATACTATTCTATGCCTTGTTTTTTTTTTTCTAGACAGTTTTACCTGGGCTTGGAGAAGGAAATGGCAACCCACACTCCAGTATTCTTGCCTGTAGAATCCCATGGACAGAGGAGCCTGGCAGGCTACAGTCCATGGGGTCGCAAGAGTCGGACATGACTTAGTGACTAAACCACCACTACCAGCACCTGGGCTTACTTGTGTCAGTACATCATGCTCGTCCCCATTCCCTCTTTTTGATGGCTGAGCAATAGTTCACTGTAAGGAAGCCCCATAGTTGATTCAGCCCCTCCCCAGTGGGTGGGCACTGGGCTGCCTTTAGTTTTGCTGACAGGTGCCGCATCAGTGAATAAACTGGTCATCTATTTTGCCAGTATATCTTGGGATCGATCTCTAGAAATGTGATTACTAGATCAGAGGATAGATGCATATATAATTTTTCAGACACTGATTATATTTTCTTTTGCTGAAACCTTGGTTGTTTAGATGAATTGCATTATCCTGACACTTCCATCTGGAAACAGTACTGTTTATTTTGCAATCTCTTTTTTTTTGTACATGTTTGTCAGCATGTAGGATCTTCGTTCCCTGACCAGGGATCGAACCTGTGTCCCCTGCATTGGAAGCTCAGAATCTTAACTGCTGGATCACTGGGGAGGTCCCCTTATTTTGTGACTTTAATGTTAAAGAAACCTCCTCAAGCCCTCGTGTATCCTGTCTTTGTATTGAGCATATTATTGAGAATGTTATTCTAAGATCTGTTTATTTCATTAAGCAACTGAAGTATCACTTGCTGAGCATAATACAGGACATAAAAATGTAGCTGAGGCATCCTAAACCTCGAAAGATTTCAGATTGAGTACTTGGGGATTTTCTTCTGTGTCTGTTTGGTGTATATTTTGTCCCATGTTGATTATCAAAAGTCTGGTAATAAGGCAGTGGAAAGTATACCTTTATCTGCTGCACCAGAATGAAGCAGGACTCTACAGGAGAGAGGAGGTGTTAAGCCCCCTGCGGATTGCATCCAGTAGGTATCCATTGAACGCCTCTGCTTGGCCAGAGTGTAAGTGGGCCGCATACTAAGTTCCTCCCTCCTGACCAGCACAGGAGACAGAACAAAAAGCAAGGACCAATCAGATAATTACAAGTTTTCTGTACTTTGAAGGAATCAAATAAGAGATTTAAATAGAGTCTTAGCCAGGAGCCTTCTTGAGGAAAAGGAGAGAGAGGCAGCTGACACATCCAGCCACGTGTGAGGTTGGGGTGGGTGGGGCAGGGCCATGCAGGACCTTGGGTTTTAGGTTAAGGATTGGGGTTTTAAGAACATCAGGAGACCATTGGGACAGTTAAGTGAGGGAATGACTCTTGATGCCAGCATGTCACATATTTACTTTCTCTGGATTGGAGGGCCCCTCAGTATTGTGTTTCAGCTCCAGAAGCAGCAGCATTGTTCCTTCTGAGGTTCCAAGTGGAGCGAGTTTTCCTTCTTGCTCTTTTGTGTAGACAGCTGCTTCTGATACTCACATATAGGTCTTCTGAGGATTTCTTCTCTTTTTCAATAATAGCCCTTGGTGTTGCTCAGATAATTACAGTCAGCGGTTGTAATTGGATTATGTACTTGGGCTGTGAACGGGAGCATGATATCTACAAATTCTCTTCTTCAGACCTGCAAATCCAAGAGACATCTCTGTGGAAGATAGAGCTCCTTCCTCAAGATCACAGAAGGTCTGTGTCACTGCTGTCTTGCTTATTGAAAATTAATTATAGAATCCATGGCAATTTTCTGGATGAGAAAGGTGTTTTCAGTGTATGTGTTACGTTTCTATTACAGGAGACCGCCGGAGCAACAGCTGTGCAGGGAGGCCTCACGAGGAAGGACTGACATACCGGGACCCGAGGTGCTTGCTTCGTGGGAGGCTACTGTCTGATGCGAAGGAGACAGGATGTCATAGTGACTCTGCAAGGAGAGACCCGGGACCAAGGCCAGCACGCAGGATCACGCCCTCGGCCACAGGGGACACTGGGCAGGCCTTTCCCTGCAAGTGAGACGAACGAGATTATTCTGCAAGAGGAAGATTCCAGGGGCTTAAAAGCACAAAGGTTTGCACCTTGGCAGCCTCTTGGAATGTTGACAGCTCAGGATCTAAAAGAAAGTGCTGTGTTAACGAGTTCCAGAGTTGATGTGGATGTACATGTCACTTTATAATCAATAATAATACTGAGTGAGGAACACTATGCAGGAAGAAACCTTCCATGGAAAGACAGGCAGGGAAAAGCTTAGGCCGACCTCAGATCTCCTGCATAGAGCCAGCTTGAGATAAATGCCAACATGGCCAAATGAGAGACTCTGAGACAGCCGCCTGTAACTGTAGTCATTGTAAGGAAATCTCTAAATCACGATACCAAATAGGAACCATGATCTACAAGTGCCCCATGTGCAGGGAGTTTTTCTCTGAGAGAGCAGATCTTTTTATGCATCAGAAAATTCACACTGCTGAGAAGCCCCATAAATGTGACAAGTGTGACAAGGGTTTCTTTCATATATCAGAACTTCATATTCATTGGCGAGACCACACAGGAGAGAAGGTCTATAAATGTGACGATTGTGGTAAGGATTTTAGTACTACAACCAAACTTAACAGACATAAGAAAATCCACACAGTGGAGAAGCCCTATAAGTGTTACGAGTGTGGCAAAGCCTTCAATTGGAGCTCACACCTGCAGATTCACATGAGAGTTCATACAGGTGAGAAACCCTATGTATGTAGTGAGTGTGGAAGGGGCTTTAGCAATAGTTCAAACCTCTGCATGCATCAGAGAGTGCACACCGGAGAGAAGCCCTTTAAATGTGAAGAGTGTGGGAAGGCCTTCAGGCACACTTCCAGCCTCTGCATGCATCAGAGAGTCCACACAGGAGAGAAGCCCTATAAATGCTATGAGTGTGGGAAGGCCTTCAGCCAGAGCTCCAGCCTCTGCATACATCAGAGAGTGCACACAGGGGAGAAGCCCTATAGGTGCTGTGGGTGTGGGAAGGCCTTCAGCCAGAGCTCCAGCCTCTGCATCCATCAGAGAGTGCACACAGGGGAGAAACCTTTCAAGTGCGATGAGTGTGGGAAGGCCTTCAGTCAGAGCACCAGCCTCTGCATCCACCAGAGAGTGCACACAAAGGAGAGAAACCATCTCAAAATATCAGTTATATAAAGCATTTTGCTAAGAGTTAAAAAAAAAAAATTCTTAAAACCCATAAGTGCCACTAGGAAGGAAAAACCCTGTAAATACCTACATTGATCCAAGAAATTTTTACAGCAGGACCCAGCAGAACATTGTTTTCCAGGAGGCATGCATGAGGGTGAGTTTTTGGATTCATGCTAAGTGTGTTGCACAACTTGTGAATCTGGAACTCCTGTGAGTGTGTGCCCAGGGCAGGCTGTGAGGTCCCAGTCGTGGGTGTGCATTTCCTGGGATTCTGGTGGAATAACTACACAGGAAACCATGGTTGTTGCGCAGCCTCCCAAGTCACCTTCTGTCTACACTTTACCTAAAAGTTACCCCAGATACTGCCCCATTTCAGGAACTCACCACCTTCCTTCTCTTGATCCCAGCATACCAGTGAATGCATTTGAAAATGGCCAGCTTCCACCAAGTAGTGTTCTGGTACTTCAGAGGTTACCACTTGGTTTAGCCTCTCCATATCTGTCCATGTATCCCATTACTTCTGCACTCACTTTACCCCTGTATCCTCCAAATGCCCGTAAATATCCACCCCTTCCTAGATGGCATCAAATTTCACTTTAGGTTTTAGGTGACTCATGATGGCCACTTACTTTGCCTATCAGAGAAAATCATTGGCAAGCATACACGCCCTTGAACTTTAATTTTGTGAATTCTGCTAATCACTGTGTCACTATGTTAGACTTAATTTTCTAGTGGCTACATCACATATTTTTAACTTGAATATTTTTTGTTTTTTGCGGGGGGAAATAGCTGAATGTAAATACGGAGGAGGAAGTGAGCGGAGTTAGGACTTTTCTCCATCCAGGACTGCCCTCTGGGGCTCCTCTAGTAGCAGATGGAGCCACTTTCCCGTAGGAGAAGTGGATGGCAGGAGGCGTCCCTAATAATAGTTTCTGTTAATGTAATTTTGGGCAATAATGTGTAGGATTACATATCCCTTCCTTTGTAGGCAGGAATGTCTCTGTTAACCTCTCCTTTTCTTTCTTCATCCATTGGACAAGTATTTATTGAACACCTCCTATGTGCCAGGCACTGTGCCCCTTGCCGGGGATACCACTGAGTAAGACAGACAAGGGCCCTACTCTCGTGGAGTTGACTTCTGGTGTAGGAGACAGATGATAAGCAAGTAAACAAATAATGTAGTGTGAGATAGTGATTAAGTGCTATGGAGAAAATAACCTAGGGTGATGATTTAGAGCGGTGGGGGGGTGGGGGTGGGGGGCGGCGGTAGATAGCGGTCAGGGAGGCCTTTGTGTGGGCAAGGGCGGCGCGGGGGCTGCTGCGGAGCGCAGGTGCCCAGCTTTCGCTGGTGGGGCGGCCCTGTGCGCAGTGGGCGGAGCAGAAGGCGCGGCCCAGCGGTGAGTGTAGTGAGCAGCGGGGCGGGGGAGATGCTGAAAGCTCAGTATCCTGACGTTTATAGGGCCTTTTTTTTTTTTTTTTTTTTTGGCTAGATTGATATTAAAAACTCATGTGGAGGAACTCCAGGAATGTTTAGAAGACCAAAAGTCCCCAATGACAACAAAAAGCAACTAATTTTGAACTTCGTTTCTCTCCTCATTCCTGTTTTTGTTGATTTCCCACATGTAGTCCTTTTTGCTCAGGAAGTCTTTGGGGGAAATTAAGGCTTTTTGAAAGCTCTGAACTGGGTGATCAGGTTAGCAGTGTCTGTCCACTGTCTTGAGAGGTTGGAAAATGAACTACCCGAAATAGTCACCGAAATATGAAACAAAGCTTGATTTTCTCTTCATATTTGAATTAATTTCTTCTATTTGACTGGAAGGGGTTTTTGTATAACTAAAACCTCAGTGCATAAAGGAGATTTAAAAGGGGCACCTAACTGAGTGGGTGAAAGTAGAAGATGGGATTTTGGTGGGGGGGGGGTACATGTGTTACCACCTGAATTTTCATCTGGATAGTTAATAAGCCTTTGGGAAGTCACTTCATGTAATTTTCCTCCTTTTTGCAGAGAGAGGGCTGGCTTAGTTATTTGATAAAGCCCCTTCCAGGCCTGAATTCCTCGACTACGATTTACTGTAGTGTCTTAACACTCTCTCATGTCACAGTAGTGCGGAGCATTAGAGAAAAGCCTAGACTTTTAGTTGATAGCGAGCCAGTTCAAATATCATTGATAGAATTTTAGTTTTAGGAAAAATTGGTTTGATTTCTAGCTTTATTACTATTAGGTATGTGAGCTTGGGCAAAATCGCTTAATCTTTGAGTCTAGTTTTCTCACGTACAGAATGAGGACATTAGGCTAAATGATTTCCGAGTTTCCAGCTAGTCCTAGAGTTCTATATTTCTACATAGTTGAATTATTTTATCATGCTGTTGCTGGGGAATATGACTAACACTTTTGAAGCTACTAATTTTATGTCGAGCTTTAAAGTCCATAATTGTTATCTTCGGAAAATATTATTTGACCTACAGTATGTCCAAATCAATTTAATAAAATCACTTTATAACAGGGTTCTGTGCTTGACCTATGGTGGTATGAACTTGGAGGTCTGTGTGTGTGTTTGTGTGTCTGTGTGTGTGTGGTGGGGGTGGGCTTGTGCATTATGTCTAGGTGACCATATGATATAGTGAGGAGGTTGCTATTAATACTCAAACATGGACAACAAGCCTAAACTGGGACCATCCCAGCAAACCAAGATGTGAGGACACCCTGGCCCAGGGGACAAGCACTTGACCAAGGAGTCATGAGGTCTGTGGCAGACTGGAGAAAGCCCACCCTCCTGAGAGGATGGCCTGCTCAGCAGTAGCTGTTTGTTTCCATGGTGGAAACCAGGCTTCAGGGTCCCGTGTGGTCTGCTCTTTTAAGCAAAAACCAACAATCCAGATTTTTACTTAAAATTTAAAGGTTAGCAATGAATTCACATTTCCTGTGTGACCCGTTTTGGTATTTGTATTAAGGAAATGGCAACCCACTCCAGTGTTCTTGCCCGGGAACTCCCATGGCCAGAGGAGCCTCGCAGGCTATACGTCCACAGGGTCGCAAAGAGTTTTACATGTCTGAGTGACTAAAGTTATCTGCATGCTGCCCGTAGGCTTCTGTTTCACTTTGCGAGCCCTGCTGTGGCCCCTGATGCCTGTCACCCGCCCCTGCTAAGGCCTGACACCTCTCAGCTGAGCAGTGGTGGCCCAGACCTGAGCCACAGTCTCCGATAGTGGGTCTGGCGTCCATCTGCTTCTTGGGGCGAGTCTATGCTCCACTTCTGGTTGAGGCGGGAATAATCCAGACAGCCCTTTCGGTGTGAGTGGGGTGGGGCAGAGAGGTCACACTTGCACTCACATTCACCTATCAAGTCACTGCTGTGCTTGCTGGCAGTTCAGGTGTGAGAGTGAGGAGTCATGGCTCACTTCCTAGTTTCCTGATGCCTTCCCAGGGGCCTTCCAACTCTTGGTTCAGTTATTCCCCCAAATTTAAATTATTAAACAGTGTTTTCTGTACAGCCTGCTGTTATCCTCAGCAATCTGAAAATAAGTGAAAGCAAATATCAGAAGATAGAAAAATACTCAGTGGTGAAATCAAACCCCGAGGAAGAGGTGAGAAAGAGGTTGATACCATCACAGGACAGGAGGCAGATTATCAGGATAAGCAGTATTGCTGAGTTGGTCCAGGGATTGAAGAGGGGTAGGGAACCTGAAGGTGATGGAGCCCTTACTCTGTGACCTTAAGCTTAACTTCTCTGAACCTCAGATTTATCATTTGTAAAATGGTTTTGAAAATAACCTAACCTGGGAGATACTTGAGAAAATGAAATAAACACATATAAAGTACTTGTGTGCTAAGTCACTTTAGTCGTGTCAGATTCTTTGCAACTCTATGGACTGTAGCCTGCCAGGCTCTGCTGTCCATGGGCTTCTCCAGGCAAGAATACTGGAGTGGGTTGCCATGCCCTCCTCCAGGGAATCTTCCTGACCCATGGATAGAGGCTGCATCTCTTACGTCTCCTGCCTTGGCAGGCAGATTCTTCACCACTAGTGCCACCTGGAAAGCCCATGAAGTGTCTAACCTTTAGTAACATAACAGATAGTTATTTTTAATACCATTTGCCTTTTAAGGAAGATGAGTCATGTTATCCGGAGTCCGTTTGTCCTGTTGAGCACTGTGATGGGTCTGGATATCTGCATTTGGGGTGGGACCCAGAGAAGGCTGAGTGGCTCCACGTGGTGAGAAGGCAAAGAACTTGAGTGTCCCGGTATAGTCTGAGACGAGAAGATACAGAGTGGACTTGGGAAGGGAGTTAAAGAGAGGGACCCAGTGGAGTAGGGTGGTGTCTGGTTGCACGCTGTCCTGTATGGACCCTCGTGACCACAAAATCCTTCCCCCTGAAGTCCTGGGATGCTCAGTCTGAGTGGATTTCTCATGGAAACTCATGGAAGGGCCAAATGCTATGTCCAGACTGAAGTGGGGCAGAACACCTAAGTACCACGCATCAATAGTTCTGGGGCCAGGAGAGGGCAGCGCTGAGACACACACTCCAAGGGTCTCAGAAATTCTGGGAGAGCTTCCAGCTCCCATTAGCCAGTGTCACCGAAACCCTGTGGGCAGGCAGGCCTCCAGGTGTTACCGCTTGGTTCCCACTCCTGGTGTGCATAGGTAGAGTAATTCTGAGGTCAGAAGGACACAAAGACATTTTAAATAAATCATTCTCACCTTCTGTTTTAAAATATTAAGAGGCACATGAGAAAATCCGGAGATTCCTGGACCCTGTGTTTGTTACATGTGTCAGTGGAGGTCTCGGTGGACTGACTATTGAACCAAAGTGCTTTCATTGTTCAGATGTAGGTATAATATTGGAGAAGGAAATGGCAACCCCTTCCAATATTCTTGCCTGGGAAATCCCATGGACAGAGGAGCCTGATGGGCTATAGTCTGCAGGGTCACAAAAAGTCAGACACGACTTAGTGACTAAACAGCAAACAGGTATAATAGATGCAAATAAAATACATTTTTAGAATAAGATAATAGTGCATATATGTTGCTCTTATTGATTTTCAGGTGAATTTACATAATGTATAGCCTGTTTTGCATGTACCCCATCAGTCCTGCTCCCCTATACTGCTTCAGAAAGTGGATTCACCCTGACTTGGCCTCCTCCTCTGTAAAGCTAGTCTTGGCCCAGGTCTTCTCTGCATCATGAATTAGAGTGGGAGAGTGTGTTGAAGAGTTTTTAAACCCAGGAATTATAGATGGGTCTCAAAGAGATCCAGAACCTTCTTAAACTGTATGCAGAGTTTTGTGTACATGTAGATATAGGCGTTTTTCGAGGGAGGCAGTCTTTTTAATTTAACTTGTGACTCTCATGGATAAAGAACACTGTGTGGGAAGAATTTCCTGATGGAGCCACACAGTTATTTGTTGTGCAAGGACCTTAGGCAAAGGGACACCTAAGAGGTCAGAACAGCAGTGGGTCACTGGGATGAACTGAAAGCCAGGTAATAAATAGTTAAAAAAAAAAGTAACGCTGAGCTGTGTTGCGAGGAAAGAAGACACTGTTGGCGTGAGGTGAAAGGTCTGTTACGGTGGGCTCGGTGCAAGCCTGTGTCACAGTACAGTGTCCTGTGCTCAGGAGAAGAGTCCTGTGAACAATGAGAGGGAGTCTGTACAGGTGAGAACAGCTGGGTCCTTCAGAAGGACTGGCTGGACACGCGAGGAGCAGCTCCATGCATGGATAACGCCAGAGCCACAACTGAGTCTGGCTGTTAGTTGCAGGAGAGGCAATTCCTGATGTAAAGTTGGAGTGAGGGTCCCAGTGCTGGGGTGGGTTGTACTTAGATTCAAATAGACCTATTCGCATCACTCAGCGTCGTGTCCTTCCATGTTTAATTTCTGTGTCCTCCTTCACTTGCTTGGTACACCAAATTAAGGAGATATCTTCCCTATTCATGGTTAAAGCAATCACCTTGAGTCTTCAGCCTGTCTGTTCCCCAAAGTGTCCTTTCTACCCTGGTACTCCTCTGCCCTTGCACATCCCCCACCCCCCTTTCTGAAATAAGCTCAAGACCCACAGGGACTTAGTCCAGAGGGTAAGTCCTCCCCCTAACATCTTGTGAGGAATTAGCTGGAGATTTTGACTAGCGGCCAGCAGGCCACACAGCGTCACTGTGGCCAACAGTTTGCAGAAGAATCAGTTTTCTACGTACTGTATGCCAAGACAGCTCACTCTATCCAGTACACATCAGGAAAAGAAAAGAAAGAGAAGTATAAAATAAGGTGGCAAGGGATTTCCCTGGCGGTCCAGTGGTCAAGACTTCACCGTCCAATGCAGGTGTTGTAGGTTTGATCCCTGGTTGGGGAACTAAGATCCCACATGCCTCAGGGCCAAAAAGCCAAAACATAAAACAGAAGCAAAATTGTGACAAATTCAGTAAGGACTTTAAAAATGGCCCACACCAAAAAATCTTAAAAAAAAAAAAAAAGCAGGAGTAGATGTCAACATATATTCATCATAGTGAGGCCCTGGTGGCCCAGACAGTAAAGAATCAGCCTGCAGTGCAGGAGATCAGGCTTCAATCCCTGGGTCAGGAACATCCCCTGGAGAAGGGAATGGCAAATCACTATAGTATTCTTGCCTAGAGAATTCCATGGACACAGGAGCTTGGTGGGCTGTATAGTCCATAGTATCACAAAGAGTGGACTGAGCGACTCACACTTCCAGTTTTCATGATAATAAATATGAGTGGATTAAATTCTGCTGTTTCTGGACATTTTCAGGTTGAATGATAAACTGCACCACAAATATGTGTACAGGTTGATTATAAGAGACTACATACCAGAAAGAAGTGACACAAAAGGTTGAAGATAAGAAAGTGAAAAAACATACCAGGAAAATGTTAACTGAAAGAAAGCCAGTGGTGGCAGCCTTGCCAATAAAATGCAAAGTAAAAAGCGTCCATTTATGCAGGGAATAATTTGTCAAGGTAAATAGTTATGGACCTTTATTCAACTAAAACATAGCTTTGAAAGAGACAGTTTATGTGTTTAAAGGTACAGTGAGAAATTAATTCCCAACCACAACAGAATATATTAATCCTCATATCTCAGAAATCTGCAAATCAATTAGACAAAAATCAACCATCACTGTTAACTTGATCTATCAGCTGTCTATGAACTTTGTGCCAACAAACCCTCTTGGAGCATTCATAAAAAACTGACTATGTTGTATGCCAGAAAGAAAATCTTATCAGATTCCAAAATGCATAAATTCCGCAGGTCACATCCTCTGACTATAAAACATCTCACAAATCAAAGGTGCTGAGAAGGAGACAAAAATCCTATCCACTTGAAGACTTACAAAAAAACTAGCAGAACATCCTCTTCCCCTTCAGGTTGACAGCTAACCAGAAAATCAGTGCATGTGCAAACTAGAGATGAATGGCAGTGACAGTAGCGTGTAACATATCTCAGTTGTGATGGAAATGAGTAAAATTTTCTGTAGCCTTAAATTCATCTGTTAGGTAAGAAATGTTAAAAGGGAGCTGAGCCAGGGACTTCCCTGGTGGTCCAGTGGCTAAGACTCCACACTCCCAATGCTGGGGCCCCAGGTTCGACCCCTGGTCAGGGAACTAGATCCCACATGCTGCACCTGCCACAAGTAAAGGGTGCCCATGCTGCAGTGAAGATCAGAGATCCCGTGTGCCACGACTAAGACCTAGCGCAGCCAAATAAATAAAAGAAAAACCGTAAGCCAAGCCTTTGAACTTACTATGCTTGATCTTTATCAATGCCACTTTTTGTTCTTGTTCCTTTCACTTATCATTGTGCTGAGTCATTTTGAAAAAATAAGGATAACCCGTAACACGCAGCACTGTTAGGACCCCAGGGAGTTGTTGGGGGGCAGAGAAGGGGCCCACCTGGATCCCGAGGAGTCACCCTTAGATAAGGTTGCCTAATGAAGTGCAGAATGCCTGGTTACATTTGATTTTCAGATATTTGACCTACTGATGCTAAAACCTACTCATCGTTTATTCATTAATCTGAGATTCACATCTAACCGAGTGCCTTCTATTTTCATTTGCCAAACCTGGCACCCCTGCTTGAAGGAAGGAGTGTTCAGGGGACGGGTGTCACAGGGGAGTGGAGGAGACCCTCAGTGGGGTGAGTGGACAGTCCATTGGGCCAGACCGGAAGCAGGGAGACCTTTCTGGTTTCTGTAGTAAAGACAGGCTGCGTGTCCTGGTGACATGCTTCCCAGGCAACTGGGAGAGGAAAGGTTCTGGGTTCACAAGAATAGTCTGATCCAGGACTCCTGGGCACCTGGACCCTGGGAAAAGCCTGTGTGGGCCCAAGGACTGAGGCCGGGGCTGTTGGGGGAGAAACCTCTGGTGACGATGGAGCACAGTGTGGAGGCGGGGATCCAGGTGGGCACATCCCCATGGCCCCCGAGAGGGCCCAAGTGGGGCTGTCTAAAGCATGGACCCCAGGGCACGGGCTCCTTCTGACCAGGTCCACGGTGGTCCAGACTGACCACACGCCTACAGAGACTGAGTTGGGGATGATATCACACCAGACTGGCCCAGTAGAAATTTCTTAAAAAAAAAAAAAATATATATATATATATATATATTTAAATATATATGACTTTGATATGAACCATTTTTAAAGTCTTTATTGAGTCTGTTGCAACACTGCTTTTGTTTTGTGTTTTGTTTTATGGCCACGAGGCACGTGGGGTCTTAGCTCCCCAACCAGGGATGGAACCCACACCCCCTGCATTGGAAGGCGAAGTCTTAACCACTGGACCACTTAACCAGTCCCCCAAATGAAATTTCTGCCCCATGTGAATACACAAAAATAATATTTACCAAACAGTCATTCTGAGGAAAGGAAGGACAAAAAACTGGAGCCCATGAACTCCAGCCGTCTCCAATCACGCATCCAGGGCATTCGCTAGTTGACATTCTTGGGTCTCTTCCTGATTTCCCCTGTGTTCGCATCTTGTGTTAGCCGAGTTGCAGACCTGACTCAGACCAAGTGGCAAGGGGATGTGTGAATAACTCTCTTTCCAGCGTTAAGTGTTTTCCATCTCAGCAAAAGTGCTAATCAATATCCTCAAGAGATCCTTGTACTGCAAGAAGCCTGGGAAAAAGATTGCTGTCAACCTCAGTGCTCAGTGCAGGGCATCCTCGAAGGCTTGAGAGGCCAGTGTTGTCAGGGACCCCTGCAGGGAAGTGGCTTGTGATCCTCATCAGCTCTGAAGCATCACCTGGGGTCTCCTCTCTCTTCTTTTCTTCACAGTCTTGGAAAACACACACTACATCATGCGTGGTCAAGTTTCCTGAAGTCCTCGGGCCCCTCTGATCACTGCCTCTGAATATTGACACAATTTTAGTTCAGTGATAGATGGTGTGTGTGTGTGTGTTTAGTTGCTCAGTTCTGTTTGACTCTTAGAGATCCCATGGACTGTAGCCCTCCAGGCTCTTCTGTCCATGGGATTTCCTAGGCAAGAATACTGGAGTGGATTGCCATTTCCTTCTCCAGGGGATCTTCCCAGCTCAGGGATTGAACCCGTGACTCCTGCATTGACAGGCAGATTCTTTACCATGGAGCCAGCTGGGAAGCCCCCAACACAATTTTAATATGCACAGCGATGGGGTGAGGCAATCACTCAATAACCCCCTTGAGTATGGAACAGTAAAATAGATACATTTGCTTTGGAATTAATTATATTTCATTTGCCTTCATGATTTAGTCTTGAATAATATAATCAAATTAGCTGACATTACTTAAGCAAACGAGTTATGTGAGTAATTGGGAAAGAGCCAATTATTTGATGGAAAAAAGCCAAGCTGGGATTTTTTTTTTTTTTTTTTCTCCTGGGTAAAGAATAGTCATCTAGAAGTTGCTGACTCACTCATGTTGTTGTTGTAGTCGTCCAGTCACTAAGTCGTGTCTGACTCTTCAAGACCCTTGGCCTCCTCTATCTCCCGGAGTTTGCTCAAACTCATGTCCTTTGAGTCGGTGACACCATCCAACCACAGTTGAATATTAATCGTACACTAAAGAATTTATGTTCTCTGGATAGTTTGGGGAATTTGTTAAGACCATGAAGTAGTGAGAGATGTTCATTTTCCTTTTATAAAACAAAAAATGCTCTCAGGGAACCTTGCGGGCTGTCCACTGGCTAAGACTTCACCTTCCAATGCAGGGGGTGCGGGTTCAGTCCCTGGTCTGGGAGCTAAGATCCCACATGCCTTGCTGTCAAAAAGTCAAAACATAAAACAGTAGCAGTACTATGAAAGTGAAATTGCTCTGTCATGTCCGACTCTTTGCGACCCCGTGGGCTCTAGCCTACCAGGCTCCTCCGTCTATGGGATTCTCCAGACAAGAATACTGGAGTGGGTTGCCATTTCCTTCTCCAGGGGATCTTCCCAACCCAAGGATTGAAGCTGGGTCTCCTGCATTGCAGGCAGATGCTTTACCCTCTGAGCTACCAGAGAAGGCCAGCAATACTGTAACAAATTCAATGAAGACTTTAAAAATGGTCCCTGTCAAAAAGAATGTATCCTCAGACTGAAGAACAATTTGCTTTATTATTTACTTTTTACTAGAAATAGTGTTGCTATTGTCTTTATTGTCTTTATTAGAGTTGATACATCCATCCATCTATTACTGAAGTATAATTTTCCTGCAATATTGTGTTCTAGGTGCACAGCATAATGATTTGATATTTCTTTACATTATAAAATGATCACTAGACTAAGTCTAGCTACCATCTGTCACCATACCATACACATATTTTAAGAATATTATTGGCTGTATTTCCCATGTTGTCCATTTCATTCCCCATGACTCATTTATTTTGTAACTGGAAGTTTGTACCTCCCAATCGCCCTCACCTGTTTCTAGAGTAGATACATTTTAGAAAAAAACTAAATCCTCCCAGATCCATTTTATTAGCATGGCAGTCAAATGCCAAAGTTATGCTACCTAAGGAAATAAGAGCTGTTGAACATTGAGAACCTGACCGTTCTATGTCACATGGCTAGAGACGTCAAAAATTAAGTCCTTGGTTATTTTGGATCAAGCAAGTTAAAAATCAAATCATTTCACTTGGAAAAATGAAGTGATGTGGCTTTAAATGCATGGATAGCCCCCTCTAGTGGTCAAAGGAGGTGAGTCGGGGCTATTATACAGGTTCTTTGTTATTATCCATCTGGGTTCCCTACCTCCCTGCATGCATGCAAGCTAAGTCGCTTCCATCGTGTATGACTCTTTGGGACCCTATAGACTTGTAGCCCACCAGGCTCCTCTCTCCATGGTTTTCTCCAGGCAAGGATACTGGAGTGAGTTGTCATGCCCTCCATCCCTACCTTCCTACAACTTTCTAAACATTTTTTTCCCTCTTGGAGAGGGGGAATGCAAAAACTTCCATTCTACACCTGTTCTCTGAATTACTTAAAGAATATTTTTGTTGTCTGTAAAGCATCTTTCTGGTTCCACCCACCCCAAATGCTGAGAAAGCAACTAGTATGAATGTTACAAAACTTCACAGTCCCAAGTTTTAGCCCACTCTCTGTTCAATTTATGCCTTTCTTATCTGAGTTAAATGTTGTGACTCTCCTGGCCCTTTGTTTCATGTGTTTAAGTTCTTTGTTAATTCTAAGTTCTGTTAATTATATCTAGGCTAGTCCCTCAATGATCACTCATTTAAAAGATAAAATGATAGAATTAATGGGGCTTCACTGGTGGTGCAGTGGTGAAGAGTCTGCCTGCCAATGCAGGAGACATGGGTTCGATCCCTGGTCTGAGAAGATCCCACATGCCGAGGAGCAACTAAGCTTGTGCACCACAACTATTAAGCCTGTTCTCCACAACCCGGGAGCCGCAACTACTGAGCCTGTCTGCCACGTCTACTGAAGCCCGAGCACCCTGGAGTCCGTGTCCGGAACAAGAGAAGCCACTGCAATGAGGAGCCCTTACTTTGAAACCAGAGAGCAGCCCCTGCTCTGTGCAACTAGAGAGGACTCGTGCAGCAACGAAGACCCACACAGCCAAAAGTAAATTTAAAAATTACTTAAAGATACAATTAATAATGCTAAGAAGACTTTGTGGTTTTGTTTTGTGAGAGGTGCATGCCAAGTCACTTCAGTCGTGTCCGACTCTTTGCCACCCATGGGCTGTAGCCCGCCAGGCTCTTCTGTCCATGGGATTCTCCCGGCAAGAATACTGTAGTGGGTTGCCATGCCCTCCTCCAGGGGATCTTCTGGACCCAGGGATCAAACCCACATCTCTTACATCTCCTGCATTGGCAGGTAGGTTCTTTTCCACTAGTGCCACCACAGGTAGTGTTATGTGAAAAACAGAAGCAGGATGTGATTTCATCAGGCAATGTCTTTGGGATAACATAAAATGAAAATTAAGAGTCTAGCTTATAAATCATTGAGTTACAAACCATTACTTCACTTGTGCTGTGGCTTGAAAAAGCAGATTTCCTTCCAAGAGCTCAGACCATTGCCTGTAAATCATACCACGGATGATAATGTTTTTAAAAAAGACCCTTAAACAACCGCTTGGTGAAGCATGCCAAGTGTTTCTGATAAGACAGCCTATTGATGAAGCAATTCTTTTTGGCTCCACATATCCCAAGCGTGTGTGTCAGCAGATTAACATTATCTTCCCTTTTCATTTTCCTGTGGGGCTCATCAATGACCATTATCTGACCAAAGAAAGTTCCGCTAAACGTGCAAGAGTGCTCAAAAGATGGTTGAATGGTACAGCAGCCCAGCAGGGTGTATTTTAGCTTAGAGACCAGAAAGCTTACGAGCTTATGGGTGGTTAAAAGATATTCCTTCTTCTCTGCCTCCTTTTCACCCTCTTCAGGCAACAATATGGGGAACTTATAAACCACCTTTATTATTTTTTTATAGCTACCCCTGGCATTTTAAGACCATCATTAACTCCATCTTCTTCTACTGTATTTTATTACATTATATATTAAAATATATATGCATACTTTAATTTTGACTGCATTGGGTCTTCATTGCAGTGACCAGGTTTAGTTGCTCCACAGCATGTGGGACCTTGGTTCCCCAACCAGGAATCAAACCTGCATCTCCTGCACTGGAAGGCAGATTCTTAGCCACTGGACCACCAGGGAAGTTCCTACAAAGCCACCTTTGTAGTTTATAGAAGCTGACATCTCCATCTTAAGATACTTATCATTGTCATGGTCATAGTAATTCAAAGGGGAAAAGATTCTCTGTCTTCGTGTTATGCAGAGGACACTGGAAAGGGTGGTGGGTGACTTGCAAAACTGAGGGGGCAAAGCTAATCAAGAAACCCAGTCTCCTGGGATCACCATCGGATCATGCAATCCCACTTCTGGGTACAAACCCCAAAGATTTGAAAGCAGGGACTCCAACAGATATTTGTACGCTTGTGTTCATAGAAGCAGCATGATTCATACTTGCCAAAAGGTGGAAACAACTCAAGTGTCCATTGATGGATGAACAAATAAGCATAATGGGGTCTATCCACACAATGGGATAGTACTCAGCCTTAAATAGGAAGGAAATTCCTACACATTCTCTGAATACAACATGATTGAATTTGAGGACTTTATGCTGAGTAACATACAAATATTGTATGATTCCACTTATATGAGGTACCTAAAGTGGTCAAATTTATAGACAGAAAGTAGAAGAGTGGCTGCCAGGGACTGGAGGAGGAGGAATGGAGAGTTAGTGTTTAATGGGGACAGAATTGGTTTGGGGGAAGATGAAAAAGTTGTGGTGATAGATGGTGGGGATGGTTGTATAACATCTGAATATATCTGATGCTCCTGAACCATATTCTTAAAGATGGCTAAAATGGGGACGTCCCTGGCAGTTCAGTGATTAAGACTCTATGCTTCCAGTGCAAGGGGTACAGGTTCGATCTCTGGTCAGGGAACTAAGAAGATCCCGTGTGCCGCGTGATGAGGTCAAGAAAAAGAAGACTAAAATGATAAATGTTATATATATTTCAACACAATGAAAAAAGAGATCCTGAAAAGGGAATGGCATTTGGATTAATATTTAGAATGCAGAGTCAGGAAAAAAAATCGTAGTGGAAGCAGATTTTGAAGGACTTTTCCTGGCTTTGATTTTGGTCCCCTATTTCCTAGCTTGTGTGATATTGAGCCAGTTGCTTGACCTCTCTGTGCCTCAGATTCCTCATCTGTAAGACAGAAATAAGATTTGTAGCTATTGCAACTGGCTCTTGTAAAGCTGAAGGGAGCTGAATACAGAATCTCGCAGAGGGAGCATCCAGTAAATACTGGCCATCATTACTGTGATTAGAGTTTAACCTGGCCAAGGACTCTCCTCTAATAAATAGCAGCATCTCCTGCAAAAGGCATGCCAGCCAGTCTTCTCCACTGTAGGGTGTACCCATCACACATCATGTTATTTGTTGGACTGGATTGAAAGCAGAGTGTTACCATCTTTGGAAGGAAATCACTGCAGCTTAAAGATGATCAGAAAATGCACTTAAGAAATTTAAAGGTGTTATGACACTGTCAATACTGGGCTCTTCCTATAAATGAAACCAAAGAATGGATATATATATGATTTTCAAATAAAATAAATGGACACTTAAAAAACAACCACCACCAGGTATCCTGAATGGCAAACTGGTACTCTATCAATCAGGGAATTTCCTCCTTCATCTGGATAACCTGCTGCTTGAGGCAGCTCAAGTAGGTGAACTTGAGTGTCTCCTTGAGTGAAAGAAAGGCACCTTGCTAAGGGCTGAAAATACAGAGGATGATATCAGACATGCTCTTTAGTTATTTATTTAGCCTAGTTGGAGAGAAAGATTTCCAGGGGGACTTCCCTGGCAGTCCGGTGATTAAATCTTCACCTTCCAATGCAGGAGTTACGGGTTTGATCCCTGGTTGGGGAGCTAAGATTCCCATATGCCTCTCTGCTAAAACAAAACAATCAAAAGCAATATTGTAACAAATTCAATTAAGACTTTAAAAATGATCCACATAAAAAAGTCTTAAAAAAAAAAAAAGACTTCCAAACAAATCATCATAACACAGGGTCATAGAACACCCACAGAAGTCTGATCAAGGCACAGTGTGAGTGCAGAGGTGACCATGAATAGCCCTATATTCATGATCCAATGAATAGGTCCACAGATCCAAGAGAGACTTCCTCCAGGAGCCTTTTAAGGGATGTGTAGGAGTTTGACAGGGATGATGAGAAAGCGCATTTCAAGCAGAGGAGACGGTATACCCCAGTGGTTCTCAAAACTTACTGTGCTTCAGAAATCACCTGGAGGGCTCACAGAAAGATCCCTGAGCCCCATGCCAAATTTCTGACTCAGTGGGTATAGGGCAGCACCTGAGAATTTTTGTTTCTATCAAGTTCCCAGGGGATGCTGGTGGTGACGCTGTTGCTCTGGAGACCACACTTCGAGAGCTGCTGAGTGACACGAAGACCTGCAGCATGAAGTGACAACATGTGTTTGGGAACCTGTAAGTAAGACCATGTTACTGGAACTTGAAGCGTCTAAGGGATGTGGTTAGAGAGCGTGGGAGAGGCCTTCAGTTCCAGGGAGGGGTGGACAAGGGAGATAAACAGAGTTGTATGCTCTAGCTACTGCAGACACACTGCTATAGTATTGGATCCTGGCAACAACTCAGGAGGCAGAGGGCATCACGTTCATTTTATAGACGAGGTCATTGAGGAGCACAAGGTTAACTGATTGGAGACTGCGGTGTAGGAGACAGAGGAGCCTGGACTCGGAGGCTCATGAGATGTGGATGAGCAGTCTCTCAGTCCTGACTTTGGAGGTAGATACAAGGTGATGCCGGTGACCAAGACAGGAAGTGTGGGGAAGGGGCACATTTGCAAATATTCTCTCCAGAATTATGGGAACAGGTAAATGTCCTCCTTCCCACACTTACCTGTCCCCTTCCCTTTCATTACATGCTTCATGGTTAATTTTGTCTTTTATCTTCTCATTAACTCATCCTCTTTATATTTCCCTTCTTGTGCGATGCTCATCACCAGATTACATCTTATTAACAAATTTTCTTCATCCTCATATAGAACTAATTTTTAAAACAAAATACATAAGGATGCAACTAGATGAGGAAAAAGGGACAGAACTTTCATTCGATGTTAAAGTCTAAGTGCCTTGAGAGAGCATGTCTTCCTTTTATCATGAAAAATTTTAAAGAGGGAAAACAGAATGATTGACACCCCTATGTCCGTTACATGGATGTAACAATTATTAACAGTTTGCAATTTTACCTTCATTTCCCTTTCAAGAGCATTTTAACGTGTTTGAGACATTATGACACTTCACCTGTAAATACTTGATTATTCATCTCTGAAGATAGGGACATTTTCCTATGAACCACAGCAGCACCATCATTCACAAAAGATGAGCAGAATTTATTCAGTCATCTAATGCTCAGCCTCTATTCAAATATCCCCTCAAGATTTTATCATGAATTTTTTCAAACATGGAAAGAATTTTAGTGACTATCCATACACATATCCACCACCACTAGTTTTGTAGTTAACATCTTGCTTTTTGCTTTGTCATGGACCTATCCACCTGTGAGTCCATTCATCCCTCTTAGTTTTCCAATGCATTTCCAAGCAATGTGCAGATCTCAGCCTTCTCCTTCCCCAAAACACTTCAGCATGGGCATCACAGATAAGCGTTCAGTAATTTTTGTTGTTGTTTTTCCTGTTGGGGTAAAATTTACCTGTGTGATGACACACTTGTTTTAAGTGTAATATTTGATGAGTTAAGACAAATGCGTACATCTGTGTAACCCAAAATCCCTATCAAGTTACACATTATCATCACCCCAGAAAGTGCCCCCACCCCTTTTGCAAGCCCAACCCCGAACCACAGGCTACTCCTGTTCCAATTTTTCCTACCATCACCTCTTCTGGAACTTCATTTAAATAGAAGCATACAATGTGTACTGTTGAATGTGAGGTTTCTCTAATGCAAGACGTGTTTAATACTCACCCACACTGTGTGCATCTCAATAACTTCCTCCTTTTCCTTGCCACGTATTATCCCATTTTTGGTTGGTGGACAATTTCCTTTTTTTCCGTCGCTGATGAATAAAGATGCAATGAACATTTGTGTACAGAGTTTCCTGCTGTACGAATGACTTCTGGTTTGTTTTAACCACAGTCCAATCAAGGGCCGCAGGTTATATTAGTATGTGGGTTTTTTATGTCTCTTTTCATTTTCAGGGGGAGGGATCAAATTCCCTGATGTATCCACAGCTCCTGTTACCTGGCTGGCATGAGGAGAAGCTAAATCCTCTGAGTGAGCTACTGAGTCACCTATGTGTCGACCTTAGCTTTCTGACTGGAATGATTTCTTGTGCCCCTTGCCGGTGGTCAGGAGGGAAAAAAAACCTCCAGGCAAGAGATGTCAGAACTCCACAATCCAAACTCTTTTCTGTGATGTACTGTCAGTTTGCGGCCGCAAGAGGGCGCTTGCTCACTTTAAATGATTTAAATTCATCAGGCCTGGCAAATAAAATGTTCTTCCAGAAAACAAATCTTTTAAGATAATCCCTCCGTGTTTTCAGTTCTGTTGAATTCAATAGTGACGTCTGTTCAGTTGCTCAATGAGTATTTACTGGATACCCACCATGTCTGATCCATTGAGCTGGCACCGTGGGTGGCAAAGAAATGAAACATTTTCCCGGCTGGTGTCCCTCACGCCCACGGCGGGAAGATAAGGCAGCCGCAGAACATCTCAGTGTGAGCTTGACGTCAGGAGTGTCAAGCTGAGACACGCACGTGGGTGTGAGCTGGCAGTGAGCACGTCCCATGCAGTCATGATGTCAAGAGCAATGGTGGAGGGCCCGGAAGGTTCTGGAACATTGGATATGTTTAGGAAGGTTGGAAAGGATTGGGTGGCCCAGAGTTAGGGGGTTTGGAAGACTATTCTGAATGCCACGGGGCGGGGAGTTGAGTGATGCGTGGTGGTAGATTGGAGAGGAGAAGTGGGCCGGGGCAATGGGGAAAATTGGGCAGAAGGATTGGTTGGTTCAGTTGGAGGTGATGGCACCTGTGTTAATGATGACATAGGGAGAATGGCTGAGAATCACCTCTGAATTCTGTAGGCATGAACAAGACCCCCGGGAAGACTAGAGGAGAGGACATGTTCTGGTATGCTCCCGGAGCACTCTTTTTTTTTCAAAGTATTTATTTGGCTGTGTTAGGTCTTAGTTATGTTATGCAGGATCTTTTGTTGGGGTGAGAAGGCTTAGTTGCCCCGTGACAAGGGGGTTCTGAGTTCCCTGACCAGGGTTTGAACTCACGTCGCCTGCATTGGAAGGTGAATTCTTAGCTATTGGAGCACCAGGGAAGTCCCAGAGCCCTCTTGTTTTGAATATTGGTTTTTAAAATACGGGTTTTTAATATATTGGATTATATTAATAGTACTCTTAAATATATGGGTTCTTAATATATTACATTATATTAATAATGCTTTTTCACCCAGATGGTTTCAAGCGGTGAGATGTTTTTTGGCCCCCCCCCCCCTTTTTTAAAAAGTTACTCTGAGGAGTTCCCTGGTGGTCTAGTGGTTTAGGATTTGGCGCTTTCACTGCCGTGTTTCGGATCAAGGAACTAGGATCCTGCAAGCCGTGCAGTGCAGCCAAAAAGAAAAGTTACTCTGACACTTGTTATAATGGTGGTACAGAAGGCTTTATTTAGGATTGTAGGTGTCAAGACTCAAGATGCAGGAGAGACCAGGCTCAACTCTGAAAATAGCAAAGACAGCTGGGGATTTATAATCAGTGGTGGGGTAGATTGGTGGATGGACAATTACCAAGAGGATATGTTGAAGGTAGGCTGCTGCTGCTGCTGCTAAGTCGCTTCAGTCGTGTCCTACTCTGTGCGACCCCATAGACGGCAGCCCACCAGGCTCCCCCGTCCCTGGGTTCTCCAGGCAAGAATATTGGAGTAAGTTGCCATTTCCTTCTCCAATGCATGAAAGTGAAAAGTGAAAGTGAAGTCGCTCAGTCATGTCCGACTCCCAGCGACCCCATGGACTGCAGCCCACCAGGCTCCTCTGTCCCTGGGATTTTTCCAGGCAAGAGTACTGGAGTGGGGTGCCATTGCCTTCTCCGGTTGAGGGTAGGGTGTCTTACTAAACTGACTTGGCAGGATTCTTGCTGAAGACAGGGCAAGTGATCATTATCAAGGGTAGAGGATCCTTTCTAAAGGGACTTAGTCACAGCTGGACCAGCTGATGGAAGTCAGCGCCCAAGGATGAGGC
This sequence comes from Muntiacus reevesi, assembly GCF_963930625.1. Taxonomy (NCBI): domain Eukaryota; kingdom Metazoa; phylum Chordata; class Mammalia; order Artiodactyla; family Cervidae; genus Muntiacus; species Muntiacus reevesi. The sequence goes on from NC_089261.1 coordinate 21,730,707, forward strand.
CTGGGGAGAAGAGAGCTCAAAGGAGCCGGACTTGGGTTTGGATAAGGAGAGACTTGGTGTCCTGTCTCAGGCATTAACGGATCTCTCATGAATGCAAATTTCAATATGTAAATTGGGAAGTATTTCGAAAGCAGAAAGCCTAAATACATATTATTTAAAGTGGGAGGTATTCATATTATTTAAATAGGAGCGTGATCATGGTGAATTGGAAAAATGCGTGTATCTAAAGCAAGATGAAACCTGAAATCATTTTCATACAAATATTGAGATTTTTTTTTTGACATTCTAAGTCAGTGGGAGAAGTCTGTTTGATTTACAAAAGTAAATGAAGCGTCAGATAAAGAAAGGATTTGTGATCTTTTGTTCATACTTTAGAAAAAGATGGTGTTAGTGAGTTAAAATAGATGTATTAAGTAAAATGAAAATAGAAAATGCTTTTGGTCCATTGAAATAAGGTGGTATGTTAGGTCATAACTAGATCCCTGTTAATAGGCTAATTTGTACACACACACTGATTTGCATAAATATCCATCCTTCCTCCCACACACTTTACTAAGTTTAAGGTACAAAGGTTTCCCTGACAATTTATATTTTTCTTTTTCTCCCCTCATTCTTCCTTAAACTCCCCTTTTCATCACCAAGGGGCAGCTGGATGCATGGGTTCTGGAGTTGAACGTAGCACCGCTGTCTCACCTGTCCTCGTGGCTCTAGTTTGCCGGACTATGTAATAGGGTAATAACACTGCAGCCTCTCAGGAGAGGGGCGGGGCTGCCACAGTTCCTGGCTTCCACCCAGGCACGATCCTTGTATCTGGTTGAGACGGTCTTGGACCCAAGTTTAATGTAAGGTGGAAGTCCAGCCAATTCTCTCTGCTTTGTGAATTAAAAGGGAAAGCGCTTTTCCAACTTGCCCGTGGAGTTTGATGCTTCCCTAAACTTCTTGTGTTACGTGGTTAAGGCTGAGTTAGCAAATTGCAGTTGATCCAGGAAACTTCAGTAGACCCTATTTAATGCTTCTTTTTTTATGGGATTGTCCAACTTTAAAAAATCCATTTCTCTCTTATATATAAGTTTCTGTCCATGGGATTTCCCAGGCAAGAATACTGGAGTGGGTTGCCATGCCCTCCTCCAGAATATCTTCCTGACTTAGGGATCAAACCCATGTCTCTTGCGTCTCCTGCGTTGCAGGTGGATTTTTTACCACTGAGCCACCAGGGAAGCCCCATATATAAGCCCATAGATATTAAAAATAGAATGAGGTGTATACACCTAGGATACAAGTTCCTTCTTCAACACAACACTTGCAGAGATCAGATGAACTCAGGAAGAGGCTGGAAACTTGGCCCCAGAGCCCAGAGTTGGAAGTGATCAGTTATGGTTAGTTTGTCTGAGATACCCACTGAGCATCCCGGGGAGCTGGCCCCAGGTGGGTGTGCAGTAGGGCAGAATGATGTTACCCTCTGGAAAGTATCCTCACTCGTGGACCAGTTTATCAGGGGGATTGAAACTCTGAGAGAATGAAAAAGGAAAATGGATGAAACCAACCAGATTTTGTTTGCTCCTGGTGAGGCAGGAAAAAGAAGTAATAACCAAAATTTGTACTGTTTTTTAAAAAATTTTCAAAGAATTTTTTTTAATGTGGGCCATTTTTTTTAAAGACTCTTATTTTTTTTAGAGCTTTTTATTATGTTTTGGCATGTAGCTGATTAGCAATGTTATGATAGTTTCAGATGGACAACAAGGGGACTCAGCCATTGGTACACATGTGGACCATTTTTAAAGTCTTACTTGAATTTGTTACAATATTGCTTCTGTTTTATATTTTGGTTTTCTGGCCATGAAGCATGTGGGATCTTAGCTGCCCAAGCAGGGATCGAACCCACACGCCCTGCATAGGAAGGTGAAGTCTTAGCCACTGGACCACCAGGCAAGTCCCCAGAGTTCGCATCATTTTACCTGGGCGGGCAGTCCTCTGACACTGGGCCCTGTGTCTCACCTTCAGGGTTCACAGTCCCAAGCAGGGGTATCTGTGTTAGTGTCTGCTGTATTTCCAATAAGGTCACACTCACAGGTTCACGGTGGACATGAGTTTAGGTGGACACTGTTCACCCCAGCACATTATCCAGGTGGTCATACCTTGGCCACATGCCTGCACCTGGGCTACCAGGGAGCAGGACTATGGGTGCCTCTACCTTTGCTAACACAAGTGAGCTGCCTTGAAGCAAGACCCACACGATGGGGGTTCCCTCCAAAAAGAGGGATGTCTGGAAGCTTGACAGTCAAAGCTTCCAGGTTGGGAGGCTTTTTCCAACCACATGACCTGATGGCAGTAATGAGTACAGCAGCTCCATCAGCATAAACCTAGAAGTTAGCAACATCGCTAATTCTTGTCTTCTGCTACTTTCGTTATCTTTTCTCTCTCTCTTTTTAGATTATTTATTGGCTTCACTGGGGTCTTCACTGAGAAGCACGAGGGCTTTCTCTAGTTGCATCAAGCGGGGGGCTACTCTTCCTTGCAGTGTGTGGGCTTCTCATTGCAGTGGTTCTCTTGTTGTGCAGTGCCGGCTCTAGGACATGGGCTCAGCAGCTGTGGTGCACGGACTTAGTTACTCCAAAGTATGTGGGATCTTCCTGGATCAGGGATCGAACCTGGGTCCCTCGAATTGCAAGGTGGATTCTTAGCCACTGAACCATCAGGGAAGCCCTTGTTATCTTTTCAATCATCAGTGAATACAGAGTGAATGTACAATTGATGGATTCAAACTGAGTTGGGTCTTTCCCTATTTTCGGGCACCCAACGCAACCCAGATAAGTCTTACTTCTCTGGTGGAGACTCTACAGTTGTCTGATGGATATGTTCTGTCTTTGCCCTCATCAGGGGCCAAGAACACTGCTCACAGAAACACTGATCTCCATGAGGATGAACACAGGAGACAGCCCTGAGTATCAGCTCGCAGGCATTTCTTCATCCCGGGCCCGGAGATTGGCAGGGGTTTCCCGAGCCCCTGAGTGTGACTGCTGGTTTTGCCAAGATACCAATTCCCCTTCCCCATCCTCAGTTCTCAAAGAGCAGAGACCATCTAAGTCAAGGACAAGTCAGGGACTGCCCTCAGCCCGCCTCCCCGACCTCTGCCCCCCACACTGCACAGCTGTTCAGAGGAGTAATACCTGCAGGACTTCCTTGGTGGTCCAGGGGTCAAAAATCCACCTTGTACTCCGAGGGACACTGGTTCGGTTGCTGGTCTGGTAGGGCATGTGGGATCTGAATTCCTCGACCGTTAAGCTAGTGTGCCCAAACTACTGGGCTTATATGCACCCTGGAGCCCATGTTCTACAACAAGAGAAGCCACTGCAATGAGAAGCCCTCACATCGCAACGAGAGAAAGCTCATGCACAGGAACAAAGACCCAGCACACTTCCCTCAAAATAAATAAATCAGTAAATCTTAACAAAAAATAAAATAAAAAAGGAAGAGTAATCCCTGCAGCCCCCTGTACCCTAAGCAGTAATCATGCCAGGTGCTCATCTCCTACACCACTGTGTATTACGTACAAGGTCCTTGACATGAAGAGTGAAAAGCCTCTTGAAAAACCAGCACCCCGGTCAACTTCTCTCCAAACTCGTAGCCAGGCTCCCAAGGGATCCAGGAGGCAGCCCAGATACCTCACTCAGAGGTGACTCCCAGCTTCATCATTCTGCCACTGGCCACTGTCATCTTGAAATGCCACAGGCATGAGGGCTAACTTAAAGGCTTCATCTTCCAGTGGATGTGCTGTTTTGTTCTTTGCATCATTAAGCTGAAGAATGCGATAAGACAGAAAGATAAGATGCCTCCATATATTATATTACTGGAGGCCAGGGTTTCTTGGCCTCAGTGCTATTGACATTTGGGACGCGTCATTCTTTGCTATGGGGCCATCTTGGGCCCTGCAGGATGTTGAGTGGCGTCCCTGACCTCCACCCACTAGAGGCCCGAAGCATCCTCCCAGTTGTGACAATCAAAAATGTCTCCAGACACTGCTGTACTTCCCCTGCAGGGAGGAGGGCAGGCAGAATGTCCCTGGTTGACAACTGCTGCTCTGGGCTGTTATTAGGATTCAATCCTAAAAATAGGAGAGGACAGAGTATATGTGTGCATCCAGCATTTGGAAAACTTCGGCGCTTATTTGCACAAGTCGTGATTTCTCTCTGTCTCTGCTCCCAGCTCTTTATCAAGGGACAAGAGAGGCTGATCAAATCCATGACCAAGTTGCTGTGGATGACAGCCCTGCCCCAGAAACAAAGGAACCAGATGTTCTATAGCACAAAAGAAGAAGAAAAAGAAAAAAAAAGAGCAGCTCTCCACGTTGTTTAATTCGTATTTTTATTGGAGATGCCTCAGCTCCTCCATGAACCTTAAGTATTAGGGGAAGAGCAGAATTAATTCAAGCAACATTTGAAGTCAGGTTCCGCTGCAGGTTCTTTGAGAAGATGAATGAACAAAGGGAGACAAAAATCTGCTCTCGGAGGGGCTTGTCCCTAGTCGTGATGAGCACGGTGTTGTGTGTGATATTATAAAAACACTATTCAGCTCTCCTCCCAAGCTCTTACATCCGCCTTCTCTTTTATCTCCTTTCCTTGGCTGCACATTCTAAGTTTGCAAAGAGCAGAGAGCACGTAAGTACAGCACAGTTCTGTGCCTGTCAAGCACCTGGGGAGTGCCCTGGCGGCTCCTTGGTCCTGGGATTATCCAATCCTGATGAGTAGGGGGCACTGTGCTTCTCTGTAACCACCGGAACCGGAAGTTGTGTCTGGGCTTCACTTGGAGGCCGAATGTGTGACCTTTCTCACGCCCTCCTGAAATGGATCTTGCTTTGGGGATTTTTTTCAACACGTGGGCGAAGGAAATAATCATGGAGGCAGATTACAGATAGTTTTGTATCAGTTTCTCCCCTTTTAGGTTCTGAAGGATCTTGTCTCCCTGTGATTCCTTTACTCCAGGGCTCACAGAAGGATAAGGTCAGCATGTAGTGAAGTTTGGCACAGACTTTGTGAGTTTATGTCATAAAAACCAAAGTGATGGGGTTTCAGTGCTGTAGCTCTAATTTTTTTTTAATTGATTGATTTATTTTTGGTAGCGCTGGGTCTTTGTTGCTGGCACGGGCTTTTTAGTGAGCCGGGGATGCTCTCTAGTTGCAGTGCGAGGCGGGGGCTTCTCATTGCGGTGGCTTCTCTTGTTGTGGAGCACAGGTCCTGGTGCAAGGGCTTCAGCAATTGCGGCGCATAGGCTCCGTAGTTGTGACTTGTGGGCTCTGGAGCACAGGTTCAGTAGTTGTGGTGCACAGGCTTAGTTGCCCGGTGGCATGTGGGGTTTTCCCTCATCAGGTATCAAACCCGTGTCCCCTGCATTGGGAGGCAGATTTTTAACCCCTGGACCAATAGGGAAGTCCACAGATCCAATTTTTAACAAGCAAATGCAAAGAAAAGATAAGCCCCCCTTTCTGGACTGTGTCTCTTTTCCTGACCCTGAAGCTCATGGGGTCTGAGAAATAATCAACAGCTGGACACTCAGGCAGGAGGAGGGAGAGGGCTGTGTGCACAGGGCTGTCTGTTTCCTGGGGTGTCCCACACGCACACACACACGCAAGCGTGCATGGCCACTGTGGCAGTGCATGCTCAGATGTCCCTCCAAGAAAGATCTTGTCCTGCTGCAGGAGTAATGATCAGACAGCTCCAGCTGTTACCTGTGCATCTGGTCTCCATCTCTGCTTTTCAGCAGAGGCAACCCCCAGGCAGTGCCCGAGCCTTGCAGAGGCATAGGGCCCGGCCATTTCTGTCCCACGTGGGATCCTTCTAATGGGCAGTCTTTGCTCTGGAGCTCGGGGCTGGGGGTTGCCTGAGACCCTCAGATCTGCCTGCCCCAGTCCTGCTTCCTCTCCTCTTTGCCGCAGGCATCACCCTCCAGTGAAGCTCTCGCCCTACTAACTAAGTGTCCACTTCCCAGAGGACCTGACACAGTGTTCATGTGGTTTCAGGAAATGGGGACCCCTTCCAGGGCCTGAGAGTGGGCTGTTGTCTAACACTCAGAAATGGATTGTCCGAAGAGATACACATGCTGACAAAGCAAGAGACTATTGGGAAGGGGCACCCAGGTGGCAAGCAGGAGGGTGAGGGAACCCAGGAGAACTGCTCTGCAATGTGGCTCAATCTTGGGTTTATAGTGATGGTGATAGTTTCCGGGTTGTCTCTGGCCAACCACTCTGACTCAGGGTCCTTCATGGTGGCCCACACATTGCTCAGCCAAGATGGATTCCAACTAGAAGGGTTCTGGGAGGACATATGGACTGGCGTCTCCTTTCTCCTTTTGACCTTCCTCGAATTCTAGGCAGTGGTAGCTAATTAGTTCCACATTCCTTCCCAGGACCTCCTGTTGCAAGACAGCTCACACAAGTGGCTTCTGTCTTGTCTGGCCAGGGTAGGTAGTTTCAGCCAGTGTTTCCCCTAAGAATGTGCTTCCCTCCTAGGAACGTGTGATTAACAGTACGTGGCCCTCTTGTTGGACAGGGTGCTGTCCAATAGTTTTGAGGGGAGGGAGGGCATTGAAAGGCTTCCCTGATAGCTCAGAGGGTAAAGAATCTGCCTGCAGTGTGGGAGACGCAGGTTTGATCCCTGGGTCAGGAAGATCCCCTGGAGAAAGGAAAGACTACCCACTCCAGTATTATTGCCTGGAGAATTACATGGACTGAGGGGCTTGGTGGGCTACAGTCCATGGCGTTGCAAAGGGTCGGACATAACTGAGCAGCTAACACAGTCACAGTCAGGGGGTTGAGACCAATCCCCGGCTCAGATGGGACTTCGCTTACTCACCTCCATGTACCAGGTAGAGGGGGAGGCTATGTATTCACTCCTTTCCGGATGAAAAATCAGAGCAAGGAGTTTTCGCTAGCTTGGCATTTTACAGCCCAAGAGGCAGTAGGCTCGCCTCCGTATCCATGCTTGGGGAGTTTAATGAGCACAAGAGTAGGCTGGCATGTTTCCAAGATGGAATTCATTTATTTATTTTTTATTTTTTTGGTAGATTAGGATCCCCAGAACCTCAGGAGGCAGAGGGGAAAGCCTATCTTTGTCTTTTTTATTTCCCACTGGTGGCTCCCCCTTTCTGAAGCTGCTGTGAGAATGTAAAAAGCTACTGCAAAGACTCTGTGTTTTGCAAAAATGTCTTTCCGAAGTGCCAGCTGCCCTGGAAAAAGCCCCTGAATTGCTCTTCCTTTTAAAAAAAAAAAAAAAGATCTCTGCTCTTCATCTGTTTAAGAGGTTGATATGAGGCCAGTTAAAGGGGCAGTCACACCAGACTTCCAGTCTCTTCTCTCTCAAGTTTTTCCAGTTATGCAGGAATGTAGCCCCTTCATGCTATTTGTGAACCTCTCAGGCTTTATGAGCCCTTGACCTCATCTCCTTTCATCCATGTCAGTGACTGGCCTCCTCTGAAGAACCAGAAGGTTTAGTGAAGTATCATTGCCTGACCCTGGGATGCCAGTCTGAGTCGCCCAGAAAACTGAGGAAAAACTGTCCCCAGGGTTAGTCGCACTGACGCCTAACACCATATTGTCACCTAAAACATCCCCCCCATCCCGCCCCCATCCAAGTCACCTTCCTAACAGCCATCCTGCTTCCTTCCTTGCTACCCCCAAATCCTGATTTTGTTTTGGTGGCTAGTATCTAGTCCTGAGATAAGATGAACCATGACTGAGATAAGTCAGTTAAGTCCATACTGTTCCCTTTGACAGTGACTGGTCACTGGGGTGGGCGTGTGACCCAGCCCTTAGCCAATGAGACATTAGGAAAATTCTGATGGGAGCCTATGGGGACGGTTTTCCTTCAGGACACAAGGGGAGAACAGCATCATTCTCATAACTTCAGCTACCTCTGAAGCTCTAATGAATCCCCAAACTAGGCTGAACCATATGAAACTGCTGATTTTGACCTATACAGAAACGACAGTTTTGTACAGTCTGCTTTTGTTGTCGTTTTAGTGTCTAGCCCACCAGGCTCTTCTGTCCATGGGATTTTCCAGGCAAGAATACTGGAGCGGGTGACCATTTCCTTCTCCAGGGGATCTTCCAGACCCAGGGATCGATTCAGCATCTCCTGCACTGGCAGATTCTTTATTGCTGGGTTCCTAGGAAAGCCCTGAGCCCCAGGTATAGATTGGAGATTCAGGTGATCCCCTCTTTGGGTTCGTTAATTTGTTATAGCAACTAGCAGGACTCAGAGAAACATTTTAGCTACTAGATTACCAGTTTATTGCAAAGGACAGAATTCAGGAACAGCCAGGTGGAAGAGATTGCATACAGCAAGGGCTGGGGGAAGGGCAGGGCCCTTGCCCACTCTGGGGCATGCCACTCTCCTGGCGTCTCCACGTGTTCACCACCCTGGGAGTTCTCAGAACCCTGGACTCTGTCCTGTTGGGTTTGTTTGGAGGCTTCACTATATAGGCATGATGGATTAAATTACTGGCCGCTGGTGACTGATTCAACTTGTGGCCCCTCTTTCTCTCAGGATGGACGTGGGAGGGGGGGTAGGACCGAAAGTTCCAACCCTCCAATCAAATGCTTGGTTCCCCTGGCAACCAGCCGCCACCCTCAGGTGCTTTCCAAAAAGTCACCTTCTTAACATAACAAAAGACACCTTCCTGACTCTCAACACTTTAGGAAATTCCAAGGGTAACTCTGTGCCAAGAATGGGGCTGGAGACCAAGTTTGCACGTGTGGAAAGCTGAATCCCAGTCCTGCACTAACATGATGGACAGACTTTGGCAAATTATTTCACCTCCCATGGATTCTGTTTTTTTTTTTCCCCAAGTGAAAAAAATATTTGCCCTCTGTAAGGCGAGTGCAGAGAAAAAGAGAGCGAGCTGGGCAGTCAGGCCGGGAAAGGGAAATTTATTAGAGGGAAAAGAGAGTGTGACTGGCTCTTAACGAGAACCAGCGTCCTCCCTTTCTGATGGAGTCCTTCTTATACCCCACCAATGAAAAATTCTCTGAAGGGATGGTCACATAGCCAGAGGTCTGGAATCTGGTGGTCTCACAGCTTTGAGAATATAGACACCAGTGAGAAAACAGCATACCATTTGGGCAAGTTGGTCAGTCTCACGGGTCACTGTGATTTTATTTGTTTGTGAGGTCGACATAATGAGTCATCTTATCAGTGAGAACCCATGTGGACCCTATCACCCTCCCTTATTGGTGGAGTGGGAGGAGATGAGATGTGCAAACAGTCTGAAAAGTAAAGGGCATTGTGAAATGCATGTGAGGACCCCTCAAGTGTCATTTCCCAATATTCAGAGCCCAGAAGGCACCTCACTGCTCCAGCGGTGCCCTTGGTCATGTAAATATTGCCTCAAGCTTAGGAAACAGCCTCCATGCTCAGAAGTCTCTCAGGGGCTCTGGTTGGGAGACTTTTCATGAATTAGATTCTGCAGTCCTGCGTTTTAGTTGAAAATCCTTAATGGAAGGTCTGAAATATAAGAGGAGAGGAATTACAAACTATTGATTAGTCTCCTCCTAGCTCAAAAAGTCGATGTCTCTGCTGCTGTAGAAGCCAGGATGGAAACAAGTCTTGCCTTAAAGGAGAGTCCAGGGAGATCTTAAGGGTGAGAAAGTAGAAGTGAGCAAAAAAAGCCTTCTCTCAGGAAAACAAAGGCAGGTGTCTACAAATTGGTGCCTGCCACCCACCTCTACAAGGATTAAATCATGTGCTGCTGCAGCTGCTGACCTCCAGCGCTCCCTGAAGGAGTTCAGGGTGGAGAGCAGAAATGAAGCACTCTGTGCTCTGGGAAAATTGGCTGGACAGGTCTTCAGATAGATATTTTCAGGAGTCGATCTTATGAGCCCAGTCCTCGTCATATCTAGAAAAGCACTAAAATTCTTCATATTGATGACTGCTCCTTGTGCCTAGCAGAAACCTGCTGAAAAAAATGCATGCTTAATTGCATGTATTCCCCCTTCACCAAAGCCACATATATGCTGACCTCCCCACCGCCCCTGCTTCTTTGGAGCAGTGTCTCAGAGTTATCTGAATTGCTGTCTCCTTGGGCTGCAGTCCTTGTTTTGCCCCCAGTAAAACTTAACTTGAGACTGTCACACTGTGCAGATTTTTAAAGTTGACACAGGCTACAGAGGAAGGAGAGAGGTAGGACACCCACCTCCTTCGCTGAACAAGGAAATACGATGGAACACGTTCCCCATGTTGTGTCCGCTGAGAATAAACTGGATCCCTTCCAGATGTCTCTCTTCTCCTCCCGCCTTTGTACATATTTCCTGTGCAGACAGCTTCAGGAGGCATTTCCTGGGAAGGTTATTTCTTCAAAGCCACCCTCCCTCCCTCTCCCTCCCTCCCTCCCTCCCTGTCTCAGCTAGAATAGGAGACTGGTGACATTGCTACGGAGCACGTCAGCAAGGGGGCAGCCAAGTACAGCACATAGGACACAAGGACCCCGTCCATCCTCAAGCTGGCGGGACAACCATGCTATCCACTTCCTTTGAAGTGTCTCTCTCTCTCTTTTTTCTATGAACAAGATGTTTCCTATAATACACAGGCCTATTTTTAAATTCACTTTCCATTGGCTGGGAGTACAGAGTGGAAAAATACAATGAATTGTGGAAAGAAGTGGGACATAGGTCTGTGTCAATGATGGGCTTTCAGAGGCCCACAGAAACCTCCCCTTGACAAGCTATCATGATTATTTTTATTATTAGAATGGGTCTCAGGGTTCTCAGGTGGCTCAGCAGAAAAGAATCCTCCTGCCAATGCAGAAGACACAGGTTCGATCCCTGGCTTGGGAAGATCCCCTGGAGAAGGAAGTGGCAAACCACTCCAGTATTCTTGCCTGGAGAGTTCCATGGACAGAGGAGCCTAGCGGGCTACAGTCCATGGGGTCACAAAGAGTCAGACACGACTGAGCAACTGGGCACGCGCACGTGTGCCATGGCGTGGTTACATCCCGTTAGGCAGGAGCCGGCAGCCCACATGTGGCTATAAAGGAAAGTTAAGCCAGTCACAGCTGCCAGGAAAGTGCACACCAAGGGTTAAGAGGGAGAAGTGACTTTCTGCAGGGTGATCAGGAGCTGCTTCACCGAGTTGGTGGCGATCAGGAGCTGCTTCACGGAGTTGGTTGAGGAATGACACTTAGCACTCCCAAATGTATTTCTTTGGCCAAAGGAACTCATGTGACCAAGGCTATTATCCATCAGACAAGAAAGTACAATTCTCCCTTAGGGAGGGACAACAGATATTTTGGGACAATAATATAGTTTGCCACCATTGGTAGGTAGAGAGCACTGATTGTGTGGTTGGAGTTTAACCTGTTGTTGTGAGGACCAGCTGATTTCCTTAAGGGGTGCTTGGGGATGTCCTGAGCAAAAACTTTCTTACTTCTCCACCAGGAGAAAAATCAGTTATTTACCAGATAAGCAATGGGCAGACCTAGAGAGTAACAGTAGGAACAAGAAGACATGAATAGATAGAAAAGATGCTGAAACTGAGCAGGACCCTGTGGGGCCTTCCTGAGGACAGACACCCCTCCATATACCCCTGCCCCCCAACCCACTCTCCTCTTGTTTGTAGAGGAGCTTTAGCCTCCTTGGCCTTCTCCAAGTTTCAAAGAGTAGATTTAATCAGAGAAGTGAGAAAATGCAGAAACAAAGGAAAGCAGTGAAGCACAACAAAATAATAATAGTTTAGTCATGAAACAAAGTCAAGGACCCTTAGTTCCTCCTCAAGGGCTATAGATAATATCCTGAGCCATATGCTTGAGCTACTTTGGAGAAACTGAAGCCCCAGCAGGTGGAGGAAGTTAACTGCATGCTGACCACCAGCATGTCTCCTCAGATGGGTTGAAACCAGAAGGTTGATGACTGAGATTCCTGAATCATCACTCTGTTACCCCAACACCAACCAGAGAATTGTGCATGAGCTGATCAGTCATCCTACAACCCTCATTCCTGGTGTTGCCTTTAAAAACCCTTCGCTGAAAGCCATTGGGGAGTTCGGGTCTTCTGGGCACTAGCTGCCCGTTTTCTTTGCTGGGTGCTTGCAATAGACACTGTCCTCTCCTTCACCACAACTTGGTGTCGGTTGATAGTCTTTGCTGCTCTTCAGGCCAGCAGACCCAAGTTTGGCTCCGTAACAGGGTCAGTTGAATTAATTAACTTAGAGTTTTAGGAAACTTGACTAAATGATTCTGAAACTTCTTAGGAAGACTGAAGACAAGATAGCTGGGAGTTTTTGATAAAAATAATGAAAAGAGACTTACCCTACCAAATAGCAAACACATTATAAAGCTATAATAATAATAAAAAAGAGTGGTGAAAGTGAAAGTGAAATCTCTTAGTCGTGTCTGACTCTTTGCAACCCCATGGACTGTAGCCTACCAGGCTCCTCCGTCCATGGGATTTTCCAGGCAAGAACACTGGAGTGGGTTGCCATTTCCTTCTCCAAGAGATCTTCCCCACCCAGGGATTGAACCTGGGTCTCCTACATTGTAGACAGACCCTTTACCATCTGAGCCACCAGGGAAGCCACCAGAAAAAGAATGGTATTAAATTAATAATATTATATGCAAGGACTTCCCTCATGGTCCAGTGGTTAAGAATCTGCCTGCCATATACCGAAACGAATCAGCCATGGAGTTACACGTATTCCCCATCCCGATCCACCCTCCCACCTCCCTCTCTACCCGATCCCTCTGGGTCTTCCCAGTACACCAGGCCTGAGCACTTGTCTCATGCATCCATATCGTAGGGTGATTAGCCTCCAACTAATAGAAATGAATGGGGAAAAAAAAGATTTATAGTGAAAAATATATGAGGATAAACTATTATGAGTGAAGTGGAATGTAAATACATTTTCAAGGATAAACAAGAAAGAACTACTTTCTACTGTTAAAAAAAAAAAAAAAAAAAGAATCTGCCTGCCAATTCAGGAGACATGGGTTTGATCCCTGATCTGGGAAGATCCCACATGCTGGGGGCCACTAAGCCCATGAGCCACAATTATTGAAACCTGTGAGCCCTAAAGCTCATGCTCCCCAACAAGAGAAGCCACTGCAATGAGAAACCAAGGCACAACAAAAGAGCAGCCCCTGCTCACTGCAACTAGAGAAGGCACCCCGTGCATAGCACCAAAGACCCAGCACAGCCTAAATAAATAAATTACTTAAATAATAAGTGAATAAATAACAATTTAAAAATAATAACAGCAGATTTTTAAAAAGGAATAAATATGCAGATCAAGGGACAAAATAGAGAATGTGAAAGCAGATCGCTTGATATGTTTAATTGCATTAAAGGAAGCACTCCAATCAATGGAGGAGAGAAAGTTTGGTGAAGAAATAGTTAAGAAATAGTTTTGGAGAAAATGGACTCTGGGGAAAAAAATCACTTAACAGTCTCACCTATTCCATATTCCAAATAAATTTTAATTGCATCAAGGAAATACACATATAAATAAAGTCAAGGATACATTAGAAGAAAATATGGGTGATGGTGTTTAGGCCCTCTCTGAATAAGGAAGTTCTTTCTTTCCAAGTATAAAAACAATAGAAAGAAATCCCTAAAGAAATTAATTGATTGACCACATGGATTTTAAAATTTTCATATGTATGCTTAGTTTTTTCTATAGAAAATGAAAAGCCAAATATAAACTGTGAAAATAAATGCTTGTTCAAATATTTTAGTGTCATAATCTTAAATGCACAAAATATGCAAACTAGTAAGAATAGGACTAGGATTCTAAAAGAAAAACGAGTAAAGACTATGAATGGGCAGTTCATGGAAGAAGAAATATCTGGACAGTAAGTACCCCCTTGGGCTTCCCAGGTTGCACTAGTGGTAAAGAACCTGCCTGCCAATGCAGGAGACCTGGGTTCGATCCCTGGATCAGGAAGATCCCCTGGAGAAGGAAATGTCAACCCACTCCAGTACTCTTGCCTGGGAAATCCCATGGACCAAGGAGCCTGGTGAACTACAGTCCATGGGGTCACAAAGAGTTCGACACGATTGAGCACTCGCTTCTTCTCGGTATCCACCGGGGATTGGTTCCAGGACCTCCCATGGATACCCAAATCCACAGATGCTCATTCCCTTATATAAAATGGCATAGTTTTTGCACATAACCTATGCACAATCTTCCATATACTTTAAATCATTTCTAGATTACTTATCATGTCTACTGCAAAGTAAGTGCTATGTAAGTAGTTGCTGGCATGTGGCAAACTCGCGTTTGACTTTTTGGAGCTTTGTGGATTAAAAAATTATATTTTTTCCATCCATGTGATTGGTTGAATCCTTGGGTGCAGAGTCCAAAGAGGACCAACTGTAATAGCGAACAAACAATTGAACAAATTGTCAGCCTCGGCAATAACAAGAGATGCAGATGAACAGCATGAGACCACGTGTTTTAACTTACTAAATGAACAAAGATTGAAAACAGGCAAACCTGAGAGACTGTCGGGGAAAGGGCTGCCCGGGGTTTCTGTGATAGCATGGTCTGCAGGGAGTTTGGCAGCAGGGATGCGAAGCCTCTTTGAGCCAGTAATTCACTTTTAGGAACCTGTCTGGTGGATTGCTAGCTTTCAACTATTTATTCTCAGAAAATAATCAGAGCTGTGGGCAAAAAATTGAGCACAAAGAGGGTTTTATGACAGTTGTCATAGTGTCAAAAAATTGGGAAACAGATAAAACATCTAACGCCTGGGATTTGATTAAACACATGGGGTTCCAATCAAGAATAGAACAATATGTGACACATGAAAAACGATGTCATTGTAGAGAAGATCTCCTGGGGGCTGCTTGTGAAGGGCCGGAAGCATGGAATGGTGCCACTTGCATAGGTCCAAAACACAACAGGTAGTAATTTCCCACCGTCCCAGGACAGCACAAAACCTTCCCTGTCCTGTCCCCAGCCCTCCAGCCTTTTCCAGAGGCAACTGACACCTCCATGTTCTTACAATCCTTCCAGAGAAATTTTGTGCAGGACTGTTAGTTGGAAAGGACGTCTGGGTAAAGAAGCATGATTTCTGGTTAGAGAAGATCCAGGGATGTTCTCAGGCTGAGGAAGGAAACCTGGAGGTCAGGAGAGACTGAAAAGAAAAGAGAGGGACTCTTGTGCGGTACCCACAGGAGAAAGGAGAGATCTGTGTGGTGGTGTTGCCTACACATAGTCGAGGAGGGGCGAAGGAGAGAAGAGGCAGAGAAAGTTGCGGGGAGGGAGGCTGACAGGAGGCGACCCCATGGTTCAACATGTGAGTGGTTGGACACACAGTAAAAAAAGGGGTAAACACTAGTATTCCATTGTAAACGTATACCACACCTTCTTTCTTCATCCGTCTGTCAGTGGACACTTCGTTTGCTTCCATGTCTTGGCTGTTGTAAATAGTGCTGTTGTGAACACTGGGGTGCGTGCATCTTTTTGAATCAGAGTTTTCATCTTTTCCAGATGCATGCCCAGCAGTGGGATTGCTGGATCATATGGTAATTCTGTTTTTAGTTTTTTAAAGGCAAGTTCATGAAATATTGCCATTTGTAGCAACATGGATGGACCTAGACATTATCATACTAAGTGAAGTAAGACAAAGAAAGACAAATACCATATGTTATCACTTATATGTGGAATCTAAAAGAAATTGTATATTGCACAATCATTGTATGCATGAAGCCTCGTTTTATATGCTCCATCAAAATTGTGGATCGTCTTTCCTCTGTATCTTAGTATCTTCATTCTAGTGGAGGCTTAATTCCATGACTTCCTCTTCATTGTATTCTCCTGTGTACTTTTATCTGACCTGTATCTCATCTTCTTAAGATCTACATTATCGAATATTTGATCTGATAAACTGATGCTTAATAAGATAAATGTTTCAAGTGAAAGCTTCATATACATCTGAATCAAAATACTTCATTATAACAACTCTTGAATAAAATAATCTTAATATTAAATGATGGAAATAAACTTATTTACAAAAGAGAAACAGACTTACAGACATAGAAAACAAACTTCATGGTGACCAAAGGGGAAAGAGGAGGCTAAATTAGGAGTTTGAGGTTGGTAGATACAAACTATTATAAATAAAATATTAATATATAAACAACAGGGACCCACTGTGTAGCAGAGGGAACTAGAATCAACATCTTGTAATAACCTATAATGGAAAAGAATCTGAAAAAGAATATCTCTATCTGTCTATGTATCTATCTATCTATTTGAATTACTTTGCTATTCATCTGAAACTAACACAATGTTGTAAATCAACTATACTTAAATAAAAAAATTTTTTTTAATAAAATAAAGAAGCAAATACTGGTGTCTGAAACATCCTGGATGAACCTCCAGAGAATTGCACTTTGTGGGGAAAAAAAAAAAAGAAACAGTCCCCAAAGTTTACATACTGTATGATTCCGTTTGTATGGCATGATGGAAGTGGAAGAAATACAGAATTTAGAGAAGGGCTCAGTGGTTGCCGAGGGTTAAGGAGGGTTAGGATGGAAAGGAAGAGAGGATGACTATAAAAGGGCAATGTGCAGCATCCTGGGGATGGACAGATTCTATATCTCAACTCTATCAGTGTCAGTCTCATAGCTGTAACATGATTTTGTAGGGAATTACCATAGGAGAAACCAGGTTAAGGGTGCTAGGAAATCTCTGCCTCATTTCTTCTGTGTGGGGATCTACAATTATCCAATTATCTCAAAATAGAAGTGTTTAGTTTAAACATTTATATGTCAAAACGAATGCCAGTTCTTATGCCAGTTTTGAAGTTGGAAGTGCATTTATTCATTTATTTTTCATCACGAGGCTGTCTCCTCTCCTCGGTTGACATTTTTCAAAGGCCTAGATTTTTTTTATCCTTTAATAGCCGTGGCCCTAGAGAGATGCATGTCTGTTATTTTCTTCCATCTGCAGCAATATGGGAGCCCCAACTGTCTTGAGGAAAGACAAATAGCTCAAAATAAATGAACTCCTGCTCAGAGAGAGACTCTTCTCCCCCTACCCACCCTCATCCCCACATCATTCATCTAGTTTTTTTGTTTGTTTAGGATTTTTTTAATGTGGACCATTTTTATCTTTAAAGTCTTTATTGAATTTGTTACAATATTGCTTCTGTTGTTTATGTTCTCCGTTTTTATTTTTTATTTTTTTTTGGCCTTGGGCATGGGGATCTTGGCTCCCCAACCAGGGATTGAACCAACACCCCCTGCATTGGAAAGGGTGAAGTCTTAACCACTGGACCACCAGGGAAGTCCCTCATCTGTTATTTTTAGAAATGGATGTTGAAACATTATAGCAGAAATAGAACATGAACTTTGGAGTCTGAGTATCTGGGTTTGATGCTGACTTGACTGGCTGAACTGTATCAGCCGTGCTAAGACTTGGTTTCCTCATGTGTAAAAATGGGGATAAAAACGGCACCTCTCCATCACTGAGAGCATTTAACTTAGGGGCTAACTAATAATGGTCCTGGGGCCAAAGCCTACCCCCAGTTTTGTGAAAGCAGTTTTATTGACACACAGCCATTCATTTCAATGTCCATTCATTTACCCAGAGTCTGCAGCGCTATCACTGTCCTAGGACAGAGATGAACAATTGTGACAGAGACCGTCTGACTCACAGAACACTCATTGTCTGTCCTACAGAAAGGGTTTGCCAACCTGTGACCTAAATGATATAATGTTTGTACGTGAAAATGCTTAAAAATACCAGAGCGTTGGTCAAAATTTTCATTAAACATCTTTAACAGATCTTCTCTTTCCCTTAAAAAGTCCAATAGGATGGACTTTTTTTCATACAGGGTCAGTCTGAGCAGGCAGATTTTAGAAGAGCTTGGATAAAATGACTGCTGATAAGAGTCTCACATGCTTAGTTCCTCAGTTGTGTCTGACTCTTTTCAACCCTTTCAACTGTAGTCCTCCAGGCTCCTCTGCCCATGGGATTTTTTTTAGGCAAGGATATTGGAGTAGGCTGCCATTTCCTTCTCCAGGGAGTCTTCCCAACCCAGGATTCAAACCTGCGGCTTCTGCCTTACAGGCAGACTCTTCAGTCACTGAGCTATTGGGGAAGCCCCAAGAGTCTCATAGTAGATGTTATCAGTAGTTTTCCTTGCTGGAAACAGAATCCCACAAACACATACATTATCTATCTAAATATGTATGTATATATGCATGTAAATGTTTGTGTCTACATACATAGATGTAGATACATGCATGGTTATGTATATATGTGTGTGTATGACCCTCTTAACAGGAGTCATGTTATCCAAGCCCTTCTGAAATCTGCCTGCTCAGACTGACCCTGTGTGAAAAAAGTCAGCCTATTCGACTTTTTTTAAGGGGAAGAGAAGATCTGTTGTTAAAGATGTGTATACATACACATGTACATATATACACATATCTATTTATGTGCTTTTAAAATTCTTTTTCAGCAAGGAAAACTATTCACATATATATATATATACACACACACTCACACGCATTGAATATATATGTCAAATATGTATATGCACACATAAACATAGGAGTATATCTCTGCTATGTACATGGATATATGTGTGTATACATATATACACACTGACCTGGGTTTCCCTAGTAGCTCAGTGGTAAAGAATCCGCCTGCCAATGCAGGAGGTGCAAGTTTGACCCCTGGGTCAGGAAGATTCCCCTGGAGAAGGAAATGGCAGCTCACTCCAGTTTTCTTGTCTGGAGAACTCCATGGACAGAGGAACCTGGTGGGCTGCAGGCCACGGGGTCACAGGAGAGTCCGTTGCAACTTAGCAACTAAACAGCAACAGCACAGCTCACTGACCCAGGTAAATGCCCTCCTGCTTCTCTAGGCCCCGCCCCCCATCTGTGTATCCCCTAGTGTTCTGAGCTGGAAATTCATGATCATTTTTAGGATGAGGGTTTCTGTCTCCCTCCTCACTTTTGGAGGGTTTGGAGATAAATGCACTTGGGTCTGTTTGGAAAGAGAAGACACCAGGCCAGGAGAGTTTGGGACTGTCCTATCTCAGTTCTCACTTCTTTTCTATCACCTGTCTGCCTTTGGTCATCGCATTTTCTCCATTGGAAGAATCTTTGGATTCTTTTCCTATATTAATTAGAACATTCCATGAAACCTGGAAATGGCTTCATGACATTTGTGGGTCTTGAATGTCTAGACCCTCTTGCACATCTGTGGGTCTAGTCAACAGTGGGGAACATCCAACATTGTTTACTTGGAACCATATAATACATAGAATTAACACTGTGTGTTTTGAAGAAAACCTTCAGATCAGATCTCTGCCCAGTGGTTTGAGCACTGAGGAAAGCAGGAACTTTTGACTTGAGGCACTGAGCTGAAAGCGCTCGCCTCTCCTCACAGCCAGTAGTAAATCTTTCCTGGAAGTCCCAGTGGGAGCTGGTTTCCAGCCATTGGAGCAATCTTAAAACAGATTGACAGGTATAACATAGAAGTAAAATGCTGCATTTCTGGGAAAGTGGGAACCACAAGGGAATGCTTCGTTGACTGAAACAATTAAAGGGGAATGGAGAGAAAACAGAGCAGTGCTTGGACGGTGGGCCAGCCTAAGGCTACCTCTCCTCAGGAGTATTTTGTCTTTGTGTGAGATCACACACGGCTCAGAGAAAAAGCCGGATGATGATGATGATGACGATGACGATGGTGATGATGATGGTGATGACAATGATGACAGTGGTGGTGATGATGGTGATGATGGTGATAGTGGTGATAATAATTCTCGAGCATGCCTAGTGGTCCAAGAATCTGAAGCACTTTTACAGATTTTGTAGCAAAACCCATGTTTCTGTAATTGGTAACAAGAGACTATTCTTTATTAAAAAAAAAAAAATCCCTGATTTTCTGGCATGGCCCCTCACCTCTGGTGCTTCTTGATCTATCTGTTCTTCGCATCTCTTAACACAGTATCCCATTTTCAGGGTGGCCTTGCTCTACCCCATGGATTAGTGCAATTCGATCGATGCCTGCTCTCGAAGCCCCCACACCTGTGACAGGTTACAATTGAACTTTGATTTATTTCTCCCATCTGGAAGCTCTTAGGGGCACAGACACCCCTGTGTCTCCATTTACCCCTGGGGCCTCCCACGCCACCTGGCAAAGAACAGGTGTCCTCCCATCAGAAATGTTATAGCGAATGTGCAAATGCAGGAAAAGAGAAATGCACCAAGGTCTCTATATAAGCGAGCCAAGAGTATGGACAAGTAATTGACAAACAGAAACCATGGAAAATATGGAAAACACCTTTCATAAGGTCAGTCTTCCCAGGTGGCATTAGTGGTCAAGAAACTGCCTGCCAGTGCAGGAGACACAGGAGACCTGGGTTTGGAAAGATCCCCTGGAGGAGGGCATGGCAACCTACTCCAGTATTCTTGCCTGAAAAATTCCATGGGCAGAGGAGCCTGGTGGGTTATGGTCCATAGGGTCACAAAGAGTAGGACAGGACTGACTTAGAATGCAAACACACAAATTCTATTCATAGAAATTACATTTCCCCTGATTGAATCAGTAGAGAAGAAAATATAATACAATGTAATACTGTTGCAGTGAATGAGATTCTAATGAAAGTCTGTTCTTTTTGATCTTAACTTTAGAAACAATCTAGCAATAAGTATCAGATCAGAGAGGAGGATAATAGTAAATAGAGTAACAATCCCATTCATAAGAGCTCACATTTGTTGAGGCTTACTCTGTTCTTTGTAGCAACATCTCATTTCATCCTCACAAGGTAACAATCCTATGGGTGGACCTGTTACTGTCACTCCATTTTATAGCTGAGGAAATAGAGGCAGAGAGAAGTAATTTGCAAGATCACACAGTTAGCAGCTGAGGTGGGATTTGAATCCAGGCAGTAGTGCAAAATCTATATACTTCACTAGGCTACCTAAAAGGTTTATGCCCTTTGGGCTTTAAATTTCACTTCTGGGAGTTTAGTTCAAGGAATTATCTTAAAGATTATTATGCACACACATGTTTGTAGAAACAATATTTATCAAGATATCTGTTCCATGGGTTATTCTGTTGTCATTTAAAAAGGTGTTTGGGACTTCCCTGGTGGGGTCCAGTGGTTGAGAATCCTCCTTCTAATGCAGGGGACATGGGTTCTAATCCTAGTCCAGAAGCTAAGATTCCACATGCCTTGGGGCAACGATACCCTTGTGCCACAACTAGGGCGTCCTCGTGAAGCAACGAAGACCTAATGTAGCTAAATAAATAAAATAAGCTGAATACATTAAAAGGCGTTTATGATGGATAGATATTATGTATCACAAAAATATTTCTGAAGAATTTTATGTAGTCACACATGCAGACTGGTGACTTTTATGACCTCAGGCTGCACACTAGCCATCCTAACCATAAAACTTAACCTCAAAGATACAATATTAAGGGACAAGAGCTGTATCCTCATAGCATGATCAGTTAAAAACAATTCCACACAGGGATCCCTACAAGAGACTGGGAGGCAATCCACCAACCTGAGAACTAACAATGGTTGGACTTCAACGCTGACTAAACAGGCAAGTTTCATTTCTTCTTTGCACCTTCCTATAAGTCTCTGTATTTTCTTTCACAAATACCATGACTTTTATAACTTAAAAAATGTCTTCAAGGGACTTCCCTCATGGTCCAGTGGTTGAGAGCCACCTCTAGGTGCAGTTCGATCTCTGGTCAGAGAAATGGGAACCTCACGCTGCTGTGAAAGATCTGCATGCTGCAACTAAGACCCGCCCGACACAGCCAAATTAATTAATTCATTAAAAAAAAAAGGACTCAAAGTCAAGAAAGACAAGGACTGTGGGAGGAGATAGTTGGGGGCAGCAGAAAGTATGAATTAGATTAAACCTTGGAGGAAATGGATTTATGAATATTTCAAGGTAAGCTGAAATCAAAGAGGTTGAGGAGATGTAGATCTTGCTGGAAATATGACTCTGGGTGAGTAAAGTTTGGGTCACGTCACCTGAAAGGCATTGTGTATTGAGTGTTTCAGTTTCTGGTTGACTGCTCACTGAGACATCCCATAGGGTTCCTCTCGGGAGAAATATCCTAGCTGTGAGAAATGCCAAGAAAAGCTTCCCCACCACTGAACAGGTGAAAAAGAGCAAACAGATCATTTTAGAAGGTGAATCTGTTGGACACCTGCTAACCCTGTAAAAGAGGGGTGCCTCCTCTGTCCCCACATGCAATTCATGACACGGCAGGGGAGACAGATTTACACAGCAAGTCCCCTACATACAGACCTTCAGGTTTTGAACTTTCAAAGATGCAAATGTGTGTTTGCATGTCCAATCACATCAGGCCAGAGTGACGTTGCAGCTTGTCCTCCATCTCCTGTTGCTGATGATCTTCACCTCTACCATCTCTCACCTCCTCTCCCTCCTCCATTAGTAACTCTTCTTCCCTCTTCATTCGATGCCAGCCCCTGTATACTGGCTGTGGTACTATACTACTGTATTTTTCAAGGTCATGTACTGTAAGATCAAAAATGTTTATTTTTTGTTTTGTTTTTCAATGTATTGCTTGTGTGGAAAGTATCATAAACCTGTTACAGTACAGTACTGTGTAGTCAATTGCGTTAGTTGAGTACCTAGGCTAACTTTGTTGGACTTATGAACAAAATTGGATTTAGGAATGCGCTCTGGGAATGGGACTCATTTGTAGTTAGTGGACTTAGTGTATTTAGAATACGGTGAGGGCCATCACAGAGACGGCATATGTAAGATGATTTTTTTTTTTAATGTGCAGGGTAGGTAGGGTGTTGTCATTGCCATCTCTGAGTGGCCTTAAAAGATAATTGGATCCTCTCTGTAATTCTTTCCAGAACAAACGAGGGTAGAGTTTCAACTTTTTTTAAAGCCCATGTTATTAACTTTGGTGGGTGTTTTCCAGCTGATCTGTGCATGAATGGGGATGCAGAGTTATTTATTATTATTATTATTATTTTTAATGTGTGTGGACCATTTTTAAAGTCCTTATTGAATTTGTTACCATATTGTTTCTGTTTCACGCTTTGGTTCTCTGGCTTGAGGCATGTGAGATCTTAGCTCCTCGAACCAGGGATCGAAACTTCACCCCCTGCACGGGAAGGGAGTCTTAACCACTGGACCACCAGGGAAGTTCCCAGAGTTACTTTTAAAGATCAACTTGGCTGTTCTCCTCTCTCACTGCTGAACTGAAGTATATTCGTTCCTAAGTCGGTACCTGTCCTTGTCAAGATTCTCAAGGTCAACCCATGATGTTGGCTCAGGCATGTGGTACCATTTATAACTGTCAGCGTCGAGCATTGCAAGCCAGGTTACTGCCAGGAGAAATGGTGCTGAACTCATGACTGCTCCACATCTGTTGGGAACTTCACTGAGCATAGACCTTCCGGAGGACTGGCTTGAAGAGCATGTGGCCCTTCCATTTCCTCTAGAGCAGGAGTTGCATGGTTTTCTGTAAAGAGCCAGCTGGTAATATTGTGTTTTTTGAGCCAAATGGTCTGTTGCCAACTGCTTACCTCCAAAGCAGTCACAGACGACATACTAAGGAATGGGCGTGACTGTGTGACAATCAAACTTCATTTACAAAACAAGGCTGTGAGCTGGATTTGGCCCAAAGGCTGTAGTTTGCAGACTCCTGCTCTAGATGGTCTGAAATCTGGCTGGATTAAGGCAACCAGCAGAGGGTACTTTCTGGGGACCAAGGTGTGCCAGCTGCTAAAGAATTAATTATCTCAGATGATTGAATGTAGGGGGTTGTTGTTCTTTAGTTGCTAAGTCATGTCCAACTCTTTGCAACCACATGGACTGTAACCCCCCAGGCTCCTCTGTCCATGGGATTTCCCAGGCAAGAATACTTAAGTAGGTTGCCATTTCCTTTTCAAGGGAATTTTTCCAGCCCAGGGATCGAACTGTAATCTCCTGCATTGGCAGGTGGATTCTCTACCACTGAGCAGCCAGGGAAACCCCTAGGGGGTTGCTGTATATTAACCTGTGATTATTGCTTTGGCTGAACTGCAGGGAGTGGCTTGCACTGAAGACAAGAGGGCTTAACTAAAAAGCTATCCAGACTTGGGATATTTGGGGGATGTCAGCCCTGATATTTTGAGTCATTTTCTTTGAGAACACCTGAGAGTGCTGAGCAAAATCACCCCGTCTTTTGTTAGGGACACTGAGTTAGGCTGTATAATCAGATTTTTGCTTTTACTGCAGCTTCTAGAAAACTCCAGTCAAATTCATGCATCTGCTAGTTCAAGTTGGCAGGGTGATTTGGGCTACAGCCTTGAAGGAGCCTCATTCTCAGACCAGTTCTCTTTTTCATCTTCTCATAATCCACCATGATGAATTGTACAATTGCCTCGTAATCTACCTCAAATCCCCTTTGAAACAAGCAGGAAAGAAACTATGAGAAGGGAGTGGAGGAGGGAGGGATGTGCCTGAGCGTATAGCATATGAATGGCATATTTCTCTTTCATGCCCAGTGACCAGGTTGGGCTACCCAGGTGGCACTAATGGTAAAGAACCTGCCTGCCAATGCTGAAGACATGAGACTAAGGTTTGATCCCTGGGTGGGAAAGATCCCCTAGAGGAGGGCATGGCAACCCACTCCAGTATTCTTGCCTGGAGAATCCCATGGACAGAGGAGCCTGGTGGGTTACAGTCCATAGTGTGGAAAAGAGTCAGACACAGCTGAAGCAACTTAACATGGCACAACCAGCTTGATTTCCTATTCACTTCTCTCAGGAAATCTGGTCTTATACTAGGTTCTGCATTATATCTGTTTCAGGGAATTCCCAAAGAAAGTTAGCAGGTACCACAGATCCTCCCCTGCAGACCCCCGGGAGTTCTCTCCAAACTGGGACTTTGTTCTTTAACAGATTCAGTTGAGTTCCGTTCAATCACTCAGCCATGTCCGACTCTGCCACCCCATGGACTGCAGCACGCCAGGCCTCCCTGTCCATCACCAACTCCCAGAATTTACCCAAACTCATGTCCATTGAGTTGGTGATGCCATCCAACCATCTCAGCCTCTGTCGGTCCCTTCTCCTTCTGCCTTCAGTCTTTCCCAGCATCAGGGTCTTTTTCAATGAGTCAGTTCTTCGCATCAGGTGGCCAAAATATTGGAGTTTCAGCTTTAGCGTAAGTCCTTCCAATGAATATTCAGGACTGATTTCCTTTAGGACTGACTGGTTGGATCTCCTTGCAGTCCAAGGGACTCTCAAGAGACTTCTCCAACACCACAGTTCAAAAGCATCAATTCTTCAGTGCTCAGCTTTCTTTATAGTCCAACTCTCACATCCATACATGACTACTGGGAAAACCATAGCTTTGAGTAGACAGACCTTTGTTGGCAAAGTAATGTCTCCACTTTTTAATATGCTGTCTAGGTTGGTCATAGTTTTTCTTTCAAGGAGCAAGCATCTTTTTAATGTCAAGGCCATAGTCACCATCTGCAGTGACTTTGGAGCCCCCCAAAATAAAGTCTCTCACTGTTTCCATTGTTTCCCCATCTGTTTGCCATGAAGTGATGGGGCTGAATGCCATGATCTTAGTTTTCTGAATGTTGAGTTTTAAGCCAGCTTTTTCACTCTCTTCTTTCACTTTCAAGAGGCTCTTTAGTTCTTTGCTTTCTGCCATAGGGGTGGTGTCATCTGCATATCTGACGTTATGGATATTTCTCCCGGCAATCTTGATTCCAGCTTGTGCTTCATCCAGCCCAGCATTTTGCATGATGTGCTCTGCATATAAGTTAAATAAGCAGGGTGACAATACACAACTTTGATGAACTCCTTTCCCGATTTGGGACCAGTCTGTTGTTCTGTGTCCAGTTCTAACTGTTGCTTCTTGACCTGCATACAGATTTCTCAGGGGGCAGGTCAGGTGGTCTGATGTGCCCATCTCTTGAAGAATTTTCCACAGTTTGTTGTGATCCTGACAAAGGCTTTGGCATAGTCAATAAAGTAGAAATAGATGTTTTTCTGGAACTCTCTTGCTTTTTTGATGATCCAGTGGATGTTGGCAAGTTGATCTCTGGTTCCTCTGCCTTTTCTAAGTCCAGCTTGACTATCTGGAAGTTCACAGTTGACATACTGTTGAAGCCTGGCTTAGAGAATTTTGAGCATTACTTTACTAGCGTGTGAGATGAGTGCAATCATGCAGTAGTTTGAACACTCTTTGGCATTGCCTTTCTTTGGAATTGGAATGAAAACTGACCTTTTCCAGTCCTGTGGCCACTGCTGAGTTTTCAAAATTTGCTGGCATATTGAGTACAGCACTTTCACAGCATCATCTTTTCGGATTTGAAATAGCTCAATTGGAATTCCATCACCTCCACTAGCTTTGTTCATAGTGATGCTTCCTAAGGCCCACTTGACTTTGCATTCCAGGATGTCTGGCTCTAGGTGGGTGATCATGCCATTGTGGTTATCTGGGTCATGAAGATCTTTTTTTTATAGTTCTTCTGTGTATTCTTGATGCCTCTTCTTAATATCTTCTGCTTCTGTTAGGGCCATACCATTTTGTCCTTTATTGTGCCCATCTTTCCATGAAATGTTCCCTTGGTATCTCTAATTTTCTTGAAGAGATCTCTAGTCTTCCCCATCCTGTTGTTTTCCTCAATTTCTTTGCATAGATCACAGAGCAAGGCTTTCTTATCTCTCCTTGCTATTTTTTGGAACTCTGCATTTAAATGGGTATATCTTTCCCTTTCTCCTTTGCCTTTTGCTTCTCTTGTCAGCTATTTGTAAGGCCTCCTCAGACAACCATTTTGCCTTTCCGCATTTCTTTTTCTTGGGGATGGTCTTGATCACTGCCTCATGTACAGTTTAACAGATTGCTTCTCACCAACTCACCCGTTGGTTGGGGTGGCTGAGTGTGGCCTATGTGGCCCCCTAGGATTCCCTAGGGGAATCTTCCAAACCTGCTTGGAAGCATTTTCTGAGCTGCCCTCTTGTCTCTGTCTCACTTCCTGCTCCCCATCTGGTACTTTCTGGGGTCACCTCCCAAATAAACCACTTACATTCACCTTCTAGCCTCAGTGTCTCCTTCTAGGGTAACCTACACCAAGAGGGAGATTTTGCAGATGGTGGATGGACAAGGCTCGTTGGATGGTGTGAGGGCACAGGAGAGGCTGAGGGAGGCTTGGGGTCAAGGGCCCAGGTAGGCCAGTTGCTTTTGAGGGAGAACCCTTGGGTCAGAGAAAGGAATGCAAAGGTGGTTACAGGTGTAGGTAACTTGAACACCAAGAAAACAGAGATAAGAACTTCAAGGGGGAGAAATCCAGTGGAATAATTTTTTTTTTTTACTCTTTTCTGAAAAATTGCTATCAAAGTAATACATGCACATAATTTAAAAAGTCAGATAGTCTAGAATACTGTTCAAGTGGTGAGTGACAGTTTTTTGCCCTGCCCCTAGCTTGGCCCTGGAACCAACCTCAAATGAACAGTTTTGGGTTTTGGTTCTAGTGGGTAGCCCATGCCTCTGAATGACAGGCTTCTGTGGTTTATTTGGGGTTTACCGACTTTAGGCATTGTCTATTGACTTCCTGTTGTGCTGGATGGTGTAAGATGATGGAGTTGGCAAAATTATAAGATGGCCCCAGGATTCTGGCCCCAGGTGTACACATACCTTCTCTTAATTTTTCAAAAACTACTCTGGATGCAACTGCATAATTAAGATCCTCAATCAATTGACCTTACCATAGGGAGATAGACAGATGGGCCTGACCTAATCACAGGAGCTCTTTACAGCTCATCTAGAAGCCAGAGTAAGTCAAAGGTTCAAAAGCTAAAGGAGATTTGATGTTGGAGAAGTACTCCTTTGCTAGAGATGGCAAAGAACTTTGGGTGGCCTCTGCGAGCTGTCAGTCAGCCGTGTGAGCCCAAGGAACTGAATTCTGACACAGCCACATGACCTTGGTAGAGGACCCCAAGCTTCAGATAACAGTGCAGTTTATTTTTTAAAAATGTTTATTTTATTTATTTTTGGCTGTGCTGGCTCTTGGTTGCTTTGCACAGGCTTTCTCTAGTTGCAGTGAGTGGAGGCTACTCTCTAGTTGTTATGTGAGGGCTATGTGTTATTGCAATGGCTTCTCTTGTTGTGGAGCTCAGCCTCTGGGTCACTCGGGCTTCAGCACTTGCGGCTTGAGGGTTCTAGAGTGCGGACTCAGTAATTGTGGCATGTGGACTTAGTTGCTTAGCATGTGGGATCTTCCCAAACCAGGGTTGAAGCAGTGTCGTCTCTTGCACTGCAAGGCAGATGCTTATCCACTGGACCACCAGGCAAGCCGGGTAGGCAGTTTTAAACCAAACAAGACACTGAACAGAAACTCCAGACTGCCTAGCTACTGAGCTGTGGGCTGGTAAACTTTGTTTGAAGCCACTGAGCTTGTGATACTTTGTTACACGGCGTAGATAGCTAATACAACCAGTTTAAGATGATGTGAAGCTTGACCACTCCTTGTCATCCCTGTGACTTTTCCTAGCCTGGCTCTTGCTGCCTCAGTCCCTCTGCTGGTTACTCTGCCATGTCAAACCATGGCCTTCCATGTTGTTTTCTTATTCTAGCCACCACAGGGAGCGTCATTTCAGCACCCCATTTTGTAAGCTGCAGACATCTTCAGTTTCACAAGCCATGTGTTTTCTGTCACACCTAAACTATGCCTGAATAACAAGAAAGCAGGCATAGACAGTATATAAAGGAAAAAGCATGGGACGTCCCTGGTGGTCCAGTGGCCTGGACTGTGAGCTCCCATTGCAGGGAGCCTGGGTTTGACCCCTGGTCAGGGAGCCAGATCCCACATGCCACAATTGAAAAAATATCCCGAATGCCACAATGAAGATTGAAGTTCCCACGTACTGCAACTAAGACTTGATGCAGCCCAATAAAAAAAGGAATAAGCATGAGAGCATGCATGTGTAAGTACTGGATGCCAATAAAACTTTATTTACAAAAACAAGCTGTGGGCCATGCTGCCCTCAGACCCTGTTTCCCCTCTGGTCCTTTGTCTGATGAGCTATATTTCTCTCACTAGATCAAGGCTGCTGACTTTGGCATTCTTTCTGCTCCATCCTTAGGAGTCTATTTCCAACTTATAAAAAGCAGGTTTGGGGTTGATGTGTCATTACAGAATGCCGTGGGAATATCTAGGCTTATCTCTGCCTGTCAGGGACTTTTGAAATGCTTTGCTTCTATTTGATTCCATTCATGTGAAAGGTAGAGGCCCCTTGGAGCATAAAGATGGAGACACAGCTCCATCCTTTATAAACAAACTCAGGTCTCGTTCAACCTGTGCATTGCAAGGTAGGGGTCACAGCTGGAAACATTTTCCTGGGAAATTCAGGGTTGTCAAAGGTATTTATCCAGTATTTTATTGTAATTGGTTAATTTATGCTTTATTTGTCTTGTGAATATGATCTGAAAGTTAGCACTGGGGGAAGCCTGCCTTTTTCTGTTCTACGTTGTCAGAAAAATATATGTCTCTTTGGCTAAAAAAAAATTTTTTTTTAAGTGAGAAACGGAGCTTTGGAATAAATTTTCCACCACTTAGGCTGAGGCCCACCCCAACCCCCAGCCCCCCCAGCCCCCCCAGCCCCATCTCCCCACCCCAGTCACAATGATCTGTGTTCCTTTAAGTCAAACAAAACTAGTTTTTGCCAAGCACATTCAAATGTTTCACCTTAGACGGCAGAACTTGGAACTAATCTTCTGGGATCAGCGTTGCTGCAAATCAGGCCAAGAGCCATTGGAATAACCCACCTCGCGGATGGAAAATGCTGATTCCTCCGAGGAAAATAACACACAGACCCAGTAGCCTGCTTGCCTTGTTGACGCAGCGAGTCCAGGCCTGCGCCTCGTCCTTCCCGCACGTGGGCCCACAGATGGGAAATGCATCTCTCCCGCCTCCATCAGGGGGGCTGCCAAGGAGAATTTGCATGTTAGGCCTCTCATCATTTCCAATTGTTCTCCAAATAAAACAGGCCCCGGAGCTGAGGCAAATGCCTTCCAAGGCACTTTTCCACTGGGTATGGGTCCAGAATAAATACTGAAGAGAAATCTGCCCCTCCAAGCACTTCCCGGAGATAGCTTTTCATTCAGACCAGTCAGAAGCCGAAGAGAGCCGGGTGCATCCAAACCAAAAGTAGCACGCTGCCCTTCCACCTCCTCCCCTGGCCAGACCCCATCATCTGTTACCTGGTGATACCAGGCTGGGGCTCTCTCTGTCTTCCTACTCTTATCTCTCTCTTCCCCTCCCTTCTCTCTCCAGCTTTGCCCTGTCTCCCACCCACCCACCTTTCCTTCTCTTTCAGTGACAAGCCCATCCCCTTTTGTAAAAAAAAAAACAAAAACAGAAACAAAACTTTTTATCTTGCCATAATGATAGACTCTGCAGAAAGCTGCAAAAATATTAATAATGTAGACCATCCCGGGTACCTTGTATTTGGCTTTCCCCTATAATTACATCTTCTGTGACAGTAGTGTGAAGGTGAAAGTCACTGTTGTGTCTGATCCTTTGCAACCTCATGGACTGTGGCCCGTCAGACTTCTCGGTCCATGAAATTCTCCAGGCAAGAATACTTGAGTGGGTTGCCATTCCCTTCTCCAGGGAATCTTCTTGATCCAGGGAGCAAACCCGGGTCTCCTGCATTGCAGGCAGATTCTTTACCATCTGAACCACCAGGGAAACCCGTGACAATAACACATGATCAAAACCAGGACACCGACACTGGTACAATGTCTGTGTCTAATTCCATGTCTAAGACCTTCATTTTTTTCTTTTTTTTAAAAACTTTTTGGTCAAGCCACATGGCATGTGGGTCTTAGTTCCCTGACCAGGAATCAAACAGGCACTCCCCTGCAGTGGAAGCATGGAATCTTAGCCACTGGACCACTGGGGAAGTCCCTAAGCCTTTCATCTTTGAATGCTCACTTTTTCCTGTAAGTTAGTTCCATTTTCAGGTTTTTTAAAATTATTGCTTTATTTTGGTTGCACGGGCTCAGCAGCACATGGCCTTAGTTGCTCCGAATCATGTGAGATCTTAGTTCCCTGAACAGGAATGGAACCTGAATCCCTTATGCTGGAAGGCAGATTCTTCTCCACCGGCCCACCAGGGAAGTCCCATTTTCAGGATTTTTAACTTACTCAAAGAACACGCATCTAATGTTTATATTCTTCTTGTGGGGTGCTGTCTTTTCTCATCTGCTCACTTCCGGGGCATCCCAAGGGGCCTGGGCCCTCCTGCAAGGCAAGCCCCTCAGGGGAAGAATTTGTAGCCCGAGTTCCAGATCTTGCTGGGCAACATTGGAAGTCCACTCACACACTTTGTCTCTTTTGGTTCTCCATTTATTTTCATTTAATAAGTGAAAGGAGATGAAATTGAAACAGGTGCACCTTACTCCTGGGGAAAAGCTCTGATTGCAGATTTGATGAGAAAGCTGTTCAAACTGTGGCCTGAAATGAGTTTCGTGGGCCATCTGCACGCATCTGTCAGATGTGCAACCTCCCGTGATATGGGTAACGGTAGGCGAGCTGCACGCAAATAGGCAGGGGCTTCTGCAGGTGCGAAGGGGAAGCTCAGCCTGATCTTGGGGCTAGAAGTGGACTCCCAGTCCCCACGCTCCTTTGACCCGGTGGGGGTGGGGCTCCCCCAACAAGGAATTCTCCCACTCCCTGACACCAGTTGGGCATCCTGCAACTGAGCTCACCTCCCCACTCTGTCTACCAGAATACAGTGATGGATCCCACAGGTGAAGGGCTTAGTCCCACAAGACTGCCCCCACCCCAGCTTCAGATGCCAGTCACAAGTCCAGGTTGTCGCCTGTGTTACCAACTCCAAGCTAGCTCTGTTGTCCAGCTGGCAGGCCAGTAAATCTGAGTCGAGGTGTTGAGGCAAGGAATAACGACTATATTCAGAAAGGTGGCAGACAGAGAAAATGGCAGACTAATGTCTCAAAATAACCATCTTGTTGGGGTCTGGATGCCAGGTTCTTTTATAGAACAGGAAGGAGGAGGAGGAAAGGAAGTAAAGTGAAAAGGTCATAAGTTTTGCAAATGTCTCCTGGAATAGCCAGCCTCAGGGAGGGGATGTGTTAGTTTCTTCCTTCCTATAGCCATTCACAGGTGGACAGGGTCAGGATGTTTCCTGGAACAAAGGTACTTTGGTTTAATATTCAGCAGCCGGGCAGGGTTCCCTGAGGCAGGTCATTATGTATAGATAGTATCCTTTTAGTGAACACAAGCAAGAGAAGGAAAGGTTAGAGCAAAAGAAGCAGACCCAACATGGAGTCAGATTCTGTTCCTCCTGGTAACACCTGTGCTTCCGATTGGCTCTCTCTCTCTCTTTTTTTAATGATTGGCATTGCTGAGTCTTTGTTGTTGCATGCAGGCTTCCCTCTAGAGTGGGGGCTACTCTTCGTTGCAGTGCTTGGGCTTGTCATTGTAGTAGCTTCTCACTGCTGTGGAGCACCAGCTCTAGGTTGCGTGGGCTTCAGTAGTTGCAGCCTGTGGGCTCAGTAGTTTTGATTTCTGGGCTCTAGAGCACAGGTTCAGTAGTTGTGGCACTCAGGCTTAGTTGCTCCGAGGCATGTGGGATCCTCCCGTACCAGGGATTGAACCCGTGCCTCCTACATCTACAGGTGGATTCCTTACCACTGAGCCATGAGAGAAGCCCTCTGATTGGCTCTAAATGGAAGATTTCCCCAAACCCCTGTTGCAGTTTGATGATTGCTAGAATGACTCACAAAACTCAGGAGAACAGTGTGTTTACTAGATTCCTGGTTATTATAAAAGGATACAACTTGGGAACAACTAGATGGACGGAGGCACAGGGCAAGGTCTGTGGGAGGGGACCTGGGGGCTTCCACGCCCTACTTGATGTGCCATCCTTCCAATATCACCAAACCCAGAAGTTCTCTGAACCCCATCCTTTGGGGTTTTTACTGAGCCTTCATTACCCAGTCATGATGGATGAAATCACTGGCCATTGGTGATCAGTTCAACCTCCAGCCCTTTCCCCTCCTTGGAGGTAGGAGTTCAGGAGGTGGGACTGAGTGGTCCAAGCCCCTAAGCATGTGGTTGGTTCCCCTGGCAACCAGCCCACATCCTGAGGGGCTTCCCAAAGTCTTCTCGTTAACACAAACTATGGTCAGAAGGGGCTTGTTAAGAATAGCAAGCATAACTTTATCTCTCTTATCACTGAGGAAATTCCAAAGGTTTTAGGAGCTCTGTGCCAGGAACAGGGATGAAGATCAAATACATATTTCTTATTATAAATCACAATATCATGAGATGGAATCTAGTTTTTTTACATTCTCGTGAGTATAAAGTGGGTCTGTGAGTTCTCAGGAATTTAAACAGCTGTAGCTTCTGGCTCCTTCAGCCTTTAAGAGTGATGTTTATTTTTTCTCGAGTATTTCTTTTAAAAAATTACTTTATTATTCTTATTGTTATTTTATTTATTTTTATTTTTTGGCTGTGCCACGGGGCATGTGAGATCTTAGTTCCCCAACCAGGGATTGAACCCACACCCCTGCAGTGGAAGCACAGAGTCCCAACCACTGAATGGCCAGGGAAGTCCTGTGACCTTTATTTCTGAGTTAAGTTTGGGGCAGTTTGTAAGGAGACAGGACCAAGGACCCGACCTGACCAGTTGGATGGATTCAGGACTGGTGCTGTGGCCGCTCTTGGCTGTCTTTCCACGGGTCTCAGTGTCCTTCACCAGGAATTAGCCAGAGGCACCTGGAGTGGGGTGTGGGGGAGCCGGGTGCGTCATTCATCCATCTCTATGGGGTCCAGGGGGCTTCCGAACCACAGGGGCAGGGGGAGCTGCAGAGGCTGGAGAAGGTTGCGGGTGATTTGTCCCAAATTCACCTTTCCGGAACGTTCCGCTGCAGCAGGTGAATGGATTTGAGGCTTTCTCTCTCCTCCTGAACAGTCTGTATATAAAAGCGAAGGAAACCAAGCTACTGGGGAGACAGTGCTTAATGATCTGGAAACAAGCACCGGTGTTTTTCTTGGCTAGGGCGAGAATGGTTACCTTGATTGGAACTAGCCTTTCTGAAGCACATTTCAATCAAGGCTGCCTTTGTCTGGGTGGCTCGAGGGTGAGGTGATGGACCGGATCACCCCCTGTGTGCACAGCCCATGAAGAGTATGGTGTTGAATCTGAATTTTTGCAAAAAGCTCTATTCAATGGGATAATTCTTCAGAGAATCCATCTTTCTTTACACTTTCTGATCTAATCCATTGGTGGGCTTCCCGGTGGCTCAGACAGTAAAGAATCTACCTGAAATGTGGGGGACCAGGGTTCAGTCTCTGGGTCAGGAAGATCCCCTGGAGAAGGGAATAGCAGCCCACTTCAGGATTCTTGCCTGGGGAATTCCATGGACAGAGGAGTCTGGGGGGCTACAGTCCATGGGGTCACAAAGAATGCCAGCCGTGGGAACGACAGGGGAGGTCAGGGTCTGAAAGATGTCAAAGCCTCAAAGTCAGGGGGAGTCAGCTCAAAGTCAGCTGTGTGACCTTGTACAAGTTACTTAACCTCTCTCTTTCCTCATCTGTAAAATGGAGTGTGAGAGGCAGAATAACGCCCCTCCCTCAAAGATCCATCTGTGCATGCTAAGTCACTTCAGTTGTGTCTGACTCTTTGCAACTCCATGGACCATAGCCCACCAGGTTCCTCTGTCCATGGGATTCTCCAGGCAAGAATACAGGGGTGGGTTGTCATACCTTCCTCCAGGGGCTCTTTGAAAGCCAGGAACTGAACCTGCATCTCCTGCAGCTCATATATCACAGGCAGATTCTTTACCGCTGAGCCACCGGGGAAGCCCCCCTCTCCTAATCC
Organism: Muntiacus reevesi; assembly: GCF_963930625.1. Lineage (NCBI taxonomy): Eukaryota > Metazoa > Chordata > Mammalia > Artiodactyla > Cervidae > Muntiacus > Muntiacus reevesi. The sequence goes on from NC_089261.1 coordinate 21,765,567, forward strand.
CTGGGATCCGTGATGGTGTTAGATTACATGGCAAAGGGGAATTAAGATGGCAGCTGACTTGAACATAGTGAGGTGATCCTAGATTTTCCAGGTGGAACCAACCAAAAGGGAGACAGGAGAGGAGCTTGAAGTGATGTGCTGGAGAAAGGAACCAGCTCACCGTGGCTGGCTGGCTTTGAAGGCAGGACAAGAGGGAACATAAGCAAGTGAATGCAGGTGGCCTCTAGGAGCTGGAAAAAGCAAAGCTATGAATTCTCTCCCAGAGGCTCCCAGAAGGAAGGCACCCTGCTGACACTGTAATTTCAGCCCAGTGAGACTGGGTTAGACTTCCAACTACAGAACTACAAGATAATACATTCTGCCACTTTAAGCCACTGAGTCTGTGGTCATTTGTTACAGCAGCAAAAGGAAACTCTTTTTGTTACAGCAGCAAACGGAAATTATCCCTTGATTATTATGGGGGATAATCGTAGTACTCCTCTTGGAGTAGCTATACTGGATGAGTTATTACATGGAGAGCACTTGGAATAGTGCATGGGTCAGTATCACATTGATGGTGATGATGATATTGATGGAGGAGAGGATTGTTACTGACCTAAATATACTTATCTTTTAAAAAAAAAATTTATTTGGCCACGTTGGGTCTTCGTTGCGGCACTCGGGATCTTCATTCCGTCACGTGGGATCTTTTGTTGAGAGTCACAGCCCTTCTAATTGTGGTGCACAGGCTCTGGAGCACACGGCCTCAGTAGTTGTGGCTCACAGGCTTAGTTGCCCCACGGCACGTGGGGTTTCAGTTCCCTAACTGGGGATTGAACCCACACCCCTTGCATTGCAAGGTATATTCTTAACCCACTGGACCACCAGGGAAGTCCCTAAATACACTGATCTTGAGGGATACCCACGTTTGGAGTGTGAAGAGGAAGGGAGAGCCACAGCGGGTGCAGTGTCAGGGACGTCCGAGGTGAGAGCAGGAGGTGGCGACGCCCACGTGGGGTGGGAGGCGTGACAGGAGAGACCCCAGGTGGAGAAAGTCGTGGTACAGGACCCTGTCTGTGCAGCTCTAGAGCTGGGCCTTTCAATCTGGTAGGTACCCACCACACATGGCCCCAGAGTGCTGAGGAGGGGGTTCGTCTGAATCTAGATGGGCTGCAAGTGTAAAATACAAACTGGATTTCAAACACCCAGGACACGAAAAAGCATGTAGACGATCTCATTAATAATCTATGTTGAGAGACTTCCCTGGTGGTCCAGTGGCTAAGACTCCACCCTCCCAATGCAGGGGTCCCGGGGTTCAATCCCTGGTCAGGGAGCTAGATCCCACACGCTGCAAGTAAGAGTTCGCACACTGCAACTAAAGATCCTGTATGCTGCAACAAGGATCAAACATCCTGTGAGCCACAACTAAGACCTGGCGCAGCCAAGTAAACAAAATAAATAAATAAAAACACGTTGATTACATGTTGAGATGGTAAGATTTTGGAGATGTTGTGTTAGGCAACACTTAGTTTTTAAATTAGTCTTATTTTTTAAAAAAATGTAGCTGCTAGAAAATTAAAAACTGCATCTGTGGTTCGCACTAACACAGGTCTAGGATAACTGTGTCACCAACTAGGGGTGTGAGCTCAGGCAAGGTTTCTGTTCCCTGTGGTTCTGTCCCTATGTTTGTAAACCAGGTGACTCCAAGGTCTGTTTTGGGCATCCTGGGGTTTGGTGGCCAGAAGGTCGCCGGAAAGCATAGAAGGAATCATTTTGCAGAAAGGTGCATTGCAAGGGATGAGAGTCAAGGAGAGGCAAAAGGGAAACCGGGGCCAGGACTGCATTTCTGTGAAGGAGAATGATTCGGGCTAGGAAAGAGAGAAGCTGAGAATCATCGCTCATGCTCTCACAGAGACTTGGGTAATTTATTTCCGAGGAGCAGGAACAAATGTAGGGGGAGAGATTAGATCGACAGGAGAGAGAGTGGATTGATGGAGGAGCCTCATCGAGGGAGGCGAGAAGATTTAAGAGCTGGGCAGGAGGTAATAACCTTGGAGGGGGCCAGGAGAGAATGAGCGGGTGAGAAATAAATTAAACAATTAGCACGCTCATCCAAACTGTGCCTCAAAGGGCGAATGAAATAGAATTGGGTGCCCCACAGGACGAGACAGTGAACAGGTGCTGGGGGGAGTCGGGAAGGGAAGAAAGTGTTTGCTGCAAGAAGGAAAATGAGAGCCGCCTGAGAAAAATGAACGCGGTGGGGCAGAAGGCAGACAGAGGGGTGGAGCCCGGGCCCGCACAGAGAAGACACAGGCCTCCTGAGGCAGCATTTTGAAAGTCCCCACATGCCAAGATAAAGGTAACTGCAACCCAGATTCCAAAGGAAGGCAAAAATCAAGGACAAAAATAAGCGTGTTTTGCTCTCTGACCCTCATCAACCTATTTTTTCAGTGTTTGTTCCTGCTGAACCAGAAAGGACTCACAGTCTCTTAATTCCTCCCAAATCTTTTTGAGGCTGGAGCATCCTTTGCAAATCATCAATTCCCTTATCAGGGGTGAGAGGTACCTCCAGAACAGCATCTCTAGCCAATACTCGGAGAGAGGTTTGCTTCTCTTGTTTGAAATCTTACTTCCTGCCTCATTTCTTCTTAAAAAAAAATTAATTAGTTAATTTTTCTCTGCGCTGGGTCTTCGTTGCTGCACAGGCTTTTCTTGAGTTGCGGTGAGCGGGGCACTACTCTTTAGCGCCTCTAACCTCGGTACTTTCTCTTGTTGCAGAGCAGAGACTGTAGGCCACTCGGGCTTCAGTAACTGCTGCACCTGGGCTGAGTAGTTGCAGCTCCCGGGTTCAGGAGCGCAGGCTCAATACTTGTGGCACACAGACTTAGCTGCTCCGCAGCATGTGGGATCATCCCAGATTAGGGATCAAACCTGTGTCTCCTACATTGGCAGGCGGACTCTTTACCACTGAGGCACCATGGAAGCCCCTTGCCTCAGTTCTTAAGCTCACTGTGAGAAATCATCATTTTTTTTTCTCATGTTGTTCTAGCTTCAGACACGAGGCTTAGTAAAATCACCACTGCTTTTTTTGTTTTTTTTTTGGGGGGGGCAGGGGTTTTGGCCATGCTGTAAGGCATGTGGGATCTTAATTCCTTGACTAGAGATTGAACCTGGGCCACCTGCATTGGAAGCACAGAGTCTTAACCTCTGAACCACCAGGGAAGTCCCATACTTGTTCACCCCTTGCAGAAGCACTTCATCTTTGTCTCACTTGGAGGAGGAGGGGGACATGGTTGGTTCCACATCCCTGGGGTTATCTGGTGGGATAAATCAGAGACTGCACAACCTCCTGTGACCATCTCTTCCATTCTGTGGCTTTGGTGTGGAATCCTCTTACACTTTATTTATTTTGGGTGCTAAGTCTTCCTTGCTGCAAGTGGGCTTTCTCTAGTTGCAGGGAGCAAGGGCTACTCTCTAGTTGCGGTACTCAGGCTTCTCGTTGCGGTGGCTTCTCTTGTTGCAGTGATCGGGCTCTAGAGCTCAGGCTCTTTCTTGTGGTGCACGGGCTGAGTTGCCCAGTGGCATGTGGGATATTCCTAGACTAGGGATCCAACCTGTGTCCCCTGCATTGGAAGGTGGATTCTCAACCACTGGACCACCAGGGAAGCCCCCCTTACATTTTCTTCACCAGCCTTCCAACCATTAACACCATATAACAGGAACATTTTCTTCCATCTCCAAGGACAGGGAAGCCTCAGCCCTATTTCCTTTGCTCTGCAGCTCAAAATTGAAACCCCATCTTTCTCCTGTTGCCACCACAGTTAAGGCCGGATGGTCAGTGTTTCTTTTGCTGGCTTCTGACCCATCCCTCTGGCCAATAAGATCTTGGCAATTTGGAGGCCAAACCTGGGAGGTTTCTCTTCTCCAGCCCCATGCCCTGACTTTTCAAAAAGTCACTCTCTGAAGTGTTGATTTTCCTGCTATTTTTAAGTTCAATCAGATTGGATTTCGTTTCAGGAAATACCTCACCCATTCTGTCCCTCTCTTTCTCCCCACTGTCCTTTTTTCTGGTGTCGCTCAGTCTGCTTTGGCTAAGGAGACCAGCTGAGGACTGAAACAATGTATTCCTTGGAGCCAGGCATGTAAAATGAGGACGCTTTTCTTTCCAAAGAAACCTTGGTGCCCCCAAATGGAAAAATCTAGCTCTCAAAACACGAGCCTGTTGGCTGCTCTCTGGGTGAAAGATGCTGCCCGTGAGGAAGGAAGAGAACGTGTTTTATTTTGCAAAGGCCAAAGGTTCTTTCAGAGGTTTCTTCTGTCTTCCGAGGTGGGAACTGAATGCTGAAGCCAGTGACAGTTCATAACAGCGACACCTGGATCTGGCTCCTTGCCAACTCAGGAGGGTCTCTGACATGTTCATGGAAACACTCAGGAAACTGGACCCCACAGGGTTAAATGCCCAGTGTCACATGGCAGCTGGCCACAGTGGTGACACCAGCACCCAGGGCTTCCGGCACCTGGGCACACTGGCCTGGGCTCTCTGAACTCTTCCACTGGGAGATGGGGAAAAGGAAGAAAGAGCTGGCTCGTGGAATCTGGTTCCCATTTGCCTGGATCCCCCTGGTTTTCCACTCCTCATATTTTGGTGCTGCCTGCTCCAGAGTCAGCCCAAAGGCAAAGGTCTCCCCAACTGGCCTTTATTCTTCTTTCTTTTTTTTTTTTGGCCATGCTACGGAGCATGCAGGATCTTAGTTCCCCAACCAGGTATTGAACCCATGTCCCCTGCTTTGGAAGCTTGGAATCTTAACCGCTGGACCATCTGGGAAGTTTGATAGCCTTTCTGATGTTTGCATTACCGCCTCTGTTGCTGGCTCTGTGAATGGGAAGGTCATCCCTCTTAGATCTTGACCCTGGCTCTCTGATGTGAGGATAAATCTGGGGTCTTTGTCTCTTACCAACCTCCCAGGACTTCACGAAGGGGTAAAGCCCTTGGAGCGTCCCATCAACTCCCTGCAATGTGCGAGTTTTTGCCCCAGGGTCCTCTGTAAGAGATGGACATGGTTCCACTCAGCACTCTGACCCACTGCTCCAAGGTCCTCATTTCCCGCCAGACTGAGGTCCTTCTGCCACCTACTTGGTTCTTGACTCAGGTGTTGTCCTTGCTGATGAGGCCAGTTGTCTCATATTCTCTGGGTGCCTGCCTCTCTCGGATGCTGCTCCTGGATGGATCTGGCACATGGGCTCCGCTGGTGCTCAGCCTCCTTCTGACTCACTGTCCCCCTCCTCCACCCCCGGGACCAGGACGTCTGCCCATGATGCCGCCTGCTCTTGGCCACATGGCATTGCCTTCAGGATAAACATCTCTGGGTGACACAAGATTGATGCCTCCTTAAAAGACTTCCTGTAGCTCGCACAATGCCCCCTTTGTAGAAATTCCTGTTTTACTGCAGGGCGACGGCTTGCTGAGACTGAGCCGCTCCTTACCAAGACTGTGGCCCCCCCTCACCCCAAAGCTTTCAAGAATCAGGAATTTGGAGCAGCCATGGTGCCTGCTTCCCAGTTGGGTTTCTGCTGTGAGTCTGGACAGAGTCCAGATTGGAGCCCTGAGCTGGGGCATTCAGACCCCTTACAAAGGACTCTCCCCCAGGAAAGTCATCCAAGACACAGCTCCCAATCTCTTACTTTGGAGCCGGGAGCTCCCACCCCCATTAGCCTCAACTCTGCTCAAACCTCCAATGACACAGGCAGCTTGGACAATCCCCGTAACGCAGCCTGGGCATCAATATCCAGGCAAGAAGGTGGGTCATTGCTTTTCTATTTTGCATGGAAAGTATCTGAAAGGTACATTTCACCTTATTCTCTGGTGGCCTCCGTGAGGCAGAAGGTCGCTATGGGCAATGGCAGGTCTGTCACCCATGCTGTGACAGGTGGCAGGGAGCACTTGCATAAGACACAGGAGAGCAGAAAACACTCGCTACATTCCTCTCCTTTGTGCCCAGAGCTCCCTCGGGAGCTGGATCACACAGGGAAGCTGGCTCTGCTTCTACTCTCTCAAACTCCCGAATGTCTCTGCTAAAGATCAATTGCTTAGTTATCTCATAATTATAAAGCTAATGCATGCTCATTGCAGGAAATGCAAAGGGGGTAAAAGAAGGCAAGGATGATAAAAATGATCAGTCAACATCATCTCTCTATCATCCCTCCCCTTGGACATGACCATCATTAAATTTTTTTTTAATGGAAGTGAAATTCACATGATGTAAAATTAACCATTTTAGTGTGAGCAATTCAGGGACTTCCCTGGTGGCCCTGTGGCTAAGACTCTGAGTTTCCAATGCAGGGGGCCCAGGTTCGATCCCCGGTCAGGGAACTAGATCTTGAATGCTCCAACGTAGATCGAAGAATCTGCATACCACAACCAAGACAGGTGTGGCCAAACAAATAAATAAATAAATTGTGAGTAATTTCAGTGGCATTTACTACATTCATAATGTTTTGCAATCAACACCTCTATCTAGTTCCAAAACCTTTCTATCACCCCATGAACCATAGCCCACCAGGCTCCTCTGTCCGTGGAATTTTCTGGCAAGAATACTGGAGTGGTTGCCATTTCCTTCTCCAGGGGATCTTCTTGATCCAGGGGTCGAACCTGCCTCTCCTGCATTGGAAGGAGGATATTTTACCACTGAATCACCTGGGAAGCCTCTAGGGAGTTACTGCATATTAATCTGTAACTGGTAACTGTGGGCTTCCCAGGTGGCCCTAGTGGAAAAGAACCCACCTGCCAATGCAGGAGATGTAGGAGACACAGGTTCAGTCCCTGAGTCGGGAAGATCTCCTGTAATCCTCAAGGACCAAGGAGCTGGGTGGGCTACTGTCCATAGGGTTGCAGAGTCAGACACAGCTGAAGTGACTTTGCGTGTATGCACAACCTACATATTACCTTGACTGAATTTCAGAGCATAAAACTATACTCCAATACAAATTAATTTTAAAGTGTATACATTAATATACATTTAAATTAATTTTTTGAAAAATGTATGTTACAAATGTAACCTCTATCACAGTCAAGCTCTAGACTATTTCCAGCACTCCAGAAAGGTCCTTTGAACACTTTTTTAGTTAGTCTCCCCTTTGTCCAATCCAACCAACCTCTCTTCTGATTCCCATGTCTTTTATTATCAGTTCTGAAGTTCCAGTAAATGGAATTGCCCAGTGTATTTTCTTCTTTGTTTATCCATATTTCACTCTGCACTATCTTTTTTGAGATTCATCTATGCTGCTTCATGAATCAGCAAAGTTTTTCTTTATTGTTGCTGAGGAAGTACAATTCAATGGTATGAATAAAAAATAGCAGCATGAATATAACATTTTATGAGTAGATAATTTATTCATTTGTTCTCTATTGATGGATGTTTTACTGAGTTCTATTACAAACTATCTCCAACCTCACAAGCAATTTTGAAATATGTGCAATCTAGAAAAATGGTAGAGATCAACTTACATGCAAAGCAGAAACAGTCACAGATGTGGAGAACATAACCTCGCAAGCCATTTTCACTGTCTGCCTCATGTCACTGGTTGGTTCTAACACTTTGCATGTGTGCATGCTCAGTCACTTCAGTCATGTCCGACTCTTTGTGACCCCATAGACTATAGTCCACCAGGCTCCTCTGTCCACGGGATTCTCCAGGCAAGAATACTGGAGTGGGTTGCCATGCCCTCCTCCAGGGTGTATTTCAGACCCAGGTATCAAACCTGCATCTCTTGCATTGCAGGTGGGTTCTTTTCCACTGAGCCACAGGGAAGCCCTCTAACAGTTTTCTGAGCAGTTTTATTATTTGTGGGCATTCATGTTCTTCTGTTGGAATAATGAACATCCTTAAACACAAAGTTCTGTCCAGGATAGATGCTTGCCACATTGAAGTTGAGAACATTTCAAAAGCTTTTGACATACACAGTCACATTTCTGTCTCAGCACCCCATATCTGTATAAAGAACCTACGTACTGGGTGGTCACATGACTCAGTTCTGGTTAATGAGCTCCAAATGGAAATCCAATGGAGACTTCTGAGGTTGTGTTGCTTTTCTTATCTAAGTACCACTCCTCTTCCCTGGTATTTTTTTCACCTTGCTTCCACCAGGGACTTGAGGCTGGAGGTGGAGCAACCACTTTGAGGCCTTGAAGGGGTGTTCCCCAGTAAAGATGAGGAAGCAGAAGAACATTCTATCTGAGAGGCTGGGCATCTTCCACTGGCTTCAGAGGCTGAATCTGGGACCAATAAATGGAAACTTCAATAAAGAAGGTATCATTTGTAGAAAGAAGTTATTCCAATTAGGAAGTCAGTGAGTTCCTTCCTTATCAACAGAGATATTTCCACAGGAATGGAACACCCATTTGGGGAATAGGGGGAAGGGACTTGTTGTTGTTGTTTAGTCACTAACTTGTGTCTGACTTTTTGGGACCCCATGGACCACCAGGCTCCTCTGTTCATGGGATTTTCCAGGTAAGAATATTGGAGTGGGTTGCCATTTCCTTCTCCAGGGGATCTTCCCAACCCAGGGATTGAACCTGGGTCTCCTGCGTTGGCAGGCAGATTCTTTACCTCTGAGCCACCAGGGAAAGGGGTACAAGCAGAAAATAGTGTGACCTCTGATGCTCCTGTTACTCTGAATTTGATTTTATGACCCAACCTAATGGGTACATTTTCTGCCTTTGAGTCTGTCAAAGCAAAGTGGCCATAAGACGCCTTCCTTCCCTCCTCATCTTCAAAAGGACATTAGAATTCATCATATTTCTTATAAGACTTCAGAAAGTTGATGTATCCTTTAAAATTAAGCCCAGATCCCTCTACCTCTCCCAAGTACACACTCATCAATCTCTCTTCTGTGAGGTTTTATTAGAAGGTCTTTTGTGTGTATTAAAATTGCAAAATATCTACCCAATGCCAAATTCCAGAAATGCACAAACATGAAAAGGTTTAGTTTGTAAAGGTTTCTTATGACAGCTGCCACAGTGGTCATTAATATGTAAATTCCACTGGCTGAGAAGGTTGACTTTCGGTCATAAATCGCCTCTTTCCTCCTGATAATCCTGTCTGACAGCTACAGCTGTCTAGACAATGGAAAAATTAACACCATGAAGCAGAATAGTTTAGGAACCTTTGGAGCCAAATACTTAAAAACAAATTTTAAATCCAGGGTAAGAAATGTGAGACCAATTAGTTAATTATTCAAGGAATCCCTCCAGAGTACCAACTTTGACTAGTAAGACGTTATGCTTGAGAAGCATTTTAATATTGTGACAAAGTACTTTTCCATACATTATCCTCTTTGATCCCTTGGAATGTGTGATTTTATTTCTGAGACCTTCCTCCATGGTTGTAAAGACCACCAAAATGTGACACCCCAGCTCTCTAGCATCACCATCACCTTCTCTTCTTTAACAAATTAGCTCTTTGGGAGAAAAATGCAACCTCAGCTCATTCAGATATGTCAGTATGGGACCTACTTGAGAGAAAAGAAAATTATGTGTAAATCTTTATTTTTTTTCTACTTAACTCTTAAAATCCTTCTTTGGTTTTCCATTGCTTTGAGATCAAAGCTCCTCCAGTTTTAACATGATTACCAAGACCTGCATGATTTGGCCACTGTCAACTTCTTCCCAATCTCATTTCTTGCTAATTTCCCTTGATCCATTTTCCCTCTGTCCAAACAGGCCTTTTTAAAGTTCTTCCACTGACACCTCCTCTTCGACCTGTCCCCCCCATCTTTTCGTACATCCCTTCACCTGTTAAACACCTCCTTATTAAAAAGGCACTTCCTCAGGGAAAGACCCTTTCTCTTCTTCCCATACCATAGTAGATCAAGTTCTTCCATATTAGAGGTAAATAAACCACAGCTTTAGGGCCAAACCTGGCCCTTCATCTGCTTTTGTAAATAGTTTTATGTGCACACCACCACGCTCATTGGTTTATGTATTGTCCATGTATTGTCTATGGATGGTTTCTTTTCCCTTTAACAAAAAAATGTTCCCCAGAGTTACTGAAGTATGACTGACAAAATTGCATTTATTTGGGTTGTATATATTAGCAAAACAGCATGATGTTTTGCTATCTGTAGGCACTGTGAAATGAGTACTACAGTCAAGCTAAAGAACCTATCCATCCTAAAATAGTCGCTCTTTGTATGTGTGTGGTGAGAACACATGAGATCTACTGTCTTAGCAAATTTCAAGTATACAGTATGTTATTGTTAACTATAGTCACCATGGTGTGCTTTCGTGTTCCAGAGCCACTCTCTGACCGACATTTTTACTTGCCCCGACCCCTGGTCCTTGGCAAGCATGATTCTACTCTGTTACTGTGACTTCGACTATTGTTTTAGATTCCTCATATACTCGAGTTCGTGCTGTCTTTATCTCTCTGTGCCTGACTTATTTCACTTAGCATCAAGTCCTCTGGTACCATCTCTGCAGTTGCATATGGTGGGATTTCCCTTTTTTAAAAGACTGAATAATATTCCATTGTTTTATATATATATATATATATATATATATATTTGTTTTCATTGATGCACACTTAGGCTGTTTCCATGTCTTGACTACTGTGAATAATGTTTATGGCTATTTTCTTGATACCATGGTAGAGCTGAGTAGTCGCAACAGAAATCATATGGCCTACGCAGCCTACAGGACTTACTCTCTGGCCCTTTATGCAGAAGTTTGCAGACCCAGACCCCTGCTTCAGAGCATTGATCTTGGTTTGCAATGATATACTTGTTATTAAGATCATGTGGCAAATAGATTCAAGGACTTAGATCTAATAGGTGGAGTGCCTGAAGAACTATGGACAGAGGTTCTTGACATTGTACAGGAGGCAGTGATCAAGACCATCCCCAAGAAAAAGAAATGCAAAAAGGCAAAATGGTTGTCTGAGGAGGCCTTACAAATAGCTGAGAAAAGAAGAGACACAAAAGGCAAAGGAGAAAAGGAAAGATATACCCATTTGAATGCAGAGTTCCAAAGAATAGCAAGGAGAGATGAGGAAGGCTTCCTCAGTGATCAGTGCAAAGAAACAGAGGAAAACAACAGGATGGGAAAGACTAGAGATCTCTTGAAGGAAATTAGAGATACCAAGGGAACATTTCACACAAAGATGGGCACAATAAAGGACAGAAATGGATGGACCTAACAGAAGCAGAAGATATTAAGAAGAGGTGACAAGAATACACAGAACAACTATACAAAAAAGATGTTCATGACCCAGATAACCATGATGGTGAGATTACCCACCTAGAGTCAGACATCCTGGAATGTGAAGTCAAGTGGGCCTTAGGAAGCATCACTATGAACAAAGCTAGTGGAGGTGATGGAATTCCAGTTAAGCTATTTCAAATCCTATAAGATGATGCTGTGAAAGTGCTGCACTCAGTATGCCAGGAAATTTGGCAGTGGCCACAGGACTAGAAAAGGTCAGTTTTCATTCCAATCCCAAAGAATCCCAAAGAAAGGCAATGCCAAAGAATGTACAAACTACTGCACAATTGCACTCATCTCACATGCTAGCAAAGTAATGCTCAAAATTCCCCAAACTAGCTTCAACAGTATATGAACCATGAACTTCCAGAAGTTCAAGCTGGATTTAGAAAAGGCAGAGGAACAAGAGATCAAATTGCCAACATCTGTTGGATCATCGAAAAAGCGAGAGAGTTCCAGAAAAGCATCTACTTCTGCCTCATTGAGTACACCAAAGCCTTTGACTGTGTGGATTACAACAAAGTGTTGAAAACTCCTCAAGAGATGGGAATACCAGACCACCTGACCTGCCTCCTGAGAAATCTGTATGCAGGTCAGGAAGCAACAGTTAGAACTGGACATGGAACAACAACTGGTTCCAAATCAGTCAAGGCTGTATATTGTCACCCTGCTTATTTAACTTATATGCAGAGCACATCATGCAAAATGCTGGGCTGGATGAAGCACAAGCTGGAGTCAAGATTGTTGGGAGAAATATCAATAATAACCTCAGATATGCAGATGACACCACCCTTATGGCAGAAAGCGACGAACTAAAGAGCCTCTTGATGAAAGTGAAAGAGGAGAGTGAAAAAGTTGGCTTAAAGCTCAGCATTCAGAAAACTAAGATCATGGCATCTGGTCCCATCACTTCATGGCAAATAGATGGGGAAACAATGGAAACAGTGAGAGACTTTATTTTGGGGGGCTCCAAAATCACTGCAGATGGTGACTGCAGCCATGAAATTAAAAGACACTTGCTCCTTGGAAGAAAAGTCATGACCAACCTAGACAGCATATTAAAAAGAAGAGACATTACTTTGCCAACAAAGGTCCATATGCTCAAAGCTATGGTTTTTCCAGTGGGCATGTATGGATGTGAGAACTGGACTACTAAGAAGGCTGAGTGCCCAAGAATTGATGCTTTTGAACTTTGGTGTTGGAGAAGACTCTTGAGAGTCCCTTGGACTGCAAGAAGATCCAACCAGTTAATCCTAAAGAAAATCAGTCCTGAATATTCATTGAAAGGACTGATGCTGAAGCTGGAACTCCAATACTTTGGCCACCTGATGCAAAGAGCCAACTCACTGGAAAAGACCCTGATGCTGGGAAAGATTGAAGGTGGAAGGAGAAGGGGATGACAAAAGATGAGATGGTTGGATGGCATCACAGACTCTGGACATGAGTCTGAGCAGACTACGGGAGTTGGTGAAGGAAAGGGAAGCCTGGCGTGCTGCAGTCCATGGGGTCGCAGAGAGTTAGACACGACTGAGAGACTGAACTGAACTGAAGATTATGTGATTATCTCTTACTTCTTCTAGACTTTGGCCTAGAGTTGGACAGTTACTCAATTAAATATCATTGAATGAAAGGGGAAAAAATAGCTGGAGAAAAATAGAGGAATTTAAAAAGGAGAATGAAAGGAAGAGAGAAAGAGAAAAAAAGGAACAATAGCTGGGCATATTATGAACATCTGTGATGCTACAGATCAGTTCTTTTAAGTAGTCATGCTCTGTTTTCAGAAATTCTCATTCAATGGTTCTGGCTCTTTTTAAAAAAATTGTTTATTTGGCCACATAGGCTCTTAGTTGTGACACATGGTATTTTCACTGTGGCATGTGGGATCTCCTATTGTGGCAGGCAGGCTCTAGAGTGCAGGCTCAGTAGTTACAGCACTCGGAACTAATTGCCCCGCAGCATGTGAGAGTTCCCCAGCCAGGGATTGAACCCAAGCCCCTTGCAGTGAAAGTTGTGTGTCCTAACCACTGGACTGCCAGGATACTCCCCAAATGGTTCTTTTAAGTGCCTTTGTTTTGGACCGGCTCAGTATGCAGCAATAACTCACTGGAAAACACCGTGACTGAGCTAAGTGACAAAAAAGGTATCTCATGAAGGTTGGCTATTTATGGAAAGTCATTGAAATGGCCTCTCTGCTTCCCATGCACTTCTGTGTTGGCAGGGCAAACACTTTTATGCTCATTTTTCCAGATGAGGAAATTCAGTTCAGTTCAGTCACTCAGTCGTGTCCGACTCTTTGTGACCCCATGTACTGCAGCGTGCCAGGCTTCCCTGTCCATCACCAACTCCTGGAGCTTAGTCAAACTCATGTCCATTGAGTTGGTGATGCCATCCAACCATCTCATCCTCTGTCGTCCCCTTCTCCTTCCTCCTGAGGAAATTAACACAGGTTTAATTAATTCAATGAATGTATCGGGGACCTAATATGTGCATTGTTTTGTCACCGTACGAACTACAGAGCTACTTTGTTTTATAGTTGGTGGGGACACATGGGAATCTTTTATAATACAAGTCTTTTTAAAAAGTGGGATGATACGAATCTTTTAAAATATCTCTCTCTTTCCAGGCCGGGGAAGCTGTGACTTTCTAACATTTAAGTAGGACATGGAGAGTGTTTTAAAGTAAGTTTCCAAAGACGGGACAGGGCTGTATTCCTGGTGGTGGCTGCCAGGAACACACGTTGTGGAGAAGGGTGACTTTGACAAATATATGGAACAGTATGAAGGGGCCAAGCTTCTGTTCCAGAAAATAGCAATTGTTGGCAGTATAGGTTTAGATTCTACCTTGACTTTCCCCGTCTCCACCTCTTTCCCTCCTTCCAAAAAGATTCTTTTCCTATTTTATATTTTTAACAAGGAAATGAAAAGAATTGGCATGAAATGAATTATGTCTTTCCCAGCATACACTTGTCTTCTGCTTGACGGTGGCCAGGATTCATCCCAGGTGGCACAGTGTTAAAGAATCCCCCTGCCAATGCAGGAGATGCAGGAGACTTGGGTTCGATCTCTGGGTTAGGAAGATCCCCTGGAATAGGAAATAGCAGCCCACTCCAGTATGCTTGCCTGGAGAGTTCCACGGACAGAAGAACCTAGTGGGCTGCAGTCCATGGAGCTGCAAAGAGTTGGACACAACTGAGCGACTAGGCATAGGACTCATCACAGCCATGCTTCCTTGTGGAGATGTCCCGTGTTGACGGGTGGTGGGGGACCATGTGGGTCAGTGAGTGGCAGTCTGTGAGTTTCCATGAGGGTCTGTGTTTGGAGGTTGATGGAGGGTTGTCTACTGTCTCAGGGTTTGAAGTGTGTGCTGATCTGAAGCAAATGTAATAACCCACCACGGGGCAGTCATATATTCTGTTCCTCCCCTAAAACACAACACCCTTGACTTGAGTCCAAGGAACAACTAACTGGGGGACAAATGTGTGTATAGACACTGGTACCCTGGACATCTCAATAAGAATTGATACCCTGTAAGTCCATAAGTAGTGACAAAGGTCTAGAAACAATGGTTGTTTTTTTAAATGTTTTGTTGTTGTTGTTGTTGTTTTTTTTGGCTGTGTGGCATGTGGGATCTTAGTTCCCTGATCAGGGTTTGAACCTGCACCATCCTGCATTGGAAGCATGGCATCTTAACCACTGGACTGCCAGGGAAGTCCACCACAGTTAGTTTTTTACAGTTGAAGTATCTGATGGAACACCTTCAAAGGGTAGAGGTATTGTAAATTCCCAATAGAAGGATAATTTTGCAACAATAGTTTGGAGCCTGAAGGGGGAAAGATCTGGAGCTAAATGCATAGGGAGTTGGCAGAAATGCAGGCATAAAAATTCAACCTGAAAAGGCCACAGGAGTTTTCCACCCAAAGAGTGATTCTGAGCCGAAGTGAATGAACCAGAACTGAAAGTCTCAATTTCCTTCCTGCGTTGTAGGAAAATTGGGAATCTCACTCCTCTCTGGGTTCCAGTGGAAATAATTGTCTGCTCCCTTTCAAATGCTGAAACCAAGAGACGGACCATTTCACGCCTGGGGCTTTCTCTTGTGTCTCCCCCCCCCCCCCACCCCGTATCTTCTCATCACAGCCGTTTTCCAAGCCAAGCATCACCCAGCCACCCCTGCCCCAACCACTCCGAGATCACAGGACAATTTTAAGTTCTGTGAAAGTGACTTTGGTATTTGGTTTAGGAAAAAAAGTGGCTTATTTAACTCAATTTGAGCCTCCCCCAGGACAGCCCATGATAAAATGCCAGAGGAAGGTGGGTCTCTGCCTTGACACCCAAGCAACGCAGTCCTGCCCCCTCAGATATGACAGTGCGTGCCAGACCCATGGGACATGAGATTTGGTGTCTGCTTCCAGTCTGCTGTTAAAAATGTCTTATCCTGGGGCTTTTCTGGGGCTTCCCTTGTGGCTCAGTAATAAAGAATCTGCCTGCCAATGCAGGGGACCTGGATTCGATTCCCAATCCGGGAAGATCCTACATGCGGCAGGACAACTGAACCCATGAGCTACAGCTACTGAGCCAGTGCTCTAGAGCCTGGGAGCTGCATCTACTGAGCCC
Organism: Muntiacus reevesi; assembly: GCF_963930625.1. NCBI lineage: Eukaryota > Metazoa > Chordata > Mammalia > Artiodactyla > Cervidae > Muntiacus > Muntiacus reevesi. The sequence continues at coordinate 21,781,413 of NC_089261.1, forward strand.
ATGTGTCTATAGCCCATGCTCTGCAACGAGAGAAGCCACTGCAGTGAGAAGCTTGTGCACTGCAATGAAGAGTCGCCTCGCTCACTAGAGAAAGTTCGATCACAGCAATGAACACCCAGCACAGCCATAGATTAATTAATTAAAAACACAAGTGACTCCTTTTAAAAAATTGCCTTATTCCCTCATCTGACAGATGTGCCAGTAGATGAGGTTAACAGAGAAGTAAGCTCCGTGTTCCTGGGAAGAATAGAACTTTACAAACCCCAGGTGCCATGATTAGTTGCATTAAGGTGGAGCCATGCATGACAGGCATCTCCCAGACCCTCGTCCCCTCCTGCTGAAACCTCAGTTCATGTCAGCGCAAAGCAGCAGAGGGCTCCTTGCCAGCCTCTGGGAGGGGTCAGAGGTGCCCCGAGAAACAGATCTCTGAAAATAGAATTGGATAGAGGAGATTCAAGTGCTTCTCTGGGACAATTAAGGAAGTCCTGGAAAAATCAATTTGTCCCCATGCCTTTGAAGCTGACTGTGACAGAGGAAACTGAAATTCTGTTCTTGCAAGTGGTAGGAAACCTCTGTGCTCGGGGTGTCTGCTCCTGAAAGAGGCTGTATCTAGGGAGGGGAGTTGCCTCTGCTCAGGGAACCGATGATAAGGCTCCCAGAGGGGGTGTTTTGGGGATGCTTGGGGGCCAAGGGTTGATATATATATAATTTAGGACTGTGGGCTTTTTTTTTTTTTTTACTTTTTAAAGTCTTTTATTGAATTTGTTATAATATTGCTTCTGTCATTTTTTGGCCACAAGGCATGTGGGATCTTAGCTCCCAGACCATGGGTCGAACCCCTATTCCCTGCATTGGAAGGTGAAGTCTTAACCCCTGGAGCACCAGGGAAGTCCCAGGGCTCTGGTTTTTAAATGATATTCTATGATGGTCCTGGGGGGAGGATAGGGGTGCCCAGGGGCCAGTAATGTCCTTAAACTTGGCTATGGGCAGTAGGGGGACTGCCCTGGGCCTGGGACTTAGGGAGCTGACCCTGGCCAGGCTCTCCCCTTAGAGGACATGAGTCCAAGGGTGGGTGTGAGAGGAAGCCCCTACCCTGCCCCACCCTCAGCCCAGCCCTGACTCCAGACAACGCCTGGTACCTGGGACCCCAGATTTCCTGGTACCCGGGACCCCTGAATCCCTGCCCAAATATCCTGGGCCTGGGATAGACCACCTTGCTGGTGTGTGGGTCTCCAGATGTGAGGGGTGGCCCACAAGCAGCTTTCAGGGGACGTGAGTGGGGCTGGGTGTGCAGAAGGCTCTTTGTGGTGCAGAATATATGATGTATTCCTGCCGTCCAGTACAGGTACATGCTGTGTGTGTGTATGTGCGTATATGGGGGTGTGTGTGTGTGTGTGTGTATGTGGATATGTGTGGGTGGGCATGTAGTTGAGAGTATATCATTCTATTTCCACTTCCCTCTGTTAAACACTTTTGTGAACTTTTCTGTATTTTGGAGTACGCTTGATTAACCATATTGTGTTAGTTTCAGCTGTACAGCAAAGGGATTCAGTTTCCATTAAAATTCACTTAAACCAGAAGTTGGGTTTTTCTAATGCCCTGTTGGCATCTTTGGAGGCCATTCTATGCATCTCAGTGATTTAAAACTGAGCAGGTGTTAGGGTTAGAGTTGGTTCTACAGACATGACCAGGGGTAGAAACACCAGAAAACACTGGGAGAGACACAGGACATTATCCAGATGCAACATGCTGTGGTTGCTGCAGTGATTTCCTTGCTCATGAAGGAGGACTCTTTTTTTTTTTTTTTTTGAAGGTTCTTTAACTTTCCACAGGGGCATCCCAGGAATTCAAGTGTGGGATGCTGTATACGCACATTTTCTGTTCCTCCCATGGGCATTCTAAGGTGGGGTTGAGGGGTTTGTGTGGGCTTAACAAGTGCTGCCTCAGCTTTTGTGCGCCACTTTCTCTGCACGACTGTGAGATTCAGGGGGGCACCTGGTCTTTAGGCTCCAGAGAGAAGTGACTCCTACAAAGGAAGACTGAGTAGTTTGTGGAATAAGAGGTGTTTTGGGGAAAAGACTTGTGTGTATGTATTTATATTTATGTGTGTATGTATGTGTGTATCTGTCCATGTATATGTGTGCATGTGTGTGTGAGTATATGTGTGTGTGTGTGTGTGTGTACATGTAGTATCATGAGATTTGTGATCTCACATCACAGTCTCTAAAAATCACACATCAGACCATTCTGGAGGTGGCATTTTATTTTCATTTTAATGTAATTTTTATCTAGTTTTTAAAAATTTAGACCCAGGACAGCCAAAAATTAATAAATAAATAAATTTACAGCTTTATGGTTTTTTTGTTTTTGCTTTAAAATACATCATTTTATTCAATCTTTATAACAAGTGTGTGGATAACACAGTACATTGCTTTATGGTTTTTTAAAAAAAATATTGATTTGGCTGCACTGGGTCTTAGGCGCAGCACACAGAATCTTTGCTCTGCATTCAGCATGCAGGATCTTTACTTGTGGCTTGCAAACTCTTAGTTGCAGCATGTGGGATCTAGTTCCCTGGCTAACGATAGAACCTGGGCTCCCTGCATTGGGAGCATGGAGTCTTAGCCACTGGACCACCAGGGAAGTTCCTTTTAAAAAAATGTTTGTGGAGGTGGCATTTGAAAGCCCACCTTATCCGCTTCCTCATTTAGGAACTAAGTACCAGAGTGAGGAAGGGACTGTCCAAAGTCACCCCTGAATCAGAGCCCAGAGCCCTTAGCCCTGCCCCCAACCCTGAGAGAAGCCTCACCATCCTTCACGCAACATCTATGGCTGAAGAGAGGAATTGACATAGGACATCTCAGGAGTAATTTTTAACTACTTGGGCTCTGCTCTGTTAATTTCCCAGACAAACTGGCTTCTGTCTGTTTTGGTTACAAGTGACAGAAACTCGGTTAAGCACTAAAAATAATTTCTTGTCTCATCTCTCTGCAACTGCTGACTTTGGGCGTAATTGGAAATAGGGGTCTAAACTGTGTAAGCAGGATGCTCTTTTCCCCCACTCTCTTTTTCTTCCGAATTCTTGGCCCCATCTTTTCCTCACTGAGTGCATCCTTGAGCTTTTCCTGGTGGCCACTGGCACTTTCGCCCCTGGCCGTCACAAGATGGCAGCACCAGATCTAGTGCTTCAAAACAACAACAACAAGAAGCAGAGGAAGTTCCTTGGTCCCAGCATTCCCGTCAACATCCCAGTGGCTTCTCATTGGCTCCTATTCAGTCACATGACCACCCCTGAACCAATCACTGTGGCCTTGGGTCCCTGGATCCCTGCATGAAGCCCCATCTGTATCCTTTATTATATCGTTTATTATTGGAGTTAGTCAGGGACTGACACCATAGAAGGTGATTGAGAGCCTTTCCAAAAGAAAATGCATGGAAGTTGGGCAGCAAAAGCATCAGCTCTCTGCTTGATCAAATCCTATTATGATAAAATAAGGATATTTAAAGGCTCTCAAATTTGCCTAAACCGGGGGGCAGCCCAGACCTTTGTTCATTGATCTACCTGCATGAGCGATGACCTTGATTTCCTAGGTCCATAAGATTGACCCCATGTCTCCACGTTCTTTGAAATTTATAAAACCTTTTCACATCCAGGGTAGGGCCTGAGGGCAAAAAATAAAATCGCTTGTTTAATTGAATCAATTACTTAATATTCGAAAGCTTTATGATGATGTAAAGCACAAGTTTTATATACAGGGCACAAGAGGTTTTAATAGACTCGACTTGTGTTCCAAATTAAAACAATGTTAAATTCTTGAGTAACCCTAGCAGGGAGAAAGAAAGAAAGGGGAAAAAAGAAAAGAAAACCCCTCTTATTTCCAAATCACTACCAGTGGAATTTTAAAAATTATTTACACACTTAGCCATGAGTCCCTTTATACATGATGGGTTTGGCAGGAACGTCTGAAGCAATAATTTAAAACAGAGGTTGGAAATGTATATAAGGAACTCCCCCTCTTTTCCAAAATAAATGTACCGTCAGATCCACAAAGAGGTGACTTTTCCTAAGAAAAGACCATAACTCTGGGAGCTGGGGGCCTGTGGGTGCTGTCTGAGTTAAGCTGACAGCACAATGTGCTTACTTTCTGTGGATTCTACAATGAAGGGAACGATGATTCCTTGAGGTACAGTGGAAAGAAAGACTGATCCCTTGTCACAGATTATTTCATTTGAATTTAGTCTGGACTTACAGGCTTAGATGGAATTGTGAATACATGGCAGTGTTTTGTGGTTTGTTTGCTTAATTCACCAGTCATTATTTTTTGAACTTTTTAAAAAAATGGCTTAAGGTATGTGGAAGCATTTTTCCAAATATTTATTTTATGTTTTATCTGGCTGCATCGGGCCTTTGGCAAGTGGCATCTTCATTGCAAAGAGTCAGACACGACTTAGAGACTGAACACCAACAGCGACTCTTCATTGCAGTGCAGGCTCTTTGTTGCAGCGGACAGATTCTCTAGCTGTGGCACTGGGCTCTAGAGTGCACGGACTCGGTAGTTGCAGGCCATGGGCTTAGTTGCCCTGAGGTATACGGGATCTTAGCTCCCCGACCAGGGATCGAACCTGAGTCCCCTGCTTTGGAAGGTAGATTCTTAACCACTGGACCCCCAGGAAAGTCCCTCTACTGAACTTTATATTGAGTTTTGTTCTAAAATACCAAGGAGACTCCATTCTCTGCCCAAGGATGTAGACATCCCAAAGACAAAAGACTGTGTCACTGATGAAGGGGCTAGGTCACCAGGTCCCTTCCAGTAAGGGAAGGGGCCAGTGTTGAATGGCCATTTGGTTATACAGAAATGGGGTGGAAAGACTGCCAGCAGGGAAGGAAGAGACAGAACCTAGTTTCAAAGCCCCTAAAGCGTTCTTGCTGCCTCTCAGAGTGAGCATCTGTAGGGCATGCTGCCCAGGGCCCCACCTGTGCCTCTCAGTTGGCCATTGGCTCTGCTCACCTTCTAGCTGCCACTGCCTGAAACCCAGAAGGTCGCTTTGCCCACCCAGTAAACTGGAAGTGCCGGGGGATCTCCACCCAGTTGGAAACCCTCAATGAATGTCTCTGGGCAACTGATGTATAAATCCTTAGTTCCCTCCCTCCTCAGGTAGCCTAACCCTTCTTTCAAAAAAAAAAAAAAGAGCTTTTCTATTTTGGAATAACTTCTTTAGACTTACAGGAAAGTTGCAAAATAGCACAGAGAGTTCTCGTATACTCTTCACCCAGCTTCCCCTGATACTGAAATCTTACACGTTTATTCAAAGATCAAAACTAGGAAGTTGATGTTGATAGGATGCGATTTAACTGGACAATAAACCTTACCCGATTTTCACAATTTTTTCCACTAATGTCTTTTTACTGTTCCAAGATCCCTCCTGGGATCTCACAGTGCAGTGAGCTGGGGGGTCTCTTTGGTTTCTTCTAACCTGTGACAGTTTCTATCTTTTCTGGTCTGGCCTGACCTTGACATTTTTGAAGAGTTCAGGCCAGTGATTTTTGAGAATGGCCCTCAGTTTGTGTTTGTCTGAGGTTTTCCCATGTTTAAAACAGAGATACATTCACATTTAAGTGTACTTAAAATGTGTCTCAAATTTAGAGATTTAAAATGAGATACATTTATTTATTTATTTATTTATTTATTTTTATTTTATTGGCCGCACCGTGTGGCTTGGGCGATCTCAGTGCTCTGACCAGGGATCAAACTGGTGCCCCCTGCAGTGGAAGCATGGAGTCCTAACCACTGGACTGACAGGGAATTCCCTAACATGAGATTCACTTTATTTTCATTTATTTATTTTTTAAAGGATATTTATTTATTTGGCTGCTCTGGGTCTTGGTTACGGCTCACAGGATCTTAGGTTGTGGCACGCGAACTCTCAGTTGTGGTATGTATGATGTAGTTCCCTGACCAAGGATCGAACCCCAGTCCCCTGCATTGGCAGTTCAGTGTCTCAGCCACTGGACCACCAGAGAAGTCCCGAGATACATTTTAAAGTGAAATACATTTTTGGCAAGAAAGCCAGAGGGACAGTGTTGAGTTGTTCTCTGTGGCGGCATAGCTGAGGCAGATGTGGTCGATAAGTCTTCCTGCTAGTGAAGTTAACCTTGATCCCTTGGTTAAAGTAGAAACTTTCTCCCTTGTAACATCACCGTTTTCCCGCTGTAATGAATAATGCTACTGGGGAAACCCTTGGAGACCTTGCAAATATCCTGTTTCTCCTCAAACTTTGGCCCAATGATTGTAGCATCCATTGGTGGGTCTTGCCTGTGGCAGTCAGGATTTGGGGAAGAACTCTAATAGCACATTATTTTCCACAGTAAGTTGTAGGAATAGTCACACTGTGCTGTCGCTCAGTCATGTCAGACTCTTTGTGACCCCATGGGCTGGAGCCCGCCAGGCTCCTCTGGGATTTCCCAGGCGAGAATACTGGAGTGGGTTGCCATGCCCTACTCCAGGGGATCTTCCCAACCTACAGATTGAATCCGGGTCTCCTGCATTGCAGGCAGATTCTTTTTCCATCTGAGCCACCAGGGAAGCTCAAGAATACTGGAGTGGGTAGCCAATCCCTTCTCCCGGGGAACTTCCTGACCCATGAATCTAACTGAAGTCTCCTGCATTGCAGGTGGATTCTTTCCCAGCAGAGCTACTCGAGAAGCCATCACGTTAAGCTGGATCAATAAAAACCATGTCACATTACAGCGTTTTTGATGCAGCGTTTTGATACAGGTTTTGATGCAGATGAGTGATGAGAAAACTTTTAGTGTTCAGACCTGTCTGGAGTTCAGATTTGTGGGTGAGGGGTTGTGGATTTGTGTCTTGTTTCCTGACATTAGAAGTGAGGCTGATCTGAGAAACTGGAAGTATGATTCCTGCATTGCTGCAAACTGTCCCTCTGATCTTTGACCAGATCAAGCAGACTCTGGTACAAAATGTTGCTTCTCTGTTTCTTGGAAGCCAAGTTGTGCTTTTGGGGGGAGAAAGAGGAATGCCTTTGTGGTAGGGGATGTGGGTGAGCTGGAGAGATGCAGAACCAAAAGTTGAAAGTCATTGCGGGTTTGTCCTCCCTCCTCCCAGGGTCAGGCCAGATTCTCTGGAGCTGGTGCAACCCCCCGTCTCCCAACCACCACCACCTTTATCATCCCTCTGGATTTAAGGCATCCGAGGTACCCTAGAATGGCCCTGTTTCCTTGGAGAGTGTCTCAGAAATGGAGAAGCGGTTTGGCAAAGAAAGGGCTACTTCACTGCAAGGAAAAATACACACCCACTGTCAGTTTTTTTTCATTTAACCCCACAGTCCTCTAAAGGGTGTGCACTGGGGACTAAAATTCATTCGGCACCATTTAGCAAAGAACGGATTTGAAACATGTAAATGGAACTTTGAAAATATAATGGAGCACAGATCCTTCTCTTGCAGAAAAGACATTTTAAATAAGAGGTCTTTCAGGTTCCCCCCTCTTGCCTCCATCTGATTTATAGGTTTGTGATTAACCATGACATTGACCAGTCAGATCCAAAGTGGACGCTGCTGGAGGTTCATCGGGGCCAGGCGGGCAATCTTGTCAAAGAATCAGCAAGTCAGCGCTTGTATTCATCCCCTGCCTCAGCTGTAACAAATTGCTGTGACTTAGAGGCTTAAACCAACATGCATTTATTATCTTGCGGTTCTGGAAGTCTGAAGTCTGGAAATGGGTCTCTCTGAGCTAAAGTGGAGGTGTCAGCAGGGTTGGCTCCAAAGTTCTAGGGGAGAATCTGCCTCTTGACTCTTTCTGCTTCTCTATAGAGCCTGTCCTGTCCCTTGGCTCATGGCCCCTTCCTCATCTTCAAAGCCAGAAATGACCATTTGAGTTTTTTCTCATGCTGCGTCCCTCTGGCCTTCTCTTCTTCCCTTTTCCATCTTTTAAGAACTCTTATGATTACAATGGGCCCAACGGGATGATCCAAAATTATGTCCTTATTGTAAAGCCAGTTGTTTAGCAACCTTAATTCCACATGTAAACCTAATTCCTCTTTGCTCTGTAACCTAACAGATTGACAGGTTTGGGGAAGTAGGCCATGGACATCTTTGGGAGGCTGCTATTCTGCCTCCCCAGGGTGGACACCACAAGTCACACAAGAGGACTTGAAAGCCTGGGCAAGGAGGTGAGAAACTCCTGTGTACCCAGTAAAATTCACCAGAATAATAGCTAACCTTTATTAAATGCTTACCATGAACTTGACCCATTACAGACTTTATCTCATTTAATTCTGTGAAGTAGATGCAATTATTCTACCCATGTTACAGAGGAGGAAAAGCAGAGGCTTGTGAAATCAAATAAATTAGCTAATTCAGTTTTAATAGTCACATGTGGTCCATCAACAGATGAATGGATAATGATGTGGTACATATATACATGGGCTTCCCTGATAGCTCAGCTGGTAAAGAATCCACCTGCAATGCAGGAGATCCCAGTTTGATTCCTGTGTTCCATCTACATGATGGAATACTACTCAGTCATAAGAAAGAACAAAGTAATGCCATTTGCAGCAACATGGATGGGCCTAGAGGTTTCAGACAGAGAAAGACAAATACCAGATGACATCACTCATATAAGGAATCTAAAAAAAGTGGTACAAATGAACTTACTTACAACAGAAATATACTCACAGATGTAGAAAACAAACCTATGGTTACCGAAGGGGAAAGGAAGAAGGGATAAATTAGGAGTTTGGGATTAACAGATACATGCTACTATGTGTAAAATAGGTAAACAACAAGGACCTCTGGATAGCACAGGGAACTGTCCCCAATATCGTCCAATAGCCTATAATGGAAAAGAACATGAAAAAGAATATATATATAAATTGTAAATCAACTATGTTGTGATTGTTCAGTTGCTAAGTCTTGTCTGACTCTTTGAGCTCCATGCACTGTAGCACACCAGGCTCCTCTGTCCTCCACTATCTCCTGGAGTTTGCTTAAATTCATGTCCACTGAGTTGGTGATGCTATCTAACCATCTCATCCTCTGCCGACCCCTTCTTTTGCTTTCTCTCTCCCAGCATCAGGGTCTTTTCCAACGAGTCGGCTTTTTGCATCAGGTGGCCAAAGTGTCAGAGCTTCAGCCTCAGCAACAGTCCTTCCAATGAATATTCAGGTTTGATTTCCTTTAGGGTTGATTGGTTTGATCTCCTTGCATTCCAAGGGACTCTCAAGAGTCTTCTCCAACATCACAGTTTGAAAGCTTCAATAAAAAAAGTTACATATGGCTAGAGGCTACCGCAAAGAGCAGTGCAGCTGATAAAGTAAAATTAATTAAATCAAAACTGAGCATAAATTAGTTAAAGTGTGGGCTAGCCAATGTCTCAAGTGCTCTACACACAGCCCAGCCTGGATGCAAACGGTTTCCTCACCTGCAGAAAGTTCTGCCAGGCAGCGCTGTTGGAGATAGTAAACTAAACATCTTTCTCAACATCACACAATTAGATAGTGGGAGAGTTGGGGTTTGAACGCAGTACCTTTGACTCAAGAGAACATGAGCTTGGAACCATCATGTTAGATGGATACTCAGTGTCCACTTCTGTCATCGGGCGTTGAAATGCCACATACGCTGGGTACAGCTTTTCTACATCTTTGTCCATCTGCATTGAGCACCTTCTTATGAATACATGATTTCTGGTTCAAATGCATCTTGGCATTTTCATTCAGCCTTTGAATACTTGCACCTGCTTGAGTTCACTGCAGAAACCAAACTTGGGTCACCAAGGCTGTTCAGCGTCCCCATTAGCTGCGTGGCACAAACTGGGCACCGCCGTCTTTCCCTTGCCCCTTTTCTTTGTGTGTGTGTGTGTGTGTGTTCCAGTGCTGGATATTGTCAGATGTTTTTACTTTTACTTATTTTGCTGCATTGTCCAGCTTACATGATCTTAGTTCCCGGACTAGGGATCAAACCCAGGCCCCAGGCAGACCACCAGGGAACTCTCCTCCCCTGCTCTTTCATTAGCCTTCCAAGGGTGGGTGGAAGACTTCCAAGGGGAAGGACACAGAGAGCTGAGGAGGATCACATCCAAGGAAAGAACAAGTTTTTATCAATCTCCTTGCCCTGCAGTGTTGGCTACGTCAGAGGTGCTGGTCAGCTGATCTCAGTGTGGACACTCATCCAATTTTCCTCTGACTTTTTCAGTGGAAATTTGCCAAAGAAGATGACCCATTTGACTGTAAGAATAACAACAACTTGTACTCAGAGGACACCTAGAATGTACCATGGCTCTAAGTGTGCCCATGAATAAAACAGTCACCCCCTGAGGCAGAAGTTCCATCTCCAGTTTCCAGATGGAGACACTGAGCTTTTCAGCCCCTCCCTGGGGTCACAGCTAGGAGTGATGGTGTAGGATTCAAACCCAGACTGCCTAGCTTCAAGTTCTGGGCCCTTCACCCTGTGCAATTTTTCCCCTACATCTTTTTGAAAAAATAACCAATTAATTCATTTTATTATTATTATTATTATTATTATTTTTGGTTGTGCTAGCTCTTCATTGTGGTGGCTTGTCTTGTTGCAGATCACAGGCGCTAGAACTCAGGCCTCAGTAATCGTGGCAGATGGGCTTAGTTGCTCCACGGCATGTGGACTCTTCCCGGACCAGGGATCGAACCTTGTCCTCTGCATTGGCAGGTGGATTCCTATCCAGTGTACACCAGGGAAGTCTCCCACTGTGTCTTGAATGTCGACCAGAGGTCATTTTGTTTCCTTTCTCAAGTGCCTGGCACATGTGGATGGAACCAGAGGACCAGTCTGCCTGATGTTAGCGAGAGTGCTCCCCTCTGCAGGGGAGCTGGGCTACAGAAGGCGTGGCAGGTGAGCCCAGGCCTGTCCGCTGTCTCAAGGTGTTCCCTACCCCTCCCTCCTGGGTCTCTGCTCTGGGCCCCTGGAGGTCTCTGGACAGGAGCAGCCTTGTCTGTGCCGAGCTCCAGGTTCCAGTGGAGTTGATGTGTTTCCTGAATCAAGGAGGAAAACCAGAGCTGGAAGGAATGAGAGGAACTATGTCCCACCTAGCCCCTCATGCTCAGAGCCTTGAACAATCGGGGACCAGATAAAGGCAGACTTTACCAGGAAGCTCCCACACTGGGCCACCCAACCCCAGGGCTCCCAAGGATGCAACTCAAATGTCATGCATGTTATGGGTACCTCATGCTTCCCAGGTGGCTCAGTGGTAAAGAACCGATCTGCCAATGCAGGAGACGTCGGCTCGATCCCTGGGTGGGGAAGATCCCCTGGAGGAGGAAATGGCAACCCACTCCAGTATTCTTGCCTGGCAAATCCCATGGACAGAGGAGCCTGGTGGTCTACAGTCCATGGGGTAGCAAAGAGTTGGGCACAGCTAAGTGACTGAGCGCGCGCGTGCACACACACACACACACACACACACACACACACACATGCGTGCACACACATGCCACTTTAGCCACTGGCTTCATTACCATCCCCTGTTATCCAGGCCTCTGAGATATTTCTCTTCACTCCAAGAAAGCTCCTTTTGTGCTGCTGTGAATTCCCAACCACAAGGGCCAGTGTACAGAACAAACAAATCAGCCTGAGGCAGACAGAAGTTTCCAGAATTCCTGGCCTGGCCAGACCAGCTCCTTCCTGAGCAGTGCGGTGCATGCCACATTTCACAGTTTACAAAATGACTTTTTTTTTTTTTTTTTTGGTTTTCACAAGGATATTTTTCCAAGAAAGTTTTGAGAAAGATAAACGATGCTCCCACAGGATTTCATGGAAAATGTTCACCCAACTTTCTGAATTGCCTCTGGGAGTCCAATCAGGGCTGGCAGGTCCCTGTGGGCTGAAGGACAATTGTCCAGCCTGCAGGGGAAAGTTTCCGGCTGCCTGACAGGGACTGAAATGCATCCAGAAGGACAGAGAAAAATATTTATTTTCAGCCTCGGGCGAAAATCTTAAATTCATAAATGTGTGAATTCCAGAGTCACGGAAGCAAAGTGTAAATTATTCAGGATTGTCTGTATTCTGCGGATAGATTGTGCAATGAGAGTGTTGAAACCAGAATGATAGGAATGAGAGAGATGCAGTTTATCTTATAAGAGTCATGCTTAAATAAATACTGGGGAGCGTTCAGGGCTATTTAAAATAAGACGTGGAGTTCTACCATGCGGCCACCTGACGCTGACTCCCACTGCTGTTTCTACTTCCACTCTTGCCGTGTTTTGGCTCTGCTTCCATTTCTGGTATTTTCTTTCAGTTCATTTACTGTTCAAACAGCCCTCGATTTTCAGGTCACTTTCCATATTTAACTTTAACCCTTTCTTCCCCCATCTGTTAATCCAGAAAACGCTTCACTATTGCTCTTTTTTCCTACTTACACTGAGCTGAACTATTTTTTTAATCTTAAAAGATGTCTTTAACCATTTGGAAATGTACAAAAATTACAAAGAATTAAGAGGAAAACAAATCCACAGGAATGGTCCAGTTCTCATATAATTCCTGCTCATATTAAAAAAAGTCCTAAATTTTATAAACACTTGAAAATGCAAACAGTACAGAGAAGTGCAACATGGAAGATGAACATCTCTCCTCTTTCGTGCAGACCCTCCTTTCTTCTGCTGCTTGATTTAGCAAAATAAGACACAGGATATTCAGTTAAATGTGAATTCCAGATAAACAGTATTTTTTAAAAAAATTATTTGATAGTTGTGTCATGTGAACTTTGAGTCGTGGCATGTGGGATCTAGTTCCCTGATCAAGGACGGAACCTGTGCCCCCTTGCTTTGGGAGCACAAAATCTTAGCAACAGGACCACCAGGGAAGTCCCATAAACAGCATTTTTTTTTTTTTTAGTATAAGTATATCCTACATATTGTCTGGGACACACTTATGCTAAATTTTTTTTGTTGTTGTTGATCTGAAATTCAGTTTTAACTTGGCACCCTGTCTTGTGCCTGGCAATCCTACCCCTTCCCTGCCTAGACCCTCTCTCCAATGCACATCTGTGGGGTACATCCTAGCAGTAGGATTGAGGGTCAGAAGGATCTAGAATTGAGACTGGGTTGGAGAAATTTACTGGAATAAATTGAGCACTGCAGTGAGCTTCATCCTGCTCATCTTCCTGGGAAACATTTTTTTTTTCAAGTGCTGGCAACAGCTGGATGCTTACAACAAAAGAAACAATCAACACACTGAAAAGATAACTTATAGAGTAGGAGAAAGTATTTGCAAATCATCTATCTGATAAAGGGTTAATATCTAAAATATCTAAAGAACTCCTACAGCTCAATAGCAAAAAAAATCAAATAACCTGATTTAAAAATGGGCAAAGGTCTCAACTAGATATTTTTCCAAGGAATATATACAGATGGTCAATAGATACATGAAAAGATTTTTGCTCAGCATCACTAATCATCAAGAAAAGACAAATTAAAACCATAATGAAGAACTACCTCATACCTGTTAGGATGTCTATCCACAAATGTTGGTGAGGATGTGGATAAAAGGGAACCTTTGTGCATGGCTTCCCTCATAGCTCAGTTGGTAAAGAATGCCTGTAATGAAGGAGACCCCAGCTTGATTCCTGGGTTGGGAAGATCCACTGGAGAAGGAAAAGGCTACCCACTCCAGTATTCTTGGGCTTCCCTTGTGGCTCAGCTGGTAAAGAATCTGCCTACAATATGGAAGACCTGGGTTTGATCCCTGGATTGAGAAGATCCCCTGGAGAAGGGAAGGGCTACCCACTCTAGCATTCTCTCCTGGAGAATTCCATGGACTGTACAGTCCATGTTGCAAAGAGTCAGACAGGACTGAGCGACTTTCACTTTCACTTTGTGCATTATAGGTAGGAATGTAAATTTGTAAAGCCACTATGGAAAACAGTGTAGAGTTTCCTCAAAATATTTAAAATAGAACTACCATACAATCCAGCAATCCCACTTCTGGGTATATAGCCAAAGGAGTTGAAATCATTATCTCAAAGATGCAGCATTATTCTTATTATATGCTCATGGCAGCATTATTCACAGTAGCCAAGACATGGAAGCAACCTAAATGTCCACTGACAGAAGAATGAATAAAGAAACTGTGGCTTGTAATTCGATGAAATGGTATTCAGCCATGAAAAAGGAGGAAATCTTGCCATTTGTGACAACGTGGATAAACTTGGAGGCTGTTACCCTAATTGAAACAAGCCAGGTATAGAAGGGCAACTACTGCATAAAAGAATTGAACTCAAAAGGAGATGGTAGAATAGGGTTGGCCAGGGGCTGAGGGGAGGAGGAAACAGGAAAGATCTGTCAAACGGCACAAAGTTTCAATTATACAAAAGGAATATTAATTCCTGAAGACCTCCTGTACATCACAGTACCTGTAGTTAGCAATACTGATTTGTAGGTTTAAACCTTGGTTAAGAGGATAAGTTTAATAAGTGTTGTTATCACACCCCAAAATAAAAGAGCAGGAAGACACTTCTGTAAGTGATGGATATGTTTATGGCATCTAATTGTGGGAATGGTTTCAAGGGTGTATATTTATTTCTAAACTCATCGAGAGCTGATGTGAAGATCAACAGTTTTTTTTTTAAGGGGGTGGGGACTTCCCTGGTGGTCCAGGGGTTAAGAATCCTCCTTCCAGTCCAGGAGACTTGGGTTGAACTCTGGATGGGCAACTAAGATCCACATGCTGAAGGACAACTAAGCATGTGCTCAGCAACTGAAGATCCTGCATGCTGCAGCAAAGATGCTGCATGCTGCAACTGAGACCTGACACAGCCAGTAAGTAAATAAACATTAAAAAAGTTAAAAAGGGGGTGGATCATATTTAAGTGAGTGAGTAGACCAGGAAGACAATGAGTCACAAGATGGCAGTGTTTTAGGAAATGGATTTTATTTGGAGTCTAAGGTTTGAATGATATGGAACATATGTGTATGCTAAGTCACTTCAGTGGTCTGACTCTTTGCAACCCCGAGGGACTGTAGCCTGCCAGGCTCCTCTGTCCACGGGATGCCTCCAGGCAAGAATACTGGAGTCGGTTGCCATGCTCTACTCCAGGGGATCTTCCCAACCCAGGGATCAAAACTGCATCTCCTGTGGCTCCTGCATTGCAGGCAGACTCTTTACCACTGAGCCACCAGAGAAGCCCTTGAATGATATTGGCCACACTGAATTCATGAAATGACTGGCTCTCACTGAATCTCATCTCAAAATGTAAGATTTATTAGCATTTGAAGAGCTGATGTATTTAAAATTCTCATCAGTCCCGGGATTTGATCATGCTGGTTTAGTGGACCCGGGAAGCAGCATCTCTTTTCCATCTTCTCAGTTTCCTCCCAATCTCTGGATAATCTCTGGGTCCTCTCTGGACGTTGGGCAGAAACCGCATGTGATTATCATCCCATTTGATCCGGTGTTCTCACACCTGCTCCTCCAATGGCAGGTCTGGTGTGTGTATTTACACACCTTCCACTGTTTGTTTTCAGATCAAATATGTGCGAAGGAAGCAGAGGCCATTCCTTGTTTGCTTTGCCTTGTGAAGCCGGGTCAGGTGATGGGTTGGACTCAGCCCCTAAATGCACTCAGTCACCCCAACCCACCCTCCCTTCCCCAGGACCCACCAAGAACCCTTGGCCCCTTAACCATGCTTTTCAAACTTTCTCAGTAATCACAGTCCATTTCAATATTCCAATCCATTACACTCACACACATGTACGGAGGTGAGAGTCAAAATATTTAACATCTGGTGGGGCCAAGAGGCTGACCCATCAGAATTTGGTCTTAAAGTGGAGCCAGGCCTTGGAAACCCCCTGCTGTGCCAGAAGTTAACCCTTTTGTTGCTGAATCTGAAAGGGGCTGTGGGGAGAGGGTATCCCAGGGCAGCAGGAGGAGGACATAGTCAGGCAGCAGTTGTCCCCCAACCAGTAGAAATGCATTTGAGTATTTTAACAATGGGTATAGTTGTAATGCCGAACGCCAGCTGAATCTCAGCTTTGTGTATATATACATACCTGAAACAAAAGTTCCATGAAGCAATATTACCTTTTCGGCTGTGATACTCTCTGATGTTGTTCTGTTTCATTCTGTTTTGTTCCACTTCACCCCAGCCCATTCTTTTGGTTAAAAAAGTGCTGACCCATAGCTTCTAAACTGATTTCACAACCCACTGATTGCTTGGGACCCACAGTTTGGAACACTTCTCTTTTCTGGTAGCTCTTAAACTTCTTCATGCCTAAGAAATAGCTGGGAAGTGTGTTACAGATGTAGATTCCCCATTCAAACCCTGCTGGGCTGCAGCCTTCATTTCAGAAGTCTTTCAAGTTCCCTAAGTGATGCTGATGAGGATGGTTTAAGAACTACTCTTGCAGAAACACATGTCCACCCTGGAATGTGAAACACAGACACACAGACATACACACACACACAGATACACACACACGCATACATACATCCTTTTCTGGATTCTCTGTGTTTTTCTGTTTATCTATGTGTCCAATCTGTATTGAAGGAGGGAAGATATTTTTAGTTGCAAACAAAGAAAACTCAATTGAAAGTGGTTAAAACAATGCAATGGATTTATTGACTTAAACTTGAGAGGTCCGGGGCTTCCAGCAAGGCAGGATCTCACAGCCCAGATGACATAGTAAGGACCCACTTTCTCTCTCTGCATTTATCAGCTCTGCTTTCTTTGTCTTGGTGCCACCTTGGTCTGAATCCAGGAGCTACAAGATGACATGCTTCCTTGGTCATATCCAACAGGAAAACGAGAGTCTATGTAAACAGGCCCTCTGGAATTAGGCTAAGTTGTCCTTCTTTGATCTGATTTAAACACAGCATTGGGGTAGGAGAATGGAACATGGCTTATGCCAATCAGACTCCATTCTAGAGCTGAGGATGAAGTCGGTCCCACATAAACCCTGGCTATTCAGGATCCTCTTTGGGAAGGGGAGGTTAGATGCTCCGGATTGCAAAGAGTCAACAATTGCACCTCCATTTACTGAGACCATACCTCTTTTAAAGAAAACTTTTTATTGTGTTTTGAGGTATAGCCAATTAACATGTTGTGATAGTTTCAGGTGAACAATGAAGGAATTCAGCCATACATATGCATGTATCCATTCTCTCCCAAACTCCCCTCCCATCCAGGCCACCACATAACTTTGGGCAGAGTTTCATGTGCTACATACAGTAGGTCCTTTTTGATATTCATTTTAAACATAGCAGAATGTACATGAGACCATACCTTTTTGATGATTACAGCTTTGAGTATGTTTTACCATCTTGTTACTATCTTTTATACAATTTCATGGTTTTTAACTTTAGATGAATTTTAGCATCAGCCTTTCAGTTATATTAGGAGGTTTCTTGGAATTGCATTGAAGTTCTGGATTAAAGTGGGGGTAAAATCAGCATCTTTATAATGTTGAGCCTTTTTACCCAAAGAATAAGATAAGACTTTCCATTATTCAGGTCTACTCATATTCTCCAGTGAAGATTTATAGGTGTTCTCACATTGGTTTTGGACATTTCTTCTAACTTTATGCCTCAGTATTCTCTGATTTTGTTATTTACACAGATGGAACTTTTGGCCCCCTGATACTGTGTAACTGGTTGAGGCTGTCATAAAGGGAAGTTGTTGATGTTTGTGTATTTATCCACCCTACCAATGCTTCTTAGTCATAACACTTTTCCCAGCTGGTTCTGCTCACGGGAATCTTTGCCCCCTTTCTCTCCTCAGATGTGCTATAGTTTGGCTCCCTCTCTCCTCCCAGGAGTCACAAGTAGTTTCTTTTATTTTTAAGATGACATTTAAACAATTTAAATTTATTGGCTGTGCTGGCTCTTCACTGCTGCACCCATGCTTTCTCTGGCTGCAGTGAGCAGGGCTCCTCTCTAGCTCAGTGCAGTCTTCTCGTTGCAGTGGCTTCTCTTGCTGCAAAGCACAGGCTCGGAAGCTGTGGTGCTCGGGCTTAGCTGCCCTGCAGCAAGTGGAATCTTCCTGGACCAGGGATCGAACCCACATCCCCTGCACCGGCAGGCTAATTTCTAACCGCTGGACCGCCAGGGAAGTCCCACACATGGTTTCTTTAGTTCCCTCCACATCATCTTAGAGCTTATTCCACTTGACTTTCCCTGTTTCATCCCACACCATCCACTCCCTACCAGAACCTCTCTATTCCACGAGTCAAAACCATATTCAGCATCTTCAGATTTCATGGGTAGTGTGAAGTGGACATTTTCCCCTAAACCTCTCTTAATATATAAAATTCTTTGTGGGATACCACTGAGGACTATTATTTACAAGCTGCCAAACTTTGGGTAATAATTGTTCTCATACTTGGCATCCAGTTTAACTGCCTAATGGGGCCAGTGGAAATACCACTGTGTGTCTGGAGAGAGGAGCTCTTTCAGAGGTTGGGGGAGGTTGTAATTTGGCCCTCCTTGTTAAAGCTCCAATAAATATTTTCCTGCCACTGCTTTTAGAGATAGAGAAGCAAGTATTTCATCCCCAAACTATTGGATTTTTTTAATTGCATATTTTACTCTCTGCAACAGGTCATGTAGCATAAAACAGGTACTTAGTTGCAGAAGTTCAAGTAATATAAAGGTGTTAATAATTCCCTCTTACAAGTAATGTAAGATGTTAATAATAGCCACCCAGGTAACAAGTACTAACAGTTTAGTGTGTGTCCTTCTATGCCATGTTTGTACTTATGAGCTTGTTTAGCATTTTTTTTTAAATCAAAGTATAGTTAATTTACACTATTGTGTTAGTTTGAGGTATACAGCACACTGATTCAGTTATACATATATGAATAGATCTATATTGTTTTTTCAATTCTTTTTCCCTTCTAGTTTATTACAAGATATTGAGTATAATTCCTCATGCTATACAGTAAATCTTTGTTGTTTATCTGTTTTATATATGATACTGTATATCTGTTAATTTATTCCTTTCTTCCTTCTCCCTTGATAAATATGTTTGTTTGCTATGTCTGTGAGTCTATTTTTGTTTTGTAAAGAAGTTCATTTGTCCTATTTTTTAGATTCTCCATATGTGATATCATATAAAACTTCTTTCTCTATCTAACTTACTTCACTTATTATGATCATCTCCAGCTCCATCCATTTTTGGTTTCAATTTTTATAAAACAAATTTGTTGTTGTTCAGTTGCTCAGTCATGTCTGACTGTTTGTGACCCCATGACTGTAGACGTCTCTATTCTTCACTGTCTCCCAGAGCTTGCTCAAACTCATGTCCATTGAGTCGGTGATGCCATCCTATCATCTCATCCTCTGTTGTCCCCTTCTCCTCCTCCCTTCAATCTTTCCCAACATCAGGGTCTTTTCTAATGAGTCAGTTCTTTGCATCAGGTGGCCAAAGTATTGAAGCTTCAGCTTCAGCATCAGTCCTTCCAATGAATATTCAAGACTGATTTCCTTTAGGATTGACTTGTTGGACCTCCTTGCAGTCCAAGGGACTCTCAAATCTTCTCCAACACCACAGTTCAGAAGCATCAGTTCTTTGGCACTCAGCTTTCTTTATGGTCCAACTCTTATATCCATACATGATTACGGGAAAAACCATAGCTTTGACTAAACAGACCTTTGTCAGCAAAGTGGTGTCTCTGCTTTTTAGTATGCTGTCTAGGTATGTCAGAGCTTTTCTTCCAAGGAGCAAGCATCTTTGTAGTCACTATCTGCAGTGATTTTGGAGCCCAAGAAAATAAAGTCTGTCATTGTTTCCATTGTTTCCCCATCTATTTGCCATGAAGTGATGGGACCAGATGCCATCATCTTAGTTTTCTCAATACTGAGTTTTAAGCCAGCTTTTTCATTCTCTTCTTTCACCTTCATCAAGAGACTCTTTAATTCCTCTTTGCTTTCTGCCA
The DNA here is from genome assembly GCF_963930625.1 of Muntiacus reevesi. Classification (NCBI taxonomy): domain Eukaryota; kingdom Metazoa; phylum Chordata; class Mammalia; order Artiodactyla; family Cervidae; genus Muntiacus; species Muntiacus reevesi. The sequence continues at coordinate 21,801,326 of NC_089261.1, forward strand.
TAAGGGTGGTGTCTTCTGCATATCTGAGGTTATTGATATTTCTCCTGGCAATCTTGATTCCAGCTTGTGCTTCATCCAGCCCGGCATTTCACGTGATACTCTGCATATAAGTTAAATAAGCAGGGTGACGATATATAGCCTTGATGTTCTCCTTTCCCAATTTTGAACCAGCCTATTGTTCCATGTCCCATTCTAACTGTTGCTTCTTGACCTGCATACAAGTTTCTCAGGAGGGAGGTAAAGTGGTCTGGTGTTCCCATCTCTTTAAGAATTTTCCACAGTTTGCTGTGATCCACACAGTCAGTATTCTAGTCATATTACAACCTGTTATTGTTTTTAATAATTTTCAATTTTGGAATAGTTTTAGATTTGTAGGCAAGTTGCATAACTTTCATATAGCCCTCACCCAGTTTCTCCCATGGTACATTTGCCAAAACCAAGAAACCAGCTCCAACACATTACTATTAACTAAGTGAAGTGAAGTGAAGTCGCTCAGTCACGTCTGACTCTTTGCGACCCCATGGGCTATTGCCCTCCTCCATCCATGGAATTTTCCAGGCAAGAGTACTGGAGTGGGTTGCCATTTCCTTCTCCAGGGGATCTTCCTGACCCAGGGATTGAACCCAGGTCTTCTGCATTGCAGGCAGACGCTTTACTATCTGAGCCACCAGGGAAGCCCCATTTAACTATTTTACTATAGCCCCATTTTACTATTAAATAAACTTCACCCTTTATTCATATGTCACCAATTTCCCCCCTCTCCCCCAAAATCCCATCCAGGACACTACACTGTATTTAGTCATCATGCCTGCTTAGCCTCCTTCAATCTGAGATAGTTCCTTAATCCTTTTGTGTCTTTCATGACCTTGACACTTTTGAAGAATACTGGCCAATTATTTTGTAGAATGCCCCTGTATGTGTCTTTAATTTATTTCTCTTGCTTAGACTGTGAATGGGTTTGAGGGAGGAAGAACACAGAGACAAATTCTTATCACATCATGTCAGCAGTACATATGATCAGCCCATTACCAATGAGGTTAACCTTGATTGCATGCTGATTTTTTAAACTTTAATTTTTAATGTAATTTTAAAAAATTGACTGTACCAGGTCTTTGCTGCAGCACACAGATTCTTTAGTTAGCAACATGCAAGATCCAGTTCCCTGACCAGGGATTGAACCCGGGCCCCCTGAATTGGGGGTGAGGAGTCTTAACCATCAGGGAAGTCTTTGTTTTTTTAACTGCCTCTTCAGGTCAACACATGTGCCTTGTGCATTCATTTTAACAGCTGCATAATATTCCACAGTGTCAATGAAACATGGGTCATTCAAATCTTCCAAAGTTGTCATATAAATGTGAAGATAATGTGAAAACTCTCAGTACCTGGATGAGTGATTCTCAGTAAGTGTGCTGAACTGGAAAGACACCCGTGTGTTTGCTGTGGGTGAGATTTAAAACTGGGGGGGTGGTCCCAGTGCAGGGGGGACATGCTAGACAGTAGCAGGTGTCTGCAAGGAGGGGAAGATGGGTCCACAGAGGTCAGTGGAACCAAGTGGGGAAACCTCCAAGAAATACATAAATGACTGTGAGAATGGTTGGGTCATAATGATGTCTTAAGCCCAGACAAGGAGAGAAAATTATTATAAATGGTGGAATGCAGAGAGCATCCGATGGGGTGAAGATGGACCATGGGGAAGACTTTGAAAGGACTGGGCGAAAGCTTAGCTTGATCCAGGCACTGGAGGTGAGGCAGCGACGGAAGAAGGAACCTATGGAGGTCAGGAGGTCTCTGCCTTTTGTCATATCATCGTGTACCACCTCCGAGGGGATATGCCAACCTGTTGGAACATCCTCTTGGACAACATGCATGCTACTCCCGGTGGGTGGAGGGTAGGTCCTGCAGAAACAAATGTTCTTTGTTTCGTGTGTAGGGCTGGGATTCCCCCTTCCCTTCAACTAGGTGGAGGCCATCTATCCCACCTCTTAGGAAATCCGGAGCCTATGTTCCGTCATGACTTTGTCATTGAGATATGTTTTCATGCACAGTTGACAGTCATCCAGCTTTGGGAAATGAAAAGTTGAGGGTCACTGCAATTTCCTCTTTCTCAACCAAAGAGGTGCCTTGGATGTTTGTGGCAGGGAACTCCCTCTGCCAGCCCTGTAGCTACTGCCTGATTCCTTTTCTTCTCAACCTGGCCCCACAGGTGGAGACCTGGTCCCAAGCAGACAGAAACCAGATCCCAACCCCCCCATCCCCCCCAACACAATGACATTTCAAATCAGGAACACATGAGACTTTGTCTAAAAAGTAACCGATGTCAGAGGAAGCACGATGCCAATTCAGTGATCTCCATCCCTCCTGGAGGGCAAAGCTGATTTCAGACCTAGCGACTGCATTTTTCTCTAACGTGTGGATTTCATAGATGTTTCCTGAAGGCAAACCCACCATCAGCCAGCCTTTCTGATATATGGTCAGATCTCTCAGTGGTGGTGCTTTGCTGCTTCTCCAGTCTGGTCCTGCGGACCTTCTGCCAACAGAAACATATCCTGGTTTCTTAAAATGTTCTTACATGATTCCATGGGGGGTTCTGCACATCGCCATCAGACTTTATCAAGCAGCCTCATGCCTGAATGGTTACTAGCCGCAGCATCAGCGGTTCTTGGACTATCAGCTCTCACCCCACCTGTTGGAAGCAGAGTGTCGGTGTCCCTTTCAGATGTTTTGATGAGAATGTGTTAGTCACTCAGTCATGTCCGACTTTGTGATCCCATGGACTGTAGCCCACCAGGCTCCTCTGTTCTTGGGATTGTCTAGGCAAGAATAATGGAGTCAGTAGCCATTCCCTCTTCCAGGGTATCTTCCCAACCCAGGGATCGAACCCTGCATTGCAGGTGGATTCTTTACTATCTGAACCACCAGGGAATAGCTTATTAGGCAGATGGGCTTAGGTTAAACTGCTTCTGCCGCTTCCTAGCTAGGGAGTCTCAGGTGGCTTCCTGAGCCACCTCACCAAGTTGTTAATATATAATGGGCATCTGAAAAGCCAGCATTAAAAATAACACCCACCTACCATCATTCTTGTGACGATCAGATGAGGTGAGGAATATAAAACACCAAGGATAGTCCTTGGGACGTGGTGAAAGCTTATCACTTTTTTTTTTTTTCTTTTCTTATTTTGTAACAGTGCCAGGTTTGGGGGTGGGATCTAAGCATACCCAGTTCTGTTCCGGGCCAGCTGTGAGACTTTGTGCAAGTGGTCCTGTGGTCTAGGATTTAGGACTGATTATGGGATGATATGGTGACATTATTTGGGGATTCTATGAGATATTCTGCATCTTAAGGGCTCAGATGTCTGTTTCTTTGGAGCAGTATTTCCATATCACTGCATGGGAAGGAGATGAAAGAAACCTAGTACAAGCTCTCTCCCTGTCTGTCCGTATCTTTCTGTGTTGTCTGTATGTCCATCTCGGTCTCTCCTCTTTCAGACCCACTACTGAATCAGCCTCAACTTTCCCTGGCCCCGTGTGTCTTCCATGTGACACCAGTCTTTTCTAAGCCCAGGCAGAACTCAGAGTTTGTTACAGAAACACCCCAAATGTCTGCACGTGCTTGTCTCTGAATCAAGGCAAGTCAGGAACTTGCACCCATTTTGACTATCATTATTGAGGTTTGGTCGGATACAGACTGGCAAGGCAAAGCTCTGTGTCAAGGCGAAAGAATTGGTAAAAGATGAAGTTCACATATTTTGCATTTAGAGCCGGTGGTTTACCTAGGCTCCTCTGTGCATGGAATTTCCCAGGCAAGGATACTGGAATGGGTTGCCATTTCCTTCTCCAAGGAATCTTCCCAACCTAGGGATTGAACCTGTGTCTCTTACATTGCAAGTGTATTTACTGCTGAACCACCAGGGGAGAGCACCTAGCCTGCAAAGGAGCTGAATATTGAACTCATCGGCTTGAAAGTTTGTAAGGGCAGGGTAGATGGAATGTGTCAGTAAGGAAGATGCCCGAGGCATCTTCCACCTAATAGCTATGTGCCTCTTCTATGCCCACCCCTCCCCCACCCAGGGTGGGTAAATCCTGATCCACTGATGGAAACATGTGGCTCCATCCCTTTTGCCTGTTTCTGGTTTAGACAGGGACATGTGACCAGTTCCAGCCAGTGGGGTGTGAGAAGTCCCCTGGGGGCTACTGGGAAAGGATTTTTTGCTCCTATAAAGAGACACAAGGAGGCAGCCCCCTTTCCACTTCTGGATGTTGTGTGTGGATGTTTGCCTGGAGCTATGGCAGTCACCTTGAGACCATGAGAGGTGACTTTGAGGACGACAGTCAGAAAGATAGAAAGAATCTGAGTCCTTGATGCCATCGATGAGCTATCGAATTAATCTACCCTGGAACTACTCTACCTCTGGGTGTCTTCCTTAGGGAGATGTCTCCAAAGTTGAAACACTTTTGTTTGGGCTTCCTGCTACTTCCAAAGACATGCATGCTGACTGATTCAATAACTACAAGTCACGTGGGACAGAAGTAAGAGGTGTGACAACTGGTTAGTTGGTTGTGACCAAGTAGAATCCCATACTAGTTGTCATCCATTATCACCTGCTGCATCAGCCTGTGCCCATAGAATAAGAAGTCTGCTGCCTTTAAAATTAATATTTATTTGGCTGTGCCTCGTCTTAGTGTGGCATGGGGGGGTCTTTAGCTCTAGGATGTGGGATCCAGTTCCCCGACCAGGGATTGAACCTGGGCCCTCTGCATTGAGAGCACAGAGTCTTAACTGCTGGACCACCAGGGAAGTCCCATCACCTGCCTTTTTTTATAGCCTGATCATAAGCACACACCTTCCCCAGCCTCCGTGAAGGAAATGAGCTTCTTCAAGAGAATCCTGTGGGGAGTTTCAAGAGGAGCTCCCCACAGAAGCAGCAGAACAGGAAGAGATCACTCAGTCTCTTTCCTCAGACCTTCTAATCTGAAGGCCACCTTCTCTATTTGACGGAGGAAACATAAATACCAGCAACATGAGATTGTCTTGGGGAACCAATGAGCTAAAGATTGTTAAGTGCTGAGGACAGTGTCCGGCACATAATAAGCAATCAGTAAGGGATTTCCCTGGTGGTTCAGTGGTTAAGACTCCATGATGCCAATGCAGGGGGCATGGGTTTGATCCTTGGTGGGGGAACTAAGATCCTGCAAGCTACACAGAGCAGCAAAAAAAAAAAAGAACTCATAAGCAATCAGTAAACATGGCTGTTGTTATGACTAATCCTTCTCTTTGACATGCGACGTCTTAAGCAGGAATGCATTTATCCCTACACATCACTCAGTCAACCTGTAATGCTTGAGGCCAGGATCACTGGGGCCATACTGGAGGCTGGCTGCCACACAGGGACTCTATTGGCCACTTATATATGTTGTTTCTAAACCTCATTCTCAAGTATTAGAGGGATGCCTTCTAATCCTGGCATCCCCCAAGGGAGCCAACTTGAGGAATGTCTCCTAAGAGGACTAAAGACCTTGACAAAGAAAGGGAAAAGGGTAACAGGACAGGGAAAAGAAAAAGTAAGAAGAGGTAGACAGAGAGCAGAAGGGAAGGAAGGAGGGGAGAAAGAAAAAGTAACCCATGTCCAGGAGAGGGGAGCAGCGGGTCCACGGGGCCATCCTTGCTCTGGTTTGCAGAGAACATTCCCTGGGGTGGGGGTGGGGGCTGGGTTCAGATGTGGTCATCACTGGTCTTTAATTCCTGGCAGGCTTCCTGCCCTAGAGACAATGGGGTGTCCTAATTGAGAGCAACTGAGATGCAAAGGCCTTTGCCACATAGATTGTTTCCAGGGTCTCCTTCTTCCTGTGGCTTCTGTTTTTCTTATTAAACTCTGCTTCTAAATTGGTAGCGGAAAGAAAGACAGTGATGCAGCCCAGGGAAAGCATGAGTCTTCCCAGTCCTGGGCTCACACCCCGCGAAGGAGAGCCGCAGGTCTCCGCATCCTGAGATGCTTTCTGGCCATGTAGCTTAGAAATGGCCTGGCATGCAGAGCTGGGCCTTTCATCCAAATGTCCAGATTAATGTTACCTCTGAGTGTTCGAAGGAGCCATGAGGTCTGACTTACTCACAGCCCTGTCTTCCTGGCTGAACCCCCCGTAGGGCTCTCTGTTGTTCTATCCAGGGAGCTTCTCAGCAGGAAGAGAGAAGCCTGTTGTAAAAAATTCCATGAATTGATGTCAGCTCAGCAGCCACGAGGAATATTGGGCCACACGAGGCATGTCCTGGGACCCTAACATCTTTTCCACCACTTCCTGAGCAGGAATCTAAAGGGAAGAGGCAGGAATTTACATTCTCTGACAAAGTGCAGAGGCTGCAATGAGGTAAAACACAACAGCCAAGGCAGTGGGAGCTGGCCCAGAGGCTTGGACTTACTGCTTGCATCCTGGGAACAAGTCCCCACCCACCCCGGGCATCCCAGGGTTAATGCTACAAGACCCGGTCTTGCACGTGACTTTGGGGTGCCCTGGAGAGCTGGCAGCTAGCCTGTGAGGGTCATCACATTCCAACAGTAGCTGTGTCTCTAACCACACAGAGCTGTCACATTTAAATGTGAATTCTCTGGCCTTTCCAAGCTCAAGATCAAGGCTCTCCCCATTCTGCCCCCCTCTCTCCCTTGGGGTTGGTCTGAGGTTAACCTCGGTATTGGTGATGAGGCATCATTTGAATGACTCTGGGAAAAACTCTCTGAGTCAGTGACATCTAGTTGCCTACCTAAATAGCCATTCTTTCCTTGTTCCTCAGAAGGAGTCCCAACCACAAACTGCATTTCTTGGCTTTCCTTGTGGCTGAGTTTGCCTTTTGAGACTGAGTTCTGAACCAGTGGAAGTGGAAGTGTGGCATGGCACTTCCAAGAAGTCTTCTTAAAGAGAGCTGACTCAGCTGGGAGGAGAGCCCTTTCTGGTTTTTTTCCTATTGCCTGGAAGCTAGGCTTGATGGCTAGAGCTCCAGCAGTCATCTTGGACCATGAAATGACCTTGAGGATGGAAGCTACATGTTGGGAGAATGAAATAGAAATATAGAAGGAGCATGAGTCCCTGCTGGCATCATATTGCCACCATGCCAGTCTTTGACTGCCTATTTACAAGCTTCTTTTAAGTAAGGAAGAAATAAAATTGTATCCTGTTCAGTCTACTGATAGTTTGGATTTTCTGTTATTTACAGCCAAAAGTACTCCTAACTGATACACCTATCAAATTTCCCCTCTCTTATCCAGGTGCCACTGTGCATGGAATTCACATATGAGAGATGCATCCTTTTCTGTTAAGTTTTCCTTTTCTGGGAACATCATCTCAGATTAAAGTAGAAGCAGGGGAACCAATGAAGTGCATCTTTGAACCTGTTGAGTTTATTTCTCTCCTCCCAGGCTGTGGTCTCCTCCCTTTCCTCACACACTGGTTTGCTTTTAGTTTGCTGCCAAGGAGTTTCCCCCTAGCCGGTAAGTCACTACATCTTATGGGATATTTGTTTTCAATCAATTTGTCATTTCCTACTGTCACTCTATTAGTGACAAACTTGTCATTATAAATCCTGTCTTGAAAAAAATTCTTCCTTGATTCCAGATCCCCTTATAACTATTGCCCAATTTCTCTGTTGCCCTTTATAGCAAACATTCCAGAAAGATTCATCCGTATCAGGACTGCCCATCTGGGAACTCCAGGAAGCAGCATTCACATCATGGCCTGCATCAGGGGCACCTCTCTGTCGTGCAGTGTACAACTTTAGATCTCTACGTGGGAGGCTGGGACGATGCTCAGTGACTCCACTGCCTTAATTGCCAGGCTCTTTTGAACCTAATCTTATCGAGCATTTCTTTCACTACTCCAGATAAACAGCTCTTGTCAAGGTTCTTAGTGACGTCCATCTTACCGAATCCCAAGGTAAATTCTGTCTTTACCTTACCCTGTTTAGCGGCAGGCAGCGTTTGTCAGTCACACCTCCTTCTTTTCTGTTTTAATGTTTATCTGTTGTATCTTTGGCTGCACTGGGGCTTCGTTGCTGCCCACAGGCTTTCTCCAGCTGTGGCGAGTGGGGGCTGCTCTGTTGTCGTGTGCAGGCTTCTCACTGGGTGGCTTCTCTTCTTGTGGAGCATGGTCTCTAGGCACACAGGCTTAGTAACTGCGGCCTGAAGGCTCTGGAGCGAGGTCGCAGTGGTGATGGTGCGCAGGCTCAGGTGCTCTGTGGCATGTGAATCTTCCCTGACCAGGGATCGAACCTGTGTCCCCTGCATTGGCAGCTGGATTGTTATCCACTGCACCACCAGGAAAGTCCATACCTCCTTCCTAAAATGCTTTCTTTCCCTGGCTTCTGAGGCTCTATTCTCCTACTGCTCTAGTTATGACCTTCCAGCCTCATTGTCTTCCCCAAACATCACTGTTTTGTTTATTGCTAAATTCTCAGCATAAAGAATAGTGTCTGGCACATGGCAAGCCTTCAATCAAAATGGCAGGCATTGAATGAATGAATGCATAGGGGATTGTATCTAAAGGAGTGAATGTCAAATAGTGGAATTTCAGGCACTGTGATAAGAGTGCTGGTATTTGGGGGCAGGATAGTTATTTTTACTAACTTCTAAAATGCCATGTGGGGGGCACAGGAAGCTATGTTTTTTTCTTTACGTCAGAATAATAGGTCAGTTCTTGTGTCTGGGTTGAAAACACAGGAAATACATTTTTCACAATAGCCCGGATATAGAAACAACCTAAATGTCCAAAAGGGATGAATGGATAGAGAAGGTGCGTTATATAATGTGCAATGGAATATTATTCAGGCTCTAGAGAAACAGGAAATCCTGCCCTTTGTGACATCATGAATGGACCTTGAGGGCATTAGGCTGAGATCAGTCAGACAGAGAGAGATAAACTGTATAATCTCATTTATATGTAGGATCGAGAAAAGTGGAAGTTTAATGAGTTTTATGAAGCAGAGAAAGGAATGGTGGTTACCAGGGGCTGGGGGGTTGGCGGAATTAGGAGGATGTTGGCCAAAGGGTACAAACTCCCAATTATAAGACAAATATGGGGAATTTCCTGGTGGTTGTGTGGCTAAGACTCTATGCTCCCAATGCAGGGGGCCTGGATTCAATCCCAGGTCAGGGAACTAGATCCCATATGCCGCAACTAAGAGTTCATATGCCTTGACTGAAAGATCCTGCGTGTTGCAACTAATTCCTGGCACAACCCAATAAAGAAAGAAATACATTTAAAAAAAAGATAAATTGGTTCTGGAAATCTAATGTACAGCATGGTGATCACATTATATACTTGAAATTGCTAAGATAGTAGATCTTTAATGTTCTCACCGTGAAAATGATATGGTGGGACTGGCCTGGCGATCCAGTGGTTAGGACTCCTCACTGTCACTGTTGAGGGCCCAGCTTGCATCCTTGGTCAGAGAAATGAGATCTCACAAGCCTCGTGGTGTGACCAAGAAGAAAAGAGAAGAAAAGAAAAAAATAAAAAAAAAGGAAATGGCAATTGTGGGATGGAATGGAGGTGTTGGCTAATGCTTTGGGGGTGATCATTTTGCAACATACAAGTGTAACAGATGTGTTGACATTGTACTCTCGCCACGACCTTGGGCCCACCCAGATAATTTTCCCATCCCAAGACCCTTCACTGAATCACAGCTGCAAAAGCCCTTTTGCCACCTAAGGTCCATGTGCTGTCATTAGTCTCTCAGTTGCATCCGACTCTTTGCGACCCCATGGACTGTAGCCCGCCAGGCTCCTCTGTCCATGGGGATTCTCCAGGCAAGCATACTGGAGTGGGTTGCCGTGCTCTCCTCCAGGAGGTCTTCCCAACCCAAGGATCGAGCCCAGGTCTCCTGCATTGCAGGCAGATTCTTTATCGGCTGAGCCACCAGGGAAGCAAAGGGTCAGAAACAGTTGCCGAAACCTGGGATTGAACCAGGGACCTTTAGATCGTCAGTCTAACGCTCTCCCAACTGAGCTATTTCTGCCACCTGTTCATAGGTCCATACACAATGCCATTTACAGGTTTTGGGATTGGGATGTGGACATCTTTGGGGAATTATATATCTGCCACACTTCCTGATCCTGAATCTTACAAAAAATATTTATTTATTTGCCTGTACAAGGTCTTAGTTATGGCATGCAGGATCTTTGATCTGCATGTGGCATGTGGGATCTAGCTCCTAGACCAAGGACTGAACCCAGGCCCCCTGCACTGGGAATTTGGAGTCTTAGCCACTGGACCCCTTGAGAAGTCCCCTGATCCTGGGTATTTACTCCAGCATCCCTTTCTCAGTGAGGCTTATGCTGACGATGCAGGCCTCCTGCTCTATCTTTTCTTCTAGCAAAGTATGCAGTTGACTAATACCTGGTGAATATTCCCTGTTTACCTCACTAGACTGTCAGCTTTAGAAGGGCAGGAACTTGATCATTTTCTTTACTGCTTTCTCTCTAGCACCTGCCATATAGATGATGCTTGGTAAATGTTGGTTAAATAAATGATAGAAAGGAAAAAAGCCAATAACAACAGCCAACCCTTTTTTAACCTGAGTTTGAGCCCCTAAATGGAGAGTTCTCTCACATTCGTTAAATTGGGTCAGGGAATTGATGCAGCCAACCAGCCCTTTAAACCTTGTGTTGGGAGACTGAGAGCCTCACGCAGGGTGTCCCAGGCTGCCACAGAGGCACAGAGGAGTCACGATAGTACAGTCGACAGAGGCTCAGAGGAGCTGAACAAGGATGCTCTTCATTGAAAGAGACTATGAGAGCGATTAGCCAATGTTACCCACAAGTGCACCTAGCTCAGTCCCCCAACAGATGATTCCCGAGCTGGCCACCCTGTGCCACTCTGGGATGCTCTGGGAGCAGTAGGCTGGGTGGCCCCGAGCAGCTGGCCCTGGGTCCCTGGCTTTCTCTGGTTCTGTTCTTCCTAACTTTCAACTTGTGGCTTGGGACCTTTTTTCCAATGATAGTACCAGGAAATTCCTTGAACTTGAGTGATGATGTGTTATTTTCTTTCAAGAGGTTAACTCTCAAAATCTCTGTTCTCTCCATTTCTGCCATCTCGGGAGCATTTGGCCATTTTTAAAGATGGAATCTGTTTTGTTAGTCTTAATCTTGTGCAGTTGTTTCTTCCAGCTCAGCGCTAGCCTGTCAGGGCATCCTACAAAGGTTTGGCGGGACTTCTAGGGAAAACGCCTGCTGATGATAGAATAACACAGTGCCTTGGCCAGCTGGATTCCCAAAAATGCACCCTCTGACAGGGCTTCCCAGCCACTGAGAAGCAGTTGCTGGGGGCTCAGCCTGCAGCTGACGCTGGAAAAAGAGAAGAGAAAAAATGGGAGGAGTGAGGTGGGTTCAGGGCAATTTTTCTGTATAGTTCCTGGAAGCTAGGTTTGGGTGTATCTGAATGAGATGGTTCGTGTTCACATCAGGGGAAGAAAAAGAACTCAAAAGACAGAACAGCCACAATGGACAAACAATGAAAAGAAACAGTGAACCCTTCTAATGAGAAGCCCACAAACACCCTGAGAATTCATTTCACCCTCCCCACCCCCTGGTTCATCATTTTGCTGGCTTTCAATTTTTTTTTTAATTGGTCAAGGTTTTATTTTGACCCATAAATTCTTCTTTTTTGATACACATATATATTGTGAAATGATTATTGTAATCAGGTTAATTAACACATGCATATATCTCCTCCCTCTTGAGCATCCTACTTGAGCTTCTCCTCCACCGCCCCTACTTCCCGCCCCTTTTAAGTCATCACAGAGCACCAGCTGGCTTTCAAGTTTTGGGAGCAGTGAAAACTATATCACAGGATTGGGAGGCAGGACCCTCAGCATCTAACCCAACTTTGCTCCAAAGATGAGCCATGTGACTTTGGGGAAATTGCTTACCCTTTCCATCATCATCTATACAATTAAGGACAAATAATTATTCTGGCTTCTGAAGTTAAGGGGAAACTCAAATGAGATAATATACATCATCATCACTATTGTGATTCTAATATCAGAGATGGAGAAATGGGGCTGGCTGGGGAGAGAGCCTGGAAACTTGGTATCTTGGGTCTTTATTTTAACTTCCAGAAGTCTTGTTGCTTTCTTCCTTTAAAGTGTCTCATCTAAGTTAAATTGAATACATTTGGGCAGTTGTTTAGAATTTGGAAGAGATTCACCAACGTAGCAGAACTTTCATACCTGAATCAAACAGTGCCTTCTTTGTAGAAGTTCAACTCCTCCGGGAGCACAACCTCTAACTGCAGGAGGTTCATGTCTTTACAAAGATGCAGATTCGGATATAAGAAAAGGATTCTTAACTAGGGAGATGTCTAGAATAAGTATTTCAGGGTGTTCAAGCACACAGCTGGTACATTTTTTTCAGTGAATGAGGAAACAGTTTGACCGAGGGGAAAGCAGTATTTCACCACTGAGGTATCCAACTAGAATCTGACCCTCATTGCTCCCCATATTCCAAATCCGTGCCTTTTTTCAAGTGACTTTGGAGTCCCTCCTATAAAGGTGGCATTTATCTTTTGGAACTTTCTGCTCTAGGGTAAGATGCTTCACTACTTTGATTAAAAATTTTTTTAAAATATAGAATATTTATTTATTGGCTGTGTGGGGTCTTTGTTGCTGCACTCGGGCTTTCTCTAGTTGAGGCAAGCGGGAGCTCCTCTCTAGCTGCAGAACATGAACTTCTCATTGTGGTGGCTTCTCTTATTTTGGAGCATGGGCTCTAGGCGTGTGGGCTTCCATAACTGTAGAGCATGGTTTTAGTTGCCTCTTGGCATGTGGAATCCTCCCGGACCAGGGATCGAACCCATGTCCTCTGCATTGGCAGGCAGATTCTTAACCACTGAACCTCCAGGAAAGTCCCAAGACACTTAGTTACTTTGGGGATATTTTCTTATCCATTCAGTGAGGACAAAAAAACCCCAGCCCATAGCAGTGTCGTGAGGGTTAGAAGCAACACATATAAGTGGCCAGTAGAGTCCCTATGTGGCAGCCAGCCCCCAGTAGGGCTCCAGTATCCTGGCCTCCTGGTGTCCCCCTCTCACTCGGACTAGGGCTGGACTGTGTAACCAGTGCGGAAATGCCGATGCCTGACTTCCAAAGCTAGGTCACAAAAGACACTGCCGCTTCCATCTTGGTCTCTCCTGGATCCTTTGCTCTGGGAAAAGCAGCTGCCCAGGAGGAGGACACTCAAGCAGCCCTCTGGGCAGGTCTGCAAGGCGAGGAGCTGGGGTCTCCTGCCAACAGCCAGCACTATTTGGCCCGTTGCGTGGAAGAGCCAACTAGAAAATGGGCCCTCCAGCCCCGGTCAGACCTTCAGATGTCCACAGTCCTGGCCAGCCTCTTGGCTGCAATCTCATAGGAGACCGTGAGCTAGAACCACCCCGTTCAGCCACTCCAAATTCCTGACCCTCCCAAACTGGGTGAGACTGTATAAGTGTTGTTATTTTAAGCTGCTAAGTTGTAGGGTAATCTGTAACACAGCAGTAGGTAACTAAAATGCCCTGGCACATGGTTTACATAATAAATGATCGGTGATACCAACTGTTTATTGAGTTTCCATTATGTGCCTCACATTCAACTTGAAGCTCTAGAAATGAACCGTATATACTGGGTTGGCCAAAATGTTCATTCATGTTTTTCTATAAGATGTAATGGAAAACCCCCAACGAACTTTTTGGCCAACCCATTACATCATCCCTTCCTTTAAGATACTTAGATTAGCAAAGGGAAGAGTAATGGGCTCCAAGGTGGACGCAGGTGCCCTTGGTACTGAAACCTGCCCCCTGGAAACACTGTTGAAGGAAAGCCCTCTGGAAATCCCAAGTAGAGGAACTATAATACCCGAATTGATTTTAACGTCTTTATGTAATGGCAACCTGTCTGCTTCTCTTACAGAAGAAAATGAAGAACAGAATTCCTTTTATTAAGCAAATTCTGATATCCTGCAATCTGACCAGGACAACACCCACCCACAGAATGTGCTGGGGTGTTCTTAAAGTCAATGAGGCTGATTTAAGTGATGCACTTGAGTTTGAATTATAAATGAGAGCTGTGCTTAGGTATGTGCTTAGGATATAACCTCTGTCACCACCAGGTGGCGCCCTGGAGGTCTTGGCTTCCTCTTGGGGCTGTTGCCATCCTCAGTGGCTCTCTGGGTGTGCACATCTTTGGTATTTTTTAATCATGCCAGGTGTCTTGCAGGATCTTTGTTCCCCTACCAGGGATGGAACCCAGGCTCTCGGCAGTGAAAGCACAGAGTCCTGACCACTAGACCACCAGGGAACTCCTATGAGTTGGATTAGCTTTGGAGGCAGGGGGAGTCTCCAGACTGTTTCCCTGAAGTTGGTTTTACTGGCCTCTGGAGGTTCTACTTCCAGTGGTTTCAATAATAATAACAACAACACAACGAGAAGGCAGCCCTTTGTAGACCAGACACTAATATACATAATACATGCTATATATATAATATAGCATAGTTGACCCTGGAACACCATGGGTTTGAACTGCATGGATTTCTTTCAATGATAAATACTGCAGTACTACATGGGCTCATGGGTGCTTAAGTCCCCTAATGTGGAATGGCGGATACGACAGCCCAATATAAATCATATGAGAATTTTTTACTTCATGGAGGTTTCTGGCGTTCCTAACCTCTGCTGTGGTTCAATTTATATGATATATAATATTTGGCATAGCATACTATATAATTGGGCTTCCCAGGTGGTGCTAGTGGTAAAGAATCCGCCTGCCAATGCAGGAGACACAAGAGATGAGGGTTCGATCCCTTGTTCAGGAAAATCCCCTGGAGGAGGACATGGCAACCCACTCCAGTATTCTTGCCTGGAGAATCCCATGGACCAGGGGAGCCTGGTGGGCTATGGTCCATAGGGTCACGGAGTTGGACACAACTGAAATGACTTAGCATGTGTGCACTATATAGTTATGTATAGTAAGTATACTGTATATAAGTTTATATATACTATATGTAGCATGTAATATATAATATGTGCAATAAGTGATTTCTGAATCATATGAAATAATTATTTTCAGTTTTTTCACATAGTATTATTTTATTAAGGCTTATTCATGTCCTTAAATACTCCTTGGAAACTTGATTTTAATTGCTATTTAATATTCAAGCACATAGAAATACCACACCTTATTTGTTTACTATTCTTTTTTGGGATACTGAATTATTTCTCCTTTTTTAACATTACTATGTTGCAGTATAATTCACCTGTGTGAGCCTTTGGTTATGTCTCTGATTATTTCCTGACACTAGATTTCTAGAAGTGGAATTACTGGACCAAAGTGTGAGGACATTTTCAGGGCTTCTTCTGTCACCACATTTTTTTCTAGTGGAAAAGCCAAATTGTAACCCCACCAGTGTGAGTACCCATTTTTCTGTATCCTCACTAACACTGTTTTTTAAAAATTATTATGAAATTTTTTATTAGTTTGGTGAGCTTTTAAAATATATTGTCTTACTTATATGTTTTTGCATATCCTTAATTATGCAGCTGAACTTTCATCTATTAAACACGTGCTTCCCTTCTTTTACAAAGGTCTTTTGTTTTCTGTTAGAGTGATTGCCTATTTTCTTATTTTGTGTATGTGTATGCTTTATTTATTTTTAATTGGCGTATAATTGCTTTACAATATTGTGTTGGTTCTTATTTGTTTTTAAGAACTTTTTATATATGAAGGATATTGATTATTGATCCATCATCAATATATCAGTGTGTTTGCTTTTAAATTTTATTTGTAACATTCTCTGGTGTTCTGAGGTTTTGCTTTAATATAGCCAAATCTATCAATCACAGATTTCTTTCATTGGTGCTTAAAAAGCTCTGTCCTATCCAGAAATCAAATAAGTATTCACCTTTATTTTTTCCCTGCTTGTTTTGGAGATTTATCTTTATTATTCTTTTGAATTTGCTTCTCTTATCCATCTGGATTTTATTTTGGTTTATGATGTTGAGGAGTCAACATTATTTTTTTCCCTAAGTACCTAACCAATCGTCCCAGCACCAGTGACTAATCCCTTTTTTCTGCATTGATTTGTAATGCTACATTTATGGTATATTAAACTTTTATACAAGCTGGATCCTAGTACATATAAAATCTACATTTTTTGTACTGTTTATTCCTCCAGAGAGATGTTTTTAATATACAGAGTGGTCCATGCCATTTTCCTTCCACGACACGCCCAGCTCACATCCTTTAGTATAAAATCCAGACTGCCTGCCCCCACCCTGCTCACCAGTCTCCCCTGCTCTGTAGCTCTTGTCCCACCAGGGGGCCCGTGTGACTCCACGATCCACCCACCTCGTCAGACCTGGTCCTTTTTTCCTCCCACACCCTGACACCCTACATCCAACCACTCCACCATCCTTGGTGTGACCACTGGGCTTCAGCCTTGGAAATGGCAGCTTCCCAACCATCCCTCGCCCAAGCTCCCTATTCCCTACTTTTACTTCCCTCTAGTCCATCCTCCACAGGCAGCCACATCCATCTTTGTGTAAGCACGCATCACGTGTGTGCATCCCCTAAACACATTCCTTGAACAGAGCCTGGCAACCGTGAGCTGCCCACAGAAGAATGCACATGGCCCCGAGCAGAGCCCTGCACACGTTGCGGTGCCCAGTGAGGATTCATGAAGGCGCGCTGGCGGGACCTGCGTGGGGCCCCGAGATCTCGCCAGGTGTCCCAGCACCCTGCCCTGGCCCACGCCCAAGCGTCTTCCTCTCCTGGGAACGCGCCCACCTCTCTTCTGACACACACCCATCCAGACTCAACCCTGGTTCTCCCCTCTCCAAGGCTTCCCTGGGGTGACCCGGGCCCTTTCTGTCCTCCGGGGCCCCCACGAGCTTTGGTGTCACAGACACCTCTGTTCACCGCTCTTACACTTGAATGTAAGAGGAGCCTGTGTTTTCCCAGCCACGACGAGCATCGTCCCAGGACAAACCCTAGCTCCACCATCTGGGGCTCTGTGACCCAGGGCAGGTTACTCAGCCTCTCTATGCCTCACTCTGTAAAAGGACAAGGGTAACGTTGAGGGGTTATCGTGAGGATTAAATGAACTAATACCAGCGGAAGGCTTTGAACACTGCCTGGATTGCTAAGTGCCTTGTACTCTTGGGGTATTATTCTTTTCTTTTTATCGTTAGTTTTCTTCTTCCCACATCTTCGGGGCACCTGCCCTGAAGGGCACAGCATGTAGGTGTTAAATAACGGAAACAAGGAGGGCAGAGGGAAAACGAGAGGACAGAAGAGAGGCAGGCGGGGCGGGGGCGTTGGCCTTCCCTGGCCACCACCCCGCTTCTGGCTACTCCTGTACATCCCTTCCCTGACTGGTCACCCATGCCGCTCTGTACCATTAACTCTTTTTCTAATTTGCGATTTAAAGTAATTAATTAATTATTTTTTGGATGCATCGGGTCTTAGTCGCAGCCCGAGAACTCTATCGCTGTGGCGCTCCGGTTTAGCTCCCGGGCGCCATGTGGGATCTTAGTTCCTCAACCAGGGATCGAACTCCCACCCTCTGTACTGGAAGGAAGATTCTTAGCCACTGGACCACCGGGAGAAGTCCCCTGTACTATTAATTCTTGGCACCTTATCCCCTGGTGGGAGGCGTCTTCCGCCTGTATCTTCAGTCTGGCTGCCATGGGCACTTCATAATGTTTGCGGGATACAATCAAAACCAGGAACGGAGGGGCCACGTGTCCAGTAGGGGGCGCTCACTGCTGGGGATGCCCAGTTTGGGTCTACACTCGAGGCGTGGGACCCGCAGAGCTGAGGACAGTAACAGCTAAGGAGCTTTGGTGTCGTGCTTACCTCCGTTCACTGCACTTACACTTTGATGCAGGAGGGGTCCGTGGTTTTCCAGCCGTAGACAGCAGCGTCTGCGCCCTCCCAGCGTGTCACACCCTGGGTTAGTTCTTCACCTGCTTTCAATCCTCACAGCAGTCTCAGGAGCTGGTTATAGGCACCATCTCCTTATACAGATGAGGCCACGGGGCGCAGAGAGGCGGAGGAACTTGCCAAATCACACAGCTAGCATGTGTCAGAGCCGGCATTCCCAAACTTTTCCTTCCCTGACCATGCAGGACACCTCAGTGGCGTAGATCTACCTACCCAGGCAGAAAGAGATCTCCCAGGGCTTCAGGATTCACTCCTGAGGTGGACTTTGAAACCACTGCAGCCTGAAGCTTTGAGGGCCCCATGCCAATGCCTCGTGGCTATGTGGAGATCATAATAGTGCCTGGGATCCAGTCTCAACAAACACTCAGTTGTATTTATAATACATAATACAGTAAGTCCCCCACGTATGAATGAGTTCCATTCCAAGTGCATGTTCATAAGTCCAATTTGTAAATCCAGCGAAGTTAGCCTGGGTACCCAACTAACACAATCGGCTATATAGTACTGTACTGTAATAGGTTTATAATACTTTTCACACAGATAAATCATTTAAAAAAACAAACATAAAAATAAAACATTTTTAATCTTACAGTACAGGACCTTGAAAAGTGCAGTAGTACAGTACAAGAGCTGGCATCCGGAGCTGGCACTGAGTGAACAAGCAAGAAGAGTTACCGACGGGAAGAGGAAGTGGAGGTGGACGGTGGTAGAGCTGAAGGATCGTCAGCAACAGGAGATGGACTTCAGTTCAGTTGCTCAGTCGTGTCCGACTCTTTGCGACCCCATGAACTGCAGCATGCCAGGCCTCCCTGTCCATCACCAACTCCCGGAGTTCACCCATACCCATGTCCATTGAGTCAGTATGCCACCCAACCGTCTCATCCTCTGTCATCCCCTTCTCCTCCTGCCCTCAATCTTTCCCAGCATCAGGGTCTTTTCCAATGAGTCAGCTCTTTGCATCAGGTGGCCAGAGTATTGGAGTTTCAGCTTCAACATCAGTCCTACCAATGAACACCCAGGAGATCAGTGGAGAAATAACTCCAGAAAGAAGGAAGGGATGGGGTCAAAGCAAAAACAACACCCAGTTGTGGATGGGACTGGTGATAGAAGCAAGGTTCGATGCTGTAAAGAGCAATATTGCATAGGAACCTGGAATGTTAGGTCCATGAATCAAGGCAAATTGGAAGTGGTCAAACAGGAGATGACAAGAGTAAACATTGACATTCTAGGAATCAGCGAACTAAGATGGAATGGAATGGGTGAATTTAACTCAAATGACCATTATATCTACTACTGTGGGCAGGAATCCCTTAGAAGAAATGGAGTAGCCATCATAGTCAACAAAAGAGTCTGAAATTCAGTACTTGGATGCAATCTCAAAAACAACAGAATGATCTCTGTTCATTTCCAAGGCAAACCATTCAATATCACAGTAATCCAAGTCTATGCCCCGACCAGTAATGCTGAAGAAGCTGAAGTTGAACAGTTCTATGAAGACCTAGAAGACCTTCTGAAACTAACAACCCAAAAAGATGTCCTTTTCATTATAGGGGACTGGAATGCAAAAGTAGGAAGTCAAGAAACACCTGGAGTAACAGGCAAATTTGGCCTTGGAGTACGGAATGAAGCAGGGCAAAAACTAATAGAGTTCTGCCAAGAGAATGCACTGGTCATAGCAAACACCCTCTTGCAACAACACAAGAGAAGACTCTACACATGGACATCACCAGATGATTGACACCAAAATCAGACTGATTATATTCTTTGCAGCCAAAGATGGAGAAGCTCTATACAGTCAGCAAAAACAAGACCAGGAGCTGACTGTGGCTCAGATCATGAACTCCTTATTGCCAAATTCAGACTGAAGTTGAAGAGAGTGGAGAAAACCATTAGATCATTCAGGTATGACCTAAATCAAATCCCTTATGACTATACAGTGGAAGTGACAAATAGATTTAAGGGACTAGATCTGATAGACAGAGTGCCTGATGAACTATGGAGAGAGGTTCATGACATTGTACAGGAAACAGGGATCAAGACCATCCCCAAGAAAAAGAAATTCAAAAAAGAAGGGAAGTGAAAAGCAAAGGAGAAAAGGAAAGATATACCCATTTGAATGCAGAGTTACAAAGAATAGCAAGGAGAAATAAGAAAGCCTTCCTCAGTGATCAGTGCTAAGAAATAGGGGAAAACAATAGAATGGGAAAGACTAGAGATCTCTTCAAGAAAATTAGAGATACCAAGGGAACATGTCATGCAAAGATGGGCTCAATAAAGGACAGAAATGGTATGGACCTAACAGAAGCAGAAGATATTAAGAAGAGGTGGCAAGAATACACATAAAAACTGTACAAAAAAGATCTTCATGACACGACCCAGATAATCATGATGGTGTGATCACTCACCTAGAGCCAGACATCCTGGCATGTGAAGTCAAGTGGGCCTTAGAAAGCATCACTACAAACAAAACTAGTGGAGGTGATGGAATTCCAGTTGAGCTATTTCAAATCCTAGAAGATGATGCTGTAAAAGTGCTGCACTCAATATGCCAGCAAATTTAAAAAACTCAGCAGTGGCCACAGGACTGGAAAAGGTCAGTTTTCATTCCAATCCCAAAGAAAGGCAACTCCAAAGAATGCTCAAACTACCGCACAATTGCACTCATCTCACACGCTAGTAAAGTAATGCTTAAAATTCTCCAAGCCAGGTTTCAGCAATACGTGAACATGAACTTCCAGATATTCAAGCTGGTTTTAGAAAAGGCAGAAAAACCAGAAATCAAATTGCCAACACCCACTGGATCATTGAAAAAGCAAGAGAGTTCCAGAAAAACATCTATTTCTGCTTTATTGACTATGCCAAAGCCTTTGACTGTGTGGATCACAATAAACTGTGGAAAATTCTGAAAGAGATGGGATTACCAGACCACCTGACCTGCCTCTTGAGAAACCTGTATGCAGGTCAAGAAGCACCAGTTAGAACTGGACATGGAACAACAAGCTGGTTCCAAATAGGAAAAGGAGTATGTCAAGGCTGTATATTGTCACCCTGCTTATTTAACTTATATGCAGAGTACATCATGAGAAATGCTGGGTTGGATGAAGCACAAGCTAGAATCGAGATTGTCAGGAGAAATATCAATGACCTCAGATATGCAAATGACACCACCCTTATGGCAGAAAGTGAAGAAGAACTAAAGAGCCTCTTGATGAAAGTGAAAGAGGAGAATGAAAAAGTTGGTTTAAAGCTCAACATTCAGAAAACTAAGATCATAGCATCTGGTCCCATCACTTCATGGCAAATAGATGGGGAAACAGTGGAAATAGTGGCTGACTTTATTTTTCTGGGCTCCAAAATCACTGCAGATGGTGTTGCAGCCATGAAACTAAAAGACACTTACTCCTTGGAAGGAAAGTTATGACCAACCTAGACACATATTGAAAAGCAGAGACATTACTTTGTCAACAAAGGTCTGTCTAGTCAAGGCTATGGTTTTTCCAGTGGTCATGTATGGATGTGAGAGTTGGACAGTGAAGAAAGCTGAGCGCCGAAGAATCGATGCTTTTGATCTGTGGTGTTAGAGAAGACTCTCGAGAGTCCCTTGGACTGCAGGGAGATCCAACCAGTCCATCCTAAGGGAGATCAGTCCTGGGTGTTCATTGGTAGGAGATGGAGGGCAAGCTGCAATTTTAGTCATGCCTGACATGATTGGACGTGTGTGAACGCATGTCCACATCTTGGAAAGTTTGCAACTGGAAGGTTCGTTTGTAGGGGACTTACTGTAGTGACTAAATGTTGGCTACTACTGGCATGATTTTTGTGAGGTTAAAGTGTTCTCTGGAGAGACACTTCACTCTCCGGAAACACTCTTGAGTTGATCATTCAGTCTTTACAAATAAAATGTACCTGTGGTGATGTCTTTCCAGAGAGAAACCCCCAGCTCCAGCCTTCAAACTCCTCTTCTCAGCAAGCTTCTGGATGAAAGCGTTCTGTTTTCTTTACTTTGCACGTCGCAAATGAGCGATACCCCTTCCCTCGCTACCTAATTTATGCCCCGTTTCAAATTGCCCAGGTTCCACATACCAAGCTGTATTTCCTGGTACTCATTTCATCCCATGGGGTCTGTCTAGACCCCAGGATTACTGAGAATCAAGAGACAACCCTGAATTTTTTTTTTTTTAGCCTTCCCTTGAAAACCACACAGTCTTCCCACGTGCTTCTGTGGTCCCTTCAATTCTGGCTCCTTTCTGTAAGTGGAGGGAGAACCTTCTAAAGAAAAGTCATTGGATTTTTTTGGTTTTTTTGTTTGTTTGGTTGGTTTGATTGTCATTCCCTTCTCAGAAAGCGTTCGAAATCCACTCTGACTCTCAAGTGTGTTTTGAGTTGAGTTCAACTTTTAACGTTCTGTGAAAATTTGGATTTAATTAGTTTCTCTTGAGTTCTGAAATCGTGTGATACTTTTATTTTCTGTTTCCTGGACTGAAGCCTTGCCACATTTGTGGAAAAACTGAAGGGGGGAATATTTTCTCGTAAGAATGAATGTGAAATGGATTGAAATTGTTGCCTGAGGGGAAATGACTGATTTCTGGCCTCCAGGCCAGGTCCACAAGACAGGGCGCTCTGACTCCACAGCACGCTGCTGGTGAATTGGACTGGAAACACTTGGACCCTAAAGTGGGACTTGTCACATGGTCTAATGGAGCCGACACTGGCAGTCCCTTTCACGGGTTTGTTGCTGTGGAGACCCAGCCTGTGCGCTTGGGAGAATGTGGCTAGGTTCCACCTGTGATGCCGGGGGTGTGTTTGCTGTTGTTGTTCAGTTGCTAAGTTGTGTCTGACTCTTTTTGAACCCATGGACTGCAGCACACCAGGCTTCCCTGGCCTTCGCTATCTCCCAGAGTTTGCACTAATTTGTATCCATTGAGTCAGTGATGCTCTCCAGCCGTCTCATCCTCTGCTGCCCGCTTCTCCTTTTGCCCTCAATCTTTCCCAGCATCAGGGTCTTTTCTGATGAGTCGTCTCTCCTCATCAGGTGGCCAAAGTGTTGGAGCTTCAGCTTCAGCATTAGTCCTTCCAATGAATATTCGGAGTTTATTTCCTTTCAGATTGACTGGTTTGATCCCCTTGAATTGTTTTTGCTATCGTTTCTGTACAAATTACCACAAACTGAATGGCTTAAAACGACATGAATCTATCATCTTACATTTCTGGAGGTCAGAAGATCTAAAATGGGTCTCATGGGGCTAAAATCAAGGTGTCAGCAGGTTGTGTCCCTTCTGGAGGCACTAGGGGAGAAACCATCCCTGCTGCTTTGGCATTTGGAGGCTGCCCACATTCCTCAGCTTCTGGCCACATCACTTCAGCTTCCGCTTCTGTCCACACATCTCCTTCTGTGACTCTGGGCCCTCCTTTCCTCTTATAAAAAGTCTTGTGATTGCATGGGTCCATCCAGATAATCCAAGGGCTTCCCTGGTAACTCAGTTGCTAAAGACTCCGCCTGCAATGCAGGAGACCCCAGTCCAATTCCTGGGTCAGGAAGATCCCCTGGAGACAGGATAGGCTACCCACTCCAGTATTCTTGGGCTTCCCTTGTGGTTCAACTGGTAAAGAATCTGCCTGCAATGTGGGAGACCTGGGTTTGATCCCTGGGTTGAGAAGATCCCCTGGAGAAGGGAAAGGCTACCCACTCCAGTATTCTGGCCTCGAGAATTCCATGGACTGTATAGTCGATGGGGTCACAGAGAGTCAGACACGACTGAGCAACTTTCACTTTCACTTTTTCCCTTTCATCCAGATAATCCAGGAGCATCTCCCCGTTTCAGGGTTCTTAACTGAATCACAATCAAATCACATCTTTGCTGTGTAAGGTTACATATTCTCAGGTTCTGGGTATTAAGTTGCAGATATCTTTGGGGTCCATTGTTCATCCTTCCCCACCATGCTTGTCACCACCTAGGGTTGAGACATCCCAGTAAGTGCTATCAGCATTAGGAAATGGGCCTTTCCTGGCCCCAAATTCCAATTCACAGCCTCATTTGAAAAAATTATTTCTTTATTTGGTTGTGCTGAGTCTTAGCTACAGATGTGGGATCTTTAATTTTCATTGTGGCAGGTGGGATCTTTAGTCATGTCATGTGGGATCTCTAGTCATGGCATGTGGGATATAGTTCCCTGATCAGGAATCGAACCTGGACCCTCTCCATTGGGAGTGTGGAGTCTTAGCCACTGAATTGCTAGGGAAGTCCCCGCAGTCTCATTTCTAGGGTGAGTCTCATTTCTATCTATTGGGACAGCAGTGATCCTTGAGGACATTTCCATAGCATTTCTGGAAGAGAGGAAGCTGGCTATGCCCAGATCCTGGAGCATTTCCTGGAGAAGGTCCCAAGGGTCTTTGGAGGTTTAGAGACCACAAATTGAATCCCCACTCAGTCAATTCACCAGAATGGCTTTGAACTTCAGTTTCTTCGAGACCTGGGTGAAAAGCTCTTGGGGTCCTTGTGTGGATTAATGGAGATGAGTGTGAACATAATAAAGCACTTTGCATATGGAACATGGTCATGATATCACTACTGAAGAATGATCATAATTGAAAGATGGAAAAAATTGGTCTCTATTAGACCCTTCATTATGAAATACAGAAATAATCAACCTTTTAGATTCTAGTTAAAAAACATAAGCAGGCAAATCTCCTTAAGAGCCAGTTAGCCTGGTGGGAAAACCCAAGAATTCTCTACTTCTTTTAGGCCCTAATGGTGTTGACCACCTTTGTGCAACTTTGCTTGTATAGGATAGATTTTCAGTGCCTGTGGGGTCAGTTTGAAAAATGGCAGGGAAAGTTGGGTGGGACATTTCCACTTGGCTCTGTGGCAGTCATGGCATCTCAACTCCAGGCAAAGATCTGAACCTCAGTGATTGGTTTCTTTGCCCTGCCTACTTTTCTATTCATCCTTTCATCTCCTTTCTCCAAAATCCATCCACCTGGAGACAGGTGGCTTAGGAAGAAAGCACTGTATGGTTTAGACATCCCTGTGGTTAAATCCCATCCCTATTACTTGCTGTGTGACTTTGGGCCAGTTACTTAACGTTTCTGATCTTTTGAGTTCTAACTTATAGAAAATGAGAACCGGTAGGAACATGCTTATTGGTGCACCTAAGACATGGAAGGTGACCAGTGAGTGCTAGTTTTCCCTCTGTCCTTTTGGGTGGTATTTCCCTTACTCAGCATAATCTCACCAGATTTGAGTCATGGTGGTCTGAGAAACTGAGTCCTTTTATAAATCCTGGGGATATATGTTTCTATCCTGGCTTTAATCCTTAATGGTTACATATTCTCAGATGAGTCATTAACCTCTCTAGGCTTCAGTCTTCCTATCTGTAGAATGAGAACCAAACTGCCATTCTGCCTGTCTCATTCAGCTCAGGCTGCTGTAACAAAATACCACAGAGTGGGTGATTTAAACAATAGACATTTGCCTCTCACAGTTCTGGAGGCTGTAAGTTCAAGATCCAGGGGCTGGCAGATTCCATGTCTGGTGAGGACCTGATTCTTGGCTTGTAGACACATTTCTCGCTGTGTGCTCATATGGCCTGAACTTGTGGGTTTGAGGAAGAGAGGGGAAGAGCAAGGGAGAAAAAGGGGAAAGTGAAAGAGAGAGAATGATTTTTGTTTCCTTTTTTATAAGGCCATTAATCCCCTCATGAGGGCCCCACCCTCATCTAACCATAATCATCTTCCAGAGGCCCCATCTCCAAATACCGTCACATCGATTTGGCGGGAACACATTCAACCCATGCTATTCCTTTCATAAGGGGTCACAAGAAAGTATTCATTGGAAGAACTGATGCTGAACCTCCAATACTTTGGCCATCTTATGTGAAGAGCCAACCCATTGGAAAAGACTCTGATGCTGGGAAAGATTGAGGGCAAAAGGAGAAGGGGGTGACAAGATGAGATGGTTGGATGGCATCATTGACTCAATGGACATTAGTCTGAACAAACTCCGGGGGATAGTGAAGGACAGGGAAACCTGACTTACTGAAGCCCATGGAGTCACAAAGAGTCAGACATGACTTAAGCAACTGAACAACTATACTAACTACAAGAAAATAAGGCAATGACTTTTGGAAAATAAAAGATAATAGAAAACCCACTGTAGAAGCAAAGAAAAGTATCAGTTTCCTAAAGCATTCAGGATACCCACACATTATACATTTTCTAACAGCATTCATTTTTGCTGGAACAGAAATGAAATATATTGCTTTTAATTATCAACTCAAATATCCATCATCCATCCATCGGTGATGCACACCTATCAAGCAGCCTGGGGAGTGCGCCAGCTCCTCGGGGAGTGTGAAGACCCACACCATTCACGCCCCCAGCCTCCACCTCTGAGACCAGGCTCCCTTCTGCAGAGACAAGCGTTCACCAGGGCATTCTGGGCTGGGAGCCTGACTAAGGAGGAGAAAAGTTCGGCTGGTTCACCTCACTTGGTTCCAAGAAGCAGACACCAGAATGACCAGCTTCTGTGGGACAATCTGTCCCTGAGGTCACCGGGTGGATCCACACTGACTGCATGGTTCTGGAGCATCTTCTAACAGAGAACAAGAACGGGGAAGAGGGAACAAACCTGACACGGTGATGGGCTGAGCCAAGATGGTGCTGACTT
The DNA here is from genome assembly GCF_963930625.1 of Muntiacus reevesi. Lineage (NCBI taxonomy): Eukaryota > Metazoa > Chordata > Mammalia > Artiodactyla > Cervidae > Muntiacus > Muntiacus reevesi. The sequence goes on from NC_089261.1 coordinate 21,827,941, forward strand.
GGGAGGGTACCTCCAAGGGGTACAGAACAAACTAGAAGCTGGCAGCTGCCACCATGCTGCCATGGCTGCAAGCAGGCTGTCCTGGTGACATACCCTTGGGATCCGACACAGATGGATTGTGGATGTCCTGGGAATGGGGGGCAGTTTGGAGCTTCTGTTTGAGTTTAAAAAAAAAAAATAGAACAAAAAAAAACCACACTAGCTTTGCTTGCGGAATCATCACAAGTTGGTTATGCTGACAGGAATGGGATCCCAGAATAGGAACCAGCTGGAGATTCATATGGAGAAAAACAAAGGTCCCGGTGATTTATTTATTTTTTTTCTGCTGGCACGTTAGCAAAACAAACAAGCAAATAAAGCGTGGGGGTGGGGTGGGGTGGGAAATGCTTCAATGCGTTATTGAGAAATAAAAACTAAAATGCATCTGGAGTCAAAGGGACCAGCTTTGCCCTTCCTAATTAGAAAGAACTGCAAGAGTCCTGACAACTAGGAATATGGGCTTCCGTCTATCAAACCCAAGGGAAAAAGCATCTGTGACACCATCAAATGGCAGGGTGATGAAGCCAAGCAGAAAAGCAGTAAGTGGGTTCCATCACGGTGTGCATCATTTCAGGGCCTTAGGGCTAGTTCTGACCATGGAGAGGGTAGCCACCCCCGGCTGCACAGAGGCTGTATTCTGGGGGTTCCCATAGACATTTTTCACCTCTTTCCTCCATTGGAACCTCCCTTTCCTGCCCAATCCAGCGCTTGAATTCCCAGCAGTGAACCTGGCCTGAGGCAGTAGTGGGTGGGTGGTGGTCTTTGATTTCTGGGATGTCAAGTTAGAAGAAAGAAGGGTGAAGACAGAAACAGTGGTGGGAGTGCTACCTTTGGGGGCTTGTAGATTTTTTTATGCACTCTCTCTGGCATTGGAAGGACTTCAGACTGTTTCAAATTATCTATGAATACATTTCCCTTTGGATTGTCAGGCAGCCAGGCAGAGAAGTGGAAGATGCCTCCTCAGCCAGCACAGCCCCTCCAGGAAAATCGCTGCCAGACACAGGGAACTTGGCTCCAGGTTGGGTCTTAACAGCCAAGGCTCGGGCTTAAGCATCTGAAATGAGGGTTCTAATAGCAACCAGGTGGACTGGGAGGGGGACCAAAAAAGCCAGCACCCACCAAACACCAAACCTGAGCAGATATCTGATCCCAGGAAGGCCCCAGAAAAGAAACCTTAGTATTTGATGAAACCATTCTACCGTAGGAAAGATGGGGAACTTTACCTTCAAGAAGGAAAACACTTTTGAAAAAAGATTTACTGCAGGAAAAGGAAAGGAATTTGTAGGAAGCCTCTGTCTTGGGTTCACAATAGTGGCTTGCGGGATCTTAGTCCCCTGACCGGGGGTCACTCCTGTGCTCCCTGCAGTGGAAGGGCAGAATCCTAACCACTGGACCACAGGGAATTCTGAAGGAAATATGATCTTAAGATAAGGTAAACATGATATGGCACTGGATGGTAATGAAATGGAGCAGGCAGAAGTAGTAAAGGAACTGGGTGTGTCTGGAAAGATGGTGAGGGAATTAACAATACACCCAGAGAATGGACACGGACCCTGGGAGCATCAGGAAACAATGGAAACAGGAGAAAACTGAACCAGTGATGTTCAGGAAAAGGGGGGAAGCTGGTGGTTGTTGGCCGAGATCCATACTCCCTACCTCTTCCATGGGAACAAACAAAACCTTTACTACTCTGTCTTCCTGGGTCCCTGTGCACTTTCTGGGGGACAGGCACTGGCCCCTCCAAGACCCAATGAGGTGGATCTTGGTTGATGTAAGTCAACCACAGGGGTGTCATCTCCCTTTGTCAATGAAGATTGACAAATCTTCATTGGGTGCCCCGCTGGCCAGTGACTCATGAGGTGGTCTCCGCAGAGGGATGGTGGACAAGCCGGAGGCACATGGAAAGGCTCGCCCCTCTCTTCTACTGGACGCCACCTTGTCCGCATGTGATGCCTGGATCCATGCCCTCCGTCTATCCACCAAAGATGGTGGAGAAGAGAGGGAAGAACTTGGTTCCAAGTGCTGTGTCACTGATTAAGCAAGCCTGGACCTACCTACCTCCCACCTTCTTATTAGGAGACCACAGATGTTCTGATTGTCTAAGTCACTGGTAGGGGGATTTCCTGCTCCCTGTTGCTAAAGACATCCATCTAGATAAGTTTGAGGAGCTCCCCTAAGTGCAGGAGGAAAAGGTGATAAGATATGAATGACAGAAAAGTGACTCAGGTGGTGAGTGGTGGCTGGTCCTGAGGAAGAAACCAGAGTAAAACCCAGGAAGACTTGATACAAGCTGAGAAAAGACCCCGGTCAGCAAACTGATGCTGACATTCTGTTGTAGGTCAAGGTCTTGGACAGATCCACAATCAGAGGACAGTGACACACTTGGAAAAGGACAGTGGACATGGACAGAAGCCATAGCAAAATGCTGTTCAAATGGCCCATGTGCTTGTGGAAAGATTCCCAGTTCAGTTCAGCTCAGTCACTCAATCCTGTCTGACTCTTTGTGACCCCATGAATCGCAGCATGCCAGGCCTCCCTGTCCATTACCAACTCCCAGAATCTACCCAAACCCATGTCCATCGAGTCGGTGATGCCATCCAGCCATCTCATCCTCTGTCGTCCCCTTTTCCTCCTGTCCCCAATCCTTCCCAGCATCAGGGTCTTTTCCAATGAGTCAACTCTTTGCATGAGGTGGCCAAAGTATTGGAGTTTCAGCTTCAACATCAGTCCTTCCAATGAACACTCAGGACTGATCTCCTTTAGGATGGACTGGTTGGATCTTCTTGCAGTCTAAGGGACCCTTAAGGGTCTTCTCTAACACCACAGTTCAAAAGCATCAATTCTTTGGCACTCAGCTTTCTTCACTGTCCAACTCTCACATCCATACATGACCACTGGAAAAACCATAGCCTTGACTAGACGGACCTTTGTTGGCAAAGTAATGTCTCTGCTTTTTAATATGCTATCTAGGTTGGTCATAACTTTCCTTCTAAGGAGTAAGTGTCTTTCAATTTCATGGCTGCAATCACCATCTGCAGTGATTTTGGAGCCCCAAAAAATAAAATCAGCCACTGTTTCCACTGTTTCCCCATCTATTTCCCATGAAGTGATGGGACTGATGCCATGATCTTAGTTTTCTGAATGTTGAGCTTTAAGCCAACTTTTTCATTCTCCTCCTTCACTTTCATCAAGAGACTTTTTAGTTCCTCTTCACTTCCTGCCATAACGGTGGTGTCATCTGCATATCTGAGGTCGTGGATATTTCTCCCAGCAATCTTGATTCCAGCTTGTGCTTCTTCTAGCCTAGCGTTTCTCATGATGTACTCTGCATATAAGTTAAATAAGCAGGGTGACAATATACAGCCTTGATGTACTCCTTTTCCTATTTGGAATCAGCCTGTTGTCCCATGTCCAGTTCTAACTGGTGCTTCCTGACCTGCATACAGGTTTCTCAAGAGACAGGTCAGATGGTCTGGTATTCCCATCTCTTTCAGAATTTTCCACAGTTTATTGTGATCCACACAGTCAAAGGCTTTGGCATAGTCAATAAAGCAGAAATAGATGTTTTTCTGGAACTCTCTTGCTTTTTTGATGATCCAGCAGGTGTTGGCAATTTGATCTCTGATTCCTCTGCCTTTTCTAAAACCAGCTTGAACATCTGGAAGTTCACAGTTCACATATTGCTGAAGCCTGGCTTGGAGAATTTTGAGCATTACTTTACTAGAGTGTGAGATGAGTGCAATTGTGTGGTAGTTCGAGCATTCTTTGGCATTGCCTTTCTTTGGAATTGGAATGAAAACTGACCTTTTCCAGTCCTGTGGCCATGGCTGAGTTTTCGAAATTTGCTGGCATATTGAGTGCAGCACTTTCACAGCATCATCTTTCAGGATTTGAAATAGCTCAACTGGAATTCCATCACCTCCACTAGCTTTGTTCGTAGTGATGCTTTCTAAGGCCCACTTGACTTCACACTCCAGGATGTTTGGCTCTAGGTGAGTGATCACACCATCGTGATTATCAATGTGATGAAAGTACACATCTCGCCTGGGAATTTATCCCACAGAGACACGTACCAGTGGGAAATGGTGATAGATAAAGCTGCACAGGGCAATTTATCCCTAATACATAACAGCAGGATATTGGCAACAGCTTCAAGTCCATTCATAAAGGACTGGTTCCATAAATTACACTCCATTAAAAACTAGACAACTGTCTGTATACTAGTATGGATAGGTCTCCCAGATAGATCTTTAGAAAGCAAGATGCGAATAGCACACTGCCATTTGTGAAAAAGGGTTTCCTTGGTAGCTCAGATGGTAAAGATACTGGCTGCAATGCAGGAGACCCTGGTTCAATCCCTGTGTCAGGAAAATCCCCTGGAGAAGGGAATGGCAACCCACTCCAGTATTCTTGCCTGGAGAATCCCATGGACAGACCATGGGGTCACAAAAAGTTGGACACGACTGAGCAACTAACACATTCACTTTATTTGTGGAAAATGTGGGGAAAAGGAACACACACACATACACACACACAGGTATTCATGTTTGTTTGTTGTTGTGGACTCCAAATTCATATGTTGAGGCCTAACCCCCAATGTGACTGTATTTGGAGAAAGGACCTTTAAGGAAATAGTTTAAGTGAAAGCAGATCCTGAGAGTGGAGCTCAATCCAATATGGCTGATATCCTTATAAGAAGAGGAAGACAGCAGGGATGCACTTGTGTAGAGAGGCACCATGGGTGGACACAGGAGGAAGAAGGTTGTCTTCAAGCCAAGGAGAAGGGCTTCAGGAGAAACCAACCCTGCCCACATTTGGTCTCAGACTTTAGCCTCCAGAATTGTGAGGGAACACATTTCTGTTGTTTAAGGCACCCATTCTGTGACGTTTTATTATGACAGCCCTAGCAGACTAATACACTTGTATGAGCATGAAGCATCGTTAGAAAAAGATGCCAAAGAAGCTAGTAACAGAGGGTGCCTGTGAGGAGGGGGACTGGGGGGGTTAAGAAAAGAGGAGAAATTTCTCACCGTATATCTTTCTATGCTCCCTTTCATATTAAAAAGTTACAAGTTAAAAAAAAAAACCACTAGGAGCCAATTAAATTTTTCTTAATGTGATAAAGATGATTTATCATAAGCTTGACAGCTAGTGTCATATTAAATGGTGAAGCCATAAAGGCATTCCCATTAAAAATCAGGAGCAAGACAGGAATGCCTGGTAGCACTGCATTATTGAAAGTTCTGGATGGGCCAAGTAAGCCAATGCAATAAGACATGAATATTAGAAAGGGGATTCAGTGATGGAAAGGAAGACACATGTATCATTATTTGCAGATGACAGTGTTTGTTACTATTACCATTTTTCAGTATGGTGGCTGCAATGCATGTTTTATATATTTTTGTGGTTTAGATAAATTTTTAAGGGGATCTTCTGTCATTCATTAATAAGCACAGATATAGGGAGGTGCATATAGGCAACATTTAAACTTAGGCAGCTCTGAATCATATTTTTATATGTTAACTGCAATAATCCTTATTTGGGGGAATTTTAGACAGTGATTTAAGGAGACCATATTTATTTAAAAAGAATGTTGGCGTTAAAGGGTGAATTCACAGGAGGCTAGGCCGTGAGATTAGTGGGAGGAGGCCTTTACTTGACTGCTCGCCCGTGAGTTTCTCCCACCTCTAAGAGGCTTTCAACAAGCTGGAACCTGAGTATTATAAGCTAGGTAATTGGCTGTAATTAATTCCACAACCCTGGGCCCCTCACAAGATTGCCTTGCCAAATGAAAGCAAAACACACCGAAGCAAACTCTTCCCTCCACCTAACTCCACTGGTTGGGACTAGAGCCCTCTGACAGTGGGGCTCCCACTGCCAAAAACCCACTGACAGACTGTAATCAAATGCCCTCGCTGGGGAAGCCCTGGCCCAGGAAGGGAGCGCTGACGCTGCTCTTTGCGATTGCTGTGTTCTTGATCCCACTGGCCCAGCCACAGCCATGTAAGCCCCACGGGGGCCCAGTTGGCCAAACCATTTTCATCCTTTCTTTTCTTTGCTCCCAGTAGAACAAAGCAGTAGCCTGAGGGCTTTGTTCCAGGTACTGATTCTCAGGAGCGGCTAGGAGTGTGGCAGTGGACGTGGGGTGAGGAGTGAGGTAGGGTGGATTTCTCAGTTCTAGTTGCTCAACTCCTGTGTTCCAGCCCAAGATGACAATCAAGTTCCCCTATAGAGACATCCCTTGTGGTCCAGTGGTTAAGAATCTGCCTTGCAATGCAGGGGACACGGTCAGAGAACAAAGATCGCATATGCCTCGGAGCAGCTAAGTCTGTGTGCTGCAACTACTGAGCCCTCATACTCTTCTCTGTGGTCTCCAAAGCTCTCCCTAATCTGCCCTTATCTATTTCTTCAAGTTTATCTGGCATCACTCACTCCAGGCCACTGAACTTGCTGTTCCATAAATGCAGAATGCTTGTCCCTTCGCGTCCTGTTCCCTTCATCCAGAAGTTCTTCTCTTAGGGTTCTACAGAGCTTTCTGTTTCTCATCAGAAAATCTCCCCTCTGAACCTGTCCTGAGTTATCCACTAACGACAGACCTCTCTGTGCTTCTGTTAATTTATTGGTTTGCATGTTTATTTCCTGTCCCCCAACCCCATCCCAAGAAGGCCCCATGAGAGCAGGGTCTTTGTCTTGATCACTGCTATGCTTGACACAGAGTAGGCAATAAAAAGACATGCTTAATTATTAACTGATTAAGAAAGAAATAGATGGCCAAGGACTTCGTTAATGTATCAGTATAAGATCCAAACTGATGGGTTTACTAGGCAGGTAATTGAACTTCAGGCTTCTCCTGCAAACACCCCCTTACCCCAAGGAGATCTAATTTTTAATTTGCAATTTTTGTTTTTTTTCTTTGAAAGAAGTCCTTACTAACATCCATCGGTCACCCCCAAGCCAATACTCATGACATTTTCTCGGTCATTGGCACATGCAGTGTGCCATGCATGCAAGCTGTGGGGTGTGCTTACTCTAGCTGAGGGCAAACAGGGCCAGTCTGTCTTCTTGTCTCACCTCATGCTGTAAACAGGTGTCCTTTTTGCAGTCGCTCTCTCTTTTTTGTTGCATTCTTGTGCTTTTTATAGGCAACTGCTATTTAAAATGGTCCCATGTGTAGTCCTTATTTAGTGTTCCTGAGTGCAAGGCTGTGATGCAACTTAAGCAGAAAATACCTGCCTTACATAAACTTCATTCAGACATGCGTGACAGTGCTGTTGGCTGTGAGTCCAGTGTTAATGAATCCATAATATATAGTAATCAAATGATCTTTAAACAGAGACAAAAATTGATTCTTTCTAATTGTGGTGCTAGAAAAAGACTCTCGGGAGTCTCTTATAGCAAGGAGATCAAACCAGTCAATCCTAAAGGAAATCAACCCTGAATGTTCTTTGGATATGATGCTGAAGCTGAAGCTCCAATACTTTGACCATCTAATGCAAAGAACTGACTCTGGAAAAGGCCCTGATGCTGGGAAAGACTGAAAGCAAAAGGAGAAGGAGGCGGCAGAGGATGAGATGGTTAGATAGCATCGCCGGCTCAATGGACATGAATCTGAGCAAACTCTGGGAGACAGTGGAGGACAGAGGAGGCTGGCCTGTGGCAGTCCGTGGGGTTGCAGAGTTGAACGACTTAGCGACTGAACGACAGCAACATATAAAACCAGTTTATACTTCGACTGGTTGATGAAAATGTTGTGACCAGAGGCTCGCAGGAACCCAACCCCAGATCCTCCCCTAGGTGCAATAGTTTGGTACTTGCTAACTCTGTGTTTGCGATGACTTCATAGAACAGAACTTCCAGGAATAATGACAATCAACTGTTTGTCTTTCATGCCCCAATTGAATTACAGGTTCTCTGTGAGCCCGATCTGCAGTTCCTTTGGCTTCAGGATGCTCAAGTGCAGGGTCAAGTTCAAGCATCCAGTGCTCAGTAAGCACTGTTACTGACTGTGGGGTAGTGGCTTGGGCTGCACGGGTGCCCACTATCTCTGGGCAAACCTGTCAGAGTTAAGACTCCAAGACTGCGTGTGGTTTGGTTTCTGGGATGGACTGGAACATTCCATGTCTGCAAGTGGCCCTTCTTCCTGAGGGATCTGGCGTCATTCTCCCCCCTGAGAGGGAAGTGATTACACAGCATACCTGTGGCTGATGCTGGGCTGTTAAGAGCCCCGTAAAACTAAGGCATAACTCGCCTGTTAGGCCACGCGCCTGAATGACTCTTTGCAAACGTTTGCTGCGGGCGATTTAGGGAAAGATCCTTACTGTTTTGAATCAAATTCCTGTTAAAAGCAGAGGCTCAAGTTTCTTTCCCTTGGTTTCTCCCTGCCCCTGGCCCCTGGTCGCTGGTTAAACACTCCTCCCCACTCCCCTCCCCTACACAGCCTGCCTGGGGGCTACATCCTTTTTTATAGGACTTCGGTGGCTCCTAAGGGCTTACATACTCTCTCTTATTTGCAGTAGGCTGCTGGGGGAGGGGGCCTGGGAGGGGGCAGAGGCCCAGAGGACTCACTGGGGCCACGAAACCAGTGAACATAGGCTTGGCTTCTCTGTTGTCCACCCAGTTGGGGATGCCAGGTCAGCTTGTTTACAAGCGGAGGTTGACTGACTACAACCTTCTTTCTAGTAGGAGGGAGCCAGGGGGCTTAACAAAAGCTGGGGGGAGACTTGGAGGTGGTGGAGTTGGAGGGGGAGGAGGGAGGTGGGGAAGGCTCATTCTGGGAACTGGAGTTTCCATTGGTCCTTGGAGGGAAGGACCTGTGCTTTCCACCTGTGTGTAGGTATGTGCGTGTACACATGTGGGTGTGTATGCCTATGTGCATAGATGTGCACATGAGTGTGTGCATTCAGTGTGTGGTTGTGTATGTGCCCTGCCTAAGTGAATGTGGGCATGCCTGTATCTGAGTGTGTGTACAAGTGTATCCACACTCTATGCATGTGTGTGTGCACGTGTATTCCAGTGCGTGCGTGTGTGTATGTATGTGCGTCGACATGTATGTATGTGTGTGCTTATGAGTGCAGAGGTGTGCTGTAGGCACATGTGTATCTTCAGTGTGCGTGCATGTATGGTGTGCACTCCCATGTGTGTGTATGCATGTCCATACATGCATGTTTATGTGTGTGTTTTGAGCATGTTGCTGGAGGTGAGCTGGCTTGGGGAGCAGCTCTTTGGAGCAGTGGGAGAGAAAGGGTGTGGTGGATCCAGGGAGTTCAGCCACAGAAAAGAAAGTTGATAACCAAAGAATTTTGTTTGGATTCTTACTGGGCAGGGAGGAAAAGCGCCCCTTACTGTAGACTCTACCTTCCTAATATAAAACAGAGACCAAGGGGTCCAGTTTCGTAAAAAGTGAGCTGGCCAAGGCCTATGCAAGAGACCATTTTCCCAGTAACTAAAGTCATAAAGAAACATAGAATGAGTCAGGCCTTTTTCTCCCGAGACTCCCCTTTCTCTCCAGAGTCTCCGAGCCCTGTGCTGTGGTGTGGTCTGTCATTTGTTTGCAAAGTCAGCTCTGATGGACAACTGCTGGCCACTCAGACTAATGTCAGACCCAATGAGCCTCAATGAGTGATAAGCCTTATTTGCTGTGTCTGTTTGTCTAGACTCCACTTAAGAATCCTTTGGGAAGATAATTTGTGAGAGATTGGGGAAATTTGAATATGGACTGGGTATTAGATGCTATTAGGGAATTTTAAAAAATATTTATGTATTTATTTATTTATTTGACTGCATTGGGTCTTAGTTGCGGCCTGAGAATGCTTAGTTGCGGCGTGTGGGATTTAGTTCCCTGACCAGGGATGGAACCTGGGCCCCCTCATTGGGAATGCTGAGTCTTAGCCTCTGGACCACTAGGGAAATCACCGTATTATGGGATTATTATTAATTTAGTTATGTATGATAAAGGGACTTCAGATATGTGGGAGAATCCTCTTATTCTTCTTAGAGATACATGGCACAGTATTGAAGTGCCATGTAATTTATCTATAATTTACTTTAAAATGGTTTAGCGAGAGAGAGAAGGCAAAATGTTAACAATTGTTGACTCTGGGTAATAGATGTATTTCTGTTTCTCTTTGTGCTTGAGAATGTCAACAGTAAAAAAAAAAATTAATGCTTTGGGAGAAAACTACTTAAAAAATAAGTCTAATGTGTTGCATGAAAAAAAATTCTTTGGTGTTTCCTAAAGCAGAGCCTTAGGATCAGAGAAGCTTCTTGTCTTTTCTGGTGCCAACCTGGAGTTGAAGCAGGTGGCGGGAATCAGCTTTGAGAACTGGATTGGTCCTGTGGGGACAGTGTGGGCAGCAGACACTGCCTGGCTCCCTGATCTCTTCTACCCAAACACATCCCAAACATTGAGTTAGGAGAGTGGTTGACCTTGACATTCAACACAGGCTATGGTCTCTTCCGTATGTCTGGGAACCATTTCTCCTTAGAGTACAATATCACTCTGCTTCAGAAGTTACATCTTCCCCAGGAAGCTGGATCCCAAATGGAATTCACTAGGAGCAGAGACTGCTTTTTGTCAGTCTTGACCTGTCCAAGTCCAAACGTGGCAATGAACTTGCTGTGGGCCAGGGAGACAAGCATGATCGCATTCAAGCTCACCCCGACCCTATGAGATTGACACCATTCTAACTCCCACTTTACAGATTGGAAAACTGAGAGCCGAGAGATCATTTACTTATGTGAAGTCACCTGGACAGGTGGAGCTGGCATTCACCCGTGGGATCTGGTCTGTGGAATCCAGAACCAGCCTACTACTGCCAAACATGTGTGGTGGATGTAATGGCAGAGTCCATGCAGGGTCTGTGGCTTAATTCATGGAATACATGGGTAATTTTTCATTGGACTTTCTTATAACACAATTTCTTGAGGGTTGGAACAGTATCATCTCCATGAAACAGTCCACACCCTTAGGCTCCCGTTTGCCCTATTTGGTGCCCCTTCTTTTTCCCTGGGCACAGGAAAATAAAGTCTCCAACAAGTTCGAGAAACTCCCCTTTATAAAGCACACACCTTCCTCTACAAAGGCAAATGGTCTCTTTGCTCTTTTGTGACTTTTTCTCCATTTTAAGGTTTCCATGGTTATTTCTTTGATCTTGCTTAGATAAAAATGTTCCAAGGGTGTGCATGTGTAATGGAGTGGCAGGTGTGGAACCTTGTTTGGGGACCCCAAACCCCCAGAATGCCAGAGGATCTCCCCTATAATTTTGTTGGCTTCCACGTGCCCCAGAACATAACACATGTGCCATCAACACATTCTGATACATCTCCCAGGACCTAGTACTTTGCATACAAGCGGGCTTCAAAAAACATTTGTTGAAGCAACACATACTGGTTAAAATGCCCGACAGTAGAAAGAATCATCAAGACGATGTCTCAGATGCCACCCTGGAGACAGCGTGAAAATCTGAGACCATCTGTCGGGTTTCTGGAAGGCCCAGAAAAAAAAAGCCATCAATTTTCCTGAAATAGTACAAACAGGATTTCCTGGAGGGAGCCAAACCGAGAAGCAGGCTACATTTTGGAAATGGAAAATGCAACCTTTGCTTGCCATTTGGGGCTGATTGGGTGAATTTCTGCCGGCAGCTGTGAAGGCTTCCTGTGTCCGGTGGGGCCCCCGGTCATTCAGCGATGACCTCTGAGCAGGGGGCACAGGAGAACTGATAGACGATTCATCCACCTGTAAAGACCGGGATGTGATATCGGTAAAACTGCCCTTTACCGCAGGGGAGCCAGGATTTGCCTGCCTCTGCCTTGGTGCCCCTCCCTCTGCAGAAATGAGGTCACGCAGTTGGGGTTCAAATCCAGGCTCCACCAGTTATCAGATGTGTGACCTTGCGCCAGGCATGCTTTTTTTTTTTTTTTTTTTTTTTTGGCTGAGCTGGGTCTTCGTTGTGGCACGCGGCATCTAGTTCCCTGACCAGGGATCAAACCTAGGCCCCTACCGTGTGAGTGTGGAGTCTTAGCCAGCGGACCACCAGGGAAGGCTCTGACATGGCCTTTCTGTGCCTCAGTTTTGTCATCTGTACAGTGACCATTAGACTCGCACCTGCCTCATGACACGGTCAGGGGATGGATGGAGCTCATGAAAGGAAGGCATTTGAGACAGTGCCGGCACACTCCCGTGTTTGCCAAACATCAGCTGTTCGTGTTTCCACAGTCACGCCGCCCCTTCACTCCTGCCTGGAGCCTCTCTGCCCCCATGGTTCCTGGTCCAGCCCCGATGTCCCCCTCTGCCCACTTATCCACCCAGTGTCTGAATTTCCCAGGAGCTGCTGTTAACAAATTACCACAGATCTGGAGGCTTCAAACAACAGAAATGTTTTCCCTCACAGTTCCGGAGGCCAGAAGTCCAAAATCAAGGTGTTCACAGGGCTGTGTCCCCTCTGAAGGCCCCAGGGAAGCATCCTCCATTGCCTCTTCTAGTGGACCCGGGTGTTCCTTGGCTTGGGGCTGCGTCACTCCAGTCTCTGCCTTTGTCTGCACAGGACCTTCCCCTCCCCTCTCTGTGTCTTCCTTGGTGCCTCCTTTCTCTCCTTCTTATAAAGATGATTGTCATTTTATTTGTTTATGTATTTTGCCATGCCAAGGCACATGTGGGATCTTAGTTCCTTGACCAGGGATTGAACCCGAGCCCCCTGCAGTGAAAATGTGGAGTCTTGACCACTGGACCTCCAGGGAAGTCCCTTGTCATTGGATTTAGGGCCCATTTGGATAATTCAGGATCCTCACATTTCTAGATCCTTAACTTAATCACATCTGCAAAGACTCTTTGCAAATAAGGTCACATTCACAGCACCCCGTTGGGCACATCTTCTGTGGAGGCCATTGTTCATCCCACTGCAGCCGTCAACTTCCATCTCAGGAATGTCATTGGAATCTGTCACTCTCTCTGCATCCCAGTGGTCCCCAGTTCAGACCTGATCATTTCTGTCTGAGCCTCTCAGAACTCCCCACTTTTTCATCCTGCTCTTTCTTTCCAAACCATTGTCCAAATTTTGGAAGTTGTGTTTCAAATATGGCAGCCACCAGTCACATGTGACAACTGAGCACTTGAAATGTGTCTAGCTGGACTTGAGTTGTGCTGTAAGTGTGAAGTACACGTCCATTTCTTAAAATCAGGATAAAAAATAATATAAAATACCCAGTAAAATTTTTAAATGGATCATGTATTGAAAATGATGATATTTTAGATATATTGGGGTATATAAGATATATTGATATAATTAAAATGAATTGCACCAGTTTTGTTTTACCTTTAACATTTTCTTTTTATTTTTACAATGTTTATTTATTTGGCTGTACCTTAGTTGTGGCAAGCAAACTCTTAGTTGCAGCTTGTGGGATCTAGTTCCTATACCAGGCCCCTGCTTTAGGAGTGGACCACAAGGAAGTCCCTCATCTTACCTTTTTTAACACGATGATTAGAAAATTTACAAAGACAAATATGGCTTGCCCTACATATCTATTGGACAGCGCCGGTCTGAAGTGTGTCAGTCTCTGGTTGTCTATCCATCTGTGTCAGTTGCCTATACCTGTGTGACAGACCACTCCCCAAACGCAGTGGCTTAAAAATAACACATTTCTCCTGCTTTGGGAGGTTGGCTCAGAGGCTCCCTGTTGGTGTCGTTTGGATTCACTGTAGTGCATTTCTGTTGGATGGTCTCCTGGGCTGGAAGGCCCAAGATGGCCTTGGGTCGTCACAAGTAGCTGGCACTTGGCCTTGGCTCTCCATCCCGTGGCCTCCCATCTTGCAGTTGGCTAGCCTGACTTTCTTGAATGGCGCTGTTAGGGTAGCATTCCAAGAAGATGGAAGCAGCAAATAGTCTTCGGACTTAGTTTCCAACATGGCGTCACCTCTGCCAGATCCTATTGGTTAAAGCAAGTCCCGTGTCCAGCTCAGATTCAAGAGCGGGGAGAGGCCGACTCCACCTATGGGAAAGAGGAGGGACTAAATCACACTGCAAATATCGAAAAGGTACATGTGCCCTGGGAGGGGACGAGCTACACCTACTGAAGCCTGCGCACCCTAGAACCTGTGCTTCGAAACACAAGAAGTCACGGCAATGAGAAGCCCGCGCACTGCAATGAAGAGAAGCTCACCACAAGGGAAGAAAGCCCGTGCTCAGCAAAAAAGACCCAGCGCAGCCAAAAGTAAATAAATAAAATTAAATTAAAAAATAAAAAGAGTAGAGCGTCTCCCTCCATCTCTCCTGCACCCCCTCCACCCACCCGCCCACCCTGCAGGGTCCAGAGTGTCCGGCATCCTGTCCCCATGATTGAGGCATATTCATGGAGTTGTCTTTTTGAATTGCTTTACTCACATAAAGGGCTTCCCAGGTGGCGCTAGTGGTAAAGAAATTGCCCGCCAGTGCAGGAGGCATAAGAGACACGGGTTCAATCCCTGGGTGGGGCAGATCCCCTGGAGAAGGGCCTGGCAACCCACTCCAGTGTTTCTGCCTAGAGAATCCCATGGACAGAGGAGCCCAGTGGGCTACAGTCCATGTGGTCGCAAAGAGTCGAACAGGACTAAAGGGACTTGGCCCGCACGCAGACATAAATGCATAGCCCACCCTGCTCCCTTCCTTGGCTGCAGGGTTAGCCCAGTCTCTTTCAGGAAAACTCAGAGATGTTTGATAAATGCCCACATTTGCAAATTTTCAGACAACAGTCCCTTCAGATTCACTTTAGAATAAACACGGCGGCGGACTGGGTTTTCTCCGGCTGAGCGAAACTGGAGAGACATTTCTGTTTGTAGCTTTTGAGTTGGCTTCGGGCTGAGAAGAAACACAAAGCGTCCAAAGTTCTGTCCCCAGGTTTGAGGCTCATTCGTGGGTTTTTTTCTTTCCCAGTTCGGATCACTTTATCAACATGCCGCAGGCACGGTTCCTGCTTTATTTTCTCAGGTGTCATGTAAACCCATCAGACTTCTAATAAGAAGGAAGCTGGCAGCCTTGCCTTAAAAAAGCACCCCCAACCCACCTTCACATACAGGGCTTTTCATAAGAGTATGAGGGTTATTGATGCAGCGTCCAGACAGACCAGCCGGCGAAGGCTTCCAACCTCAAAACATTCACAAAAATCACTTCTTTTTCTTGGATCAAAGGAGGGGGCTGAGGCGAGCTTTCAAGAAGATTTTAAGAAGGAGCTGGCAGGATGTGGTGGCTTATTCTTTCAGACAGGAGGACACACAGGAGAAGTGTGTGATGGTGTGAAATGGCCAAGAGGAGGGGCGAGGGGCGAAATCTGGGTTTCAGAGTGAGGGCAGGGGAGGAACCTGGCAGCTGAGGGTGGGCGCAGAGAGTCGAGGTGGCAGCAGAGAGATGAAACAGAATCCGGAATCAGGCAGATTCATTCGTTCATTCATTCAGACTGCGGATCAGTGTTCAGATCACCTCTTTTTCCTCCCATTGGTGAAGGCGGGATTCCCAGCCACAAACGGTTTGATATGGCCGAACACAACATCCACCAACCCCGGACAGAGGAAGTGGGCAGGAGTTTCTGAACCGCCCATGCTCACAGCCTTGGGGAGAACACCATCTAGCACCCAGGGGCATGGGAATGAGCCAGAGCTGTGGGTGGCAGGCTTCATGGTAACAAGAGGATGAGATGCGCCACGGCTTCCACGGGAGGACGTGATGGCTCCTTTGAATTGTGTCAGAGGTTGAGGGGAGTGAGATCCATTAGAGGACCAGATGGCTGGGCGAGGAGCATATCAGATAAGAGGAGGGACAGGCAGCCTTCCAGGCTCTCAGGCTCAAAGCTGTCAAGACAGCACTTGAAAATGTAGGTCTTAAAAACACTGTCAACAAACTTTCTTTGGTAAAGGGGCAGCTAATAAGTATTTTGACTTTGAGAGTCAAGAGGCACCATCTGTGATGCAGGTTCTTATGCAACAAGAGATAGAACACATTTCCACAAAATTTTTATTGATAAAATTAAAAAATGATCATCACAATTGAATGCAATGTTTTATTTTTTCATACTCTTTGGCTGCGTTGGTTCTTCGTTGTGGCATGAAGGATCTTCATTGCATCACGTGAGTTCTTTCGTTGGGCCACACGGAATCTCTAGTTGCGGGTCGAGGGCTCAGTAATTGTGATTAGAGGGATTGGTTGCTCCATGGCATATGGGAGCCTAGTTCCCCAACAGGGATAGGATCCACGTCCCCTGCATTGCAAGGTGGGATCTTAACCACTGGACCACTGAGGAAGACCCCTTGAGTACAATGTTTTATGATGTAAATCTAAAAATGAGAAGAACGGAGTTCTTTTTTGGGGAAGGACAACATTTTTGCCCAACTGGAGTATAAAATTAGTGTTCCTTGTCACCAAATGGCTGGTACACATTCGTCTGTAAAATCCATTCTTAGCTCATAGGCCACACAAAAACAGGCAGTGGGTTAGGCTGGATTTGTCCTGTGGGCTGTGCTTTGCTGATCTCTTACTTAGACAAATCTTTACCCTATTTTGGAAGCTGCATTAGGCTATGGATGGATGAGGCATTATCTCTGACTTCAGGAGGCTCACAGTCTGATTAATGGGATAGGCTCACAAATAAAGAGCAGAGACAATATGATCAGTTCTGTGATACAGATACATTGGCAATTCTGCTTAGGGGATCCTAATACTTCCTGATGGCATCTAAGAAAGCTTCCCAGGAGAGGTGACGTTTGATGAGGTGAAGGCATGCATTCCAAGGCAGAGTAGGGGAAGGGAATCTAGGAGGGGAAGAGGCTGCCTTGTGCAAACATGAGAACCAGTGGGAAAGCCTGACCCACTTGGGGACCTCTGGGTCTTCAGAGTAATCTCAGCCCTGTGGGGAAGTGGGATAAGGGGGCGGGAACAGTAGGAATGCCCTTTTATGGGGGACCTCAGGGATATACTGGTATTTGTACCCCCTCAGAAGTTCACATTTGGACCTTAGGGAGTGCACACTCACAGCTGTGAAAAAACCAAATGGAAAGGATAGGAGATAGAGGTATGTTGCTGCAATAACCCCAGGAGAAATGAGGAAGACTTGTCCCAAGGAGGGGTGATGTGGGTGGAAAAAAATGAGATCAAAGAGGTTTATAAAGTGTGACCAACAGGAGTAGAGTTACTAAGGTTCTGAGGGTCTCGGAAGGGGCAGGTGAAAGGTCCACAAAAGAAGAAACTGAAGGGACTTCTCTGGCAGTCCACTGGTTAAGACTTCGCCTTCCGATGCAGAGGGTGTGGGTTCGATCCCTAGTTGGGGAGTTAAGATCTCACACATCTTGTGGCCAAAAAATCAAAACATCAAACAGAAGCAATATTGTAACAAATTCAGTAAAGACTTTTAAAATGGTCCACAACAGAAAAAAAATAAAATCTTAAAAAACAGAAGCAACGAAGGGACAGGGAGACAGAGGTGACGGCCATCAAGCGAACACTCCAGAGGTGGGACAGATCTGGATCCTACCACAGTCAGGGACGTGGACTCAGGAAGGAGATGCGGCAGCAGGTTGGAAGAGAGGACCCTCAATGTGAAGGAAGCCAAAGAAATTTGACCTGAGAATATTAGACATTTGCTTACATGCAACAGAAAGTTGACCTAGCCCTGCGCAGTGGAAGGAGTTGAATGGGAGGCAGATTCTGGACTAGGTACTGAACTCATTTTGGTTTTCCTATTACCTACTGCTGTGTAACAAGCATCCCCAAGCTTGGTGACTAAAAACAGCGATTTGCTATTATCGCCACAGTTCTGTAAGTCCCCTCGGCTCACTTGGGACACTCTTCCCCAGATATTCATCTGGCTCCGTCCTTGAACTCTGGGCTCAGATGTCACCCAGCAGGGCTCGCTCTGGCCAGCCCCTCCCCACCCTACCTTGTTCTGCCCCAGCCCTTAGACTTGGTATTGCAGTCTCATTTCTCTTGCCCCATGTTTTCTTGTTTCATTTCATTTCATCACCTTCTAACATTTAGTATAATTTATTCATGAAGTAGTTGTTTTCTCCTTAATTCTCCTCATTCCCAGGACATCAGCTCCGCGAGGACAGGAATCTTTGTCATTTCATTCATTGCTATATTCCAATATCTGGTGCCTGGGCAGTACCCAGTAGACATCGGTTGAATGAATTATAAATCCTCTAGGTTGCAGCCCACCTGTCATCCAATCAGAGAGGCTGTCTGTGTCCATCCCACCAAAACTCTCTTGCATTCAAGTCTTTCTTGTGAGATAATCAATTCAGTTCAGTTCAGTCACTTAGGTGTGTCTGACTCTTTGCAGCCCCACGGACTTGCAGCATGCCAGGCTTCCCTGTGCATCACCAACTCCCAGAGCTTGCTCAGACTCATGTCCATCAAGTCGGTGATGCCTCCTTTCATTGTCTCCTAAGTGCTACTTACTATGCTCGAATAAAAATCCTGTGCTTGTGTTTTAGATTACTTTACTCATTTAGATTTTTATAATTTTATTTACATTTATTTATTTTTGGCTGTACTGGATCTTTGTGGCTGCTCAGGCTTTTCTCTAGTAGTGGCAAGAGGGGTCTCCTCTCTAGTTGCGGTGTGAGAGCTTCTCATTGCTGTGGCTTCTCTTATTGTGGAGCGCAGGCTCTAGGTGCATGGACTCAGCAGCTGTGGCTCCCTGGTTCTACAGCACAGGCTCAGTAGTTGCGGTGCACGGCCTTAGTTGCTCCACGCCATGTGGGATCTTCCCAGATAAGGAATCGAACCCGTGCATTGGCAGACAGATTCCTTACCACCGAGCCACCACGTAAATGTGCAGTTTATTGATTTACTGGTTTGCTGTCCACCCCCCTTGCTGGAATGTGAGCACCATGATGCCAGGAAACTTCTGGGTCAGTTCAACACTGGATGTCTACTACAGCACCTGGCACATAGCAGATACACAATAACTATTTTCTGGAAGTTACTATTGAATGCCCTGTACTATCGCCTGCCTCCCAATAAACCTTGAGACTATGCTCTCAGCCACACCTAAAACAGGGCCTTGTGTACACAGGCCCTTGGTCAATGTTTGCTGAATGAATGGTATTTCCGTTTACCTGCCTGGAGATAGAGCTGGGGTGGAAGGCTGTCAGTCAGACTCTGTTTCAGCCCAGTGGGTCTTTTGGATCAAGAAAGGACGAAGTCAGGGACTTGAGGTGCCCAAAGTCCCTCCTGCCTGGCCCATCCACAATGTTGCTTTTCACATCTTTCGGATGCAGCCGTGTGCCAGTGCTTAGGAGCGGCGGGGCTGGGCCTTCCCACGTGGCGAGACCCACAGTAGAGCCTTGTTCTTCTCCGTCCTTTGCCTGAACCCTGCCGGCTGGGCAAGGCCTTCCCTGGGGCCAGCTCAGCTCTGTTGCAGAGATTTAGTTGCCTGAGCCTGCTTTCTCTCTCATGGTAGTCTCATGGGAAGTGCTGTGAGGCTGGGAGCAGTTGGTTCATCACAGTTCTCTGGGAGAACAAGTCACATGTCCCTGAAGATGCTGCTGCAGTCTACTCCCCCGACTCCATGCACCAGTTATTCCCAATTCCCTATAGAACCTGCTCATGTGCTCCAAACACGTCCCTTTTCATCCTGGAGAGGTGTGACTCAGCACTTAACATTCAGCTAAGAAGCCGCCTCCTCCAAGAAGTTGTCCCTGAATGTTCCCCTGCGTTCAGTGCCTCTTTTGTGACTTCTCAGGGCCTGCACTTGTCTATTTGTTTACGTTCCACTAGATTATGAGTTCCCCCAGACAGGGCCTGGCATCTCCAGCCCCTAGTACAGTGATCCCCATACAGAGGGAAGCCAATGTTTGCTTGTGAATGCAAGAATGAGTGTGTGATGCTCTTGTAGCTGCCATATTGGCATATTTTGGGGGGGCCTTGGTTTGCCAGTTTGTTCTATGAGGGCTGGTCTTATGGTTTTTCTGGAATCCTTCAGCCCAGTGGTTTTTAGCTGGGGTGACAATTTTACTCCCCAGGGACATTTGTCAATGTGTGGAAGTGTGTTTTATTGTCACAAGTTGGGAGGGAGGCATGTTACTGGCATCTAGTGCGTACAGGCTGGGATACTGCTAAACATCCTCCAATGCACAGAATGGCCTCCACCACAATCACCTGGCCTAAAGTGCCAGTGCTGTAGGTGCTGAGGTTGAGAACCCTCTACTAGCCATTTGTCTTTTCAATTCTGAGGTTCCCAGATGAGATTGGCACCAAGAAATAGATGGTATCACCAAGGTCCTGGGAGTGTGAAGGAAGGTGGCAGGAAAGGATGAGTAGTGTTTAGCACATGGCTGACTTATTCTTTTGTGGATAACATTCCCAAGTAAACAACCTGTATAGTACAGGACCACCCCCACTCCCACTTATTTCCCAGAGTGTTTGTATCAGTCACACAGGCTGTGTAACAAAACACTCCAAAACATCATGGTTTGAAACAACAGTCGTTTGTTATGACTCATGAGTCTGTTGGTCAGCTGGGCAGTTCTGCTGATTTGGGCTGGGCTTAGCTGACCTCTGCCTATCTGTGGGCAGCTGATACCTCAGCTGGGGGCTGGCTGTTTGAACTTAGCTTCAATTGGGATGACGAGGCTCAGTTCCATAGGTCTTTCCTCCTCCAGCAGGCTAATACCATCACTTCCACCATATTCTGTTGGTCAATACAAGTCACATGGCTGAGCTCAAATCAAAGGAAAAGGAAATAGATTCACTTCTTGAGGGGAGAAGCTGCAAAGTGTCTTTGCCAAAGTGTGTGGATAATCAACTACAGCCTGTTTTGTTTATGCCCATCCCAACTCCTAACTTTCTTTACTAACAGCCTAGGGATGCACTGAGCCACCTTTGGAAGTGGCACTTTTATTTCTTCAAGCTTTTGATATATTTTCTATTAAATGATGACCAGTATGATTCAGGCCATCTTCTTGACATCTAACCCCCTCCCTCCCCGATGAAGAATCCCACTGAAACACACATACACACACATATTACACACCTGGCTGACTGGATATAACTCAGCATATATCAAAACAAAGTCATCAGCTTTCCTAAATGTCAATTTCAGTTCATGGCATCACTAGCCAGAAATAGCAGAATTATCCATAACGCCTCACTCTCCTCTAACTCCCCACTGCCAATCCAGCTTGTGTCCCAACTCTGCTAATTTTACCTCCTAAATATTTTTCAAACCTCTTTTCTAACACTGCCCACGTTTGAAGCTCTTCGATTTCTCAGCTGGACATTGCAACAGCCTTGTTTTTTAAAATTATTTATTTATTTTTGGTTATGCTGGGTCTTTGTTGCTGCGCTTGGACTTTTCTCTGGTTGTAGCGAGCAGGGGCTACTCTCTAGTTGCAGTGCGCGGGCTTCTCATTGCAGTGACTCGTTGCAGAGCACAGGCTGTAGCATGTGCAGGTTCAGGAGTTGTGGTGCACAGGCTTAGTTGCTCCAATGCATGTGGGATCTTCCCAGACCAGGCGTCAAACCTGTGTCCCCTGCATTGACAGGCAGATTCTTAACCACTGGACCACCAGGGAAGCCCCTGCAGCAGCCTCTTAATTGTGTCTCCACCTCTAGTCTTGTACCCTTCCTTCCACACCCTGCATTTAATCAGTAAATCCATCCTTTACACCAGAGAGACATGTGTGTAAGACACACCCGGACAATGGCACTTGATAAGAAGTTAAGACTTTTATGACCTTAAATGGACTTATAACCAAGAATGTCTGGATCATGTCCTGGGAGTCACTTCTATCCGTGGGTTGTGCCCCAGGGCTGCTCTACATGTAGGATTTGATATCAGAGAAGGAACTAACATCAGCTTTGTTGTTAGTGGAGTCAGCGCTTGTGATCAGATCAGCAGCTCCTTCTCCCTTGGAAAGGGGGATGGGGGTGGGCCTGGTGTTGGGAGAGAGACTGCAGTGGTCTCCTTCCCTATTTTTGTCCTCACTCTGCCACTTACAGAAAAATGGCTAAACTCTGTAGCCCTCTGTGCCAGTTACTTTTGCTGCATAACAAACCACCCCAGGGAATTCCCTTGCAGTCCAGTGGTTAGGACTCGATGCTTTCTCTGCTGGGCTCAATCCCTGCTCAGGGACCTAAGGTCCCGCAATCTGCTCATTACCACCACCAAAAACAAACACAACAACAACAACAAAACAAAAATGGCTCAAACCACTCCAAAGTAGTAGTTCAAGGAATTAAAGAGAAGATAGCTTACCTCTACTCCATGGTGTCTGGGGCCCAAGCTGGGAGGACCAGAAAGTTGGTGGTGACCTGATGACTCAGGTCACCTGAAGTCTTGCTCCCTCACCCCTCTATGAGCTGATGCTGCTTCTTGGCTGGAACCTCAGTAGGAACTGTGAGCTGGGACACTTTTACGTGGCCTTTCCTTGTGGCTGCTTGGGCTTCCTTACAGCATGACAGCTGGTTCTCAAGAGCAAGCATCCAAAGAAAGCCAAGTAGAAGGTGCATCCTTTCATGACATAGCCTTGAAAGTAACAAAGCATCATTTCTGCCAGTATAAGAACTCCTAATTTTCAGCTAGGCATGTGGACATCTGAAATAAAGACTACAGTTCCCAGCCTCTCTTGCAGTTAGAAGTGAGCAAGGGATTAAGTTCTAGCCAGTGAGTCAAGTGGAAGAAGTATGTGTAATTTTTCGAAAGTATCTTTCAAAGGAGAGGGCACTCTGATATTTGTCCCTTCCTTCTCGCTCACTGGAATGAAGATGTGATGGCTGGAGCTTTAACAGCCATTTTGTTTCTTGAGGAAGAAGTCCAGTGCAAAGAATGTTAGAGAAACAAGATAGAAGGAGTATGGGTCCTTGACTTAATCCTAAATTGCCTGACTGCAGATTTCTATTATATATTTATGTTATTTAAGGCACTGTTGTTTAGAATTTCTCAAAATTAGTAGCTTAGAATGTAAATTTTGCAAGTTACCAACGTAAATCCTCTTTAATTAATCTTACTGCTGTAATCCTGGCATAGAGATATATGGTTTAGCATTTGCACTTGGTGATGCTGCTTCTGTGGGGAAAAAATGCCCTCTATCTTCTGAGTCTCCTTATCAGGCCCCCAGGGAGTTGCCCAAAGTGGGTAGGGTGGGTTCTTGAGCCCTGCAGAGGTTACCTCCTGAGTTGCTCTGAGCTGGGCTGGAAACAGAACAGCTATGTCCTTAGCTGGAGCCCTGCCCTCCTGGGGCTTGCCCAGCTTGCACTGAAGACGTCGGCCTCCGCCCTGCAAACACAGACTGTCATCGTGTGGGCCACGGCCACGTGCAGAGGACACGCTGCCCAGTGGGAAGTTCTCAGAAGTGGCCCCAGTAATCTGCTGACTGCAGTAACCTCCAAACCCAAGCCAGTCAGCTACTCCAAGTTCATTCCCATTCCCCACACCAGTAAAGCTCTCGCCATTCTCGCTCCTAGGTATAACCACCCGGTGATTCAGATCAACACCCCAGGTTTGCCTCTCAGGCCCCAAGAGAACACACAGAAAGTGGAAAGTCATATTCTCAGATTTGACTTTCTCTTGGGCTTAGAATCCAAGTGATTCTCTTGTCTACTTCACATGGCTCTTCTGACTTTCTTATTTTTTTCCATCTTCAGAGGACAGTGAGGCTATTGAGACCAACCACAGATATCAGGGAAGTTAAAAGGCTCTGAGAACAGCAGGTCTGTGCTTAAGCTCAGTACACTTTCAACCAAACCGTGTGCGTTTTCCGAGGCGTTTCTTCCAGCCCAAGAACCTCACTTTTCCCCTTTGCTCCATCACTACCCATGTTCCCTCAACCCAGAAAGAAATGTTTTAGGTGACCATAGTTCTACGCTGAAACTTGGGATCTGAGCCTCGTTTCTTTTGGCATTTAATTCCTTATTAACTCATCCACCCAAACCCAGAAAAGGAGGTCCACTTAAGGAAAGATGGGGCTTTGTTCTTCCTCTAAGCATTGTTCTCCCAAAGAAGATGAAAGGCAACCTCCATAATGAAAATCAGAAAGATTCATGCAAAACAAGAATTTAATACCATCAATATTCGGCTTTGGATGTCATCCTTGTCGCTTGGATATTGTCAATTGTCTGCTTGAACTGAAGCTGGCATACATTTTTAGAAACATTTAAAGCTCTTGTTTTGTTTGGTTTCCTTTTTCTCAGTGGCTTTAAACTTTTTAAGCACTAATGAGTCCAACTTGGGGAACCCTGTGTTTATGAAGTCCAAATGAGCATCCTCTATAACAGTAGCTCTAAGTAAAAATCTTGATCTTTCAAAACTGTTGGGAAGGGAACTTAAAGGGACATTTTCGGAGTTAAATGACTTGAAAGGGGAAGCACCTCCAGCAGGAAAGCAAATTCCCATGTTAATAATTTTCTAACATTCCTCTTTGCTATCTCAGGCCTGGGTATTTCTAAGCGTGCATGTGTGCTGAGTCACATCAGTCGTGTCCGACTCTTTGTGACCTTATGGACCGTAGCCTACCAGGCTCCTCTGGGAAGCCTGGGTATTTGCATAGAGCTGTGCTCATATAATAACCACTAGGCACATGTGATTCTCTACATTTAAATTAAATAAAATTTAAAATTCAGTTCCTCAGTTCCACTGGCCATATTGCAAGACCTCAAGAGCCATGGTGGGGGGTGGGGGTTGGTGGGGGCAAGTGGCTACCATATTGGACAGCACAGAAGTAGAACATTTCCATCACCGCAGAAAGTTCTGTGGGTCTGGGACTTCCCTGGTGGTCCAGTGATTAAGACTTCGCCTTCCAATGCAGGGTGCGTGGGTTCGATCCCTGGTCAGGGAGCTAAGATTTCACAAGCCTCATGGTCAAAAAAACAAAACATGAAACAAAAAAAATATTGTAACAAATTCTATAAAGACTTTAAAAATGGCCCATATAAGGCTTCCTGGTGGTTCAGTGGTAAAGACTCTGCTTTGCAATGCAAAGGACACTGGTTTGATCCCTGGTTCAGGAATATCCCACGTGCCATGGAGCAACTAAGCCTGTGTGCCATAACTACTGAGGTAGTGTGCTGCAACCGCTGAAGCCTGTGTATCTGGAGCCTGCTCTGCAACAAGAGGAACCCATGCACTGCAACTAGAGAAAACCTACATTCAGCAACAAAGACCCAGAATAGCCAAAAAATAAAATTAAAATAAATAAATAAATCTTTTAAAAATGTCCACATTAAAAAAAAAATCTTAAAAAAATTCTGTTGGTTAACACTGGTAGATAGACACTCTTCCCTTAACCAGTTTTCCTTCCCAATTATTTAGTGCTAATTGCATTTTTCTAGAACCTTCTATTCAGGAATTTTAAAAAATATATTTATTTTTGTTTATTTGTTTATTTGGCTGTGCCAGGTCTTAGTTATGGCATGTGGGATCTAGTTCCCTGCCCAGGGGTTGAACCTGGGCCCCCTGCCACTGGACCACCAGGGGAGTCCCTCCATTCAGGATTAATTGAAGTCATTACCATGTAGACTTGGGGTCCTCACGCAACTTGGGGCACTTAAAGTAGCCTTGGAGGAATCTTATGTCATCCCACTGATAGATGGATCAAGATGAAGAAAGTGTGGCTTCCCCAGCTGTCTAACTTCTGTTCTGTGAACCCTTCAGGGAGATCACCTAGCCAAACCCTCCAACTAACCCTTCTTCTCCATGTGGTTAGCAGAAATCTGTGGAAACAGAGTTTCTTCTAAGATCTACCTCCCCATAAAATGTCTATAAGTGAAAAAAAAATGATGTGATTCATACCAGCAACTTAACAATGAATTTCTCTGGAGAATAATATGGGAATCTTATTTTCTTCTTCAAGCACTTGTGTATTTTTCAATGTATGATTTCCATGTACTGCTTTTAAAATTAGAGAAAAACCAACAGCATTTTTTTTTTCTGTTTTAAAAGGATGAAATAACCTATAAAATAATAAATCCACACTTTTGAACAAATATATGAAGTCTTTTAACTCAAACAAGTGTTTTCCTTCAAAGGAATGACCTTGGGTTGTTTTACACTTATTCTAGCAATGGCTGTGCTATTAATATTACCTTTATAAATTCCTTTTCAAGGCAGCCTGTAAATTACACAGGAAAATCAATCTTATTGAGGTATACCTGCTTTAATAATGACATCATTAACAAGATAAATTACCATACTTATTCACGACACTGAGCTCTGAATTACTTTAGGCAGTCTGCAAAAAACCAAGCCCACCTCCGTTGTTGAAGGTTGAAGATTTGTCAGAATCACAGATTTTTCACAAGAATAGACAAAGGGTTTTAAACATTGTTCCAAAAGACAGTGGCTGCCAGACATGTGTTTCTTTTCTTCCTCTTACCCCCGTCACCTCTTTACTGTCTGCAGGGAACATAACCTTGTAAGCAATGTCAAAATAACCACACGTTCCCTTTTTCCAGAAGTAGCATACATTTTTCATCGTCTTCCCTGGAAAGTTGTAATCTCTTCCCAATGGGTCAACAGTTCCAGGGAAACTTCTCTGTCTGCATCACACTGTCTGGTCTGCCAAATGGAATCCACAGTGAGCTTCTTAGGTGGGGATTGAAGAAGAGACTTCATCCAGGGGATGTAGATATAAAGAAACAGAGATCCTTTGCTGTCTGTGCCCATGGGAGCGCACACCCCACCCCCACCCCACCCCACCCACACACACACACACACACGTGCACACAGTGGGATGCAGGAGAGCAGACTGAGAATATTAGCTTGGCTTAGTCACTAAGTCATGTCCCACTCTTTGCAACCCCATAGACTGTAGTCTGCCAGGCTCCTCTGTCCATAGGATTTTCCAGGCAAGAATACTGAAGTGGGTTGCCATTTCCTTCTCCAGAGGATCTTCCTGACCCAAGGATTGAACCCTGGTCTCTAGCACTGCTGGCAGATTCTTCACTGACTGAGCTACCAGGGACTTGGAAGGGTCCTCAAACTACTTGGGTCCCTAGATTGGAGGAAATGGATGTCCCCCTCTTTGCACCTCTTGGTTTGGGATCTACTAAATCATTTAATTTCTGTTCCAAAGGAGTATTTATCAGCAAGTTTTGACCCTATCCAAATGATAAAAAAAAAAAAAAAATTCAGATTATCCCTTGTGCTGAAACCTATCCACACTCAGGTGTTTTATAAACTATTCAAAAATTTATTGACAGGAGATACAATCTGGTAAGAAAGTTCTATTTTCTTTTCCCTGGATTTTTGTCTTACTACTTTTTTTACTTATCTTGTTGTATCTATTTTAATTGGAAACAAATATAATGATAACATTCACGTAGTAAAGCTGCAATAATCTGATCATTCTATATAAAGCTAATCATATTTTTTTACATTTTCTTTCATTCGCTATGAAATAAAAATGTCCATAATATTTTGTATTCATACATTAAAAAATATTCATACATTTTTAACTTGGCATGGTAAACATTTCCCCATGTTTCCACATAGTCTTCAAAATAACCCTATATTCAGTTCAGTTCAGTTCAGTTCAGTTGCTCAGTCTTGTCCAACTCTTTGCAACCCCATGAATCACAGCACGCCAGGCCTCCGTGTCCATCACCAACTGCCGGAGTTCACCCAAACCCACATTCATTGAGTCGGTGATGACATCCAACCATCTCATCCTCTGTTGTCCCCTTCTCCTCCTGCCCTCAATCTTTCCCAACATCAGGGTCTTTTCCAATGAGTCAGCTCTTCACATCAGGTGGCCAAAGTATTGGAGTTTCAGCTTCAACATCAGTCCTTCCAATGAACACCCAGGACTGATCTCCTTCCATAATATTTCATCATGATGCTGGACTATGAATTATGAAACTATTATTCTCATGCAGATGGTTTCTAAATTTTTACTTTGTAGATTATGCTGCATTGAATATTTGTGAACATGCATATTTTCTTTCTGTTGCATAAATTGAGTCTTTGTGGATAATTTTAATGTAAGAACTATGAACTCTCAAATGAAGGTCTAATTCTTGCTTATGTAGTGTAAGTTTGGCAAGTCTGTAAGTTCTATGTCGTCAATTCGTTATTTATTTCCTTTATTCATGAACTTGCAGATCCATAATACACTCCCTTTTATTAATTTTCCATATATTACTACTAGTTTTTATTCTATTCATTTTATACTAATGTTATTTAGCTGATAGTTTATGAATCCTTATCTTGATTTCATTACAAAGTAACTTTTAATAATAGCCAATAGTTGATAAATATTTTTCTTTATTCATTGTGTTATTGAGTATCAATGCCTTTTCTTTCATATGAATTTGACTGAAGATCATTTGCCATTGTATTCTTTCTTTATATTTGCTTTTTGTGTCTCTTCTGAATGACCAGTTTCAGACCCTATGCTTTTAATAAATAAATCTGGACTATTTACATTTATTGTTATAACAGTTTTGCTTTTCTTTTTGATTAATTGATTTTGTTTTCTCTTTGCTGGGTTCTACAGTCTCACATTCCTAGGGTGAATTTAATTTGTGAACATTCTGTTTTCAGTTATAAATAATATGTTTAAAAGCCGAAGAACTGTATTTGAACATCATCCATGAGAGCTAGGCTCTTTTATGCTCTCAGTTTTTCCCATTGTTGGTTTAGGATTTGGCTTTTTTCAGGTCTGCTAAATCAGTGATGACTCATTCCATTTACCTCTCAGCTTAAAATATTCTTGCTGTTCCCTCCTTTCTTCTCCTCCTTTCCTTGAAAGTTTCAGCTTCTAAATAACCAAACCCCAAACCAAAACACTGCCTTTTTTGTAGTTTTAGTGAGGTTTTGGGAGGGAACAAAGTTAGATGTATATGTTCCATCAACCATCTTAACCCTAAAGTTCGCCATCCCAATTTACATTATTTTGTCTAAACAATTCCAGTCATCACACATAAGTTTTTTCAAAACAGCAAGAGTTTTGAAATTCCTTCCCTCTTTCTTTAGTCTTTGGAGTTCTTGACAATGTCTTCCCCACTGATATCTGACAAAATGATACCTAAGTGGTAAATTTTGTGAAAGTTTGTGAGCATAAGAATATCCTTCTGAAGCAGTCACATTTGAATAATACAACTTGGACCACTTTCTTCACTATCATCACTTTCTTTAATGTTTTTGAAGATTGACTTCTGGTTTGGTCCTTGCAGCAGGAGGGTTCCCAGAAATATCCTGCTTTGGGTGTCTTTGAGAGAAATCTACTTGGAAAGTTGAAGAACTTTTCATCCTTTCTGCTATTCTTCTTATCTCTGTAAATTTCTTCCTGAATCCCTGTCTATGCTTTTAGGATCTTCCATTTTACTGATTCTCTGCATCTTTGGTCTCATGTGTTTACTGTTTTCTGTAATGATTTGAATGTGTTTATTTTGGGACTACTACCCTGGTCTGCTCCTTGTCCTACTGTGATCATATCCTTGTTAATGCAGTTGTGGAAATTCTGCCCTCAGGGGCCAGATTAAGTAAGACACATACAGCATTTAGAGCAGTGCCTGGCATGCAGTCAAAGCTCCTGAAAGGATTGTAATTCTTTCCTAAAACTGTTGGGTCTTCACTCTGGAGGTTCTCTGATCCATGGATGGATTGACCTCTGGGCATTTTCTGGTTCCTTTCTTTTTTCTTTTACTGAAAAACCTTTTCATTAGGGTCACTTTCCTCCTCTTTCCCCCATAAAGTCAAATTTCCTTGTAATCAATATGCCAATCTCACAAGATGAGTTCCACTGGGGTTGAGTTAGATTCTTCCACATGTTAATTTGATGGAAGGTCATTGGCAGGTTTAGAATTAAGAGAGGGTTTGCTGGGGTGTTGAATAGCTAGATCTCAGTCAGCCTGAGATCAAGAAAGCCATCCTCCTGGAAAAACTAGAGGTCCCCTCTCCTCTCCTTAATGCTTTTGCTGTTAAAGTTTCGGAGTCTGAGGCAGACTTTAGCAGAGACAGGATACCAAGCAGGATAATTCTGGATGTGTGGAGGGAGCAGCAAGCTGGTTTGGCTCCATGCCATATTACCCTCTTCCCTATTCCCCTTCCTGCCCAGAGCTTTGTCAGAGAGGCAACTCCCCAAAGATGAGTTTGACATCCTGATCTCATCACAACTTGAGCCTGACTTTTTCAACAGGAATCCCATGTCACAGATAGGGTTGACAACACCCAGGCCACAGAACTATGAGTGAGCACAACCTCGGGTGCCGCTGGGTTGGTAGGATGGCTCTGGAAGAGCATATCACTGTGATGCTGGTGCTGATTTGCCTCAGACAGCTGGGTGGAAGCCCAGGACTCCCAGGAGGGAGAACCGGGTTTGTAGGAAGTGTCTATTTGCATGTAATTTACATACATTTCAACACCGCACCTGGTGCTCCCTTGCTATCACTGCACCTACGTGCAAGGGGCTCCACACATGTTTCTGGGAAGGAGGGAGGGGGCGGCTTTCCATTTCTCTCTTGTCTTCACTTCACTTCCTCAAGACACTTCAACATATTTTATCTCATTGGATTCTTGCAAGAGGAAGAAGAAAGGATGATTTGTCACCAGCCTTATTTTATGGATAAGGAAACCAAAGGAGAATGGCTTGATGATTAGTCCAGAGAGGGAAAATAGCCAACACAAACCAACAGGGAAACTTGGTGTTACTTATTACAGATTGAGAATGGAAGCCTCATGGATGTGGGAAAATGCTTGTGGTTTCGAATGCCCTTTCACCTCTGTATCTCAGGGGTGCCCTTGCTCATTCAGCCGGGGAGAGAGGGCAGGCATTGTCACCCTGTTTTGTCATGGAGGGCACTCCAAGCTGCCGTGTTTGTTGCAGAGAGGGGAAGGGCCCAAGCATGGGCTCTTGTCTAACACTCGGGAATGAGTTGTCCGAGGAGACACACGTGCTGATAAAGCCAGAGACTTTATTGGGAAGGGTGCCCAGGTAGAGAGCGGCAGGGTAAGGGAACCCAGGAGGACTGCTCTGCCACGTGGCTCACGGGCTTGGAGTTTATGGTAATGGGGTTAGTTCTGGGTTGTCTCTGGTCAATCACTCTGACTCCGAGTCCTTCATGGTGGCACAGGCATCACTCAGCCAAGAAGGAGTCCAGCTAGACAGGTCCTGGAAGGACATATGGACTGGCATCTCCTTTCTCCTTTTGACTTTTCCTGAACACTTCCCTTTGGAGGCAGTTTGTTAGTTCTACTTTCCTTTCCAGGACCTCCTGTTGTAAGATAACTCATGCAAGAGGTTACTGTCTTGCTGACTCAGGGCGGGTGGTTTCAGTCAGTGGTTCCTCTAATATTGTTTTTGCTGTTCAGTTGCTCAGTCATGCCCAACTCTTTGCGGCCCCATGGACTGCAGCACACCAAACCTCCCTGTCCTTCACCATCTCCCAGAGTTTGCTCAAACTCATGTCCACTGGGTTCATGATGCCATCCAACCGTCTCAGCTTCTGTTGTCCCCTTCTCCTCCTGTCCTCAGTCTTTCCCAGTATCAGGGTCTTATCCAATGAGTCGGCTCTTCACATCAGAGCCAAAGTACTGGAGCTTCAGCATCAGTCCATCCAATGAATATTCAGGGTTGATTTCCTTTAGGATTGACTGGTTTGATCTCCTGGTGGTCCAAGGGATGCTCAAGAGTCTTCTCCAGCACCACAGTTTGAAAGCACCGATTCTTTGGCACTCAGCCTTCTTTATGGTCCAACTCTCACATCCATACATGACCATTGGAAACCTGGAATATAGCTCTCAGCTGGGCTCAGAACTCTCGGCTGCCCTGCCAAGTGTAGCAGAAGGTCGCATAGATCATTAGTTTTGGCATCAAAGCAAAAGCTGAGAACTTTCTCTATCAGAATTGCGAGAAGAAAAACACACCCCCCACCCCCTTGGCTGGGGCTCGGTCCCTACACTCTTCCATGGCAGGAGGGTGAGAAGGGCTTTGCTTCAAACCAGCACCATTTTCTTCCTTTGGCTTATCCAGGTCATGTAGAGGAGTCTTGGTTTCTTCTTTTTCCTTTCACTTCCAGCTGCTATCACACTGGTTCTCAAAGTATGGCCTAGGGAACCCTTGAGGGAATGTTTTTCAGGGGTCCACAAAGTCAATACTATTTTTATAATAGTACTAAGAGACTTGCCTTATTGCTCTCATTCTCTTGTGAATGTGCAGTGGAGTTTTCTAGAGACAAAACAACACATCCACAATTATTTAAAAAGGCTGTTACAATTCTACTCCCTCCTTCCAACAATCTATCTGTGTGTGGCAGGATTTTCTTCATGTGCTTCAACCAAAATGATACATCACAACAGATCAGATGCCAAAGCAGAGGTAAGAATCTATCTTTGGATTCCAGAAATTTAGATTTTCCTTGGATAAAAAGAAATTAAACACAGCAAAGAAGTTTGCAAAGTGTAAACCAGTGCCACTCTTCTTGCTGTATTTTTTGTTTTGGAAAAACTTACTTGTTCTGAAAAATAAAAAGAGTATTATTTGTGTCAACATGTAATAGATAGGTTATTGTTATTTTAAAATGAATTACTACATGGATATTTTTAAAATTTCTCAATTTTAATTCTTAAAAAACATATTTATTTGGCTGCGCCGGGTCTTAGTTGCAGCATGTGGGATCTAGTTCC
Source organism: Muntiacus reevesi (assembly GCF_963930625.1). NCBI lineage: Eukaryota > Metazoa > Chordata > Mammalia > Artiodactyla > Cervidae > Muntiacus > Muntiacus reevesi. Next base: position 21,860,566 of record NC_089261.1, read on the forward strand.
CTGACCAGGGATCAAACCCGGGCCCCCTGCATTGGGAGCCTTAGCCAGTGGACCACCAAGGAAGCCCCTCAATTTTAATTCTTGATACAGTGAGTATCAACAGATACAGTGCACACGGAACACAAAAGCATTTTAGGAATCCTCAGTGAGTTTTAAGAATGTAACGATGCCCTGTGTATTAGTGCCCCAGGACTTCCATCATGGATTGCAACCAACTTGGAGGCCAAGCACAGCAGAAATTTATTCTCTTAGCATCCTGGAGGCCAGATGTCCAAAATCGGTATCACTGGGCCCGAATCAGAGTGTCGGCAGAGCCACGCTGCTTCCGAAGGCTCTAGCGGACAATCTGGCTTTCTTTGACTCATGGCTACATCACTCCAGTCTCCACCTGCAGCTTCAGATGGTCTTCTCTTCTCTGTCTCAGATCTTCCCAGGCCTTCCTCTTGTTAGAACACTTGTCAGGACTTCCCTGGTGGTCCTGTGGCTAAGACTCCAAGCTCCCAATGCGGGGGGCCTGGGTTTGATCCCCGGTCAGAGAACTAGATCCCACATGCTGCAACTAAGAATTTTCACACCACAACTAAAGAAAAAAGACCCCTCATGCCACAGCAAAGCTCAAAGGTCCTGCATGCTACAACTAAGGCCCAGTATAGCCAAATAAATAAGTATTGAAAACACACACACATTTGTCATTGGATTTAGGGTCAACCTGGACCATCCAGCATGATCTCGTACCAAGATCCTTAACTTAATCACACCTGCAAAGACCCTTTTCCCAGATAAGGTCATATTCACAGGCTCCAGGTATGTGGATGCTGACATCTTTTGAGAGGCCACCCTTCAGCTCAGGATGCCCTGTAACCAGCCCATCTGAGGACTGCTGTCTGTTCTTTGTCTGATCCTCAGTCTCCTGAGAATCCTCTGTTTGTTGATTTTTAAAGACAGTTAGGGATAAAGATCGCCCATCCCTCATGTGATCAACAAGCAAAAATTCCACTCTAGGCAAGTCTACATTTACCCCATGCTCCTGCAAAATAGATACAATCTTTTAGCCATCTACCATCACTCTGGTTCCCTTAGAATTTTTCTGAAAATACTCTTTCTTCTCCTGTCATTTCTGAAGCTGCAGCGGTTGGAGGAGTGGGTGGAGGAGCCCTGCTGTCAGTCTCACCCTCTGGAGCCTGCTTGGGTCACTTTGCCTCTAGGCAACATCTGATATTCTTTATTGAAGAAGAAGAAAGGATGACCCAGAAGTTTCTCCAAATATCAAACTCTGTCCACATACAGTTAGAGTGGCTTAAGTGAAGGAGGGTCAGAAACATATGGAATAAATTCCTTTTAAAATAAACATGGGTTTTTAGCAACAGTGGATTGGAGAGGGACTCAGTTTTAGGTTTTTGCTAGGACCCAAAATGTCAGTCAGGATTAGAACAAAATATCGGTTGACTCCTTCACCACAGTTTCATGATGGAGTGGTTAATAGTGCAAATTCTAGCTTCAGCCTCCTTGGGTTTAAGAACCTCTCTGGGTATCAATTTCCTCATTTATAAAGTGAAGAAATGAATTATTACCTACATTGTATCAGTCGGGATATGCTAGGTTATGCTGCAATAACAAATGGCCCCCAAAATCTCAATTGCTTATAACAAAGCTATTAAATGACATATATATATAGCATATATATATATATATAACATATATAAACAACATATATAACAAAGTTATTAAACAAAATAACAACTGCAAATAACAAAAGAAAATGTTAGTTCTCACATTTACTCCACAGTCTTCCTGGGAGGCAGAGGGTTTTGCTCCATTTCATCCTCAGTTCAGAACCAGGCTGATGGAGCTTCAGTCTGGAACACTGCCAGCCTCCTGAAAGAGGGAATAGATTGTGAGATAAAACATTTGCTGTCTCTTAAAGCTTTCACTCAGAAGTGGAAAACAACCCCGATGCTCACATTTCATTGACTAAAATGGGTCGTATAGCCACACCTAAGTTCAACAGCGTGGGAATGTATTGTTCTTCCTTGGAGGTGTGGGGGTGAGGATGGGGAGTCAGGGAACTGGAGGGAGGAGCAGCATATGCTACAGTGATACACTCTTCCATGGACTTTATAAGCTGTTGTAGGGATCATGTGAGATAATAATGCATTCGGAGCCTCAGTACAATGCTTGGCACATAATTGCCTGAATGCATAGTCACTCAGTCATGTCTAACTCTTTGCGACCCTTCAGACTGTAGCCCACCAGTCTCCTCTGTCCATGAGATTTCCTAGGCAAGAATACTGGAGTAGGGTTTCCTCCTCCTCCTCCAGGGGATCTTCCCAACCCAGGGATCGAAGCCGGGTCTCCTGCATTGTAGGCAGATACTTTACTGCTGAGCTACTGGGGAAGCCCCTGAATGAAGTCGAGGGGGTGAGTATTTATCCCCCATTTTCATATTGCGCATCCCTTTAAAAAGCAGACTCTCCTTCGATTCTTTGAGACCCAACATCTAGCCCAGTATCAAGCATACAACATAGCTAAACAGGGTTTGTGGGCTGAATGAATAAACAGATGAATGAATGAATGAGTTAGTCCTAGGAATGTGCTGGTAAAACTTAGTTGAATAACTGGCTCTATTGGGGAAAAAACAAAAACAAAAAGCCTTGGTTTATAGCATTTACCAGTTTCCATGGTATAAAACGTCTCACCATGACTGATCTTAAGCTACACATGAGATGTCATGGTGGGGCTCCCCGGGTGGCGCTAGCAGTAGGGAACCCGCTTGCCAGTGCAAGAGACATAAGAGATGTGGGTTTGATCCCTGGGTTGGGAAGATCCCCTGGAGCGGGGCATGGCAACCCACTCCAGGATTCTTGCCTGGAGAATTCCAAGGACAGAGTAGCCTGGTGGGCTACAGTTCATGTGGTCACAAAGAGTCAGACACGACTGAAACAGCTTAGCATGCATACGTGCGGTATCACTGCATGTAGCCCTGGGGCACAGGATAGCCTCCAGCGAGTTGCGGGAACAGCTTTAACATGCCACTATTACCCTCTATGATATCCTTGCTCTCTATCAAGGAGGCACTTACTGAATCAAAAAGCAGTCTGTTCCATATTTGAACTGTTCTCATTATTACCAGATTCTTACATAAAATACAAATGATTGACGTCCTCCTTAGAGAAGAAGGATTCCTCCTTCTCTAGAGCAGAAGACCAGAATTAGGAAAGTATGTAGATTGTTTTGCTGTGTGACCTCAGACAAGTCCTTTACCCTCTCTGGGCCCCAAGGCCTGAGAATGACGAGAATGTGAAAACCGCATAGGCTCAACTTGACACAGAGGATAAATAGCAGCCTGCTTCCCTGGTGGCTCAGACGGCAAAGAATCTGCCTGCAATGCTGGAGACATCCCCTGGAGAGGGGAATGGCTCCCCACTCCAGTATTCTTGCCTGGAGAATCCCATGGACAGAGCAGCCTCGTGGGCTACAGTCCACAGGGTCACAGAGAGTCGGACACGACTGAGTGGCTGACATTTTCACCTTTTTCACATGCTGGATGGTCTGTGGGAAATGCTCTGTGGTTTGATTCGGACACATGCCAAGCTTGAGCTAGGGAGGACCCCCCTGGCATGGAAATTTCTCTCCTGAGCACATCCATCATCACCACAAACCAGAATTGTGACACGTGCTTAGAAATCCTTTTACAAAAATTCCAAAACAGCCCAGCCCAGGGACCAAGCAGCAGGTAACCAAGAAAAACAAAAGAGAAAAACAATAATCGCCTTATTCTGGAAAGTTCAAATGTAGGCCAGAGCCTGTAAGTATGATTTTTAGGGCAATGAAAGGAATGGAAAATTTCGCTTGCTCACGTCTTTTTGTGAAAGCTCTCCTGGCGCCATTGTTGGCTCCGGGGTTGGGGGGTGGGGAATGGGGTTGGGGCAGTCTCATGTTGCAGGATGAATGTGAAAAGCACACGCAGCCCTCACTGGCTTCCTAATCTCCAGATATTACAGATGACAGATGATGGCTGGATTCTATCCATGGTCCCTGCAGGGGCTGGATAGCCATGCTGGCTCTCCAGTCTGTGTCAGATGCTTGTGAAACTCAGGGGGTGTGCTCAGCACCCTGCTTGGCATGTGAAGGGGACCTAGTTCTCCCTGGGGGTGGGGGGGTCTGTCTGTAACCTTGGGAGTGAATGTCGGGCTCCAGTGGGGACAGCTGAGTTTCCTAGTCCCCAGGGAGCTAGCAAACTAGCAGGCGCTGTGGACACCCTAGAGACTTCTCTCCCAAGAGGTCTACTATTGTTTCCTTCACTGTGTCCCCCTCCTCTGTTGCCCCAGGCATCAGCCCCTGGCATATGGGCTGCAGTGTAGGTTCATGTCCACCCCTGCTGCTCTCAGGGACCCTCTCCCTCACCTCTCACATCAGGAAACCTTGCAAGTTTTCTGTCTCACATCTCCCTTTGCCATCTTGCCTGCTACTACCAGGAGCAGCAGGTACACAAGGGATAGGCCTCCTATTCCGCTGGGGAAAACCCAATGAGGAAATCAGGCTTCTTACCCATCTATGTCACACACAGGGAAAGCTATGATTTTTCACCAAAGAGCAGCTTTGGATGGACTGGCACGAGCTAGATTTAGACCCTCAGCATCAAGCCCCTGGGATTTGGAAATGAACTTGCAAGTTATTCTTCTCTGTCCAGGAGATCCCAAGAAACAGAAACATTTGCTCCTAGCCCTCTCCTGAAGGTCACCATCACTGCTCACCGGGGTGGCGGTAACAGCCTCTCATAGTCTCCCCACTTCCTTTCTTGCTCCCATAATCCACTTATTCACCTTCCAATCACTAGAGAGATCTTCAAAAGATATAAATCAGAACAGAAAGGAGACCAGAGTAACCAAGTATCCCCTGTTGGCGTGGACGATCACCCTAGATGAGAACCACTGCTCAATGAAATGTGGTCTTTCCCCTCTTTTTTCCTTTCTTCATAGCAGTTGCTATGATCAATAATTCTTTTGTTTATTCATTTGTCTTTTGTTTATTGTCTGTAAAAGTGAAGTGAAAGCATTAGTTGCTCAGTCATGTCTGACTCTTCGCAACCCCATGGACAGTAGACCACCAGGCTCCTCTGTCCGTGGAATTCTCCAGGCAAGAATACTGGCATAGGTTGCCATGCCCTCCTCCAGGGGATCTTCCTAACCCAGGGATGGAACCCAGGTCTCCTGCATTGCCAACAGATTCTTGACCATATGAGCCACCAGGAAAGCCCTTTATTGTCTGAGGAGGTTTTAAAGCATGGCTGCATATTCTTTGACATCCTTTCTTTTCTACTTCCTCATCTCTTCAGATCCTTCTCCTGAGCCGTCCCCTGCCCCTTCCCCCCAGCCATTTCCCCCTCTTCATAAACGCAGAGAGAAGTGATGGGATAAAGCAAGCTGAAGACCAGAATTAAGGCTCAATCTTTTCTGTACCTTCTCAATCCTCATCCTGGGCTCCGTGCACGGGTTAGATTAACAGGTCTCAAATCTTCCAGAGTTTACAATCCAGCGATGCTCTGCTCCATTCAAGTAGTGATGCTCAAACTTCAGCGTGCATCAGAATCCCCCTGGAGGACCTGTGGAAACACAGATTTCCAGGCCATGCCTGATTCAGCAGGTCTGGGTAGGACTAGAGAATCTGCATTTCTGTCAAGTTCCCAAGAGGTGCTGCTGAGCTGGGGACCACACTCTGAGAACCGCTGGCCTGTTTTAACTCTTGAGCACCAATGGTTTGCATGCTGGGCTTCCTCAGTCTTAACTGCCTGCTTAATTTTGTGGGGGAGGGAGTTCGATAAAAGAATAGCAACCTCGGGTGTGTGAATGGAATTGTGGGTGCTACTTTTTCCCCCTGGGGTGAGAATTGAGATGCTGCAGGCAGAGGGGCAGCCTGGTGGGGGTCCATGTCCCTGCTTCGACAGAGGAAATGCTGCCCATGGCCTCACTTGGTGAGAGGTACCCCGACAGGCAAGTGCTCATTCGCAGGTCCAGTGGTGGGTTCCCCAGCTCTGGAGAAACATCAGAGCAAAACTACACAAACGTGGGAGCCTGTAAGAGACCTGGTTAATTACACTGCCATTTGAAGGAGCGTAATCGTCCTTGCGATGGAGAAAAATTACAGGTTACCAGGCTGTCAGAGGTAGCTGTCAGCCTGAGCATGAGTGCTTTTTAATTGAAAATGGTTTCTGTTCTGCTTTGTTGGGTTCACGGTTCTCTTATAGAAGGGTCACGTCACTCTACTGGAACACAGACGCCACCCAGGGAGGCGGTGTTAGGAATAAAGTGGGCTTGTCTCAGTCCGCAAACAGCAGCAAATGTCAGGGCATGGGTGAATTATGAGCTATTCCAGGAGATATATTTGTTTTCCTTTCTAACCCCAAAGCTAATTGTAAGAAATGAAATTCATGTTTGTTTTTCTTTAGGTGTGTTTGAATTTACAAGTCTTAAGTCTTGTAGAACTAGGTCAACCAGACTTTGCATATGCTTATACTTTGAATGAAAAAAGTCTTTATTTACATCTCTCTCCACTTCTTTCCAAAAAAGAAGTGAGACTACAGCCTACAACAAAGGATCTTATTAAAAAAATTGAAAATGAAAATGTTGGTATAACAGATACAGTATGTTAGGTCCAGTGAAAGAGAGAGTAACTATGCTGATGATAAGGATGAACTGTTTCTATGATGAGGCATACGGCTCAGCCCCGAGCTTCCTGGTAGCCAGGTCAATAAGGGAAACATAGGATATCTCATATCTCTCGTAATAGAAAGAATGAAACAGCAATTCATTATTTCTGATACCAAATTCTAAAATAAATTTCTTATATTGGGCTTTATATAAAGGATATCAAGTTACCATGCTCTGGACAACCATTTTTGAGCAAATGCAAATATAGAATTCCCATGATGATTTCTTGAAATAATCTTGGATGAAAGCCAGTACGGTGAAGTAAATTCCTCAAGGAGCTAATCTGACATGGTTCTTGTGTGAAGACTCCTTGTGACCTCATTTGAGCTGAAAATGGATCTTTCTTGGGGAGTGGAGGAAGGATAGTAATACTCCAGCAAACTGTGTGCTATTTTAGTTGCAAAGAAGAGGCTTGCACTGGTTCTTTCAAGTAATGGGACCATTGCAAGGCTACGATAATTGCTAATGCCTTCCAAATGCTTTTCATCACAATGAGAGTAAACGCTGCAAGGTCCTACGTGACCAGGCCCTGACTGGGGCAATTCCTGCCTCAGGGCCTTCACAGAACACTCTTCTCTCGGTTGTTTGAGTGCTAGGCTCTGACTCATTCTTTAAATATGTGTCCAAGTGTCCCCTCCTCCAGGAGGTCTTCCCTGACCACCTAACTAAAACAGCCTTTCTCCCCTTCAAGTCATTGTCCATCATATTTATTTCATTTTGTCTTCAAAGCAGTTGTCACTCTGAAATGATTTCATTTACTTGTTCATTTTCTTTCTCTTCTCTTCATGAGACCAGGGATCATGTCTCTTACTCCCTAGACAGTGCCAGGCAGTTAAAACATACCTGAAAATGATGTGTTGAATGAATGAATGAATAAACATACAATGGATATTTCGCTGTCTCCAAATGCCCAGAAAGTGAGCCCTGGTCAAGATTGACATGTATAGTTGTAGATGTTGTATACTGCACAACTGTAGGAGGTACACGCACCTTATGTATGGCACATTCAGTGTACACCCTATACAGCTATGTGCAGCAACCATGGGGTATTGGGTCCTCTTGGAGATGGTAACTGGAAAGCCCAAATTCCCAAGAAAGTGCAAAGGCCCCAGCTGCAGGTCCCAAGGAGCTTCCCTCCAGTGCACATCCATTGACAGGATTCCTCTAGTCTCTTTGTTTCAACTTTTCTCTCTGTGTCCTCTTGTGTATTATCTTTCCATCATTCAGACACCCTGATCTTGGTCATAGCTTTGTCTTGCTCACATCTCTCTAGCGCCCCTCCTGCCCATGTCTTCTGTCAACCTCATGCCTTTTGGTTCCTCTCACCAATCACCTAGTCCTCACCACATTCCCAATTCAGATTCCCCAGAGGGAAAATCTTTTCGGTCTCAGTTTTCCTATTCGGGTAGAATCTTCATGCTCAGCCTGCTCACTGGTTGCCAAACAGCCAATGGCTTGGCCACTGACACTGGCTTGTGCGGTCTGTTCAATCCTGCCCCCATGAGGGGAAAAGTCTACAGCACAGAAAAGGCTTCACCCTGGAAAAGGTCTACAGGTGGGGTAGTGTCTTCCTCCTCGAATCAAGGGGCATATCACTGACTTGACCTACACTTCAGCTCTCTGAGAAGAGCCAGGAAGAGGCCATGTGATGACAGACAGCAGATCTGTTTGTCTGAAATCCAAACTGACTAAGGGCAGAGCTCCTATTCTATAGTGAAAACCAAACCAGGGAATTAGACTTTTCATGCACTGTACACACAGGGAGAGAGATGAATTGTCGCCAAAGAGAGCTGCTTTGGCTGAACCAGCAAGTGCTCAATCTAGAACATGAGCACCACGCCCATGGGACATTCGTTTACAGGTTTTCTCAGAAGGAGATTTTTGAAATCATCTTGCAGTGTATTCTGTTCTGTCTAGGAGTCCCCAACCAATAGAAGCATCTTGGTAAGCAAGAAAGCTACTTTCTCCTTCTGAGCCTCAATTATGCCAATTTTCCCGGTGGGCATAGCCAGCCTTGAGCCCATTTGAGAAAGCTTGGAGGCTTTGAGCTGGGCCATGAACATGGATCCCAGCCCTGCCCCAGTTTCAATCACTGCCGAGGACAAACACTTGGGAAGCAACAGTCTCTCCTGCTATGTCATGGTCCTCCGAAGAGACGTCCTAGAATCAGGCCTTATGACCCACTCAGAGTGAGGACTTCTCTCTTATCCCCCATGTTAAGCCTGAGGAAAGGGAAGTCCAGAGAGACAGAAGTTAAATGACTTAACCAGGGTCACCCAGCACCCACAAGGAGGCTCCAGTCTCCCTTCCTCTCTGAGCAGTGTTCTTTTCATGATACATGTTCTTTTTCATGATACATGTTCTTTTCATCATACTGTCTTTCTCTCGCTCTTTTAAAAAATATTTATTTATCCATGTGTTTATGTATATGTATATATTTGTTTGGCTGTGCCAGGTCCCAGCTGTGGCACGCAGGATCCTCTATCTTCGTTGTGACGCGTGGAATCTTTTAGTTGTGGCATGCAGAGTCTTTTCATACTGCTCATGGGGTTCTCAAGGCAAGAATGCTGAAGTGGTTTGCCATTCCCTTCTCCAGGGGACCATGTTTTGTCAGAGCTCCCCACCAGGAGAAGGGGACGAAGGAGGACAAGATGGTTGAATGACATCACCAACTCAATGGACATGAGTTTGAGCAGGCTCCAGGAGTTGGTGATGGACAGGGAAGCCTGGTGTGCTGCAGTCCATGGAGTTACAAAGAGTTGGACATGACTGAGCGAATGAGGAACAACAAATGCAGAATCTTCAGCTGGAGCATGAGAACTCCCAGTTCACATGGGATCCAGTTCCCTGATTAAACCCAAGCCCCCTGCACTGGGAGTGTGGGGCTTTCACCACTGGGCCACCAGGGAAGTCCCCATACTTTCTTTCTCATTGTAAGCTTTCTTTAGCACCACCTGTAACTTCCCAGAGAGAGAACTGATGTTGCTTATCCCTACAATGCTTGGCAAAAAAGCTGGCTTAAAACTCACATTAAAAAAATTAAGACCATGGCATCCAGTCCTATCACTTCATGGCAAATAGATGGGGAAACAATGGAAACAGTAAGACACTTTATTTTTTTTGGCTCCAAAATCACTGCAGATGGTGAGTGCAGCCATGAAATTAAAAGACACTTGCTCCTTGGAAGAAAAACTTTGACATACTTAGACAGCATATTAAAAAGCAGAGACATTACTTTACCGACAAAGGTCCGTCTAGTCAAAGCTGTGGTTTTTCCAGTAGTCATGTATGGATGTGAGAGTTGGACCATAAAGAAAGCTGAGCACCAAAGAATTGATGCTTTTGAACTGTGGTGTTGGAGAAGACTCTTGAAAGTCCCTTGGAGTTCAAGAATATCAAATCAGTCAATCCTAAATGAAATCAGTCCTGAACATTCATTGGAAGGACTGATGCTGAAGCTGAAACTCCAATACTTTGGCCACCTGATGTGAAGAACCAACTCATTGGAAAAGACCCTTGTGCTGGGAAAGATTGAAGGCGGGAGGAAAAGGGAATGACAGAATATGAGATGGTTGGATGGCATCACCAACTCGATGGACATGAGTTTGAGCAAGCTCCGGGAGTTGGTGAAGGACGGGGAAGCCTGGTGCGCTGCAGTCCATGGGGTCACAAAGAGTCAGACACGACTGAGCAACTGAACTGACTGACTGACAATGCTTGGCAATGGTTTCCAAATAATGATTATTAAGGTTGGCTGAGATGAAATCAATCAGGGTATTGCTTCTTTAAAGCATTTTGGTGATAGCACCTCCCACCCTCCCAGGGCCTTTGCACCTGCTGTGCCTTTTGCTTGGATTGTCCCATGGCTGTTCTCTGACTTTATTTTCCTTTTCAGATGTCATCTCTTTAAAGGGTCTTTCTTTAACCTTCTCATTTAGTTATCGCCCATCTTGCTTTCTTCCTTCACCATGTTTACCTTTGTGTACCAGCAGTCTGTTACCTGCTGCTATAATATTTATTTTTTAAAATATATTTATTTGGTTGTGCCAGGTCTTAGTTGCAGCATGTGGGATCTAGTTCCCTGCTCAGGGATCGAACCCAGGCCCCCAGCATTGGGAGCACAAGTCTTAGCCACTGGACCACCAGGGAAGTCCAATATTTGTTTGTTTATTTGCTCATTATCTACCTTGTCTACTGGAATGTTGACCGCATGAGGGCAGCTGGGACATTGGTTTCTTCTCTCCCGTGTTCCCAGGTCCTTGAACAAAGCCTGACACAGAACAGAAGTTAATAAATGTTTACTGAATGAATGAATGCCTAATCAATATTTATTTCCTCATTTGAACTTTCTGTTGAAGTGAAGAGATGGGTCCCTGCTGGTTCATCCAATGACAAGGCTCTGTAGGGTGACTGACTTGTTCCAGTTTGCTGGGACCTTCCCGGGCTTAGCACTGAAAGTCCAGTGTCCTTGGTCTCTGGCAGACAGGGAGGGTTGGCCACCGAAGGGCTATGATTTCACTAGCCCTGTCATCCACGCTGTTAATAATAGCCACTAACTCTTATAGGGTCCTTACTGAGTGCCAGACTTTGCTGTAAGTGCTTTACATCAATCACTTCATTTAATCCTCAGGGCAGCCTCATTTGGCAGATGTGGAAACTGAGGCACAGAGCTTTAGGTAGTGGGGAGAGGCTTCGAGTCCATGCACATCACCTCGAAGTCCAGGCTGTTAGCCTCCTTACCAGCCTGCTTCTTGATCAGTCTCTCAAATCCCCAATCTCTGTCCTACTGGCCACCACTGGCCAGAGAGAGGACCTCAAAGAAGCCGATCAAGGCAGGGCCGCCTGTCAGCTCACAGTCCCCAAGGCCCCAGCGGCTGCCAAGTCTCCTTCGGCCCCATGAGCTCATGCGTATTTCGTTTTCACCACCTTAGCCCCTGGTAAAAATATATGTCTGTATAAATAAATAACTAAATAGAGTGGATAGAGTAATAGTAAGTGGCACAGACCATAAATAATTCTGTGAAATGAGGAACTTGGTGAGCGGTCGAGAGGACTCCTTTATAAGATCAAACGCTGACTGTAAATGCCAGGGGGGAAGTTTATGAGCTGAGAACGAGCCTGCCCTCCCCTGGCCTGGGACGGCGCCCCTGCTCCCAGTAGGATGGGGCTGTGGCCAGCTGCCCTGGCAGGAGATCACCTGACCCGCCTGGGTGGGCTCCCCAGGGAGACAGTCATTGCCCGGCTCTGGGAGCCCGGGGATGGACAGAGCAGGGGTGCGGGTCCACCCCTGGCCTTACTCAGAAACATGCCTATTCTTTTTGCCCTATTTAAAAAATCTCTTAAATTGGAATATAATTGCTTTAAAATGTTGTGTTAGTTTCTGCTGTGCAACAACATGAATCAGCACATGAATATGTGTGTATGTGTGTGTGTGTGTGTGTGTGTGTGTGTGTGTGTGTGTAGGCTTCCCTGATAGCTCAGTTGGTAAACAATCTGCCTGCAATGAAGGAGACCCCAGTTCGATTCCTGGGCTGGGAAGATCCCCTGGAAAAGGGAAAGGCTACCCACTCCAGTATTCTGGCCTGGAGAATTCCATGGACTGTATAGTTCATGGGGTTGCCAAGAGTCGGACATGACTGAGCGACTTTCACTTTTACGCTTTCACACATGTATGTATCCCTTCCCTCCTGAGCCTCCCCCCCGCCCCCATCCCACCCCACTGGGTCGTCACAGAGCGCCGAGCTCAGCTCTCTGTGCGATACGGCAGCTTCCCACTAGCTGTCTATTTTCCACACGGTAGTGTATACGTGTCATGCTGCTCTCTCAACTTGTTCCGCCCTCCCCTCCCCCACTGTGTCCATAGGTCTGTTCTCTACATCTGCATCTCTGTTCCTGCCCTGCAAAGAGATTGATCTGTACCATTTTTCTAGATTCCACAAATATGCGTTAATATATGATATTTGTTTTTCTCTTTCACTCAGAGACACACCTTATTCAGCATACTCCTGTTTCTACTTATCCAGGTCCAAACGATATGAATATACTAGCCACTAGAATAAATTAAAAATTAAAAACAAACATGCAGGAAAAACTTCTGTATGCATCGTTCTAACTCCCTCCCCACAAAACAAAGGAGTCTTGCCCTCCCTCAAACTTTCCAAGTTCATGGACTTTTTTATTATGGATATTGAATTTTCATATCCACCAGTGCATATCTGAAAGGTCAGCCCAAATGGAAAGGACCAGCCATACCAAGTGTTGGTGCAAATGTGGAAGGCTCTCCTACAGTGTGGGTGGGAAGGGAAAAAGTGCTGTCACTTGGGAAGACAGTTGGGCAGTTTCTCAAAATGTTCAACACACACCAACCCTATGCGCCAGTCATTCTATGAACATGCACGTATGTTCACCAAAAATCACGTACTGGAACATGCAGAGCAGGACTCTTGGAAACAGCCCTGAACTTGGGGCTCATCCAAAGTTCCTTCAGCAGGTGAACGGGACAAGTGGGGTCTCTATGCGAGGGGCCACATGTGAGATCGACAGACATGTGTTACACATAACATGGAAGAACCACACACGTGGTGTCAAGCAGGACAGGGAGCGGGACACGCTGTCTGATTCCTTTGACATGGAGGTTGGGAGCCGGCATGCACCCTCCAGTTGGAAGGCAAGGATGGTGGTTTCCTTGGGTGTACGTTGGGGCGGGGCCCACGGCGGACATTTGGGGAACTGGGAAGGTACTGGTCTTCTGTCTGGGTGCTGGTTATGTGGGTGTGTGCACTTGGTGAAAATCCAGTGAACTGTGTGTGTCTGATTTATACACTTTTCTGTGTATGCTATACTTCAATTAAATAAAATAAATAAAAGTTAAAAAAAAAAATTTTATTTACTAGACCCTGGGCTACGAAGACCAGACAGTTCTCCAATCAGGGATCATACCAACGTCCCCTGCATTGGAAGGTGGATTCTTAACCACTGGACCACCAGGGAAGTCCCTCAATGAAACCTTTAAAAGTTAGGGAGTGTTGAAGAGGGGGAGAGAACGCAGTGGTGGCCCAGTGGTGGCCCGTGGCTTGACTGTAGTGATGTCCTCTCTCTGCCTGCTCTCAGTCACAGATATGACAGCTCACCTGTTTTCCCTCCAGCCTCAGGGGAAAAGTTTCCTTTGTCTCCATGTGAAATCTGGCATCAATTCTCCCAAAAAGCTGGCGCACTGGCTGGGCCTGCGAGGCGCTCACATCCCCATGGTGTCTCGGATGTCCCAACGTTGGCCAGCAGTGACTGTTTGGCTGCCCAGAGTGGGCATGCTTGCCCTGAACGCTGCCTTGGACCCCTGGTCATGTCCTAGCTAGAAACTGCTGGCTGCTCCCCGTGCCCACTGGCCGGGGGTGGCCAGCCCCAGAGTCAAGGACAAAGACATTTTTAGAAGAGCGGCTGAGAAACATTTTGGCAGCTCAGGCCTGTAACTTACCTCATGGTCTAACTGGAAGGTATTTGCAGCCCATAAAATTGACACGAGGCATCTTATTGCCAATGTTATTCTTGGACTGAAATTTCATTTTGAAGACACTTGAAACCCAGGTATAGAATCCCCTAGTTCAGTTGTCTTCCTCCGGCTAGTCTGGGGAATATGTTGCAGGAATGTTACCTGGCTGGTCCACAGGGCCAGGAATTCACAGGGCACGTACAAATTCGTTCAAAAAGATGCACTGCGGGGGCAGGGAGACTTCCCAGGTGGTCCAGTGGCTGAGACTTCATGTTTCCGATGCATGGGGCCCAGGTTTGATTCCTGGTCAGATCCCACGTGCCGCAACTGAGAGTTTGCATGCCTCAACTAAGACCCAATGCAGCCAAATAAATAATAAATAAATATAATAAATATTTTTAAAATGAAGGTGCATTACGGAGTTTGCCAATTTTTAGGTGTATGGGAACTCTCTCTGGTCCTGAGCCTTGACTAGAGTCATCCTAGTGTGTTTGATGGAGAAGGCAATGGCACCCACTCCAGTTCTCTAGCCTGGAAAATCCCATGGATGGAGGAGCCTGGTAGGCTGCAGTCCATGGGGTCGTGAAGAGTCAGACACGACTGCGCTGCTTCACTTTCACTTTTCACTTTCATGCATTGGAGAAGGAAATGGCAACCCACTCCAGCGTTCTTGCCTGGAGAATCTCAGGGACGGGGGAGCCTGGTGGGCTGCCGTCTATGGGGTCGCACAGAGTCGGACACGACTGAAGCGACTTAGCAGCAGCAGCAGCAGCAGTGTGTTTGAACTTAGATTCAAAGGATGGATAGAAGGTACTAGTGGTGAAAGAAAGGAAGGACATCTCCAGCAGAGAGACTGGCACGTACAAAGGCCCTGTGGCAGGAATAAGGAGGAAAGAACCCCAGTGTGGTCAGGGCACAGGGGGTGAAGGGAGTGTGCAAAGGTGGGCGGGGCCTAGACCCTGCAGGGCCTTGCAGCCACACTGAAGAGTCTCACTTTATCCCAAAGGCAATAGAAATCATTGAACAATGTGAAAGGAAGACAGAGTTGGGGTTGGGAGGGATCCACTCTTTGAAAGGTCACTCTGCCCAAATTTCCACCATCTGCAAAGCTGCTCTGTGCTGAAAGAAGGGAAGTTGACAGCCCAGGTAAAGAAACAGAAAGGAACCCTGTGCTGTCCTCTAGAAAAAAGATGTGAGCCACAAATGCAAGACAAGTAGTTTAAATTTTCTAGGACCCACATGTTTTAAAAAGTGAGAAGAAACAGGTAAAATTAAAAATTAAAAATTATTGAATTAATTTGGCTGCACCTGGTCCTAGCTGCCGTACATGAGATCTTCATTGCTATGTGCAGGGTCTTTAGTCGCAGCCTATGGGATCTAGTTCCCTGACCAGGGATCAAACCCAGGCCCCCCACACTAGGAGTATGGAGTCTTAGCCACCAGATCACCAGGGAAGTGCCGAAATTAACTTTAATAAATATTTTAACACATTTTCATCAGCATATTTAACACATTTCCATCTCAACATTATTTATACAGAACATTACTCTTACTGTCAGTGAGATATTTCACATTTTTTCACATTGCATCCTTAAAATCCCATGTGTATCTTTTGTTCATGGCCCATCTCAGTTTGGAGTGGCTACCGTGTGAGCATCTCACAGCCATGTGAGGTTAGTGGCGGCAGAATTGGACAGCGTGGGTCAAAGTCATGGGTGCTGGCTTTCCCTGACCGCTGCCTCGGATCAACCCATCAGACAGGAAGGATGTGGAAGGTGGGAAAGATTCTCCCAAACGAGGGCAGGATAGGGCAAAATCCAAAGTGAAGAGGCACAGCGGCTGTCATGTGGGAAAGTGTTCACAGCATTGTGGTCTGTAGCAACCCCAACTCAGAAAGACCCTAAATGTCCATCAGCAGATGGGAGAGATTGAT
This sequence comes from Muntiacus reevesi, assembly GCF_963930625.1. Classification (NCBI taxonomy): domain Eukaryota; kingdom Metazoa; phylum Chordata; class Mammalia; order Artiodactyla; family Cervidae; genus Muntiacus; species Muntiacus reevesi. The sequence continues at coordinate 21,876,692 of NC_089261.1, forward strand.
TGACAGATACATATAAAGGAATACTAGCTTCCATACCCACGTCCTAGCTAGATGAGAAACACAGAAAATAACAAGTGTCGGTGAAGATGTGAGAGGAACTGGAACCTTTGTGCCTTACTGCTAGGAGTGTAACATGGGGCAACTGATGAAGAAAACAGTCTCCCAGTTCTTCAGTGGGTTAAACATAGAGTTAGCATAGGAACCAGCAATTCTGCTCCTGGGTGTACACTCAAAAGATCTGAAGGCAGGTGTTCTAACAAAAATGTGTACACAGATGTTTACAACAGCATTATTGCCAATAGCCAAAAGGTGGAAACAGCTCAGTGTCCTTGGAGAGTTGGATGGATAAACAAAACATGGTTCATCCACATCGTGGAATATTATTCAGCCATCAAAAGGAGAGAAGTACTGACAGAAGCTACCATATGGATGAACATTGAAAATGTTGTGCCATGTGAAATCAGCCAGACTCCAAAGGCTGGGTATTATATGGTTCCAGAATTGGTAAATACATAGAAATAGAAAGTAGTTTGGTGGTTGCCAGGGGCTGGGGGAGGGGAGAATGAGGCATGATGGTTTAATGGGTATGGGGTTTCCTTTGGGGATGAAGAGAATATTCCAAAACTAGATAGAGGCAGTGACTGCACACCACGGTGAAGGTACAAAATGCCACTAATGGTGAATTGTGTGCTATATGGATTTTTAAAAATTATTTATTTATTTATTGGCTGTGTTGGATCTTCACTGAGGTGCTTGGGCTTCTCACCGTGGCGACTTCTTTTGTTGCAGGGCCTGGGTTCGAGGATACATGGGCTTCACAGTTATAGTACACCGACTTAGTTGCCCTGCGGTGTGTGGGATCTTCCCGGACCAGGGATCCAATCCAAGTCCCCTGCATTGGCAGACAGATTCTTAACCACTGGACCATCAGGGAAGCCCCTACATGTATTTTTAAAGGCTAAAAAAAAAGGATGTGGGAAGGTGAATACTGGGGCTACATCTCACCAAATGCGAGTGTATTTCATAGAACAAAGAAGGAAAAGCCAAAGTTGCGGGAGAATGAGGAACAGATGCTGCTGACAGTAGCCCGAATCCCCTTGGCCGCCCCCGCCCCCGGCCCCTTGGCAGAGGCACGGCTCTCACCCTGCCTACTCTTCCCCTTCTCAGGCACCTGTGAGCTGAGCTGTGCTTCGTCGCTCAGTCGTGTCCCATTCTTTGTAAGTCCATGGACTATATCCCACCAGGCTCCTCTGTCCATGGAATTCTCCAGGCAAGAATATTGGAGTGGGCTTCCATGCCCTTCTCCCGGGGATCTTCCCAACCCAGGGACTGAACCCAGGTCTCCTGCATTGCAGGTGGATTCTTTACCTTCTGAGCCACCAGGGAAGCCCAAGAATACTGGAATGGGTAGCCTATCCCTTCTCCAGGGAATCTTCCAGACCCAGGGATTGAACCAGGGTCTCCTGTGTTGCTGGCGGATTCTTTACCAGCTGAGATACCAGGGAAGCCCCAGGCACCTGCGACCCTTCTGGAAAGACTTCCTCTGCCTGCAGGAGTAAGCCACCCGCAGGAGTGGGAGGACACGGGTACCCCAGCATCCTAGCCCTCAGCTCGTGCTCTGAGCATCGCTCCATACACTCAGGGAGCCCAGGGGACACAGCCTAACCACCACAGCCCCCTGCCCCCAGCTCAGCCCTCACTGCTTTTTCTCCTGCTTCTCTCCTGCCTCCCTGACCTCACCTCCCACATAAACTGTGCTCCAAACACTCTTAGCCTCTGCTTTTAAGTGAACCCAAACTTAGACAAATGCCTGTGACATTATATCACATAGGGAAGATTTTGAGCTGTGCAAAGCAATACAGAGGTGTTGCTTGGGGAATTCACACACAGGTAGCAAAATGGCTAAGACACATCTAGGAATGATCAGCACCAAGTCCAGGGCACTGGGCGCAGCTGGAGAAGGGGAGGGGCAGGTAGGATGGAGCTGCCCTCTGAGAAGGGTACCCAGAGGGCCTCAAGGGGTTGGAAATGTTTTCTCTCCTAAACATGGGTTGCAGGCACAGAAAGGCTTGTTAAATATGTATATTTCTTGAATGTTTGAAATGTGTCATTGTCATTGTAAAAGAAGGCATGAGTAGGTGTATTTAGCAGCCAAGGAGTTGGAGGGGATGGAGACATTTTAAGTGAAGAAATGCTGGATGCTAAAGCCGAGTCTGGACTCTGGTCCAGGTGGCATTGGGGAGGTCAAATGATACTGCTGTTTCATGTCATTTTGTTTGTGATCCACGGACCCAAGGCAGCGAGGAGGACCTGGGTCAGGGAAGCTCCCATCACAGCTAGAGTAAGACAGTCTCGGTGGGGCAGAGTCAGGAAGCAAAGGCCTGGGAAACATTTGAAGGTGGGAGGCAGTGGCCAGCTCTGCTCACTGGGGTGGGAACCAGGAGCCAGCGAGGAGCTGGGGTTGCAACTCTGGGGGACAGAGGGACGGGAGGGCCCCTGCAGGGCTCTGGATAGCCAAAGGTTTTTACTTACTCGAATTGATCAGAGAAGGAGACTGGGATAGGTTTGTACACATCTGCGCAGCATCTGTACTTGCTGGGGAGGCAGGTGGAGGTGGGAAGACTTTTGACTTCAGCACCTTGGATTTTCAGGTAATAACAGGGCTCTGTGTGCCCCCAGCTCTGAGCCCCCTGCAAAGCAGCCAGTCCCTGCCTACAACTCACATGTGACCACTATTTCCAGGACCTCGGAGGGTGCCTGCCAAAGAAGGAGCGAATCCTCGGTGGCAGGTTCTTGGTGGGGGTCTGAGCCAACCCTCCACAAAGCCATTCTGTTCTGGGGCTGAAACACTTGTGGGAGGTCTTGGGGTCTGATGTATCCCCCGCTCCCTGGTGGATTGCTTTAATGGTGCCCATTCTTCCCCTCTCTGTAGCCACACTCTGTGCTCTGGGCCTTCTTTTCCCGGGTTTTTTTGGGCTTTATTCAGAGTACAGTCTTATAGATTTTGGTAATTGAATTCCACATTGGTGTCATGATCTAGAACTTTCCAATCACCCCCCAAGCTCCCTCGTGCCCCTTTGCAGTAAACCTCAGCCCAACGTCTAACTCCAGGTGACTTCCGATGTCTTTCTGTCCTGAGATTTTGTCTTTTCTAGAATTTCATATAAACAAGTTCATTCTATATGAACCTCTGTGGACTTGAAAACTATTCTTTTTTTTTTCTGTTTGTTTATTTCAGTTTTTTTCAGTTTATTTGTTGGAAAATAACCACGATATCTCTTTAAGATGTACAGTGTAATGCTTTCATATACATTATGAAATAATGGCTTCATAAAGCTAATTAATACACTCATCACCTCCCAAAATCCCTTTACGTGCATGTGGTGAGAACACAGGACGGACTCTGTTAGCAAATCTCAAGTATACAATATGGTGTTATTAACTGCAGTCAGTCACCATGCAGTACATTTGCTATGCACAGGTTATTCATAACTGAAAGTTTGTACCCTTTGACCAACATCCCCCCATCTCCCCCACCCCTCAGCCCGTGGCAGTCACCGTCCTATGCTGTTACGATGAGTTTGACTTTTTTAGAATTCACATGTAAGTGAGGTCACACAGTATTTGTCTTTCTGTGTCTGACTTTTTTCACTTAATGTAATGTCCTCTAGGTTCATCCATCCTGTCACACATGGCAGATTTCCTCCTTTCTCATGGCTGAATAATATTCCATTATATATTTTTATACCACATCTTTGGGCTTTCCAAGTGGTGCAGTGGCAAAGAATCCGTCTGCCACTGCAGGAGCCTCAGGAGACACAGGTGCGATCCCTGGATTGGGAAGACCCCCTGGAGGAGGAAATGTCAACCCATTTCAGTATTCTTGCTTGGAAAATCCCATGAACAGAGGAGCCAGCCTGGCAGGCTACAGTCCACGGGTTCACAAAGAGTTGGACATGACTGAGTGATTGAACACACACCTCTTTATGTGTTGACAGAGACTTAGGTTGTTTCCAGATGTTGGCACTTGTGAATAAGTCTGCAACGAATGTGGGAGTGCAGATATCTTTTGGAGATAGCTTAGATACATTCCCAGAAGTGGGATTGCTGGATCATTTGGTAGTTCTATGTTTGATGTTTTGCAGAACCTCCATCTTGTTTTGCATCATGGCTGTACCAATTTACATTCCCACCAACAGGTGCGTGAGGGTTCCTTTTCCTCCACACCCTCATCAACACTTGCTATTTCTTGTCTTCTTGATAACAGCATTCTAACATGTGTGAAGTGATAGTGCATTGTGATTTTGATTTGTATTTCCCTAATGAACAGTGATGTTGATCAGCACCTTTTAATATATCTATTGGCAATTCGTATGTCTTCTTTGGAAAAGTGTCTACTCAAGCCTTCTGCTCATATTTTAATCAGGCTATTTGTGTGTGGGGGGGTTATTTTTTGCTATTGAGTTGATATGAGTTCCCTATATATTTTGACTATTAGCTCACCTTCGGAGCTATATACCAATAGTTTTCAAACATTTTCTCCCACTATGTAGTTTGCCATGTCATGTTGTCAATTCTTTCTTTTGCTATTCAGAAACTTTTTGGCTGATGGATTGGAAGAATTAATATTCTTAATATGTCCATACGATTGAAAGCTATCTGTAGGCTCAAAGCAATCCCTGTCTCAATTCCAGTGGCATTTTCACAGAAAAGGAAAAAAATAATTCTAAAATTCATATGGAACCATCAAGGACTCTGAATAGCCAAAGCAATCTTGAGAAAGAAGAATGAAGCTGGAGGCATCACAATTTTCTGATTTCAGATTGTATTATAAAGCTATAGTAATCAAAACAGTACGATAATGGCGTGAAAACAATGAAACAGTAGACAGCCCAGAGAGAAACCCACACAGATGTTATCAAGTAGTCTTTGACAAGGGAGCCAAGAACACACACTGGGAAAGGAACAGTCTCTTCAACAAAAATGATGTTGGGAAAACTGGACATCCACATGCAAAGGAAAGAAATCGGACCCTTATCTTACACAGCACACAATCATCAACACAGAGAGGCTTAAAGACTTAAACATAAGACGTATGCGCATGTGTGCTCAGATGTGTCTGACTCTTTGTGACCTCGTGGACTGTGGCCTGCCAGGCTCCACTGTCCATGGGGTTATCCAGGTAAGAATACTGGAGAGGGTTGCTATTTCCTTCTCCAGGGGATCTTCCCGACCCAGGGATCACACCCATGTCTCCTGCGTCTCCTACATTGCAGACGGATTCTTTACTGCTGAGCCACCTGGGAAGCCCTAACATAGGATGCAAAGCCATTAAAATTCTGAGTCAAGGGTTGGGAACTTCCTTGGTGGTCCAGTGATTAGGACTCTGTGGCTCCACTACAGGGGGCATAGGTTCAATCCCTGGTGGGAGAACTAAGAGCCCACCTGCCACACGGAGTGGCCAATAAATAAATAAAATAAAAATATCTTAAAAAAAAAAGGATTTGAGTACCAGGGGACAAGGATTCAGGAATCAAGTCCAGGGAGCAGCTAGATGGAAGTGTGCACAGTGAGATGGGGACAGGAAGGCAGTGGGAAAGGATACAGTTTCAGGCAGGTCACTGCTGGGCTACTGAGGTTCAGGAACCCATTGGGGAGCCCCAGAAGCCAGAATGGAACACGCCTTCAAGCCACTCCACTGAGGGGCTTCCCTGGTTGCCCCATCCCCTGGGGGTGGGGGTGGGCATAAACTCTCTAGCACTTCAGCCCAGGATCGCTGCGGGATGAGTATGGAGCATCCAGAGCGGCTGATCACCTCTTGGTCCCCTTCTGTCCCTGATGATATGGAAGCCCCGAGATGCCGAATAATCAGGAACCCTGCTTGTGCCTCAGAGTCCTCAGGCCCCATCCCTACCACCCTTGGATGTCCTCTGCTGACTTCAATATCCGGTTTCACAAGCCCCACAAGGCCAGAAGGGGCCTCCCAGGCTCCTGGCAGGGTGGGGTCTAGCCCTGGTGCCCACGCATCTCCGGGCCCTCCACCTGCACCTCCACCTGTTCGTGCAGTGCATGTGGCTGAGCTGGTCTCTGAATCAGGTGTTTGACTCACAGTGATTGCAGCGATAATTCTCAAGCTGGCAGCCTCCACTCGGCTGGCTCCCCAGGGCTTGTGGGTTTGCATCCCTAGTCTATTACCTCTGATAGGTTGGAGCTTAAGAGCATCAGGGCTGCCTGTGGAAAACCCCTGGTTCCTCCCACCCTGGGATCAACCGGGTCCCCAGGGCTCAGGCTTTTACGACTTCTGCTGCTGGGTTACCGCCTCCCACGCAGAGGCCCCTGGCGGCCTGGAGACGAGCTGATGGACTGTTTGGTCCTGAGAACAGGGCTGCCAGACGGGGCGGGGCTGGATGAGTCACGCTGGACCTTGCTTGGTCATCCAGGTGCCAGGACGCTCGTCCCTGCTCACCCTGGGGTGGGGGAGCTCCCCAGCAGGGCCTGTCACGGGTAACAACCCAGCAGGAGGGTTTATTTGCCTTCTCTGCAAGAGATCAGGGAGGGTGGAACCTACACTTCAGCCACTGCCCAAGGGTGGGGGCGCTGTCCTCCTGGGGGCCGCCTGCCTCTTGGAAGGTAATCAGCCTTGATGGTTTGGGATGCTGCCTTCCCTAAAGGTGGGGTTCTCATTGTCGGAGTTTAAGAATAAACAAAACCAGGGTTTCTCAGAAACAGTCACTGCTGGAGAGCAGATGACTTCAGGTGGAAAATTGAATGGATTTAAATGAGATTAAGTCACATGATGAACAAGTTATCCCGCCTCCAGGGCTCTTTAATCCAGCTTGATTCTTATCAAACAAAAAACTCAGCCTGGCACTAATGAGTCTTTAATGCCTCTCTAGGACTTCCTAATTTCCTTTAAAAAAAAAAAAAAAAAAGGAATATTAGACCTCAAGCTGCAAGTCTGACACAGTCCATTCTCCTGGTTAGAACTGAAAATGCTTGTTTTGTTTTCACTGAACTCACCTTTGCAGTTGTGTGTGCATGATGTAGTTTTCCATTTAGAGGATGAATATGAAAGAAAATTAAAGTTGATGTATTGTACCTTTTTTTATTCTTACAGCGAGTCCTTAATATATTTTATAAATAATAGTATGAGTCGGGGTTGGCAGATCCTGGCCCTGGGCCAAGTCCAGTCTGCAGCCTGTTTTTGTCAATAAAGTTTTATTGGCACTTAGCCATGCCATCATTGACACATTGCATGCTCTGGTTGCTTTAACAGTAGTTTCAATAGAAACCATCCAGCCCATGTTGCCTAAAATATGGACCGTTGGGCCCTTTAGGAAAAAGTTCACTGATCTCTGATATAAATGAAACACTGAAACAACAACAAAAAAGGAAGTGACAAAGAGCTAAAGTTTGGAAATTATTGATGAAACTAATTATGAATTTCAGGGCCTTGGGTAATCATAGAAAATTACCATCGTTCTGCTTGGCTAATTACTTATCACCCTGAAGTACCACTATGATGACCAAGTGAGCTGGAATTCCTTGTGTTATGTGTTCTTCCCTAGTTCTGGGCAGACGGTGGTTGGGTGAATCAGCTGGGTATTGGGAACAGGGGTGTAAATGTCCAATTTCTTCCTCTCTTTTCCTGCCTGGTTAGACTTAAATTTTCTTTCCTAACTTAAGGCTCTAGACCTATGCCTGATTTCCCATTTAGTCCTGTGGCAGTTCTGAGCAATGCTCTGTTTTCAGTTAATTATTTAAGTACAGTATCCTGCCTCCCATGCAATAAGCATTTTTGAGCTGAATTCTGAGTTGGAGATGCAAAAATGAAAGATGTGGGGCTTCCCTGGGGGCTCAGTGGTAAAGAATCTGCCTGCCAACGCAAGAGACATGGGTTCGATCCCTGGTCCAGAAAGATCCCACATGCCACAGAGCGACTAAGCTCGTGTGCCACAACTATTGAGCCTGTGCTACTGAACCCACTCAATGAAACTACTGAAGCCCGGTGCCCGGGAGCCCATGCCAGGCAACGAGAGAAGCCGCCGCAACGAGGAACCTGCACAATGCAGCTATAGAGCAGTCCCGGCTCACTGATTCTAGAGAAAGCCTACACAGCAATGAAGACCGAGGACAGCCAAAGATAAATAATTTTTTTTTTTTAAAGAAAGACACTATCTAGCCTTGTGGACCATTAACACCTGTGGAACTCACCACCATCACGATCTTTATCACCATCACTGCCGCCCTGATCACCCTCATCATCACCCCCATCACCCCCATCATCACCATCACCACACCATCCTCACTATCATCACCATCACCACACCATCACCACCCCACCCTCACTATCATCACCACCATCACTCTCACCCCCACCATCATCTCCTCCACTACCACTATCACATAAAAGAGCCAACTTTAAATTGCCTAATGCTTAAAATACCCCAAGGGCAGCACAAGCAACATCTGACATAAAGTTCCTCAAGAACATCAGGGGACCCTCTATCTTGCTGAAGCACCACCCCTCTTCTGCAATGCCCTCTAAGGCTGGAAACAGACAGGTCAGGACTGTCCCCTGTCAGGAAGATAAATCTTCTCATGGCTTCGCTCAGCTTCTTCTACACAGGAAAAGTAGTCGTGGCCAAGCAGCTTGTATTTTCTATTTGAGTGGTTCACAAATACATTTTCTAAAATGCCCTTTTTCCTCTTATGTATTTGCTGACTCTAATTTAGACACTTAGAAAAGACCCAGAATTCAGTGAGTCCTCGTCAGGCACCAAGAATAGAAGCATGACCAAGGCTCAGAGGGCGCTCGCCATCCAGATGCCAAGACAAACACGCTCACAGCCCTTGCCCGGGAAGCGGTGGCTTGTGGTTCAAGCGCCAAAGTGGTGGGGGGAGGGGTAATAGGAAAAACAATCAAGAGATCAACGTAGAGAAAGATTTCCCTTACCAACTTCTGTGCTGAAAATGCCCGTGGCGTTGCCAAGTGCTCCTCGTGTGGGCGGAGGACCTACAGACTACCTCGGGTCCCTTTCTCACTGAGCCGAGGCCGACCAGGACCTAGAGAAACAATGAAATGGCCTGCCTCAAACGAGTCTCCTTCTCCAAAGCGGAAGCCGTTGGCTTAAGCCAACCTTATTGGCAAAGCCTTGTCTGGGTGAAAGGTGCAAAGAAAGGAAAGAAGAATGATGAGAAAACCAAGCTTGTGTGTCTGCTTGGGATGGTGTTAGAGGCTAGAAGGCAGAGGTGGGAGCAGAATAAGCACTGGATGGTGACAGGAGATGCCACAGTCATTATCCAGTATGGTAGCCTCTGGCCACGAGTGACTGGTGAATACTTGAAATGGGGCTAGTTCGACCAAGGAACTGACTTCTGCTTTAGTTTAATTTTAGCCAATTTGTTTATTTTCTTCTTTATTTACTTCATTTGTTGTTATTCTTTTCCATTATGAGTGTGTGTGTGTGTGTGGTTTTTTGTTTTTTTTTTGGCCATACCATACATCATGTGGAACTGTCCCACCCAGGAATGGAACTCAAGCCCCTTGAATTGAAACCTCAGAGTCCTAACCACTGGACCACCAGGGAAGTGCCATTATGGTTTATCACAGGATATTGAATATAACTCCCCATGTCACACAGTAGGACCTTGTTGTTTATCCAGTATATACTAGTTTTCATCTGTTAACCTCCACCTCCCAAGCAAATTTAAATTTAAACACAGATACTTAGTGCAGTTCTATCACAGATACTTAGGGCTTCCCTGACAGCTCAGTTGGTAAAGAATCCGCCTGCAATGCAGGAGACCCCAGTTTGATTCCTGGATTGGGAAGATTCGCTGGAGAGGGGAAAGGCTACCCACTCCAGTATTCTTGGGCTTTCCTGGTGGCTCAGCTGGTAAATAATTTGCCCGCAATGTGGGAGACCTGGTTCGATCCCTGGGTTGGGAAAATCCCCTGCAGAAGGGAAAGGCTACCCACTCCAGTATTCTGGTGTAGAGAATTCCATGGACTATACAGTTGCAAAGATTTGCAAAGAGTCAGACAAGACTAAGCAACTTTCACTTTCACTTTCCACTTAGTGCAATTATTAGAAATCTTAAGTATGTTTGGAACACCTTTGGTAGGTGAATTAAATTTGTCAACTGTATATTTTTATGAAACGTGCAACTTTCTTTTTTACAGATTGTAAAATTTACTAATTTCCAATAAAAATGTAACATCCAAATCAGCTATTCAATAGTTGAATCAAAGTATTCAATACATGTCAAATTTCAGACTTAATACAAAAAAAAAAAAGAAAATAGCTCATTGATAGTTTTTCTTTGTATTGCTTGTGTAGTTGAAATGATACTTTAGATATACAGGATTAAATAATACTTGTTAAAATTCCTTTCACTTGCTTCTTTTTAGTTTTTTGCAGTGGCTGCTAGAAATTTTTATTTGTTTGTTTAATTCTTCAGTCAAGTTTGCTCGGCATGTGGGATCTTAGTTCCCCAACCAGGGATTGAACCCACTCCCCCTGCATTGGAAGTGTGGAGTATTAACCACTGGACCACCAGGAAAGTCGCTAGAGAATTTTAAATTACACATGCAGATTGCATTCGGTTTCCCCCAGACGGCCCTACCACCCGTATGTGGAAAGCAGGCACACTCTCCAGAGCAGCCGTTGATGCTGGTCGGTTATTTTGTTTCCCTCTGTCCTCTGCCCCCTCCCCAGCCACACCTCAGGAGTAAATATTTGCCAACAGTTGCCCAGAGAGGAAGTGTGATATAATTAGAAAAATGAATCACAAGTTAGAAATTGTACAACTCCCAATGTTATCATTGACTCCCGACTATTGCATAAAGTCTCAGTTATTATTGCATAAAGTCTCAGTTACCACAGCAAAATTTGCAGGGCATTTTGATTTGTATCACCAGAAGATCATCCTAGATCTGACTTCTCAAGACCAAAAAGTTCCTGTGCCCTGAATATACTGGACTCTGTTGACCAGAAGATGTTGGGGTGTTCAAGATTCCCAATGCAATGTCTCTGTTGATCTAAAGTTATTTTAAGTTTAAAAGTTTATTTTTTTAAAAAATCAAGTCTTGGACTTGAAAGCAACCAGAAAATTTCTGATTTTATGTCCTTGACCTGTGGCTTAGTCCTTTCTAAAGACATCATTCTCTTGTCCTTGGATCACTGACATGGCCATGGCTGGCTATTGAATACTGGATCCCTACTGTAAAGTACATCACATTTGAAAGGCTTAGGATGAGGGGAAAAAAAAAAGTATAAAGTGTCTAATTAATAACCTGCTTAGATTGCATGTTGAAATGATAATAGCTTGGAGGTATTGGGTTAAATAAACTATATCACAATGAATTTCTCCCATTTATTTTTATCCTTTTAACGTGGCTACCAGAAAATCTGATCTACCCATGCGCCTCACATTTGTGGCCTGTGTTTGTGGCTCACATCCTGTTTCCCTAGGACACTGCTGCTGCTGCAGGGTCCTTCCTCCATCCGTGGTGGGGGAGATGTTACCCTCCTGACGTGTGCACGTGAGATCCCATTCTGAATCCACCCAGTGTGACCACCAACAGGCCCCTTGACCTATGTGAGCCTTGCTTTCCCCATCTGGCAAATGGGTATTATAAGAGTGTCCACATCGTACATAGTAGCCACATCAGGGAACTCTTCTGAGGATTAAAAGAGGTGTTCTACTGTAAAGGGCTTAGTACCTTGTCTACCATATTGTAAGCCTTCAAGAAATAAATAAAATGTTACTTTTCATCTCAGAACTCCACCCTTTCACTGTAAGGCATGGTTCCGGCGAGGCAGAAAAGGAAAGACGATCTCAACAGAAGTAGATTACCTTTATTTAGGCAAGGAGGGGCGACAGTCGGCCTAACGACCAGCCTGAGCGCCGAGAGGGAACAGGGAGGCTTCATACTTACAGGGAGGTTTGTGGAAGTGATAAGGGAAATGTTAATCAGGCAGGATATTTTGAGTATTCTTCTGTTGAGATGACATTTGTAGTTGGGCAGGGGATGATAAGTCTTCTGGGCAGGTGTATGGGGTGGTAGGTTTCCGGACAGGGGGTGATAGGTCCCAGATAGATGCAACCAGCCTGCAGCATCAGGGTGGAACTAAAGTTATACTTTGTTTTCTCCGAAGTTAGATGATTCAGCAAGGGGCCTTTGAGACTGTTGTTCTCTTTTCTAGGCCCAAAAGACTCCTTCATTCACCAGTTGCTCCTTGGCATGTGGGATCCTCCCAGATCAGGGATTGAAACCGTGTCTCCTGCATTGGCAGACAGATTCTTTACCCCTGAACACTGGGGAAGCCCTCACTTACTCTGAAGTCTGACTCCTTTTCCTCTCCTTCAGAGTCTGGTTTTCTTTCTCATCCCTTCTTGGTGGTGCCTGTATTTCCTATTTCCCTGTAAATAGGAAACCATCTTCCAAGATGATTGATGCTTCCCCAATTCTCAAATGAAAAATATCTTTATTTGGACTTGTTTTATGACTCACTAGTCCGATTTCTCTCTTTTCTTTTGCCACTCATGTGAGTGGTACATTCCATCCCTGTACTTTTCTTTTACTTCATTTTTTAGAGCAGTTGTAAGTTCCCAGCAAAACTGAGGGGAAAGTACAGAGATTTCCCATATGCTTCTTGCCCCCTACACATGCACAGACTCCCACATCGTCAACACGTGTGCGTGCTTGGCCACTCAGTCATGTCCAGCTCTTCCGAGACTCCATGGACTGTAGCCCTCCAGGCTCCACTGTCCACGGAGTTCTCCAGGCAGGAATACTGGAGTGAGTTGCTGTTTCCTTCTCCAGGGGATCTTCCTGATCCAGGGATCAAACCTGTGTCTCCTGCAGCTCCTGCATTGGCAGACAGAATCTTTACCACTAAACCACCTGGGAAGCTACGTTATCAACATCCCCCACCAGCTGGTACATCTGTCACAACTGATGAATCAACACTGACACATCCGTCTCACCCAAAGTGCATGCTTCACATTACAGTTCTCCCTTGGTGATGTATATTCTGTGGGTTTGGACACATGTATAATGACATGTATCCACCATATGGTCTCATCTGGAGTATTTTCACTGTCCGAAAACTCCTCTGTGCTCTGCCTACCCATCACTCACTCCCCTCCAACCCCTGGCAACCACTGATCTTTTTACTCTCACCATAGGTTTTCCTTTTCCAGAATGTCATAGACTTGGAATCTTCCAGTACACAGCCTTTTCAGATTGGCTTCTTTTCCTTAGTAATCTGCATTGAAGTTTCCTCTGCATCTTTTCATGGCTTCATAGCATGAAAGCATTGAATAATATCCCATCATCTGGATGTACTAGGGTTTATTTATTCATTTACCTACTGGAGGACATCTTGGTGGCGTCTAAATTTTGGCAATGAAGAATAAGCTGCTATAGGGTTTTCATGGTGGTCTAGTGGTTAACAGTCCACCTGGCAAGTCAGGGGACACTGGTTTGATCCCTGGTCTGGGAACATGCCGCGGGCAAGTAGTCTTGTGCCGCCACAACCACCGAAGCCTCCGAGCCTAGAGCCCACACTTCAAAACAAGAGAAGTCACCGCAATGAGAAGCATGTGCGCTGCTACTAGACAGTAGCCCCCCGCAACTAGAGAAAGCCCATGTGCAGCAACAAAGACCCAGCACAGCCACAAATAAATAAATAAATACATTAAAATATTAGAACAAAATAATAAAGCTGTTACAAACATCCATGTGCAGGTTTTCGTGTGGACAGAAGTTTTCAGCTCCTTTGAGTAAATATCACAGAGTGCAATTTTGGACGATGAGATGGTCCCTCCACTTTTGAACCCTCCACCCCTTTCCGGGTCCCTGGCAATCTCAGCTTCTGCCCACACCCTTGGGCTAAAACCATCTTAAAACTTAGCCAGTGACTTATATCTCAGCATGACTCTTGCCCGGTCTCATCCTCCTCAATCCTTTAGAATAAAAAAATAAAATAAAACAACAAACTTAGGGATTTTTTAAAGTACTTTTTATTACAGTGATCTGGCTTTCTCCCAATTGGTTGCATTGTCAGAGAGATGGATGGAGGAGGGTGCCTCCATTTTCATCTCTAACCTCCTTGTGTTTGTGGCATGCGAACACCCCTGTGTGCAAGTGGCTGTTCTTTCATGGGTGGAGCCCTTTCCATTGAGCTGGAGGCAAGAGGTGCCCTGTAGGGGGCAGAACCCCCTTCAGGCCCTCCTCCAGCCCACAGTCCCTGGAGAGCAACGTTAGCATCTCCAATCCAATCATTTTTTTCTGCCACATGTGCTAAGCAGTAAACAGCTCTCTGGGACCCAAATATAAAGGTCTTTATGGAGAGAACAAACACAAGTAAATGCCAGAATCCAATTTAAATGAATAAATAAACCCAATTCCAAAGGCTGCAGGCCACAAGATTTCAGCAAGACAAGCCAAGCGAGTTGCTTTCTCTTGAGTTGGCTTCTTAACGTGAGGGAGGAAGAACAATTCCAGGCTGTCAGCAGAGCCCATCATCTCCAAATCCAAGGGTCCCAGTCCCCTAAGAAGTGAAAGCGCACAGCGCCAGTTTTCTCAACCAACAACCAAGCCTTGCAAATTTTGCATTTAGAAATAGAGGTGAGTTGAATCTCAGAGACTTGGGGAGAGAGGACCTTACAGCCTCCTGGAACCTGCAGCAGGGAGGGATTCCTGGAGGGTGATGCTGGCTCCTGGGATCTGTGCATCTTGTCATCTCAGGAACACTGGCTGGAGTGTCCCTTGCCGGCATGGGGAGGGGACACTTTTCTTGTCTCCATTCACTCCATCAACACTTGTTAAGCATGTTGGGTGCTGGGCAGTAGACAAGGAAACTCAGGAGAATAAACCCTGTCTTTGCCTTGCAGGAGCTCTCAGCCTGGAGATAGAGAAGCAGAATCACCATCAGATTCTAAGACAATCTCCTCCAATGAGTGAATGAGGTGGAAGAGGGGGGCACTGCGAGTGAGGGTGAGGGGGCAGGGGAAACCCTCTGAGTGCTGGGGGCCAGGTCAGAGGGTGGCTGGACTGCGCTGTGAGGGAAGAGAGGCTGAGAAACACTTCTTTTTTTTTTTTCCATTTATTTTTATTAGTTGGAGGCTAATTACAATATTGTGGTGGTTTTTGTCATACATTGACATGAATCAGCCATGGAGTTACGTGTATTCCCCATCCCGATCCCCCCTCCCACTTCCCTCTCCACCAGATTCCTCTGGGTCTTCCCAGTGCACCAGGCCCGAGCACTTGTCTCATGCATCCCACCTGGGCTGGTGATCTGTTTCACCCTAGATAATATACATGTTTCGATGCTGTTCTCTTGAACATCCCACCCTCGCCTTCTCCCACAGAGTCCAAAATTCTGTTTTGTACATCTGTGTCTCTTTTTCTGTTTTGCATATAGGGTTATCGTTACCATCTTTCTAAATTCCATATATATGCGTTAGTATACTGTATTGGTCTTTATCTTTCTGGCTTACTTCACTCTGTATAATGGGCTCCAGTTTCATCCATCTCATTAGAACTGATTCAAATGAATTCTTTTTAATGGCTGAGTAATATTCTATGGTGTATATGTACCGCAGCTTCCTTATCCATTCGTCTGCTGATGGGCATCTAGGTTGCTTCCATGTCCTGGCTATTATAAACAGTGCTTCTTCTTGAGTGTGGGGTAGTGTCAGGGATATTGTGATGTAAACTATACAGGCAAGACATGGGTCAGGAGGGACCCTGATGCCATTTTTAGAAGGCAAGTCAGCATCCAGCGAGTGCTGAGTCACTGAAAAGTGTCCTGTCCATCCTGGCATCTTCCACGAGTCACTTGGTGGCGTGGAGGGTGAATCTGAGGGCTCAGTGATGACAGAGACTGCCAGCCGCCCCTGTATCCCTGTGCGCCTTTTCTTCCTGGCCACACCCAGGAAACTACATTTCCCAGAATCCTCTGCCCAACCAGGCGAGATCACACGACTAGTTCTGGTCAATGGACTGTGGGCAAGAATGATGCCAGCACTTCCAGACCCGGCCTCTGAAACCTCCCTAGAGAAGCTCCGAGCTCTTTTCTGTCTTCCAACTGGACACAGAGGATCCAGTGGAAGGTGCTGGGATGGAACCACAATATGGAAGGAGTCTTGCTTGCCAATGCAGGCGTCATAAGAGACGTGGGTTTGATCTCTGGGTCAGGAAGATCCCCTGAAGAAGAGCATGGGAAAGCACTTCAGTATTCTTGCCTGGAAAATCCCGTGGACAGAGGAGCCTGATGGGCTAGAGTCTGTGGGATCACACAGAGTTAGACAAGAATGAAGCGATTTAGCAGGCTTGCACGCATGCACTGGGTCCCCAGATCACTATAGCAAGGACCAACCTATGTCAGCATGAGTAGCAGCACATTTTCATTGCTGTCAAGCCACTTTGATTTTATGATTGTTATTGAAACCGTGAGCTAATCTCATATGTTGTCTGATTCAGCATCCATGATTGAGACACGGTAGGAGCCTAAGTCAGCAGATGGAGACAGGGAGGAGGAGGAAAAACAGATTCAAGCCACATTGAACAGTGAAGTGATCACCACCTGATAATGAAGTAGATGCAGGACATGACAGACAGGGGCACATCTAGGTGGAGGCTGGTGGCCTGAGAATTCAGGAGGAAAAAAAGTCTTTAGAAGGGAGGTGATGTGTGTAAATTCACACTTGATAAACCTGCAGGAACCCCATGGGGGTGCCTGGGAGACCAAAGTGAGGAATTTGTGCCCAAGATGTAGACAGATGGGAACTGGAACCAAGAGAGAAGTTAGACAAGCATGAACAATGCCTGATCATGATTCCATCCATCACAAGATGTAGTAGTAGACACCAGTTATTTTCCTTCACCTGGTCAAAAAGAAAAACTGCAAGGAATACTGTGGATAGGAAAGAAAGTTCACATATAACCCCTAATCTATAGAAGTATAGGTTCTTGAGAGTTGGAATCAATCTTTTGCAAAACAAACAAACGAAACAACTCACTGTTTCACCAACTAGAAAAACACTAGTTAAAAATGAGTGTTCTCAGCTGAAGTAAAATTTTGAAGAGAGGAAAAGTCTAGAGCTCTTCCCCCAACTCTTCAAATGCTGCCCTGGGTAGCATTTCTAACCTTAGCGTGGGTAATAGATCCTCAACCTGGTGAAATCTGGAAAGTTGCTGGTGAGGTCGATGGATGATGTGTCTCACTCTAGTGCAGACACAGTGTGGTATTTTTTGAGGGCAATGGGGCATCTTTGCCACTCCAAGCCATCAATTACACCTCTGGTTTGGACCTACAGTCTGGCTTTTCGGGGAGTGGTGGGAGCTGTAGCTGCCAGCATGGGGAGAAGCCCAAAATAATGGTATCTGTGTGTTTGCCCCCAGACGTCCAACCCACTGACACTGGGCCCTTGTGCTAGAGACTTGGAGCAAAACCGAGAGGCAGGGTCCTGAGCCTTGGGGGCCGCTCTGAGCTCCCTGAAATCCTAACACTATTTTTCAAACACTGGGGGGATTGGTTAAAATCCAAAGTCAGTTTTTCCACGTTATGCTTTTTTTTCCTCTTCAATTTAGCCCTCTTCATAACTCCATGGACTTTTTACCCTTTGTGTGGGTATGAGTTTATGTGTGTGTGTGTGAGAGAGACAGTAAGTATGTATATATATATATGTGTGCATGCATGGGTAGATGTGCCTGCACACACATATTATAGGGGAATTATTCAGAGAGGTTAGGAACTTGGGAACTTAGCATTGTAGAGAATTGGAGGTAATGAAATCATGTCAATTTCCGTGGCCCTCTGTCACTCAGCAAAGGTAAGGGGAGGGAATTCCCTGGTTAGAGCTCTGTACTTTCATGGCTGAGGACCTGGGTTCCATTCTTGGTTGGGGAACCAAGACCCCACAAGCCGTGAGGTGCAGCCAAAACAAACAAAAATAAGGATAAGTTGGAAAAACTAGTTGAAGTTGACACTATGTCATTCTGTAGTAAAGAAGAGTTGTGATGGGTTAACTGTGTCCCCCTCCCCAAATTCATAGGTTGACATCCTAACCCCCAGCACCTCAGAATAGGACCTGATTTAGAAGTGGGGTCCTTACAGATGTAATTAGTCAAGGTGAGGTTACACTGGAGTAAGGTGGTACTAATCCAATATGACTAGTGTCCTTATAAAAGGGGGAAAATGGGCTTCCCAGGTGGCACAGTGGTAAAGAATCTGCCCGCCAATGCAGGAGACCCAAGGGACTTGGGTTTGATCCCTGGGTTGGGAGGATCCCCTGAAGTAGGAAATGGCAACCCACTCCAGCATTCTTGCCTGGAGAATTCCATGGACAGAGAAGCCTGATGGGCTGCAGTTCATGGGGCCTCAAAAGAGTCAGATGCGACTGAGCAACTGAGCGTGCTTGGACACAGACATGCACACAGGGAGATGACCCTGTGAAGGCCGGAGTTATGTAGCCACCAGCCAAGAAACTACCAGAAGCCAGGACAGGAGCCTGGCAGGGATTCTTCCTAGAGTCTCCAGTGGCAGCAGGGCCCTGTCAACATCTTGATCTCAGACCTCTAGCCTCCAGAATTGTGAAGCAGAGCATTTCTGTTGTTTAAACTGGTTGGTTTGTCATTTGGGCAGTCCTAGGGTTTCCCTGGTGGCTCAGACAGGAAAGAATCTGCCTGCAATGCAGGAGGCGTGAGTTTGATCCCTGGGTTGGGAAGATTCCCTGGAGGAAGGCATGGCAACCCACCCCAGTATTTTTTCCTGGAGAATCTCCATGGATAGAGGAGTCTGGAGGGCTACAGTCCATGGGGTTGCAAAGAGTCAGACACGACTGAGTGATTAAGCACAGCACATGTATATATTTACATACATAATATGTAATATAAATTGTTTAAGATCTTTATAGACTGCACTATATCTATTCTTCCCTGACTTGTGTCTTTGACTCATTATTGTGTTTGTAAGTTCATCCACATTGATAACGCGTTATGCCAGTTCATTCATTTTCACTAAATACAATATCCCTTTGTATGAATGGAGTACCATATTTTTCCATCCTCTCTTGGTGGGTACTTAAACTGTTCCCTGGTTTGGTTTCATGGGGTCTGGTTTTGTTTCCTCTCATGAATGAAGCTTCTAGGAATACCGTTGTCTTTGTCTCCAAATTTCTCTAGGGCAGTCTTTTTTCAAAATGAGGGTGGTGCCCAGTAATGAGGATTGAAGTTGATTTAGTGAGCTAGGTCAACTGTACCATGAAAACAGGAGGTGAGGAAGCAATCTATTAGAGTACATCACACATAGTAAGACTTCACACCATTTCATGAAACTTCATATCAGGAATGTGTGTATATGAGAGTGTGAGTGTGTGCTGCCTTGATTGAGATAGAGAGCTCCTAAATGTGAGCAGTTTGAGAAAAAAAGGGCTGTCTCATTTCAGGCTTCTATAACCAAATCAACTGATTTTACAACTGGTGACACTGAGGCTTTTTAGTGACATACCTGAAGTCTTGAATCTAACAAATTACAGAGCAAAGATTATGAAGCCAAGGGGCTCATCCTCAGGACCACATTCTGTCTCTTTTTTTGGCTGTGCCAGTTCTTGGTTGCAGCACTCAAGTTCTTCATTGCAGCTTGTGAGCCCTTAACTGTGGCATGTGGGATCTAGCTCCCTGATCAGGGATCAAACCAAGGCCCCCTGCATGGGGCGCATGGAGCAGCAGGGAACTCCCTCAGAACCACATTTTGACTATCAGGACATAGTGCTTCATGTAGTTGCTTCCTACTTCATAGGGTTGAGGTGTTTTTTTTTTTTAACACGATCAAGGAAAACAATAAGGCAAATGTGGGTTAAATATATAGCTTGGGCAAGGGTAAAGAAAGTTCTTTCTCAGCAACCTAAGAGTTCAGCAACAGATGAATGGCTAAAAGAAGATGTGTGTATATATATAAATAATACACACACACACACACACACACACACACACACACGCATAATGGAATACTACTCAACCATAAAAAGAATGAAATAATGCCATTTGCAGCAATGTGTGTTAGTGGCTCAGTCGTGTCTGACTCTTTGCGACCCCACAGACTGTAGCCCGCCAGACCTCTCTGTCCACGGGATTCTCCAGGCAAGAATACTGGCGTGGTTTGCTGTCCCTTTTTCCAGAGGATCTTCCCAACCCAGGGATCGAACCCTGGCCTCCTGCATTGCGGTCAGATTCTTTACTATTTGAGCTACAGGGAAGTTGGATGGGCCTAGAGATTGTCATCTTATGCAAAGTAAGTCAGACAGAGAAAGACAAATACCGTATGATATCACTTATGTGTGGAATCTAAACTATGACACAAGTGAATTCATTTACAAAAGAGAAACGGATTCACAGATGTAGAGAACAAGCTTACGGTTACAAAGCAGGTAACAGGGGAGATAAATCAGGAGTTTGGGATTAATAGATGCAAACAACTGTATATAAAGAGATAACCAACAAGGACCCACTGTTTAGCACAGAGCACTCTATTCAATATCTTGTAATAACTTACAACAGAAAAGGAAAAAAAAAGGTAACAGGATGGAGAACCTGGCGTCCGTTTCTTTTCTGGCTGCCGAGTTGCCATTTTGCCTGCGGTTTGAGTAGTTTCTGCTGCATTCCAACCTTTATTAACTAAGAATTTGCTCCAACCCTTTATACAATCTTAAGTTACAAATGCTGCGTGGAAGAGCCGGCGAGCCCAGCAGCTCCATCGGGTTCAGTTCACGTTGTGGGTTATAGTGCAGTAATTTATAAGGGAAAATCTACAGCACCCCCCCCTTGGCCCTGGGCCCATAACTAAGAAAGGTTGCTCAGAAACATGCAGTCTTTAGTGCTTTTATATACTTAATGGCCCAAGGAATGAAGGAAGGGGAGGGGGTTGGGGGAAGGGAATCTCAATTTGTGTTTACTACAACTCTACCCTCACCCCTTTATTCCTCCAAGAAAGTCTTTCCAGTTCTCTTGTGAAAGGCTTCATGGTGAACCAAGGAATAAAGCTGCCTGAGCAGTCTGGCCTTTATAAACACAACTAGGCTACTGTGGAGTAAGCTATGGACTTGGCCACTAAGGTACCTGAGGAAGGAAACAGGGAGGTGAGTGGTAATAATTGGGTCTCATTGGAGAGCAAATTAGGTCTGGAGGCATCACGTGACCCACTGGCCCAGCTTGGGAGGATTCCAGAACGTTTGCAAGGACAGAAGTAAGGCCCCAGGAGTGTGGAAAACTAGGGGGTCAGAGAGTGGATGAAGGCAGGAACCCCCTCACTTTTAACTGGCCCCATCTCTGCTCCCATCTTGAGCTGGCTTCCTTGGGGCTGGTCAGAGTGACCCACAGGAATGCCACGATTTCCCCAGGACACCGCCTGGGCTCTTTGGCAGGCATCTCTGAGTGCTGGCCCTCTATCCTGTCTCTATTCCTAAATTTGGGAGAAAGCTAAGTCCATCCTCATCCTATCAGTTGTCTATAGGATGAGGATGGACTTCGCTTTCTTCCCAGAGATGGGAACCTAGAGCATAGCAGAGGGAACCCCACTGAATGCTCTGTGATGTCCTACATGGGAGGGAGCCCCGAAAGGGTGGGGATATATGTATGCATATGACTGACTCTTCTGCTGCGCAGTAGACGCTAACACAACATTGGAAAGCAACTGTGTGTATGTGTGTGTGTGTGCTCAGTCGCTCAGTTGTGTCTGACTCTTTGCGACCCCATGGACTATAGTCCACCAGGCTCCTCTGTCCATGGAATTTTCCAGGCAAGAATCCTGGAGTAGGTTGCTATTTTCTTCTCCAGGGGATCTTCCCAACTCAGCGATCATATCAGTGTTTCTTGCGTGTCTTGCAATGGCAAACAGATTCTTTACCACTAGCACCACTTGGGAAGCTCAAAAGCAACTGTACTGCAATTAGAAAAAAAAGAAAAAAGCCCTCATCCTACTGGAAGTCGACTCTGAGGGCTTGTCTTCCTGGGTGGGTGGTGTGAGAAATCTTAACTCTTGGAGATCCTATCCTCACAGGCACAGATGCTGAGACCCTGGTTCTCATTCCCCCTGACGGATCACAGGCAAACTTCCGATCATGCTGAAATTGTGACATCAGCTCTGGGACAAAGCTTTCCCCTCATAATGGGTTGAACTGGGACCAAGACCTCCATTGAGAAAGTGACAGGAGAGGTTGGGGTCTCTGAGAGAGCAAGGAGAGGTGGATGTATAGAGTGAGGAAATGGCTAAGAAAGGAGATTTGAGACAGAATGCCACGCCCTGGCAGGATGACCTTGGTCAAGTATGTTGCTTACTCATGTCTGACTCTGCGACCCCATGGACTGTAGCATGCCAGGCTTCCTTGTCCTTCACTATCTCCTGGAGCTTGCTCAAACTCAATGTCCATTGAGTTGGTGATGCCATCCAACCATCTCATCCTCTGTCGCCCTCTTCTCCTCCTGCCCTCAGTCTTTCTCAGCTTCAGGGTCTTTCCCAGTGAGTCAGCTCTTTGCATCAGGTGGCCAAAGTATTGGAGCTTCACTGCCAATTCCCTCCTCCAGGTATAACTGGGCATTCACTGCACTCCACGTCTCCACTCCCCTCCTCTGTACAGCGCGACAATAATAGTACCTATCTCAGTACCTATCTCAGGAGCCAGAAGAGGATTTTTAAAAATGTATTTATTTATTTGTTTATTTTGGCTGTGCTGGGTCTTCGTTGCTGTGTGCAGACTTTCTCTAGTTGTGGGGAGCGGGGGCTACTCCCTAGTTGTGGTGCGTGGGCTTCTCATCGCTGGGGCTTCTCTCGTGAAGCATGGGCTTTCGGCACATGGGCTTTAGCAGCTGCAGCTCGTGGGCTCAGTAGTTGTGGTACATAGTTGCTTAGTTGCTCCAAGGCATGTGGAATCTTCCTGGAAAGAAAGAAAGAAACAGAAGTCGCTCAGTCATGTCCTACTCTTTGCAACCCCACGGACTGTAGCCTACCAGGCTTCTCCGTCCATGGAATTTTCCAGGGAAGAGTATTGGAGTGGGTTGCCATTTGCTTCTCCAGGGGATCTTCCCACACTGCAGGCAGACGCTTTACCATCTGAGCCACCAGGGAAGGCCTGGACCAAGGATCAAACCTGTGTTCCCTTCACTGGCAGGCGGATTTTTATCCTTATCCACTGTACCACCAGGGAAGCCCTGGAAGAGGATTTTAAGTGGTATCTTGGACTGGAAGCCTGAGCATAGCACCTGGCTGTACTAAGTGCTCAGAAAAGACCAGCTTCATTATTGCTGGAAGAGAACAGAGGGGCCCCTGCAGCTGAGCAGAGGCTGGGCGGCACCAGGGTCAGCAGGGAGTACACCCCTCACACTTGAGTCTGTGCCCAAGGGTGG
The DNA here is from genome assembly GCF_963930625.1 of Muntiacus reevesi. Classification (NCBI taxonomy): domain Eukaryota; kingdom Metazoa; phylum Chordata; class Mammalia; order Artiodactyla; family Cervidae; genus Muntiacus; species Muntiacus reevesi. The sequence goes on from NC_089261.1 coordinate 21,900,111, forward strand.
GGGTGGGGTGTGCTGTTTTCCTCTGAGTCCTCTTCCCGCTTCAACACAGTTTAGCATCTGACACATACATAAGCCACGTTGCTTTGGGCTCATTCCAGAGTTTACTTCCTGGGAGAATCCAAGTCCCCAGACATCAGCATTTAAAAAGAAAACAAGGTCTAGGTCTTTCTGCATGTCCTTCATCTCAAGAGCAGACACATTAATGTTTCCTCTACATAGCAGCCCAGGTTGCCCTCTAACCCCCTTTATTTTTTCCTGATGGGCTATGTTTGGGTTTCCCAGGTGGCACAGTGGTAAAGAATCCGCCTGCCAATGCTGGAGATGCAAGAGATGCAATTTCAATCCCTGGATCAGAAAGATGCCCTGGAGCAGGAAATGGCAACCCACTCCAGTATTCTTGCCTGGAGAATCCCATGGACAGAGGAGCCTGGCGGGCTACGGACCAGGGGGTCGCAAAGAGTTGGATCTGATTGAGAGACTGAGCGTGCGCGCGTACACACACACACACACACACACACACACACACACACACGCACACGCATTGTTAGAGTGGATATGAATCTAAAGAATCCAGGCATCAAGTGACTGAAGCCTTGAGTGGAGCTGGGAGGCTAGGAAAGGAGGTAGGTCTGGCTAAAAACCAAAGAGAGAGACCATTTCTCACCCACTAAGGCGACTAGTGTTAATAAGACGTGAGCAGCTGGAACGCTTGTTCTTGGCTGGTTGGGAAGGAATCCCACTGGTAGGTACTGACCCAAGAGAAATGGTAAACACATCCACCTGAGGACTTACACCTTTATGCTTAATAGCGCCACACTGGAAACAGCCCAAATGTCTGCCAGTCGAGCCACACTTACACTAAAAAAGGACTCACTGATTATTTGAAATTCAAGTTGAATCAGGGGTCCTGTATTATCTGGCAACCCTCCTTCAGAGGTGGGCTTCCCAGGTGGCTCCGACGGTAAAGAATCTGCCTGCAGTGTGGGAGACCCGAGTTTGATCCCTGGGTTGGGAAGATCCCCTGGAGGAGGACATGGCAACCCACTCCAGTATCCTAGCCTGGAGAATCCCCATGGACGGAGGAGCCTGGTGGGCTACAGTGCATGTACTCCCAAGAGTTGGACAGGACTGAGTAACACATATACACACTCCTTCAGAGGCACTGCCAGGAGGTGGTGCTGGAGGTGAGGGGAGAACCCACAGCAACATATTAAACATGACATTGGGTTGACCAAAAAGGAAGATGTGATGGAAAAACCCAAACCAACTTTTTGGCCAACCCAATGTATAGTTACTGTTTGTTGCTAAGTCGCTTCAGTTGTGTCTGACTCTCTGTGATCCTATGGACTGTGTAGCCTACCAGGCTGCCTTGTCCATGGGATTCTCCAGGCAAGAATACTGGAATGGGTTTCTATGCCCTCCTCCAGGGGATCTTCTTGACCAAGGGATCAAACCCGCGTCTCTCACATCTCCTGCATTGACGGGCGGGTTCTTTAGCACTTGTACCACCTGGGAAGCATTTACTATTTGTTCTCAGGGGCCACTTAGCTTGGAATCCCAGCTCTGCAGTTTTTCAAGCTGTGGGACCTTTTGGTGCCTCTGTCTCCTCATCTGTGAAATGGGTGTAACAGTAGCCTCACAGGATGGTTTTGAGGTTTAAAAGAATTGATGTAGATCGAGCGCTTGGAATCCTGCTTGCCACTTAAAGGGTACTCAAAAAGTTCAGCTACTGTTAATATTATGGTTGTTGGCAGTTTCATGTTAGCCAAAGAAAACCAGTATCAAAAAAAGTTGCTTGAAGCAATCTCCTTAAGCCAGGAACCAAATTTGATAGACAAGAGCCAAGGAGTTGGATTTTTGCCTAGGACTTCATTTTGAAAAACCAGGTGATAAAAATGTATCAGATGATAATTGCACTAATGCACTAAATCTTAAAATGAACCAAGAAAAAATCTACAAGAGTTGGGGGTGTATGATTTTTCTGGCAAAATCACGTGGTTGCAGAATAAAATGTCCTTCTCTTCGGCAGCCTCCCAGCTGGTCCCTCTTCCCAACTTCACCTCTCCTCTCCTTTTTAAAAACATTTATTTATTTATTTCAATTTTTTTTGCTGCACTAAGTCTTTGTCACTGCATTCACGCTTTCTCCAGTTGCGGGCATCGGGAGCTACTCTTCATTGTGGTGTGTGGGCTTCTCATTGCGGTGGTTTCTCTTGTTGTGGAGCACGGGCTTAGGTGCTCTATGGCATGTGGAATCTTCCCAGACCAGGGGTCGAACCTGAGTCCTCTGCATTGGCAGGCAGATTATTAACTACGGGACTACCAAGGAAGTCCTCTAGCTCTCCTCTCTTTAAATTGTGCATCCCCACTGCAGCCCCCAGTGCTTTGTGAAACCCAAGTTGCTTGTGTCGTCCTCCATGTCAGAGCCATTTTGAGCCAATGGCCTACAGGAAATAATCCAGCATAACTCACAGGACCACGCTGTTGATGAGAAGAGGTGAAACACAAGAGAACAAACCAAGATGTCAAAAGGTGATCTGGGTAGGAGAAGGGGACGTTTTAAGAAAAGAGAGACTGCCCTGACTATTTAAAACAGTGTTTTGGTGGGAATTCCCTGACGCTCCAGTGATTAGGACTCTGGACTTTTACTGCTGTGGCCTGGGTTTGATCCCTGGCCAAGGAACTAAGATCCCTCAAGCTGCGCAGCAGGGCCAAAAGAAAAAGGAAAATAAATAATAAAACGGCGTTTTGGAGAAATCAAAGGAGAGACAGCATCTGAGACAGAGAACGAGTAGAAGTTTGCCCAGATTGCAGAAGGAAAAGATAAACAGATAAGAGAATGTCGGTAGAGATGAAGGACAGTGTCTTAGTAACCGGCAGAAGTACAGCTGCCAACAAAATCAGACGTGTTGGTCAAAAATGGTCACTGAAAGAAAATCTCGTGCTGTTTAAAACTAGAAATAATATCCTAAAATCACCGTTTACGTACACACAAAAACTAGGAAAGGGCAACAGAAAGTGGAAACTAGTTTAATGTTCTTTGTCTCATTTTACACGAGACCATTTCATTCCTGATCTTGATAATTACAGAGAGACTTGAATCCTCTTTATTGAAAGGCTCACATTAGTGAAACTAAAACCATTTGACATCATTCACGTCCCTAGAGGGAAAAAGAAGACTGTCTTCTTTTTCATATATAAAGGGTATGAAAGAGTAGAAATTTCAGAGATGATTGAAACAGAACCTAAAACGAGAGAAGGGACATAGTGTGTATTTGTTGTAAACACAAATTGGTTCAACCGCACTAAAACAGATTTTAATTGCTGATTTGAAAAATGAAATCCAACTACATGCTGTATACAAGGGACTCCTCAACAAAGTAATCAAGTGAGGTTAGAAATGCAGAGGAACAAAAATGTGGGGGGCAAATGCAGAAGAGAGGACAAGATTGAGAGAGGTGGAGGGACGCAAAGCAAGCAAAGGAGGGACCTCCTTGGTGGTCAGTGGTTAAGAATCCACCTTGCCACGCAGGGGATGAGTGTTCGATCCCTAATCAGGGAACTAAGATCCCCCATGCCTGGAAGTAACTAAGCCCATGCTCCGCAACAAAGACCCAGCGCAGAAAACAAAGCAAACGAACAGAAGACAGAAAAAAACAAGTAAAGCAGAGGAGGCACTGAATTCTTCAGAGGATGCAGGTTTTAAAGGGCAAAGCCTCAAGTAGGTCACTCCTCATTGATAAAATCTCTTAGCACCAGATAACTCCGCTTTCGGTCACACTCCAGAGAAGATAAAGCTGAAACTAACCTGAAATATGATCTCCATCCTCACTGTTCCCTCGTTCTCCCCAACCCCCAGTACAATTTCCTGGTCCTCCGTTCTGACAGCGAGATAAATATTTTTCAAGAGTCTTTTACTCAGAGACCTCCCTTTCTCTCTCTCCAAGGAGCTGATATTCAGAAATCATTCCAGGCATTTGGAATTCAAAACATAAACATCTCCGAGGCAGCTCTTGGCCCCGAACTCCCCAGCACACCCTGTTTGCTCCCTGACACCTGTCTTCATGCCTCACTCCTATTTTCCCCAAGCTCTTGGATCTCGCCCTGCCCCAGGCAGTTCAGTTCAGTTTAGTCACTCAGTCATGTCTGACTTTTTGCGACCCCATGGACTGCAGCACGCCAGGTTTCCCTGTCCATCACCAATTCCTGGAGTTTGCTCAAACTCATGTCCATTGAGTCGGTGATGCCATCCAACCATCTCATCCTCTGTCTCAGGCATGTCATGCTTATTCACCAAGAGGCAGCTTTCTCTGGGGACCAGAAATAAATCCTTTTGTGCCTTGTTTGAAACCAACCAACACACCGTTTGGGGATTCGAGAATGCAGAAGTGTTCAGGGGTACAACGTTCTTTTTGCAACAGCCCCAAAATGGAAACAATCCACGTGTCCATTAACAGATGAATAAGCAAAATGTGGTCCATGCATGCAATGGAGTATGACTCAGCCATGAAAAGGGATGAAGCCCTGACACATGCCACAATATGAATGAACCTTGAAAACATCATGTTATGTGAAAGGCACCAGACCCAAAAGGGCAAAAACTGTATGGTTCTATTGACGCTTATAGAAAACATCCCAAATATGTAAATTCATAGAGGTTGTCAGGGGTTGGGGAAAGGGAACAGGGGAAGTTACTGCTTAATGGGGGCAGAGTTTCTGTTTGGGATGATGACAAATAGAAATAGACGGTGGTGACGGTTGCATGACATTGTAGATCTATGAATGCCATTGAATTTCATGCATATAAAGGATTTAAAAGGTAAATTTTGGGTCATGTATGAAAAAAAATGAAATGAAATATTAGTTGCTCAGTCGTGTCCGACTCTTTGCAAACCCATGGACTATATAGTCCCTGGAATTCTCCAGGCTGGCATACTGGAGTGGGTAGCTGTTCCCTTTTCCAGGGGAATCTTCCCAACCCAGGGATCGAACCCAGGTTTCCCACCTTGCAGGCAGATTCTTTACCATCTGAGCTGCCAGGGAAGCCCTGGGTCATGTATATTTTATTACAATTTTCTTTCAATAATTTATTTATTTATTTTGTTTTTGGCCGGGTGGGGTCTTCACTGCCGCACGTGGGCTGTTTGCTGCTGTGCACGGGCTTACTCTAGATGCAGCCAGCAAGGGCTACTCTCGAGTTGCAGTGCTCATCTCTCATTAAGGTGACTTTTCTTGTCTCGGAGCACAGGCTGTAGGGCACCGCGGCTCAGAGCTGTGGTGCATGAGCGTCGTTGCTCGGGGGCATGTGCGATCTTCGTTCCTGCACCAGGGATCGAACCCGTCCGTGTCCCCTGCCTTCGCAGGCAGATTCTTAACCACTGGGCCATCAGGGCAGTCCCACAATTTTTTTTAATAGGAAGAAAAGTGATCTTTCTGCTCAAGGTATATGGAACTCCCCCCTCCACGGTGGGGATGGCCCTCAAGGGTGCCTGGAGCGTCCCTGGGGGACAGTGAGTAGTTGTGACAGATATTCTATCAGTGCTCACCCCTCTCCCTGCCCCAGACACCCTCTGATGGGCGTCTGCATGGGAAAAACCTCTTTCTTCTCCCTCCCTCTTCCCTTCTGTCCCTCTGTCCCTCCCCCTTTCTAATTTTTTTCCCCCGATGAAATAGCAACACCTAGTCAGTTGAGAAAATGTAAAATCTACCCAAGAAGCACCCATTCTCACACATAAAGTGATGCTGTATTGAGTCCTCCCTGTGTGGGGGAGCCCTGGTCACTGGGAACACATGTAACCCCTCAGCACCCCTGTGGTAGGTATTGTCATTGCTCCCACTTCACAGATGAGAAAACTGAGGCTCAGCGTCAATCAAGAAGTAGAGGAGCTGGAAGGTGAACCTTGCTGTCAGGCTGCTGTGTCTTTTCCTGGTCCCTATATTTGAGGGCAGAGTCACTGCAGACCTACAGAGACCAAGTCAGAGCGTGGCCTCTGAATGGAGGCAACCTTTTCTGATCCCCGCTCACTTCATTTTTTCCTGGGAATGTGTGCAGGCCCTGAAGCGGTGCAGAGCCCCTTCCCTCCACCTCACAAGTGTAAACATTTTGGCACTACACTGCCAAAGGAGAAGAAAAAATCCCTACCTCGTGTTAAAAAACCAGAAAACCAGGCCGTTGAAAATCAAAGGGAGCTTTGTGTGGGGAGCCTCCAGGGAGAGGGGACATGGGGTCCCCTCCAGGGCCAAGCCTCCCCACTGCCACCTCAGTGGGGGCACCAGGCTGGAATCACCGCCCGATGGCTCAGGGGAACGGGTAGGACCAAGTCGGGAATAGCCATGGATTCAGCTCTGGGCTGGAGAAGGCAAGGGCACCCCATTCCAGTGCTCTTGCCTGGAGAACCCCAGGGACAGAGGAGCCTAGTGGGCAGGGGGCTTGGGTTCTGCAACAAAGGGATTGAACTTACTTCCTGGGGGCCCCCCAGAATAGCGAATCTCCCCTTGATTCTTCAGTGGCAGCTCCCCCCACCGCACTCTTAACACCTGCCCACTTCTAGGCACATTTAGTCAAACCAGTAGGAAGTGTGTTGGGGGCTTTCAAGAGGTTGGACATCGCCATTGACTTCTCTGTCCCCCTAACCACACACTTCATGGAGGTTTCTTCACAGTATAGACACAGAGGCGGTGTGGTGGGCTGCATGCGAGCTCAATCGTGTCCGATTCTTTGAGACCCTTTGGACTGTAGCCCACGAGGCTCCTCTGTCCATGGGATTTTTCCAGGCAAGAATACTGAGTGGGTAGACATTTCCTCCTCTGGGGGAATCTTCTCAACCCAGGGATTGAACCTGCATCTCTTGCATTGGCAGGCGAATTCCTTACCATGGAGTCACAGGTTCTGGGCAATTCTGTAGGCACTGCAATCGATCATGACTCTGGGAATTTAACACCAGGAATTTCAGATGCTCTCATTATAAACATTCCCTGAGAATTAGAAGAAAGTAGGGGACGCAGTAACATGACCCAGTCATGCTCAGCTCCTAGGAGACTGACCAGAAAACAAGCATTGTGCTTCAAAGGTGACCATACATGTTGTGTATCTGAGTGCCAACCTAGTCTGAGGCACTTAGAATTATTAGAAGTCAATGAGACTTCCCTGGTGGTCCAGTGGCTAAGACTCTGTGCTATCAATGCGAGGGGCCCCAGTTTGATTCCTGGTTGGGGAACTAGATCCCACGTGCCAAGGAGCAGCCTTAGTAAGAGTTCGAACGCCACAACTGAATCAATTAAATATTAAAAAAATAATAAAGAAGGGAGAAAAAATTATGAAAATAAATTTTTAAAAAGGAGTCAATTCAACCCCACCAGAGACCAAGGAGGCAGGCACTGTTGGCGCCCACTTTGCAGACGAGGAAACTGAGGCACAGAAAGGTTAAGTAAGTTGCCCAACCAAGGACACACAGATAGTAAGCCACAGATATGAGATTCAAAACCAGGCAGTCTGGGAACCCGTGCACAGAAACCTGTGTTACACGTGTGCCCAAAATACTGTACTTTCAGACTGTGGAAAAGCATGGGGAAGCAGATTCTGGGCAGACAGACAGGCAAGCACACACACTAATAAAACTGACTAATAAAAGATTCCTTCCTGGGACAACTTGCATGGCAGGAGCCCAGAGATTCTGCTGAGGCTGTTTGCTTTTTTCATTTTATTATGACTGTTAATTTTAGTGTAGGTTAAGACTAACCAGAAGTTGCTAAAAAAAAAAAAGTACAGAAAATCCCTTGTACCCTTCACCCAGCTTCCCCCCAATGCTGACCTCTGACACCCAGAATTCACACAGGTAAGACGCTACAAGCTCAGGCACAGATGTTACTCGGATTTTAGTTTTTAGAGGAGGGAAAGCATAGTAAAATAGCTCAACCTTTTGGTTTGAAACTGAGGAGCTGAACTCACCAAGAGTGGTGATCTGAAAGGATTTTAGGACTTATTGCGGAGAGACTTCCCAGGTCATCTGGTGGCTAAGACTCTGTGCTTCCCAATGCAGGGGGCCCAGGTTCAATCCCTGGTCAGGGAACTAGATCCCACATGCTGCAACTGAGGGTTCACATGCCGCAACTAAAGATCTCTTGACTCAGGCTGGAAGGAGAGGGGCTGCCAGGGACCTCAGGGCAACTGGGAGCAGACCCTGCTCAGGGGTGATTTCTGAAGCTGATTTCTGCCTCCCAGTCTGTTTAGGGCATCTCCACAGAGGTGGAACAAGAGCCTGGGAGGAGAGTAAGGGCCAGGGGGTGGCAGCTGGGGGTGTGGGCGAGTCCCTAAGAACCAGAGCTCCACCTGCTTGCAATCAGGTCCTGACGTGTAGCTGTGAGCAGAGGCTCAATCTCAGGGAAGGTTGCGGTGACCTGGGGGCTTTAGTGTCTGAGGTTTCCTCTAAATTAAATCTCAAAAAGAGCTTTTTAAAGCAAGGCATCATCTACATATAATGAAATGCACAGATTGCAGGTGTGTTTGGCACATGTCTACACCTGAGTCACTAATGCCCCATTCAAGATCTGGAATATTCCCTCACCCGGCAGAGAGAGTCCCCCCTCTTCAGGTTAACACCGCCAGAGGTAACCGCTGGACTGACCAACCTCACCTAAGCGCAGTCTCACCGGCTCCAGAATTTCCCATGAATGGAAGCGTGTGGTGTTTTTGCATCTGGCTTCTCTCCCTGGGCACGGTGAACCTAGGACTCATCACACAGGGTGTTTCCTGTCCATCTGTGTCGCCGGCTAAGCCCTTTGCTGTGTGAATAACCACCATTTGCTGATCCGTTCACCTGCTGATGGATATTCGGGTTGTTTCCAGATCCAGGCTGTTACAGACAGAGCTGCAGTAAAGCTTTGTGTGACCATCCGTGCTCCCTTCTCTTGGGTAAATACCCAGGAGCAGAGGTATGGGGCTTGGGGTAGAAGCATGTTGAACTTTGATGGAAGGCACTTTGGAGGGAGCTGTTCTGGTGGCTCAATGGTGAAGAATCCGCCTGCCAATGCAGGAGACCCAGGTTCAATCCCTGGATAGGGAAGATCCCCTGGAGAAGAAAATGGCAACCCCCTCCAGTATTCTTGTCTGAGAAATTCCATACCGAGGGGCCTGGTGGGCTTCAGTCCATGGGGTCACAAAGAGCTGGACAGGACCGAGGGACTAAGCAACTGTCAGACAGCGACTGCTGTCCTAAGCCACCCCGTTCGTAGTCACTTGTCACCGCAGCCCTGTGAAGTGAACACAGCCATCCTTTCCAAGGAAAACTGAGGCCCAGCACAGGATGTGGCTGGCATGGGGCCTTCCTCCTGCAGCCCACTGGAGTGAGGACAAGTGCGCATTTCAGTGCTTTCAGCAGACCTGGGGGAAATAAAGACCCGCCCTGGGCCTTGGGGAGGGGGTCTTGGCAATCGGCCAGCTGCTTTCCCTCCCCCTACAAGCTTCTATCAAGTGCTCCTCTGTGTCCTGTCTGAGCAGCTGAGCACTCAGGAGGGATGGGGAACATCGATTCCGGCATCAACAAACCATGTGGAGCGACTCTTTGAGCCTCCAGGGGATGCGGAGATGAATAAACTACTGTTCGCCCTGTAAAGCCGGTAGCCTGATGAGCAAAGTGGAGTCAGCTAGAGTTAAGACGCTGCATTCTGAGCATCGTAAGGAGGATGGGGCCTCACGGAGGTGGGAGTGACAGTGGGGGAGGGACCTGGTCTTTGGGCTAAACCTTAGAAGACTGATTAGCCAGGTGGGTTTTGGAGAAATGCACAGATTTGCTCTCAAAAAAGAAAAAGAAAGAAAGAAAATCACTACAACGCAAAACAAAATACCATGATGAGAGGAGAGGGTGGCAGTGTAGGGTGGTGGTTAGACAGCAGGCCTGGGAAACAGCCGGGGTTTCCATCCCGGCTCTACCCTTTACTCATTGTGTGATCTCGGGCAAGTTTACCTTCAGTGCCTCAGTTTCTTTACCTGTAAAATGGGGATACAATTAGTATATGTGTTATAAGGTTATGGGGAGACTTGGAAGAGTTGATACCTGGAAGGTTTAGCAGCCCCCTGGCACACGGTAAGAGCTGAACAAATGGGAACTATTTCGAGAAGAGAATTGGAGTCATCTTCCAGGTGAGGTGTGAGGGTGAAGCTACAGGAGAGGGTGGAAGTGCAGAGAAGGGGGCGTGGATCAGGTCTAGTGACTGCTGACATAGGAGGCCATGGAGAGCAGGAAGAGAGGGCTTTAAGATGGCTCCTAGGTTTCCCCGTCATTGGCTATCCTGCCTCCCCTGCTGGATCCCAGAAAGTCTGCATGGACTGCTACCCACTTCCACATGTGCTGGATTCTGGAAAACCTTGGTAGCAATTTATTGAAAAGCTAAGAACCACAAGAGTGAAAGAAGAAGAGGTCATCAGAATCACCCACTCCCCGCTCTGATGCGCAGGCAGACGCAGCCTCCAGCGAGCCGGCGCCCGGAGGTAGTCCTGGCCCTGCAAACCTCCAGCCTGTTCCCCCAGCAGCATCCTGATAAGTGCATCCCAACCCAGTGTCCCTGCCTCAGTGTGGGCCTCCCGTTGGGAAAGGGACGGGTTTGGAAGAACAGGCTGGCCCGGCTAAAGGGATGTTCAGCCCTTCTTTCTCCCAGGTGGGGACTGGAAGAGGAGATGGTATAGGGAAAATAGGTTCCTAAGCAGAGAAACAGAGAGAGAGACAGAGGGCCGTCACCACCACCCTTAGCCATGTCCCCTCCTCAACTAGTTCTGGACCAGTCTTCTGGGACATGAACAGGGTAAGCACAGCCTCTGTAATGATTGCATCACAGAGAAACAGAGATAATTTCTTCTCTGTGTTATCTACGCACGAGGTCAGCTTTCTTGAAATCATGATCCATCCTCTTTGTCACTGAGACCCTGGGTCAAATTTTGGAGGCAATTGCAGTTCCATGATGCTTGTGAATTTGCGTTTCTTGGGGCTGGGGTGGTGGTGGTGGATGAGTGTATCCTATGCTCCTTGGGACAGGAGAATAGCTGGAACTTAGCATATTCTGAATGTGTTGGGCAAGAAGAACCATTGTTGTACCTGTTTCAACAAAACCCTCATGAAAAAAGTTCCTAAGATCCTTCCAAATCACTTCCTTAGCTCAGGATCCATATCTCTGCCTCCTTTGCATGATGTTTTCCCTATTAAGGGATTTTTAATGATTTTCCCCTTATAAACATCTGTGGAGGGTCTCCCTATTTTATGCATTATTTTGGTGTCTGTCTGTCCATATACCTTCCAGTGGTTCATCTGTAGATTTCCCCTGCAGTAAAAGGTGAGCTCAGATCTCTCTGGACTGCAGGAAAGTGTGCCAAGTTTCTTCCCAGACAACCCCATTGTGTATTTCTTATGATTGCTAAGGTTTCCAGTCCTTTGGGTTAAGACTGACAAGGCAGCACCAGTGTCTATAAGAAATTCTATCAAATGGACTGCCACATCACCACCAGAGGTTCGACGTTAGTTATGCAGATAGTATCTCTAGGCAGAGCCGCTTTTGGCCTCGGGCCCATAGGTCTCCTGATTGTAAAACCATCAATGGCTGAGCCCCATAATATTGGGGTTATTATTAATATTATTGATAATAATATAATTGATATTATTAGTGATAATATTGTATTATTGTTATTATTATCAATGACATAATTTATATTATTGATGTTATCAATAATATTATTGATAATTTTATATCATTGTATTATTGATATTACCAATAATTTTATTAATGTTATCTCAATGATATTGATGATATCATTGATGAATATCTCAATGATATTCTCAATAATTGACAATATCAATATTATTAATATTATATAACAATATTATTGGTATTTTTATCAATATTATTGATGTTATTTTTAATAATAGTATTAATAACCAGAGTAGCAAACATTTACTGAGCATGGACTTGGAGATGCTCCAAGGAGAACCTTTGTATCATCCCACTGATACTCGCCTTCCCAAGTCACCCCGATAAATCTTAGTCTCAGCAGTCAGCTTGCTGCGTGTGATGAATAATGACCCCTCAAAGACGTCTACATCCTAAGCCCCAGAACCTGATTAGTAAGAGGGTGGTTGACTGGAGCAGCTCAAGTGAAGACCAGGGTGGGTCCAGATCCTGCAGGGTCTTCTCCAGGTTGTAGTCATGACTTTAATGTCACCTCTGAGCGGAACAATGTAACCCTGGTGCCCAGCGTAGGTTCAGGCCTCTGGCCACGTGCCAAGTGTTTAGACAGATAAATAAATAAATGTTTGAGCAGAGGGGACACTGGTGAAATCAAAGCGGTTCAAAAGCCAGTATGAGCAAAGGCAGCAGGAGATGGGAGGGGTTTCTTCCTTTTCCTGCCCCTCCTCAGGCCCTGTATGTGCCTCCTAGGGCGGGTGCAAGAAGGGATCACGATGCGGAGGCTGAAAACAGCAGACAGTTATTTTCTCACAATTCCAAAATCTCACGGTCTGAAATCAAGGTGTGGAGGCCTCTAGCCTCCAGAGGCCCCGCCCCCAGCTTCCGGGGGCACCCGGCCCTCCTTGGACCCCTCGGCTAGTAAACACCTCACTCCAGTCTCCACCCCCATCTGCGTCTGCGCACAGCTGCCTCGTCTGTGTGTCTGTCTTCTGACCTTCTCCTAAGGACGCCTATGGTTAGGGTTAGACCCACCGCACTCCAGGGTGACTTCATCCTCATTTGATCACATCTGCAGAGACCCTATTTCCAAATAAGGTCTGATTCGCAGGTCCCTGGGGGCTTAGGACCTGTCTTTGGAGGGGACACAATTCAATCCACGGCAGGCCCCCTCTTTGCCTGTTATTGGTCCCCCTGCGTCTGTGCATATGTGTATGCACAGGTGTGAATGTGTATTAACTCGTGGGGAATTCATCTCACCAGCTTGCACTTACAAGAACGTCAGTGTTTAATTGGGAAGCATTTCTTAGATGCCGGGTCCCAGGAGCTCACTATGATGGAGACGGTCCAGGCTGCACACCACGGGACCCTGCCGGAGCATCTCCACATGAGGCCTGAACACGGGGCGCCTGGTTTCTCCCAGTTTGAGAGCTATGGCTCTGAGTTTCTTTTCACTCTTTCCTTTCCCAGAAGACAACAAGTCCACACTCCTTGTCCTCAGGCGGAGAGCCTCTCTCGAGTGCTCGAAAGGGCTCCCTTTTGCCACCAGCTTCACAAAGGGAGGATTCAGAGCCCCGAAGGTAAGCAGACAGGGGAGCCTGTGATCAGGCTGTCTGTCCTCGGGGAGAAGAATGGACCGGTTCACGAGGCAGATGGAAATCAGATCAGAGCGACAGAATCCAGAGGACTGGAGAGCAGGGAGCCGGAATCGTGGGTCCCCAGGGGCTCTGGGACACGGTCTCCCCTGGGAGGACAGAGACCCAGGCCACACCAGGGCTCCACAGAGTGGAATAAAAATGAACACAGCTTCAGGACTCACAACTGGGTGTCCCACAGCCAATGGGGAGTTCCAGTAACCCTGCAGTGAGTTCTGAGGGCATCTGCTTCCTCCTTCCCAGGCAGTTATGGAGATAATAGGCCTAACCCCTCAATTAATATAGACCCTCTTAGATGATTTACTTGAAGGATCCAGGCCTCCCTCTTATCATGACTGCTATGGACTGAATGTTTGAATCCCCCCAACATTCATAGACTGGAACCCTAACCCCTAAAGCGATGGTGTCAGGAGGTGGGGTTTTCGGGGTGAGGAGGTCAACCTCAAGTTGAGGTTGGTGCCCTTAAGAGAAGAGACACAAGACAGCTTGCCTCCTGTCTTTCTCTCTCCACAATATAAGGATAAAGCAAGAACAGTCACGAGGAGGCTTTTACCCAGACCCAGACCATGCTAGGACTCTGATCTCAGATTTCTGGCTTCCAGAACTGCAAGAAATAAATGTTTGCTGTTTAAGCCACCTAGTCAATGGAATTCTGTTACAGGAACTGCAACCGAGTAAGACAATGACTAGAAAATGGGTGAGCCTGTCCCTCAGTGCAGTCCCAATGTAAGGGGTGCCTGTCTAGGTCCCGAGGTAGATGATAGCAGCAGAGAGGTCTGTACACGTCTGCAGACGTGTGTGAGGGAATCTTGGGAGGAAGTGCCAGGGACAGAGCGTGTGTGGGGTTACCCCAGGCAGTGTCCTGGGTTGGGGAGCAGAGTGCAGAGGAGCACAGCTCTGGAACCTCCTGTGAACCCCAGTTCTGCATTTCCTCACTGAATGACCCCAAACACCTTGTGTACTGGTTCCCCCTAACTGACCTCATACAGTTGCTGTGAAGGCTAAACAGAGTAACTTATATCAGGGGCTTAAAATAGTGCCTGGCCCAGGTAAGCACACAAATATTCTGATGATGTTACAGTCTTCTAAGATCTGAGATGTCGAAATTCTCTGCGTGACTTTCCTGGTGGCTCGGTGGTAAAGAATCTGCCTGCCAGTGCAGGAGACGCAGGTTTGATCCCTGGGTCAGGAAGATCCCCTGGAGAAGGAAATGGCAACCCACTTCAGTATTCTTGTTTGGGAAATCCCTTGGACAGAGGAGTCTGGCTGGTTATAGTCCATGGGGTCACAAAAGAGTCAGATACAACTTAGCGACTAAACAACAGCAGCACTTATTTGACTGTAAAGCATCCCAGACTCAGCCCACGGCAGTTTTGATCTTCACTGCAGCACATGGGATCTTTTTAGTTGTGGCATGCAAACTCCTAGTTGTAGCGTGTGGGCTCCCAGTTGTGGCATGTGGGATCAAATTCCCTAACCAGGGATTGAACCCAGCACCCCTGCCCTGGGAGCATGGCGTCTCAGCCACTAGGCCACCAGGGAAGTCTCTGTTTTTTCATCTTGACTTTGAGGCCCCTTGCTCCAGCAGCTCTCACTCAAACCAGCAGGCCCTTCTGGGGGAGGGTGATGGGCAGGTACCACACACAGATTCTCAGATGCTCCCATTGGGAAGGAGTCCAGACCTGACCCCCACTGCCCAGAGTGCTGCTCTTTTTACCCTGCATAGGCAAATTTAGAGCCTGGTGGGGGGCCCTCTTCCAGGTTCATGCCCACCTTCTCACTGTTCTCACTTGGTGGGGTCTCTCTGGGGCCTCGTTTATAAAGGCACAATCCATCGTCATGATCTACTCACCTCCCAAAGGCTCACCTCCTAATATTAATACTATCACATTGGAGGTTAGGATTGCAAGTATGAATGTTAGGGAAGGGGAAACACACATTCATTCAATGGCAAATGGTTAAGCAAATTACAGTGTATCCACTTAAAAATACTATACAGTAAGGAAAAAGAGCAAGCCACTAATATCCCTGACAGCATGGCTGAACCTCAACAATATTATGCTGAGTGAAAGAAGCCAGACACAGCAGAGCCCATATGATATGATACCGTTTACATGTTTTAAAAGTATTTATTTATTTCATTTATTTATTTGGCTGTGCCAGGTCTCAGTTGCGGCATATGGGATCTTAGTTCCTTGACCATGAATCGAACCTGGGCCCCCTGCATTGGGAGCACCAGGGAAGTTCACCATTTACATTTTACCAAGTTGTTCTATTTCCCTGCCTTGAGGCAAAAAGATGAATCTTAGTTGATCTTTAGGCAAAAGTCATCAGTGATAATCCAAGTCCAGGTGGAGGTTTCTCTGGGGTTGTTGGCTGGGAGGAGGCATGAGGGAGCCCTCTGGGTGATGAACATCTTCTACACCTGGACCTGGGTGTGGTCACATGGTGTCCACATCTATAAAAATGCATGCACAGAGCTGGTCATTTGAGATGTGTGCTCCCCACACATGAAAACTGTACCCAGTAAAAATGAAGATGAAGTCGAAGCTCTAATACTTTGGCCACCTGATTCGAAGAAATGACTCATTGGAAAAGACCCTGATGCTGGGAAAGATTGAGGTCAGGAGGAGAAGAAGACAACAGAGGATGAGATGGTTGGGTGGTATCACGGACTCAATGGACATGAGTTTGCACAAGCTCTGGGAGTTGGTGAAGGACAGGGAAGCTTGGTGTGCTGCAGTCCAGGGGTCACAAAGAGTCAGGATACGACTGAGCGACTGAACAACAACAAAATGAAGAGGGAAAGAAATGATGTATGCTACACCCAGAGCTCACTGAAGAGCACACATGAGTAAATGCTTTAATGAAGGAAGGAGTTGAAGGATCATTGCTGCTTCCTGGGGTCCCTGCAGGCTGAGCTCTGGAGCCTCTGAGCCCTTCCAGCTCCCTTGAGCAGCTTGTGTCCCCAGTGTCCTCAGGTTTGTCCCAGGAGGAAAAATATCCTGTGAGTCAGCATTGTCAATTCCCCAAAGGACTCTCCCCACCGCCAGTCACCTCGTTTTACCCACCCTCGATCACAAGCGGGCTGGGACAATGGCTCCTCTTATGTCTGCGCCCACCAGGGCTGGGGCACAGCCTCCATGGTCTTGGGGCCCCACACCAGCTTCTCCTGACTGTTTGAGTTCAGAGAATGGGGGGAGTCACCGAGTCAAGCCAGTTTCCTCCTGCCCCAGAGAATGTCCATGTGTCCGCCCCCCCACCCCCGCCATCCCTGGCCTCCCTCAGCATCCTAGAGCATCTGTTGCCCCAACATTCCAGTTAGGACTGCTGAGCTGAGCGATTTCCAGAATGAATGGTGCTGGAGAAGGCTCGCGCCACAGCGGGGCTTTATAATGCCCCCTCCTAGAGCTTTCATAGCACCTGGGGGCCCCACGTGGTCCGCGCTTTGGGGTCACGTGCTCTCCTCCAGGCCAGGTGGGATTGAGAGACCACGGCCATATGGGGATACCCTTCTGCACTCCAAAGCTCCTTCTGAACCTCCCCTCGGCCAGTGCTAGAGATCTCGGGGTTCACCCAAAGGCAGCTTGCAAAAGAACCCTCTGGAAGGCAGCCTCAGCATCCACTCATCACCCAACCTGGAGCCAGGCATGAAGAAATGACAGGAGGTCAGAGTGGCAGCTGCTGTTGAGCTGACTTTGAACTTGAACTAGTTTGAAATCCAGCTCGTAAATCTCCAGCTCAGCCTCGGGGCACTCCCCTTAAGGTCGGGGTGTGGAGTTCGCAGGAGAGGCCCTGGGTCCCCAACACAATGTGACATTGACAGGGCCGCCTGGGGAGTGTGTGTGGACCTGGGGACGTGGTGCTCTGGACGGTGCCAGAGGGAGGGCCGCGTACATCTGGAAAGTGTCAGGTTTAACGCGCGAAGCCACGGGGCCCAGGTCAGCTAAAAGTACATGTTTGCTTCCAGCCGCAGCTGTGCAAACTCCTGCCGCTCGGCCCTGCTGGGCTCACGTCAAGTTCCCTCAAAGACAGTGGTCCCTTTGTCAGATTGCCCTCCAATCCCCCTTTTCAAAGTCACTGGCCTGCCACGGGGCCCCCGCCACAAACAGCTGCGGGGCAGCGTCTGTCTGAGGCTGCATTCATTCAGCCTCGAGAAGGAAAATATCGTAATTTAGGGGTGCGTGTCTGCAGCCCCTCCACCAGACAGCACCCCTCCCCTCCCCTGAAACCTCCACGTCCCGGCTCACCGTGCACCCACCCTCTCGGCTGCTGTTCAGACATCACAGACAACTCACAGCATGTCCTCTGGGGAACTGGTTCCTTTGGTTCTTCATGGCTGTTAGTCGCTCAGTCGTGTCTGACTCTTGGCGACCCATGGACTGTAGCACCCACCAGGGTCCCCTATCCATGGAATGCTCCAGGCAAGAACACTGGAGTGGGTTGCTACTCCCTTCTCCAGGGAAGCTTCCCGACCCAGAGATCGAACTTGAGTCTCCTGCATTGCAGGTAGATTCTTTACCATCTGAGCCACCAGGGAAGCCTGAAGGAAGAGTGGCTACTGCTTGGGAAATCCTTTCCCCGTGGATGGGTTTTGGGAGGGTGACGGGAACACAAGAGTGTGTGTGTGTGTGTGTGTGTGTGTGTGTGTGTGTGTGTGTGTGTCCATGCATGACAGGTGGGAATAGATTAGGTGTCACCTGCAGACAGCTGATGTCTTAGCTTGGGTTGAGCCCTAAAGCAGAGCTTCAGACTTGAAACAAGTTAGTTTGTTTGCAGCTGTGGTCCCAGGTATCGGAAGTCAGGGAGCAGGGCAGGAAGGACCTGGTCCTCATCAGTCGGAGCTCCGTCCTGTAGGACCTTCTTCTGAGATGCAGCTTCAGATCTGTCCTCCCGGGGGATGGGAAGGGAGAGCATCCCACCATCAGTAGCTGCCCCTGCTGGTGCCTCCATGGATGTGAATCCCTCCACACTCAGCTGTGCATGCACAAGGGCCAGGAAGGTCCCTGCATGTGGGGAAGCAGCCAGAGAGGTCTGAGGGGTGCCCTGAGGGGGGAGCAGTCCCACTGTGCCTATATGGAGCTGGATGAAGACTGTGAGGGGATATGAAGGGTTGAAGTGATGGGAGGCGACAGATAGGAGGGGTGCAAAGGGACCAGCTTGGGTCATGGTGCCTGAGCCCACCTGTCCTGCTTTCTCCTGGGGTGCTGCTCAGTCTGGTGGGAACATCACTATGAAGTGACCAAGCTCTTGGTGCTCTTTAGCCAAAGGGAATGGGGATGCTGGGGCTGCTTAACCACAAACCTTCTTCCCAAGAGGACTATAAAAGCTTGACTCTCTTGGGGAAGAGGGCTTCCCTGGTGGCGCTACTGGTAAAGAATCTGCCTGCCAATGCAGGAGATGCAAGAGACATGGGTTCGACCCCTGGGTTGGAAAGTTCCCCTGGAGAAGGACATGACAATACACCCTAGTATTCTTGCCTGGGAAATTCCATGGACAGAGGAGCATGGACATCTACAGTCCATAGGGTTGCAAAGAGTAAGACACGACTCAAGCAACTGAATGTATACTCCGTCTCTGCACCTAGCCTCCCCTGTTATCAACATCTTGTATTAGTGGAATACCTTTAGTACAATTGATGACCTCTTATTATTAACTGAAGCCCATAGTCTGCTTTGAGTCACTCTTTTTTTGGCAGAGCTGGGTCTTTGTTGCAGTGCCTGGGCTTCTCTAGTTGTGGTGCACAGGCGCAGTAGTTGCAGCTCTCGGGCCCAACTTACGCTTAAGTTAAGCATAACTTAACCTACGCTGACTGATCCAGTTACTAACAGAGTTGTTTTGAATTTATAAAAAAAAAAAAAAGAGTGATCTCTGGAAGCCAGTATGGGTTCACTTAGAACAAGTCACTCCTGACAGATGCCTTTTACTTATTTGATAGATTATTCTGGTTTGGTAAAGTGATCAATCAGAGGAATTCTGTAGCTGTAAGTGTAACTGCCTTTCAGCAAGGCGTTGATAAGATTATTTCTCATAAACAATATGGAGAAATGTAAGCTCACTGATAGCATGATTAAATGATTTTATAACCATCACAGTGATGAACCAAGGGGGATGCTAATTAAATGCTGCCAATGCCAACCTACAAAAAGGTCTCCAGTGGTATGACACAGGACTCTGTCCTTGTCTCATTCACATTAACATTTTTATTAATGATTTTTCACAAGGTCTTCAAAGATGTGCTGATCACATTAAAAAATGATATGAAGCTGGGAAGAACAGTTTGCTGAATGATGAAATATTTTTGGCAGAACATAACAAGATGAATTGTGCAGAGATCAAACCACATCTCAAAAAACCAGAAGGACTGGAAATGGAAGATACAGATTTATAACGGCACGTGTGGAAAAGACAGAACTTGGTGGACCTTGAGCTCAGTATGAGTTATTATTAATTGCCAGTATTCACTTAACACTCACAATGTACCAGACACTCCGTTAAGTACTTTACACAATTACCTCATTGTATTCCTCACAACGACCCTGGTTATTTCATGCCATGCTTTGCACAAGAGTTGCATTCATTGAATCTCCTTATGGAAAAAAATATATGCGTATATATATTTTTTTCCTGTAAAGAAACTTCCAAGAAGTAGGGTCCAGTCATTCTGGAATGCAATGTTTTCTATCCTTTCTTCTTCAATGTTTCTAACTTAAGGATTCAATTTAATTCAACAAGTGTTTATTGAGCATCTACTATGTATCCAACATTTTTCCAGGGGCTGGGAATTGATGAGTGATTAAAACAGGTAAGCTTCTTTCCTCCATGGAGTTGCCCACTTGTATGGCAGACACAAAACAGTGAGCCTCATGATTTCAGGTGGCAATACATTCTTCGAAGATTGCAAAGCAGAGTGTTGGAATAGAGTGACTGGAGGAGGTTCATGCATGATTAGTCGCTCAGTCGTGTCCAACTTTTTGCTACCCATGAACTGTAGCCCACCAGACTCCTCTGTCCACGGGATTCTCCGGGCAGGAATACTGGAGTGGGTAGTCATTCCCTTTTCCAGGGGATCTTCCCAACCCAGGGATCAAACCCAGGTCTCCTGCATTGCAGGTGGATTCTTTACCGTCTGAGCTGCCAGGAAGGGGCAGTCAGGCAGAGTAATCAGGTCAGGCACCCTGAGAAAGTGAGCAGAGCCCTGAATGATGAGAAGAAGCCAGCTGTTTTTTCTGAGGAAAACATTTCCTCTCCCCTCTCACCCAGCTTCCTCTTTGTTTAGAAACCAAGGCACTTGGGGAGAATGGATATATGTATATGTATGGATGAGTCCCTTCCAGTGGTGTTCACCTGAACCGATCGGGACATTGTTAATTGCCTGCACCCCAATACAAAGTAAAAAGTTTAAAAAAAGAAGAAACCAAGATACTTGAGTCTTCCAATGTAAGGGGTGTGGGTTTGATCCCTGGTCTGGGAGCTAAGATTCCTCATGCCCCAGGGCAAAAAAAAAACCCAAACAAACCCAAAACAACAACAACAAAAAACAACCCTAGAAGCAACACTGTAAGAAATTCAATAAGGCCCTCTAAAAAATAGGTTAATGATAATTAAAGAAAAAAGAAACCTAGACACCAAAAGTGACTATAGAAAAGCTACATTTTGAGTTAGGGCAAGAGGAGAGATCCTAGGAAGCTTCCAGATGTCCAGCTGTTTGTCCAGCTGGCTTCAAAGCAGAGCCTTCCCTGAGCCCTCGAGCCCGGCAGGTGCCAGGGGCCTCGTCCTGGGCCAACTGTGGCAAATGTACACAAAGGAAACAAACAAACAGACAAAAATGTATAGAAAACAAATCTCCAAGGAGGGTAGTTTTCTCCAGTGTGGGTTATTTTTGCAGCTTTTGAGTTTTCCTTGTATGTTCAGGAACCCTGGGAAATGATTTGCTTAACAAGAGCATTTGGAATTTCTCAAAGTCTGTTTTTTTAATAAGCGGCTTTGCCTTTGCCCTTGTTTTTCTCTCTTTGTTTGGCTTTTGAGCAAAAACTTCCTACCCACTGTGATATTTTCCCCATGAATAGCTAAGTAGGCTAGAAAAACAGTAGTCGGAAATAGGGTGGATAGCCAGGAATCAGAGTAAACAGCAGCCTGGGAACCTCCCAGAAGAGCCAGGATCAGCATTCCAACCTCAGTTCATGTCAGCAAGTGGCTCCAAAGCCAAGGCGGCCATTTAAGTTCCACGGAGGGGATCCCCTTGCAAGATGCCGCTTAGCTCTAAGTCCCTCGGGTGGGACAGTAGCAATGGCAGAGGCCTTGCTTAGCACGTCCTGTAGGGAACCAAGAGAGACACACATTTCGGAACCACCTGCTGTGAAGTTGGTGATAAAGCATCTTGTATCCGCAGTCACTTAAGGGACAGTGGCCGATCCAAATTCATCCAGCCATACCACATCTTGCTTGCATGACAGTGACTTGAATTTGAAAGGATTAAAAGAAGCCCATAGAAATGGACTTTTTTTTCCTTTTTGCTATTTATTTATTTAGTTTTAAATTTTTATTGGAGTATGGTTCGGAGAAGGCACTGGCAACCCACTCCAGTACTCTTGCCTGGAAAATCCCATGGACGGAGGAACCTGGTAGGCTGCAGTCCTTGGAGTGGCCAAGAGTCGGACACAGCTGAGCGACCTCACTTTCACTTTTCACTTTCATGCGTTGGAGAAGGAAATGGCAACCCACTCCAGCGTTCTTGCCTGGAGAATCCCAGGGATGGGGGAGCCTGGTGGGCTGCCGTCTATGGGGTCGCACAGAGTCAGACACGACTGAAGCGACTTAGCAGCAGCAGCAGCAGGAGTATGGTTGATTTACAACATTGTGTTAATTTCAGGTGTACCACAAAGTACATCAGTTGGACATATACATAGAGCCATTCTTTTTAAAATTCTTTTCCTATATTGGCCATTAAAGAGGACTGAGTGGAGTTCCCTGTGCTGTAAAGTAGGTTCCTATTAGTTATCTGGTTCCTATTAGTTAATATTAGTTATATTTATATATAGTTGTGTGTATAGGTCATTCCCAATCACCCACTTTCCCTCCGGCAACCATGAGCTTGTTTTCTACATCTGTGACTCTATATCTAGCTTGTAAATAAGTCCCACTGTACAGTTTTAAGAGTCCACATAAGTGTGATTTGTCTTTGCCTGTCTGATTATCACTCAGTATAGCCGTCTCTAGGTTCATCCATGTTGCTGCAAAATGGTATTATTTCATTCTTTTTTATGGCTGAGTAGTATTTCATTACATATATGGATCACATCTTCTTTACCCATTAACCCAGTGGTGAACATTTCCGTTGCTTCCATGTCCTGACTATTGTAAATAGTGCTGCAGTGAACTGAAAAGAAAAAATTCATCTCTGAACCACAAGGGCTGTGAAAGGTCAAAATGTGAAGGGAAGCGTGTCAATCATGCTTTTAGACAATTTGGAGGGAAAAAAACATGGAACGTTAAAGAAAAAAATTGCTATTGGTTATTTGTCTATTCTAAGCATTAGCACAGTTACCATACTTTGGTAAATGAAAATGAACTTACCTTAATTTTAGTTTTATCATTTTAGATTTATGTTTCAAGATGGAGTTCCAATCAAACCTCTTTTTTTTCCCCAACTATTAATCTTATCATCCTTTTTTCCCTCTTGTTTTTAAAATATGGAATTTGCAGCCCCCCGGTCAAGTGGCTTGACTTTAGATGCCCCTGTTTTGGTACCTGATGCCCTGGGAAATGAAGCTCTTCTGTCCTTCCTTCCCTGGTCTTGTGGACCACCTTGGTGTCACAGAGAGAAGAGTTTCACCCCCCTGGGCTGTGTTCCCCTAGTTGACATCTAGACACCACTGAGTGGAGATCTCTGTCTTCTGGATTCTTCTGTGCAAAGGAATAGCCCCACTGCTTCTCATCTTCTCCATCTCTTCTGAATGGGTCAGGTTAGGCAGCGTTAGCTGCTGTAACAAACAACCCCCACTTCTCAGCAGCTGCAGAGCTATCAGCAAGCAGGCTCTTCTCTACATAGTCACTCAGGATCCCAGGCTCCCTCCATCCTGTGGCTCCTCCCTCCTTTAGGTCCTTCGAATCCCCTCCTTTCAGCCAGTTGTGGGAGAAGGAATGCAGAAGTTCTATGGATTGGTCCTAGATGTAGTGCGCATGGATGCCACCCACAGTCCAGTGGCCACAGCTAACTGCTCAGAAGCCTGGGGGATACAGTGAAGCCTCATCCCCTGGAGGGCATCCCATGTGGCACTAGTGGTAAAGAACTC
Source organism: Muntiacus reevesi (assembly GCF_963930625.1). Classification (NCBI taxonomy): domain Eukaryota; kingdom Metazoa; phylum Chordata; class Mammalia; order Artiodactyla; family Cervidae; genus Muntiacus; species Muntiacus reevesi. The sequence goes on from NC_089261.1 coordinate 21,923,727, forward strand.
ACCTTCCAGTGCAGGAGACATAACAGATGTGGGTTCGATCCCTGGGTTGGGAAGATCCCCTGGAGCGGGGCATGGCAACCCACTCCAGTATTCTTGCCTGGAGAATCCCATTGACAGAGGAGCCTGGCGGGCTACAGTCCCTTGCATTGCAAAGAGTCGGACATGACTGAAATGACTTAGCACACACAGCTCCTGGAAGGAGAGTAGAACTTCAATACCAGTAAGCCTTAGCAATTTGGTCACGCTTACCTATATTTCCATCTTCTTTTTGATATCTCCTTCTTGTTCTTGTTCGTCTCAGCTAAACACTGATGTGTCTGGCTCAGGCATCCATGTTCACTCAGATGAAGCAGGTAATCCTTGCCTCATCCTAAACCTCTGTTTAGTTTGCCAACTTGCTGAAGGTCAGAGACAATTTTAAAGCTAGGTGAGCTTGTGTTTCACATGGGCATAACTATGTGCACAATATTTATACAACCTGAGCAAAATGTAAACAACATGGTTAATGGCAGAGAGACACAGTCTAGCTTCCTCTGTGACTCAGCTGGTAAAAGAATCCACCTGCAAAGCGGAAGACCTGGATTCAAACCCTGGGTTAGGAAGATTCCCTGGAGAAGGAAATGGCAACCCACTCTCGTACTCTTGCCTGGAAAATCCCATGGACGGAGGAGCCTGGTAGGCTACAGTCCATGGGGTAGCAAAGAGTCGGACATGACTGAGTGACTTCACTTTCTTTCGGTCTAGTTTGAAGTCTAGTGACTTCACTTTCTTTCAGCTATTCATCCATCCATCCATCCATTTGTTCAAACAATAATTAATGAGTCCGCCGTATGTAGAACCTTGTGATAAGTGCTATGCAGAAAGGGGGAAACAGTATAAGTCATACGCTCTGCTTTTGCAAAGTTCGTAATCCAATAGGGGAAATAAGAACTAAACACATGGGAAGCCAGCAAAAATTCCAAGTCCATGCATGTGTAGACAAGAAGGGATCATTCAGGAGTGAAGGCAGTGTGGGCACGCTTTGCACATAACTTGTCTCCCTCTCCCCACAAGCACACAGTTTGTTTTTATAGGTAGTGGCTTTCTTCCCCATCCCCTCCATGAATTCTCCTGTCCTTCACCTTCAGTCTTTCACAACTGGTCTCTTTCACTTTTTGTCTTCCAGTTCCTTTTCTTTCTTTTTGTAAATTATTTTTTGACCATTCTGCATGGCATGTGGGGTTTTAGTTCCCTAACCAGGGACTGAACCTGTTCCCACTGCATTGGAAGCATGGAGTCTTAACCACTAGACCTCCAGGGAAGTTCTTCTATCTCTTTTTTTCTTGTCTCCCTTTCTCTGTTTATTTCCACCACCACCCCACTCCTCTCTGTCTCTCTTCATTCTTCCCTATATAAAGAGCACTTCAATATTTGGTTCAGCTATTTCCAACAAAATCTACATTTTACTTAGTCTAAAACTTACTAAAGGCATGGGTAAGAACAGGACACTCAGAATAGACACAAGGTTTTGCTTGTTGGTTCTGCTACTACCCAACTGAAGGAATATTACATTGTAATTTTTATAGAAAGTATCTTCTATTTTGAATTGAATATGACCCTTACTGCTAATAAATCCTGTGTTACATTATTAAAAAATAAAGAGCACCTCGAGTTTGTGGTGGCCCCAGGGCCTTTGCACCTTCAGTGTTCTCTTCAAGGAATGCCCTTTCTCAGACTGTACTCAGGGCCAGCTCCTTTCCACCATTCAAACCCACCTCAAAAGGAGCTTCCTTGGCCTTCCTCACCAATCCATCAACAGCAGACTCATCCTGGTTATTCTCTTCCTGTCATCCCATTATATTTGTATAATATTCATAAGACTCTGAAATTATCTTGATCAGCTATTTTCTCTCCCATCCATCTCCAGCCCCGACTGGAAATTCCATAACAATGGGGACCAAGCTTGACTTGTTCATGACTGTATTCCCTGTGCCATGCATACAGCTGGTGCTCAATTAATAACTACTGATTGAAGGGATGGGCTTCCCAGGTGGCCCTAGTGGTAAAGAACTCACCTGCCAATGCAGGAGAGGAGGCGTAAGAGATAGGAGTTTGATCCCTGGGTCGGGAAGATCCCCTGGAGGAAAGTAAGGCAATGCCCTCCAGTATTCCTGTCTGGAGAATCCCATGGACAGAGGAGCCTGGCAGGCTACAGTCCATAGGGCAGCAAAGAGTCGGACACGACTGAAGTGACTTAGCACGCATGGTAGCATGATTGAAGGCACAGAGGATAAGAGTTCCTCCCCCTTCCCCTCAGTGTCTTGAGACTACATGGACAGCATTGCTGAGCCTCCCTCTGCCCACAGCCACACCCTCTCTAGAGTCTGGTACCCAGACTCTGCCTCCCTGGAGTTCCGGGGCATCATGCCAGAAGCCCAGTCTTTCTTTGGCTTCCTACTCAATGCCCCTGGTTTCCACTGTCAGCTGCAAACCACACAACCGGAAAATCTGCCCAGACTTGTGTCTTCCTTGAGAAATGAATGCAAACAGTATTTGTTTGCCCTGCGCTGCAGTGTGTTCACCCCAGGGCCCTCTCGGAGGGGAACACAGGGCCCCTGGCAGCTTCGCCTCCACCCTTAGTCCCTCTGAGGCACAGAGAAATAGCTTGGAGTTTGGCAGGAGCTAGGAAAGAGTTTGTTCTCTCGTCTGCACGCCTCTAGGCTACTCTCGCCTCCTTTGGGCTCCACCCAGGCTAGACTTACTCTTATGTATGTTGTGTTTTTTTAAAAAAGGAAACTTGCATTTTTATTTTTTAAATGAAAAAAAAAAAATTTTTAATTTTAAGTTTTTGGCCCCACTGTGCAGCATAAGGGATCTTAGTTCCCTGACCAGGGATCAAAACTGTGCTCCCTTGCATAGGAAGACAGAATCTTAACCACTGGACCACAGGAGAAGTCCACTTACGTATATTTAATGCACATAGGTGTCCTTTCTGCTTCTTTATTCAGATGTAGAGAACGACTGTCCAGTTAATGAGCTTTTGTCATACTGGCAAAGTGAAAAGCCATCGTGATTTTTGGAGGAATTTTCTCAGTATAACAACATTTTCATTCCCACTCCCCCCGACCCTGTGTCTGAGTGGATGCGTGCTAAGTCACTTCAATCATGTCCAACTCTTTGTGAGCCCATGGACTGTAGCCCACCAGTCTCCTCTGTTCATGAGATTCTCCAGGCAGGAAAAAATCGAGAAATAATGTTTAGGCATCATGGATCTGGGCAGACGTATCCTCCAATTCACGTAACATCATGCTTTCTAGTCAGAGAAAATCATTTGAAACCGATTTAGATGGTGTGCCACGTTTGGGAACATTTTGCCTCTCGCAGATTCGCCAAGCGAGAGGCATGAAGAAGGGGCGGCTTCCACAGCTTTTAGTCCGCTGTGCGTGCACCCCGGGTCCACATGCGTCAAGCCCTGAAGATGTTTGTGTTTAATTTTAAGCGCAGCATGAGAGCAGGAAAACCATGAAACCCTTTAAAAAAAAAAAAAACTGGAAAAAAATGGTAACAAAACTGGTACAGAAAAATGAATATATTGGGGGAATTCTCTGGTGATCCAGTGGTTAGGACTCCAAGCTTCCAATGAAGGGGGCATGGGTTTGATCCCTCAAGCCATGTTAACTCAGCCAAAGAGAAAGAGAAGGATGAACGTGTTAGAGGAGATTTACTGATGGTAAGTCCTTGACTAACAACTCTGCTTCCATCCACCACCTTGCAGGGTCAGCAGACTTTCCCTACAAGGGGCAGGGTGGGAAACATTTTAGGCTCTGCAGGTCGGGTGATCTCAGTTGCTGAAGATAAGCATAATTGCCGTGGTATCCGTGGGGCTGTCACCGAGCACACTGCCTATCGCAGATGAATCGACTGGAGTTTGTGAAGGTTAAGGCTTGTCAGGGACAGGATATCCCCATAAGTTAAACTATCTTTCCACGGATTCCAGATGAATTACAAAGAGAAAGATAACTTTGGTCGTACACCACCTCGGCCAAGTGACAAGATGTTTGCCTGATCGACAATGGGACAGGCTGACCCGACGTCCCTTCTGCTATTAGCTCCCACAACAATCCTGTGAATTTCCTGCAGGACTGTTTATGTGGAGTCTAATCGTCAGGGAGCAATCAAACTAATGCCGACTGTGGGACTTCCTACAAAACGACTGGCCTGTATGCTTTGGAACCGGCAAAGTCTAGACAGACATAGAAAGGCACGGGATTATTCTAGAATAAAGGATGCAAGAGAAATGACTTTTGAAGGTGTGAAGTGACTCATGCTCTTGTCTGAAAATGATGATCAAAGGCTAGAAAGGTCTGAGATCTCACCCTCCCAGCCAGTGAAGAAGTTAGCCTGCCCCGGTCGCCTGGGTCCTGGCAAAACATAGAAGACCCTGAGATGGGGGACAGGGGGTGTTATTACTCACAGCCCTTGCAATAGCCAGAGTGCCAGCATCTTCTTTTCCCAAGCCCCGGGTCCCGCAGGGCCACTCAAAGAAGGCCAAGTGTCACCTGTACACATACTGCCTTGCTTGCCTTATAGTAGAGGAACCCTGAGTGGGAGAAGCCCAAATATTTTATAATGAACAATAAGCCTGCCTGATCCCCCCGCCCTCCAAGAGAGGTATTACCTTTTTTCTTTCTTTCTTTCTTTTTTTTCTGCTCCGTATGGTATATGGGATCTTAGTTCCCTGACCAGGGATCGAACCTTTGCCCTCTGCATCAGAAGCTTGGAGTCCTAACCACTGGACCACTGGCGAAATCTTGGTATTATCTTTCCTACACTGGATGGTAAACACGCCTACACTTTGCTTTGGCAGGAGATACTGTCTCTACCTTTTGGAGCTGTACTCCTCACAAACATCCTAGAAATGACAGTCCAGGCAAAGGGCAGCCAGAGCGTCTGCTCCCAAGATGTGCAGAAATACAAGAGACCCATGGAAATGGGCCCCCAGCAGTGACAGCTAGGAACACCGAATGCTTGGGTCCCAGACTGAAAAAGAAAGCAGTTCTCCAGCATCATTGGGATCATTGGGGAAATTTTTTTGACATATACACACTGCTATATTCATTTATTTATTTTAAAATTTTATTTAATTTATTTTTGGCAGTACTGGGTCTTTGTTGCTGCATGCGGGCTTTCTCTAGTTGCAGCGAGCAGGGGCTGCTCTCTAATTGTGGTGCGCAGGCTTCTCACTGTAGTGGCGTCTCTCGTTGGGGAGCAGAGACTCTCAGTGCTCGGGCTCAGTAGTTGTGGCGCATGGGCCTAGTTGCCCTGCAGCACGTGGATCAAAGGACAAGGGATTGAACCTGGGTTCCCTGAATTGGCAGGGGCATTCCTATCCACTGCACCACCAGGGAAGTCCAATGGCGGGAATTTTGAGATGAAATCAAGATTCTGTAATATCATTGCATTAATGGTTGAAGTGTAGTGGAGAAGGATGTTTGGGCTTTCACGATATTATTCTTGCAGCTTTACAAAACAAAAATTGATCGGGGACCTGGCTTCTCCAAGAACGCACAGCTGGCCTGGGGCCTCCCGCCTTCTCCTGACTTAAAAGGCTGCGTTTTTACTACACCCTGTCACTGATCTTATCCTTGCCCTGCCTTAATGAAGTGCTCTGAAGACATAAATAATTTTTTGTTTACTCAAGCTTGGGAGAAGCTGGCAGAAAAGGCCTTTTCAGCTAAAAAGCTCCTTAAAGCCCGAAGGTGTGAACCAGTAAGTTAACAGCCGTGAAAACCCTTTCAGCTGTGGGCGCCTCTGCATGCAAGTGTGCAGTGATGCAGTCAGTGAGGAGAGAGGCGAGAGCTTCTAGAAGGAGAGAAGCGAAGAGCAGCAGGAATTGCAAGCCAGAAAGGCAGCCCACAGACTCTTAGAGCAGTTTTAATCATCTTGCTTGAGGCATTGAGCATCCTGAGGCTAGACCAGACTCATCCATTGAGAGGTCAGCAGAAGGATGCAATCCCAGGTCCAGATACACTCTGACTGTATTTTGTCCTCATGTCCCTCACGGAGCCGGTTGTCAAGAGCTGGACCTGGCACGGATGCTGGTCCCTGCCCTCTTGCACGGACCTGAGGGCAGTGAGGCCGGCACAGTCCCTGACCCCCAGACAGACAGCTGCCGGGCCGACAGCCCCAGGCTCACAGGATGCGCTAAAAATGAATCAGTGAGTCACTGGTGAAGCTATGTCCCGGCAGGGACACCTGTGGCCCGAGCTGGGCATTGAGCAAGGGTGCTATGGAAAAGTCTCTCAGGCCAGATGGCCAACAGGGGCGGACAAGGCTCTACTGGCTGGGATGGGCTGGGCTGTGGCCCAGATGTCATTGTCATTGCACATTCAGCCCTGGGCCTCTCACTGAAAGCCAATTCCATTGGATCCCATGCCCTTGGGAACAAATCGAATGGGAGAAACAGACTCATAGACAGACAACAGACTTGCAGTTGCCAAAGTGGACAGGGGTGGGACAGATGGATTGGGAGTTTGCGCTTAGCAGATGTAAACTAGTATATAGAGGATGGATAAACAGCAAGGTCCTACTGTAGATCACAGGGGTCTCTGGTCAATATGCTGTGAGAAGCCAGAATGGAAAAGATTATGAAAAAAAGTGTGTGTGTGTATATATATACACACACACACACACACACACATATATATATGTATCAATGAATCAGCAAAAATTAACAGAACATTGTAAATCAACTATACTTCAAAAAAAATCTGTTGGGAGTTGTCTAGAGCTTATGATAACAAAGCAACTGTTTCTCAACCTCTCTGCACTCTGCCTCTGTGCTTTTCTTGTTTGTTTTTAATATCTTGTTTATCTTTTGGCTGCCTGGGATATGGGATCTTAGTTCCCCAACCAGGGATTGAACCTGAGTCCCTTGCATTGGAAGCTTGGAGTCTTAACAACTGGACCGCCAGGGAAGTCCCCCTCTGCCTCTTCAAACTCCACTTAGAGTCCTGGTGGCTGCCTTCTGACACCAAATAATGTCTGATTACTGTCGTTTCCTGGATTCCCTAAAGATAGACAACATCTGTGTACTCTGCATGTAAAAGATAAGGATTTAGCTCACATTTCACCTCCTTCTCTTACATATAAATACAAATAAATAAATATATATATATATTCTTTTTTGACAAAGAATCTGCCTGTCAGTACAGGAGATGCCAGAGATGTGGGTTCGATCCCTGGATGGGGGAGGTGCCCTGGAGGAGGAAATGGCAACCCACTCCAGTATTCTTGCCTGGAAAGTTCCACAGACAGAGGATCCTGGTGGGTTACAGTCCATGGGGTTGCAAAGAGTCAGACACGACTTAGTGACTGAGCTTGCATATATTAATATATATGTGTGCATGTGTACATGTGCTTATATACATATACACAGGTATTCAATATTGATTCTTTGTCGATATATATATACATGTTTAATATGTTAATTGCTTTGCTCACTTTAACTAGAGAGGAAATGAGGTACTGTGATTAAGAGCAGGGGAGGGCCAAGCCTGGAGAATTTTCTCTGGCATTGCGCCGAGGGCTCAGCCTGGCACTGGCAGACCTGGAAGCTGACTCTAGTTAAGCTTACACTTAATCCCAGTGGATTTAATCCTCATTTAATTCCTGTATTAACATCCCCACTTTATGGGTGGGGACACTTAGGCACAGAGAGGACATGAAAATTACCCAAATCACACAGGACTGAGATTCCAACCCGGGCAGCCAAGCATGCCGACAGCGAGAAGACCCCTTTCCCTCCAGTGGGAGCTCTCTTGGAAGTGGGGGGGGTGGGGAGGGTAGTATTACAGCTGTGACCACAGCCAGCGGTGAAGAGAATCTGTGCCCATGGGCCCCAGTGCCCCACCAAGGCGTGCACCCCATTCCTGCCAGCAAAAGCCCCTCATCTAGACTCTGATGGAAGCTCCTGAATTAAGAGCAGACAAGCTCCGATCTGCCCGTGGGAACCGAATCCTCGTGCAGGAAGAAGGGCACTTCTGGGTGGGTTTTGACTTCGACCCCTGCAGAGGGGCAGCTCCTTGTTGCAGACAGACCCCTGAGTAATCACCAAGATGGATCCCAGATGAGGATCTGAAGAATGGGCTCTGCTGTGTGACTTTAGGCAAAACACATACTCTCTCTGTTTTCTCGTCTCTAAAGGTGATATAATTCTCCATATTCTGCCAGTCTTTCCAGAACATGATGTCAACCATTGAGCAACTGTGGGGAGCTATATGTGTGTGTGCGTGCGCTTAGTCACTCAGTCCTGTCCAACTCTTTGTGACCCCACTGACTGTAGCCCTCTAGGCTCCACTGTCCATGGATTCTCCAGGCAAGAATACTGGAGTGGGTTGCCATTCCCTTCTCCAGGGGATCTGACCAACCCAGGGACCGAACCCAGGTCTCCTGCATTGCAGGCATATTCTTTACCATTTGAGCCAAGCAGGAAACCTGGGGAACTATACAGATCTGATTAAATGAACTGGCCACCGTCTCCCCGGGGACAGCTGTGTGAGTGCCTAGGGCCGTTCTGATGCAGAACAATTACTCAGACTTGCTGTGTATGTTGCCCACAGCCCACCAGGAAACAGGAGTGCCAAGCCCTGTCCTCGGGGAACTTCCAGGGCAGTTGGCAAGCCGGGAGGTGATCTGTGAACAATCACTATGTCACATAAGCCAAGTCTTTGCTTTCCACTCACTGGGCCTTTGGGGTCTTCAACTTGCTCCCCAGATGGGCCGTTTGCTTTGGGGTTCTCTGTGCAGGTCAGGGGAATGCCTCGTTGTCAGGCGCTGGAACCTTAGTCTTGCCTCGCCCATTTCACAATACATTGGGACCCACTGACGACTTTCCCCCATATCCATCCTCAAGGCCCCCACTCTGCTTTCATCTTCACAGCTGTGTGACCTCAGGCAAATCACTTACCCTCTCTGAGCCTCCACGGATTGAGCGGCTCTATTTTAAATTGGAAGGAATGCATGTGAATCTGGAGTGTCAGGATAGTTTGCGTGGTTCCAGGGTGAGACAGCGCGTATGCAGGGGCCTTTGTCAGCTATCCCAGAAGGCACAGCCCCACCTCATGAATGTTGCTCACTGCTGCTTGGAACAAGTGGCTCATGGCTCTCCATGAAAAAGCCTTTTCTCCTCTGTGCCCTTCCCCTTCATCCGCTGGCCTTTCCTTCTCCCAGCATTGAGCTTCTCTCCCTTACAAAGCAGCTCTGAGGAAGTCCCCCTGAGGCTGGAGTGCTGGGTGAGCCCCATGGAACTTGGGATCACCCTAGATCACCTTTCTTAAAAGTAGGTGACTGCCTGAGCTGCTGAATGAACCTCTTCCTTCCCAGAAGTGTGTGGTACCGGAATCTCTGTCTCTCCAGTATTGGATACCCACTTCTGGACCCCTTGTTGGGATACTCTAATATTGCTTTTCTGTTAAATATTGACTTTACCCAATTTTTCTGTCTCCACTCTCCCTTCTTTACTCCAACTTCAGAAGCAATTTGCTTCAGCTCATTCTTTTCTTTTCTTTTTTTTTTTTTTTTTTTTTTAGTATTTCTTTATTTCTTTGGCTGCGCCGGGTCACAGTTGTGGTGCACAGGATCGTTGATCTTCATTGTGACATGCAGGGTCTTTAGTGGTGGTGTGTGGGATCTAGTTCCCTGACCAGGGATCAAACCCAGGCCCCCTGCATTGGGAGCTCAGAGTCACAGCTCCTGGACCACCAGGGACATCCCATATCATCTTAAAATCTACATGTTCCGCATCTTCAGGCAGATAAAGTCCAAATCCCTTAGCCCCCCATAGGCATCCCTGCAAACTCAATCTCGGCTTCCACCCACAGCACCTGGCCCAGAGCCTTTACTCCAATCTGGAACGATCCCTCTTCTTGCTCTTCTGGCCTCCTGTGACTGAGATTCCAGCCCCTTTTCCTCCAGAGACCAGCCAAGACAGCCAGCCAGCCAGCCACCCACTGCTAGCCCCTGGCTCAAGCTAACTTATGGAAATTTCGGCCTTTTCTCCTCTCTTTGACATTTGCAGACCATCTGGCACAGTGAGAGACAGAAGCTTTTTACAGTACCAGCTTTCAGTGGATGGACAGCCCCCGGCCTGTAGCAGTGGACTTGAATAGGTCAGAGGTCATGGTCACTGGGGTCATTTGTGCGGGCTGCTCATTGGGTGTTTGACATTTGTAGTGCAGTCATATTTTTCCTGCTGCTGGGTGTATACACATCCCCAGTGTTACTCCAGTTCAGGGGAAGTTGTGTGTGGGTGCAAGGAAACTTCCAGAACCCAAGTGGGCACAGTCGTGAAGGCACCTCTAATAAGCCTGAATGGCACAAGAGAGCCAGGATTAAGGGGAGGAGAGTGGGGCAGTCGCCTAGAGAACAAAATTTAAGGAAATGTCCCAGGAACTTCCCTGGTGGCCCAATGGTTAAGATTCTGAGCTTCCGATGCAGGGGGTATGTGTTCGATCCCTGGTCGGGGAACTAACATCCTGAATAGTATATAGCCAAAAAAAAAAAAAAAAAAAAAGGAAATGTTCCATACTCAGAAATCATGACAAATACTATTTTATTGAAATGTTTTACAGGTCTAACTTAATACAAAACATTCCAGGTGAGCAACAGAGCAACATGTTAAATAAAGTCAAGATAACGCTTCAAGGATGCAAGTCTGCCCCGCACACCGCCCCCAGCCCCCCACCTGCCCTCGGTGGATGCTGCTGCCTGGGATAAGAAGCAGTCAGTTCTTGTCAAAGGTTTTTCTCCAGGGCAGCCCAGCAGTGGATGCAAGCTCTCTTCTGTGGACTCGAGTGGGTGAGCATTTGGGGAAAGTGCATCTTGGAACTTCCCTGGCAGTCCAGTGTTAAGATTATGAGTGTCCTCTGTAAGGGACATGGGTTTGATCTCTGGTTGGTGAACTGAGATCCCAGATGCCTTGTGGAGCGGCCAAAAAAAAAAAAAATGAAGAAAAAGAAAGTGCATCTTAATGTGTTCATGTTCTGGAAGGCACAGTCCCCCACTTCTGTCCTGTGAATGATAAGTCACCCATGTGTTTCTGGTCAAGGAGCCCAAGGCTGAGGAATTCCTGTCTTGTCCAAGAATTGAAGCAGTCAGTTCTATGGTTTTTCTCCAGAATGCTCCAGATATTAAAAGTTCTGTTTGGGCAGCAGACTGCCCATGATCTTCCTGGTTGATATGGAAATGGGCTGTAAATTCATGATAACATGTCCCTCTATGCCCCCCCCCCCCCACTTGAAGGAAGCTACCCCACCCTTCTGTGCCTTCCTGGAAAGAACCTCATTCTCACTTCTGAGAGCACCTTTGTCCTTGGTGTCCCCCACCTGGAAGGCTAATTTTCTTCCTCCAGGTCATGTGTAGTTATTCAGGACTCATCTGAAAATGTCACCTTCTCAGAGTCAACTTCCATCAGCACCCCAGCAAGAAAGTGTCCTGCTGATGGTTCTTGCTGACAGTTCCTTGTTAATTTCCTCCCTGAAACTCACAGTGTTGCTTCCCCCATTCATCAGATTGGGCACCCCAGAGCTGGACTATCTTGCTTTTGGGTAGTTCTGAGGTTGAGCCAGGGCTGGGGGCACAGTGGGGGCTTGATCAATCCTGATGGGATGAACATGCTTGAAGGTGGTGCCTTCAGTTTGGAGCTGTCTGAAGAGCAGACACCAAAGAGAAACTAAACTAGTGTATCTGTCCACACTCTCACACCTTCCCTGCGACCTCTGTTCCCTTAGCTAGAATATGAGCCTCTCCCACATTCCTCTGGTCCTTTCAAAGCAACCTGCAGATATCCCTGGGTTCCCTGCTTTCAGAATGGAACACTGGATCACATGGAGGTGTTGTGGAGTGGCTGAGTGGGTGGGAGCTGAAAAGGTAAGGATCCCCTTTATCAGTCATCTGAAGTCCCCACTTTCAGAATGGAAGGCTGGCTCACCTGGGGATGGTGTAGGAGTGTCTGTGTGGGTAGATAGGTGGGTGGGACCTGGAAATGTAAGGACACCCTTATCAGTCACCTGAAGAAAGGGAAGCAAGTGCCTTCTCCCTTCCTAGGAAGGAAAACAGGGAAAAGATGGGTGAGACCTTTGTCAGCGAGCAAGAACCTGCTTGGAAGAAACTAGGCACACAGCAAAATGCTAGAGGATTCAGGACATATTTCTAATCTTCCGGCCACCTCCCCCAGCCCCATTTTCACTCAGTGCTTTCCACCCGCAAAGGCCCAATGTGCTGACCTCGGATGATCGATGATGGAGACACAAGTACCCCTGGCCACTGGTTCCTATCTTAGAAGGTAAACAGAGGGGTGGACAGTCGCGTTGGAAAGAAAGGAGCCAAGGAACGGGTCTTGAAGCCTGGTGAGCGTTTAAGCATCTTGTTTTCGCCCCTTCCGTTGTAAGCTGACATTGACATTGAAGTCGCTCAGTCGTGTCCGATTCTTTGCGACCCCATGGACTGTAGCCTACCAGGCTCCTCCGTCCAGGGAATTTTCCAGGCAAGAGTACTGGAGTGGGTTGCCATTTCCGTTGTAAGTTACAGACTTTCTAAAACAGAGATCTCTGAAGATTCTTTTATTGGGACTTCAGTGAGCGGAAGGAAACCTCGAAAGGTTACATCAGACACGACTACTACTGCTGCTGTTACTTACGATGGCTTGCGGACCCCATGAATCGCCCCAGTGGCTGGGGTGTTTATTCCGGCGGCTTGTAGGGCTTCTCAGGTAGCTCAGATGGTAAAGAATCTACCTGCAATGCAGGAGACCCGAGTTCGATCCCTGGGTTGGGAAGATTCGCTGGCGCCGGGATGGCAACCCACTCCAGTATTCTTGCCTGGAGAATCCCCATGGACAGAGGAGCCTGGCTGGCTACAGCCCATGGGTTGGCAAAAAGTCAGACACGACTGAGCGACTAAAACACACATAACGTCGAACTGTGCAGTCCCCGCGGGCGCGGGCTGGCGGAGGCGCCGGCCGGGGCGGTTGCCCACCGCGGAGGAGGCCGGGGGCGGGGTGGGCCGGGAGGAGGAGAGAGGAGGGAGGAGGAGGCGCCTAGAAAAGGAGGCGCGGCCGGGAAGGTGCAGAGAGGGCCCGGCGGCGGCGTGCGCCTCGGGCTGGGCCGGGCCGCGGGCGGTGGAGCGCAGAGACGAGGCCGGGCCCGGCGTGGCTGGAGCGCGGCCAGCAGCGGCGGGCGGGCGGCAGGCCCGGCGTGGCAGCGCGGCGCGGCGGCTGCCCCGAGTGCGCAGAGCCGGGCGCCCGATCGCCGGCCCCTCCTGGACGCGGCGCGCACGGCCCGGCCGGTCGGGGAACCCGGGGGCTCGGGGAGCCCCGGGGCCTGACGCGCCACCTCTTGGCTCTGCCTGCAGGTCCCGAGCGCGCGCAGCCCTCGCCCCACCGCCGCCCGCCCGTCCGCCCCGGGCCCCGGAGCGCGGTGGAGGAGCCCCCCGAGGAGCCGGGGGCCTGCGCCCCGCGCCCCCCAGACATGGTGGGCCACCTGCATCTGCAGGGCATGGAGGAGAGCCTCAAGGAGAAGAGCCGGGAGGGCGTGCTGGACAGCCCCGACTCCGGGCTACCCCCCAGCCCCAGCCCCAGCCCGCCCTTCTACTCGTTGGCGCCTGGCATCCTCGACGCCCGCGCTGGGGGCGCCGGCGCCTCCTCCGAGGCCCCCGGACCCGGCGAGGCCAGAGCGGTAAGCACGCACCTTCGGGCAGAAAGGGGGGCAGTGCCCGCCCCCTCACCCCCCAAGGAGACGGGGTACTTCAGGAGCCGGGCCTGGGTCCCTCCCGGCATCCCCCCAGCCAAGAAGGTGTCTCAAGAGACAGCCATGCTCCCCAGGTGGGGATCGGAGCGCCTCGGTGGGGGTGGGCCAGCCTGGTCTCTGCAGACCTCTGCCTGACTGCCGGCCTTTTTAAGGAGTCTTACTATCAGCAGTAAAAGAACAGGGGGTGAGGACCGTCTGAAATTCTCGGAGGTTGGCTTCCCAGAGGCCCCAGCAGTGGACCCAGGTTCCCTGTTTACTGCTCCCCTTGGGCTGCCAACGTGAAAGCCTTTTTTAAACCAAACCCAGACAGGAACCCTTCCTCCTCGGGATTTTGAGGGATGTTGACGTGGAGTTGAGGCGGTGCCTGGGGAAGGCTGGAACCCCAGGTCTGGAGACGCAAGAGTTTTACCCCTTGCCAGAGGCGCTGGGACCTTCAGGTGGACTGCGGGGGTCTCCCCGCTTGGTGGCTGGGCTGAGGCTGGGTTCCCCCCACCCCACCCCTTCCGCGGCAGGCGGGAGCCAAGCGGGCGGGATTGGGCGCTTTCTGCTTTGAGGAAGGACAGACAGATCCGGGGCCGCTCACAGCCCCAGTGGCATCTCCCCGCTCTCGCAGTTCTCTGCATGCTTTAACGGGTGTACCAGCAGGGCTGCAGCCTGGCACCACTTTCCTGGGGCCCCCGGCCCTCAGGGATCCCTCACAAGGCAGTAAATGCATCCCGCTCGTTGGAAAATCTCCCCAGAACCGAAAGGAGTGGTTATCCCACCTCCCGCCTACAGACAGGAATGTCACTGGTGTCTCCCTTGCTCTTTGCTCCTGTGCGTCCCAACCTTGAGAGGGCATGGGAATCTCTGGGAGATTAAAAAAAAAAAAAAAAATTCCCATACCCACCTCGTACTTCCAGACATTCTCATTTGATTTATTAGAGGCTGCGAACTGGACATCACGATTTTTAAAACCTCCCCAGGCGATCCTAGTGCAGCAAAGTTTGGGAAACACTTGTCTTAGACCAAAATCAAGTGTTGAATTTGAACTTTGGTCTCTCTTTGTGTGTGAGGGGGCGGGAGAGGCATTCCGGACTTCCAGGGATCGATAGGTGTGACCCCGGCTGTTGGCAGTGAAACTGATCCTGTTGTCCGAACGGGCCAACTTTCCTGCCCGAGTGTCTCAGACTTGGCACGGTTGAATGGGGGTTATTTGGGCTGCTCGCGTTGAGACTCAGTTCCTCTGGTGTCCTACACAATGCGGCTTGGAGGATAGGGGCAAAGAAGCAGGCTTCCCCTTTACTCTTTGGGTCACCCAGAATTTGCTTTATGGAAGGTTTTCTGGATGCTTTTCCTGCCAGCCAGGGGCAGCCACAGGAACAGCGTTCCTGGCTTACTTGTCTTGGCTGTCCTGGTTGATTTTATTTTTCCCTCTCCTTGCTAACTAGATGCCAGGTATGGAACTGAGCTGTGTCTCTAATCTTTAATTTGGCTTGAGGGCAAGACTTAGGGCTTTGTCTACACAGGTAATGACATCTGCGTTTAGACAGCCTTCCCAGGTGCTAAGAACTGTCCTAAAGCTCTTTACTTCTGCCAACTTATTTCATCTTCTTATCCCTATGAAGTGTGTAGGTGCTCTTGTTAGATTCATTTTCCAGAGGGGGAGACTGAGGCTCAGAGAGGTTAGTGACTTTGCTGGATTAGAACCCAGGGAATTGGGCTCCGGAGTCTCTACCCTTAAACCTTGCATTATCCTACTTTTCATTGTGTGGCTAATTAACTGTGTGGGTTTTAAAATTTTATTAAAAAAATTTTTTTAAACATACTTTATTTTTTGGTTTAATATAATTTGTTTATTTTTAAATTTTTTATTGGAGTATATAGTTGATTGGGGGCTTCCCAGGTGGCGCCAGTGGTAAAGAACCCACCTGCCAATGCAGGAGACTTAAGAGATGTGGGTTCGATCCCTGGGTCGGGAAGATCCCTTGGAGGGGGAAATGGCAACCCGCTCCAGTATTCTTGCCTGGAGAATCCCAGGGACAGAGGAGCCCGGTGAGCTACAGTCCATAGGGCCACAAAGAGTCAGACACAACTGAAGTGACTTAACACACACACACACACACACACACACACACTGATAATGCTTCCTAGGAGCAGATGTAGGCAAAAATACCAGCTGCCAATCTTGCACAAAAGGACAGAAAGCTCTCCTGTGTTTTGGAGCCGATGGTTTCAAATGCCCAGGAAGATGCTGGCTGCATGCAGGGCTGGGTTTGCTTTGGCACCCCTTGTGGGCCTGGGGTTCAGCCTGGGGTAGACATCTCTGTTCTGACACCCTGTTCCCGGCACTGCCTTCCCGGTCAACATTGGAACCACACACCCCAGCGGGTGGAGCGGGGCGGGGTGAGCTGCAGTTCTGTCCCCACCCCCAGGTCACTGAGGTCCTCACAGGCTTGTCACCATATTTATTATGCTGGACGTGCATGTTAAATTTGCTCACCCTCTACAAAGAGGTCCCCTCTCCCCCTACTTTTTTGTGAATAAGTTAAACTTACCTTCTGGACAGTACCGCATGGATGTAGGGTAACTGGCTGGCTGCAACATTGCCCCCCAAGACCTAAAAGGCACTGGGAACCAGGCTGGGTGTGAGTGAACCCCTGACCACCACCCCCCATCTTGACCATAGATTTTTTCTTTTTTCTTGCCCACTCTTTGAAGCAAAGATGGTAATGTTCCTAGTAATTCCCAAGCCAAAGGAAGATCTGGGAATCGTTCCACCAATACTTACTGAGCACCTACTGTATGTCATGCAGTTTTGGGGCTCATGGGTGACACAGTGGTGATGTGAACATGATGTCAAAGGTGGTCCCTGCCCCCATAGAACTGGCATTCTAGTGGGAGAGACAGTCACCAACTTAAATACGTGATATAACGCTAGACAGATTGTTAAGTGCCCTTAAAACAGAGATGGGTGCGAGTGGACAGGGTGGTCAGGGAAGTGACAGTTAATGGAAACCAGAAAAAATGAAAGAGTGGCTCTCATGGCCATAGGCCTGAAATGAGTGTCAGTCCAAGGGAATGGCCAGTGCAAAGGCCCTGAGGCAGGAGCAAGCCGGCATGGCTGCGTTGCCTCAGTGAGGCCGGCCAGGGCCAATACAGGGACTTGTAGACCCAGCTGAGGCCAGAAAGTAAAATTCCATTTGGTCTTTTAAAAATGGACTTGTGACTGTTTTTTGGTTTTTTTTTTTTTCCATTTTTTGAGAGCCTCATGAGTTCCCAGATTCCCCCAAATTTAGAAACCCAAATCAGAGGCTTGACAGAAGGACCCATGTGGAACAGACTCTATGGAGGGTGGAGGGAGGTCTTATCTCCATGTGGTAGGGCCCTGCTCGCCTGCAGGACACCGGGACAGCCAAGGCTGCCTGCCGGGCCAGCCAGGCTCTGCCTGTCAGCTGCATTCATCCTTCAAAAACTTAAGCCAGGCTGGGTGAGGGATACAGCCAGGAACAGGATAGAAGCCGTCTGTACCACCTTCAAGCTCCCAGGCCCTGGCCCACTGACTCTTGTGTACTTCCTCCCCCTGCTCCCTGTCCTGCCTGGAGGAGCTGGGGGACTTCGGGGGCATTGTGGGGAGAGGCTTATGTTGCTAGGAGGGCTGAGTGAGTGTGTGTAGCAGACACCCACCCCTCCAAGTTAACCTGGGCAGTTCGGGCAACTAGCCCTGTCCCCTCTTTACCACCCTTAGGGAGAGTGCAGATGGCGTTGGGATCTCAAGTCATGATCTCTGGGTGCCCACTGGAGGGGACAACCACCATGGGGTGGGGGAGATGAGAGATTACCCACCTGTGGCAGATGAAGGGCTCACCCCCCTGTGACCAGAGGTGGCAGGCTGAACCATTACCCCTCAGGTACGGATGTGGATTCTCCAGCAGCCAGTGTTCTGGGCCCTGTCACCCCCATCTCTTCTCCCGGGGTCTGTTTATACATCAAATGTATACCTGAGTGGCCCACTGGAGAATTTCCCAAAGGACGAGCTGCTGGTTCCCTGGACCTGGATTCTGAGGGCAGCCCTTGGGGCCAGATTCAGGTAGAATTGGTGATGGGGAGTAGGCTGTCTTTGCCCCATCCTTGAAAATTTCCTGGGGCTGCCGCCCAGCTCTTGGAAATCTTGGTCACAGCTACCTCTTAGGATCTTGTTTGTGTCCCCCAGAGCCCTTCACCCCAGGACACCTGGATCTTCTCATTTCTCTTTTTCTGGTCTGTGATGATGAAACCAAGGATGTGGGCAGAGGGGGAAGGGAGTTAGGAATTTAGGCAGGTAGGGCCCAGGATTGGGAAGGATGTATGGACAAATGAATGGATGGATGGATAGATGGGAGGATGGGCAGATGAATGCATACGTGGACAGAAGGATGGATGGACAAATGGATGGATGAATGGATAAATGGACAATGGATGGATGGATGGACACACGGATGGATGGACGCATAGACAGAAGGGTGGATGGGTGGATGGATGGATGGAAGAATGGGATGGACAGATGAGTGGATGGACAGATGAAGAGAAAAATGGAAGGTTAGGTGTATGGACAGGAGGACTGTGAAGACAAGGTGAGCCTCCTGGCCCCCAGTAGGCCCACAGGTGTGTCCCTGACCAGCACAGTTGTCTGAGCAGGGTCAGGGGAAGAGAACCAGGTGTGTCTGGCCACGGAGGGAGGAGCCTGTGTGAAGGAAGAAAGGCTGTGAGGAGCCAGAAACCCTGGCGCCTCCTTTCAGCCCCCGTCTGCTTAATCCTGGACAAAGCGGCCTCCAGCAGAAACCCCACGTCCTCTCTGACAGCCCCGCTTCTCTGTGAGAGGCTCACCTGTCTGAGAAGCTACACCTGGAGCTTTAGTGTGAAGAGAAGACAAACAGGCCCTCGTCCTGCCAGCTGCTCTGGGGGTGAGGGGGCGATCAGGAGCCAGCATCCTGGGAAAGCGGCACCCGGCGGAGGGCTACCCGGAGATGGGTCTGTCCTTCTCGCCCTTGGGACTCAGGCCTCCCTTTCGGGGGAGGGATATGGTACAAATGGGCCCCAAGTCTGAGACCCAGGTGTCAGCAGGCCCACCGTCCCATCAGAGGTTCTAGGGGAGAATCCATCCATGCGCCTGTCCCAGCTTCTGGTGGTGGCTGCCAGCCTTGGTGTGCCTCAGCTTATTGACACACGCCCCCGTCCCCATGTGACCTTCTTCCCTCTGTATATCCCGTGTCCAAAGCTCCCTCCTTTAATAAGGACACCAGCCGTACTGAATCAGGCCCCACCCCCACCCAGTGGGACCTCATCTTAACTTGCTCTTCCTTACTTAAAAACCCTATTTCCAAAGAGGGTCACACCCCAGGTCCCAGCAGTTAAGATGTGAACCTACTTTTGCGGGGGCTTCCCTGGTGGCTCAGACGGTAAAGAATCTGCCTGCAACGCAGGAGACCCGGGTTCAACCCCTGGGTTGGGAAGATCTTCTTGAGAAGGGAATGGCAGCCCACTCCAATATTCTTGCCTGGAGAATCCCATGGGCAGAGGAGCCTGGTGGACTACATACAGTCCATGCGGTCACTGAGAGTCGGACAGGACTGAGTGACTCACAGGCACACATATACTTTTGTGGGGGTCACAAGCCAACCCAGCACCCTCCTGTCGCTTGGGCCCCTCTGGTCGCTTGTCTTGGGGAGCAGGCCTGTACTTCAGCCCCGCCTCCGACCTGTGATCTACGGCTTTGCTCAGGTTCCCTCTCTGAGTGTCAGCCCCTGGACCATTTGGGGTCTCCTTGGCTCCCCCAGCCTGGCCCCGCTCACCTCCTCTGTTGTGTCATGTTGAGCAACTAGCCTTTGGGAGCCGCGTGCCCCCGCTGCTGCCCCGTCCCACACCAACCCAGAACTGACCATCAATCCCCCAGGCCTTTCGTAAAAGGGATGAGGATTCTTGGGGCATAAATAACCCCTTCTTGAATCGCTTTCCTCATGGGTGAAGGCTAACGTCCACCTTAGCCCACCATGGTAGCTTTTGGTCTCAACTCCCCAAACACACTGAAGATCATCAGTTTAATTCTGATTGCATTAGAAGCCATGGCCCCCAGCGAGGTCAGCGGCCTTGAGAAGGGCATTTCAGCCCTCACAGAGGTTCCGCATGGCTTTAATGAGGATGCCCCGCCCGCATGCCAGTATGGGGTCTCCCTGGATCCTTCCTCCTGCCACTCACTCTCCACTGATGGGGGCTTGATACCCCCTGACTGAGCAGAAAGTTTCGTGGGGCACACGTGGCTCTAGCCACATTCCATGCAGTGGGCAGGTGGGGGACCGCCATGGGTCACCTGGCTGGGGACAAACGCCCCTGTGCTGTCCCTAGCTGTCCCTGCCAGCCAGGCTGGGACCCCGGTCGGGCTGGGCTGTCAGCACATGGCACAGAGCTCTCAAAGCCCAGCAGCGCTTATCTTTCGTTGGCGTCCTGTGGGCTGCGCTGCGTGCAGCAGCCAGAGACGCGGAGCGCTCCAGACGCCCATGTGTATTTTTATTCCTAGTATTTATCCTCGCACATGAATCACTGGGCGAGGCGGGTGGGGCCTGGTGGGCAGAGGGCAGCCGCGGCCCACTGCTCTCTGGGTCCTGCTTTCTCTGAAGTCCTCCCTGGTCCCCACACAGACGCCCTGCCTGCCCAGGAGACCAGGGAGCCAGGCCAGCCCCCTCCCCAGGCTAGAACGGGGCTCTTCTGGTCCCCAGAAGGAGTTGGGGGCTAGTCCAATTGTGTTACCATCCTAGGGTGGAGGGCGTGGTGTTTGGGAGATAGGGATCCAGCCTTCAGCCTCTCTGCTCCTCTGCCCTGGAGGCTCAGCTGCTTTTCCTCTGGCCCTGCCCCGAAGGGCTTCAAGGGGCCCCAAGGAAACTAGCCAGCCTGTACCTGAGCACCCCGGACTGTGGGCCTCACAAATGGCACAATCCCATTGTACAGATAGGCAAACTAAGGCACAGTGAGCAGGTTCCCTGGGCACAGGGGTCTCTTGGTGGGTCCTCTTCAGAGTGGAGCAAGCACCTGGGCCTTTGGGGGAACAAGCTGGCCTGTGGCTGCCCCCGGGGCTGGGGAGTGGTGAGGGGAGCAGGGTGCCTGGGAGTGTTTGTTCCACGTGGCCTGGGCCAGGCGAGCAGGTGCAGCAGCAGAAGGGGTCCTGTGGGCCCATGAGCCGCAGCCCCCTCCGCAACCCGCCCTCACCCTGGTGGCTCCCATGGGAGTGGCTGGGGGATGGGGGGGTGGTGAGCTGCTTTTGCAGGGTCGGCGGCTTGCCTTCCTGGCCCGCCGTTGTGGCTGTAAGACTGAGGCCCGAGCTTCCGGGGCCAGGCAGGCAGCTGCGGGGCATCTAGGAGCTTCGAGGAGCCCAGCGAGGGTGGCCTTCAGCTGTCCTGTGGCCCAGGTCCCTGGATGCCAGCCTCCGTCTGGGTTTTCAGTGGCTTCCCCCAGCTCTTGTATGGGGTGGGACGGATTTTAGCTGTTTTTCACCGGGGCCCTTGGGACGTGATGCCCAGAGTGCCAGCTTCCTGGCCCAACTTGTGAAGTCAGCCTAGTCCCTTCTGCTGGCAGCCAGTCAGGGAGTGAAATCTGGCCAGAATAGGGCCCCAAACATGCACTCAGCTCTCATCAGGAGGCTTGAGTGAACCTGAGAGGGATGGTGGTACCCGGTTCTTCATTACCTCCCAAAGAAGGCCTCCCTGCTTCTGAGCTTGGAAACTGTTCTTTCATAGGGGTGGCGGTGGGATGGGTGATGAAAACCAGTAGCAGGCTACCCCTTCCTTCCTCTACCCTTGCACCTAGAGACGCCACTGAAAACCTTGGTACCCACACCCGCAGCCCCTTGCATGCCTGCATCATCTTCTCTCCTCTTCTGTGTCCACAAGATGAATCCTGGGAGGCACTGTGACTCATCCAACCCACACAGGCTCTGGCACGCAGTAGGTGTTCAGCACACGGTAGGTGCTCAGCACACAGTAGGTGCTCAGCAAACCACTGCACACATTTGGGGGAATGCCATACTTCAGATAGGGAATGGCTCACCACTCCAGTATTCTTGCCTGGAGAATCCCATGCACAGAGGAGCCTGGCGGGCTACAGTCCATAGGGTCGCCAAGAGTCAGACACGACTGAGTGACTAACATGTTCACTTTCATATTTCAGAGAGTCTGGCAGGGAGAGAGTATGGTCATGGAGTTTTATAGCTGAGGTCAGTGTTGAGTTCACAGAGCCATGGAGAACACCAGAAGTTCCAAAATCTTGTCACTTTTAAAAAATTATTTTCTTTCTTTAAAAGTTTGACTGTGCTGCATAGCTTGTGGGATCTTAGTTCCCTGACCAGGGATTGAACCGGGGCCCTCAGCAGTGAGTGTGGAATCTTAACCATTGGACCACCTGGGAATTCCCATCACTATTTTATTTTTAAACTTAAATCTCCTGAATGATGCATGCTTGCTTCTGGCAGGTCAGAGCAGGGTTGTCCCAAGCTTAAAAAGGGGGTGTTCCTCTCTGGAGAGGAACCCCCACCCCTGCCTCTTGAACCTTTATGAAAAGCATTCAGGATACAAGCCCACTCTTACACAGAGCTTCCTCAGTAGACACAGTCCCACTCATTTACACACTTTGAATCCTTCAGTCCTCACTACGGCCTGTGAGGCAGGTGCTCCTGTCACCCCACTTTGGGGACCAGGAAGCTGCAACCCCGAATGGGGAGTTGCTTGCCAGGTCACATGATGTATTAGCCCCCTATCGCTGCTCTAACAAATGGCCACACACGTAGTGGCTTAAAACAACTCGGACCCAATACCTTACAGTTCCAGGGACTTCCCTGGTGGTCCAGTGGTTAAGAATCCGCCTACCAATGCAGGGGACGTGGATTCTATCCTTGGTCAGGGAACTGAGATCCCACATGCCGTCAGGCAACCAAGCCCACGCACCATAGCTAGAGAAGGCTGAGCGCCGCAACGAAGAGCACGTGTGCTGTGAGAAAGACCCAGCATGGCCAAAAATAAATAAGTAAAATAAAAATAAATGTAAAGAATACCTTACAGTTCCATAGGTCAGCCGTCTAAAATGGGTCTCACAGGCTATTAATAAAAGCAAGGATTTGGGCAAGGCATCCTTTCTGGGGCCTTCCCAGCTGGCTCTAGTGGTAAAGAACCCACTTGCCAAAGCAGGAGACATAAGAGATGCAGATTCGATCCCTGGGTTGGGAAGATCCCTTGGAGGAGGGCATGGCAACCCACTCTAGTACCCTTGCTTGGAGAATCCCCATGGACAGAGAAGTCTGGCAGGCTACAGTCAGGGTTGCATAGGGTTGCATAGAGTCGGACACAACTGAAGCGCCTGAGCACACACCCATGCATCCTTTCCAAATGCTCTAGGGGAGAATCCTTGCCTTTCCCACCTTCTAGGTGCTGCCCACATTCCTTGGCTGGTGGTCCCATCCTCCGTCCTTAAGACAACAGGGTAATGTCTTCAATCTTTCTGACTCTGACCCGCTCCCTCCCTCTTTCCCTTATAAGGACCATTGTGATGATGGGGGGTGGGGTGGGATGGGCACTGGATACTCCATGACAGTCTTCCCATCTCAAGGTCCTTAATCACACCTACAAAGTCCCTTTTGCCCTGTAAGGTTGCACATTCCTGGGAACTGGGCATTAGAACCTCACATTTTGGGAGACATTATTCTACCTGCCACGCCCAGCAAAGGAGAGATGAGGCTACCCTGAGGACAGCTGCTGGGGGCCTGTGGGGAACCCCTTGTTTGTCCAAGTCTTGGGTATTTTCTTCCTGTGGTTCTTCATTGGCCTGTGTTCTGGGGACACTGTGATCAGCTGAGGAGGCGACTTCGGTATTCATAGGCAGATAGCAGATTAAAAGATGGGCATGGGGCTCGCTCAGGGGCTCACAAGTGTGTGTGGGAGCAGTGTGCTGCTTTGCGCATGTGAGGTCCTGCCTTTGGACAGCACGGGGTCTGAAAGGTGCCAGGCACTGGGGATAGAGTGGTCCTCTGGTCCTGAATCTTAAGGAGCTCATGGTCTGGGGGTGACAGACACACAAAGGGGCCGCAGCAAGGGAGGCCAGCAGATGGGAGCTCCAGGGACCCCACAGAGGATGGTTGGGAAGACAGGAAGCTGGTTTCTGAGTTGTTGCCTTAGACCAAGTGAGAGAGAAAGAAAAGGATGTTCCTAGTACCGAGAACAGCATAAGCCAAGGCGCAGAAGCAGCCTGGGGCGTGGCCAAGGCTCGCGGAATGTGGGCCTGGATGGGAGGCTCTGTGATCCTGTGCATGAGAGCAAGCTTGCTCTGAGCACGGGGTGACAGGTCAGGTCTTGGGGCTACAGCGCCAGTCTTGTGGGTGTGAGAGGCAGTGGGGGACACGAGTGAGGGCACAGGCTCTGGAGCTAGACCACCAGCTCTGCCCCTTCCTAGCTGTGTGGCCTCAGGCAAGTTACTTGTCCACTCTGGGCTTCAGTTTTAGCATCTATATAACAGGGGTGCTAGTAACAGCTCCGTCCCATGAGTGAATGAATGGATATGTGGGGGTGCTCAGAGCAGTGCCTGGTGCAGTTCGCGCTCGAAGAGTGTCCACTACTGTGATTCCTCATCCAGGTGAGGTCAAAGAAGACCTTTTGAAGGATTTGAATGAGGGACCCACAGCCATGCACCAAGAAGGGCTGGGAACTCTTGCCTTGATGAGTGCAGTTTTCAGCCCATCGCAGAGCTCCGTCCTGCCATGTCACCCTGGGGGGCAGCTCGCGAAGCTTGGGCTCAGGGGCTCCTTGAGAGGGTTCTCGGTTCTACAGGGCCCTGAGCCTGGCTCTTGGGGCTCAGGTGGGCTGGGCGCTGTAGAAAGAGACCATGACCACGTCCCCTTATAGTGACGCCTGAGAACTGGGTGATTAGGGGGGCAGGTCGGTGGGTGAGTGGGCATCAGAGTGCTTAGATTCCACAGAGGGACACTGGGGTGGGCTTCCTGATGGACCCCGCAGAAGCAGGCTTCCAGAAAAGCCAGGACTGGAAGGGTGTGGGGAGCTCCTCTTGTGTCCAGCGGGGAGCTGAGGCCGTAGTGCCGAAGGGCTGCTCACGTGACCCTGTGTCCCTGGCTATCCCCACAGCCCCCCGCCCACCCCCCGAGCACCCCGGCGCGAGAGATGAGGCCCCGGATGCTGCCTGTGTTCTTTGGGGAGAGCATTGAGGTGAACCCGGAACCCACACCGGAGATCCGGTGAGTGGGGCTGCTGGGCTGGGTAGGGGTGGGGTAGGCGTGGGGTGGGATGGGTGGGGGGCCAGGCTGGGGGGCTCGGCAGGGTCCCCTCGCTCCAGGCAGCCCTTCTGGGTGATGCTCCCTGAGGAGGCATGGCTGTGATTTGGAGAGACTCTGCGGCCTTTGCTGTCCACACCCCCCATCTCCCCGTCCCCAGGCCCCCATTTGGCCGTTTCCACACTGACTTCACCCCCAACCTTGCTGATTGTTATTTTAAATTTGTCCCTTTATCCCCCAAGGAGCCGCTGCCCTGAAGTGTGTTAGGTGCCCTCCCATGCACAGGGTGTCTCAAGTGGCACCCGCAGCGCTTCTGAGTTAAGGTGACCAAAGGCCTTGATGCTGGGAAAGACTGAGAGCAGGAGAAGGGGGCAACAGAGGATGAGGTGGTTGGATGGCATCACCAACTCGATGGACATGAGTTTGAGCAAACTCTGGGAGATAGTGAAGGACAGGGAAGCCTGGCATGCTGCAGACCATGGGGTCACAAAGAGTCGGACACGACTGAACAACAACCTCGCCCCCTCTGGTGCTTTTCTCCAGCCATCTGCCCTCCTGAGAGGGCTTCTGGGGCTCAGGCTTCCAGAAGGTGGAGTCTGGGGTCCGTGGGTCTGGCCCCCGTATCCTTGGGATGCTCAGATGGATTTGTTCACATCACTCTAGCCTGGCCAGGGGTGTGGGACCCACTGCCTCCTGCTCCTCCAGCTCTGGATATGATCGCAGGAGACAAACGGGTCCACTTTAAAGAATTTTATGCCTGAAAAGTCCTCCTTTTTAGTTTTTATTATCAGAGGCCCCAGAGGGTGGTTGCAGGCTGCCTGGGCTCTTGGGAGTCTGCTTCCCTCCCCCCATGGATTACCTGTGGGATCCAGTGGGGAAGGAGACAGGTGAAGCCCCTGCTCCCCACAACTTTACCTTCCAGTGTGATGATCTGGGAGCAGAGCTGGGGGATGCTGAGCAGTTGGCCACTCATAAGGGGGTCACCCCTGGAGGAGGGCATGGCAACCCACTCCAGTACTCTTGCCTGGAGAATCCCATGGACAGAGGACCCTGGCAGGCTACAGTCTATGGGGTCGCAAAGAGTCAGACACGACCGGGCGACTAAGCTCAGGGCAGCGCAAGGGGCTCACTCACCTAGAGGAGCCAATGCTACTCTGGGGGAACTTATTTTGATAAAATTTCAAACGTAAAGAAAGTTGCAGGAAGAGTATAGGGGACCCCGGTTGAACTGATTCCTTGCTGTTTCCATATTGCCCCGTCGGCTTGAATATCCATATGCTCTCACTCATTCTACATAAACAAAATATTTTTTCTGACCTGTTTGAGAGGAGGATGACGACATCCTGACCTCGAACCTCTAAATAACTCCAGCCGGTGTCCTTCCTGAGAACAGGGACATCCTCTCACATAATGACGGTCTGCTTGCCAAAATCGGATCAGCTAAAGCCAAAAACACGACCACTGCCTAGTCCAATTCCGCCCATTGTCCCCAAATGTCCTTTTATGGCCTATTTTTAATCCCAGTCCAGGATCCCACTAGGGGCATGTGTGAAATATATAGTTGTCCAGTTTCTTGAGTCTCCTCCGAGTCGGCAGGGTCCCTTCTTTGTCCTTTTGACCTTGACATTTTGCAAGCAGCCTCCAGGCTGCTCCATGTTCACCTTGCCCTCTGATCGTGACCTGACTGTCCGGCCCTGAGCTCACCCCTGTCCTCCCCCCCACTAGCTGCAATTCTGAGGTCAAGTATGCATCGGAGAAGCACTTCCGGGACAAGGTCTTCTACGTGCCGGTGCCGACGGTCACGGCCTACAGCGAGACGATTGTGGCCACGCCCAACTGCACTTGGCGCAACTACCGCAGCCAGCTGACCCTGGAGCCGCGACCCCGCGCCCTGCGCTTCCGCAGCACCACCATCATCTTCCCCAAGTGTGCCAGCAACTCCTTCCGCACCACCCTGCACCTCAGCCTGGGCCGGCCCCGCTGCTGGTTCACAGCCAGCGTGCAGCTGCAGCTGTGCCCGCGCCCCGGGCCCGGCCTCCTGGGCCCCGCGCCCCTCTGACCCGCAGCCCGGCCCCGGTGGCGGTGGCGTCGCGGCGAACCAGGGCCATCCCTGGGGCGGCCGGAGGATGGACTCTGCTATTGGGAGGGACCCTGGGATGTGTCTTACCCCGGCCGCTGGGGCTCACCCAATAAACACATCTATTTTATCAGCACCTATGTGGGGAGGCAGCTTGGGCCTGGCTCTCGGAGGAGCAGGGGGTGGGGGCAGGTGGATAGGCAGCGATGGAGAGAAGAAGGCACGTGTCCTTGGCTGCCCCTGAGGTGGGGACACCCCGAGCATCGGCAGGATGGAGGCATCCCAGCCTTGGCCGCACGGGAGGGAAGAAGGGGGCCATTCAGACACCCAGTGGCCCTGGAGGAGACTGTTTCCAAAACGAGCCTTTCAAATGCATGCAGCTTAATGCCCAGAGCCGTAGCCCGGCAACCTCCGGCGGATAGTGGGCCAGGAGACTGGGTGAAAGCTGGACGCCAATGCCAGGGCCAGAGTGGGCTGTGTCTGGGGAGCCGCCAGGAGGAGCCCTGCCCACACTGTCCCGGTTGCCCGTGCCCCAGGGCAGGGGATGGAGGGCCCAGCCTGTCTGCACCGCAGCCTTTCAGCGCCGTGTCCAGAGCCTCACCCACAGGGCAGCCTGCTAACTTCTGTCCGCCGACGCCTTCAGGACCAGGACTTGGGAACATCAGAGCCCTGGAGCCAGGTGCCAAGGGGAGGCGTCTAAGCTCTTGGAAATGACCACCACCACCTGCCAGCCGTCAGCTTAAAGAGATTCTGTGGGGCCCGGCGCCCTTGCGCAGGCCTTCCCCTCCTACTGTGATGACTCAGCAATGGCCGGTGCTGTAGGGCTCACGGCACACATGCAAGGTCAGGGAGGAAGACGTGAGACCCCCATGCTCCCTGGGAAGAGCCAGGACACGTGGGGACCGGGGCCACGACCTGGGGCTGCTCGGCACCAGTGACCCAAAAGCCGCCCAAAGTGGCCACAGAGATGCCCTCAGATTGGACCCTTAGGTGGGGGTTACCCCGACATTCCCCTGGCTTCCCCCCTAAGATGGGGCTTTAGTTCCCTCGCTGGGGAGAAGGGCAACTTGGAGCTCACGTTCAGGAGAGGCAAGGTGATTGATGTATTTTTATATAACTACACAGACTGTGCGTGGTCTCTCCACAAAGATGCTTTCTGATTAACAAAGAAATAACTTAAGAAACAACTGATTATCTTAATAAAATGTGCAAACTCAAACAGGTTCCCTCTTCCGTGCTTCTAAGACCTTTGGATGCCCCAGGAGGGGGTGGTATTCACAGGCCCATGGTCCCTCCCGGCTGCTCACAGGGGACAGGAAGACAGTCGGAAGGGTCAGAGCCCTGTGCTAGCACCCCCTTCCCCATAGACAGCTTCAGGGTGCACCAGCTCCACCTAGGAGCTAGGAAATTAATGCAGAGGGCCAGGCCCCATGCTGGGACTTGGTTTGGGGGTGATTCCAAAGAAAGCCCCGGCAATCTGAATATTTGATGCTCCCATGCTTTGCCAGCCTGTATGCCAGCCCTCAACACTCACAGACCCCCAGAGTCCATTGTATCCCTGGAGGAGGGCCATGCTGCCTCTGCAGGGCAGGTCTTGACCATGTTACATCTTCTCCCCATCTGGCCCATGTCCTTGGGGGGGCCTCTGGGACCCCAGATTGTAAACGAGGAGGGCATTCAGCAGCCTTAGGATAGTGTCCTCTTTTGAGTAGCAGGGTGCTGGTGTCTTTGCAATGGGCTTCCCTAGTGGCTCAGGGGTAAAGAATTCACCTGCAATGCAGGAGACCTGGGTTTGATCCCTGGGTTGGGAAGATCCCATGGAAAAGGAAATGGCAACCCACTCCAGTATTCTTGCCTGGAGAATCCCATGGACAGAGGAGCCTGGTGGGCTACAGTCCATGGGGTCACAAAGAGTCGGACACGATGGAAGTGATTGAGCACGTACGCTTGGTGTCTTTGCAGGGGCTCCGGCCTTGATGGAGGATGGTCTCTGACAAGGAGTGGGGGCGGTGAGGCAGGAAGGCAGGGCCAAGGGGCAAGTTCATGTCACCCAGAGAAAGAACCTTGAGGCCTCGGCTGCTTGGGGAGAACAAACGGGGCACAAACACAGCGCTGGGGCTTTGTGCGGACACGCACGCGTGCTGGGGTCGCATCACTCGCACCAGGCAAATTCAACTGAGTTTACTTTCCAGTCACAACTCTGATCTCCCCACTTGGAAGGAAAAATGGGTTGGGGTTCGTGACGCGTGCAATTATGGTGCCAACAAACCTGGTGACCTTGGAGATGTCCCAGGGGTCGCCGTTCAAGAAACAACTTCCGGGGTGTGTAGTTAGCTGATGGCTTCCAGTCAGAGAGTGCAGGGATGGGACCCCTCCGATGGGCGTCTTGGCTCCTGGTTGACCGAGGCTGGATCCCTGCCGGGTCCTGCTTCCTGCCATTGTCTTTCACAGGTGTCACCCTTGATAGGCCTCATCCCCCCGCCCCAACCATCTCAGTACCTCCCCCAGGACCTGGGTAGTACTTGTGCTTCTGAGAATCAAGCAAGACCATCTCCTTGGACCATGCAAACAGCTTCCATGTTCCTTGATGACCTTGGAACTCCAGCCTACTTTTCCTTGTATGGCAGGGGTTCCAAGAGGCCCACCCTGTGGGGAGGAGTAAGAGATGTGCAAGGGTTGCAGCCCTAAGACCCTCAAGCACACTCCGATTTTCCTCTGGAGAAGCCGTGTGTCCTAGCAGAACCCAGAGGACTTGGAGGCCAGCAGAAAGTGGTGCCCGTTTCATCTGGGAACTGTCCCAACCCTTGGGATTACTACCCCCAAAATAGAGCCTGGAGGTCAGTGACCCCACTACCGAGGCTCAGGGTTCCGCCTGCAGAAGGCGCTCGGTCTTCTGTCCCCCGCTCAGCGCTCCCCAGATCCAGATGCACTGGACAAGCCCTTGTGGGGGGCAGAGGCCGCTCACTAAGCCCCCTGGGAGGGGAAGACTGACATGGGAAGGGCACGGTGGCTGGAAAGTCTCCTGCTTTACTTCTCTGAGCACCTGCAAAATGGGACATGATTTCACCTTCCTGGCTGCTGGGACAGTGAGAGTCCATGCTGGTAAAGCTTTGGCTGCAATTGAATCAAGCTGGGACCATCCTAGGGGCGGGTCAGGGCGTCCATCTCTCACGAAGCCGCAGAAACACTTCCCAGGTTGGAGGACCAGCTCTGGCCCCCACACACCCATCCCGACCCCCTTCGCTCGGCTTCTTCTGCGGTCACCCCAGCCAGTCTCTGGGTTCATCACACTCACAGGCCTCAAATCCAACTCGGCAGCCCCTGCCCACCTACAAATAGGTGCCCTGTCGGCATCATCCCCGCCCGCCCTTCGTGATGCTGCCAACAGCGGCCCTGGCAGCTGGCATGTACATGGACCACCTTCTCTGTCTGCAGACTGCCTGACCCTGCTGTCAGCACTTTTTTGCATTTAATCTTTCCAAGGAGCCTGTGAGGTAGCTGGTGAGACATTCTAATGAGGAAGTGGGACCTGGCCAAACTCCAGAGGGGTGAGATGGACAGACAGCCTGTTGTGTGACTGCCACAGCTGACCCTTCCCCGGCTTCCCGGAGAAGGCATAAAGACAGACACATCTCCTTCGACGGCCCTCCTTGTCCTAAGGGCTCCCTCCCACCAGCCACCAGCGATCAAGTCAGTCCCACACACTCCTGGTAGTATGCAAATGATCACTCATTGTCCCTGGACCACCTGGAGTTTTCCTTCCCTTCTCTCTCCTTTCCTCATAAACCCATTTATGTCTTTTCTCCTGGCCTCACCCTACTGACTCCTGCTCAGATGGGTAAACTGTGTCTCTACAGAACTACCCAGCCCATCTCTGAGTTACTCCTCCCAGCAATATCATTATCCCATTTTACAGATGGGGAAACCAAGGCACAGAGGGTTCAAATGGCTTGGCCAGGGTCACACAGCCATTAAGCGGCAGCTGGCCCCATGGTCTGTCCTTACTCGCAGGCTATACCACCTCCCTTTTGCCTACCTCGTAAGTGGCCTGGCCCCTTGATGGGGGCCCTTCCTGAGGCAGTGGGTCTCTGCCCTGGCCCCACACTGGTCTCCTGGCCTATTTTCCCCTCAGCACCCAGTAGCTTCACAAGCCAATGAGCTCCAATTTCAGAAAACCAGCCCATCATCTTACAGGGCGTTGCTTGTTCTGTCTCAGAAATTCCAGGGCCCCCGCACTATGTCCACCCACTCTGGCCTCCTGAATGCCCGACAGGGTCTCACCTCCCACCCTTTGCCCACGCAGGTTCCTCCCACTCAGCATATCCCTTCCCCAAGAACCACCACCTCCAGGAAGCCACCCTGATTGTTCCAGGTCAGTTGTGACAGTGTCTGAGTCACCTGGGCCCAGAAAGGCTTGTCCTGAGCCAACCCGAGGGCCCTGGGGACCAGCCCATTCCTGCCCTCCCTGTGGACGGCAGCTCTTCAGGCCAGCGGGGGCTGCGCCTTCCTCTGAAGAGCTGTCTGTGGCCCTACTGGAGACCTCCTGGCCGTAAGGAACTGAAGGGATCAGGTTCTAGCTCCAACCTTGGGAACCACCCCCGCCATCAGGAGGGCTGCAATGCATCTGCATCAGGAATATCTGGGCTGCTGGATGAATACAGATTCCCAGGCCCCAACGTGAACCAGAGAATCATATATACCCGCCAGGCGGAGCCCAGGAATCTGGATTCTAACCAACGCCGCACGAAGACACAGGGACACTAGCCGACAACCGTCCCCCACTTTACAAACCACGTTCTCATTTCCCGCTGAATCTGATCCTCAAGGGTCAGTTCAGCTCAACAGTCAACAGGGGGCTTGGTCAACAACAGTCAGGAAGGGAAAAGCAAGAGCCTTGCTCTCCAGGGGTTCTGTCCAGTAGCTTGCGGTATGTTAGCAGAAACCCAGGAGAGAGAAGATGGGGAGAGATAATGGGTTTTAGAGGAAGGAATGACCTAGCTGGGTTTTGGAGTGTGTGTAAATGTTTTCCAGGGAAATAGGGGTCAGGGAACAGCACGAAAGTGTTAGTTGCTCAGTCGTGTCTGACTCTTTGTGACCCCATGGACTGTAGCCCGCCAGGCTCCTCCATCCATGGGATTCTTCAGGCAAGATTACTGGAGTGGGTTCCCATACCCTCCTCCAGGGGATCTTCCCAACCCAGGGATCAAACCCGGGTCTTCTGCACTGTAGGCAGACTCTACCAGGGAATTAATGCGCACAGCATTGGGCTCCATTTTAAGATGGACCAGTAAGATAACTGAACCAGAAGGGAGTCCGGTGAACCCTTTGGGGGCTGAGGACTGGCTGGGTGAGACTGGAAGAGAGGGCGGACCCTCTGTAGGCACCAGGAGGACCTCAGTTCTCCCTGTGCCCTGCCAATATTCCGGTGTGGGGTCTGTGTACCGGCCCTCAGAGAGGGCAGAGGCACCGAGTTGTGTCAGTTCTGAGGTCCTGGAGACAGAGGGCTGGCAGAGATGACCCTGTGGGCTGACACCTGTGTTACCACCCCCCACCCCCCACCTCTATATCACCCTGGCCTGACTACAGCTGAGGGAGGAGGCATGGGATCCTGGGTGACACCAGCATGCCTGGCTAATCCCTGGTGGCTGGTGTGGCCAGCACAACCTGACCCACCCTGAATTCCAGGTGGGGGCTGGCCTGCACCCCAGGCAGAGGGAGGCCGGCCGAGGACAAGACCCTTTGGTGGCCCAACACTGCCACCTGCCTGTCAGCATCAGTACTGCAGCCCAGGTGCCAGGCTGCTCCCTGTGGGGCTCAAGCCCTCTGCCCACTCCCTTCACGGCAAAGGTTCGCAGGGTAAACTTGGAGCGTCACCGAGGCTGGGCAGAGTCCCCTGGGGACGCAGAGCTCCCCCCGCCCCACGCACCGGTCTACACCCTGCGGAGATGGGGGTGCTGGGTTGACCACCAGGTTAAAGGTGGGGCTGGGGATGGCAACTTCTCCCTACAGTGGCCCTGGTTCTCTCCTCCTCTGCCCCCCACCCTGAACCCCAATCCCGCATGCATGTCCGCTGCAAAGAACTTCAGCCTCTCTGAAGCGCTGGCTCCGCTCCTGAAGGAACATGGCAGGCGTGAGAGCACACAGCCCTTGAGACCCGTTTTACTAAAACCGCAAGTCGCCAATTGGCAGATGTCTGAAGACTCGAGCTGGGAGGCTGTTCCCTCTTCTGCCTCATATGCAAAGCCAAGGATCTGTCTGTTTTCTAACAAGGCGTAGGTGGAATAATTTTAATTTTTTAAAATACTTTTATTTTTTATTTATTTTATTTATTTATTTGGCTGTGTTGCGTCTTAGTTGGGGCACATGGCAGGCACAGCTGCCCCACAGCATGTGGGATCTTAGTTCCCCAACCAGGGATCGAACCCATGCCCCCTGTGCTACAAGGCGTATTCTTAACCACTGGACCACCAGCCAAGTCCCAGAACAATAACTTTTTAAGGTATTTAACAGTTCAGGGGTGATGATGGCCATCTTGGACACCGTCAGCATGGGTGTGAATTTCCAATACCCTCCTTGTGGATGAAAATTCAATACTCCCACCATGGGTGTGATGGTTCAGTGTCTGCACACTGACATCCCTACTGTTAGTATAAATACTCACCTGCAGAGGAGCCAACTCACTGGAAAAGACCCTGATGCTGGGAAAGACTGAAGGCAGGAGGAGAAGGGGACGACAGAGGATGAAATGGTTGGATGGCATCCCTGACACAATGGACATAAGTTTGCTCCGGGAGATAGTGAAGGACAGGGAAGCCTGGCTTGCTGCAGCCCGTGGGGTTGCAAAGAGTTGGACACGACTGAGCAATTAACCAACATTCACCTGCAGATGGGATGAGTCTGGTGAGTCCGGGGACGTGCCCTCGTCCCCCGCAGGGCTACACTCCCACCGTCCCATTCTGTGTTGCCCACCCTCCAGGCTGCGGGTCCGAGATAGATAGAGAAGAGCCTCTGTAACTCGAGTATAATTTGCTTTTTAATGAGAAGAACATGTGTAAATGACAGGACGCCACCGCTGTGCGCAGATGGCGGTCACAGAATACCCATCAAATTCATTCTGCCCAAGGAAGGGAGGAAGGAAGGACGCAGGGGGGAGCTCGGGGGCCAGCAGCCCCCACCCCACCTTGGTCCTGCAGACGATGGGGTCACCGACTGTCAGCCTGCGCACGCCTCTTGAACGGTAAGCAGGGATCGAAAGCACAGCAGCAATAATACTGGGTAAGTCCTTCCTTGCTTAAAACATCTGAATTAATTCATTGAAGGTATCAAAAATATACCCTGTAAACCAATATATCATTTACACCTGCCTTTCCTTCCCGCCGCTGCGGCAATGCTGCGTGAACAAAACAGTCCAGTTCCTTGGAGCAGCCGCTCGCCCCAGGCCGCACCTGGCCCTGCCGCTCGCCCGCCTGGCCTGACTCAGTTTCCCACGGTCTCATCGCCTGGGGCTGGGGCAGCCCCTGGGGCCCGGGGACAAGAGTGCTGGGGCCTGGACAGGGCCCGTGTCCGTCTGTCCAGAGTGCTAAGCGGGAGGGGGGTGGGGGGCGGACGGGGCTGGGGGTGCGGGGGCTGCGAGCTCAGTTTAGACTTTGGTTCCAAATGCGTTAAGGGGGGAGGCAGTGGCGTGGGAGGTGGGTGGTCGTCCTGCTTTGGGTCCCTGGCCGCCCCGGCTGTACGCGTGTGGCCGCCACACACGCCTGCCGCGCCCCCTGCCCGGCCCGGCCCCTCCCGAGCACCAGGTAAACATCCCCTGAGTAAGGTCACTGCGCGGGCCAGCCGGGGCGGGAGTCGTAGTTAAGGCTTTAGACAGGCAAGGATGCCGGCTCTGGACGGACGGACGGACGGACGGACGGACGGGCGCACAGGCAGACTCAGGGGCTCCTTCCTCGGTGCGGGGAGTCGGCGGCCGCCCGCTCCTCGCCCCGCTGCTCCGGCTGCTCGCCGCCCCCTCCCCGCTCTGACCGTCACTCGCTGTCGGACAGCGTCTCGTACTGCGAGCAGAGCAGCGGCTTGGGCTCCTCGTCCCAGGCGTGGTGGGGGCCGGCCAGGGGCCCGCTGCCCGCGGGGAGGCCGGGCGGGGGCGGGGAGGCCATGACCCCCGCCTGTAGCCGCATGATCAGGGGGTTGTAGGGGAATGGGGTGGACCCTGCCGGAGAGACCGGGAGAGAGACACGGTGAGCCAGGCGGTCCCCGCGGGCCCCACACACCTGCCAGCCTGGGGCCTTGCTTTCCTGCCTCCGCTGCCCTTCTGTCTCCTGAAGGTTCTCAAGTTGCCCACCCGGGCTCCTCGCCACCACTCCCACCCCATCCATGCCCGGCAGTCTGTCTTCCAGCCCTGCAGGAGCCTCCTCACTGCTCCTGCCCTTGTCCCCGGGGCCTGTTCTGCAGCCAAGGGATATCCCGAACCTCCCCCAGGGACTTCTTGGCACTCACAGAGAAATCGGGGGTGGGGGGCTCCCTTGCAGCCCCCCTGCAAACCTATAGGACTGGTCCCTGCCCACGAGCCTCGCTCTTCACTTCCAGAATCCTTCATCCTCCCTAACTGCGCCCTTGCCCTCCAGCTGGGCCCTTACAGGGAGTGTCCTGACCGTGTGTGAGCCTGAGTTTAGCTGGGCAGGGCCCTGGGTGGTCTTCTCAGAACAGGCCTGACCACACGCTCCGCACACAGTAGGTGCTTGAGTAGCCGGCCTGGCCCCCTTGCCCGGCCTCGGCGCCCACCTGCGGATGAGGGCCGGTCCTCCCACACGCGGTTGGTGAGCGGAGTCCGGCGGTTGCAGTCTCCCTCCGAGTGCACCGAGGAGACGGAGGGTGGCCGGTCCCCAGATGCCAGGCCCGGGGCTGGGGACTTGGCTTTTCGGCTGCTGGGTCTGCCGGAGACTTTGGCCTTTCCACCGCCACCTGCAGGGGGACACAGGGAAGGGGCCACGTTGGACTGTGAGGACAGCTCTTGTGCTATGGGGATTTGGGGATGGGTGAGGCCCTGACCCCCTGCTTCCTGGGCCCCTCAGGGAGGGAGAACAGCAGCTCAGGCCCCTAGGAAGCCAAAGAGGTCAACCAGATATCCAGACCCAGTCATGCACCTGGACGTGCAGGGGAAAGTTTCTACTAGGGCAGTGGGTAGAATTATGTGCAAAGCCCCCTCAGGCTGCCCCAAGGCCCATCTACCCACTATGGGCTAATACTACAAGCACAAAGCCTCAGGCCTCTGGCTGGACCCTGACCACAGCCCCAGGATTATGCTGGGGCCTGGCGGGCTGCAGGCCCTCTGCAGAGAAGCTGGGAGCCCTGAGGCCAGGCCTGGGTTCGCGTTATGTCTAGAAACTTCCTGGGGCCACAGTGTCCAGGTTAGAAAAATGGCTCAAGCACTCTCCTTGCCCAGCCCTTGCTCTGATATGTGGAGTGTTGATTAGGGACCCAGGTCCGAGGGCGAGCTGGCCCGTGTGGTTTCCCTAACTCATCTGATCTCCTCCCCATCAGGCCCGAGGGCCAGCCGTGGACACGCATGGTGGCCGCCGCAGGCACAGAGCCTACCAACCTGGCTGCCCATGAGCCCAGGGGTCCCCTCGATCCACACAGAGAAGGTAAGGACCTCACTCCAGCCCGACTGCCCCCAAGGAGACATAAGAGGGGCCAGGACGCGGGCCTCTGGGGACCCGTGTCCGGCAGGGTTCAAGGAAGGCGGGGCAGGGCTCGGGCAGCGGCGTGAGTGGTTTTAGAAAAGCGGCAGCTCCTTCGTGCCCAGTGGGCAAGGGCGGACCCGGGGCAACTCGGACACCTGGGGGTGCCCGCCCGGCTTGGGGTTAGCCAACTCCAGGACCATGTCAAACACGAACAAAAAAATCAAGTCACAAGCTCCAAAGCTGGGGGTGGGGGGGCGGGAGGCGGGGTGGCGTTGGTCAGAGGAACGTGGAGGAGGAGGAAGAGGAGGAGACGGCGGCGGGAGGATTAATGACACCGGGGTGGGGACAGACGGGGCGGGCGGGGCTGGAGGGCCGAGGCGGGAGGAGGCCTGCAGACCTGGCGAGGTGAGTGCGTGTTCGCTCCGTCCGTCAGCAGCGGTTATGGGCATAGCAGCAGCGGGCAGGCTGGCACTGGCATTCAGAGGGTTAAAAGCATTGGCGCTGAGCGGGTGCTCTTCCCACTGATCATATTTACCCATGAGCGCCTTTCTAATAATAGCCTCCAGCCCCATGTTGGTGCTGGCATGTTCCTGCACCGCCTGGCTTCTGCAGGTCATGAGGCCTGGGAGAGAGACACACACAGGGGGGCCGGGGGGGCCAGGGGGGAGGGGGAGAGAAGCACAGAGGGGGAGAGGGAGGAGAAGAGAGAATACACAGTGAGCACATTTCGCAAAGCCACCGTTCTCGTTTCCCTGTCTGCCCCGCCCGCCCTGGTGTTCCCTGCAGGGCGATGGGGCGGGAGCCTGCCTCTGACTCTCGGGGATTCCCGGTGCGGTGTGGGTGAGGGGGGAGAGGTGGGCTCTGGGGCAGCTACAAGCTCATCACCCCCCACCAAGCCTCACTTCTACTCTGCCCTCTGGGGAAGCGGAAGCCCCTGCTGGCTCCCTAACCCCAGCTGGGGCTGCGTCATTAATTACAATCCAAGTGGCCTTAAAAACAGGGAGTGGGGTGGAGGGTGGGATCAGAGGTCCCTTTATTGAGGGGAAAGGGCTGCGGGGAAACTAAGTCCAGCCTGAGCGCAGTGCTGGGCGTGGGGGAGTCCTTCCTTGGTTCCCAGGGTATGCTGGGGAGAGGGACGGGGGGGAAGGTGACCAGACAGTCCTCCAGCCGCCCCAACCTGGGAGCCCCCTGCCCCCCCGCAGCTGGGCCTAACTCTCCTCCCAAGCCTTCTCCCCGCCCAGGGAGCCACGAGGAGAAAGAGGTGCAGAGACGGACGGTGAGGGAGGGTCGCAGCCATGCAGTTACGGTGCGTGCAGGGGTCAGGGCAGAGCTGGAGACAGTGGCCTGGCCGTGCCCGCCCGGCCACCCCAGCCCACAGTGGTCCGATCGACAGTTGCCCCCCACGAATCCTTCCAGACACCCACTGCGAAGTCAAGCCCGTTACTCCTCTTTTTCTGTTTACCAAGTTTCCTGACCCTCTCGTGTTTCCTTGTGAACCATCCCAGGGACTTTTTGCAAACCCCGGGGAATGTGCCTCTTTGGGGCATTTTTTTGTTGTTGTTAAACCAGACTCTGCTTTCAAAAACTGCCGACAAAGCTCTCTGCCTGCCACCAGGCAAAATTTTTCATGAATTTTAAAACTTCTGCTCAGAGCCAACTGTATGATTAGCAAGTCTGGCTGACCCCTGACTCATCTGTAAACTGGACTGCTGACTTCGTGACACGGCAGCTTCTAAAATCACATTTCCAAAGCAACTATCTGCTGTCTACGTTTTCTTTTTCTTTTCTTCCTTTTACTTTCAAACTCATTCACAGCCACAAGACCCCTTGACTTTTTTTTTAAGCTGGGTCTTGGCCATGTTTCATCAGCACTTCAAATAAAAAAGCCATGTCCACCAAGAAAAAGGAAATTTTCCAACAGGGGTGATGGATGGGTAGAGGAGCAGAGAAAGCATTTATGATCCTACAAACTAAACCACTGGGAAGTGGAAAAAATGTGAGGGATACTGGTCATGATGGTTACTCGGCAGGTTAGCATCCCACGATCACAGATGAGCCTGACACCAAGGTCACGGATACGTGGTCTGACTGGTGCTTAGTCAGGAAGCCGACCACCGCCAGTCCTGAAGCAGGAGCTAAAGCAGCAGAGACTGGGGTCTGGGGGAAATTCCTTTGTTTGGATTAAACTGCTTCGGAAAAAAAAGTTGAATCTAATTTATATACAAGTTTTCACATAAATCTTGGTTGTTGCACATGAGTTTCTACATACACATGCACCTGCATGTCTCAGCGTCTTGGTCAAGGTTTGGAACATTCTGAAAACATCCATTTCTGACCATCTTGTTGTTTTGACCAAACTGCCTCCTCCCTGTTGCCTAAGGCTCAGCATTGAGAGGCCCCGTGGCCCCCTGGTAAAATCCAATAGTTGTCTTTTGCTCACCTCGTTCCTCGAGCTGTGATGGCCCCCAGAGAAGGTCATTGTGACCCCCTGTGTCCCTCCCGAAGATGCTCCCACTCTGGCAGAGGGTCAGCCCCATCTGCTCTGGGCTCAGTCGTTTCATACCAGACACAAGGCCCTTCCCCAAGGCCCCACCCAGTCCTACAGAGGCAGCAGAAATGCACAGTGTGGCCCCTACTGGAGGCTGGGGGATTCAACCCCAAGGGCCTCCAACACCTCATAGAAGGCTTAAGTTTCAGCTTAAA
Organism: Muntiacus reevesi; assembly: GCF_963930625.1. Lineage (NCBI taxonomy): Eukaryota > Metazoa > Chordata > Mammalia > Artiodactyla > Cervidae > Muntiacus > Muntiacus reevesi. The sequence continues at coordinate 21,963,246 of NC_089261.1, forward strand.
AACACATGTGGGTTTTACACTCCACTCAGAACATATCTGCAGTGTTCCCCTAGCCTTCTGGCTGGTATTTTCAAGTAAAACTGATGCTCTATCTATATAAAATGCCCACCTGGGCCCCGAAGGCAGCCTGTATGCACACAGGCTCACTCTCCATCCACAGACTCGAGTCTCCATCTGAGACCCCAACAGACAAGCCGGGTAAGTTTCTGGACAGTTGTGTGTGATTCTAACACTGTCCTAAATGCACCAGGAGACCTTGAAATTGAACTCCAAATAGAAACTCGTTGCAGACCTCCCCCCTCCCCTGCCTCCGGCCTTTTATGTGCATCTGTATCCCCACCGCAAGGTTTGTTTAGACCAGAGGAGGGGACGCACTTGAACGGAGAAAGGCCCCTTGTCACCACAGTTATAGCTGGTGTGGGGCCCAGAGACTTCCATGACCTCATCCCTGAGTCTCCCCCTGGGTCCAGACACCCAGTGTGACCTCCCCAGGGCGCACAGTGACGGGGGTGGGGTGGGAGGACAGGCACAGGTCTGGCGGTCCCCAGGATGGATGGTTACCTGCTCCGGTGATGGCCGGCATGTTGAAGATCTCCGTCCCCGGCTGGCCGATATCTGGAGGGAGACAATAAGGAGGGTAAGGGCGACGGGCCCACAGATCCTGGAAATCATCTGCCCCGTCCCCCTCACCCCACATCCCAACCACCTGCCCCGCTCCCATCTGGTCTAGGCAAGGTGCGCCAGCTGGGAGCTTGTGCAACGTGGCAGGGATAGTCTCGGTCTATGGGATTCTCCTGGCAACAATACTAGAGTGGGTTGCCATGCCTTCCTCCAAGGGATCTTCCCGACCCAGGGATCGAACTTGTGTCTGTTGATATCTACCTGCATTGGCAGGTGGATTCTTTACCACTAGCACCATCTGGGGCAGCATTTGAGAGTCTGTATTTCTCTCTGTATTATGTATGGCAGCCTGTCATACATAACACCGCGCTTGGCTATGTCTCCAGTCTTGGAAGCTTGACTACCCTGTGTGTGTACGCTAAGTTGCTCAGTCATGTCTGACTCTTTGCGACCTCATGGCCTGTAGCTCTTCAGGCTCCTCTGTCCATGGGATTCTCCTACAAATGGACCCTGAGGGCTTGTGTGGAGGTTCTAGCACAGCTAGAGGGGAGCACAGAGCTACTGATACACCCTTGACCAAAGAGGGGGAAGGCCATCCTCTTCAACTGAGCGCACAGCTCTGGGAGGCACACGCATGGAGCAGTGCGGGAGGAAGGGGCCACCCGCCAGCCAGCCAGGTCAGCCGAATCAACGCTGGTGATCAATGGGGTGACAGAGGTCACAGCCAGATGGCCTTGACATCTGAGATTTTGCATTCTGAGTCAGCTCTCGGGGACTGCTCACCTGCTGGCCGGTGCATGGCACTTGACAAGGTTCTGGATTTAACAGCCTGGGCCAGGGACTGTCTGTAGGGTTTTAACACCAGCCCCAGAAAGAGAAAAGGCTCTGCAAGGCCCTTGAGCTCCCCCCAACTAAAGAGCTCTTTGAGGCTGAAGATGTGAGGACCCTTCATTCATTGCTTTACCGGCTCATAGGTTCTCTTAAGCATCTGTGACGGGCCAAGCGCTATGCTAATAGAGGTGGGGAGCTGAGCTAGGACTGACATCCAGGAACCACATAAATAGAGAAAAATCACAAATGTGAGGAACACTGTGAATGGGAGACACACGGAGTCCTGTATGAGCATGACTCCAATCTCTGGAGCCCAGCGTGAACTGGCCCATTCATGCAAATATTCCCCAAGAACTCCCTGTATGCTGAAAATCATCCTGGGCACAGCATTCTGTGCCACCAGATACCTACAGTAAAGAGAGACCACCCCAGGCTCCTTGAACACGAGGTGATGGGCCAGTGGGAGAGGTGGTCGGCAGGTCCACCCGGCCAAGCTGGCCCCCAGCCCCACCCCCGTCACCCCGCTCCTGGGGAGGGGTAGGCCTCTTACTGTATTCTGGCTCGTTCCGGTTGTGGGTGTTCAGCTTCTTATTGATCTCCTGTTTCTTAGATTTGACCATGGCCGAGTTGCTCTCGGTCAGCTTGCTGAAGAATGCTGGCGGCTGGCTGGTGTTGCCTGGAGATTTGGAGCCCATCCTGCTGTGAGGATCAGACACCCCAGGTCAGTTCACTTGGGGCTGTTTGCACACCCTTGATGACAGGGTGCTCACCACCTGAGCCGCCTTAGAAATTCAGAATGATGCTTCTCCCACCCCCAAACCTGCTTCCTTGGTCTCTTAGGGACCATGTCTCCTGAAATCCCCCATCCATGGGCTCAGGGTATCTCTGGAGAGCCTCAGCTGCCCTGGTGGGCCATACCTGTCTGCCTGCCACAGCCAGACGCCCAGAAAAGGGCTTGGGGAACCAAAATGGGCTCAGATCACACCTTCCCCTGAGATCAGGGGGCTTTTTTCTCTGCCTCCATCCCTGGGCCCCAGCTTGGTCCAACACATTTAATTATTTAAATCTCAGATCCTCAAATGTCGGCAACAGGGGCCCAGCCTGAGCTGACAGACCCCAGCCCAAGACTCTGGAAGTTGCCATGGAGGTCTCCCAAGTTTCGACCTTGTTTAGTAGGTCTGAGGTCCTCAGTTGCACCCCGAAGCCCTTGTCAAGCCCCCAACTGCACAGCAGTGGACCGAGGCCACAGGTGGGCAAGGGCCGTATTCCTGAGCACCCGGGGAAGGGGAGGGGCCGCCAAGAAGATACCTGGGCTCCATCTGCTCCCCGTCCCGGTACAGCAGTGGGTACATGGTGCCCCGAGGATGCCCGGGCTCCACCATACCCTCCGGCGGGGACACAGGTTCAATACCATCCTCGCTGCTGCCCAGGGCTGACGTCTTGCTTGGCTCTGGAGACCTGGGTGGAGAGAGGGTCCCAGCAGTGGTCAGAGCTCTGAGCTCTCTCTCTCGAAGCGGGTGCACCCCTCCCTCCACTCCCCTGCCAAGCCCTGCCTCACTCTAAACCAGCGCTTAGCACCCTTTATTTTCCTGTAAAGGGTCAGATAGTAAATATTTCAGGAGTGATGGGCCAACTGTGGTCTTGGCTGTGCTCTTCTTTGTTTAAAAAGAATAACCCTTTAAAAATGTATAACCGTCTTCAGCTCACAGACTGTGCAAGAACAGGCTATGGGCGGGATCTGGCCCCCGTGGGTGGCACTTTGTTGAACCTCTGGTGCACCCCCATGCCAGGGACCCCAGTATTCCTCCAAAGACATCCGGCCATCTCCTTTCCTCTGTGCGCCACCCGGAGTGGCTCCCTCATCCTAGTGGAGGGCCCTCAGGGGGGCCCTCCCCTCTTCCCTCCTCTCTGACCGGGGGCCCCTAGGGGTAACCAGGAGTGCAAAGTGCATGTGTGCCTGATAGGAGGCTGCTCTCACATCACACAGCTCTGCTTCGAATCCCAGCTCCTCCACTTACTGGCTGTGTCCCTGTGGGCAAGTGAGCTCACTGTTCCATGCCTCAGTTTCTTCATCTGTGAAATGGGGTAACTAACACTGCCTACACTTCCTGAGGCTGTGGTGAGGATCCTGGTTGATGTGTGTGAAGGGTTTAGCTCAGTGCCGGGAATCCCCACAGAGTGTGGTGCACATATCAGCTAGCGGTCCAGTTGCTCTGTGACCTTGAGCCAACTCCCCGAGTTCCCTGAGCTTCACCCTTCCCGCAGCAGAAACCTAACGAAGCTCCTCGGTGGGGACTGGCAAGGGGCACCCTGTCTCCCACCCCTGCTCACCTCTTGCCCCCTTCACTGTGGGGTGAGCCACGGGCCTGGGCACCGTGGTCCGGGGGTGGGAGGTAGAGGTCGCTGGGTGGGCGGCGAAGGTCCAGGACGGGGCAGCTGGCTCCGGGGAAGGAGTAGAGGGGGGCGGGGAGGGGCGTGCTGAGCTGCTGCGGGTGGTGCCGCGTGTAGTCCTGCGTGATGACCTCCTGCAGGCCAAGGGTCGGGGAGACGTGAAGGGTCAGGTGCCAGCCAGCTGCCAGAACCTTCCAGATAGGGTGAGGGCTGAGCTGAGCTTTGAGGGCAGAACCCTGGGGTGTGGTCCTCGGCTCCCCAGGAGCTTTGGGCCTGCCTATAGCAGCACAATGCCCCCAGGTGCATGGGGTGAGGCCAGAGGTCCCCAACTGGGCCCCGAGACGGGTCCGATTCAACTGGCCAGCGTGTGTGAGGTATGGATCGTGGATGGGCTTGTACACCTGATGCCCCATCAGTGGAGGAGGAGGGGGGACAGCTACAGCACCTGGGTTGGAGACGACTCTGGGACCCCCAGCATGACGTGCCCTTGCCAACCCCCAGATCCTTGGTTCGCCGCCCACCCCCACCCAGGACTCAGTTTACCCATCAGAGGACGTGTGGGACCCCCTCCCCTCCCTTTCTCGGGACCTAGTCCCGCCCCAGGTGCAAAGGCAACGGCGAGGCGGGGTAGTTACACTGATATGCTGCGCCAGGGTGACCACCCGCTGGTGACCTTTGACCCCCGGGGTGGTCTGCAGCAGCGGGCTGGACGAGGGCTGGCTCTCGGGCAGCGGCCGCAGGTGTGGGAGGTGTGCCGCCTCGCCGCTGAGCTTCCCCGGGCCTGCGGGCAGAGCAGGGCTGGTCAGGGTGGGCAAGGCCAGTGCCCGCCCCCGGGGCTGCCGTCCTCAGATCCCGGCTTTGCCCTTTGAGCTGAGACTTCACCACCTCCGAGGGCCTCGGCCTCCCCGTCTGTGCGGGGCGGGACCCCACCTGGCTGCTTGTGCCGCAGGTCTCCCTCCAGGTGGCTCTTGTCGAGCTCCTCCAGGTGCTTGGGGAGCCCCTTGTCGTGGGTCAGGCTGGGCGAGCTCACGGGGCTCACGGGCTCCACCCCGTCGGGGCTGTAGCTGCCGCCGTGGTAACCTGCAGCCGGGCGAGGCCCCGAGTCAGGCCAAAGCCAGGGCCAGGGCTGCCCTTCCCAGCCTGCCCCTCCACGCTGGACGGGTTCCCCTGGGCCAGAGGTAGGGAAGATTTGGGCGGATGGAGAGCGGGAGTGAGCCGGCTTGAGGGCTGCTGGCCAGCCACCAAGGGTGGGGACATGTCCGGAAAGGAGGGCGAGACAGTACTGCAGAGAGAGGTGGATGGAGAAGGCAGAGAACGAGACACACAGGCAGACAGGTGGAGGGAGATGGAGAGAGACCCAGGGAGAGTGAGGGACGGACAGCAACAAGGTGGGGAAAGGGGGACCGGGGACAGACCCAGCCGGCGGGGGCGGGGGTGGGGATGAGATGGGGCAGGATGAGTCTCGGGGAAGGGAGTGTAGAGGCAGCGGATGGGTGGTGAGGGTGTGAGGTCAGTGTGGTGGCGAGTGACACTCAGATCGCAGGGTAACCCCCCACCACAGCCCCCTCTCCAGCACAGAGGAGCCCTGAGCTGGGGCTGGAGGTGGGAGACAGGCACAGAAGACTCTTCTCTTCCCCAGGGAAGCTGGCTGGTGGGTCGGCAAAGGAGACACAGGGCCAGAGCATCCCCAAGACCCCCTCACAACCTGGGCAGAGGACGCAGGGGCCAGATTCCCACTCCTCCTGGGAAGTGGGGGTTGCTCCTCTTTCCTCCCGGACTGTCCCCCCACACTGTACGCCTCGGGGGCAGTGGGGCAGGGTGGGGGAGGCATCCTCCAAACCACACACAGCAGCAGGCAAAGGCGTGGGCCTGCGCCCCTCCGCAGCCCCGCTCCCCAGACAAAGGTGCAAAGGGAGAGATGAGAGGCGCGGCTGGAATCAAAATCACAGATCCATTCATTAAAGGAAAAAAAAGCGAAAATCCAAAAGAAAAAAGAAAAATCATGATAAAAACGATGTGCAAATGATGAAGTGCTTCCCTCTCCAATCAGAGGGGTGGGTAGGCGCAGCTTGAGGAATCATCAGAGCGTGCAATCGACGAAGACGAGTTTCAAAACAAAATACCAAAACCAACGAAAAATGGGGGGAAGGGGAAAAATAAAAAGCAGAGATCTGAAAATATCTTTAGGCCACAAGACGGGGTGGGTGGGCGACGGGGCCGGAAGTCTTACCATCGCGAGGGGAGTCGTTGGCCAGCGAACCTCCTTCTCGCGGCCCTTTATCGTGAGCAATTTGACGCATGATTATCGCGTCTATGAAGGTGGCCGCTGTCAGGGTGGTCTTACCCAGAGAACGGAGTTCCAATTCCTGGATGGAAAAGGGTTTACTTTGAGTCTTTTCCCGGTGCAGGTCCGCGGCTGAAGCGGGGGGCGCCGGCTGGTCCGGGCTGGTGTGGTGGGACGCGAGGCTCTTCGCTGGGGCGCGGGCGATGGCCGCGTGGCCGGAGCCGGGGGGCGCCAGGGGCCGGGGCTCGGAGCCCTTGCCGGGGGAGGAAGCGGGCTCCAGCCCGGCGCGGGCTGGAGGCTTGGTGAGGAACGTGTGGCCAGCGTCCACGCGGGGCCGCTCGGGCCGGGCGACCCGAGGGGCCTCCTTAGGCAGCAAGACAGGCTCCATGAGGGTGGGGTAGACCCCATCGAGGGTGCCGCCCAGCGGGCAGTGGGTGGCGGGTGGGAATGTGGCAGCTGGGCGGACAGGCGAGGAGGTGGAGGTGGACCTGGGGGAGGAGAGAGGGAGGGTCAGCAGCTGGAGCCACAGCTGGGGCCCTTGAGGCCGAGGCAGGGTCACTCCCTCACTTTGACACCCTGAGGGGTTGCCACTGCCCGGAATAGCTCCCACATTCCCCAGAATGAACCCTCCCAACTGTGGCCTGCGAGACCCCATGCCACAGGGCCTCACCTACTCCATCCCTCCATTCATCTACCCATCCATCCATCTATCCACCCATCCATCCATCTACCCATCCATCCATTCATCTACCCATCCATCCATTCATCCATCCACCCACCCATCCATCCATCCATCCATCCATCCACCCATCCATCCATCCATCCACCCATCCACCCATCCATCTACCCACTCATCCACCCATCCATCCATTCATCCATGCACCCATCCATCCATCTATTCACCCATCCACCCATCCATCCATTCATTCATCCATCATCCCATCAACCCAAAACCTCTTACTGAGCACCTACTATGTCAGGCACTGTTCTAGACACCAGGGATACGACTGTGCACAAAACAGTCAAAAGTGCCTTATGTTCTAGGTGAGGAGACACATTACATACAGGCTTATATAATAATATGATAAGTTAAAGTTCTATTATTGTGGCAATTGCTTGAAGGTAATGATTCTGGGTAGAAAACAAGCAAACAGCAAGGGAGCTCTCAGGCATGAGTAGTGGGGTGTCTCTCAGAGGGGCTGGCATATGACCCAGAGAGGAAGTGAGCGAGCCCCGTGAAGGATCAGAACACCAAGGGCAGAGGCCCTGAGAGTGGGTCAGGGTGGGTGGTTAGAGGAAAGGGCAGGGGTGCCCAGTACTTCCACCTCAGCCACCAGGGGCCACACAGGGCTCCTTGCTGTCTTCTCTGCCCAGAGTGCTCTCCTCACTCCAATGGGGCTGAAGCTGGCTACTCGAGACTCCCATGCCTCTTCCTTCAGGCAGCCTTCCCTGATTGCTACCTTGGTCTAGACCATTAGCCCTAAGAGGGCAGGGCTTGCATCACCATGTCCCCCATACCCAGTACAGGGCAGGAGACCCACTGCAAGCCCACCGGGAGGAAGAAATGCACAAATGCACTCACTCTGACCTTCAAGGGCTAGTGTAATTATCCCCATGCTGCAGATGAGGAAAGAGGCTTGGGCATGAGCTAGCCCGACTCTATCTCTCGTTGGCCTCTCTCTCTAGTCCAAGACTTCCATGAGGAAGTCTTTCACTAACCCTCACCCTCAAGGGTCTTCCTCAGCCGCCACTGGGGAAGGCCTTGATGTTCCTGCTCCAGCTTCTCACCGGCTGTTGCTGGTGGGAGCTCATGTCTGGGCACCCTGCTCTTAAGAGTCAGGTGCTCCTGTTCTGTGTAACTGCTAAGACCTGACTCGGAGGACACCAAGACGATGCTTCTGGTAAATGATGCTATCACTTTTTTGTAATTGGAATTGTGGTGGGGAGGGTGTGATTTAGAGCAGCCAAGTGCGGGGACACTTGCACAAAGGGACGCTTCATTTTGGAAGAAGCAGCTGCCTCCACACAGGTCCCTGGGCAGGGAGGGGCCCTGGGGAAACTCCTGCCCCCCATCAGGCAGCTCAGCCCACAGGCCTTGGGCAGCAGTAGGAGGTGGGTCACCAGCGGGGACTCGGGCCTGTTGTGATAGGAAGTGGACTCCGGGAACCAAACACATCTGGGACCTCTGCAGGTTCTCCAGTCTCCAGGGAACCTCTGGACTTTGTCCAGATAAGAGGCATCCGATCTCCTCCTCCCTGTGGGGCTCTGCTGAATCCCTGGAGGAGTGGGAAAGCCTTTCCTCAAAGCCCTCACCCTGTCTCTCCCTCTCTGCTCCACAGACTCCATTCCCAAACTCGACAACCTACTCAGCTAGTTACCTATCCACCCACCCAACTCACCATCCACCTACTCATCCATCTACCTACCCAACCCCCATCCACCTACAAAACTCATCACCTCTCCACCTCCCTATCTTCCCACCCACCCACCTACTACCTAACCAAACCCTAATCCATTCCTCCACTTACCCAACTCATCATCTACCTATTCACCCATCTACCCTCCATTCACCTACCTACCCATCCACCTACCTACTTACCCATCTAACCATCCAATTACTCACCCTCCCATCTATTCATCCACCTATTCACCTAGTTCTAACCATCAGTCCATTCATCCACCCACTGTCATCTACCTATCTACCCACCCACCTATCCATTCATCTAGTCTGCCATCCATCCATCTACCACTGACCCACCTATGCACCTACCTACTCACCTGTCATCCATTCACTTATCCATCCACATAAGCAAATAATATCCACTTATCCAAATCTATTACTACCCATCCATCTAACCAAATCACCCAACAATTTACCTCTTCACCCACCTCTCTGCCCACCCATTACTCACCCTCCCATTTATTCCTGGATCTACTGGTACCCTTGCACATCTCTCCTCCTGTATCCAGAGACCAGCACCCCTCTCCCAGCCCCTCTTCCATGGGACTGTCCCCTCCCCCGTGCCAACCTGGCCCACCTCAGGACCGTGGGCGTGCTAGGCTCCACGGAGGTGATGATGCTCTTCATGCCCGTGTTGTGCAGCACGCTGGGCCTCTGCTGGATGGCGTCCTGGGTCCGCGGTGAGATGGGCGAGTGCTGGTGGGCGTGGGAGTGGGAGGCGGGGCGGCTGCTGCTGCTGCCCCCACCCCCGCCGCTGCCGCCGCCACCGCCACCGCTGCTCTGCTCCGTACCTGGGGGAGACGAGCTGTGCTATCAGAGGCCTGGAGCGGCTGCGAGGACCCTGCCCTCACCCCCGGGGCGCGGGCTGGGGGCTCGGCCGGCCTACCCGGTCTCCAGATGGGCGCGTGCTCCACCGTGGTGGTGGATGTGAGGATGGACTTCTCCCGCTCGCGTTCGCGCTCCCGATCACGCTCCCGTTCCCGCTCCCTCTCGGTAGAGGACGTGGTGGTGGGTTTTGTCAAGTGAGTCGGGCCTCCTGGAAACCCAAAGGCCTGCGGCTCAGCCCCAGGGACAGGAAGCCCCCCGCCACCACCCCGACTCATCTTCCGGGATGGAACAGAGAGGGCAAGGCGTCTGCCTGAGGACACCCAGCACTGGGGTGGGGGCGTCACCTGGGGAGAGCGGAGAGCTGCTGAGCCGGCTGCTGAAGTGCTGGGGCGCGGTGGGGAGGTAGGCGAGGCGGTCCATGGCGGTGGCCGGCGTGCCTGGCGTGGGGGGCACCAGCACAGGCAGATGTGGCACTTGAGACAGGTCGATGATGCCTGTGGGAGAGGAGGCGGGGCAGGGGGCTGCAGCCACGCGCGGAGGAGAGCAGCCAGGCTAGGCTGCCTGCTCGCCGGACAGCTCCCCCCCAGCGGAGCTCCGCGCACCCTGAGAAGCAGCACTGCTGGGTGCTCCTCCTCGGTCCGCGCCCTAGGTCTGAATGCCAGCTGCTCGGAGCCCCTCCTCCCTTTGCTCCCAAGTCCTGAAGCAGACATGGCTTGCAGGTGGCGCCACTGCATACACTGCTATGCCCCTTTTGCCTGTGACCCAAGGCCCTCAGTTGCTTGTATTCAACCCCCACTGTTTGAAATGCCTAGTGGGACCAGTTTTAACAACTGGAGCCTAACTAGAACTTGGCTGTTCCGAAAGAACATTCCGGAAGTGTTTCTAGAAAGTGTAATAGTCATGTGCAAAGTAGCCACGGGCTGGTTGCTCATCAAGGGAACAAGAAGTTCAAACCGCCTTACATTTTCATGTGTTTTTTTAAGGACACCAACAGGACACAGGCACATGCACAGCCTGTGTGTGACCCAGGGTGCAACCACACGCAACTCTAAACCACGGGCGGTGTGGTGGTGAAGACGTGGGCTTTCATTGCCGTGGACCTGGGTTTGATCCCTGGTCGGGGAGCTAAGATCCCACAAGCTGTGAGGTGTGGCCAAAATATATTAATGTTAAAATAAACCACGCGCTGGGTCTGTGTGTGCTCTCAGCACGCTGACACCCCCAGGGCCTCTTAAGGTGACCACTTTCGGCAAGGACAGGTGTAGAGGTGTGGGCACACACGTGTCCTGTGCTTTCAGGAACCTAGGAAGACCAGGGATAAGGCCGATTCTGGGCAGAGGGTTCTGCCTGCCCGTGTGCCTGGCAGCGCCCCGCCCCACCCACCTCGCGGGCCGGTGGCGTAGTTGAGGGCCAGCGAGGACTCTCGGGGCGACAGGCCCCTCAGCATGTCGGCTCGCTGGGCCATGGCGGTGGCCGCGTTGTGGTGCATCTGCTGCGAGGTGATGTAGTCGTTGATGATTGTCTGGCGGTTCTCCAGCGCCGCCGTGTCGGGGTAGCCGCGGATGAGGTAAGGCGGGTACAGGTGTGGGTAGGTGGGGTTGGGGGCCAGGTGCCGGGGCAGGTAATAGGCAGCGGCTGCCAGGAGAAGGGGAATAAGTTCAGGCTGGCTCACACCTCGGCTGGGAATGCCCTTCTGCCTGTCTTAATGCCTCCGCAGCTTCTCCCTAACACCCCCACAAAACAGAATTGAGAGCCTTGAAGCAGAAAAACCTTTGCTCCCCAACATAACAAGAGTGCGCCTCTTATTGATAATATTCTTGGGATTAGAATTCACCCAAACACAGGGGATTCGAAATGTGTATCACAAAAATACCTAAGGGCTGTGTCTTTTCACACAGATTTTCAGATCATGTCTGTTGGGGAACACACACCCTTGAGCCCTCTTTTGATACATTTGCAATTTTCAAGGTGCTGGTAGGTCTCACAGAAAAAGAAAACCATTGAACAAATGTTTAACCCAGCATGACCCTGAGACCCTCCAAGAGAAATTCTTTCTCACCTCAACTGCTGACATGACTGCAATGTTGGGTCCCTCCCTCCCTCTGCCCTGCATGCCTCAGTTTCCCCTTCTAGTGGAGCCTAGTTGATGCCTGAGGAGCCCTTGGGCTGACAATGATGCTACAGGGCTCCCTGGGTCTGGGACAATTACCTGCATCCAGAGGGATCCCTCGGGGTATGGAGGTGGGGTCGAAGGCCAGCGGGATGTGGCCGCGGTACAGGTCCACGCCGCTCACCCCCCGGAGCAGGTGCTCATAGGGCGAGATGGGGTGGGGGTGGTGCTCGGGCACGCTGCTGTGCGGGGACTTGGCAATCTCCCGGGGCGTGGATGTCAGCTTTCGGTCCTGGGATGCCTTGCTGGACGAGAGACTGCCTGTGGGGATGAGCCAAGTGCGGATGGCATCAGACCTCAGACACCGGTGTCCCACCCCCTACATGGGGGCTGCTGGAGCTAGTGCTTACGGGAAATCATTTGAGGGGAGGGTCTCTGGGGTTCCAGGAACCAGGGCTCTTCATCCTGGTTGCCTTCATCCATTTGCCTCAGTTCATTTTTCCTTTTACTTACTCATTCACCCATTTGCTTCTGCTTTTTATTCTTTTTAAAAAGCTCATCCATTCTTCTCTTCCTTTTTCTGCTCATTCATTTAATCAACCAAAAATATTTATCATGTGTCTATGATAAGCCTAGTACTTTCTAAGAGCTGGGGCTCCCCCACCAAACAAAACAGGAAAGTCTAGGCACCCATGGGGCTGACATTCATTGTAGGAGGCAGATGATCAACTAGTCATCAAAAAAGAATTTCAAAGTAATAAATGCTCTGAAGAAAAATTTAAACTGTGACTGAATGTGACCAGAATAGTGAAGGGGGAGGGTGACCATAAAAAACCTCCCTGACGATGTGACATTTGAACAGAGTCCTGAAGGGCAAAAAGAAACCAGTTAGGTAAAGATCTGAAGGGGGGAGGGTGCATTTCAGGCACAGGGAAACTGCATGTGCAAAGGTCCTGAGCAAAGAGAGCTGAGTGAGGTCAAGTAACAGAGATAAAGCCGTGAGATGGAAAGGGTGGAGCTGGATCCTGCACGGCCATGGCAGAAAACTGTGTTTGTTTTTTTTAATCCCCTGAAGATCAGTGAGAAGTCACTAGAAAGATTTAAGCAGACCAGTGGCATAACTGATGTAAATATTTCAAAAAAGTATTCTGGCTGCCGTTTTGGGGAGCAGATTATAGCAGCACAAGAGAGTAGTCAGGGAAGCCAGGTGGACTGGAGGCGGCAGAGAGATGAGAATTCTGAGGATGGTTTGGAGGCAGAACCCACAGGTTTGGCAGGTGGGCTGGATGTGGTGGCCCTGAGGATGCTCCTGAGCTAAGGAGTGGACGACGGTGAGGCAGTTCTCGGAGACTGGAGCCCACGGCGGCCCCGCCCCGCCCCGCCCTCACCCCACCCCCGCCCGCGCCCGCCCCTCCTTGCGCCCCGCCCCACGCACCCTCCTGCAGGCGCGGGGTGGGCTCCCGTGTGGTCACTGGTGACCCGCGGGGTAGGTGACCGGCGAAGGGCGCCGCGTGGTCCTCGTAGGTCAGGGGGCTCTGTCGCGGCTTTCCCAGCTCAGGCACGATGACCGGAGCCCCCCGGGTGATGGAGCCCCCCGAGCTGCTGACGGCACCCGACCGGCTCTTCAGGCTCTCCTCGTAGCAGGCGCGCTCCAGCGCCCGGGTGTCGGCCATCACGTCCAGTGGGTGCACTGTCGGGAACGTCCGGCCTGGACTGCCGATGATGGAGCGCACGTCGTGCTTTTTGGAGCCAGTGGAGGACGTGCTGGTGTCATACTTGAGCGGGGTGCCCTGGGGGAGGGCGGGGAGGGAAGCGGGGGTGTGACCACCAGGCACAACCTCTCTGAGCCTCAGTTTCTGTGCTATGAAATGGGAGGGACATCTCACGCGTCGGAGGCAGGGGTGCAGGGCTTTGCTAAGCCTAAGATGAGCCCACCTGTCCGCCCCTGGCCCCCAGAGTCACCTTGGGGGCTGCAGAAGCGGGCACAAAGTGCAGAGGTCAGCCCTTCCTGGAGCAAGTGGGGGACCCTCGGCTGGCCCTTGGGGTTTGCTGGAAAGAAACTTAACACCCCCCATGAGGGCAAATGCCTTCTTCCCATCAGTCTGGGACCCTCCCTGACCCAACCAAAGCCAAGCCAGAAAATCCAGCCGTAAAATCCAGTTCCACCACCCTGAAGTTCAAGTCTCAGAGGTCAGGGCTGAGGTTATGTCTGCTCTTGGGCCAGAAAGGGCAGCTGAAGGAACAGGGATCATGGATGAGACTGCAACCCAGCTGCCTAGAAGAAGACCCCACCCTGTCTAAGCAGGCCTGGGAAACCCAGGGGGCAGTAAGAGAACTCTGTTTTTATTCAGGAATGTTTTACTTATTTTCTTAAGAAGGGGAAATGCCCTCATTTTAGAATCAGACTGGCCTCCCTTTTGGATTTATGGTGAACTCTCGCCAGTGACTCCACAACTGCCCGGAGGCTGAGCACCAAAGCTGACCCCTGGCCTTCGATGCCCCTCCTACCGCTCCTGCCTTCTCCCGAGGCACTCTTGAGCCTTGACTCAACTGTGATGCACTCTGGACACCTCCCTACCACCCTCTCAGCCATGCAGGCCCCCATGGATCTCATTCTCCTTCCTGGTTCACATCTCTGACCCTTGAAGAGACAGTGGCCCTTAGGTCCTCTAAGGGACCAGCTCCTCACAGAGTCAGAGTTCATCTTCCCCTTCCAGGCTGGGGCTTCTGGGGGGCCCAGTGCCACAGGCAGTGGTTAGTTGCAGGGGTGGAGTGGGGATGCAACCTGGTGGAGGAGGCCAAGACGCAAAGATGCTACAGATGTAAGGACATCTGGATTTGAGATTCACAATGGCCATTTACTTGCTGTGTGACCCCAGACAAGTTGCTTAACCTCTCTGAAACTGTTTACTCACCGCTAAAATGAGGACACCTCACAACACTGTTGTGAGGGTTACATAAGTCATGATGCCAAATTCTCAGGCAGCAAGCACCTGGCTCACACTTAGGGTGCAATCAAGCTTTATTACACCTAGCTCTGGGCTTTCAGCAAGCTTCTTGACCTCTCTGGGCCTCAGTTTTTCCATCTGAAGAATGGGGGTGATGGGTATGACTTCGTGCTCAGATGCTTCAGTTGTGTCCAACTCTTTGTGACCCTATGAACTATAGCCTGCAAGGGTCCTCTGTTCATGGGATTCTCTAGGCAAGAATACTGGAGTGGGTTGCCATGCCCTTCTCCAGGGGATCTTCCCAGTCCAGGGATCAAACCCATGTCTCCTGCGTCTCCTGCATTGCAGGTGGATTCTTTACCCACTGAGTCCCGTGGGAAGCCTGAGTGTGACTCTCTCCTGGACTGTAAATACAACTGAATGAGGTCATGAGTATAATACAAATCCCCTGCTATGGCCCCTGGAACGGATGTAATGACAGGTCAGTAGTGAGCAGCTGTGTGACCTTGGGTATGGCACTCAACAAGTCCGGGCTTCAGTCTCCCCATTTGTAGGGACCAGAGCCATGCCTATCGGTATCCTCTGCCCCGACCTTGGCCCCCGTACCTGCGTGATGGAGCCCTCCTTGAGCGGCCGGGGGGCCAGGGGCAGCTCGGGCGTGCGCCGCAGCTCCTCCCGTGGAATCTCGTGGATGGAGCGGCCGGCCTCCTTCACCGTCGCCACCAGGCCCTCGTGGGCCGGCTTCAGCTTCAGGGGACCCAGGGCCTCCAAGGGCCGGGCCTTGTAGGCCTCAGCCAGGTCCCGAGGGGGCGGAGGCGGCGGTGGCGGCGTGCCCTCGCGCTTCAGGAGCTTGGCCTCCCGGCGCTGGTAGTCTTCCTGGGCCTCCACGTAGGACCGTGGGATCCCTGCCAGGGAGGAGGGGGCGCTGACCCGCGTGCACTTGCCTCCCACCTTGGTCATCCTAACCTGGGGCCTCCACACTGGCAGATTCTGAAGCCTGACTACCTGGGTTCAAGTTCTTACTTGCTGTGTGAACTTGACCTCTCTGAGCCTCAACTTCTTCATATGTAGAATGGGAATATTAACTGAAGCACCTCACCAAGTCATTCACATTCAGTGGGACGATACAGATACAAAGCATGTTAAAAAGCATCTGGCTTGTTGACCAGCCAGGAGAACGTGGGTGTCTTCCTTTTGGAGGCTGTTCCATAAGATGATGAACAGAGAGCACTTGGGGTAGCACCCAGCCCAGAGCACAAGAGATGCTCAGTAAATGACAGAGTGAAGGGTGATGGGTAGTAGTTTGCTTTCAATTTTTGTTTTCATGCCTTACTCTGCCCTTCAACCTACACCTGTACCTGTCATGTACATGTGTGTTACACACCTTCCCTGGGTGCTCACGGCACGGCACTCTGGCCTGCCTCCCCTCCCCTGCCCATCTTGACTGTAAACCCGAGGGCTTGTTGCAGCCACCACGAGGGTGTGGTGGCTGGGCACGCAGGGAGCAGGGGGCAGCGTACCTTGCGTGATGGAGCCTCGGATATGGTGCTGCTCTTTGAGGTGGTGGGGGCTGTGTCGCTCAGGCGGGATGGCGCGGCCCATGAGACCTGGAGGGGGCGGGCGACAGCATCGTCTCAGGGTTCCCTGACCCAGCCTTGGGCAGTGACCGGCCAGAGTCTACAGCCCCCGCCTCCCTCCAGCCACCCAGTCCCCGAGATAATGGTGGGGCTGGTGGTGGCGACAGAGGACCCAGCTGGCAAGCGGCCCCTTTTCTAGGCCCTGTGCTACCTCCAGATGGAGCCTCAGAAACACCCAGCCTCAGTTTTCCTTTCTGTAAAGTCAGGATAACTATTCCCACACTCCGTCCAGGGGGAGCTGATGTAACCCAGCAAGTGGGGAAGCCCCCAGGGCAGGTCCTATGGCCCCCGCTCCACCCCCAGAGTAGGGAGCTGGGCAGGGCACACACCTTCGATGCTGGCTGAGGAGATGGCCCGGCTGACGCGGCCCTCCATCATGTCGTAGGTGCGCTTGGGGGCGGCCGTCTCGTGGGGAGGGCCCGAGCTGCTCCTCCCGTCCTCCTTGGAGCACTGGGACACGGACATGCCACCTGGAAACCAGACCACGCTCACGATGCGGGGCAGCCCCCGGGAAACTGTGTACAGAGCCCAGTACCAGCAAACTGGCAGGGCCGGAAGGCAACAGCAGCTCAAACAGACCATCATCACGAGGGCCCGTCGGTCCCATGGCTGAGCCGGGCCCAGCTGAGCCTTCCCGCAGGAACCCCCAGCCGGCAGTCTAGCCCAGGGCCTGCTCTGCTGGTTGGTAGGTCTGAACCTTTGACTGTCCACGGGCATGTGAGTCTGTGCACAAACGAGCACTCGTGGGAGTGGACATGTGACGTGAACAGGCGGAACCACATGCACGCGAGCAAGGATGCACCAGCAAAGTGTGAACACGCAGGGTTGGCATAACCATCTGTGTGTGTCAATGTGGGTCTGTGTGTGTGTGTGCACATGTGTGACACTGTGTGTGCGCGTACCTGTCCACTGTGAACAAAGTGAGGCCACGTGCAAAAAACTATGTGCATCTGTGTCCACATGGGGGGAGTGTGTGTCTGGTTGGAGGTGGGAGGGACAAGGAGGGTCCACAGCACAGGTGGCCTCATCAGGCCAGTTTGAGTCCAGAGGGCGGGCACATCAGGCTGTGCACACGGGTGCCCTACAGGCCAAGGGTCTGAGCAGCTTGAGGAGGGGGGCCCTGAGGAGGCCACGGTTTGGTCTTGCCCATTGGGCTGGGGGCTTCTGAGTCGGCCTCTCCTTCCAGGGGTGGTGGAGTCCACAGGTATCAGAAGCAAGTCCCGCACGCCCCAGGCCGGCCCCTTAGGATAAAGGGCGCCCTGGCTCTCACGGATTTCCATCACGACCCCGAGGGATCCTCAGAGCAGGAGCTCCTCCACGAGCTTACAAACTAGTGGCCAGCAGATAGACGGTATTGCCCCTCCTAATTTTTCTCAAAATTGATTGCTGATGTTCAAACACCAGCATATGTCAGATAAAAATGCAGAGATCAGAAGTCTGGCTGGCGAGCTCGCACTTGTTACAGGGCGACAATCAGCTGTCGGAGAACAGAGGCAGGGGCCCCTGTAGACACGGCCATCACTCTCAGGGTTGCCACAGTCTCCTCCCCGCCATCTACCGCCTGCCACTGGCTCACTAGTCCCCAGGCCCCAGGAAGCACATGAGAAATGAAAAGACTTGACAGACACCCGTTCTACGGAGGCTAAACCTAAGGCCTGTAGGGTCTCAAGAACTGATCTGGAGGCCTGAGCCGAGATGCCACCCAGGCGTCCCTGCTCACAACACCTCGACTGCCTCTCCATCCGCCCTTCCCAGGGCCCCTGGCCACCTCCCAGGGCACTCAGCTGGGTAGCAAGGTTGGCACAGAATGCAGCTGACAGCCTGTCCCCAAGGCGGTCTCCACCACTTGGCAGCAGAGAGAGGCAAGTGCCTGAGTCCCACGGTACCACCTCCGCGTCCCAGGACATGGGGGGCCGTGGGGGCTGGGGGCTGGGCCGGTGGAGGCGGATAGTGAGGAAAAAACACCCGCCCATTATAGCAGAAGCAATTTGCAGCCCTATAGCTGCCAGCGACTGAGAGGGGCGCCCATTAGCGGCTTTTATCTCTGCACCCCTGGGTGCCTGAGGCTGCCAGGAAATTGACATCCCAGCCCTTGATTCCCTTAATTCCTTCCAGGCAGGGCTCCTGGGTGGGGAAGCAGAACCCAGGGAGGGTGAGTAGAGTGAGGAGCACTGAAGTGGGGGGCCCAGGGTGTAAGGGGGTGGTGTGTCACTGGTTACCACCCCTGCCTGCCACCCTCGTGCCGTCAATCAGAGTGCCAGGAGTGCTGGGCCAGAGGCCGAGGGGTGTGAGCTGGGGGCTTCTGCTCCCTGGGTCTGTTCCCCCACTCACAAGGCTGGCCATAAGTCTGCTTCCTAAACTGTAAAGAACTAGGCAGAGGTGGGAGGCAGCTAAGGCCCATCTTCACCTGCTCTGACTTACACACCTACAGGGACAGGGAGGTCACCACCTCTCTGATTGTGCTTCCTGGTGTCACCTCAGCCCTGCCTCGCGAGGAACTCACCTCAATGGGCCAAAGACTCCCCACCCCCGTCCCAGGGCTCCTGTTCTCTGAGGGGTACAGAAGAACCATTGGACACCACTGCACCTCAGCTCCCACATCTGTAAAATGGGAAGACAGTCCCTCACCTCAGCTCTCAACCACACACAGCTGATAGGAAGGCAACACACTCCCCCAGACTTGTTTTCTGAAGACAACTGACTGCCCTTTAAGCCCAACCATGTTTTCTGGAACCTTCTCTCTTGACCAGCTCCAGAAACACCAAAGTCTGGGGTTTGGTGAATAAGTCACAGTGGATACAGACAGGTTTAATGACAACATTAACAAGGTGACTTCCTATTTGCACCTGGGGAGGGGGGGGTTGTCCTGAGAGCCTTCTGAGGGAGGCTTCATCTGCTGGACCCCCAGTAAACACCAGAACCACCACCTCCAGGTCCCCATTGGTCCTCTACCTCGGGAGTCCTTGCTGGACATCAAAGAGCCCTGAATGGGATGGCCTGGCCAGCCCCCGCCCGCCCACCAGCTTCTCACAGCCATGGCGGCATCACTCACCCTCGTAGGATAGCACGTGGCCCTTCTTGCCCTCGTAGATGACGTGGCCCTTGGGGAGCCCATCCTCCCGGCTGCGGTCCAAGCGGCTCGGGCTGTCCTCACCGATGATCCTGGTGATGGTTCCCTTGTACAGGACATCGGCCGGCGTGCCCTGGGGGTGCGGAGGTGGGGTGAGCACCTGCAGGCTCTGGCCAGGGACCGCACCCCACCCCCCCGCTCGCCAGACATGACCCAGGATGTGTACACGTGTGCCTTCCAAATCCACACAGGCACACATGTGTATATCACTGCATACGTGTTCATACACATGCGGCTTCAAAAGGGAAGGCAGAAGGAATTCCCTGGCGGTCCAGCAGTTAGGACTCCATGCTTTCACTGCCAGCACCCAGGTTCAATTCCTGGTCGAGGAACTAAGATCCCGCAAGCTGCCATGTGACCAAGGGAAAAAAGACAAAATGGGGGAGGCAGAGCCCTCCAGAACACAACCACACTGAATAAACATCAATGATACTAATAATGAGATCTGAACCCTGTGCAGGTATCGACTCATTTAACCCTGGTAACAGCCCTGAGTCAGGTACTACTGTGCCTGTTTCAGTTGAGGAAACCAAGGCACCAGGTAGCTTCGCCCAGGGTCCCCTGGCTAAACAGAGGCAGAGCCAGGCTGGGAACACAGGCAGTCTGGTCCCGGGTCTGTGCTTCTACTTGTACCATGCTAGTTGTACTTTCTCAGAGCCTGGATGCTGGGATGTCAGTCCACGTGCCTGTGACGGGTCGCTCCCCAAACGAGAATAGGGACACATCAAGGCGGGACACCAGAGATCTGAGCTCTGACACAGGGTTTCTCAGCCTCGGCACTGTGACCTGCGGTGCCAGATGCTTCCTGTGGTGGGGGCCATCCTGGGAGCTGCAGGACACTCAGCAGCGCCCCCTACCCGGCACCCTGGGCTCTACCCACTAGACGCCATGTGATCCCCTCAACCTGCCCCTCCAGATGTGACAATCAGAGACGCCCCCAGACACTGCCCAGTGTCCCCTGGGGGATAAAATTGCCCCCGTCAGGAACTACGGCCTTAGAGGGAGTGCGCTTCCTATTGAGGGGTGTATTCAGGCAGAGAGAAGATAGCCCCATGGGGTAGCATCCTGCCTTGGGTGACTTCCAAGAACATGAGTGTGGGGGTCGGAATATGAATCTGGAGTCAGACTGCTGGATGGCAAACAGCAGCTTTACCAACAAGTTGCCGTGTGACCTTCATCAAGTCACTTTGCCTCTCTGAAGCCTCAGTCTGTACATCTGCAAAACAGACACAATCTCTGTCTACGATTCTCAAAGGCACTTGGCACAGACAAGCTGTCTCCAGATCAAGACGTCTCTCTTCTCTTTCTATGAATCCAAGAGCCGATTCAGAGATGTGAGTCTGACCGTGTGCCAAGCCTGGGACTGGTGCCCTTCGAGTCTCCCCATGGGAGCATCTCTGCCAAGAAACATCCTTCTGTGGGGTAAGGGCAACAACTGGCACCCCCTGGGCTTTTATCCCAAATCCTGGTCTTCAAGGAGGAGAAAAACGAAATGCCTTAACTCCAGACAGGTCTCCCCAGATGTCTCAAAGCAGGCACCCTAGATAGGATCCCCTGGTCACACTTTAGAAGACTTGGGCACAACCAGCGTAGAATAAACGGGCTTCGGTTTGGGTGACAGTCCAGGGGTGGGCAGTCACCTCTCTCCTCTCTCCTCTGCACAGGGCAGAGAAGCCAACTGCAAGCCATCAGGAAAGGCCTCTCCTCTATGTGTGTACAAGTTTGTGTATGGGTGTGTTTATGAACGTGTGAGTCTGTGTGTTTTTGTTTCCTGCACAGATTTCATCACCACCTGGTCAAAAGGCTGTGGGAAAGTCTGACCCTCACATGTTTGGCAGCTGCCACCCTCTGCCAACAAGCATCACAGGGGTGTGAATGACCGACAAGGCTCGGGTCACGGCCACCTGGAAAGCAGAGGCCGATGGATGCCCAGGCACTTCAGATGTCAACCTTTAATCCCAAACCACTCTATGAGAATGACTCAGCAGGACTTCCCTGGCTGTCCGCTGGTTAAGACTCTGCACTTCAAACGCAGGGGGTGCAGGTTCAATCCCTGGTTGGGGAGTTAAGATCCCACATGCCAAAAAAAAAAAAAAAAGTGATTTAAGAATCCCTACTCTGTATGAGTACTGATACTGAAGCTCCAATACTTTGGCCACCTGATGCAAAAAGCCGACTCATTAAAAAAGACCCTGATGCTGGGAAAGATTCAAGGCAAAAGGAGAAGAGGGTGACAGACGGTGAGATGGTTAAATGGCATCGCTGATTCAATGAACATGAGCTTGGGCAAACTCCGGGAGATAGTGAGGGCCAGGGAGGCCTGGTGTGTGTGCCTGCTGCATTCCATGGGGTTGCAAAAAGTCAGACACAACTGAACGACTCAACAGTAACAACTTAGTATGAGAATGACTCAGCGAGAGACATTTTTACCAAAGGGGTTTCAAAACTGACTCAGGGGCCGTCGGTCGCCCGCCTGGGTGAGTGTGCGGCAGGGTTGCAACTTGAGTGTCTGTGGCCTGCCTTTGGCCCTGGGTACCTGGCAGCTGCCTTTGTAAGCTGGTGATTTCAAAACTGACAGGTCTTAGAGAAACATGAAGCCTGAGGGCACCCCCTCCGTGGTGTGATCTGAGGCCTCTGTGGTGCAAAGACACCTCACTGTCAGAGCCTGCAGCCTGAAGTTTCATCATTAAGACACGTGTGGGAGGGGGTGATCTTCCCCGGGCCCGGAATGCTGTTCCCTGAGGTTCCTGCAGGGCTCACACCTCTGAGTGGTCTCCCCCAGCTCCCCTGTCTATGTGGCCTCAGCAGCAGTGTTGCACTCAAAGTCTGAAATCCCCACTCAAGTTTTCACCTGACTGCCTCCCTCCGCTACCCTGCCAGCTCCTCGGGGCGGGGGGGGTGTGGGTGGGGGGAGCCTCGAGCCTTTTGCTCAGCACCTTAAATGCCTGGCTCCCAGGAGAGAAGATGAACGCTCACAGAACAAGCGGGTACCCCCAAGAAGCCACCCCATCCACTGGGGCGGGGGCCACGCAGGGATGCTGGAGGGGAATGGGTGGGCTGCCCACTGCTTTGTCCACAATCGGGGCCACGTCCAGAATGCCGCCTGCGAGTCCCACCCTGGACCCGCACGCTGTGGCCCCAGACACCTACGTGGGTGATGGAGCCGCGGTACGTGATGGGGCTCTCAGAGGGGACCCGCGTGCTGGGGGTGCCCTTGGTGATGCTTCCGCCTGGAACCGAGCCCAGAGACGTCCCTGGAAGACAGGAGACACAGGGCTTAGAGGTGGGCCCAGAGCCACCCCGAATATGCTCCTGGTGACCTGCAAGTTCCACCCCCTTCAGTCGCGGTGTCTCAATGCAGAGTCCCCCTGCCCCTAAATGGAGAGAAAGACACTTGGGAAGAGAGGCTGCCAGACCCTCCGGGAGCTGACACTTCTCAGCAGGTTTTGGATAAGGGGTCCCATTCCTGTCTCGACCCTCCCCAGGATGGAGGGGCAGCCGCAGGGATGAGGGCAAGACACTGGGCCTCATACCCAGCTCCCACGCCCTCACCTCTCAGGACGGACGTCTCCTGGGCCGTAGGCACCCCCAGGCTCTCGGGGGGTCCGGCCTGGCCCCGTGGGGACAGCTGCTCCTGCTTCACTCCGCTGAACGGTGCTGGGGATGGGCAAGAGCGGTGAGCAGAGCCACAGGGCAGGGATTTGGAGGCATGGCCCCCCTCCCCGCCCTACCCAGGGGCTGGAGGTCCTCCCCGCCATGCTCGGTCCAGAATCCCAAAGGCCAAATTGCCCTCCCTCGCCCCCTGACACAAAGGGTGGGAGACGAGCCCCGGCCGTCGAGGTTGGGGGCCCTGGATCCTTACCCAGCTTCTTGGGGTCCATGGCGAGGGGCAGCCCCATGGCGATGGGGCCCACAGGGGCCTTGGCGTGCTCTGAGTACGGGACGTGGAGCTGCACCGACATTCCCTGTGGGGGCAGAGGTCATGGGTCCCAGAGGCTTCAACCAGGGCTTCCCGACACCCGCTTTCACGAGAGTGCAAGAGGAGGGGAAACTTGGGACCACACACGGGTCAGAGAGGAGAGGCCTGGGGCTCAAGTCCCGGCCCCGCTGTCCCTCTGAGCGACTGGGGACAAGTCGCTGCCTATCCTGAGCCTCGGGGCCCTCACCTGTGCGGTGGCCAGCATGACCTGGTTTAAAGGAAGTGGTGCCCACGAGCATCTGGGCAAAGCAGAAGCCTTTCCCCTGCCCTACAACCCACGGCAGCAGGTCAGGGAGACGAAGGGGCAGGTAGACCAAGGCTGTGCACGTGCTGGTGCTGGATGTCTAGTGAGCGTGCTCTTCTGTTTCACAGGGAGGCGCAGCGAGGTTAGGTAACTTGCCCAAGGCCGCACAGTCTGGATGCAGCGCCCCTGCTCTTGAATGCCCCATGGGGTGACCTCCCAAGGTCCTGAGGCATGGGGCAGACTGCAGCCAGCTTGGACCCAGCCACTTGGGTGCCTGGCCCCCCAACCAGACACCATCGGTCCCAGTGACCTCCTCCCCCTCCAAGTGTACAGATGGAAAGGCCAAACCCCTGAAAGAGGAAGGGGCTGTTCTCTGGGCACCATCTGGCATGGGTGTTTCTGGGGGGCTGGCCCTCCCACCTCACCTGGGAGATGGCCCCCATTTGCCTCTCGAGGACGCTGGGGTGCTTGGTGGAGGAGATGAGGGGCGGTGGGTTGGAGATGGTGGGTGGCCGTGGCAGGACGGGCCGGGCGCTGTCGTGGAGGCCCAGGGGCAGCGGGTGACCTGCAGGGCACACATCTGTCCTTCACGGGGCTCCGGAGCAGTGAGAGACAGCCCCCGGGGCCACTCCCCATCCTGTCCCTGTCCTGTCCAGGGGAGTGCCTGTCCACACCTGCCCCCCAATGCTCCTCTCCCACCTCTGCTCTGATGAGCTGTCTGCATCCTTGGTTCAGACACCACTACTTCCACCCACCCCACCTCCCTCCATCCACCCCACCTCCAGGCCCTGGACCAGGTCCCTCCACTCTCCCCAGACTCCTTAACTGGTCTCTTCATCCCTCCTTTACCCTCCAATAGTTCATTTCCCTCACAGGAACCAAAAGGATCTTTTTCAAAGTCTACTGGCTCACCTGCTCCCCCCGCCTCCCCTGCTGTGAACCTTCCATGGCTCCCCACTGCCTTCAGGGTAAGATCTTAGCCTGTGACACAGCTTTCACGTTCGCCTGACCTTGTGGGTGTGGTCTCCCCAGGCTCACCGGGAACCGCGCTTCCACCATGGCAGTCTGATTCAGTGTCTCAAGCTTCGCCTGCTCTTTCCTGCCTCTGGACCTTTGCACATGCTGTTCCCACTGCCTGGCATACCCTTCCCTGTTTTTTTGGCTCTTTTGGCTCACTCTTCCTGCAAGATCAGCTCTGCTGAGGATGACCTTTGCTAAGTAAAGTCCTTATCCACCTCAAGCTGTGCCCCTTTGATGACTGGTAGGGCCCAGCAGGACTGGGAACCTCAAGAAGGATCTAAATCCAGCCTGACTATATTTGTAAGCCAAAGTTGTCTCCTCCCCTCCTTACACCTTTCTCTCGACTTGCTCATTCTCCAGCTCTAAGTCACTGGTGGGAGTTGGTACTCCCACTCCAAATCTGCCTCTCTCATCATCAGCTTAAGCACCTCCTTTGGCTCCCTAGTACCAGTGCTTCCACTGTCATCCTGGAGAGTCCTCAAACTTCAACAGAGCCCCCTTTCCCTTCATTGACCAGACCATCTCTCCCATCAGGACCCGTCAGACTCTGAGATCCTTCTGCATGCAGTTCCAAGCAGTGCCCAGTGTTTGGTGGGTGATTGGTGGTACCCAGTGATTGCCCGCTAGCTGACTCGAGGAGGAGGCCAGGCTGGGGTGAATTACTCACCAGGTGGGGCGTAGGAGAAGGCCAGGGGGTCAGGGGCATGCGGAGAGGCCTTGATCACCTCGCGAGGGGGCACGGGGAAGGGCAGGCCTGATGTCCAGCAGGAGGGGTCCGTGGGCAGCTTCTGGCCCTCAGTTGCAAAGGCTGGGAAGAACACAGGCTTCTCTGCTGAGGGGTGAGGCAGGGCAGGCAGTCAGCCACGCTCCGCCAGCCCTCAGGCCCCCAGTCCTGGCTGATCTGCTCGAATGAGCCCCCCTCCCCTTGCCTGCAGCGCCAGCCTCGGCCAGAGGAGGGTCCCAGCCAACAGTTACGGGGAAGAGGGGGGCTGCTAGCGTGGTGCTCCCCCAAGTCTGCAGACCAGGCACCACTCTGACTCTGCTAATGTCCTGCCGAGCACGAGTGTGCCTTGGGAGTGGGCTGGGGGGCTCTCGGCGATCCTAGATTTCAGCCCTGGAAAGACACAGGCACTGGCCTGGCCCCAGGTGAGCAAGGGGCCTGGACAAACCTCCCAACCAGGGGACGGAGATGGCGGCAAGGGGCCTGCCAACCACCTGATTTTGCATGTACACTTGTGCCAGAACATGGTCACATCTACCTGCTTATTTATCATCTACGGCAGAGCTGAGGAGTTGCGACAGAGACTGTCTGGCCCACAAAGCCTGAAGTATTTACTATCTGGCCCTTTCCGGAAGAGGCTTGCTGATCTCTTCTGATGATGAAGGTGGTCGGAACAGTTTGCTGAGACCCATGTACGTGTGCTCTGGCGGGTGCGGCTGGGAGCCCACATGCTTGGGATGACAGCACGCGCACGTCAGCCTGTATAATAGCACGTTCCACGACCAGGCACTGGGCCGGGCGTTTCGAAAGCACAAACTCAACGAGCCTCCTCGCAGACTTGGGAGGAAGAGAGCGCCCAGGTCCGGCGCTGTGGAATGGGAGCTGAGTACGGACACACTGATGGACTTATCTAGGGTTGCCAGCAAACATTTGGCCAAGTCAGGATTTGACCCCTTGACCTCATGGCCGCTGCAGCAGCAGATAACAGAACAGCTCTCCTGCAGGGGCTCCAACTAAGGACACTGTGTGAACTGACTTGTTTATCCTCCTAATACCCTTCAGGGAACTGATGAGGATTATTCCCATTCAGCAGATGGGAACACAGAGGCTCGGAGAGGCAAAGTCACAGTGTCAAAGGCTCACAGCCAGCGAGCAGGAGCCCTGAGCCCAGGCAGATGGGCCGTAGGCTGTGACCTTTACCTTCGCAACACACGCTGAGCACCACAAGAGGAGCAATGATTGACCCTGGATTCTCAGGACTGAGGACTGTCTGCAGACACGGCCAAAGGCCTGGTCGTCATCACGGTGCTCTCCTGTGGCCTCTCGCTGCTGAAATCGGCCCTAAGCGCCGAACCTCTCCCTTGAGACTTGGTGTCAGGCTGGAGGACCCATGGGAGCTGGGTGGTGGGGGTGGGGGGGACCAGGGAGTAACCAGCTGCTAACAACTTGGGAACACCAGGCCTGGGATGGGAATGGCAGGCAGGTGTCCTCCCTGGGGCCACCTCCAGATGACGAAGGGAGGAGGCTCTTAAGACCCAGCTGGGCAAGCAGAAGCGTGTTGGCAGCGATGAGAGGTGCCCGCTGTGGGCCCGGCAGGTGGGGTGGAGGCTGTGCGTGCTGCCCCTCCGCGTCTCTCCTGGGAGAGACAGAGCTCCCCCCGGACCTAAGTGCCTGCTGGCAGGGGCAGCCCGCAGGAGGGGGGTCACACATGCGGGCAGTTACCCAGGTAGGGGTTCTCACACTCAATCTCCTCTAAAGGAGCACCTCTCTAGGGCCTGCACCGGGCCCAGAAAAATCCCCAAATGCCCCGGACGGTGTTCATCCAACGACCCGACCCTGTGCGCACCCGGGCTGCTCTCTCCAGCTCAGCCCCGGCTGTGGTGGGAGGGGGTGGGAGGCCTCCGGTGCTGGAAGGGAAACTTGAGCCCCGGCCAGGCGGGGCGGGTGGCTGAGAGCCTGGAGAGACAACCTGTTTCTCCAGCTGGGCCCGGGGAGCCCGAGGGGTGGGCGGAGCCAGGAGAGACCAGAGCGAGGTCGCGCTGGGTGTCAAGTTCACGCATGTGCCTAAGGGTGCTGGCCGCATACCCGACGCCAGGTGCACCGTCTCTGGTGCCGCCGAGCGATTCCAGGAAACGGCGCGGCCCTCCGCCGTGCCAACGGGCCGAACGCCAGACTCAGAAACCAGGCGGGTGGTGGCTCACCTTCTCCCAGGACAGGGCCTGTGACCCGTCCCAGCAGGCTCTGCCTGGCCCTGTGCGGTGTCCAGCCACCCAAGCGCAGCCTGGCCTGGCTCAGACCTGGCGCTGGCCAAGGCTGTGTGGGCCCCTGACGTTGCTATGAGGCTACCCCGCCCTGGGCTAGTGCCCCGGCCCTCGAATGTCCTTCCAGATCATACCCCATGTCTCACACTACACTCTTGCCCAGCAAACCACACCCCCACCATGGGGAGTCTCGGGCCCAGCATGGGTGACCGGCAGGGTCCCAGGAGGTGGCTGACACCCTGCTTTCAACCCCACACTCAGGTTGATCAGCGGATCCCACCGGCTTTGCCTCTGAAACAAAATCCCAAGCCCCCCCGCCCTTCCTTCCATCTCCACAGTCACCCATATAGTCCAGACTGCCACCACGGCTGGCAGAAACAGCACTGTGCCCTCCTCCATCTGCCCACAACTCCCTGTAGCCTTTTCTTCCCAACAATGGACAGAGAAAAAGAGATCTTTCCAAAATAGAAACCAGATAGCCTGACCTCTCCTCGGTCCCCAACACACACACACCCCCCCCCCCGAAAATTCCTCTTGCAAAGGCTTTTTTTCCCTGCACCCAAGACCAAATGTCCATAGCACCATAGCCTACAAGGCCCTACACAATCTGGCCCCCATCCCCCATCCTCCCCTCCCCTCTCCCCAGCCACCATGACCTCTTGGCAGCTCTGCCGACACAGCAAGCTTGTTCCTACCCCAGGGCCTTTGCACATGCTGTTCCCTGTGCCTGGAATGCCCTTCCCCCAGATCTTCCCACCACTGCCTTCTCCTGGTCTCAGAGACCCCTTCCCTGAGCCCCTCGTCACTCGACCCATTTTGTCTCATTCGTTCCGTGAACTACCCTGAGGTCATCTTGCTTCCTCACGTGTTCCCCTGCTTAACACACTCTCGTTCACAAAAAGGGCGGCTGCCCGGAGCAGGAAGTTCATCCTACTCACTGCCAGACCCCCACTACCCATGGGTAGTGCTTGGCAGTGGTGGGTGTTCAACACGTGTCCTGACCCCCTGGCCACACGCTGGATGGATGCATGCCCATCTGCGTGGGTGGCATCTGAGACTTCCTGTGGCAGGTGAAGGTAGCCACAGGGAGACAGGTGGGGGGTCGGCCGATTAGCTGGGGAGAGTCTGGCAGACCCCTGTCACTCGTGACATGTGGAGTTGGCCTCCTTTAGGGACAGCCCTGCTTTTGTCCTCAGACACACAGCACCACCCTCAGGGAGGCTCGTGGCCGAGGGCCAGCCTGACCTTCTAGAGAAGGCAAGATGCTGTACCAGAAGTTGCTCAAGGTGCGGGCGCAGATGGCCCTGGCCGCCCGAGTCTATCCCTGGCCGTGTTGGACAGGGAGGGTGGCCTGGGGTCCTGCTGCCCTCAGACCCCTAGAGCAGCCTTCAGGACCCTTGCCCAGCACAGCATGGGGGGAGCCTCTGGGGAGGGGGTCAGCCCCCAGTGCCTGTGTTAGGCTGATCTGGGATGGGTGTCCCTCAGCGATACCGGCTTGAGACTTCTTGGGGCCGGTGGGGAGTGGGGCAGAGATAGAAGATCCAGAGAACAAGAAACCAGACCCCACCTGTCTCCTGACCTTGAACTTCACATGGTGACAGTGAAGCACGCCCTGGGCAGTTGCTGCAACACAGCTGCTCGGGGAATCGCTCACTGGCTCCCCAGTGAACCCAGTGACATCGGCCTGGGATAAGGTCAGGGTGAAAGCTGGAGACGGCAGTGCTTCCTGCCCAGGCCCAGAGCCGTTGCCAGCTGGCGCCGAGCCGCAGGGTTCTAGAAGCTCACGTGTGGACTGAATCACATGGCACCAGAAACAGCCACAGACGTGTTTTCGTATATGCACAAAGCTTGTGGAAATTTTGAGAAGTTGGCCAATGTTGAGAAACTCGAAGATTTCACATGAAAAGATGGATTTCTAGCTTCTCTGAAAGAACAACCCACAATCCCAGGCCTGAATTGCCACATGGTGACTCTTGGCTGAGGCCAGTGTGAGCCCACTTCAGAAAGAGCATGAGTTCTCCAATTTGCTGCAGTCCCCACCACCCCCTACTGCCTGACTCCCAAGTGTTTCACTCATTAACTTGGCCTATCCTGCCACCACAGCCATGGAGTTGGAAACAGCGGCTCGGCATACACAAAAGGCCCCTTATTCCCGCCCATCAGGCCCCCTCTCCCTCTGACTCCCTCAGCCGCTGACACACACTTACCCTCCTTCTCGGCAGGAGGCGCAGGACTCCTGCTTTTGCCTCGAGGGCTGCTGCTGGGCGGCTGGGGGGTGTCACTCTCCGGCTGCAGGTGCTGCGATGGTGGGGGGGCAGGGGGAGCTGGCTTAGGGGGAGCTGCTTCCTCCCGGGGCGGCTCATGGACTTTGGTGACCTGCTGGGGGAAAGCCAGGAGGAGGGAGCGTCTTTACAGGCTGTTTGCAGGTCCCAGAGATCAGGGAAAGCCTTCCAGGCCCCCTGCGTGTGACCAGCCTCAAAGCTGAGGCCAAGGAGAGGTAGCAACACGCCTAAGAGCACACGGCTTGAGGGCCAGGAGGGTAGGGCTTTGTGCCAAGTGTAGGGGGTGTGCCCAGCACCCTGGGCGCCTGGCTGAGGATGGGGAGCCCTCATTACCCTGCCCTTAGCCCCTTCTCCCTTTCCCAAATTTCTTGGGGTCTTAGAGAGATCAGAGCTGACAAATGGGACAGTGCCCGGCTGTGGGGAGCAGGCAGCACAGCCTGGCACTCCTTGTACCCCTCACTTAAAAAGCCCTGGTCAGCTCGGAGTCTATCAGCCCACAGCCCCCAGGTGCACTGGAAGGCCAGGCTCACGTTCTGGGAGAGGGCAATGAGCACATGAGAGTGCCAAGGCACTTCAGTCGTGTCCAACTCTTGGCCACCCTACGGACTGTAGCCCGCCAGGCTCCTCTGTCCATGGGATTTCCCAGGCAAGAATACTGGAGTGGGTTACCATGCCCTCCTCCAGGGGATCTTCCCAACCCAGGGATTGAACCCGCATCTCTTACGTCTCCTGCACTGGCAGACGGGTTCTTTACCACTAGCACCACCAATGACTGAGCTGTTACAATTAGGGGCATCTCTGAGGGTCCTCCTGCTTGGCCTGGAGAATCTTCTGGACAACCCCCCAAACCCTGTAGAGGGTCTTAAGTTAACTGATGGGGCCCTGCCTTCCTTTCTGAGGTGCTGTGACAGTGGGGGGCTTCCTGCCTGGTCTGGGGGGCTCTGGAGAACCCTCGGCAGGTGGGGGTGGTGGGGCAAGAGCTGCCAGGCTGGGAAACCAGAAGGAGGAGACCTGTAGGCCGGGTACTTTGGGGGCGCCCCGGCCCCCCTACTGTTCCTGCCTTTCTCCATGGGGATTTCTACAGGAAAGAAGAGGCGGTGGGGAGAGGGGGGGCTGGAGAGGGGGCGCTGCAGGTGCCGGGGCTCCACCTCCCTGGTCTGTGATCAGCCTGATTTATTGTCTCCCCACCAGGAAGTGAGGGTCACAGGGTCTCTGGGCGGCCGGGCTGGATAGGGGTCCTGGCCATGGGAGGGGGGCCCAGGACTCACGATCGGGGGGATGGCAGCTGCCCGCTGCTTCAGCTGTTTCAGGTCCAGCGGCTTCTGGGGCGAGGCGTGGGTCCTGGCGTCGCTGGTCGGGGTGAGGAGGCTGGGCCGCGGCGACAGAAGCCTGGCGGTGGGCGGGCACGGGGAGGGGGGGACGGGGGGACGGGGAGACCAGCGTCAGGCCCACGGGCTCACAGCCTCTCCTGGCTCCTGCCTGGATGATGTGGTTGGGGGGCGGCGGGCTGCCAGAGGGAGGCGAACATCCAGGGCTGGGGAGACCCGGGGTCGGGATGGGGGCTTTGCCCTCCCTCCTCTGCTCCATGCAAGGAACCAAGACCCCTCCCACCCCAGCCCAGAGGATCAAATGCTCCCAAGATGGCCAAGGGCAAGGAAAGTCCCAGAGAAGCCCATACTCAGGGCCCACACCATGCTCGGCCCTTGGGAAGCTGCTGGGAAACCCAAGAATCAACCTGATTAAGGCTTGGGAAGCTTAAGAGATTCAGGGAGATGACTCATCATCCAAGTAT
Source organism: Muntiacus reevesi (assembly GCF_963930625.1). NCBI lineage: Eukaryota > Metazoa > Chordata > Mammalia > Artiodactyla > Cervidae > Muntiacus > Muntiacus reevesi. The sequence goes on from NC_089261.1 coordinate 21,994,786, forward strand.
GAGAGGCTCAGGCCCCAGGGTAGGGGCCTGGGGTATGGTGCTGAGTGGACCCTGCTTACTGGAAATGAGGACTGGGGTGCCCTCCCACTCAACCAGAATGTGTGGCTAACCGGAATCTCACCCGCATACCAGGCGGGCGTAGGCTCTGCGGGCGCAAGGTCAGCGTGTACATCGCCTGCCCTGCAGCCATAAGTGGGGCTGTGGTGCTGAGCTGGACCTGCAGGTAGCTTGTCCTCTAAAGCAAGGTCACGTCTGTCTGCTGCTGACATGCAGAACAGGGCAGCAACCTGCTAAGGGTGCACGGGGTGTGTGTGTGTGCACAGTGTGTGTGTGTGTGTGTGTGTCTGTGTGTGTGTCTGCACACGGGTGCATGGAGGAGGGCAGGAAGGGCAGGGGGCTGAAATATGGTGGGCTGCCAGGGCTGGGGTCACCCCAGGGTACAGCTGCTGCAGTGGCTTGGGTGCCCAGGGCCGAGGCTGCCCTGGGGCATGGCTCTAGAGCTGCTCACCAGTGTCCCCTCCTCAAGAGGTCTTCAGGGATTTCCAGGACACAACAGCCCTGGCCCAGTGCCACGCCACAAGCCCCGTCTGGTTCACCAGCTGGCACGAGGTCTCGAGGGCAGAAGCTCAGAGCCCCAGCCTCAGAGCCCCTCACCTCCACACTAGGGCTGCCGGGTTCCTGCCCAGCTCTCGAGTCCCACCTGGGACCACCACTCGCTGAATACACAGCAGGCCTGGGGGAATCAAACAGTGTGCACACACAAAGGCACTGGCCATGGGCTGGATTCAGCCAGGAGGGAGAATCACAAGTCAGGTCAGCAAAGCCTGAGGGTCCTGTGGGCACAGCCCCTAGCATGTGCCGTGACCATCCTGGCTGATGCCAGGTGCAGACCGTTGCAGGTCTGTGCAGATGCCATGTGCAGATCTTCCAGGTAAGATCCGTGACAGCCAGGGTGCAGCTCACACCACCCAGAGCTGGCTGCCGGATGCAAGAGTGGATCACGTGCCTTCCCGCCGGCATGCAGGACAGACGCGTGACGTGCAGCCAATGGGCCCCCTGCTCTCTGCGGTGATGGGACCGCAGCCTGTGACAAGTCAGTCCCTCGGGCGCTGACCCCCTGCCCACATCTGCCACACGCTCAGTTGAGCAGAGACGGCCTCGGCGACACCCCCTGGGGCTGCCCACGGCATGCAAGTGGCGCTGGGCTCCGAGGTCAGACTGACTTCATGCTCAGCTGGGCTTCACAGTCCTCCTGACCAGCTCACCCTCCCTGCCGTCCTCACCTCTCTTGACCTCTCCAGATCCTGCTGAGGCTCCTAGGACCACCGGAGGCCTCTCCTCTGTGGCTGCCCACCTTCGCTCCCCCAGAGACCCAAGCCCAGCCTCGTTGTGCCCACTACCCTTGGGCCAAAGCACCCTGACCAGGTCCAAGAACCCATGCTCTCACTAGTCCTGTACTCCTCACTGCCAGCTTCAAATGTCACCATCCCAGCCTCGCGCCCCTCCTCTTGCAACTAATTATCACTGTCTGCTTAAATCAACTTGTATTTGTAAACTTAAGAGTGAATACACTGCAGCCCTTCTGGAAAATGTCCGGCATTTCCTCAGGAAGTGCATTAGAATCACTTTAGGGCCCAGCACTTGCACTGCTGGGCTTACACTCGTGAGAGTAGACACACACACACACCCACACACCAACCGTTCACGAAAGATCATAGCAGCCACGATCTGCAAAAGCCAAAAGGTGGAAGCAACCCCCACGGACAAAACCAGGTGAAATGGATAAGCAAAATGTGGTATGTCCATGCAGTGGAATATTACTTAGCCAAAAAGAATGACTCCAGGCTACAACTTGGATGAACCTCAGAAGCAAGATGCTGACTGCAAGAAGCCGGTTGCAAAAGGCCACGTACAGCACGATTCCATTTACATGAAATTCCCATAAGAGGCAAATCCATAGACACAGAAGATAAGATGAGTGGGTACCAGGGGCTGGGGGGTGGGGGATAAGGACTGACTGCTAATGGCCTGGGGATTCTTTTCGGGGTAGTTGACAATATGCTGGAATTAAACAGTGCTGATGATTACATAACTCTGTGACTGTACTAAAAAAATCACACTTCAATGGCTGAATTGTATGGCTTGTGAATTACGTCTCAGTAAAGCTGTTACAAGGAAAAGATAAAGAATATAGTCCTTGCTGGCCACAAAATCAAGGGTTTGATATATTAAGTATATTGTTTCAATAAACAACAAAGGAATAATGCTATACTATTATCTACTGTATAAAATATTTAAAAATGCAAATTTTAAAGTTAAAATATAAACTTTTATATCTATGTAAATATAATTTTGTAGGGACACAAAATATGCTTTTATGATTCAAATAAAAAGCCAAGTGTGTGTCTCACTCTGATTGTCAGTGATCTAGGGTCTTTGTCCTGCCCTGGTTTCCCTGTGGCTCCCTGTCCAGGCAGGGGGCAGGCAGATTGGAGGGGAGCAGGGATCACCCTCAAATGCCCTCAGCAGGCACCAGCTGGGGCTGTGCATGGAGGCCCAGACCCCTCTCTCTTGAGTCCCCCCGACCCCACCCAGGGAGGCAAGAGCTCAGCGGGGGCTGCAGCCACGGGCATAGCACTGCACAGCTGACAAGATGAGAGCAGCCTGACCGCTCACTGTAAGGAGGGCAGCATCCAAGAGCAAGGGCCTGAATCCTGATCTTCAACAAGCCCGAGGGGCCTGAGGCTCCCCATCACCCCACGAAGGGCGAGAAGATGCCTGGCGCTCACATGGCCCCCGAACTGCCTCATCCCACCTCCGCAGCAGCAGGAGCCACCACCTCCAGGAGCTCTCCTCATAGTGTCGCCCTCCCTCTGTTCTCTCCTTTGTTTTCTTGGAAGACAGGGCGTTTATTTTCCTCCCCAGAGACCGGGGCAGGGTAGGGGCTCTCGGAGCCTGGCACTGTGCACGTGACCTGAGCCGGGAGGGGTGGGGGCGGGGGTTGGGGGGAAGCTGGGTGGCGGGGGAAGCCGGCAACTCGGCTGGGAGCAGCCGGGGCCCTGCCCCTTAACCCTGAAGTTCAAGACTCCACCTCCCAGTTCAAATCCCACCACTGGCCGGATCACTTGACCAACTGTGCCTGACTCGGTTTCCTCATCTGTGAAATGGGTATGAGAACAGTCACCCCCTCCAGCGACTGTCCTGTGGGTAGGACACGGGAAGGCACAGGAAGCCGTGATGACGATGTCCAGTGCTGAGCGGCCTGGGCATCTTCTCATCCCTGTGGGTTTTCTTCCCACCCCGGAAGACCAGGGCTGGGGAGGGCCCAGGGCCCCAGGAGACTCTGGGTCTGCAACAGCATGTCCCTTCTCTGCTGAGCCCCCTACCCAGATTCCTCATTACTGCTGGGCTGGGATAATCCCGGCTGCCAAGTTGGGGCTGGGAAGGCAGGATCATGAAGATACACAAAGGCATGGTCATGCTGGTCTCCCATGCCCCCAAGATAAAACCCCACTCCTCGCCTTAACCCCCGGGGCCCTGTGGGGCCAGGTAGAGACAGGACCCTGCCCACCTCCGTGACCTCCCCTCAGGCCCTCTCCTCCTTCCCTCACTCGCTCTGCTCTCTGCCACAGGCCTCTTTGCCGTCTACGGAACATAAGCTCGTGAGGCCACAGGATCCTTGCACTGGCTGTTCTCTCTGCCGACTTTCCCTCCATGCCTCATAGTCTGTGTTCCCATCATCCTTCAATGTCACCTCCTCAAGCAGGTCTCCCTGACTGCCCCTCACACTCCCCCCATGACCAATCTCTCCCCCATGCCCTCATCACACCAGCATTCCCTTTATTCCACTGCTGTTCCAATTCTGTACGAATCGCTCCCAGTGAAATGCAAGCTCCCTGGAGCCAGGACCTCATTTGTCGCTGCTCCCCTTGAGTCCAGGATGGTACCTGGCACACCCCAGTGCCTAGTTAATCATTTATGGAATAGAGAAATAAAGGAGAAATTGCTGTTACATTCTTTTGAAATTCCAGGGGCTCAGCGGAAGCGACTACATTCCAGCCTCCTCGTGGAGTGAACTTTGGGGGCTCCTGAAGCAGTTCCAAAGGAAGGGAGCAACTCTTTTCATTGAGCATCTCACCGTGGGCTCGGAACTTCATTATCCTCCCAAGCAGCCCATAAGCAGGGATACCCACGCCCGTCTTGTGGGTGAAAAACCTGAGGTCCAGGGCAAGGCACTTCTGAAGGCCCAGCCCTGCCAGAAAGTGCCCGGCACCGTCTCTGGGAAACGGAACAGGCTGGGGCAGGCGAGCTCAAGGCTCTGCAATCAAAGCCACTATCTCTGGCCGCTGGCCAAGAAAACTCCCAGGCGGAGCTGTCTGGCAGAAAGCAATGGAGAGTAAAAAGCAGGATATGATTTTCTCTCCCAAAGCCGTACGGGCACGGGCCAGAACGCAATCCATCTTGTGTCTTGTCCAGGGACGCCCAGTGCACTGCGCTGAGACTGCCAGGCGGAGGCAGGGCTGTGGGCAGGGGGCCAGGACCTGGGGTCGCCCACCGATCTCTCTGGGGCACTGGGGGGGTGGTGCTGGCTGCCAGGGCGCACTCTGACGCATCTCGCCTGCGTCCTCCGGCGCCCGCCTGGCCCTGTGCGGCCGCAGCCGGGGCAGGAGGGAGGGGTGGCGGACTGCCAGCCAGGAAGAGGTCAGGAGGCTGGCCTGAGTCCAGCCTCACCCTGAAGGCGGGGGACTGGCCTCGGTCACAGAGGGCGTGACAAACCAGGTGTCCTGACTCCCAGCCCAGGGCTCCTGCTCCCGAGGGACCGAAGGCTGGACGCTCGGGCAGGAAGAGTGGACAGGAGCCAGACCCAGCTGGGGGAGAGAAGGACACGTCCCTGGGTGGGGCTGAGGTTGTTGGGGGGGAGGCTGAAAGTAGGCTGCGGGGCTTCAGGCCTGGCCCGAGAGGTCCAGGGGGAAACTGTTGGGACCCAGGCCAACCCTCCGAGCTGTCCAGCCCAGGCAGGTCATGTGTACCCAAAACACAGACTCCAGGAGGCCGCTTATCAGCGTGGCTGTCCCATGAGCTCAACGCTCTTCCCGCTAAGAACAGAAACGTGTGTTTCCATGACTCTGTCTCTGTGGCCAGCAGGAGCTGGGTGGGGAGCCGCCCACCCTGACCCCATTACCCAGGGCCCTCCCCGGCAGATCGGGCCGCCGTGAACTCCTGGTTTCCAAGCTGCACCCACTGGGCAGGAAACTCAGGACCTCCGGGCCCCCAGGAACCTGCTGGCCAGACCTCTGCTTATCTAAGAGCCATACAAGAGGGCTGAGGGTCCTGCCAGGGACCAAAGGTAGCTCACCGAACAGGTGGGGACCCAGTGAGCTCTGACCAAGTCCAGTTTCCACATGAAACGTTCTAGCACTTGCCATCTTCGCATGCCCCAAGGTGAATCATGGCGCAGAGGAAACGGCTCCCAGTGAACCGGTCGGATTTGAAAGTCAGATTTTCCTCCCTCTCGCGCTGCCCAGAACTTTTCCGAAAGACGTGAAAGGAGCGAAAACAGACTGCACTGTTTTCAGTCAAAATAAAAATGACCGGCCTGCCTCACGAGAAAACAATTCCTTAAGCCGCCCAGATGCAGGCGGGCGTGGCTCTCCGCAGCCCTGCCCTTTGCTGCCCATGTTGGGCCCTGAGTGGGGCCTGCCGGCTTCCACTCTGCCCGGGGTCTCGGGGACCCTCAGTGGGCAGAAGATGAATCAGCCAGGATCCTGGGAATCTGCCACTTGCCCCCACGTCCACCGCCACCAGCCTCACCAGCCACAGGACACCCCCAAGGCCGCCTCACAAAGTGCATCCCTCTGCCCCTCCGGCCCCCCATTAAATCTCCCTCCTCACACCGCTGGCAAGTTTCAGAGCCTGAGACACACCCCAAGTCTCAGGCACAAGCTGTGGAGGTCTCATTGTCCTGAGAACAAAATGCAGCCACCCAACCAGCCTGGAGGCCCCGCAAGGCGGGCTGGTCTGCTGAAATCATGCAGGCTCAGTCCCGCACCCTGCCTCGGCACTTGCTGGGCCCACCGTGTTGAGGGTAGAACAATGTGAACTTCTTTGGAAACAGGCTCTTTGCAAATGTGACGCAGTTAAGAGGAGGTCCTAAGGGTGGACCCTCATCCAAGGACTGACGTTCTTATGGCCAAAGGGAAATGTGGGCACAGGGACACGTGCAGAGAATGTCATGGGACCACAAAGCGATGCATCTGCAAGTCAAGGATGGCCGGCACCACCAGAGGCTGGAGGAGGCAGGAAGGAGCCTTCAGGGGAGTGGCCCTGCCGATGCCTTGACTCTGGGGTGGCCCTTGGTGGCGGCAGCTCTGGAAGCTAATCCATGACCACTGTCACCCTACTTCTCCCCGCCCAGACTCAGCTCAGAGGCCACCGCTAAGGGGGAACCTACCCCATCGATGCTGCCCTGTCCCAACACTGGAACTCCTGCCCGAGGGAGAGCACAGTGGCGGCCCCCTCTTCCTCCGAGGGCAGGCGAGGAGTCGGCCTCGCGTGCCGTGGTCTCGGTACACGGGTGATGCTCAGTGAGGAGGTACAGAAGGAGACGACGAAGCCAGCGCACTCACCTGTTCTTGTCGCCGCCCTCGGGCTCGTCCACCTCGTCGGCACTGCAGGTCGCGCTGGAGTCACTGTCCTGCGGGGCGCCTGAGCCCTTGGCCGCCGGGCCTTTGCCCCCAGAGCCGCTGGCCTCCTTCTTCTCCACCTTGAGCGCCCCCTCGGGCGCGGCCTCCGCTGCGGCCTCCGGGCCCTCCTTCACCTTGTCGGGCCCCTCTCCGGCGGCCTCCTCCTCGCACTCAGTCTTGACGGGTTCCGCGGGGTGCGCCTCGCCCGGCTCCTCCGTCTTGGCCTTGCCCACGTCGGCCGCCAGCTCTGGGGCCACGGGGGGCTTCTGCTCCTCCCCCTCCTCGGTTGAGGGGGCGGCTGTGGCCTCTTCCTCCTTCTCCTCCTTGGGGACCACGGCAGGGGGTGTGGTGGGCGACTGGGGTGCTGGTGGGGGTGTGGGCGGGCCGGTGGCTTCAGGGGCTGGGGCGGGCTCGGTGGGGGCCGGGGTGTCCTCGGGCGGCGGGGTGGGCGGCTCAGGAGGTGGTGCATCTGTGCCCGGGGCGGGCGGGGGCTTGGGCCCATTCTGCCCCGTGTCCTTGGCGGCCTCGGTGCGGGGTGAGGGGACGCTCTCGGTGTCGGAGCTGTTGTTGACGGCGGCTGCAGGGAGAGAGCAAAGAAGGGGTGAATGGTGCGGGGGAGGCTCAGGGTCGAGACAGGCGGGGCCCTGCCCACGCTCCCCCCACCACCCAATGACCCGGACTGTGCAGCCTGGCTCTGGGTAGGAGTTCAGGGGGCCGCGGTCCCATCCCTGGATACCAAACAGCCCCGAGGCTCCTACACACCTGGGCAGCCCGCCTAGCCCCTCCCAGACCTGTCCTCCTCTGGCCGCCCTCTCCACCTGCTGACCCTGGAGGAGCCCAGGACCTGTTAACTTCTGATCCCCGGAGTGGCTGGGTGAGTGGCCAGCGCCCTACGGAGCCAGGCTAGGGGCAGCCAGGGGTGCAAGCTTTTGCTCTGGGGTCTCCTTGTTCTCACTGGAGCTGCAGCCCTGGCTCTGGCCCTGCTGACACAGTGACCTCCTGGCCTCACTTTCCCTATCTGTAGAGTGGGGAGAACAGTTCCCACCTCACAGGGATTGCAGTACACAGGGTGACACCTGGCAACTGTTTGCTGTTGTGTCATCACTGTCATCCTCATAAAATGCGGCCAATGAACCTGGAGGAGCTCACGGGGAGAGGCTCCACACCGACTACAGCCCCTGGCCACTGTCCATAGGGCTGGTATGCAGCAGGTGCACAATAAGTGCTGATCGAATGACAATGTGCACAGATGAAGGGAAAGGGGACCTCAGCTCCAGACCTGGCTCCTTAGCCTTAACCACGACTCCTGTCACCTCTTTGGGTTTCAGTTTTCCTCACTTTCTACAGAATGGGGACATTTGAAACCTCCCTCCCCGACACTTGCTGTAGGGGAAACAGAAGTGGGTAAGAGTCACAGGTGAACACACTAGTAAGAAATCAACGTAACAGTGGAGTCGAGAGCACTGATCTGCAGGTGCGAGCCAGGGAACAGCATGGGGAACAGACACTGCGCTGAGGAGGGGGAACAGAGGCGGCAGTGGCACCAGCAGTGGTGCTCACGGGCAGAGGTGTGCTCACAGAGGTGGGGCCCCTCATAGACAACAGGGGACCTGGGGGTGCCCCCCACCCCGGCCTGGCCCTACCCCCATCCCCCCAGGCCAGCTGGCCACATTCGTACCTGGGCCACTGCATTCCCCTCTGGGGACCTCGTTCCCAGAGGCGTGTAAGGCTGGAAGGAAGTGAGAGAAGGGTTAGAAGCGAGGTGGCATGAGGAGCAGGTGGGGAGAGAAGAGGATTTGGGGCCAGGCAGGCAGGGAGGACCTACAACCCTGTCCTGAAAGCCTGCAGCCCAGGACACTCCTGGGTGTCCTTGGACAAGTCTCTGGCCTTCTCTGGTTCCCGGCTCCGGGGTCCTCAGGGTGGGGTGCTGGCCTCAGAGGGGGGCAGAGCTGGAGGGAGAGGCCTTTGGGGCTGCCTGACCCCATCTCACCCCTCAGACACGGAGCCAGGCCAACAGGGGCTGCAAGGGCCCTGCAAAAACACTTCCTTCAGCCTTTACTGCCCCCAGACTCCCACCTCTCCCATCTCTTGCCTTAAGGCCCAGAGCAAAGGCCACTCCTCCCAGAAATGACCATCCCAACAGCAGCAACACAGGCTTGCTCTGTGGGTGTTGGGCTCTGGGCAAAGCTCTTCACACACACAACTCATCCTCAATCACCTCTAAGTTAGAGACGATCATCACCACTCTGCTCTGCAGATGAGGGAACAGAGAGGCTGAGTCACTTGTCCCAGGCCACACTGCATGGGGGCAGGAGAGGGTTGACCCCAGTATCCTTATCCCTAACCACAGGGCTCCTGACCCTGTCTTCTGACTCCGGCAACGTCACTCCCTCCTTCCACATCGTCACGCTACAGGACGAAGGGGGCCAGCACTGAGGTCCTCTGGACAAATGGCTTAGCCCCAGAGTCTGTGCATTTATCTATAAAATGAGGGGTTTATGCCTGGCTCTCTCTCTTATCCAGCAGCTTATCTCTGTCAGGGATTCTCAGGCATGAGCGTGCCTGAGGGCTGTGAAGATTCGGCTAGGCCTACCCCCAAAACATTCCTCACTCAGTAGGTCCAGGTGGGGCCCAAGAATCAGTATTTCTGACAAGTTTAAATCCTGGTCCCCAAACAGGCCAACTGGCTTCCTTGGATAACTTCCCTGTGTCTCAGAGTCCTTGTCTATAAAATGGGGTGACGACAGCACTCATTGGGCTGTTGTGACGATTAAAGGGAATAATTCAAGGCTGATGCTCTTATTACAACCACAATCTTTACTGGAGAAACTACAGGGTCAAATGGATCACTTCTCCATCCCCTGGACTCATCTCCAGCCTGGATACAAGGCCCTTGCTGCCTACCCCCTGGAGGAGTCTGTGGTGCTGTTGGGGCTGGTGGGATATTCTAGACAGTTCCATTGGAAAAACCTGAGGCCCTAACCTGGCATCTACCTCCCCTCCCCTATCCTGGTCACAAGGGACAGGTTTACACAGCAAATGCCAGTCTGATTGGCAGATTCCAACTCTACCAGCTACATGACACCCTGTGTGAGTAATTCTCCTCTCTTTCCCCACATGAGGCCTGTTTCCTCATCTGTAAGATGGGACCATCACCCGGTGCCTTTGGGCAGAATCTTCTCAACTGCCTCCCTTGATGTGCTCGGGGCCACCAGGTGGTCACAGAAGCCCTGGGTTCAGCAGGCCAGCCAAGAATGCCCCTCTCCCATCCTTGATAGGGAGTGTGAACCCTACAGGGGACAGAGAACTCACTACCTCAAAATTCTCTAACTGGGCAGCATCTGTTCTGCTTTTAATGCCAAGCCAAAGTCTGGCTTCCTTTAACTTTCCCACCAAGGCTGCATCCTGCCCACACACAGCCGGGAGGATATTTAAAGAGGAGAGTGCGTTCTTGCTCCCCAGGTTCCCTTTTCCTGGTTATAGACCCAGGACTCAGAATTCAAGGACCTGAGGGATTTGGAGCCTTCCATCAGAAACTGGTCAGGCCTCTAGCCAACCTGGGCTGGAGAGACCCAGGGCTGAGGAGGAGGCCAGACTCAGCACCCCAGGTCACCCCCAACATGATAACAACAACCAAATGGGCCGATTCTTCATTTTCAACCTGGAAGTAGGATTCAGACTGGTGAATACACTGCAGGCTGGCACAACTTGGATTTATTTGCATGTCCTGCTTACAGAGCTGGGGGTGATTCACACCTTCCTTGCACACACTGGCAGAAGTTTGGGAGTTTAAATGCAGGGGCAGGCAGATAGGAGCGACAGGAGGGAAACCTGGGCAGGAGACGGGATGGGAGGAGAGGAGGGTGCCTTCACCAAGAACATGAGGCCCCGCTGGGGAGTTCTGGTGGGCGGGATGGCAGAAGGAGAAGCAGACACATTTAGCAAAGCGGGGAGGGGGGGTCGTCAGGGGTGTTGTGTGTGGGGTCTTCAGAGCTGTCATGCCTTGAGGGACTGGTGTAGACGAAGGGAGAGGGCTGGGGGCCAAAGGCAGAGTAATCAGTGACCAGGGACGCAGGCCTGCCCTTGGGCAGCCTGGTGTGACTTCCACATTTATAAATGCTATTTGCATAGCAGAGCCGGGGGTTACATGGGGGCTAGGCTCTGAAGCTGAGTGACCATCTCGTGTAGTTGAAATTCTCCTTTTGAGAAGTGGGCAGAACCAAGAGCAAAATTTAAATATTAGTTCTCACTCTCTCTTTAGCAGCCCTCACCAGGTGGCAGAATTCATCTAAGATCCAGGCCGATGATGCAACTCTGGGGTGCCTGATGCAACTGCCCCCAGCCTCAGTGCCCCCAGGCAGAAAGCTGGGGGCTGTGCAGTTTACCATCCAAATTTGGACAGTTGGGAGCAAAATGAAGCATAATTACATAACTTTTGAATACCTATCGACCAACAGTATTGGTTCTGCTTAGACTGGTCAAAAAATAATGTATATTAGTCGCTCAGTCGTTTCCTGACTCTAATGCAACCCCATGGACTGTAGTCCACCAGACTCCTCTGTCCATGGGATTCTCCAGGCAAGAATACTGGAGTATAAATTAATGGTTCAGGTCAGAAAACTATTTTTATGGACTTCTCTGGTTGTCCAGTGGTTAAGACTCCATGCTTCCACTGCAAGGGGCATGGGTTTGATTCCTGGTCAGAGAGCTAAGATCCCACGTGCTATGCGGTATGATCAAAAAAAAAAAAAAAAACCACCTATTTTCAAAAATAAACAAATTTTTTCCCTAAAATGTGACACCAGATATGCTGGCAAGATAACAGGTGTCACCAGAACTGGATATGTCCTGAATGCATAAGGTCACCAAGACTGAACTCATAGGGGGCAGGAGGATTGAATGAACAAGTGTCCTATGAGTGCAGAGAGGCAGATTACCATGATTATTGTTGCCACTGTCAACACCATCGTCACCATCACCATCATCACCACGATCATCACCATCAGCATCACTGACATCATCACCACCATCGTCACCATCATCACCACCATCACCATTACCATCGTCGTCATCACCGTCACCACCATCGCCAAACATCACCATCAACACCATGATCATCACCATCATCACTATCAGCATCACTGACATCATCACCATCATCGTCACCATCACCACCATGATCATCACCCTCTCCCCTTGGGGCAGTCCAGGCCCCTTCTCAGCAGGACTCAGGCATTTCTGGAAGAGGTCAGCTCCCACCGCCCACCCTCACCTTCTGCCTCCTCTGCCATCTCCTCTTCGTTTCCACTCACGCCCGATGCCTCCATCTCCTCGTCCTCCACTACGGGTGGGAAGGCGGCCTCCTCACTGGCAGCGGCCGGGGCTTTCTTCTTCTTCCTCCGTGCATTCCTCTCCTTCTCCTAGGGCACAGGGATAGTGGTGGGTCAGGGCCAGCACCAGGGCCAGGACCTGGGCTGTCAGCCCGGGGACTCCTGGAGCCAGAAGCCTGCCATAGCTCCTAGGGACAGTGATCCCAGCCACGTGATCCCAACTCGCTCCCGAACTGCACGGCCAGACATGCCAGTGGTTATTTTTACCCAGAGCTTCATCCTTCCATCGTGTCCCAGATACACCAGGGCACAGCCTGGCCTGTGGGCTGCCCCGACATCCTTCCAGAACAGGTGAGAAAGGAATGCCTCTGCCTGGAGGCCCCCCATGATTGCTCCAGCCCTGCTGGCTGTCCAAGCCAGAGCGATGAGCCCTCCCTGGAGGGCACACTGCCAGGTAGTGCAGTCAGTACACTGGAGAGAATGAATGGATGAAGCGTCCCCATGCGGCACCATTTGCCCCCAGTTAGCTTGGGTGGCGTGTCATTTCACCCCGCCAGTTTTTACAGTGTACCAGAGGATGAGAAAGCACAACGAATGATGTAGACAGGGTCTCTGCCCCTCCACGGGCCCACTAATCAGGGAGACAGAAATCGACACATCAATTAAAAAGAAGACTCAGAGGTGGAAGCACGGCAGCCCGTGGGGACAGACAGGGCGGGGCGAGAGTGCAGGGGGGTGGGGTTCAGGAAGGACTTCTCGGAAGAGGTGACATCTGAGCTGAGTCCTGAGAAGAAGTTGGCCAGACAAGGCTCTGGACAAGAGTGGCCCAGGTGGAAGGAATTGCAAGTACGGAGGCTGGAGGTGGAACCAGCTGGGTGGTTCGAGGAACAGAAAGAAGGCCCTTGGTCGGCAGCCTTTCACTTCCCTCCACACCTCCCCCCAGTCTGGTCCCCAGAAGCCCTGCTCCCCACTCTGGGAGCCAAGGGCCCACTCCCAGCCAGGGCACAACTCCTCCTTGATGGCTCCTGTCTTTGCACCTCACTGTGCCAGGTGCCCCAGGAGAATGTCTCTTTACCCCCAGGCTGAGCCAGGCAGAGGTTCAGAAAGCGTTTGTTGATTGACTTACTGAGTGACTGAATGGGCAGCATCGGGAGCCTGAACACACAGTTGGCAGAGTCAGGGCACGTGTGGAGGCAGCATGTGCTGGGGATCCAAAGTGACCAGGGACTCCAGGGGGGTGGACTGGCCCCTAAGAAGGGACCCACTCCAATACAGTCAGTGTGATGGGAGGGGTCACAGCCTGAAGCCTTTGGGGTTCCCAAGGAAGGAGATGGAACCTAAATGTTCCTAGACGTGTCAACAGCTCCCAGCGAAGTCCCTTACCCTGGGTTGACTAGATTTCTCCCAGAATAAAGGTCCCTGGTGGCTCAGAGGTTAAAGCGTCTGCCTCCAATGCGGGAGACCTGGGTTCGATCCCTAGATCGGGAAGATCCCCTGGAGAAGGAAATGGCAACTGACTCCAGTATTCTTGCCTGGAGAATCCCATGTCTGAATCTTGGTTTCACACTTCTAGCCTCTAGGATTGCAAGATAGCAAGTTCCCGTACCAGTGGTACGCTATTACAGGGAAAAGGGCACTGATGCACCTCCCCTCTGCCAGTTCCCCGGCCCCATGCAGCACAAATGCCCCATCACCCCCAGGTGCCAGCAGGCCCTGTGCAGCCTGGCCCCTTACCATGCGGGGCCGCGAGCAGGCCTCAGGGGGCCCCAGGCCCCAGCCCCTGCCCAGGAGTCGGATCACTTCCTGTCCTGTCTCCTTCCTGAGCAAACGGGGCTCCTCGGAGTGCAGCCGCTCAGAGTATAGGGAAGAAGAGGGAAAGTCCGTTTGCCCGTTAGTCACGGTTTCCGTCACCAGCGCTCGGCCAGGGCTGCAGCCCCACCCTGCTGAGCGTCCACCGGGCCCCTGGGCGCGCCCAGCTCTGCCGCCATCTGCCTGCCTCCAGGGGCTGGCGCAGCCTAGTCCCAAATCCCGAGCTTCTCCCTGGAAGGTCCCCCAGCTGGAGCTCGCGAGGACACGAGAAAGTGGTGTGGCATGTGGGTTCTGTGGGTGCGGCTGAGGGTTCCCGCTTCTTCCCCAATCTATTTTTAGCAGACAGGGACCCACTCGAGTGTTTGGGGCTGGGTGAGGGTGAGCGATCAGCTGCCCGGGGGCTGGGTCAGGGGGAACACTTGGAGCCTCATGGGGAATGGGGGCTTCCTGTGGGCCAGGCGGGGAGGCACCTCCTGGGGAAACTGAGGTCCCTTGGACCCGCAGCCCAGGCCACGTCGTCCCAAGCGGGGTGAGTATGACGTCAAGACCAGAATCTCCCCAACAATGCGTCTGAGAGGCTGGTGGACTTCGTGTCCCAGGAATCATACCAAATCCTTCCACACGTGGCCCCAAACCCCAGAATTGAGAGTTGTGTATGGAAGAAGAGATGCTGGCGATAGATACTACTGTTAGTGATTACAGCTGATGTTAATTAAGCACCTACTATGTGCCAAGCCTTCTCTACTTAAAAATTTCCTGGGTCTGCACTTCTGCTCTGCAAGTCAGAGAATTCTGCTCCCTGCTTTAAACTCTCCAGCCATTCTGAGAACCCACAATATATAAACTCAAGTCCTCCACACTCCACACAGTCCAGCGTGACTTAGATCTAGACCCCACTCAGCTCTCTCCAGGTCTTCTACAAACACTGCCCTTCTTATGCAGATGTGCTCACAATGCCCTGGCCACAGGACCTTTGCACTGCTCATTCTTCTGGCTGAACATCCTTCTCCCAGACACCCACAATGCCCGCCTCCATCAGGGTTTCACTCGTACATCACCTCCCCCAGAGAGGTCTTCCCTGATTACTCTGTCAAAATGAGCTAATCTCACTCCCCATCAATCACTTTCTACTACTATCCCTTATCATACCATCTTCAGACCACAATCAGAAATTATGCGTGTGTTAACGTTAATTTGTCTCTCCAGCTAGAACTAACTTGTCGAGGGCTGGCACCTTTGTTCTCAGCTGAATTCCCAGCACACCTAGAACAGAGCCTTGTGCAGAATAGGTACTCTGTAACTACTTCTTTAGATGCATGAAACTGACAAAGACACTGGCTCAGAGAGGCAAAGACACCCGCCCAAGATCACACAGTTCGTGGGGTCAAGAAGCCCAGACTTCATTGCAGGTCAGGTTCAAGTACTTCCCTGCCTGGCCATCTCTCTCTCTTCAGGCCTGTGCAGCTTCAGATGGAAGAGGCAACAGAAGAAAACAAAGCAAGGCGGGGGATGGGTTGAGACGGACAGACACGAGAGACACAGAAGCTGAGCCCCGGGGCGTGGATTTACAGATGGGAGGAAAGGGTAACCTTCGGCCATTAGGAGAGGGAGGGAAAACCTCGGAGAAGTCACCAGTGCCAGATGTTACATAACTCTGGGACGTGCTCCGCCTGCCCACCCGACCCTGCTTCCTGCTGACGTTGTCGGTGGCCACACTCAGGCCAGGTCTGGCGCAAGTCAGGAGGGGACACCCCCTGACCCCCTGCTTCCCCTACTGCTTCCTCTGCTGGCAGAGGGTGACAGGTCTTCCTGAGCTCCAGACGGGGCCTGGCCGGCAGCCAGAGGTGGCTGCCCCTGCTTCAGGAATCATAAGGATCTGTCTCCCTCCCAGGATCTGGAGGGTGCGGGGCAGCATCTTGTGAGGCCTGCTTGCATTCTCCAGTGATGGGGAACTCATCCCTGCACCCTGGGTGGCCACTGTCAGGATGGCTGGACCTGGGTTGATGGGTCCCCAAATCCCTCAGTACACTTTCTCCGCAGCCTTCAACGTAAGTCCACTCCTTCGCAGTCAGCAGGGAAGGAGAGCCAACCCCTCTCTCACAAACAGCCCTTTCTCATCCACAAGTGACCAGCCAGGTTCACCCGTCTGCTGGCCTCAGAACATGGCCTGCCGGCCCCCACCTTCTGGGCCACGGCTTCCCACCAGGACCACCTCTGCCGAGTTCCGTGGGAGTGCTGGAACACAGGGAGGGGTCCAGAAAGGGAAGCCAGGGGCGCCTACAGATGTGAGTTCAAACCCTCCCTGTGGCCTCACCAGGCCCCTCTCCCATCTGACCTCAGCATCTTCACCTGAGGATGGGGTCAACAGTGACGACCTCAGGGGTCTGGGGAGGGGCCCAAGATAGAGCTCAGGGTCCCCCTGCTGCTCACACCCGCCCCTCCTCCTCCTCAGCCTGCCAGTGATGTCGCCCGTCCGCCAGCAAGTTCAGGGTCTGGGAACAAGGAGGACGACCGTCTCTATCAACTTTGGCCAGGCTTTGCCGGGACCCGTACAACCTACCTCAAGCCCAGCCCCCGCTGGGTGGCCTCTCAGCTCACAAACCCTCGATGGCTCCCACTGTCCATTAAAGAAAGACCCAGCTCCTCAGCCCAGCAGGAAACCCCACCCACGTGTGTATGGATGGCACCTGCCATTTCCTCCCTGGCACATAGCAGGCACTGAGTAAAGCCGTGCCGAGCGTGCAACAGGGGTGCGGTTCATCACTTAGCAACACCAGTCGGGGCGGCGCCTGGCCCTTTACAAGTAGGAGAGCCTCTGCAGCTCACAGCAACCCCACGAGCGGGGCCGCTCTTGCCTCCTTCAAAGCGAGGCCGAGTGCCGAGGCCGCGAACCCACGGGCACCACCAGTCAGGACGTGGCAGAGCTCGGTGCGCCCTTTAGTCCAGGGCCCCACTCTATACCATCTGGCTAGGCTGCCTCTTTGGATGAGTGAATGAATGAATGAACCAATCGATCAATGAACCAATTCCTCAGGCAATCCAGGAGCGGACATACTCTGTACCCAATTAACAACCAAGAGAGATGCAACACCCCGTCCCCTCAGTGCATTTTCTCCGCAGCCTTCAATGTTAAGTCCACTCCTTCGCAGTCAGCAGGGAAGGAGTGCACTTACATTATCCAGTCATCCCAGCCACCACACACCAGGCGGACACGGGCAATTCACTACTGAACCCGCCAACACTGCCACTGCCACGTGGCTCTCAGTGAGGGGTGCTCACAACATGCCAGGAACACTTCTAAGCACCCCACACCCATTTCACTCAAACCGTCCCCACAGCAGCCCTTTGAGGGGGACATGTGTGTGCTCAGTCGTGTCTGACTCTTTGTGACCCCATGGACTTCAGCCTGCCAGGTTCCGCTGTCCATGGGGATTCTCCAGGCAAGAATACTGGTCTCTTCGAGGGGATCTTCCCCACCCAGGGATCAAACCCATGTCTCTTGTGTCTCCTGCACTGACAGGTGGATTCTTTACCAACTACGCCACCTAGGAAGCCCACTTTGAGGTGGGAATTATCCCCATTTCATAAGTAGGAAAACTAAGGCCCAGAGAAGACAAACCACTCGCCCAAAGTTGCATAGCTAAGAAGCATCAGAATCGGCATCTGAACCTGGGTGTCTGGGGCTAGTCCCTACCACGGTTGTTCCTACACATATTATTCACGAGAGCACCTCAAACACCCCTGAGAAGAAAAGGGGGGGGGCAGTGGCTTCAAAATAAAAATGATGCTGATACCACTACTAGTGATTAGGGCAGCCTGAGTTCCAGGAGTAAGGGTTGTCATTATCATTCTCCTACTTTACAGATGAGGAAACTGAGGCTCATGGGGATGAAGCTGCTACCCAAGGTCACAGGTGTCAATTCATGAAGCCAGGGCTTGATTCCACTTTCTCCCAGAGGACAAGCCACACCACCTATCCAACTAGTATCTCTGGTTCCCCAACCCTCCCTCTTAAGTTCTGGGGTCTTCAGGGGTGCATCAGGGCCGTGTCCCAAGGAAACCTGGAAAGTGAGGCCGTGGGCCAGCAGGCTGTAAGAGGAGACTCCTGTAACCCAATAGCCAGGGGAAAGCACGCTGGTGTGTGGGCACTGGGCTGGGCTGAGCAGGGAATGGGAGGGGGAGGAGAGAGGCAGGAAGGACTGACAGGTCAGAAGGAGAAGGGGAGGGAGCAGGAAGACCTTTCTGTCCCTGGGGGATGTCAGGGCCAGCCACTGTCCCCGGTGTGTACAGGTGACCTGCCACCCACCTCCAACCACCACCGCCACCTCGTGCTACGGGATCTTAGCAAGCGTTGTGCTTCAGACCAGGTGCCCCTCAGCCTCGGCCCTCACCACCTTCCTCCCTGTAGAAAGCAGAGTCCTGGAACATCTAGAAGACCAGCAGAGCTCCTTGTGTTCGAGCGAGCCCTGCCTGCAGCTTGAGGAGGAACAGAGGAACACCGGGAACCAACTGCAGAGCAAGCAGGGGACGGGCAGGGGCAGAGCCCGACCCGTCACAATGGGGACGAGGCGCAGGTAGAGGCCTGACCCAACGAAGCCTGCAGGTGGGCCTCAGCCCTGACCACAGGGCCATGGCAATCCTCCTCCAGCCAAGAACACTCAGGGGGCTGGGGAGTGGGTGGGCTAAGTTGTTCAGTCCTGTCGGACTCTTTGCGACCCCATGGCCTGTAGCCAGGCTCCCCTGTCCGTGGGATTCTCCAGGCAAGAATACTGGCGCAGGCTGCCATTTCCTCCTCCAGGGGATCTTCCTGACCCAAAGATCAAACCCATGTCTCTTATGTCTCCTGCATTGGCAGGAAGGTTTTTTACCAATTGGACCACTTGGGAAGCCCAGGGGGGTGGGGAGTGATGTCCTCAAATTCGGCACAGCACTCCAGGAGCATTCAAAGAGGGAGATTCTGGTCCCTGATCCGCCCACCACGCTGTGTGACCCCAGCAGCCTGCTTGCCCTCTCTGGACCACGGTGGGCTGCATGAGGAGCAATTCAACCCCCAACCCCCAGACAGGCTTCACATACTTCACACCCAGCAGAAGTGGCCCGATCGTGCAGAACTGGGGGGTGGACAGCTGTGCATCCCCTTCCTGTGCCCTCACATCTACAAGGAACTATGCAGCCTGCCGACCAGAGGCATGAGTCCTCAGGTCATGTAGTTGTGGGTTCACCCCCAAGTCAGCTGTTTATGAGCCTGGCTGAGTCTCAGTTTCCCCAGATCTGAAATGATAACCGTGCCTGACATGCCACAAGTGTGCCCAAAAGGGGAAGGGAGGGGGATGGAAGGAGGGAGAGAAAGAGAAGGAAGAGAGGGAGGCAGAGAGAGAGGGAAAAGAAAAGGGGAAAAAAAAGAGAGAAGAAAAGATGCCGCCCCCAAATGGCCCTGTAACAAACAGCTTCCCAGTAACAGCTGCGGAGGAAGCGTGCAGACCATTCATAGGAGCAGTGAGGCGAGCCCGCCCCTTCTGGGTTCCTGGGGGAGGCAGAGGTCTGAGCTGCTTCTCCAGTCCCCAGGAGGACAGGGCTGGGCCGGCTGCTCCCCGGGGTGGCCCTGAGACTGTGAGTTCAAACGGGGGTGGGGGGAGATGCTGACTTAGGGTTCATCTGCCCCGGGTCTTCATTCCAATGTGCTGACAGCCCCAAGTCTCTGGTGAGTCACTGCCTTGACCCACCACGCTCCTTCCTTCCTCCCTGCCCGGAGCTCAAGGCCCTCAGAGGGGTCTGCCCGGGGAGTGCTAGCGAGAAGGGGGCG
Organism: Muntiacus reevesi; assembly: GCF_963930625.1. Classification (NCBI taxonomy): domain Eukaryota; kingdom Metazoa; phylum Chordata; class Mammalia; order Artiodactyla; family Cervidae; genus Muntiacus; species Muntiacus reevesi. The sequence continues at coordinate 22,014,411 of NC_089261.1, forward strand.
GGGGGTGGTGGTGGAGCCGGGGAGGTGGGAGGGTGGGCCTGCCCACTGGAGTACCCAGGAGGGATGCTGACGGCACAGGATCAATCCCAGCAGCATTCCAAGGGGACCGCTGAGCAAGAACCGGGAGGGGCTGAATCCTGAGCCAGACAGGGTGTTAAGACCCCTCCCCGCCCAGGGCTCCAGGGCTGTAGCGCCCACACGGGCCCACGGTGTGACTCCAGTAGGGGAGGAGGAGAGAGGAGGTTGGTGGGGGACTCACCATCTTCAGCTTGTGCTGCTGTAGAATCTCATCCAGGTTCTGCCTCTTCTTGTAGTTGAAGTAGAAGTTCTTACACTGGGACACCGTCTTGGAGCCCACCATCCGGGCGATGGCCGACCAGTTCCGGCCGTGTTCCAGGAGACCTATGGAAGGAGGGAGGCACGTGAGGGGCGTCAGGGGGCTGGAAGGGCAGAGAGGGCCTGTGTCCGTGGCAGGAAGAGCAGACAGAGCCCCGGGCAGAAAACAGCCCTGATCCTGGGCCTTAGGCTACTGTACCGGTCCAGGGTTTCTGGAAAGAGACACAGATGGGGATTGGGCTAGCGGGGGGAGGGCACAAGGAGGAGGGGGCTGGGCTCCCTGGAAGAGGTCTGGGCTCCAGGAACTGGAAGGGCAGGTAGGAACAGTCAGGGTGCACCCCTGCTGAGGTCACCATCAAGGGTTCTGGGGGCTGAGGGTTGAGGTCAGGGGCACAGACTCCGCCCGGGGCCCCACCTCTCCTCCTCCCCTGCCGGTCATGACCCGGCACTGACACTCGCTCGCAGCTGCAGACGAGGAGGCCTCGGGAGACAGGGCTGTTTTCCGGCCGGGCCAGGGAAAGGAAGGAACGTGTGAGCAGGGGTGGGAGGGTGGAGTTCGGGTGGGGGTGAATCGGGCCAGGAGCCTCCGCACCCAGGTTAACCGGGGCAACCCCAAGCTCCCCCGGGACACCTAAAGGCCCACCCTGGACTCGGGCCCCACCAGGCTGGTTCGGGATCTGGGGTGGAGTTGCCCCCACAAATCACAGTCACCCTCCACGCAATGAGCTTCTCACACAGCTTCACAGACTCCTGATATGGGGAGACACCCCTAGGAATTGGTAGGCACCACCCCAGACTCACCTAGGGCAGAGAAAGCTCCCTCCATGCCCACAGACTCGGGCCAGAGCTGCGCCTCCAGCCCCTATTCCATTTTCAACACCATAAACACCAGGCTCAGCAGAAATGCACTCCCCACCCGACGCACCCCCCACCCCCCAGCAAGCCGGCCCTGAGTCTCAGCCCATCTGCCCGCCGTGCTCCCAGTACACGGGCTCGCCTCACATCGCCGGTGTCTCTATGTCTTTATGTCTCACATCTCCTGGTGAGCAGCATGCCTTGTGTACTCAGGTCAGCCCGAGCAGGTAGGGCCTGCTCCCCACTCCTGACGGCTGCGGGAGGGGCTGAGGGGAGGTTCCAGCCTCCAGGGGCTGAGGGGCAGGACTGGGCCCCCAGAGGGCAGCAGGAACGAAGCCTGAGTCACGTTGCTGGGAACAGAGCGGCCTCTGAGCCCCAGTGCTAGACTCCTAACGACTACTGAAAGATTTCCCATAACGAAGTTTGAGGTCGTTTTCCTTGAATCAAATCAAGCTGCAACCCAGGAAGGCTATATTTTGCAGGGGTGGGAGTCTGAGGGGCTGACATTCTGCCTGTCAATATTTTCTGTCTTTCATTCATTCATCTATCCATCCATCTCTCCATCCACCCATTCATCCAAACACGTGCTGGCGGCTTGCTACATACAAGGCTCACACAGAAATAAAACAGCATCAAAAACAACATCGTCAAACCACCGTGTCACATGCCCGAGCAACCTGGAGTTTGCAAAGCCCTTCAAAGACTTGGTTCCCTCTTATCCTTGCTGTCGAGGCCACGGCCGTTTTCACATCCCCTGGACGGGAGGGAAACTGATGCTCCGGAGATCAGAGCAACTTACAAGCTCCTGGGGTGGGCCACAGGGCCAAGCAGACCGGGGCTGTCCTCTCTCCAGCCTGTAGGCCCGGAGGGGTGGGGGTGGGGGTGCTGGACTGACAGGCCACCTGCTCCCCTGCGGAGGCCACCAGGCCACGTGGCTCGATGGGCCGCTGCTCAGGGTTCCTCAAGGACAGGCACGGGGTGGGGGGTTGGGGGGGGAGCTGGGGCGTGGGATCAAGTGTAACCCAGCCCCCTGACCTTTCCCGCCGCCTGCGCCAGCAGCAGCTGCCACTTCCAGAGAACCTGGCGGAGGACGATGGGGACGCGTTTATTTATATTTCCCCAACCGGGGCCAAGGGAGCCCAGGCAAACACATTGGGCCGGAACCCCAGGAGGGAGAGGGCGGGTCTCCCATCTGGGCCTGCTGGAGGGGGGGGGTAAGTATGTGGGGGGTAGGGAGGGGCGGTGGACAAGGACCCAGGGGGAGGCTGAACCCCAGGGAGGTTGACATTTACAAACTGGACACATAAATAAGGAGATGGCGTGGAGTTGGCTGAGAGGCTGAGGTTCTAATTAACTCCGCTCGTGGCAGCAGCAGGGGCTTGGGGGGCGGGGGGGGGGGTCGCCCAGCCCTGCCTGAAAGCTGCTTGGGAAGGACCGCTGGACTCAGCTATCCTGAAGCCCTGCCCAGACTTGCTGTGTGTGGTCCCCGCCATTCCCTCTGCTCTCTGGGCCTCAGTTTCTTTTAAGTGCTGTGCAGAGAGCTGGGGTGAGTGTCCTAATATTACGGGCCAGGACACCTGGGGTGGGGGTGGACGGGCATGGGCTGTCTTCTGGTTCTGAGAACCCAGACCAAGGGTGCTGGGCACAGGGAGATGCCCTGTAGACCTCACCATGCCTCAGGGACAACCTGAACCCGATGCAGCAGAAAGACCCCCACCTCTCGACCTGGAGAGAGCAGCTCTGAGCACAGCTGTCCAGGACCCCTCCCGGATCCGCCTCAACACAGACCTCCTTCCCAGGGAGCCCCCACCCGACAGCCAGAGAGGCTGGGAAGGGGCCTAGAAGAAAGTGAGGTGGGACCCCACGGTAGAGAAACCCCGAGCACCTCCCCCCGCCCCAGCCTGAGGTCCTTGTCACCCCTGGGGTCCCTGTCACCGTGGCCCAAAAGCAACCCCCCCACCCCGCCCCCAGTCCCCTCCCCGGAGCCACTCACTCACATCCTCTCATCTGCGTCTCCCCCTCGGCCAAGTTTTCCGGAAACATACGGCTTGGAGGATGCTCCAGGGATCGGAGCTGGGAGCAGCGGGCTGGGAGGCGGGAGGCTGGGCGGCCGCGGTGCCGGCTCCGCAAGGCTTCTGGCTGGCGTCTGCTGGCGGCTCAGCTCAGCCTCACATCCTTCTCGTCCAACGGCGGCGCGAGGGAGGAGGGAGGGAGGAGGGAGGGAGGAGGGAGGAGGGAGGAGGGAGGAGGGAGGAGGGAGGAGGGTGGAGGGAGGAGGGAGGTGGGAGGGGCCGGGCGGTGGAGGGCGGCAGGCGGAGGCTGGCTCCGGGGAGGGCGGGGAAGCAGCTCCGTGCCGCGCGCGCCGGCCCGCCCGCCCGCCCGTGGTGGCCCAGGGCTCCTCCGGCAGCGCTGCCACCCCTGAGCCGTCCCCCCCCCCCGCCCCCCACAGCTGCGGGCCTGCGAGGTGCCCTTCGCCTGATGGGGGAGGGCGGCGGCAAGTTGTCGCCTGTGTGCGAGAGGTAGCCCCGTGCCAGGCGTCACCAGGGAGCACCGCGTCCGCGCCTCCTCCGGGCACCGACGTGCCCAGCGTGGGCGCTCAGCCCCCGGACCCCTGACGCGCCCACCGGGCAGAAACCAAAGACCCCACCCCCACCGCCTGTCCGGCAGCCTCGCCGCGGCGCGCAAGGATTTGGCCGATCTTCCTGCTGCCTGACCCAGCGAGACGCGTCAGGGCTGAATGTGACCTCCAGACGGAGGCTCCCGGGAGCGGGCGGGCGGGGGAGCGTGGCAGAAGCCCAGGTTCAGAAGGGGGCGGGCCAACTTGGCACTGGCCTCCCCCTCCCTCTCTCCCCATCCGCGGCGGTGGCGGCGTCAGCAGCGGTAAGAACAGATGAGGGTTCAGAAAAACAGAGCTTCTCCACCTCGGCAGGCAGCCGGGGAGCAAACAGCTTCTTCCGCCGTCATTCCCCTGTGCGCTGGTTCCACCTGTGGTCTGCCCCCCTTCCCGCCTGACTGCTGTCAGGGCGGCCAGGCCCATCGTGGGGGACTCTAGAAGTCTGGATGGGCTGGAACCAGGCAGTGGGTGGGCAGGGCTAGGTTCGCCTTCTAGGAGGAAACTTAGAATCTGAGGGGATTCTTCCAAGTGCAAATGAGACCTCCAACCCCTGAGGATGGGGGGGGGGGGGTGGAGTCCTTAGAGGGCTCTCTGCTCCCCGAGGGTCTTGGGGCCAGGGCTACCTTTTTCTTCCCTCTCTGAGACACCCAGGTCAGCCTGTGCCCCATAAAAAACACCTGCTACAGATTCCCCAGGCAGCTCCCAGGGAGTTGAAAGTTAACTGAGTTGAACTTTGGAGCGAGATCCAGGTCACGACGGATTTCTCCAACTCCCAGGTCATTGACCTGCTCATCTCTTCTGCCCTCAAGCCTTGCCATCCTGCCCACAAAACCCAAGGAACAACGGCCCAGCCCTGTCCCACCGCCTTGCCCCCAGACCTCGCCCTGGGTCCTGGGGCACACCCCCAGGGAGGACAACAGAGACGACCGTGTTGGGGACCGGACGTCCCACTCGAGTCCCACGATCCTTTCTCTGCAAGGGAGGCCCAAGGGGGCTTCTAAGGATGCCAATTCAGTCGGGTCACTCCTCTGCTTCAGATTTGCCAGGGATGACCCAATGCTCTTGGAATAACACCCAAAGGCCTTGGTGTGGTGCGTGAGGCCCCGCAGACTCGTCCCACACCCGTTGTCCAACCCGATTCCTACCTCTTCCCTTGCTCCGCTCCAGCCACCCACCGGGACCTTTCCTGCCCAGCCCCTAGGTGTGCCCCAGGACATCTGTACTCACTGTCCCTGCTGCCTGCATGGCTTTTTCACAGATCTCCTTCTGCCTTCCTTCGCTTCTCAGCTTCAAGAGACAGCTCCTCAGAGAAGCCTGCTGTGACCACTCTTTCCAAAGCTGTCCTCCCGGCCACCCTGCTGTCATGGGGTTTTGGTATCTCCAGAGCACTTATCGCTGCTCCCTGAAATTAGCTCCTTGGCTCCGCTGCTCACTGAGGGCAGTGTCTGTGCACCCACAACTGCTAGGTGTGCAGGAGGCACCCGGCAAATGAAGAAAGCTCCAGATACCCTAGGCGTGTAGGTCTGGGGGCTCACTGGGCATCCCCCAGGCACCTCTGCTACCTCGCTGGGGCCCCCAGCTTCAAAGAGAGGAGCGGGCTGTGCGTTTATCCCCATGAGGAGGGGGGGGTCCTGAACCCTCCCCAGAAGAGAAGGGAGGGAGTGCCCCCCTCTCACACCAGGGGCCTGCCCTCACACACCCTGCGCCGGCGCCCCAGACGGCAGATTCTGCCAACATCCCCTGTGGTTTGGATTCCCCGACCTCACTTCTAATTTCTAAGGAAGGAGTTTCGTTCTGAAGCGTCGGGGAGGCAGGAACTAGGAAGTGAAATTGACCAAGACAGGAAGTCAAGCCAGGAGGTCTGAGTCACCGAGCACAGAAGGAGGTAAAGGAGCAGGGGGTAGCCACAGAGGTGATGGTGAAGGGGGCTTCCCTGTGTGGGGGCTTGGCCTGGCCGCTCTGGCTACCCTCAGGAGGGAGCTTCTCATACACTGTCTGGGGGCCTGAGATGAACTGTTATCACGGGAGCAATGTCTAAGCCCCCATCAACTCAAGTACACTGACCCCCAGAGAGACCTTGTCCCTGTCATATTCCTCCCCAAGGTGCTACCCTCTCAGGGTCCCCACTGCGGGCAGCTCTCATCTCTGGGGTCTGCAAACCTGCACCAACTACACCCCCCAACCCCACCATGGGCAAGTTCTGATAACCTGGGGGTGGAGGGATCTTTCCAGCACCTGCGGGCAGCACCACACTGCCATCCATCTGCGTCCTGGGAATTTCACAGCTGCGCCCCGCCCTGGAAACTAGCATCCCCCCCAGGAAACACTCGCTTCCCACCATCCCAGGCAGTCCATCCAGCCTGAGGTTTTCTATTCCCTCCGTGAAGCAGCACAGGCCACTTGCAAGACGGACATGTCCATAGCCCTCCCACCTACCGCCGCTTTCCAAGAGAAACCCTGGTTTGCAAAACAAGATCTTCTGCCTAAAACACTATCAAAGGAGCAGGGGGAAAAAAAAGAAAGAAAGAAAAACCAGCCGATTTAGTCCTGAGTCATGCCACTTCCGTATTTCGGAAACTCCAAGCCCTGGGCAGATTTAACTTGGACTCAGTGCAGGGTTGGCAACCTTGCCGGGAACCTACTGTGTATCTGAGCCTCCAACACACCTCCTGCCAGTCCCTGAGGGGACTCGGCCAGACAACCTCACACCTGAATTTGGACTTACCTTTCTACTCTTTTCAAAATAAAGGCTCGGTGCCTACATTAGCCTCAGCCTCAGCTTCAGCTATTATATCTGCAAATCTTAGGGACAATGTGATCTCCCAACACATGATCAAAGACATTAAGATGAAAAAAATAACACCTGTGTGTAACCTGGCATCCTACCATTTTGGGAAATTATGCGTTCAACGTCAGGTTTTCCAATAGAGCACAGCCAAGTGGTAAATTCTGGGGTCAAGCAACTCGAGCTTATTTGTTGTACAAGCCCCAGCTCATCATTCAGCCCCTTGGGCCTCAGTTTTCCCATCTGCAAAGCAGAAGGTGTGTCTGTGTGCATGTGTTAGTGTGTGCACACACATGTGTCCTCAAATATGGAGAAGCTGCCTTGAGGGTCCCCTGGAGGATTAAGTAAGATCATTCATGCAAAATTCAGGACCAGCGAGCGCTGGCCACATGCTAACAGGCGTTGTCATTACTGTGTAACCTGCCTCGGGTCTCTGTCTCTGAGGAAGCGTCAACTTGAATGCCCACGTCTGGATTTTGCTCCTGGAAGTTCAACTGGGCTGGGAGATGCTTGACTTTACTTTCAAGGGTGCTGACAAGCAACAAGAGAAGGGTCTGGAGCTTACCCTGGTATCTGGCTGTGTTCCCCAAGTTCAAGCAGAAACCCCAACTCTCTCCTCCTTCTAAACACCAGAAGAATCCAGGTTTGGGGGACAGTGCACCTAAGATGAAGTTCAGCTCCTGCTGGAGGTGGTGACAGCTCCCCACCGATGCCAGCCCTGGGATGCTGCAGGCTCTTCTAATGATCTTCGAGGTCACACCCCCCCCCCCGACCCTGTCCATCAACTGTCCTCAGTCCCCACTTGGCATGCTGGTCCTGTCTCCTGCTGGACCCTCATTGATCCACGTGCTCAGAAGTGACCCAGCATCCTGAATCCAGGTGCCCCCATCAGCTGCCAGCCCTGTGCACTGACCATGGTGTCACGCTGCCCATCGTAAGCCCCAGTGGGCATGTGCATGGCTGTTCAGGCCAAGCACACCCGCCGTTGCTCTCCCGTGGTCGGGAGGCTTTGATGACAGACATGTGGAAGTGGAGGCCCGAGCTTCCAGGCTGGGGACTCACACCTCCCCTCCCCAAGCCCTCGACTCTTCATCCGTAAAAACTAATTAAACCAGCCAGTGTGCACAGCAAGCACTTTGGAGGTGCAAAGCAATTAGTGGTTTCTCCCTCAGTCCCCATGAAAGGAGGCGAGTCCTGCAGGCAGAGCGGGCCTGGAGTTACTGGGGGAAGAGCTCTGGGACCCACCTGGGCTCCACCCGGGCTGAAGGGCTTTGCTTGGGGCCACCAGGGCCTGGTCTCTGCAGGGCCCTCCCCTGGGTCCATGCACCCTGCCCTCACCCTCCTCACCAGGCGGGCCACTTGAGGCCAGGGAGGGGCTGGCAGTGTGAAGCTGGGCCAGTGCCTATTTCTGGTCTTGGGAATGGTGTGCCCAGGGGCTTCCCCACCCCCCCTCCACAGCTGGCGCCCTGTCCACCAGAGAAGGGGACTGGGGACCAGGACGGGGTGCCAGCCGAGCCCGGGGCCTCCCGCTTAGTTGGGTCAAGACTGCAAGCCAGGCCAGGCTGACCTTTCCCAGGGGAACCAGAGCTTCACATCCCAGCCCAGTGCCTGCCCAGCATGGCGCTAGGCCCTGGGGCAGGCGGCCAGCTCCCCAGGGCTGCCCTGCACTTGTTCAGTCCCCACTTGGTGTGAGCCCCAGGGCAGGTAGCCCTGACTCCATGTACAAAGGAAGGGCAGGTGCTCACCAGCTACCTGGAACCCTGCAGCTCTCCTGTCCCTGGGCCACGCCTCCCCACATTATGGCCTTCCCCTGCTCTAGAGCGACCACCAAACTCTTGCCCACAGCTGGTCGGGCCAGCAGGGGTGGGATGGGGGTAGTCCTCCCAACGGCCTCTCCACCCCTTGCCTCTCTTTCCCTTGCTCTCTGGGTTTTTTTGGTTGTTGTTGTTTTGTTTTATTTAACTTTTGGCCACACCCTGCAGCAGGTGGGATCTTAGTTCCCTGACCAGGAATTGAACCTGCACTCCTTGCACTGGCAGGTGGAGTCTTAACCACTGGACCATCAGGAAAGTCCTGCTTGCTGGGTTTTAACAGCCTGTTACTTGACTTCACTGCCCTTGCCCCAGGGCCTTTGCACATGCTATTCCTTTACTGGGAGGCGCTCCCCCCACTCCATCATCAGATTAACAGTAGCCTGGCCCATGGTCTCACTAATTCAAACCTCACACCAGCCCCATTCTGTAACTAGGGTGCCTGGGTTTGAATTCAAGCTCTACCAATTAACAGCTGTGTGACCTTGGGCAGGTCACTTAACTTCTCTGGGTCTGTTTCATCATTTTGGATAAAGAAACAAGAAATAGCATCTGCCTCATAACGTTGGTGGGGATGAAGTGACTTAACACACAGATCGCCTTTAGCAGTACCTGCTACACAGAAGTACTGACAAATACTTAATAGTGTTACTTATTATTCTATGCTTTGGGTGTCAGCCCCAGGGCCCTTTCCCAGTGCCATGAAACCACCTCCAAATGTCATCTTACACCACCAATCCCCTTCCCAGCTGTGCAGGGAAGGGGCTGAGGCCCCCAGAGGTGCAGCTACTGTTCCGCGTCACCCACAAGGGACAGAGCCAGGACTCAAACGCAGAGTCTGTGTGCTAAACTGCAGGCCTGCCACTTCTGAGAACCTCCTGTATACCAAGCACTGCACAAATAAGGCTCACGTCACCCTTCTAATGCCTTTCAGTGATGGCATCCCTGTCTCATTTTGGAGGACAAGGGAAAACGAGGCCAAGACAGGGATGGGCCAGGCCAGGGTCACAAGGCTGAGGGGCTGGCTATCATTCCAAATGGTTGACGGGGAACCCAGTGTGTCTAAGTCACCACCCTCCTAAGCGCTTCTGTTTTCTTTTACCAAATCCCCACAAAGGGGCTTCCCTGGTGGCTCAGTGGTAAAGAATCTGCCAATGCAGGAAACATGGGTTTGATCCTGATAGCAGAAAATCTCATGCGGAGCAGCTAAGCCCAAGAACTGCAACCACTGAGCCCTCGTGCTGCAACTACTGAAGCCTGCACACTTAGACCCTGTGTTCCACAACAAGAGAAGCCGCTGCAACAAGAAGCCTGGGCACCACAGCTAGAGAGTGGCCCCTGCTTGCCGCAACTAGAGAAAAGCCCACGCAGCAAGTGAAGACCCAGTACAGCCAAAATTAAGGTAAATAAATAATTAAAAAAAAAAAAAGTCATCTTACTGGATTAGTGTCCCCCCGCCTCTCGTCAATTTCACGTCCACCCACCTGTAACCTGCGAATGTGACCTTATTTGGAAAAAGTCTTTATAGATGTGATCAAGTTGAGATGAGGTCATGCTGGATTAGGGTGGGTCCTTATAAGAAGAGGAAAATCTGGACACAGACACGCAGAGGGAAGGCAGCCATGGAAGATGGAGGCAGGGATTGGAATGTCTACAAGCCGAGGAACGCCGACGACTGCCAGCAACAGCAGAGGCTGGAAGAGGAGAGGCAGGATCCTCCCCCAGGGCCCTAGGAGGGAGCCCAGCCCTGCCGACACCTTGACTTTGGACTCACGGCCTCCAGAACTGTGAGAGAACATGTTTCTGTTGTTTTTAAGTCACCTAAGTTTGTGCTTTGTTATGGCAGCCCCAGGAAACTAATACCGTGGTCGAGTTTCCATTGTACAGATGAGGAAACCAAGGCAGGGAGAGGTGGAGTGGTTTGCCTGATATCACAGAGCTAAGAGATCCCGAGGCTGAGGTCCAGTGTCTCTCTGGGGATGATGGACCATCTGCAGATTATCCTACAAGGCCTGGCTATTGGAAGCCCCCAGGATGCTCGGGGCAGGCTCAGTGGTTCCAAGACCTCGGGGACACCTGGATGCTCACTCCCTGGGCTCCCTGAGGGAGGGACCAGAGCTGGCTCATTTCTGGTACCCCTGCCCAGCACAGGGTAAAGCACTGGGTTGATGTGAGTGACGGGTGGGAGGATGGGTGGGTGCCGTCTGCCTCGGGCACAGCTGGGTTTGCGGTACTTTCCTGGGTTTCTGAGGGCTGGGGGCCTTGGAACTGCCCCCCCCACCCCACATCTCCGCTCACTGTGGAGAGGAGTCCTGGGGGCTGCCAGCACCTGCCTCCCTGCCCCGACCCACTCCTGCCGCCTGGAACACGCTGCCTTTAGCAGCCACCCTGAGTGGTAATTGTGCAGACTGCTGTAATTCACAGCGGACGAGCGTACTGGTGCTCGTCACATTATCAGAAATGTCACTGAGCAGGGCCTCGGCATGCACTGTCCCCCGGGGGAACTCGCACACCACCGTCTCTGTGGGCTGGGACTCAGGATGAGATCACTGCCGTCCCTGAGGACCCAACCTTGAGACGGTGGGGCGCACTCCTGGCTCAGCCGATGAGTCATCCCCAGCCGTCCTCCCAGCCCCTGGGTCTGCCCTTCCCAAAGGGAGAGAGAGGGCTACGCAGCCAACTCCCCATTCCCGGGCAACAGGGAGGGAGCCAGGGATGGGGTTGCCATGACGACAGAAGACGCAGTTCAGGCTGGCAGCCCTGGGATGTGCACGTGGAGCCCCTCACGGCCCTGGTAGTGGTGGGGGGGGGGTCCCCTGGGGTGATACCACTGCCAGTGGCTGAGACCTCAGGGTCTGATGTGTGGTTTTAAAAAACCATGCAATTCTACACAAATGTTCACAGCAACACTAGCTCATAGGTGGAAACAACCCAAGCATCCATCAACTAACGGACAGATGGATAAACAGAATGTGGCATGTCCATACGGAGGACTACGACTCAGTCATAAAAAGTGATGAAGTGCTGACACAGGCTAGGACAGGGATGGACCTCGACAGCATGATGCTGAGAGGAGGAACCCAGATACAAAAGGGCATTCACTGTATGACTCAATTCATGCAAAAGTCCCAAACAGGCAAATCCACAGTGACAGAAAGCAGACTGGTGCACGCTGGAGGCTGTCAGGGCTTGGGGGGATGGGGAGTGGCTGCTAATGGGTACAGGGTTTCCTTGTGGGGTGATAAAAAGTTCTAGAGTAATGGTCGCACCGTACTGGGAATGTATTTAATGCCACTGAATCATACACGTTAAGATGGTTAAAACGGTAGATCTGATGTTATGTGTATTGCACCAAAATTAAAGGTGGGGGAAAAAATCACTCATTTTTCAAATAAAGTCTCTATTCCACCCCACGACGAAATCCATACCAGAAACGACAAAATAAACACAGAAGCAAAGGATGACATGGCCCCCTAGGGGGGCTGACGGTACCCGCCGTGCCCTGGCAGCTAGAGACCATGCCCACATGCCCCCACGAGTGCCCCGCTGAGATGCTGAAGGCAGGACCTCCCCCTTGACAGGAAGCGTGACTGCTCCTCCTATTATCCACGATGCTGAGGGCCAGCTGGGCCCTTCCTCCTGCTCCGTCTCACCTGACGGCTGGGAGCTTGGAGGAGGGAGGTCTGGAGCCTCCAAGGGGCAGGGTACCTTGGATAGGAGCCCCTGAGGGGAGGGGTTGGGACCCAGGTGGAGGGCCTGACCAGGTCTGGGGCTGTTCCTGGTCAGTTTCTCTCTTCTTTCTTTCAATTTTTACTGGACTAAAAGTTCCTTATAGGAGTTTCCTTGGTGGCTCAGTTGGTCAATAATCCACCTGCAATGCAGGAGACCCGGGTTGTATCCCTGGGTCGGGAAGCGCCCCTGGAGGAGGGCGTGGCAACCCACTCTAGTATCTTTGCCTGGGAAATCCCATGGACAGAGGAGCCTGGCGGGCTACAGTCCATGGGGTCGCAGAGTCGGACGTGACTGAGCGACAAACCACACCACCACATGGCTGCTTTACAATGTTTCTGGGCACCTGTGTTGAATCGCTTCAGTTGTGTTAGACTCTTTGGGACCCTATGGACTGTAGCCCACCAGGCTCCTTGGTCACGGGATTTCCCGGGCAATACTGGAATGCGTTGCCATGCCCTCCAGGGGATTATCCCGACCCAGGGACTGAACCCGGTCTCCTTAAATGCAGGCAAATTTGTTCCCACTGAGCCATTGGAGAAGCAATCTGGATTACACTCCGCTGTGTAGCAGCTGTGCCTATACACACATCCCCTCTTTTTTGGATTTCCTTCCCATTTAAGCCTTCACAGAGCACAGAGTAGAGCCTGAGCTATACAATAGGTTCTCATTAGTCATCTATTTTATACATAGTACCAATGGCGTATATATATCAATCCCAATCTCCCAATTCATTCCACTACCCTCTTTCCCCCCGCCTTGGTGTCCAAATGCTTGTTCTCTACATCTGAGTCTCTATCTGATCAGCTTCTGAAACACCAGGACCAGACACTCAGGCCCCTCGGCACCCCTACCTGGGGCGGAGGGTGGAGGCAGGGCCCTCAGCCCGCAGTCTAAGATCTCAGCCTCCGGGCCCAGCTGTCCTTGCACACGACCGCCCCTGTGCACCTGTGTCCCTCATAAGAAAGACCGTTTGTTCCCTCCCTGAGTCACGACCTGGTGCTCCGGGCACAAAGATGCTGCATGTGAGCAGTGGGGCCTCAGAAGGACCTTGGGGACAAGAGCTGGGGGGCGGGAGGGAGCGGGGGGCCCAGATCAGCAGCCCAGGATCCCGGCCATCCCTGGCCTCTGCTCCTTCCTTCCACATCCACAAAACAGCCAGAAACAAGACCACCGCTCAGGGCTGGGGTCAAGATGAACGAGAGTGAGCCTGCAAATATGGCTCAGATGTGCCCCCCTCCAACCCTGCCAGCCTCAGCCTTCCCGTTGGCGCAGCATTAGTCTGACGGCCCCCGAACATCTCCCAGAGATGGGGGCCGGGGAATCGACACTGACACAGCCCCGACAGTGCCTGTTACCTCTGGCTTCTCTGGGCCCATCTGGACACCCCTCCCATCTTACAGATGGGGAAACTGAGGCTCAGAGGCAATCCACTAAGCAGGGGAGGCAAAGGCCCAGCCATTCAGGCTCTAATGAACAATGGGGACACGCAGATGCTTCCACGGAGAATGTGGGGTCAGCATCGCAGCACAGGGAGACGGCACAGCTGATGGGTTGACACCGTGACCCCACAGCAGTGGATGCCAGCATGCTCTGCCCCTCCCCTCAAGGCGCCTAGGAGCGCTGCCACCACTCTGTCCATAAGGCCATGATGTGCTGGCCCCAGAGGCCACGGACGCCGTCCCCCACAACATGGTCACACAGACCCATTTTCTGGAGGACAAACCGAGGCTCTGAGGAGACGAGGCCAGTCTGAGAACACCCAGAAGCGAAGCCTGGCCCCTGCAGACCACACCACAGCCCCAGTAAGGGCACGTGTCAACCTCCTCCCCACCACACGAGCTGCAGGGCCTGCACACACATCGAGGGTGATGAGAGCGGCCAGAAACCACTCACCTTTCTTGGCTGTCTCCATCTCTTCTTCCGTCCAGCGAGAACTCTCATTCATCTCCATGGAAGCTGTAAAGGAAGACAACGGGTGTGTTGGCAGCAGTCCGCAGAGGGGCGGTTTCTCTGCCTCTGGCAGCTTTGGGCACCTGCTGGGATGGGGGTGTGTGTGTGCAATCACCCCATTTCACAGATGGGGAAGCTAAGGCAGTCCAGGGCCTCTGCATACACCTGGCAGAGCTTGGTGACCGCGTGAGGGTGGGGAGACAAGGAGGGACACGAGCTTCAGATGGGCAGGGACCTCATCTGAGCGTGGACTCACCGGGGCCGGATGAGTCTCTGTGGTGAGGGCCACCCCAGGTATTCCAGGGGCTTGAGCAGCAGCTTTGGCTTCTACCCAGCAGGGGTTAGGAGCCCCCACTCCAGTTGGGACAATCCAAAATGTCCCCAGACAAGGCCCCCTGTCCCCTGCTGGGGGACCTTGTTCTACAAGGTGATTATTAGACTCTGCTCCGACCTGTAGAGCACATGGAGGAGGTGGTTCGTGTTGCTGAGAAGTAAGGCAGCTGCCTTCGGGGAGCTGGCCAAGGGTCTGCTATGGCTGTTTCTGAGCCTCTCCTCCGAGATCCCCTACGCGTGAGCCCTGGTCCTTCCCTGAAAGTTGCTTAAGATGTCGTGAGAGGGGTGAGCATGAGGGACGTCAGCTTCATGGACCTAGTGCCTGGAACAGCGCCAGGCACAGAGTATGCGCTTGGTAAAGGCCGCTGAGCCTCAGGGGAAAGTTTGGGCAGCTTCCCCCGCTCTCTGCTGCCACAGCCAACTTCCCCTCCCCCTGCCTACAGGACCCCCAGAGGGAGGCTCTGGAAGGATGAGGAGGGGGAGCCCGTCAGAGGGACCAGGCTTGTGTTTTCCACCACCCAGCCCCAACATCAGCTTGAGGTCCAGAAGAATGACCCTAGAAGTCAGGTGAACCAACACCCTTCTGAAAAGAACCCTTCTGAAAAGAACCCTCCTGCCCTGAGCCTCCCCGCACGCCAGCACCAAAGGGCAGCCGGCAAGAGCTTACAGGAGGCAAATGGGATCTGTGGCCAGTGGGCTGGGTTTGAATCCCAACTGACTCCATGACTTTACGGAGGCAATCTCCCTTCTCTCAGGCTCAAACAGCCCATCTATGACATGGGTACAAATGATCTCTCGCAGGGAAAAGGGCGAGGAGCCTGGCACAAACCTCGGGTGTGGACAAGGAGGGCATCTGTGAGACAGAAACCATCCCTTCCATCAACTCCCACCCTGGGAAGACATCCAGGCGGTTGGGGCCTCAGCCGGAGCACTCAGGCCTCGGGTCCGGGTTCCCGCAGACAGGAGAGGGCAGGCTCCAAACAGCCAAAATGGTTCAGACAAGCACGCGCCAGCTGCCCCCCTGTGGCCAAACTTGGGAACTGCTAAGCAATTCTTTTTCCCCCACCTCAGGTTCAGAGCACCTGTGGGTGGGCGTCCGTTGAGCGGGAGAAACTGAGGCCCACAGAAGTGACGGTACAAACCCAGATGCCTCCCAGGGCTGGCAGGGACAGCAGCACTCAGGCGCTCTTGAAAAGGGGTGGGTTTTTTGGCCATGCTGTGTGGCTTGTGGGATCCTATTTCCCTGACCAGGAATTGAACCCAGGCCCCTGGCAGTGAAAGCCTTGGGAAGACCCAAGGGCAGATTTTCTGATTGAAAAACAAAACCAAATTGGTGCTCTGGATTTGCAGGTGAATTCTCCAGCTCTGGAAGGATCACAGCTGACAGCCAGCGAACCTGCCCCAGGCGCTGTTCTAGGCTCTTCCTACACAAAGTCGCTGAAACGCTCAAGCCCACAGTTACAGGCTCAAGCCCACAGTTACAGGCGTTACTCACAACCCGGGTGCTGACGAAGCACAGGGCACAGAGAGGTCAAGGAACTCACCGCAGGTCAAACAGCAAGTTTGCAGCGAATGCTGGGATTCTGAGCCCGCTGGGCCTCAGAGCCCCTTCCCCAGCCCAAGACTCACCCAGCTCAGCGCTCTGCTGCGGCGTGACGGCCTCCTCGCTGTTGGCCTCGTTGGCCATCGAGCGGGTGATGCGGCCTTTGCGTCTCCCCTGGCTGTTGGCGGTTTTTCGGCCTTTGGAGGTTACTGCCTCCTTCTCATCGTTGTCTTCCCCAGAGGTGTCGTCCGTCTTCTCCCTAAAGGCCAGAGAGGGGAGACAGGGATGGTTTCAGCTGGGCCAGGAACCTAAATGGCAGTTTCAAGAGACCTGCTTTTCTTTAGCAAGATGAGCGAGGGCTGTCAGCGATTTTCTACTAGTCAGGGAGTGGAAAAAAGGGGAAAGCTCAGGGTGACACGGTAGCAATCTGCAAGGCTCCTTTATCCACCAGATTGAGGGAATGAGGCAGGTAGAGGTCTGCAATGCCATCTTATTTATCACAAGGGAGGTGAGAATTGGTAGCTGTCATCTACTTTATTCTCCTAACAGGGATGTGGGCTGGTAGGTAACTGACTGGCTTATTTTATTCATCCAAAGTGGGTATGGTGGCTATCTGCAAACCCATTTTTTAAAAAAATGTTATTTATTTGACCAGGGTAGGTCTTCATTTCTCCAAGGGCTTTTTTCTAGTTGTGGAGAGTGGGGGCTACTCTCTAGTTGTGGTGCTCAGGCTTCTCATCGCAGTGGCTTCTATTGTTGCAGAGCACGGGCTCTGGGGCACATGGGCTTTCAAGAGTTGCGGCTCCTGGGCTCTAGGCTCATAGGTTCAGTAGCTGAAGCACACGGGCTTAGTTACTCCAAGACATGTGGGATCTTCCCGAACCTGTGTCTCCTGCACTGGCAGGCGGATTCTTTACCACTGAGCCACCAGGGAAGCCCTGCAAGCCCATTTTATACATCAACTAGAGATGCTCTCTGCTATCCGTTTGCAAGATTACTGGATTAAATGCATAGGGGTGCAGGCTGGTACACCCTTCAGGCCACTTTACTCCCCAAAGAGGAGATGTCCCCCTACAAACAATGCTAACTTTGCCTTCTGTGTTATCATGGGCCACTGGGTCTTGCAGAAAATGCGAGAGGAGAGTATTCCGCTGGCCTGATGCGGGCTGAGTCAGGTGTGTGGGGAGCATGTGACCTCAATAACTGGGGCTGGGACTTTTCTCAGAAGCCGACTCAGGGGAGTTTACTGCAGGGCGGCTCAGATTTATCACCACCGCCTTCCATTCATCTTCCTGAGGCCCTCGCAGGAGCGTCTGGGAGACAGGGGGTAACGAAGCCAGATGTTCTCAGAAGCCACATTCCTGAGCCCGCTCCAGGTACCTGGCGCTAAGCTGTGCCCGCCCCCCCTCACCCCTTGCTCGGAGTGAATCTCCAGCTGGCGGTGCTCCGCCCCTGGCAGGCACGGGAGGCCGTCAGGGGCCCCGAGGCGAGGCTGTGCCTTGATCTGCAAGAACTCACACTGACAGCGATAATTCTAAAGGTGAGGGCTGCCGCCTGCGTGTACCTCATCCTCTCAGATCCACCCCCCTCCCGCTCTCAGCATCTCAGGAGACTCAGCCGAGGAAAGGGGAGGAGATGGGGAGGTGGGGGGGCCAGGCAGAGTTCCAAAGTCATTGCCTGGATTTATTAGCTCAGGAGTAGAGCTCAAATGAGCCATCAGTCTCTAAGGTCTCCAGAGGCTTCAAGAGAAAGGGCGGGCGGGTGGAGGGAAGAGAGAGGAGCAGGCTTCCGGAAGGGGGGCGTGGGGGGGGGGGGGAGCGTGCTACCAGGGGACTGGCAAAGCAGAAAGCGCTTCCTTTCTCAGCAGGCGATCTGCTGTAGATAGACTGAAATGCTCACACACCTTTACGAAGGGCAGGCGGCCTGCAAGCTGAGTACCGACCACGGCCCCCCTGCCCGCCTGCCCGCCCGCCCGCCACCTGGGGGTCGTGGCCAGGCCCCTCGCAGGGCGGCCGGGCTGGCCTTACTTGATCAGCTCCTCCTTGTCATTCTCCACATCGGGCTTCTCCTCCTCCTTCTCCGCCTCCTTCTCCTTCTCCTTCTCATCTTTCTCCTCCTGGCTGCTGCGGGGCATCTGCTGCTGCTGCTGCTGCTGCTGCTGCTGCTGCTGGGCCCCAGGGGAGGGCGGGGGGCGGTGGGGGAGAGAGGGAAAGAGTGAGGCAGGTGAGGCTCTGCACCTGGACTGAGAGCTGGAGGGGAGGGGGAGTCCGGGGGAGCCCCCCTCTCCAGCACCTGCAGTGTGAGCTGGGCAGAAAGCCCCATGGTCTGGGGCACTGGGAGGCAGGAGTCAAAGGACGAGGTATAGAAAGTGCTTGGGTCAGACACCTGGCCTCTGGCACTTGGTGACTGCGTGACCTTGGATGAGGGTCTTAAGCTCTCTGTGCTCCAATTCTTCCCTTTGAAAGCAGGCCTACCCCTCAGCCAGGCATGGGGAGGCTCAAACGAGAGCATGCTTACAGAGTTGGCATCTGGCACCAGTATTTAAGCGTGGTGGGAACCCCAAGGCACGAAAGTAGGGTCCTGGTCAGATTTAGGCAAGAGCAGGGTGAACACGAGGAAACCTGGGTCACAGCCTGAGGCCCCTGCCTGCCTGCCTGCCCCGGACAAAAGCTCAGGCCAGCTCTCCAGGCCTAAGTCTCCACGTCTGTAAAATGGGTAGATGGAAGGGCTGTCCCCAGGCCCATCTGAGGATGGCTGCTGCTATGATGAGGGCCTGCTTTTACTGCCGTGGGCCTGGTCTTCCTCTCCAGTCAGTCAGCCCTTGAAGGGGAAGAGAGCAGGCCCACTGGACAGATGAGATCAAAGGGGCTCACAGCAAAACCAGCCCCCTTCCTGCAGGCCTGTGCCTTTCATCTCCTTCCTGAGTGAGCCGGCGCTGGCCAACCTGCCCTAGTCAGCCAGGCTGCTGACCCTGCCCTCACCAAGACAGGGAGGGCGGGCGAGCTCCTCCCCACACCTCCACCCAACTTTCTTTCTGTCCTGCCTGATTTCTTTTAAGCCACACACTGATTCTCTTGGCCACCCCCAAAGTGCTCCATGCGGGCCGCTGCTAAAGCAGACCATCTTTCCATCCCCCTGAGTCAATGAAATTAAAAAAACAAAAACAAAAACGAAAAGCAAAGCCTTTCCATGTGTGCTGAGGGGTGTGGTCATACCAACATTTAAACCAAAGAGAAAGAAACCCAAGCAGATGGAGAAGGTGAGGGCATAGGGCAGGGGGCTCCCTTTCTCCTCATCTTTCCTCCACACCAGGAACACACACCCATCCCCAGCACGGGCTGCCTTGGCCTGAGACCTCACGACCCCCAATCCCCCCACCCTCCTCTGTAGCTTTAATTTATGATTGATGATGCGGCTGAGCACAGGGGCCAGCTACAGGTGATCTGTACAGAGCAGGGGTCTGGGTATTCATGGGGAGCTGTGAGCTTTCCGAGACTGCAGCAGTG
The DNA here is from genome assembly GCF_963930625.1 of Muntiacus reevesi. NCBI lineage: Eukaryota > Metazoa > Chordata > Mammalia > Artiodactyla > Cervidae > Muntiacus > Muntiacus reevesi. The sequence goes on from NC_089261.1 coordinate 22,033,876, forward strand.
TGAACCCAGGAAGCTCTTGGCTCGGGTCTGCCCCCCTTCCCCAAGAACCTCCCTCTGATCTTCAAGAGGAGGGGCAAGGGGGCAGAAGAGCCTCCCTCTGTCCCCTGCAATGTCACCGTCAATTCCCAATGGGTGGCCCAGTGTCCTTGAACTAGCCTGTCCCTCACCACCACCCCAAACCCTGAAACACTAAACTTCCAACTGCTGGGGAGATGGCGGGGGCGGGGGGCGGCAGGGACCAGGACCCAGAGCGAGGGAAGATGGCATGACCAACTGGGGAGGGACCCTTGCCCCTAGCAGCTGCTTGGCATGGCTGCTATCTCCACCTGTGAGACCTGCCTGGCTTCTGCACACTCAGGAACCTGACGCCCAGGGCCCGGAAGGGCAGGGCCAGGGCTTTCCAACCTCAGGGAGCTTGATGTCTCCTGAAACATCATCGCTGGACTTTGTGCCAAGAATGCCCAACTGGGCTGTAGCTTCACTGCGAAGCTTTATCTGCTGTCCCTCCCAGCGGTCAACACCAGGAGCACCTGCCACTGTTCCCTGGGTCTAGGCTGGGGGCGGTGTCTTCAGCTCCCACTGGAATCTTACCCTTGGGCCACAAAGCAGGCCACTGTCTGCCCCCAGAACGGCCAGCTGAGGCAGCTCCCAAATTGCTGACCCAAGTGGCAGCGTGCCACAGACCCCAGCCCTGCACTAACATAGCACGACTGACCAGGACTGCTCCCAGGAAGTCTGCTCCTGCGCCCTCCTGCCCAGTGCCCTCCTGACTCAGCCCTCCCCCACATCCTCCAAAAGCCCCACTGAGGAAGAGGCCAGCACTTTCTGCGAGCTCACTACCCGCCTGATGCTGTGCTGTGCAAGGTCTATTGATCAGTTCCCGGCCCCTCTGAAGTCCTGAGGATAAAGATGATGAAAAACCAACAGTAATGGTGACCTGGGGTTCATCCACCGTGGCCGCTCCTTCCCTGGACCATGCCGAACGCCTTGCAAATACTGTCTCGTTTACTGACCTAACCTACCTCTGTCCAGAAAGGACAGGGACCACTGCTCCCATTCTGCAGAAGAGGTAACTGAGGTTCAGACAGGCAAAGCCTCACTGTCTCAGAGGGAGGGAAAAGGGGGCTCTCAGAGAGAGGGAGTAGGCCTGATCCTATCGTCCCCAAAGCCCCTCTGAGGGTTTCACCTGACCCTACACCCCGGTTGGCATTGTGGGCTCAGGTGGGGCTTCTATGGGCATCCTGCCCCTTTCATCAAGGCTACCTTGTTCTTCTTGCAAGAGTCCTCGAGCCTCCACCTGGGCCTGGGTCAGCCCATAACCACCCATTCCCCTGCATAACCATCCACATCACAGCAGTAATAATAAAAAGAGCTCCTAGCGCCCCGTGCCCGGCACATGTTTTATGTACTTCCTGATCTCCTTTACCAACTCCCATTTCACTCCCATTTTACAGAAGACGACACTGAGGCACAGTGAGGGTGCCTGACAAAGCTGGGCAACAGCAACAGCAGGATTCAAACCCAGAGGCTGAGTTGACCCCGGTCACAGCCAATCCCCTCTCCTGTCATCTCCACCACGCCACTCCGGCCCCTGACCTCCCCAACCCTGCCAGTCTCGGGGGAAGCTCTGAAATCTTTGATCCGCACCAGAACCTGGTCATCATTCCTGTTGCCTCCCACCCCAGTGTGCAATCCCAGTGCCAGATCCTGCGGCCTCCAACATGACACTCTTATCAAGCCCCCCAGGGCAGGGGTGGGTGACTCCCACATCCCATCCTCTTGGAGAAGTGACTTCAGGGTCACTCTGGAGCCAGGGCACAGAGCCCCGTGGATGGGTTCCCGGTTTCCTGGGGCCTGAACTCCATCTTCCTCTGAGGAGGTGTCCCTGTAACCCAAACTGAGTGATGCGAGTGGAGGGGGTAAAAGAGAGAAACCCCAGGTCAGTCCCAGCCTGAAACCTGGTTTCCACTGGGAGGGACTGTCAGGCACAATAGTGACCAGTTGCCTGGGACATGTAGGAGGTCAACGGGCTGGCATCCACTCACTCCGGGAGATTGATGGAGCCAGAGGGAGGCCGCAACTCCCAGGTCCCCGTCAACCAGCTTAGTCCCTGAAAGCCTTCGAGGACAGCAGACACAGCGACAGCTAATTCCGGGACGATTCACACCTACTAGAGCTCCACTTCTAATCTTAGGCCCATCATTGATCGAAACTGCACTTGCTGGGTTTCACGGGCAATTCAGAGCCACTGTTCTCACAGCTGCACGCTCAGGTCACGGGGGAGCTCTGGGAAGTCCCAACGCCCAGGCGCCACCCACACCAGTCACATCAGGACCTCAGGGTGACAGCCTGCCATCGGCGTGTTTAAACTCCCAGGTTATTCCAATGGGCAGCTAGGTCTGACGATCAGCAAACTTCTTCTGTAAGAGCCAGATGGTAAACACTTTAGGGCCGGCCATCGGTCCATCAGTCTCTTTCGCAACTACTGATTCTGCCATTTATAGCGTGAAAAGAGCCAAAATGTAAACAAGTAAATGTGGCTATGTGCCAATAAAATTTTATTTACAAAAACAGGTAGGGGGCCAGATTTGGCCTGCGGGCCATAGTTTGCCCATCCCCCGTCCTTGAAAAGCACTGTTGAAATGGAAATGCACACACAAACCACCTGGGGATACTGGAGAAACGCAGATTCTCACTCAGCATGCCTAGAGCAGGTCCTGAGAGTCTGCATTTCTAAGTAGCTCCCAGGGACCGCCCCCCCCACCAAATGCTGCTGGTTCCTGAACCACACTCTGAGGAATCAGGCTTCTGGGGGCGGGGGTGGGGGGTAGTCCTTGTTTCACAAAACACACCCAGGACCCCTTGCCACTAGCAACTGGTGATGCCTGTGGACCCGGGAAGAGAACCGGAAGCCAGACTCCACCATCTCAAACGATTCTGGAGCCCACGGTGAGGTCCACCTTTGGTTTCCAGACACGCCGTCGGTCATGCTGACAATGGGCTTCTTGCCCAGAGCTAGGTCGGGAACGCCACCTCCCAAACCACAGCACAGCTCTGCGGAAAACCCGACCGGATCGAGGGCTAGCCAGAGCTCTCAGTTCAAATCCCTGAGAGAGCCCTGCTTACCGAGCGCTGAGTGCTGGACAAGCAGCCCCGTCACCGAGTCTGTGATATGCTAAAGGCCCAGACCGGAAGCAGTGCAGAAAACATTATGAATAAAAGCAACAAATGCTGATGAGGCACAACGAACACGTGATGAGGCCTTCTCCTCAGTTCATACCTGTAGTAATAACAGCCTCCCAACAGTCTGTTTCACAGAAGATCACACAAAGACACAGAGAGGTTAAGTAGCTCACCAAAGGTCACACAGCATTTTCCTAGCAAGATCCCACAGACAGTTGCTCAGCCTCTCACCCTGGACTGGGGGAATCACAGGCTCCTCTCACTCCCATTTAAGCCAAAGTGTGCCTACTCCCTTTGTTTATTCCCTCCACAAACACACTGTGAGCCCCCACGGTGAACACCAAGTCACAGAAAATACAGTCCCCAATCTTACGGAGCTGGCACTTCAGTTGACAAAGACAAGGAACTAGGACAGGACGCATGGAGGCTGCAGTGTTAAGAAAATTTTAAAAAGTTCCAGCACCTTGCAGAGGCAACAGCGATTTACCCTGACAAACAGGGAGGAGGCAGGAGGCTTCTGAGCTGAGCCGCCAGAGGCTTTTGGTAAAGAAAGGTGAGAGAGGATGTTTCAGGGAGGGGGCCTGCTTGAGCAAAAGCAGGCCGAGAAAACACCCACTGTCCTTACCGAAAGATATACTGGACGTGGCAACAGAGTCTGGCCAGCTTTAACGCCCTGGCCCAGAAATTTGGAAGGTGGTCACTTCCCTGGTGGTCTAGTGATGAAGAATTCGCCTTCCAATGCAGGGGACGCGGTTTCAATCCCTGGTTGGAGAACTAAGATCTCACATGCCCTGGAGTAACTAAGCCTGCGTGTCACAGCTAGAGAGCCTGCGTGCCTCCACCACTGAAGCCGCAGGGCACCATGAAGGTCCCGTGTGCTGCAAATGAGGCCCAACACAGCCAAAAAAATAAGTAAGTAAACATTTTAAGAGGAAAAAAGAAAAGGAAATACAGGAGGTGCCCTGACGGCAGTGGACAGCCACTGAGGGCTTTTTCAGAAGGTGGAGACGAGGAGGGAATGACGTGTTCCACCCCATGTTGTGGCTGATGCATCAGCTCGTCACGGGAGGAGGGACCGTCGGTCTGAGGAATGAGAGGAGAGTTCAGTGAAGAGGCGGCAGCGACCGTGCAGGGAGGAGTTGGTGAGATTTAGTTCTCACGTGACAGGTCCTCCCAACACCTGATGAGAATTTCCCAACACCCAGCAACACCGACAGCAGCACGATCTCACTCATTCATTCAACAAACATTCTGCTGAGCGTGAACTATGTGCCAGCGAGCAAATTCAGGAGGAGTCTGCCCTTGAGACACCCTATCTCTTGCAGAGTGAAGGGACATCCCAGGAGTCCAAGGCTTGGTGGGAGGAGTGAGGTCAGGGGTCAGGACCAAGACACAACAGAGGTTTCTGTGGCTGGCAGGCCCTCCCTGACCTTCAGCCCCCACCCTTCTAATCCAGTTCATGGGTTTTCCTGGAAATAAATCTCAGGCAGGGGGAGGCCTTGTTGGCTGGTGAGGAGCGTCCTTTATAAGACACACAGATACAGTTGTGCTGGGCTGGCTTGTACCAGCTCACAAGTGCAGACTTCAGTTTCCAGGAATTTTGCAGGTTAGCTGTTAGAAACAGCCATTCTTAAAAGTGGAAACACATAACTCTGTAATGAAAGAAATTATAATAAAAACAAAGGTAGTGAGTACTCAAAAATGCACCCCTTTCTCATTACTTGACTGTACCGGCTGTGGTCTGTGCTCTTGTACGCAGCAATACCTACATGGCGCGAGTAGGACAGGATCGCGTCCTACCAGGTGCCAGGCACACCCCTTTCCAACTCCACATTCAGTTGGTAGCCTGGAATCAGCGGGGTAGGAGTATTTCCACCATGGCAACCAGCACGTGCTACAATCGGGGCTTCGCGCCCGGAAAGCTGGTTGTCAGACACTCGCCAGCACTCCACCACACACTGATGCATCCGCATAAACCAGAGCAACGTCCAACACCCACACCCGTCACGTCTGCTCTGCCTGCGAGGAGACGCCTGCTCCAGGCGGCCAAGCGTCTGCTTTAACTGTCAGTCAATCTTGTCCGGCCACTTGGGATAAAATCAGTGGTGTGCACCTCAAGGCCGGGTGATCTAGCTCCTCCCCTCCACGCACACCCCTCCTGGAAGATGTCACACTGGTTCCTGCCTCCTGCCTCAGGGCCTTTGCACTCAGGGTGCCCTCTGCCTGGGAGACTCCCCCTCCTACTCTGCCCGACCGGTTCCTTCTTATCGCTCAGGTCTGAGCCCAAAGGATACCTCTTCTGGGAAACCTTTAGGATCCTCTCCCTCAAAGCTGCCTTCTCTCCTATGTCAGCTGCCTCCTGACCCCGGCTCACCGTCTGTACCCTGGCCGCCCCCTCGGACAACCATGTCATGACTCGTGCACCGTCGATCTCCCCGGGGGCGGCGTGACGGCTCTGGGGACCCGGTTTGTCTCGTTCGCTGTGGCATCACCTAGAATGGTGACACTGTGAAGGAAGGACTAAAGCGGACTGGAGCTTGGCCACTGTCTCCCCCCACTCGCCCTCCATGGGGACCCCTCCTGTGGAGACCCGAGTTGGCGAAAGCCCACACGAATGCTGCTCTGCTGCGAACGCTTTCCTGATTCTTGGCAGCCGAGCTTGAAATGCCCGGATGTGAGGTCTGTCGGCCCGCACCACTCTCACCCCCGGGGGGTTGGACTGATCCCTGCTCACATTTGCCATGTCTTCCTGTCTCTCTGGTGCGGTCTGCCTCAGACAGTGCAGAGGGGGAGCCAGGTCTCCCCTGCCACTGTGTCATGGCTGGTGAGAAGGCAGTGTCTCTCTTTCCCAAACGGCAGCCCAGCTTGTCGGGTCCCGGGGGCCTGGCCCCTCCTGCCGCCTTCCTGGCAGCCATGTGCCCCGGGCGGGGATGTGTCTGGAAGACCGTGGGCCTGGACAAGCCGTCCGTAGGTCTCTGCCCACAAACCCGTGCAGGGGATCAGGGTCATCTGCTTGCTGGAGCCCTAAGCCTGGACACGATCCCGCCCAGCCCAGCCTGCCCCCAGCAGAGCGGAAGTGGCCACCTCCTGCAGGCTTGGGTGGCCCGGGAGAGTCAGACTGACCCCCAAGCTGGAGGCCCATCCGGTCGGGGTGGCAGTCTGGGACTGGCCCCCTTGTGCTCACCCAGCGGGCAAGGAGCTTCACAGCCCAACCTGGAGGCAATGTGGCCGCGACTGGCGGGCCACACGTCCCCTCCGGACTTCACCAGGCTGAGCCATCCAGTGATATCATCCGCCCGGCAGGGGGTGGGGCGGGGAGGGGGCAGCCAGGGTCTGGGAACCAGCACCGACTGCATTGTGGCCGCCCCCTCCCTCCAGGGACGGCCGCTTGGCTGGCCCTGCCCTGGAACGCCTTCCAGTCACGCTGTCCCCCGTGCGAGCTGCCCGTGGCGCGGGAGTCTCTGGAGTGGAGAGCAACTGGGAACAAGGTCACCTGTCCCCAGGCAGGGAGCTGGGCGAGGAGGTGGGGGAAGGGAAGGAGGCTGAAGGAAGATGAGGGATACAGGGGAAGGGACAGCTGTGGGGGACAGACAGACGCAGAGAGAGAGGAGAGATGGGGGAACAGGGCTGCAGGCCAGAGAGAGGAGGGAGGAAGTGGCACCCCCCTCCCCGGATGTCCTCTCTCAGCTCCCAGGAGTGGGAGGCTGGGCGCCCTGTCCCCGTGCCCGTCTACGAGGGAAGAAGAGACAGACCACGTGGGCTCGAGGAGACCACAACCAGCCCAGCTCCCAGCTGCCCACGTGGCCCTGAGAGGTCAAAGTGGGGGGACCACACACCCTTGGGGAGAAGCCCCCTCCGCGGCATGCCCCCCCACATCGCCAGGAGTGCCCCCTGCAGAGCTGGGCCACTGGTCTCAACCTCAGCTCCCCGACAGTTCGCATAGTTAAGTCAGGGAGAGACTTCTGACCGCAGCATTCCTGGGCTCCAGCACTGCATTTAGCTGGGATAATGTGGCCCCTCCATCCATGAATCATAAACTATAAACCACAGTGCCGTCACTGGTGCTCTGAGCTGGTCCCCGCCTCGGCCTGTGACTCACCTCGAGGAGAGGACGCGGGGGCCCTGGCCATAAGCTCACTAGCCACTCATGGCTAGGTCTTGGGGGTTGGGGTCCAGGGGGTGAGGGCTCCCTAACAAAGCTCAGGTGTGTGGGGTTGGCAGGGGGTGGGTGTGAAAGGGTTGGAATTCCTGAGTCTCTCTCTGTCTGGATAGGGGAAAGCTTCTGGAAAGTGGATGGCACCCTCTCTCTCTGGTTTTGTTTTTTTGTTTTTTTTTTTTTGGCTGCGCTGTGCAGCATGTAGGATCCAGTTCCCCAAACAAGGATCAAATCCAGCCCCCTGCATCGGAAGCATGAAGTCTTAACCACTGGACTGCCAGGGAAGTCCCCAGGATGGCACCTTCTCTGACATTCCAGATGGCCAACAGGCGTCCCTGCCTCCAGCTGCAGGGCCAGGGCAGCCTTGCATTCTCGGGTCATCGAGGGTCTGAGCCCAGAGACATCTGTTGGCCAATGTTTTTCACCCAGGAATTTTATATCTGCTTCTGTAATCATCCCCACTTTTGAATGGCAACTACCGCCATGACGAACCAGGGGCCCAGCACTGGGTGTGGAGAGGGTGTCACAGGGCGGGTGTCACCTGAACACATGAGGTGACATCTTGCTGCCCACTCTGTGGTTAAGCATCATGGCAGGTCAGGACCACCATGGAGAGTAGTTTGCAAACATGCAGACATGCGGGATATGTCCCCAGGATGGAATGACCAGGTCCCTTCCTAGAAGAAGCCTGCTACCCCAGCTGCTATGAATGCACTCAGCCTTTATGGCCCCTGGGCTAAGACCTGGCCCTCTCTGACCACCTGGAGAACCTGGGAAGGTGTTAGCTCACCAGAGAATCTTCTGTCCATGTTCTCCAGGCAAGAATACTGGACTGGGTTGCCATTCCCTTCTCCAGGGGATCTTCCTGACCCAGGGATCAAACCCGCATCTCCTGCATTGGCAGGTGGATTCTTTACCATGAGCCACCAGGGAAGTTGGGTGATCACACAGTGTCATACATCCAGCACCTCAGTGGAGGTGGGCGCCGGGGGTCGACTTTGGAGAAATGGAAGCAGGAGGGCCCGCCCACCTGAGGGGCATCTGTGGGCGGACAAGTTGACCGGTCCCTAGTGGCCGTCCTTAGCTATGGCGTGGCCAGAGCCACAGGAAACACACCAGGACCACAGCCTGTGCCAAGGTTCTGAGCTGCTGGAGGGGCCAAGTGTTGGTCAGACACAAGGATTGGACAGCCGAGCTGTCACCTGAGCACCCGCTGTACCTCTGGCAGATGGTGACTGCTCCCTAGCCCACGGTGAATCACCCTCCAGGTTCATTCCCACCTGGCGCTTCTGGTTGTACAGAGCAGAGGGTCTCTGCCTACCTTACCACTCCTTCCCACCCCGCCATCTGCTCACAGTATCAACCCACGGGGGTCAACCACCACAGGCATCCATCCATCCATCCACACATAGGCGCCCAAACAGATACACCTGCCCACAATCCATGCCAGGTTGGGGCACCTCCGTCCACCTCCTGGGAGATTTATCAGCAGGATCACAGGTTTTATAAAATCATGGAAAGAGAAAGCAGCTCAGGTTCACTCCAGTAAGTGCAACTTGAATTAAGAAGAGGAGCTGCGGGGCCTGTGTCTGCCTTTTATTTTGCTGTCACGGGGCCAAGAGATGAGTTATGACCACAAAGTCAACACCTGGGGTGACCCATTTATCCCGTATTTATGAACAGGGCTGGCGGATGGTGGTGAGGGCAGTGGATCTGCCTCGCACAGGGGCCCTTCCGGGGTTTGCGTGTAAATCTCTGTCCCCGGCAAGGCTGGGGCCACACCGTGCCTCCTTGCAGCCCCCACTGATCAGAGGGAGGGGAGAGCCCCAAGGAGATGGAGGCCTCCTGCCCTGCCTTCTTCTCTCTTTCTGCATCCCTGTTCCACCCTGGGAGCCCCAGCTCAAGACACCAGCTTGGGCAGAGGGTACAACCTCACCAGAGAAGCCCCATGACCTGAGCAGCACAGCCACAGCTGACCCAGGACGACTCAGATGAAAAGAGGACGCGAACATCTCTCCTGTAGCCATAAAGCACTCCAGGGCCCCTGATGCCCTGATCCTGGCCTCTGCTGCGAGTCACACACACATTCTCTGCACCTCCTCCCCAAGCCTTATCACACTCTAGTCCACAGGTCCTGAGGGCTGAGGACAGATTTCAAGAGCAAATATGAGTTGTCTGGCCTTTCAGCATATTGTTGTCATCGTTTCGCATGTGACCTAAGATTTAAAAATCAGGCAGTTTCATGTAATTCCAGATCTCCAGGTCATCATTAATTAAAAAAAAAAAAAATCAGATCTGGACTTCTCTGGTGGTCCAGTAGTTAAGAATCCTCCTGCCAACACCAGGAATACGGGTATGATTCCTGGTTCTGGAAGATCCCACAGGCTAGGGGGCAACAACTGTGTGCTGTGCATCACAAGTACCGGGCCCACGCGCTTTACAGCCCGTGCTCCGCAACAAAAGAAGCCACCACAATGATAAGTACTCGCACTGCAACTAGAGACTAGCCTCCGCTTAGCGCAACTAGAGAAGGCCCAAGCGCAGCAATGAAAAACCCATCCCAACCAAGAATTAACAAGTAAATACAATTTTAAAAAGCTAAATTAGATAAAAGTTTTTAAAAATCAGATCTGACAATACAGGGCCAAGTAGTCAGCTGGAGCGGATGAGGTACAAGCTAGCCAGTTAACCCCAGGCCTCACCATTCCCTACTGTCTCCCGTGGATTCTCCATCTCTTCATTCATTTAAGACCCTGGAAGGTACTCAGGTACTTAGGCCCTGCTCCTAAGACTCTCAGGGCCCTGTGCACTCTCTCGTGCCCTGGTGGTGTACTTGCTGTTCTCTCTGCCCAGGTCACCCTCATCTCTGTCCTCGTCCTCCAGAGGGGCTGCTCCTCAACCTCATCTTTGGGGCCCCTTCCTCAATGGAGCCTCTCAGGCAGACCACTGGCATGCCGACTTGGAGCCACCCCCGTACACCTAGTCTAGATGACCAGGCATGGAGCCCCCTGTATCAGCACAGAAGCGTCCCGTGGACAGATGAGTCAGCAAGCGAGGCATAAACACCAGAGTGAAAAGCGTGGCAGCCAGGACCAGGGGCGTCGGGCACTGACAGCACCCCACCCCCCAGGACTCCTCTGGAGATACCCCCTCCCTAAGGTGAAACCAACACACAGTCTTTCTTTGCCTCCCTCCATGCAAACGTGGCTTTCAGCACAAGGCGAGGAGAATGGCCCTGTCTCTCCCCATCTGACTCAAAACATTTTCCTCCCCTGAACACCCAGCCCAGCCACAAGAAAGGGGCTCCTGAGTCCACCCACAAGGTCCCTACAGAAGCAGGGGTTCTTGTACACAGGAGATGCTCAAAAAATACCTGACGATGTTTTTCAAATCAATCTAGAGGCCTTACTCCCCCCTTTGTTTAGCCACAGTCCACACCATGCCCTACTGCCTCTTATGCCAGCATAGTTAGGCTCTCTGCCTGGCATTTATTTGAGTTCTTGCCTCTCAGTCTAGAAAAGTTCCTAAACGCACTTCAATTTCTAACACACGGCAGCTAGGTCTTTAGAACTGACTAGCTCCAAGCTAGTACACCTCAGTTTTACGCATTTGTCAGATGGGCAAGCAGGCTGGCCAGTTGTGGCCATGCTAAACCTAGAAGAAAACCCTATCCTCAAACCAATCGCAGCCACCCTTCAACGACTGGGCCCACAACAACTAATGCTTGGTCTCAATCATTTTGGCCTGATGTTCAGGATGCAGTAAGGGGTTGTCTATTACCCCCTGCCAACAGACTTGCTTCCCTAATTATATGTGGCTTAGCCAACAGGGGAATGGACTTACAGCCCTGAAGCAGTTTCCAGAAAGCAAGAAAGGAGACAGGGGATGTGTAGACCAGCCCCTCAAAAGCTGTGAGCTTTGATCACAGAGTAGCTGCTTCACAGTGGACACTGGAACCCCATGGGAGATGGCTGGACTTGACACCCTCGGGCTCCTGTCCCCGCTGGCCTCGGAAAGGGAAAATGCCAATGTCAGGGAGCTCTCACCTACCAGAACCTCTGAGTCTTGCTCTTCTGTCCTGCTAATTCTGACCTTTGTCCCTTTCCCTTGTCCGATCTCCCAGGCCAGGGGCCCCAAAGAAGGACATGCTTCAACTAGTCCAGTCCAGCATGTAGCAGCAGTGCCCAGCACCTTCTGCAAGGTCCTGCCTACAGCACAAGTCCACTCGACTATCTCCCCACCTTCCCCCTCCCTCCTCCAACCTCAGTACTCCTAGCATCGGCTCAGGGCTGATTCTCATTAGCCCAAAAATAAGGCTAACACACCCCTGTCCCTCTGTCTCCCGGATGCCAAACACTCGTGAGCCCCCTTAAAAATCTGTACCACTGACATATTTACTAAATTTTTTTTAAACGAACAGCCTTTTCCTTTAACTCAGTGGTCAGCAGACTTTTTCTACAAAGGACCAGATGGGGAATATGTCAAGCTCTACAGTTTGTCATGACTATTTAACTCTGCTGTTGTAACAGAAAAGCTGCCACGGTAATTCCTCAACAGGTGTGTGTGGCCCCCTGTCAATAAAACTTTATTCACAAAACAAGTGGCGGGCCTGACTCACCCAACAACCTTAGTTTGCCAACTCCTGCTCTAACTTAAGTCATCCCTCAGTCATATCTAGCAATGTTTGAAATACGGCAATTTCAAGTACTGGCTTCAAGTAATTCCTTCAAAAACACGTTACACTAAATACCAGAAACTATTTAAAATTTTTAAATGTTAAGTTTGTGGAGCAGTCCAAGTCATCCTGGAAGCCCAGGCCTTGCTCTGGGAATGTGACCCTATTCATCCCAGAGCCTATGGGTCACCAAGTCAGCTGTTCTAGAATTTTCCAGGCTGAACATGGAAATGGCCATTTCTCCCAGCTCTCTTCTCTACTGTTGGGGTAGGACAAATACCCCCAGAGAGGGTCTCCCAGCTGCCACTGAGAGGACCCAAAATGAGGGACCCACTGCTGAGAAACATGGAAATGTCACCGCAAGCAGCAGTCAGGCCTGCCAGCTGCCAAGCACGCTGGGAGTCAGCCGCAGAGCATGCTGGGAACCCATCCAGAAGCCCACCCTGCCCCCTTCTTACCTGGCTTTTGCCTCGACGACGGTAGCTCCGCCTCACCAGGCTCTTATAGTTCTCATTCTTCTTGGTCAGGTAGTAATAGAGGACACACTCAGCCACTGTCTGCAGGACAGAGAAAGAGAAAAGACTTCTGAGGAGTGTGCAGTGTGGGCAGCCGGAGCAGGAAGCCTGGGTTCAAATCCCACTTCCTCCACACACTGGCTGGGTGACCCTGGCTAGTTTACTGAACCTCTCTGGGCTTTGGTTTTCTCACCAGTGTTTGGGAGTACTTTACCACATACTTTATAGGTTTATACTTTATAGGTTTGTCATGAAGACTGGGTAAGTTAATATACATACATGTAAAGGACTTAGGACCACAGGGCACGCACTGCAAATGTGTGGCCTCTCCGTATGGTGGGTGCTGCTACTATTAGCAATCGCGATGATAAAGCCGTCACCTCCCATCCACTCGAGGAGAACAAGGCTTCCAGCTCCCCAACTGGGGTCTGGGGTCTCCTTTCTCTCACGCCAGTTTCCTCCTCCCTGAAGAGTTGACTCATTGGAAAAGACCCTGATGCTGGGAGGGATTGGGGGCAGGAGGAGAAGGGGACGACAGAGGATGAGATGGCTGGATGGCATCACCAACTCGATGGGCATGAGTTTGAGTAAACTCCGGGAGTTGGTGATGGACAGGGAAGCCTGGCGTGCTGCGATTCAGGGGGTCGCAAAGAGTCAGACACGGCTGAGCGACTGAACTGAACTGAGTACTTGGGGCCCTGAGTAATCTCTTCCAGTCTTCGTGCATCCAGCCTGACTAATGTCCCCATGCGACTCTTCACCTCTTGGGACGTGTATGTCTTTTCTCTATCGTGGTCTTTTCCACGTGGACCTGACACTGCCACTTGCTGAGTAAGTGGCTGGTTCTCTCTGAACCCCCCCACCTCCTCCTTGTCCAAATGAGACCAGTAAGAGGGCATCATCCACATAGAGCAACTAGAGGACAGCATGCAATGATGCCAGCACCTGGGCCCACTCCAGGTGACAGCTCACTTATGCCGGCAGCCATTACTGACATGATGTAAAATGTTTCTGTGATGCTCAGAGCTGGTGCCAAGCCAGGAACTGGCCTCTGAGGGGCAATCCATGAGGGCTGCTGGGTGCAGAGGCGGGCTGGGCCTCAAATCCCTGTGTCCTCATCCACTTCCTGGGACGGACTGAACAGAGGTGGCTCCCAGGCTAAACCTGACCACGGCCCGCAAAGTAGTTCGGAATAACATGTTATAATCAGATGCTAGTATCTGCAAACTGGCGGATGTGGGTGTCTGACTTTCCCTTGAGCAAGTCACGAGAGTGCCTTCCTGCGTTGGACAACCAATGGGCTGGCCCTAAGCCTTAGGAGGTCCTAAGCCTTGCCCCTGTAGGTGGGCACGGGCTGGCCAGTCCACTGGGCTCCCACCCTATTATTGGCCTCACTCACCGTCAGCACACACCAATCGCCAGAGGCACTGCAGGCAGCTCCAGCTTAGACCCTCTGGAAGCTCTATTTGAGTCTCAGCTTGGGCTGCCTCTTAGCCAAAGAACACCATAAAGTTTATTCTCCAGCATAGAGACCTCTGATTTCCTCATTCAAACAGTGCTGCTCAATTACCAATGTCTGAAACCCCTGCTTGAATCTCTGGGGAGCCCCAACCTAGAGTCTCCTGCGTTGTCCACACCCCTAGTAAGAAGCTGTCACTAACTCAGAGGAGACGCTATTTATGGGCTTGCTTCTCCACACTGGTTTTTCAGGCCGGGAGAGATTTCGCTTCCCCACGCTGCCCCATCTCCCTCCTTCTATGGATATCAGTTCATTCAGTGCAGATGCTGGGAACAACTGTTACCCTTTAAAACACCCACCTGGATCCTGCTCCAACTGCCCTCACAAAATTAGGAAGCGTGAGGCCTCCACTAGCAGTGTATTTGCAAAGCTAGGGGTGGGCAGACACCCCCACATTGAGAAACAAGATTGGGGGAAACGCTGCTTTAAACACCCAGACAAGCAGCTCCAGAAAGTAAACCTTTTCAGGAAGCTTGTCTGGCTCCGCCCCGATGATGCTAGGGTCCAATGGCAGACTCTGACCTAGGACCACGTCCAGCCCAGCCTCGTGGGTGCACAAAAGGGGGCGTTACCATTCCCTAGGACGTTCAGTGTCCACCTGCCAATAGGGAGCTGGAGCAGAGAAGGGCACCGCCCCTGTGGAGCTCGAATGTCAGTTCTCCATCAAGTTTTACCCAAAGGGAATGAGGACTTTGCCAGCCACATGCCTGGCTTGGCATAAAGTGTGTCAGCATAGAGCGACCATCAGAGGGACCTAGAAAGGTCATTCCACCCAGCGCCCTGGAAGACCAGCACTCTTCCCCATAAAGCCTTAATTAGGATGCCAGGCACAGCACAGCTTCTAGAACCCAGGTCCAATCTGCCAGGATGCTCGCTGCCACGTCGGAGGAGGAGCTGGGGCACACAGCTCTCCTGGGGTTTCCCAGCCTGGAGCTCCGCCCCCGAGGGCTCGGGAGGCTGGGGCGGGGCCTGTGGCTGCTCCCAGGAGGGAGGCAGGAGGGAAGCGCTGTCAGACACAGCAAGGAGAGCAAGGGGCCGGCAGGCAGAGGCCTCGTGGGTGGGGAGGGAGGGTCCTTCACCAGCAGCCCTAGCGGCTACCCGCAGAAGTGGACGCCAGAGGGGAACGGGGAGGGGCGGGCGGCGCTGCACTCCTGGGCAGACTCACCTTCCTCTCCAGGAATGATGCGATCAGGCCGAAGTTCTTGGGGTGCTGCATGAATCTGCGGGGAGAGAAGGGCGGGCCTGAGACCAGGCCGAGGGGGGCTGCCCGGCTGGGCGGCCGCCGAGCTCCCGGGCGCCTGCCATCTCCGCGGGCCCGGCTGGACGGGCGCCGCCCCACTCGGAGCAATTAAGCCCAGGGGGGTGTGGGAAGGGCCGCGGCGGGCGGGACCGAGGGGTAAGAGAGGGCGTTCCTTGGAGTGAGTCACTGGTTTTAGCGCCTTTGAAAATACATTTGTTTGTCCTGCTAGAGGCGGGTTCCAGGAAAAATGAGGACATTACATGCAGCCCTGTGGTGGGGTTCCCCCCCTTTTAAAAATCTGCTTTTGTTTCTATCTCCGGCTGGGCCTGGGAAGCTGGGCCTCGCCCGGCCCACACGGGGCCCCCACGGGCGAGGTCACGGCACAGAATCTCGAGGCTGTCGGGCCTCCCCGGGAGAGATGGGAGTAGAGGCTCCGAGTGCCCGCAGGGAGGCGGGCAGGAGGCAAGCCAGCCCAGGAGGCGGCAAGAAGGACCGAAGTTGGAGGGGTGGCGGGGGAACTGGCGCCCCACCAACTGGCTTCCTGCGAAGCTGAGAGAATTACTGGGAAAGAGCTGGGCCAGGCTGAAATGTCAGGGCCACAGGAGCAGGCGGACGGCGGGGGTGGAGATGTGGGTCACGGCTGCTGGGGCCCCGGGGATGCTGGGCGGGGCCTTGGCTGGCCCACCCCCACACCCCCATCCCCAAGACACACCACCTCCCGCGGCCTCCCTGGGGAGGGAAGAGGCTGCTGGGGAGGCAGGGGCCCCGGGTCCCCCACCCCCACCCCCAGGGAGTCCGGGCCAGGGCTGGCGATCATCCTGCCCAGCCCTCCAGATGGTTGGGCTGGAGGCCAGCCGGCCCCTCCCCGGCTCCCCAACCAGACACTGGAGAATCCGGAACAGCCTCTTCTGTCTTCCCAGAGGAAGCCGCGAGCCAGGCAGCTTTCCCGGCCTGCAAGCCCGCCTCAGGCAGCTTGGAGGCGGCCTAACGCCCTGATTTTCCAGACAGACAGAATCTTCCCTTTCTCTCCCTGCCCCTGTGACACTTCCTTCCCCCACCTCCCAAAAAATATCCCTTCCTCGGGGTTTCCCCAAGTCGAGATGGGGCCCCCGGGAGACCAAGAAGCAAACTCAGAGGATTCCCTTAGGTCAACTGTTCCACCTCCCTCCAACCTACTCCTGTATCCTCTGCGATGTTTACTGAGAATTTACTCTGACACTGGGTACGTCAACAGCCACACAAGGAGGCACTGAGGCCACACCCATTTTACAGATGTGGAAACTGAGGCTCAGGGAGAAGTGGCTGTTCGAAATCACGAGGCCACTAAGTGAGCTCTACGCCACCAACACACAATTGTCAGCGATTTTCAAAGGGCCTGAGTGCTATAACTTCCACTGAACACCCGGGACCCTGAAAGACACAAGCTGCCAAATTGGGTCTCAGCACACATCAGCCGAGCCTGGGTCCCCCATTCTTCAGCTACTGTACTAACAGTATGCAATCATTAGGTCAGAACAGGAAAGCTCCAAAAGGCCAAAACACAGAAAGCACTCCCAGAAACCTCTTTTTAAAAAAAAGCATAAATAAAAATAGGAAACATATTAGGGGGATTTAAATACCTAATGCAACAGTAATTCTTGGAATCCATGACCATACTATAGCTGGTTCTTAAAGTGTAAAACACCTAATACGGAGGACTTGATTCAATGGCAGAGCAAGCACATCTGTGAGTGTGAGGACACTAAGGAGCCACTAAATACCTGGGTTTCCTATCTCTGAGCAGTAGTCCCCAAACACATGTGGAAATTGCTCCCAAAGCCCTCTTTTCTGTGGAAGGCTGCTGAATCCGTGTCAGGTGCTCAAGGGGGCATTATACCATCCCTCTATTTTTATATATGTTTTAGAATTTCCATCATCAAAAGCCATTAAAAAACAAAACAAAACAAAAAACCCACAACACTTTCCATACAAGAGCCTCTTCAGTCGCTTCTCCTGCATTTCCAAGTCCTGGTGACTGCACTGGCTGACACACCCCAGCCTTGCCCGCGACCCAGAAGCATCCCCATCTCAGGAGCCCAGTTTGGCATTTTGGGGCCACTTGGCCCTACAAACGGCAGAGACAGCTCCAGCCCCTATGGCCTGGAACCGCAGTGGGTGGCTGGAGAAGTTAATGTCCCACGCGGGTCATCTCTTTTGAGGAAAGTCTCCTGGCGATGAAAGAGGTGGTGGGCGTGGACGTCCAGTAGCTAAGCCCCCAATGCCCTCCTGGTTGAGCGCTAAGATCTCCACCTGTCCCTCAGTTTCCCACCCTTTTGCTTCACAGGGGGCCTCAGTCCTGTGAAGGTGCAATGTGCTCAGGATGGGGTTCCCTGGGACACACCCGTCTGGTGGGGGGAAAGGAGGGCTTTCTCCATCTGGCCCTTCACTCATCTCCCCAAAACAGTCATTCTGCTCTTCCATTTTAGAAGCCCCAGCTTCACCTCTGAGCATCCAGATCCTGCCTCTGCTTCCCAAAGCACTCCCTACTCCCTGGTCCCGTCTTCCCTCTCCCGTGACAAGCCTCTCTGTTGCAGCTGAGCCCCTGACCTGAATGAAGCTGGGGGATTCTGAATCCTGCCTCCACCCTTTGCAAGCTGTGTGACCTTTGTTAAGTGTCTTAACTTCTCTGAGCCTCTGTTTCCTCATCTGTGTAATGGGGATGGGTAATGCTGTTATGGGGGATAAGCGGGACAAATGCACAAACCCCAGAAGACATCTGTCTAGCATCTGTGATGAAGGAGGTGCTCAACCAATAGTCACTTTCCAAATAAAATGAAAACCAAAGTTACCGGCCAGCCACATACCCCTGCCCAAGACTTCAGCCCAGCCTAGAAGGTCCTCCTGCCTTGTTCTTCTAATACATACTGACTCATTTCACATAAAGCTTCCCTGACACTCTGTACTGGTCTGAATAGTGTCCCCCCAAATATCTTGTCCTCCCAGAACCTCAGAATGTGGCCTTATTTGGCGATGAGATCTTTGTGGATATAATTAGTTAAGATGAGGTCATGCTAGAGTAGGGTGGGCCCTGAATCCAATGTGACTGGTGAATTTATAGGAAAAGGAGAAGACACAGAGAGACACATGAGAAATAAGACCACAGCTGAAGATAGCTGAGATGGAGGGATCCATCTGCAAGCTGAGGGGTGACAAAGATCTCCAGCCACCACTGGGAACCAGGCTGGAAGGGACCCTCCCTCCGAGCCTCTAGAAGGAACCACCCTGCCCACACCTTGATCTTAGACTGCTGGCCTCCAGAACTGTAGGAGAATACATTCCAGCTGTTGTGAGCCACACAGTTGGTGGACACTTGCCGTCACAGCCCTGGGAAGCCAGGGCAAACCTCAACAGGACAGGCTTCCCAGGACAGGGGAGGGCGGCCTTGGCCAGGACCCTCCCATCCCACCGACAGGGGACTCACTTCTCCCGGAAGGTCTCCTTCTCCTGCTCACTCCACATGTTCATGACCTGGCGGTCTTTGTACACCTTCATGGGATCATCCATGAGCCCATTCATGTTGATGAACTTGATCCGCTGCTGGTCGGCATCGTATAGCATGGGTGGGATCACAGCCAGCTGACGCATCTGCTTCTCCAGGTTCTGGAAGGAAAATGGAGATGACGGAGGGCACCCCCTGGTCGGAAAATGCAAGAAGACAAGAAGCTGGGGGCTGGGCGGGGGAGGGGACAGGGTGCTCCCGCCTGCACAGGGGAATCCAAGTGAGTGAGCAGAGGGTAGGGATACTCCAAGTCAGAATGGGAAAACACAACACCAGAAAGAAAGCGCATGATGGGTTAAAAAATACAACAGGCCCATGCAGGGGGAAGGGAGAATTTAAAGGCAGCCCCAGACAGGTTTATGGTGGGCAGGGCTGTAAATTCAACACAGAAAGCAGCAGTCACCTTATCTGCAGTAAGAGGGGAGTGATGAATCTTCCCTTTAGAAATGCAAGTGCCATAAAACACTGCAGGGAAGATGTGCAACCTGGCTGGCTCGGCAGGGGGGCTGCTCCCCCCTCCCACCTCAGGTTCAGAGGGCATGCAGGGTGAGGCGAGGGGCTGTCTTGCTCTGGGAGGGCCCTGTGAGGCTGCAGAACCATTTCCTCACCAGCCGTCCACCTCCAGCCCCGGATCCCGCTCCTTCAAGCGTGCCCACTGGGGACCAAGCCTGCCCAGCCCTGTGCGCAGCAGGAGTCGGGCGGGCTCGCTCCTAATGCATCGGGGCAGCTATTAAGAGGCTCAGAGCCGCCACTCAGCTGGACTCATTTCCCCAAATCTCTGCAGCCAGCCCATTACTGGCGATTAATTACCCATCTCCGGAGGCAGGCGAGGGCCCCGGCCCAGCCAAGGTCAGCCGGTTCAAAGGATCCGCTGCCCTGCCTCCCACAGCTAAGCGCTCCATTCAGTGCTGGGGATTCCCAACAGAAGCAGGGGAGCACAGCGGAGGCACAGCCCTGACCTTGGCTGAGAGGAGGACTCCCAAGGAGGCCTGAGCCTCCCCGGCACTTGAGCAGCCCTCGAATACCATCACCTCCCCGTTGCCCTCACCTGCACAAGACACACAATCCTGGCAGATGCAGGCTGGGTACCTCCTGGCAGGAACCCCCACCCTACTCCACGGTCCCATCCATAGTGGGCTCACATGCTGACTACTGCAAGCTCCCCCCAAATCGCGAACGTCTCTCTTCCTGCCCAGTTCCCGCCTTCCCACCCTCCCAGGGAACCTCAGGTCGGCCTGGACTGGGTGAACAGTTGCTGCCCTGAACTCTCTTTCCAACCATCACCCCTAAACGCTGTTCCCTCAACCTCCCCAAGGACCCTGGTGGCTGCATTCTCATGTGGCCAGGAGCTGGGGAAGTGGTCCTCTGGGATGGGGGTGGTGCTGGACATCAGCTGAGATGCCATGCACCCTGCATCAAGCAGGGAGCCTGCAAGAAAGGGTCACCCTCTTCCTGCTTCCACGTGCCAGTGTGGGTTGTGTACTTGGCCACCATCGGTGGGACAGGAACCGGAGCAAACCCACAGGTGTGGACAAAGGCGTTCCGAGTTCTGCTTTCTGCGGACTGGAGGGTGTTCAAAACAGGGCCACATGATGTGAGGTTTTAACACAGAGGCTTGGACTTCGGCTTCCCTAGTAGCTCAGATGGTAAAGAATCTGCCTGCAATGCAGGAGACCCAGGTTCAATCCCTGGGTCGGGAAGATCCCCTGGAGGAGGGCATGGCAACCCACTCCAGAATTCTTGCCTGGAGAATCTCATGGACAGAGGAGCCTGGCAGGCTACGGTCCATGGGGTCCCAAAGAGTCAGACATGACTGAGCAACTGACACTTTGACTTTCACACTTTTCCCTGGTAGTCCAGTGGTTAAGACTCCTCCTTCCAATGCAGGAGGCACAGGTTCAATCCCTGATTGGGGATCTAAGATCTCACATGTGGCCAGGTGCGGACAAGAAAAAAAATTATTGATTACAATTTATAAAAATAAAATGAAGGCTCTTTTCTTAATAGCCAGGTGGTCTGAACTATCTGTGTCAGACTTGCAAGAACAGCCTGGTGAAAATGCAGATTTCTGAGTTCTGCCACCCCAGACTGGCTAAATCAAAACCGCTGGGGGTGGGGGACCTGGGAAATCACAATCCAAGCTGGACGTCCCCTCCCCAGGACTCTTAAGTCTGTCCCATATGAGACTCAGTGGCCTAGGGCAGCACCGCCCAATAGAATGTTCTGCAGCGACGCAGGTGTTTACGGCCTGCTCTCTGCAGCACGGGGGCCACGAACCACACGTGGCTTCTGAGCACTTACAATGACTGGTGGCACTGGAGGCACTGAGTTTTTAATTTTATTTCGTTTCTGGCCATTTCCATTTAAATAGCCACATGCAGCTCGTGAGTGGTGACTGCACGGATTTGGAGTTGTAATACCTCCCAGCTGGACAAAAGCTCTCCCTGGACACAAGGCCCGGGGGCGGAAGAATGTGTTCCCCTCCTTTTGCGAAGCCCCCTCCTTTCCACTGTGATGTTAGAATATGGAAGGGGGGGATGGGGAACTGACACAAGAGATGCTTGTAAGACCTGGGAGGGGACAGGCCTGCACCAGCCCTGCCCCAGGAGCAAATGCCTCCTCTCTCTGCTCCCTGGCTACCTCTGGGCTCCAGTGACCAGAGCCAGGGTCACCTGGCTGATAGAAGATCACCTGGGAACTCTTGATAGAAGGTCCCCAGCTTGGTGAACAGCTGGTGAGCTGGGAAACCCCCCTCTGACCCTAGTTCTGGACAACTGGGAGGCTGACCTACAAACCACCACCCTCAGGCTCCTGTGCCTTCTGGCTTCTGGTCGGGTCCAGCCAATGGGAAGCACTCAAAGCTAGAGGGAGCGGGGGAGGAGTGAGAGGCCAGGCTACTTACTCCGCCATGGCGTCATGACAGGGCCCTGGCTGGGACCCTTACTGGCCGTGTCCTACCAGGTGGCCCCTCCTCCACGGGCCCAGGAAGACCCCTCTCCTGCTCGCTCGGCCTGCAGGCCTGGGGACAGCCAATGGCTACTCCCCTGGGGCCTCCCCATCCCACCTCGGTTCCGCCCACATTCAGTAACAAGCCCCTTGGATCTCAACCATCCAGGTGAATTCTGTTTCCTGCTGGACCCTCTCCCTGGACAGGGGACACAGCGGGTGGGGCTGAGGTCGGGATCAGGGACTTACCTCCTGCTCTGACAGGCCATCGATGATCTCCGACACCTCATGCTCACTGCGGGCGGCCGACATGGAGAGCCCACTGCCCCGCTGCCCCACCCTGCTGGAGATCGAAGGCACATACTCAGGACCGGCCCCTCGCAGCCAGCGCAGCGGCACAGCCCCGAGCCCACAACTTCCCCAGAGGCGGCGTGTGGGCAGCAGGGAGGAGCCAGGCCTCCCACACCCACACGGATGGCCCCAAGCCGAGGGGTCTGGGGGTGGGATGGAGCACCCCAACTCTCACCCAGAAAATGCCAGAACACTTTATCTCTCCTAAGATGCCCCCCCCCAACAAAAGACCAGCTACACAGATCCACGTATAAAGTCCAGCCCTGCCTCTTCGCAGCATCTCCCTCCATGTCCTCCCATATAACCTGGGGATAAGGTGGTGTCTGGCTCCCAGGACTGGGAGCAGGCATTCAGTGAGATACGGGCTGTAAGCATCCAGTAAAGAGTGAGATCCAGAGACTTCCCTGGCGGTCCAGTGGTTAAGACGCTGAGTTTCCACTGTTGGGAGGACATGGGTTCAATCCCTGGTCAGGGAACTAAGATTCCACATGACATGCAGTGTGGCCAAAAATTTAAAAAAAAAAAGAACTATGGCAAATAATTATGGGCTCTAATGGAAAAAGGAGACAACATGCAGGAATAACTTAAAACTAAGAATCATACAATAATAAATTTTCATGTATTTGTTTTTAAATAAAAAAGAGTGAAGTCCATCATCCCTGCTCACAGCCCATTGCCTTATCTGTATGACAACAGAAACCGCACTCACACGCCACCAAGCACCTACTGTGTGCTGGGCACTCTGACACAGGATTGTACCCAGCCCTCAGGGCCGCCACGTGTGACCAGCATCCTTTCCCTTTGACCTACACCAGGGATCTCACACTCGGGGACCACATAAATGAACAAAGCTGGGGTGGGTACCAGCCCATGGCACACCGGAAGGAGAGCTCACTCCATCAAAATGGATTAAGCTTCTTCTTTCCAAGAAGTGTTAAGTCCAGGAAGGTGCTAAGTGACACACCCAAGGACTTAACTCGGCCCTTGGGGTGCAATTCTAGACCCTGCTGTGCTTTCCTTTTGCATGCCAGCCAGAGCTCCTCTGGGGACAGTGCCGCAGGCGGACCCAGGTCCTGGGAGGCAGGGAAGGAGGTGGGGGCGGGGGGGTGTGGGGAGAAGGAGGGTGAGAGGTGTGAGTGGGCCCGGTCCTCAGCTCACCTCTGCATGCGCTCCTGCAGCTCCCGCTGCTTGCGGATCTCGGGGAACTGCTTCTCGTAGTACTCTCGCACCTTGCTCTCCTTGGCCCGCCGCCGGGGGTTATTCTCGATGCGCTCCACCTTCTTCTCCCAGGCCTCCATGAGCTGGTCATAGCGCTGGCAGAACTTCTGTTCCTGTGGAGACGCGGGGGAGCCGTGTGGCAGCTGCTCCTCCAGCATCCGACATTCAGCACCCCCAGGCTCCCCCACTCTGCCGTGCGCACGGGCAGGTATGCGATCACACACAGGTGCACGGGCAGACACACGGATCACGCGGAGACTGGGGCAGACCCAGGCCAGAAAACCCACAGCCTGACCTAAGGATCCAGCTGCCTTGCTCCTTGGGGTGTGGGCCACCCCCACTCTCAGCCTTCCTCTAGAAAGGCCTTGTACTATACAGAAACTTCCAGTCACATGTGGCCGTTAAAGCTGAATCATGTAAAACTAAGTCGTATTTAAATTCAGGTCCCTGGTCCGCCTGCCACTGGAGCCAGGGCTACTGTCTGCAGTGGACAGTGCACACAGACCATTTCCATCATTGTAAGTTGGGTCAGCTCTGGGGTGCCTGTCAGACTTGGGGCAGCCCCATGGAAAGCATTCTCTTTCTGAATAGTTCCTCACCCCCCAGCCTAAGGCCCAGTCATGCTCCCCAGATCCAAGGACTGGGTGTAAAGACTCAAGCTGCAGTCCGTCCACGACAAGGAAGTCCCTCTCTAAGTCTAACCACAGTGCTTCCTGCTGTATGCATGCCCCTCCTTAGAGAAAAGACCCCTGCCTGGCCCAGAATGTAAGCTGCCGAGTCTCCAAGGTGACCCAGACCTCGAGCAGGCAG
The DNA here is from genome assembly GCF_963930625.1 of Muntiacus reevesi. Taxonomy (NCBI): domain Eukaryota; kingdom Metazoa; phylum Chordata; class Mammalia; order Artiodactyla; family Cervidae; genus Muntiacus; species Muntiacus reevesi. Next base: position 22,058,027 of record NC_089261.1, read on the forward strand.
GGAGCGTCCGGCTGCTCTTGAGACCCGATCTCCCCATCTCTAACAGCTGCCGTGGACAGATGGCACGGTCTGGGAGTCTCGCTTGAATGCCTTCTCGACACTTCAGCATAATCAGAAAGCCCGTCTCTGGTCTTCGTGCCCAGACATCCCATCCCATCCTGAATTTCAGCTTCTGACCAAGGCAGTCTGTGACCTTGGTCCTCAACAAACCCAGCAGCATTGACAGTCCCCAGGGGGCTGTCAGGCGATCTATGAGGAGGAGCAGAACTTGACCCCCAGCTACCTGGGGTGCCACACATACCAGACTGCCCCGAGAACCCTTGGGAGGTCACGTTCTAGTAGCACGCAATGGCCACATGTGTTCATGGCAACGTGCTGCAGGCAGCACTCCTGGGGTGGGAATCAACATGAAGGACACCTATCGTCAGAGCAGGGAACCCTCCCCACCCTCTCAGTGTGAGTGTGTGACCTGTATCCTCCCCCAGCCAGCAGGGCCACTGAAGTGGAAATCCTGGCAGGGTCACTGCTGCCCCAGGAGGGGCTGTGGCCACTGCCACAGGCTGTCCTGCAGTGCCCAGGAGGCCTTGGTCTGATGTGTGAGAGCAGGAAAATGTCAGATGAGGAAAAGGTGAGAACATGCTCACCCAAAAACCAGCAGAGAGAAGGAATACAGTTACCAGTGAACACAAGCAAGAAACCCACGGGGGCCACCAACCAGCTGCCCAGTGGAGGGGCGGCCGGTGAGATGACCCAGAGCAAAAGGAACAGGCATGGCCGTGAGGGGTCATCCAATCACACTGCCCAGCCCCAATCACCACACACAAAGACATGAGCAGCTCCTGAGGACTATTCAACATGAGGAAGTCCCCCTCCATACCTGACCACAGTGCCACCTGCTGTCACCTGTGTGTTAGGCGTCCTCTCTGTCCACGGAGGGCCGAGGGCACTGCAGGACAGCCCGTGGCAGTGGCCGCAGCCCCTCCTGGGGCAGCAAAGACCCTGCCAGGAGATTCCACCTGGGTGGCCCTGCTGGCCGGGGGAGGATACGGATCACACACTCACATACACACACATTGATGCACATACATTCACATACATCCCCACTCATATACACGAGCGCACACACACACACTTTCTTATACACACACACTCATAGTGACAAATACATCACCCATATTCTCACTCACAATACAAGCCACACACACTCACTCATAAACTCACACACCCACTCTCAAGCACACATGTACTCACACACTGTCTCACACATTTCAGAGGCTGGAGCACCGCTAAGCTAGCCTGCAGGTGCCAGGGGCAAGAATACACACAGGAAAGGAAGGACAGCCCCTGTGACCACAGTTTGTCACCCTCAGTGAGGATTCTTTGTACCAGCACCATCACCATCATCATCTTCCTCACCATCCTATCGTCATCATCATAAACAGCATCATCAGCATCACCATTAGCATCTTCACCAACACCATCAACACCATCATCACCATCACACCATCGGCATCACCACTGACACTGGCCCAGGTACCACTGCGTCATGGGCCAGGCACAGAGCTGAGTCCTCCCCGTGACTGACTCTCCCAAACCCCCAAAAGCGGTGACCACCATCCCCCCTGTACAGGTGGGAGTTCAGAGCTCGGGGGCCATCAGGCCTGGATCACACAGTCCAGACAGGAGGTCAGGATCCTGACAGTTCTTCTGAGAACGTCCAGTGTGCTTACTTTTCCTTTCACCGCTCATGCTTTTGGTGGTCACACCCAAGCGCCACTGCCAAATCCAAGGTCATAAAGATTCCCCACCAGGGGTTTTCTTAATTGTATGGCTTTAGAGGTTTTTGGTTTTTTTAAGATTTATTTTATTTATTTTTGGCTGCGTTGGGTCTTCCTTGCTGCATGAGGGCTTTCTCTAGTTGCAACAAGCAGGGGCTGCTCTCTAGTGGCGGTGCACAGGCTTCTCACTGCAGTGGCTTCCTTTGTGGCGGAGCATGGGTTCTGGGAGCAGGGGCTGCAGTAGTTATGGCACAGGGGCTTAGCTGCTCCGAGGCATGTGGGATCTTCCTGAACCAGGGATTGAACCCGTGACCCCTGCAAGGGCAGGTGCATTCTCAACCACCGGACCACCAGGGAAGCCCTGGCTTTCACTCTCGCATTTAGGTCTCTAACTCATTTCGGGTGAGTGTCTGTGTTCATTCTGTGAGGTGGAGTCCAGCTCCGTTCCTGCGTGTGTGACTGGCCTGTTGTCCCAGCACCATTTGTTGAAGAGACGGTCCTAACTCATTGATTGGATTTGGCCTCCTGTCAAAAATCCACAGCCACAGATGTGAGGGCTTAACTCGAGACTCTCTATTCTGTTCCGCTGTCCTCTGTGCCTGTCCTTAGGCTAGAATCACACTGTGCTGATTACTGCAGTTTTGCAGGGTTCTTTTTAATTTATTTTTTAATTTTGGCTGTGCTAGGTCTTCATTGCTACCTGAGGCCTTCCTCCAGGCGAGCAGTGACTTCTCTTGTTGTGGAGCATGGGCTGTGGGTGCTCAGGATCAACAGTTATGGCTCGAGGGCTCTAAAGCAGGGGCTCAGCAGCTGTGGTGCAGGGGCTTAGCTGCCCCACGGCATGTGGAATCTTCCCGGAGCGGAGATCGAACCTATGTCCCCTGTGTTGGAAAGTGACTTCTTAACCACTGGACTGCCAGGGAAGTCCTGCGATATGTTTTAAAATGAGGAATTGAGTCTTCCAACTTGGTTGTTCTTTTTCAAGACTGTTTTGGCTATTTGGGGTCCCCCTGAATTTGAGGGTCGGCTTGCGGCTGACAGTTCCGAGCACCCACAGTAGTCCGGGCGTCGCCCCAAACATGCTGCTTGCAGCCTCTCGCTCAGTAGCCTGAGGTGGATGTCCCTACAGTCCCCACTGAATGAAACAGAGAGCTGAGGCCAGGAGTTCAATGATTTGCCCCGGTCACCAAACAGGGCCAGGATTTGAACCTCTCCTGCCCTGCCAGATGTGGCAGGATGCAGTTCGACAATTAGGAAGGAAATAAGAGATGCGGTGTCCAGGAGGAACCTCCTAAACTGAGGAAGACAGTCTCAAGCCAATGGAGGGAGGTGATAGGGAGCTGACTGGAGCCGGCTGGCCAGGGAAGCTGATCTCTGTGGTCACCTAGTGACCTGGCATCCTCCAGACCCCCAGGGAGCCTGCAGCCTCATGTAAAGGCTTTCTCCCACTGGGCTCAGCGGCTCAGGTGCCACGGAGTCGCAGAAATCATCCCCCACTGGCTGTCCTGTGTGTTCACCGATGGGTGAAGGGGACAGGCTGGGGCTCTCCCAGCCTATGTCCTGCAGCCCATCACTCAGGCTGCAGAAGCGGATGCTGGGCCAAGTCAGGACAAAGCCAGATGTGAAGCATAAGGACATCAGAGGTGCAGGGGATACAGAATGTGCATCCTTTAGCCATCTCTTAAAAAAAGAACTGATGCTTTTGAACTGTGGTGCCAGAGAAGACTCTTGGGAGTCCCTTGGACTGTAAGATCAAACCAGTTCATCCTAAAGGAAATCAACCCTGAATATTCATTGGAAGGACCAATGCTGAAGCTCCAATACTTTGGCCACCTGATGCAAAGAGCCGATTCATTGGAAAAGACCCTCATACTGGGAAAGATGGAGGGCAGGAGGAGAAGAGGACGACAGAGGATGAGATGGTTGGATGGCATCACCGACTCCATGGACTTGAATTTGAACAAGCTCTGGGAGATGATGGTGAAGGACAAGGAAGCCTGGCTTACTGCAGTCCATGGGATTGCAAAGAGTTGGACACAAATGAGGGACTAACACACACACTAGACCCCAGGACAGATGTCCATGTAAGAGAGGAGAGGAGAAAGGGGAGGTGAGGATGGAGCCTAAGATGGGAGTCCTGTGGCCACAGCCAAGAATTGTCTGGAGCACCAGGAGCTGGAAGAGGCAGGAAGGAGCTTCCCCTAGAGCCTCTAAAGGGAGCACAGCCAGTCCACATCTTCATCTTGAACTTCTGGCCTCCAGCACAGAGACAGAGTACAGGTCTGTTGTTCTCCGGCACCTAGTCTGTGGCCATTTGTTACCGCCGCCTCAGGAAGTGAATACACCCACCGTCCAGGCTGGGCTCACCGCTGACTAACCCATCCTGCAGGGCCACCGTCAATCACACCCACTCTCCCCACCAGGCACTGCGCTTCCTGCAGCGCCACCATGACCCCATTTCACAGATGAGGAAAAGCAAGGCTTGGGGCCAGACAGCTCTCCCAGGACCACTCGCAGCAGGTATGGTGGATGGGGCTTGAACCTGTGCATCAGTGACTCAGCCTTACACCCCCTCCCCCAACACACACACACACACACACACACACACACACACACACACACACACAATATCTGGCTTCCAGGGTCGGGGGTAAGCTCAGGGAAGGATACGGCAGGCCCAGTGGGGGTTCCTGTTGGGTTTGGGCACCCCTCCGGGAAAAGAGCCTCAGCTCTCTGGGCAGAGCAGGCATGCAGGGCAGCCTGGGCTGCTAGGTCACAGTCCCAGAAACCTCTGAAAAGTGAGAGCTCCGCCGGAGAACTGACTCAGGTGGAGGCGGGAAACACACAGATCTGAAGGGGCACGTCCTGACCAAGCCCCCTCTAGGCCCCGCCTGCCAACAGTGCACAGGACTTAGGGCTCATTATATAAGAACTAGAGCAAGACCATTCCTGATGCCCTCCTGTCATAGTTTCTGTGGTTTCCAAATTCGTTTTCACAAGAGCCTCTCTTAAGATGGGCTCAGCTTGGCCACAAAGCCACCCAGTTTCTTAGAAGTCTCCAGTTCCTCTTCCTCTATCTTTAAATAAGGCCATTTCCCCTCCATCCCCTCAAAGGACCTCCAAGGAGCCCTGGGAGATTTCTTAAGAACTTACGTCCACCCAACTCCACCCTCAGCAGTCACCAGGATCCTTTTAAAAGGCAGATCAGATCTCCTTTCTCCCCAGCTAAAGGACCTCCCCAACCATGCCCTTCACTCCCAGGCAGGACTACTCGGGAAAATCTGTACATCCTTCGGTGTGCTCCTGAATTTCCTTCATCCAAGAGAGAGACATGGAAGCATGACAGGTGAGAGTCTGGGCATCCACACTTACTTTCTAAGAGTTCAACACAAAAACATTCATACTCACACACAGACACACATACGCACAAAGTGAATGCAAAGAAGAAATGCTGTGCGCACACATTAAGTCACTTCGGTTGTGTCTGACTCATTGCGACCCCATGGACTGTAGCCTGCCAGACTCCTCTGTCCATGGGATTCTCCAGGAAGGAATACTGGAGTGGGTAGCCATGCCCTCCTCCAGGGGATCTTCCCAACCCAGGAATCAAACCAACATCTCTTCCATCTCCTGCATTGGCAGGTGGGTTCTTTACCACTAAGGCAGCTTTACCAAAGAAGGTGGCTTCTTTGGGAAGCCCAAAGAAATGTTAACCATGAGGAATTCTAGATGGTGGGCATATAGGTGTCCACCATATTCTGTCAAACTGCCTACATGACTGTCAAGTTTTCTGAATCACTAAAAATCCTTACATTAAAGATTTTGTATTCTTTATTAAGAATAAACTGTCTCACTGTATTTGGAATAAAATCCAAATGTTCCATCCTAGTACAGAATGGTTTCCCCCCACAGTCTCCTCATTCATGCTCTGTAGTTCAACTTGCCTATTGCATTCTGTCCCATGTTACCCCATGCTGGTTCCTACCTCAGGGCCTTTGCACGTGCTGTGCCCTCTTCTTGACACTCAGACGCCCAGATATTCACACAGGTCATCCTTTCTGGTCATTCCTCTCTCAGTTCTGAGGTGGGACATCCAGGCTGTACCCCACCCCACTTCTCTGCACGGCACTTGTCCCTCTGTCTCCTCCACTCAGCATAACACAGCTCAGCACTGCACCAGGCCCACAGCAGGTGTTCAGTAAATATTTCTTAATTCAATGAATAACACAGGATGCCCTGTTTCATGAACCCCATCTAATCAGTTGGGTGCTTCTGGTCACCATCCAATCACTTTCGAGTCTGAGAAGGTCAAGAAAGGGAAGGTTGGGAAGCCCACCACTTCTCACCCCATGGGTCCCCAGAGTCCAAAGGTGTTGCCCCCACGCCCCGCCTCTCAGTCCTTCAGCATCTGAGACAGAAGCATCTCCCTTCTCTGAGGGTCCAGCTGACATCTAGGGCCAGAGCAGGGTGGGTTCGGAACTGTTTCAAAGGGTCCAGGGCCCTCGAGTGGTACAATTCGAGCTTCTGTGAGATGGTCTAAGAAAGAACAGTTCTCTCTTTCTGGCCTCCAAGCCTACTACAGAAATTCAGGTCCCAAAGGAAAATCGGTTTGTCAATGTGCTAACACAGAGTTGGGAAAAAATAACAACAACAACCAAGAAACCACATAGACTTCAGGCACATCAGATCAGGTACAACCTGATCAAACCACCCCTGGACTCCACTCAGTAGACTTTGACAGCTACAGAAATTCCTTGACTGGTTAAGCCCATCTGAGCCAGCTTTTCTTCCTCTCACAGCTGAATACTAATGGGTAACACTCCCTCCATCCCTCAGCCCTTACCGCCCCCAGCGAACCAGTGATGTAAACGAGCACCCTAAACCACAACTAAAGGGTTCTCTGGCGTGTGCTGTCCCTGCTTTGGGGCTGCCTCCCAGCTGAGACTGGAGTGTGCATGCAGCAGAATGCAGGAGTCGTACCACTGTCTAAGCAAGGAGGCCTCACTGCCTCTCTGGGTCCTGATTTTCCTGAGCCCAGAATGAGCGCAGTGGGCTGGGAAAGGCTCATTTCTCAGGGAATCCCCTGCAATCACCGCCACCCAGCACACAGCCCACCCCCGTCCTCCACCTCTGCCAACAGACCTCTCTCTGCCCAAAATATCCACAGTGGGTCCTCTGACAAGGGACCAGTTTTCCCAGCTAATGTTATGCTTTCTCCTCTTGCAGGCTGGAAAAGGAGGGGCAGTGTCCCCAGCACCCCGTCCCGCCCACACCCCTGCCTCCTTGAGACAGCCGAGCCCCGAGCCCCCGGCTTCACTAAAGCAGCTACTGTCTTTTCCCGTTTCTCTTGCTGTCCTTGGCTTTTCTTCATGCCCCGGACACTCAGGAATCAGGCTCAGAACCCCGTGGTCCTGGGGGCCGTGGCCTGAGTGGTGGGGACCATTGCCACTCTCCAGGAAGCCTGGTCCACAGAAGGCAGGGGGCAGAAGAAGTGATTCCAGGGCCGGGGGCCCCAGTTATGACTTACCCATTGTTTCCGGGCGTGATTCCTCCTCTTGAAGTACAAGATTAACTTTTTCCGCATCGCCTGGTTTCTAAGCAGGAAGGAGACAGCCAACGGGGCAGGTCAGAAAGGCAGGGTTTCAGGAATTTCGTCCCTTGCTGAAGTTTGCCCCATCACGGGCTCCCAGTGAGGGAAGAGACCCCATAGTACCCCAGGGCAAGCCACGTACTGCCAATGTGTATCTTTCCCCTACTCTATACGAGGTGACCCCCACCCACACTCTGGCTGAGCATGGTCTGCAAGAAAAGAGGGCTCCGAAGGGGGGATAAGGTCCTCTTAATTCCTGCCCTCCCCGGAGCTGCCATCACCCCCAACACACACCCAAGCTCCCCTCTCTCGTCAGCCACGGGAAACCAACCACAGAGAAAAAGCCACAGCCTTCAACCAGGAACGCAGGCCGGGTAGACTAAGCCCCTGAAAGCTGCAGCCACATAGAGGCAGGATCTTGCGGTCTGTCTTCGGTGACCCCAAGCCACCTCCAACCAAGAAAGCCCCTGCCTTGCCCCCCTGGGGAGGGGGTGATGTGGATAGGCCAGCGACAGGCTGGTGGGACCCAGTGAGGCAGGAACTCCAGGAAGCACGCGAGGGGTCTCACGCCTCAGGTCGGTGAAGCCAGACCCCTCCTGCCATCGGGGTTCTCAACCGAGGAGGCCACACACAGCACTGCTCAGAGGGGAGGGGGCACTCCAGGAGGTGGGAGGGATGCGGGCGGTTCAGAGAGAAAGAGGCAGAGAGAGAGACCGAGACCCGGGATGAGGGAGAAAAGGAAGGCAGAAAGACAGACAGCGCCCCAGAGAGAAGCGAGGGGAGAGAGAGAGAAGTGGGTAAGATCCCAAATGAGGACAGAGCCCCAGAGGGGAAGGAGCCTGGCAGAGAAGAGAGAGACGGAGAGACAAGGGGGGAACAGGCCTCCAGGCAGAGGAGGACAAGATCCAAAGAAGGGCGGCGATGGGGGGGAAACGATGGATAAATAACAAGGACCTGCTGTACAGCACAGGGAACTGTGCTTAATATCCTGTGATAAACCAGAAGGGAAAAGAATATTAACATTCCTGTATGTAAAACAGCCAGTGGGAATCTGCTATATGACTCAGGGAGCTCAGTGACAACCTAGTGTTCTGTGACAGCCTAGAGGGGCGGGACGGGGTGGGAGGTGGAACGGAGATTCAAGAGGGAGGGGACGTATGTATACCGACGGCTGATTCATGTTGATGTATGGCAGAAACCAATGAAATACTGTAAAGCCATTATGCTCCAATTAAGAATAAATAAAGGAATGGAAATGGTATATAGGAGGCAAAACTTTAAAAAGGAATATTAAAAGAATGTATCTATTTGTATATATATATTTGCTGTGCAGAAGAATTGTACAGTACAACACAACACTGTGAATCAACCATGCTTCAATAATAAAATAAAAATGAAAGAAAGGGAGACGGAGCCCTAGAAGGAGGCAGAGGGAGAGTCAGAGATGCGGACCAATACAGAAAACAGGGAAAGACACACCCGAGGACCCACATCCCCCAGCCCCCTCCGGACAACCTCCAATGCCCAGCAGAGTGCAGCAGCTGGGGTCTGCGGGGGTCACAGGGAGACCATCAGGCCTGTGAACTTGCTTGCCCCCATCCGACTGTACAGTGGGATCAATTTTTCTGGGGCGGGGTCCCCCGACTTGCTCATAGCCTCAGCTGCACCCAAAACCCTTGCAAAAAGCTCACAAACCGACGGCTGGGAGTCATGCATGCAGGGGTCTACCAGCACGCCTTACCCCTGTCCGGATGAGTGTCCCCGGGGACACTGCAGTGATTTCCAGCATCCTCACTATCGGGTCTCAAGTCTGAGACGCTGACAGGCCTGCACGAACTCTCTTCATTTATGGACCCCAGCCAGGCTTAGAGCCCTGTCTCCACCCATCTCCCGACAAGGAAAGGCCACGCTCACTTCCAAGAGGGTTGCTGGTAAGAGACCCTGGGCTCCCTGGATCAATCTGATTTCACCTCCCGCCGTGCAGGCCTCCCACCTCGAGGTCTCACTACTTAACATCAATCTTGCCCTCCCCAGCAGGGTGGGCACCAAGGGTCCTCAGACACACAGGCTGAGACCAGAACCCCTCATTCCACAGCAGGGTATCTCTGAGCAAATCTCAGGTCTCTCAGCCTCAGTTTATTCATCTGAATAACGGGAGCAATGGCATCATGCTTTCATCTCCTCAGTCACTCAGCAAAAGTTCACCAAGCACCTACTATGCGCCGGGCACTGTTTTGGACCCTGGGGACCCAGGGGTGAGCAACACAAAGCCTCGAGTCCTCATGGAGGCAGGCGACACATAGAGGGACCATAGTGACAATAAGCAATACAATCCTGGGGACTTCCCTGGTGGTCAAGTGGTTAAGAATCTGCCCGGCAATGCAGAGGACATGGGTTCGAGCCCTGGTCAGGGAACTAAGATCCCACATGCCCTGGAGCAACTAAGCTGGCACCTCGCAACTAGAGAGTCTGTGTGTAGCAACCAAGATCTTGCGTGCCACGACTAAGACCCACCACAGCCAAATAAATAAATATTTTAAAAAATGATTACCTTAAATTCAAAAACTTACACAGAGGGATGGGGTAGTGACTGGGGGAGGGGAGGGCATAGCTGTTTTAGAATCGGGGTGCAGAAAAGTGTCTCAGAGTTGGCCTGGACATTTCAATCACTAGGAGGGCCCAGCTGTGGAACGGCCCACAGGGAGACGCACTCCAGGCAGAGTACATGGGTGTGCAAAGGCCCTGAGGTGGGAACAAACTCAAGTGCTTACAGAACAGACAGAAGAAGATCCTTGTGGCTGCAGAGAGGTGAGGAGCAACAGAGGGGAGGAGAGCAACAAGGTGAGCAGGGCCCACGGTGCAAGGCCTCATGGGTTGGAACACAGGAGAGGCTTTGGACCTAAAGGCAGCAGCTGAGAAGGCCAAGAAGCCATGACAGCCCAGAGCAATGAGCCCACCAGCTCTGAGGTCTTGGTCTCTAACACCATTCTCCAGTAAAAGGAGCCATTTCTCAGGACTTCTCCGGCAGTCTAATGGTTAAGACTCGGTGCTTCCACTGCAGGGGGCACTGGTTCAATCCTTGGTCGGAGAACTAGGATCTTGCATGCAAAGGGACATGGCCAAATCAAAAAAAAAAACAATAGAGTCATTTCTCCCTGGAGGAATGACTGAGTCCAGTGCTGGGGCAGGAAATATACAAGATGAGCCCAGAACATCTTTAAGCAGAGAAGTGTTAAAAAGGAAGGGGAAAAAAAAAAGCTGGGTGGGGACAGGGGGGGTCAAAAGGACATAGGACCCAACCTAAAAGAGTTTCTGACGGCCAAAGCTGGAACAGTCTGAGAAGCAAAGTAAATAACACTAGTGCTAGATTATAACCCGAAGAATAAAATAAATATCCACACATCTACACAGATATAAATAAATGATAGAATAAATAAACAAAGGAGAGAGAAGGGACACATGTTCTTTGTGTGTGTGTGCATGCATGCTCAGTCAAGTCCAACTCTTTGTGACCCCATGGACTGTAGCCCGCCAGACTCCTCTGTCCATGGGATTTCCCAGGCAAGAATTCTGGAGTGGGTTGCCATTTCCTTCTCCAGGGGATCTTCTTGATGCAGGGATCAAAGCCTGTGTCTCCTGCACTGCAGGCGGGTTCTTTACCACTGAGCCACCTGGGAAGCCTTACAGAATTTCAATTAACTAAACGCAGAAGGACTTAGGGAAATAGAAAATCACTATTAGATACCACGGTGCTAATTGTTACAGGCAAGACCCTTCCATGAATGTTAAACTGGTTGGCAAAACGTTGAGGAAAGATGAGAAATTTGCATAGCTGCAAAGCATTTTCCCCAAATATTTACTAAGCATCATGGCGGCTTTCACTTGAGTCTGCAAAATCTTTGATATTCGCCCTTTAGGAGGTGCAGCTGGTCTCCCCTCCCCTTGACAGTAGGCTGGACAGCGACTTGCTTCTAAAGCACAGAGTGGGGACTTCTCTGGTGGTCCAGAGTGGTGGTTAAGACTTCACCTTCCAGTGCAGGGGGCACAAGCTTGATCTTTGGTCAGGGAACTAAGATCCCATATGTCTGGCCAAAAAAACCAAAATGTAAAAACAGAAACAATATTGTAATAAAATCAATGAAGACTTTAAAAATGGCCTACACCCAAAAAAATAAAAAAATAATGCACAGAGTAGGGATGGGAAAGACAACAGCTTGACAGTGGAGACACAGCTGACGCTTCCCTGAGCAAGGGAGCAAAGTCAACACCACCTGCAGTGACATAAACACCCCCAGTCAGGGTGCTGGGTGCCCCTGATATATGGTGATGGGAAGGGCACCCCCTCACCTCAGGGGAACCCTTCCCCCAAATCCACAAGCCCAGGCTCCTCCTGAGAAAATATCAAACACACCCAAATCGTAGGACATTCTACAGATTCCCTGAGCAGTCCTCTTCAAAAGTGACAAGGTAAAGAAAATCAAGGAAGACTGAGAAATGGTCACAGAGTGAAGACCAAGGGGTCACGAGGATGAAGTACAGAGAAGGATTCTGGATCAGATCTTGGGCCAGAAAACAAGCATCAGTGGGAAAATGGAAAATCCAAAGAAAGTCTGTGCAGTGGTCCCCAACCTTTTGGGCACCACAGACAGGTTTCATGCAAGACAATTTTTCCATGGACTGGGAGATGGTTTGGGGATGAAAAGACACAGGAAGAGGGCCATGCAAAGATAGGGTTTGAGTGAAGTGTCTACAGGCTAAGGATCGCCAAGGATGCTTAGCAAACACCAGAAGCTAGAAAACACATGGAAGGATCCTCCCCGTAGCACCTGCAAGAGATCACCCTGCCAATCCCTGGATTTCCAACTTCCGGCTTCCAGAACCACAAGACAATGAATCACTATAGTTTCCAGGCAGCCTGGTTGTTATGACGAGTTCTGGCAGCCTGAGGAAACTCACACAGCCTGGAACAGTCTACCCCAAGCACGGTGCTGTGGCTTCGAGCTGAAGAGGCCTCGGTGAGAACAAAGGCTCGCTCGCAGGGGCAGAGGCCAGGCAAGCAGCCGCCTCCACCCCCCACAGCTACTGGAGGGCACATGTCCTCCCCAGCTGATCCGGGTTTCCTTCCAGAGCAAGCTGGTATCCATGGCAGGTATCCATTTGCTGACTGCCAAAGAGGACCAGTGTCAAGTCCACAGGTTTCCAACAGGTGCGGTCCACCAAGCAGGGCCAGCTCCTGAGACTGCTGCGTTCGGGCTGTGGAGCTTTCGGAAAACACTGCGTTTGTTGCCATTATTGAAAACCAGAAGCTGCTGCATAAAAAGCTGAACAGACAGCTTCTCTAAAAAAAAAAAAAAAAATCAGGCAGCCTGATCACACTCCATTATGGCCACAGACTGGGAACTGAGGTCTGACTGCCCCCTTGCCACCCTTTAAAAATGTTTATTTATTTGGCTGTGCCGGGTCTCAGTTGTGGCATGTGAACACTTAATTGGGCTATGTGGGATCTAGTTCCCTGGCCAGGGATCGAACCTCTGTCCCCAGCACTGGAAGACTGGAGTTCTACCCACTGGACCATCAGGGAAGTCCCCTGATTGCCCATTTAAAAGAGTGACAAGCTCACCACTCACCCTAGTCCCCACACTCCCTAGCACCTCCCACCAGCCCTTCCCTCTCCAACCTTGTTCCTGCCCCAGAGGCATGCATCTGGGTTCACAAGCTTCTAGACATCTGGCTTGGGGTGTTCATTTGTTCAACACTCTTCTGACAAACAATTTTTTTTTTTTTTGAGTGTTTATTTTGTTGCAGGAAGTGTTTAGGTACTGCAGCTGCAAACAGCATACTGCAGACAAATCTTCTCTGCCGAGATTTTGTCTGACAAAAATAAGAAGCAGAGTCTCTCTCAAAGGGTTCTGGAAGGACTGACAGACCAGCAATGTGATGAATCCATTGGTGTAAACATTTTTAGGGAGCAGAGGATATCTCAGTCTCCTGGAGAAGTCAGGGTTTAAAAAAGCACAACCTGTCAAGAAATACAGGCCTTGTCAGCTTGAACTAGGAGAAGGGGAGCTAGGAAGGAATGAAAAGTCTGTGGATGTTCGAGAAGAGTCTGGCCAAGCCCTGGGGTCTACAGGATTCTGAAAAAGGAAAGCGGGGGACAATCAAGGGAGGCTTCCTGAAGGAGATGAGGTTTGAGCAGAGACTTCAGAGAAGCAGTGAATGGGTGGGCAAAGAGAAATGAGGTGGGCACCCACCCAAGGGAGGAAGGGTGATAGTGAATTTGGAAAGGTTAAGGAGGGGTGTTCAAGGAGAACCAGATCCCCCGACTTCAGGGGAAGAGTAAGATGGAAGCAGCCCATGCAGGCCCCTGAATGCCTTGGGAAAAGCTTGTCAGATTGGGGTGATTGATGGTCCGAAACATGCTCACTGGGGGCCAAGCACTTTTCCCACACAATGTGACTTCCAAGGAAACCAACTTATTGGCAAGCAAAGTGATGTGACATGCCCGAGGTCACTGGGTTGGGGTGGGGGGTGGCGGGGGCAGACAGAGCCGGGACTGCAGACACAGGCGAGGAAAGCAGGGTGGGCGTGCAGATGGGGCTGGTCTAAAGAGTGTGGCTGGGTGGCCCTGGGGAAGCTACTCAACATCTCTGAACCTCCAGAGCAAGACCACAAGGACCAGTTAACAGTAACCTGGGCCCAGAGTATCCTTCCCACCTGCATGGCCCTAGGGCATCAGCCAAACCCCAGCAAAGCAGGAAAAGGAGAGAACTCAGTCTGTTAGACAAGAAAATTCGGAAGGAAGAGCCACAAGGAGCCAGCAGGCTTCCAGTCTCGAGGGGAGGAGAGGACAAGGCTCAGCACCAGGTGAAGGGGTGGCCGCGGCAGAGCACACAGGAGCTGCAACTGCTGTAATCATTGCATCAAACCCACGGCCTTTCACCGAATCACCGTAGGCTCCCTGACCCGGAGAATTCAGCCCCCAGCTCTCCCTGTGGGTCCAGCCTACAGAGGGCAGGGAGCCCCTCCATGGAGCACCCACTGATGCTGCTCTGGGGTCGCCCCCCCACCCCCTCCCCTGCTTCCCAAAGCCTGGGAGGTCTGCGGAGTCACTGCCAAGGACTGGGGCTAAGACCAGACTGCAACCAGTCTCCCACACCACCCCCGCCCCTGCCAGGAGCACGGGCGGCCGCCCCCATGCCTCCCGAGGAGGCAGGTGGCAGAGGACAGCATCGAGGTGGGTACAGGTGACTTCAACACGTCCGAAATTGCCAGTGCAGCAGGAAGTCAAGCGTGAAATTAACTTTAACTCAGAGGCCCCAGCGCGCAGACACAGAGAAATTAAAGTGACAGGGCAAGGTCCTTGGGGAAGGGATAACCTTCCACCTGGTGGCGATTACAGAGGTGGGAGGGGAGGGAGCCTGGGAGGAGGCCCAGTCGGGGTGAGCTGGTAAAGCTTTGCACTCTGAGAAAGAGAACGCCTCACCCCAGCCCCAGCCTGATCTGTCTTCTTGTCCTTATCAAGCTATCATTATATCACAGACGTATTTTTTATGATCTGTCTGAGCCACCAGAATGGCAGACCTCCTCATTCACTGCTCTCTCCCCGGGGCCCAGAACGGTGCCTGGCATAGAGCAGGTGTTCCTAAATATCTGCTGAATGAATGAGCGAATGAATGAGGGAGGAGAACTCTCTTGGTCTCTGTTGATGAAGTGAGAAAAAATCACAGAACACTTCCTATATGCCTGACACCGAATAACTTTGAGGGATTCATTGAATCTTCAACCCATCTCACAGCTGGGGCAACCAAGGCACCAAGAGTGACTGGCCTTATGAGCCAGATGCTTGTGGTCCTCAACCTGCCCCACCCCCAGACCGTGGGCTCACAAAAACCCCATACATCACTTAACGTAAACCTCATCACGAGCCTCCTTTAGCACAGATAATAAACCCAAAACTCGTCACCAGCCCTAGGTGATCTGCCTAGCACCTTCTTCTCCTTCACCTACCCCTTCAGGAAATGCCAGCCTTCTCTGTGATCCCGCCAGCTCAGTCCAGCCCCAGGGCCTTTGCAACGCCTTTTCCACCTGCCTGTGGCGGGGGGAGGGTCTACATGCCAGCTGCTGCTTGGTCTCTGAACGTTCCCTCAGCTGTCAGGCCCTGGCCCCGATCCCCCTGGCTAAAGTCACCCCCCACATTCTCTCCCATCACCCTGTTTGCCATCTTCATAGCATCTTTTTTTTTTTTTGTCTTTGTTTTTTTTTTGGCCATGCCACACAGCATGTGGGATCTTAGTTCCCAGACCAGGGATCGAACCCATGCTCTCTGCAGTGGGGTCTTAACCACTGGACCACCAGGGAAGTCCCTTCGTTGTATTTTTTAAAGTAAATGACCGCACTGATTTAATCATGGCCACACTGAAACTAAAATTACAGAAGTGATTATGATTTCAGTGGCAAACTATGGGGAAAAAAATTAAAATTCTAAGAAGAGAGCAATTCAAATAACTTGCTTACAGATACATTTTTCTAACATGAAACAGACCACTTTATCACCGAAGAAACCTCAAAATTATTTATCTCTATGTTTTAAACTTAAACATGTTCATCTGTGACTTAGATTTGGAGTAACTTTCACTAGGCAGTTACCTACTTAGCCAAAATGTACTCTAGTAGAGGAGAACTGTCCTCTGAAGATTATAGGATATAAAAACTGGGCACTGGTTTCAGTAAACTCATAGTTTCATTTTACTTATATGTAGCAGTATCTTATCAGTTAGTATTATTTGTATGGATACCTTTTGCCTTTGTTGTTTGGATCCTATGGCCATTTTTATAACCTGAAATCATCCACGCTATTCAGCCTAAAGTATTACTCATTTGTAGTCTAGTGAAAAAAATGTATGCAAGACTTCTAGTGTAATAATACTGCTATCAAAATCTGTTATGCTGAAAGGAAAAATACAACTCGGTATATTAAAACATAAAGAGCTTGTCTTGCTATGTGACCGCAGTACTTTTTATTCGCTGATATCTTCTCGTTTACTTAACTTGTTTTCTGCCTCCACTGCTAGACAAAGCTTAAAGTATGGGGAACTTTGTCTTGTACACAGTTAAGACCCCAGGTCCTAGAACAGGGTCCGGCACATAGTGAGTGTAAGAAACGTGTATAGAACGATTGAATGTTTCCAGCAGGGTCTGCCCAGCTGAGAGCATGCCACATTCATCCCCTAAACCAGCCATGAGAGGCCCTAAAGGGCCCCATGCCCTCACCCAAACTCCATCTGGGGCTCCCCTACCCCCAGCAAGGTCCCGGGAAGCTTTATAAAGGACTAATGTGGCCTGAATGGAAAATAAACCATGCAGTGCTGAGAGGGATTTGGTACCTGAGCAGTGAACACACTCTCAAGGCCAAACAAAAGCACAGGCCACATAGGAGACAGAAAACCCAGGGATACTCCAATGCTCCCCTGGACAGGACACCCCATAGCCCCTGCCAGCCACAGGCTGAGTGGCAGGCAGCAACAAAGGTGAGGCGGGTACTCCCAAGCCCAAATAAGCCAAGGACCTCGATGGCAACAAGAGATTTTTCTAGGTTGCTTCATCAGCCACTGGGAGCTGCAAGCAGGGGGTGGCCCTGTTGGGTCACCAGAGCCTAGACTAGTCATGTGGCTCCAAACACTACAAGAGGAGGGACCTCCTCAACAACTAGTCCAGCCCTAGCAGATACCTGAAAACCATCAGGAGGCTTGCATGCCCCCAGGGATGGGGAGCTTACTGCCGCACATACACCCTGAAACTCCACCCCAAGGAAGTTCGGACAGTCAGACCAAATTGGACTGCCCATTGAACAAGCTAAGCACCGCCCTCCCGAGGTCACACAAAAATGAACCTTGAACAGTTCAAAGATTGTGATCCCAAAGGACCTACCTATAACCTAACATCCCCGGAGTGTTCACAGCCACATGTTCTTCAACAGGCAAGACCCCTCTGACCTTTCAGACTCCTGGATAACAACATGAGGTAATATCCCCTCCTCGGCCAAGGAGGCTATGCTTCTACTAATGCATCCCCAGAAAAAAGTCAACCTCTTTCTGACAGCCACAATTCCTCAATGCCTGGTGCCCAACTTGGACACATAAAGACACTGGCCACCAGCACTGTCCTGGTGCCCCTGGTCTGCCAGCTTGGCCCACGCCAACTGTGCGTGGCACTTCACTGATATTTTTCCACTTCTAGTGTTCATCTGGGAAAAGGCACCTTCACTGGGCTATATCATACTGCCCATTCCAAAGCCTCTAGGTCTGGGTGAGTGCTCCCAGATGCTCCCACACTGGGCTGTGTCACAGATGGACCCTCTGTGCAGACCACAGATAGTCCTAACTATGCTTACATCGTAGCTCAAAGCACAGGTTCCCTGCTTACTCCACGGCTACTCCCACGAGCACACACTCCTCCTCCTGGTAACAGCTTCCTTCAGCTCAAACAGGAGGAGGACCTCCACCTCTGTCTCTCAGAAGCTATGCATGCAGCTTGCCCACCCTCCCAAACCACGGTCTGTCTCCCAAAGTTTCATGGGGCCACTCCCTTGGCCCCTCATCACCTCTGCCTCTCCATCCAAGGCCCTGCCTGGCCCAGAACTCCTGCCCGAATCACCCCCTTCTGTCCCCTCCTCCAGCACCCGGCCCTGGCTGGGAGCCCCAACGGGAACTGAGAACCCACATCCCATCCCGGGCCCCCCACGCCACTGCGCGTCTGCACGGCTGCCCTCAAGTACTCACATTTTGATGTTCTCATGATACTGCCTGGTGTCGGAGGGCTGGTTGTACAACGGCTGCAGGAAAACAGAGAGGGAGGCAGGTCAGAGCCGGGCCAGGACTGTGGGCAGCTGGCGCGGGCTGGGCTGGCCACCGCCCTGTTGCGGCGCCCCAGGCCCTGGCATCAGGGAGCTGTCCACTGGTGTGAGGACCAGCCGCCGGCAGGCATGAAACGGAACATGGGGACCCAGCCCACAGCCCCAGCCAGGAACAGACTGTGAGCCTCTGGGCGCAGCGATGGGTACTATGACCCCCCCCGGGGCCGCCATGGCTGCCCTGCAGGACACAGGGCAGGGCTGGCATGAGCACCCGAGGACAAGAACACACATCCCAGGTGAGCCGAGATCAGCAACGGTCTTGAACAGAACTGTCCAAACACGGTGAGCTAACCTGTCACCACCAGGGGCTGGCAGAAGAGAAAACAGCCCAACAGTGCCAAGGGTTGGCAAAGACGTGGGGAGATAGGAAGGCGTGCGTACAGCCGTTGGAAATATACACAGGTATCTGTGCCCCAGAGATGTGAAGGCAGGTGTGCCCGAGGACCCCCTCCCCTCCTGCAGGTGCCCTGGAAACAGGCACTGTGTCCCACCAGGAGATGGACCCCAGAATGCCCGGAAGGCACTGTTCATAACAGCAACACGTTAGAAGCAAGCCAGGACTTCCTTGGCGGCCAAGTGGTTCAGACTCCACGCGTCCAATGCAGGGGGCACGGGTTCAATCGCTAGTCAGGGAACTAAGATCCTACACGCTGCACAGTACAGCCAAAAATGTTTTAAAAAGAAGCAAGCTAAGTATCCACCTTCAGAAAAAGGAATGAGGAAGTAAGGACTCGTTTACACCTCGAAGGCTACACAGCAGTGAGAAATGAATGAACTGGGTCCACATACAACAATAACAACAAGTGTGCAAATCAAAAGGAGGAAGTTGCTGCAGTGTCTGCGATGGGGCAAGAGCTGAGCTAGATGCTGTGTGTTCTCTCTCCTGGATGGCAGGGCTGCAGTTAAAGGCTAACCCCCTGGGCTCACATCCCGGCTCTGGCATTTTCCAGCTGTATGTCTCTGGGGGAGTGACTTCAGCCCATCTGTGCCCCAGGTTTTCATCCATAAATGGGGTTAAACTCGGAGAGTTGTTGTGAAGATCCAACGAGATAATGAATGCAAAGCTCTCAGCCATGTCTAGAAGACTGAGAGGCCCAAAAACTTTCGGGGTCATTATCACCATCAGGGTGCAGTGACTATATTCATGGAAGCAATTTTTCCTGCCCACCTTGTATCCATCCACACCCAATGTTGTTTTTCTGTTTGTTCATTAGTCGCCCAGTCGTGTACGACTCTTTGCAACCTCATGAATTGTCGACTGCCAGGCTCCTCTGTCCATGGAATTTTCTGGGCGAGAATACTAGATTGGGTTGCCATGCCCTCCTCCAGGGGATCTTCCCAACCCAGGGATCAAACCTGGCCCTCCTGCATTGCAGGCAGATTCTTTACTGACTAGCCACCAGGGAAGCCCCAATGGGACAGATGCAAACTGTGAAAGCAGATGAAGCCTTTCTGCTCTTTCTTCCTCTCTTGTTCGCCTGCTCCCCCTGCCCCTCACCTTCAAGAGACCAAGTGTAGTCTGGCCTGCTGGAGGCAAGAAGCCGGCATGGAGGACAGCAGTACTAGCCAAAAAGCTAGAACCATCCAAGCCAAAAGCTAGAACCACCAGCTGATTTTCCAGCTGCCCACAGATGTGAGTGGGCTGAGCCCACATCAAGAGAAATTGCTCAGCTGACTTCTATACTTGTGGGAAATATCAACGTGTTGTTTAAATTTGGGGCCAGTTTGTTACACAGCAGCTACTGACTGATACAATTACCATCCCCATTTTACAGATGAGAAAACCTAGTCTCTGAGAGATTAAAACATTTGCCTCTGGCTGGAAAGAGATGAGCTGATACCTGACTTCCACCTCTTGGCTCCAGCCCTAGAGGGAGGGGTTTACCCTTCTCTGCCTGCACCCTCCTCTGTATGTCTCCTCCCGCATGTCTGTGCGTCTCTCTTTGTGTTGGCCTCTCTTCCTATCCCTCTCACCACCTTCCCTCTCTCTGTCTCACACACCCACACAGGCAGCCATGGATGACGGTGGTACAAGACTCAGGTACAGAGGGTGATGGGTCAGGCTGGGCAGGCGAAGATGGAGATGTGATGTCCTGAAGCCTCAGGCTAGGGCCCTGAGGTGAGGGAGGATGGCATATCAGGCCCTGTCCTTGAACCAGCCCCTGAAGATGGAGCTGAACACACCTCCTGGCGTCATCCCAGCTGATGGGGAGCACCCACAAGCAGCATGGCACAGGTCCAACCTGTCATTTCCCCAGAGACAGGCCTCCTGACCTCCATGGACAGCCTTGGCTGAGGACAATTCGCCATTCCTCAGGCAATTCCAGGCCCCAAGCTCAGCTACTCCCTGCAGGATGGAGATGCTGCCCCATGGCTGGCACAGGCCATCTCCCCCCACGCTGGGTCAGCTGCTCTTCCAGGTGCTTGGCTCTAATCAAGAAGGTTTCCCCACCCCCACTCTGTGTATCTGAACAGCAGGGCAGCAGGAGACCACGGTCAGACTCAGTGCAGAACTTCCCAACCAGAGAAGGTTAACACCTTACTGCACACGACTGACAGCCCACATCTCGGGACAGCAAGGAGTCCTACAAAGATGCCTATGCTTAATTCCAGAGCATTAAATGCTGTGCTTAATCGAGGGTGACTCTGCATCAGGTCTTTTATGTTCGCCACAAGCTAATAAAACACAAGCTTCGTGGGAGTGGGCATGCCTTACGTGTTCGCTTCGGGGGTAAGATGGGTCCCAATTTAAGTGATGGCGCTCCTGTTGCTAACTGTCAGCTTATGCCTTCAACAATCAGGGCCTCAGCATCCTCATCTGGAAAATGGGCGTAGAGCAAACAGGAACTGCCTTATAGGGCTTTCGAGAAGCCCAGGAAGTGTCAGATTTGGCGACTCAACTGCCTTATTTTGCTTTTAAAGATGGCAGTCTCCACAGTCTAAGGAGGCCAGGAAGGGCTGAAGGACAACATAGAGAGACCCCAGGTGCCAGTGATGGGCTGGGGGTGAGAGGCAGGGGGGTGGCCCGTTTCTACACGGTGGGATGGGCCAGAAAAGAGGAGACAGACTTCCGGGAGGGCAGTGGGGTCTAGCCGGCCTCTGACCCGCCAAACCCGCAGGGAAGGGATCACTTTCACCCTCCAGCCCTGCTGGATAAGACAAGGACACAGCACTCTGCCCCTCCAGGTGGCCTTCAGCAAGAGGCCAGGAAAAGTCAGAGAACACCGTGGGGTGTGCTGCCTCTGACCAGAGGGGCTGTCCTCCAAGGAGGCACACTCGCTGGGCACTCTGAGATAAACAGACCTGGGCAGGAAGGAAACACTCTGGCCTCAGGAGGCTATTCGTTGCCCCGTCGTGGGAGTGAGGAAGGATCACAAGGCAACTTTGGCTGGTACACTGCTGGGGGGAGGGGCAGGGCCAAAGGTGGGGGGTCCCCCCAGGGCCCCTCCTCACCATCTACAGGGGGCTGCACAAGGCCAGGCAAGACCCGCTTCCGTCCTGGGAGGCATGGCCTTCAGCCTTGTCCATGAGGCCACCTTGGCCTTCACACCCACAGCAGCTTTCTCTGCTACCGCCCAGGTTTCACCTGTTGCCAGGGCGACCCAAGACCAAAGAGGTGCGACTTTTCCTGGTGGTTCGGTGGTTAAGAATCCGCCTGCCAGTGCAGGAGACACAGGTTCAGTCCCTGGTCAGGGAAGATTCCACAGCGGGACTAAGCCCGCTTGCCACAACTACTGAGGCCCGCGCACCTAGAGTCGGTGCTCCGCAACAAGAGATGCCAGCGCCGTGAGAAGCCCGTGCATTGCAACTAGAGAAAGGCTGCCCGCAACAACAAATACCCAACACAGCCAAGAATAATAATAATAAACTTAACAACAACAAATAAGATTTAGGAGAGGAAATCCCTGGCCCGGACCCCAGAGGAGCGAGACAGGGCGGGAGTGGGGGAGCGGCTGGGGTACCGATAGGAAGGCCCACCCCCTCCGTGCCTGCATTTCTTCCTCTAGAAATGGGGGCACAGCTGAGTCAGGAGGGAGAAAGAGAGCACACAGCGGAGGATGTGCCAGACTGGAAGGCCTGGGACAGAAATGACTAAGAAAGAGGAGCTAGGTCTTGGGGAGAAGGAAGGGGCTCCCCCTGAGGCCTGAGGGCAGGCAGCCGGCGGGTGGCCGAGAAGAACCAGGTGGATGAGGTGCTAGAAACGAAGCGTCAGCGCTGGCTCTCGGTCCTCTGGTGACACCGCATTCTTAAAATAACACCTCTGAACAGGAAGGAAACCAGTGACTCAGAGCGGTATGGAGAGGAGGTGGGGGCTGGGCTGCCCCTTCCTCTGGGCCAGGCCTGGTCCCCAGGGCGCAGGGGTGGAGGGCCGAGCCCGCACGGCCCCGCTCGGAGCTGCCCGCGCTATTATCTCTCTTGCCCACGCACGTTTCTGCAGGGCCCAGGACTCCCCCAGGTCACTGTCTTCCTCGGCTGGCTGCTCCCTGGCTGCAGATGGGAGAGACCCCCGGGGAACTGGACTCCCCAGTGGTGTTACCCAGTGACCTGAGACCCGGGGTCAGCAGCACCAGGCCCCCCTTCCCAGCCTGAGACAGGACTCCTGCGTAGCACGAAGCAGCTCTCTGCAAAGAGTGTTCCTCTGAGCTGCCTCTGCCTGGAGGATACCTCTGGCCACTCGGGCCTTATGGTACCTAAGACAGACGGCAGACCTGTGAGGAACTGGCTGAGCTCAGCACACCTCCCCACCTCATCTCTTGCTGTGTGACCCTGGGCAAGGCACTGCCCTCTCTGAGCCCCACCTAGAGAATGGATGGTGACATCTCCCCACAAGGCCTGACAAGGTAGGTGCTCTGTCAGCGTGAGTCTCCTCTCCAGTCCCCCTGAAGGCCACCGAGTCAAGAGCCTATGGACTTCAAAAGGACTCCAGTGACAGCCACACAGCCCCCCAGTCACTCCAGACCTCCGCCTCCTGTGCCACCAGCCTTGAGGGAGCCTCCTCTCTGAGAACCCCAAGCAGAGGACGATGTCCTCACCCCCGAAGACCCAGGA
Organism: Muntiacus reevesi; assembly: GCF_963930625.1. Classification (NCBI taxonomy): domain Eukaryota; kingdom Metazoa; phylum Chordata; class Mammalia; order Artiodactyla; family Cervidae; genus Muntiacus; species Muntiacus reevesi. The sequence continues at coordinate 22,081,356 of NC_089261.1, forward strand.
AAGAATCACCAAGATTGTGAGCCCCACAGACACCCTGCTGTTCGCGGCGGAATTCCTCAGGCCTCCCGACCCAGCGATCTCCCTTTAGGCCCACTCTGCCTACTCAGGAGACCCCGGGAGTAATTAAGTCAGGAGGGAAAGGAAGGGCCTCCAGGTCTAGAAATGGTTGAGGGGCCAAATCTAGTCCTGGAGCCTCCCTTGCAAGAAAAGGGGAACCAAGGTGAGCAGCGGCTGACTGGTGGGGATGGAAAATGGTGGAGCAATGGATTGAAAATCATCTGGCAATTAATTCCTCAAGAGGTTAAACACAGAATGAATATGATCCAGCTGGGTGGATGAGACAGTAAAGAAGCTGCCCGCAATGCGGGAGACCCAAGTTCGATCCCTGGGTCGGAAAGATCCCCTGGAGAAGGGAATGGCAACCCACTCCAGTATTCTTGCCTGGGGAATCCCAAGGACAGAGGAGCCTGTCAGCTACAGTCCATGGGGTCGCAGAGAGTTGGACATGACTGAGGGACTAACACTTTCACTTTCAGCAGGTGCAGGTTTAGATATCCACCCAAGAGAAAGGGAAACACACATCCACACGGAAATCTGTATGTTTATGTTCACAGCGATTCATTTATAATGGCCAAAAGCAAAATCGACCTAAAGGCCCATCAATGGCTAAAAGGATAAACTAAATGTGGTCCATCCATACAATGGAATACAATTCAGCCATAAAAAGGAATGAGGCAACCAAGACACAAGCAAGCACTTAAGAACAGGAAGCTGAGTGAGAGAAGCCAGGCACAAAAGGCCACGTGTTGTCTCATTCCACTGATGTGAAACGTTCAGAACAGGCAAATCCATAGAGACAGAAAGCGGATTGGTGGTTGGGGGGGGAAGGGGTGGGAGGCAAGGAGGGGGAAGATAAGGAGGTGACAGTTCAGGGAACAGAGTTCTTTCTGAGAGCGTGAAATGTTCTCAAGTCAACTGTGGAGACGCTCACACACATCTGCTAACATACTAAAAACCACTGAATTGTACTCTTTAAATGGGAGAATTGTATGGCGCGTGGATTACGTCTCAATAAAGCTACTTAAAAGCTTTTTTAAAAAGAGGCTGTGAGAGACATCTCAGAAAGCATGCCCAACGGGAAGCAAGAGCTCAGGCTGGGAGCTTGTCACCCATTGCAGGAGGAGCACTGGGCCCTGTCCTTGAGCCATAGGAGCCCTTACCCCAACCCAACTCCCGGTCTGGCTCTGCCCCTGCAAGGACCTGGGGACAGGAAGAGGCCAGCTGCTCACAGCTCCACAGTAGCCCAATCAGCAGCCGGCCCCCCAGACTGAGGAGCAGCTGTAACTGCAGAAAAAACTCCAGGGACAGCAGTTCCACCCTCTGAGGCAACCACAACGCCGAGTGCCTGCCGTGGGCCAGGTGCTGTGCCAGCGAGCCTTTTCTGTGCATGACTTCATTGGTCCCTCATCAAGATCCACAGTGTTCCCATTTCCCAGATGAGAAGACTGAGTCCTTTTCCCAAAGCCATGCGGCAAACACAAGGTGGGGCCAGATTTAAAATTAGGCTCCAAATGCATAAAACTTTATTTCTGCCCCCCAGCCAGTACACACACACAGAGACCCTCACACCATCCAGCAGGCGTGTCCCTCGTGCTGCCCCCCACATCTCTGCACCCACCCACGCCATGGGACACTGGTCCTGGGCAGGCAGGAGCTCTGGTCATCTCTCCCAGGACTCCAAAGCAACCGGCCAGGAGTTTCCACACTCCCGTGCTTCCTATCCTTGGTGACACAGAGGGTGACAGGTGCCTGAGAAAGAAGAGGCCTGGGTCTGCTTCTAGGCTCTGCTGCTGACCTAGCATCGTCCCATCAGCAAAATGACACTGACAGTGGTAGTAATAACAACAACTGACACTCCACCCTTACTGTCTAAGGGGTGGTGTGTTCAGGGCTTGACAAAAAGGTGTATGGCTCATCTTCACTTATGGGCATGTGCTATTATTCGTCCCAGTTTACAGGTGAGGACACAGGGCACAGAGAGGTTAAGACACCTGCTCAGGTCACACAGCTATGAAGTAACAGACCTGGGAGTTGAACCCAGATCACCTGGCCCAGAGCACGGGCTTTCCGCGATCAGCCAGACCACAGGGGCTGGACTCCAACTTATCAATCTTGCAGCTTGACTGGCCGGGCTTGGGAGCAAAGTCAGAGGACTACACACCCCCACCTCGCCCCCAGCGCGGCCCGGCCCACCTGCCCACTGTTATCTGCCTGTCCCTCTTATCAGAGGGTGGATTTCCTGCCTCCTCCAGAGGACAGGGCAGCACTTGGCAACAGACGACTTCCTCCTTGCCTCCACACCCACCTGCCGCCCTGTCCACCTCTCCAGCTACCCCCCCTTCCCAGAGCACCCCACCCTGTTCCCCAGCTCACCAGCTCCACCTGGGGCCCCAGGCCTTCCAGAATCCGATGTGCAGCCTCGGCCTTCTTCTGCAGGGGGACGGAGAAGAGGAAGAATTAAAAAAAAAAAAAAATAGACACCCAACGCGCGCACACACACACACACACACAGAGAACAGATTATAAATAGAGGCCTCCTCCTGGAACACCAAGCAGCTGCCCAGTCCAGCACGCCCATCCAGGCCCCAGGGGCGGGGGTGGGGGGAAGGGAAGGTCCCCCTCGCCAGCCCTCCCTGGGCTGGAGACCAGCACAGAGAGGCCTGAGCATCCCCACAGCAGCCCTGGCAAGCCCGCCAAGTTTCGATTCGAACAAACACACCCTGTTCTCTGGTGTGGGCTCCCCCGAAGCCCCCAGCTCAGCGCCCCCCCGACCAGGGCCCGGGGTGGGCACAGATTCCCAGCCAGGCCTCGAGATGCCTTCCTCTGCCTTGGAAGCCTGGAAGCCGGCTGGGTGTCTCCAATTACCTCGGAGCTGGTGCCGCCAGTGAGGGGGGGGGAGGAGGCGGAGAGAGGGTGAGATACAGGCGTGGGGAAGATACCCTTTCTAGGATTCTTCTATTTCACAATCATGTGACTACTTCTGAGCTGCCCTGGGGCCTCCCCGCCTCCCTCCCCACTCACAACTCGGGACTTATTAGGAAAACAGGAACATACGGCAGAAGGGGCTAGGTGACTGCGAATTCAACAGGCTGAACCCTGACCATAAAGGTAGACGTTATGTCTGGGCCAGACCCCCAGTTCTGGGACCACAGGGCCTGCTTGGCTGGGCCAGCTGGGGGATGGGAGGGCACAGAGCTGGGAAAGGTGGCTTCGGGGGGTGTCTCTATCAGATGGAAAGTGGGGTGCCCACAGCACACACATGGGAGATCTGAGACCCTCCTGTGATCCAGGACAGGCTGGGTGCTCCTGACTCAGCCCAACTCAGGGAGACCAGCCAGGACTCAGCATGGACTGGGAGGACAGGCCAAGCAACGCACCATCATTGGATCGAAAGGTTCCCCCAGTGATCCCCCAATCCAGACCCACCAAACGGGAGTGACCCAGAGCCCTGGAGGACACGGCTGACAACAGAATTGGAGGCCCAGGTGTCACAGCAGGGAGGAGGCGTGCTGAGGGCCAGCCTCACCCCTCCCCCAGCCCCAGTGACAGAGGGCAGGTATGTAGGTGGGCTCAAGCTGGCACCAAGGACGGCTCTGCCTAGAGCCCTGGGCCCAGCCCACCCAAGAACAAGCCATGATCTTGGCCCCCTTTGTGCAAAGCCAGAACCCTGAGAGCAGCAGCCTCAGAGTGTGGCTGGGGGCCAGAAAATCTTGCGGGTGGGAGGTGGTGGGTGCAGATGATTATCATTAATGAAAGCTATTTCATTGAGAACCTACTATGAGTCAAACATTGGGTACATGGCATGCATTATTAGTATTTGAATCACACATAACATGGAGTCAGGGAGATAGAAGTATCCCCATTTTACAGATGATGAAACTGAGGCCCAGGAAAATAGTATAAGAAGTCTTTCTTCTGATCTCTAGGCTTCAAGAAGGGAGAAAGACAAGAGCCGGTCCTATCCAGGGCCTCCACCAGACTTAGGTCCCGCAACTTCTTTGAGTTGTGGCAGGTACCATTCTGGCAGTCACCGCAGACCACCCCAGCCCTGGTCACATCACAAACCCAGAAACTGTTAGCCATGGGGGACCAAAGATGGAAGAATTCCCTAGCTGGACCAGAAGGACTGGGTATAGGGTGGCGAGAGGACAGGGTAGCTTCCCCAAACATTTGAGCAGCCACTCTGTATTAAGCACCACAACATGAAACAAAACGAATAATATTTGGTCTCTATCTGCAATAAACCGAGGCTAGTGGGCAGGTTAGTACGCTCAGGCAGGAAAGGTACGTGAGGTATATGAGGGAGTCATTAAGTGGCTCAGAGTCACTCTCTCCAGAAAGGTAAAAGGAGGGATACACAGTCGGGTTTCGAGGAATGAATAGGAGTTTGTGAGTATTCATGAGGCTCTGTGAGATGGGCAACTGCCCACTGGGACAAAGAGGTGATGTCAAACGCAGGAAGGGCAGGGCAGGAGCGAGTGGACACTAGAACTGCCACATCACATCCCTGGGCCCGGGTCTCAGACCCTATACAGGGCCCCAGGAAGCCTGTGTCCGATGAACCACGGAGGATACCATCTTCTACCACATCCTCATCGGGAACACAAGTACCTGGGGAGGGGCCTTCCTGCAGCCCTTGCGGAAGAGAGCAGGGAGGAGACCCTTCCTGACCTTCCAAAGCCACAGGGAGCCCAGGTGACGGGGCACAGCCCAGGGCAGCCAACTCTCCCGCCACACAGCCGGTGTGAGAGCACCTTTGCTCCCTAACAGGCCTTCCCCCAGGCTCCGCGCTGAAGCCCTGAGCAGCCCTGGGGCCTTTTTAAGACAACTCAGTTTCCGAAAGGTCACCCGGTGGGGAAGAAAAAAAACAACCTGTCATGGAGCAGTCCTAAAGATGCCGCAATGCTGGAACACAGGACAGCAGGGTGGTCAAGAGCAAGGCTACACGGGTAGCCGGACTGGGCTCTGATCCACGTGCCGACTGTGTGGTCCTGGACAAGTCCCTTCAGCGCCTCCGAGCCTCAGTTTCCTCATCTACAAAATGGGGACAAGAGCAGCACCGCCCCACACAGCTGCTGAGAGACTTAAATGAATTGACACACATTCCAAGCTAAAATCAGAGCTAAAATCAGGATCTGGCATGTGGGGAGCACTAGGTAAGGGCTAGTTGTTATTATGGCTGTCAACAATAACGACAAGGCCACGGCTCACACCAGGTGACCCCCTATCCGTGCCAGGCCTGGATCCCTTGTAAGCCCTGTCCGTTTGGATTCCTGCAGGTACTCATGGTGGAAGCTTCTAGCATCAGCCCCAATTACACACAAGGAAGCCGAGGCTGGGGTCACCCAGCTAAAGTAGCCGGTAAAGGCTGGGACAGGCAGGCCCACCTCCTCACGTCTTCCCGGGGGCGCTTCTTCCACCTCATGCTGCACATCCCGGCTCCCAGCCTCTCTGGTCCAGTTTGCAGGGGCAGGGCGGTGGGGGCAATGTGGAGAGGGTGCTATTGGGAATTTGCTAGGTAGTTTCTAGCGAGCTGGGGCGGTCAGGATGGGGGTGGATGTCCTGCCTACGGAGTCCTTCCCCCAGGCGGGGTCCATCAGGGACCCACATCTGGGAGTCCGCTCTGCTTGAACCCTCAGCAAGTCACTTCATCCCTACACATGCTGACTCAAACAGATGTGTATCCACACAGAGTCATCCCACTCGAACACACACACGTGCACAGACATACAAATGCATAGGAATCACACGCCTCACACATGCTGAGTCACCCAAAGGCGCGCACACACGTGCACACACACACACAGAGCCCTCAGTCGGTCTGCCCACGTAAACAAACACATACCTGTGTGGGGTACAAGCGCACACGTGACCCCCGCAAGATGGCTCCAACACACAATTTGCACACATGAAAACAACTGTCCACTATTACACATGTGCTCACACACATGCACACATGAACTGCTCCCCCCAAACACACACAGTTCCAGTTTCTGAGCAGGAGGGCCAGAGCCGCACCCTGACCAGACCCCTGGCCAGCCCCCCGCCCTTTGAAGCCCCCATTCTAGCTCCTCCAGCCTGAGCTCCAAGCCTCACCCTCCTCTTCTGCAGAGAGAAGGCAGCACCAGGAAATACCCACCCTCCCACCCAGAAGTCTGGGACCCCCCGCACCCCACTCCAGGCTGCACCACCCTCCCCTCCACACCATGTCCACCTGCCAAGTGCTGCAGCATTTCAGGGGAGCAGTTACCCCTCCCCCAGGCTCAGCTTCCTCATCTGTAGCTACAGCCTAAAGAGCCCGTCCAGAGCACTTCCAGGTGCAGGACGGAAGTGACCGCGTGCTGAGGCGGAATTCATGGGCTCGTGTTAACAAACTCAAGAGCACATCAGTCTCTACGTGCACAGGAATCTGGAGGAAGCCTTGGACTCCAGGACTAGTTATGATGGACAGAGACAGAGGCAGAGGCGGGGCTCAGCCTGGGACGCCCCTATCACAACTCGAGGGGGCAGGGAGTCTGAAGCTGGGCATTGGGGTGCCTGGATCCCCAAAATGCTCTACAAAATGCTTCACATTCTTGGTTATTACTGATAGAAGTATTCATCTTTGTCCAGCTTAGTCCTAACCACACTATATACACACTTTACTAGGAAGATGCTTAAAATCTAAGACAAAAAAGGACTTGGTTCTTACTCTCTGATTTCCTCCTCATCCCTTAGCAATCAGAGAGCCCTGCCTCCGTGTTCTGCCTCCTCACCATCTTCAGAACGGGCTGTCATCTTCTCCACTGGAAGTATCCTTCTACCTTTTCCCAGCGGTGCCCATTTGTGCAGACCTAGCTCCAGTCACCTCCAGGAAGTCTGCCTGGATTGCCCACTGCCCTGAACTTCTACAGTGCCAGCACCATGCAAATTGTCCCTTATTTGTATAAGGATGTGTAAACATCCTTCACTAGTGCTGAGTGTGTGTTTGTTGTACCCAAACTCAAAGTGTGAGCCTCTTCCCACACCTGCCAGACCTCTACCTCCCGCCCCTACACATTCCCTTTGAAGATCAAACGAGAGCCCGTCCCCTCTGTGAGCCTCCACCTGTGCTGCAGCCCCCACAGAAGGCCCTCCTAGGGTCGATGGCCCACCCACTGCTTCCAAGAAGCCTTTCCCAATCACGGCCCTGCCCGCCCTGCCCGTTCCTGCCCCTTGGGGCCTGCAGCAACCCTGCCTCCTGCTCTGCCATCTGTGTGCACCTGCCCAGCCCCGCCCACACAGGCAGCTTCCCCCATGCATGCTGGCGCCTGGTCCATGTGCCCCGAATGGATAATGAACCTGAGTCCAGCCTGCAGAAGAGCCAGGCAGGCTCTGCCCGGCAGGAAGCCGGATTTTCCAGCCGGCGTGGCATTTAGAGATAGACCCTTGTGTCCGCCTCTCAGAGGAACCCACAGAGAAGGAAGGAGGATTAAAATTTAATCTGACTGATCCCCCAAGGGGCAGGAAGTCCTGACTGCTCCTGCCCACCCGGCCTCTAGCCCCTGAAGCTTGGCCCAGGTAGGAGGACCCCACCGATCTCCACTGGGGACATAGGCCAGTCCCACCCAAAACTAGAGGACTCTTTGGGGGGAGAGTCTCCCACCTCTCTGGCATTCATTCATCTGTTCAACAGATACTTAATAAGCACCTACTGTGTGCCAGGCGCTGGAGATACAGCTGGGAAAAAAAGAATCCTCACCCTCATGGAGCCTCTATTCACAATAAACAAACAAAATATAAATTATGTCCAGTGGGGACAATTAAAGCCAGGGAGAGGAGCTGCTGAAGTTTTTCAGGATTAAACAGAGGGTCAAAATGGACCTTGGCCGAAAATGTCTGTTTGCTCAGACATTTGAGCAAACAGCTGAAGGAGTGAGAGAGAGACAGCCCAACAGAGGAAGAGGAGCTCCAGGCAGAGGACCCAGTCAGTGCAAAGGCCCTGAGGCAGAAGCATGCCTGAGTGTTCAAGGAAGTACAAGGGTCATGAGGCTGGAGCAAGGGGTGGGGGTAGATGAAAGGAAAGAAAGAGGGACTTGGACAAGGTGGGGCAAATTCTTCAGACCCATGGTGTGCCTGGGGGGCAGGGGGAGTGGTTTCAGTGTGGTTATATCTCCTCCATCAGAAAGCCACTGTGAGTGGACAGGGGGCCAGGGTCCCTGCTGCACCCCCAGTGCCTGGAACAGTGGCAGGCCCAGAGCAGACGTTCAGTTACACAGCTGTTGAATGAGTGAATAAATGAATGAAGGAACAGGACAGTGTGATGCATCCAGAGCACCTGAACTGGCCAGGCAGGGGACTGCTCTCAGAAGCTCAGGATCTAGGGTTTGAGTCCCAGTCTGCCACTTACTACCTTTAATGCCATGGGGAAATTACCCAGAGTTTCTGTTTCCTCATCTGAAAATATGGGGTGGGTGGCTGGGGGAAGGCCAGTGTCTTTCACTTACTGTCAGGACCCCATCAAGATGAAATCAGCATAAATGGGCATAAAGTCCCCAGCCTGAGGTGCTGTTGGGGTGAAGAGAGGACAATACCATCCGAAGATCAGGGAGGGTGACAGCTCCAGGAGCTCTGCCTTTGCCCGCTCTGCCACAGGCTCCTGGAGCCAACTCATTCTTGGCTCTGATCCCCAGCCTCAAAACTCACTTGCTGTGCAACCTCAGGTAGGTCACTTTCCCTCTCTGAGCCGTGGTTTCTTTATGAGTAAAACAGAATAATAGTACCTATCTTATACAGGTCTGGAGAGGATTCAGTGAAATCATGCAAAATGTAAACAATAACAAGAAGAGAAGAACAATGGTGATAACAATTAATAGCACCAGCTTAGCACCTACATGATGGCAGGCACTGTTCCAAGGATGCTACATAACGAACTTATTTAATCCCCACACCCTGGTACAAGGTAGGTGCTATAATTATCATCATTTCACTGGTGAAGGAGATGGGTTACAGAGAGGCTTAAGAAATATGCCCAAGGTCACAGAGCCAGAAAATGGTAGAGATGGGATCTGAACCTAGGACATCTGGCTAAAGAACACACAGTTCCTTTAGTTCTCCTATCACTGTGATCATTACTCGTGTTAATTGGGTAGGAAGCCAGGGTGTGAGAGGTGACCAGCCCTGACAGGCCCGGCACACAGTTTCCAGGCTCCCAGCAAGTTCAGTCTCATCCTGCATCTATTGCAGCTTCAAGAGGTGATGGCATAGCCAAAACAGTTGATCCAATGTTTCCTGCCTGGAGTTATAGCCACAGGCACCAACCACATGTTCCCAGACTCTAGAGTTAACCATCCAGGCCATGGGACACCATGGACTCTCCAGCCCCTGCCTGGACTCTGAGCACCGATCCAGCAGCCAGGGGCAAATCTCATAGCAGAGGCAGCTGGGAAGCATGGCCAGAAGCCAAGGATGGGAGCAGGGGGAATCATAGGAGTCCATCTGTCACACTTCACTGTATGACCACAGACAAGGAACAACCCCTTTCTGGGCCTCAGTTTCCTCTCCTGTAAAATCAAGGAGGAGACTCAACATCCACAGGCCCTGAGCACATTTGAAAAGAGTCAACTGCAAATCACTGAAGCTGAGCTCTTAGTGGTTTGATTGGCAAAAATGGGGAGCTCACCACCTCACCAGATTCCACTTCAGTACAGTTCCAGCCTGGGGGTTCAGCCCCCAGGAGATACTCTGCTTTGGGTACCCTGAGCCCCTTCCCAACAGTTGCCCTCCATAGATCCCTAGGAGGCTCCACAGTCCGCTACAGATTCTATGTTCAACCATCCCAACAGCGCTCTCCAGGGCTCAGTGTAAACAGAGGCCAGGGCCGACAAATAAGGCCCTGGGATCTGACAGCTCACGGGTTCAAATCTCAGGCCCATCACTTCCCAGCTGTGTGACTTTAGACAAGTCACTTAATGTCTCTGGGCCTCAGTTTCTCCCTGTGTTAACTGGAAACAATCACCATACCTACTCTCTGAGGACTGCTATGTAAAAAAACTTTGCTCATCACCTGAAAAGAAGGAGCTGTTCAACTAATGTTGCTGTTATGACAAATAATGTTACTACTGTCTTTGCATTACATGAATTTCTTCTGAGTACCTAAGTGATTGCCCATCCCCCTCACTGATCAATTAGCCCCTGAAGCTCTCCTATGACCTAATGCCAGCATTTTCATTTGCATCCCACAGGCCAGCCACAGTCCAAACCACAGCCACACCAAGATGGGTCTCCACCAGCCACCCTTTGCCCCTCCTACTCACAAACCCAGATCTGTGGGAGGGTGGTCACAAGAGATGCCCATTTCACAGATGGGAATACTGAGGCCCCGGGAGAGTCAGATCCTTCACAGTGACACCTGCCTCCCACCTGGTGGCCAGCACAGGGCAAGCAGGAGAAAGTGGGGCAGGGGCCACGAAGGACAAGACGGGGCATACCCGGTTCTCGTCGTAGATGATCTGCACCAGGCTGCGATGCTTAGACTCGATGGGTGGTGGTGACACGGGCTTCTCCGGCTCCGGCGGCTTGGCGGCCTCCTCTTCCAGCTGTTGCTGTGGGGAGCGGGGAGAGTGTAGTGGTGAGCACGCCGGCAGGCGGAAGGAGAGGCAGCTCCCCCAACAGCGGGGGCGGCCCCCCGTTCAGCCAGGCTGGTGGCCCCACACAGGAAGTCAGGCTGCTAACCATTTCCTCTGAGTCACCCGCAGGGACTCCAAGCCCTGGAGAGGCCCCAGCTCCCACAGGGAAGGGCCCGACCAGGGCTGGCTCTAGACTCTGCTGCCAGCCTACCTGAGTGTAAGTTCAGCCTTGGGGATTTACCAGCTAGGTGAGTATTAGCAAGCAGTTTAACCCCGCTGTGCCTCAGTTTTCTCATCTGTAAAATGGGTCTCATGGCTGTGCCTCCTGGATGAGTTAATTTATGTACAGTCAGACTGGGAGCTCACTGAAGGTGACCTATTACCCATCATTACCAACACATGTACCATCATCCTCAGGAGAGGTTATGGAGACTCTGGAGCCAAACTGTCCATACTGGAACCCTATTTCTATGACAGTAAGTCTCCGACATAAGAACCTTTGAGTTGCAAACTTTCAAAGATGCAAGCATGCCCCTGTATGCCAGCTGTTGTTATATAATTACTGTAATTTTCAAGGTCCTATAAGATTACAAATGGTTATTTTTTGTGTTTGTTTTTCATGTATTATTTGTGTAGAAAGTATTATAAACCTAGTACAGTACAGGACTACATACCCAATTGTGTTAGTTGGATACCTAGGCTAACTATTGGTTCAGAGTTAGTTGCTCATGGTGAAAGTCACTCAGTTGTGCCCGACTCTTTGTGACCCCATGGACTGTAGCCTGCCAGGCTCCTCTGTCCATGAAATTCTCCAGGCAAGAATATTGGAGTGGGTGGCCATTCCCTTCTCCAGGGGACCAAACCCAGGTCTCCCACATAGCAGGCAGATTCTTTACCGTCTGAGCCACCAGAGAAGTCCAAGCCTATCCCTATTCCAGAGGATCTTTCCAACCCAGGGATTGAACCAGGGTCTCCCGCATTACAGGCGGATTCTTTACCAGCTGAGCTACCAGGGAAGCCTGTGTAACTTTGTTGGACTTAGGAATGTGCTTTTGGAATGGAACTCATTCATATGCAGGGGACTTAACTGTATTTACTTGCTACATAACCTTGAGAAGTTGCTAAACTCCCCCAAGCCTCACTTTCCTCATCTGGAAAATGGGGATAATAAAAGGTTCTATCCTAGAGAGCTGATATGAGGATTAAATGAGCTGGTGCACACAAAGCACTCGGCACCTAATGAGCAGCTTCTCATCATCACTATCATCATTGTCATCTGCCCTGTGGTCTTCATACTGGACCCCCCTCCTTCAAACAGCATAGAAAACTCCCTGCATGCTGTTATCTGCTTTATACCAAAAGGGCAAAGCAAAAACCAGAGAGTTTAAGACACTGGCCCAAGGTCACACAGGAGGCCAATGCCCGGGGAATACAGTCTGACAGGGCATCTTGAGGGAAATGAGAACACTGTTCTTTGCTCATAAGGCTCACACATCCTGCCCATGACCATGAAGCAAACCATTATGAACTCAAAAATACAGCCAAGAGGGGGCCATGCAGAAAGAGTCTGTAGACAGGCTGGTTGAGCCAAGCTGCCTCAGTCCCACAGTGACCCCTAGTGGTAGATTTCAGAAGGACAACCAGCCCTCAGAAAAACATTGAAATCCCTCCCAAAAGTGTGAAAGAAACTAAGCCAAGAAATGGAAGGCATGCATGGCCTGGAAGAAGATTCTCACCAATCAGTGAAGGGGACCCTCCCTGAGGCACTAAAAATTAAACACAGAGTTACTGTAGGACCTAGAAATTTCATCCCTAGATACAGAGCCAAAGAACTGAAACCAGGTGCTCAAACAGAAACATGAACACAAAAGCTCATAGCAGTACTATTCACGATAGCCAAAAGCTGGAGACAACCTAAATGTCCACCAGCTGATGAACGGATAAGCAACCGTGGACCATCTATCCGTACAGTGGGATACTGGCAACAAAGGGAATGAGGGGCTGGCAAAGGCTGCAACATGCATGAACCTTGAAGACATGATACTGAGTGAAAGACGCCAGACAGAAGAGCCACATAGTGTTTGGTTCATTTACAGGAAATGTCCAGACAAATCCGCAGACAGAAAGCAGATTAATGGCTGCTGGGGCAGGGAGAAAGGGAGTGGCTGCTAGTGTGCACAGGGGTCTTCTTTTGAGGTCATGAAAATGTCTTGGAACTAGAAAGGATGGGTGCCCGTACAATGCTGTGAATGGACTAAATGCTGCTGAATTGTTCACTTTACAAAGAGTCATTTTATGTTTTGTGAATTTTATTTTAAAAAGAAAAATTGCCCAAAATGGAATTTTTTTTTTTTAAATCTGGCTATCAAGGGCTGCCCTGGGCCATTTGGCTTCCAGCCTTAGTCACAGATGTGTGCACATGGCCTGTAGCTTCAGCCTCACCCCAAAGACAGGCCTGGGGGACCTAAAGGCCCAGCACTCCGCTGGCCTTGGCAATAACTGCTGACTCCAACCAGGGCCCGGCCTCCCCAAATGGTGTATTGCCATCCTGGAAACCCACCCACTTCCTACAGTTGGCCAAGCCTCACTGACTGGCCAGGCTGCTGGACTATCCTCAGGTGCCCCCAGCGAGCGACAGTCCCAGGGTCTCTTGGAATTAATGCTCCCCTCCCCCTGTATAACTTTCAAAGCCTGTCACACTGCCCTAAACTGGCCTCCAGGAAGCGTCTCTCACCAGCCTTCCTTCCACTGCCTATGGTGGCCAGAATGAGCCCTTAGATCCGTCATGGAGTCCACGTATCCTTACCTGGAGGGAATCAGGTGTGACCCTGCTTCCCCCAGGGTCAAGACAGATGTCACAGTGACTCGATCCACAGTTTTTAAGGAGCACCTACTCTGTGCCAGTGTTGCTAGAAGCACAGCAGGGAACAGGAGACAACAACCCTGCTTTTGGACTTCCCTGGTGGTCCAGTGGTTGAGAATCAGCCTGCTAATGCAGGAGACACAGGTTCAATCCCTGCTCCAGGAAGATTCACATGCCATGGAGAAACTAAGCATCATGCACCACAACTACTGAAGCCCATGCGCCCTCGAGCCTGTGCTCTGCAATGGGAGAAGCCACCGCAGTGAGAAGCCTGCACACCACAATGAGAGAGTAGCCTTCCGTTCACTGCAACTAGAGAAAGCCTGAATGCAGCAACAAAGACCCAGCACAATCGAAAACTAAAATAAATAAATACATACAAGTTAAGAGAAAAAAGAAACCCTGCTTTTACACCGTAGTCATGAGAAGACCACAATGTCACAAAAGAAACTATACGTTCGTTCAAATGGTGACACCATTCAGCAGGGTGACGAGATTGGCCAACTTTCTATAAAGGCCCAGAAAGTAAATATCTTGGGCTTTGCTGGCCACAGTCTCTTTTGTGACCATCCAGCTCTGCGGTTGTATCATAAAAGCAGCCACAGACGATGTGTAAACAATTGGATGTGGCTGTGTGCCAATAAGGCTTTATTTACAAAAATAAGCATTGAGCCACATCTGGCTGGATTTGCTGACCTCCAGGATAAAGAATGGGTGGGGATGAGGACTCCGATAAAGGTCAGGGAAGGTCTCCTCTGTGGAGGGAACATTTGAGCAGACACCTGAAGATGCCACAGAGAGAAGCAGAAGAGCCAAGAAAAGGTAAAAATAAAATTATAAAATTAACATTATTGTTCTTTATGTCAACTTTTCCTTGATTTCAACAACAATGATGATTTCTTTTCATCACATGACTCTGTCCCTTCCTCACAACCCTATGAGGTAGTGTCATGTCTGTGCGCATTTTACAGACAAGCAAACCGAGACTCAGAGAGGTGAATGCTCCAAGGCAGAGATAGGAGGTCCAGCTCATCCAGATTCCAGAGCCAGGGCCAGAATCATGTGAAATTTTCCTTTACATTATAGATGAGGAAAAGGAGGCACAGAGAATCAACTGCCCACCCCACAGCTGTTCATTCCTATGCCATCCAGTACAGTAGCCACATTTGGTGATCCAAGTGTACATCTCATTTAATTCAAATTAAACGAAATTAAATATTCAGTTCCTCAGATGCACTAGGCACATATGGGTAGTGGCTGCCATTTTGGACAGGACAGATCCAGAACATTTCCATTAGGGAGTTCCAGCAGACAGCACCACACAAAACAGCTCTCCTGTCCAATAAACACAAAGGGCATAAAAATGACTCAGAACATAGGCAGGGCTTAGCACACATTAACAACTGCAATTACTACTATGTTATCTTCTCAGCTGTAGCTGCTGCTGGATCAGAAACTGATACCCACCATTCCCCCACCCACCCACACCTGCTTCTTCTTCAGTTTGGAGATCTGCTGCTCCACCATGGTGATCTCCCGGTCCACCCGGTCCATGTTCTGGATCAGCTCCTCCTTGGAGAGCCGTGGGGGTACCAGCTCCAGCTCAGGGTCAGCATGCGGGGGGCTGGGAGGAGACACCGGCTCCAGCTTGCCTGTCAGGCTGCGGTCCTGCAGGGGAGGAAAAAACAGGCCTGGGATCAGGACAGGAGGCACCCCCACCCCCATTACACTGAAGGTTTCCAGCCATGACTTCAGGAACCAACACACCCGGCCTCTGTTGTGCCGGCCCCAACATCCCAGACGTGAGGCTGCTTGCTGATCCCACCTCCCGCCTTTGCCCTCACTGGTCCCCTGCCAGATGTTCCCTCCCTGGCCTTCTCCAAAGTTCAGATCCTATCTATCTTCCTACATGTAAGTTTTCCAGTCCTCCCTCCAAGGCCTCCCTCTTCCCTCTTCCCATTACACACCTCTCTCCTACCCTGTTACCCTGTCTGTGTCCTCCCTCCAGATCAAACTTCTCGAGAACTGGCATCAAAACCCACAAACTCCTAATACCCAAGGCCTGGCCTCAGTTGACCCTCAACGAACACGTATTCACGATTCTCAGTCCAAATGAGCAAGTTACAGAATATCATACACGGTACAAATCTGATTTTGTAGAAGATATACACAAACACACAGGAAAACTATAAGAATGGGAAAACAGAGATGTCAAAAGTATTTACTGGGGTAGTGGGAGAAAAGGGGGATATTTTCACTTTCTTTTGTGTAAACTGAGGTACTACTTGCCTTTATAGTGTTGCATTAGTTTCTGTGGTACAATGAAGTGAATCAGATATATATATACATCCCCTCCATCTTGGACCTCCCTCTCACCTCCACCCCCCATCCCACCCCTCTAGGTCATCAAAAAGCACTGGGCTGAGCCCCCTGTACTATAAAGTAGGTTTCCACTAGTTATCTCTTTTACACATGGTAGTATACATATGTCAGTCCTAATCTCCCAGTTCATCCCACCCTCCTTCCTACCTCTTTTTATTTACCAGTGTTCTGCTTTTCCTTCACTGACGGCTACTTTCTGTGTAATGAAGTCATTTCCCAAAATGTGCTAAAAAAAAAAAAAAGAAAGAAAGCAAAAAAACAAAAAATACAACTTGGGAATTCCCTGGTGGCCCAGTGGTTAGGACTTCACACTTTCACTGCCGAGGGCCTGGGTTCAATCCCTGGTCAGGGAAATAACATCCCACAAGCCAGACGGTGTGGCCAAAAATAAAAACAAAACAAAAATGTGTTAAGCAAACAAGGGAGTCAGTGGCTCCATTCCACCAGTGAAAGTTTATTGAGTATCCAAGGCTGCTGGGAGCACAATGAGGAGGAAGTAAAATAAAACCCAGTCCTTGCCCCCAGAGCACTCACCTATGTGGCCCTGGGTTCAAATTCCCACCCAGGATCATCGTGACCACAAGCCTATCACCTGCCTCTGTTTCCTCATCTGTACAATGGGACCATCCCCACTTTCTGGCTGCTGTGAGGCTTGAATGAGTACCTATGTGCAGAGCGCTCAGCTCAGAGCCTGGCGCACTCTCAGGACTCCACAGGCACTGGCTGGAGCCGTCCTCCCCAAAACCTGGCCCCTGCCCTGTGCCATCCTCAAAGCCAAGCCAGCAGCTGCTGGCAGAGGAGGCCCCAGGAGAAGCTCCGGGCGGCTGCCTCCCAAGCCCACAGCAGCTGCAGCCGGAGGACAGAGGACACATTATTCCCAGGGACAATTGCAGCCCCAGGGCTGCCAAGCGCCACGCTCCCCCACCCCCCAGCTCGATCTGAGCAGAGGCTGTGCCATCTTACTCGTATGTTAGTTGCTCACTCGTGTTCGACTCGTTGCGACCCCGTGAACTGTAGCCCGCCAGGCTCCTCTGTCCATGCGATTCTCCACGTAAGAATACTGAATGGATTGCCATTCTCTTCTCCAGAGGATCTTCCCGACCCAGGAATTGAACCCAGGTCTCCTGCATTGCAGGTGGATTCTTTACCATTTGAGCCACCAGGGAAACTCTCTGGTGCCATCTTAAGTCCACCCTTCCTGTCTTTGGAGTCTCGGTCCTACACACACAGACCCCATTGAAGCCCACAGGGACCAAAGGTCTGGGGATCACTGTGGCCTTATCATTTCCATCTGAGACGTGAGGGAGAGCAGGTGTTGAGACTCTCCGGTCCTCCACACACCCAGAACACTTGGGGAAAAAGCAGAAGAGGTCCCAAGTCCTTTACAGGGACCAATGTGGCCCTGACAGGGTTCTGATGTGGCCCTCCTCAGGGATACTCAGGAAACTGAACCAGGCATTCCACTCAGCACACCCTACCCCTCAACTCTGACTGTGATTCTCCCAGGGGGCTGCCACTGCATCCCCATAGCACAGATGAGAGAACAAGGAACGGGCAGGCACAGGTCTGGCATGGCTCTAAGCCAGCAGTTAAAACACTTTCTATAAACAGTCAGGTGTAAAAACACTTCAGTCTCTGCAGATCAGACAGTCTGTGTTCCAAGCACTCACCTATCATTGCAGTGGGAAAGCAGTCAAAGACAGGATACGGAGGAATGGGCATGGCTGGGTACCAATAAAACTTTATTTATAAACCCAAGCTGAGGGCCAGGATTGGAGCTTGCTATGCTCTTAACTCACATAGCTGTCACAGCCCACACTGGAAGTGGAAGTACAGTTTTCCCCATTTTCCAGATGAAACCAAAGATCCAGTGAGGCTCAACAACATGCCTGAGGTCACCAGTCACAAAGTGATACAGCCTTGGCTTGGAGGGCTCAGGATGGGAGAGACCAGGCCTCAATCAGAACTCTCCAGAAGCAGGCGGAGCACACAACCAGGTGGCAGGGGCTCCTACAGCAGAAACAGGGTCCCCACCACACATTCATTCATCCCTCGGAACCACGTGGCTGGGCAGGAAAGCAAGAGCGAGGTCCTTCCCAGGGTCCACGACTCCCTGAATTAGAAGCAAAACTGTGCACGGAATTAAACAACCTCTAGAGAAATACTCAGAAAGGGTGTGTGTGTGTAACTGCTCCCCAGTAGGAGGGACGAGCTGGGGGACACGGGGACTGCAGGCGTCTGACCCCACAGATGCCAAACCAGAAGCCGCTCACGTACCCTGGCAACTCTGGGCCTTTGCACCAGCTGTGCCCTCTCAGGACTCTACCTGAGTGCCACCTCATATCAGACTGACCATCAATGCCCCCACTCCAGCCCTTATCTGAGCTTTGCCCCTTCCCTCTGTGCACCATGGCACTCGGCTGTTCTTCCCCCAATAGCCTCAATCATCCCTCAGGGTTCTTGAGATGAAAGGTTTTGGTGACATGGTTCCCAAAGCCCAGTCCTATTACCTGCTGTAGGAAACATCTCTCCTGCCTCGCTCTGATCTCCCACCAGGACCAAGAAGGGAGGGAGAGGAGCAGCTTGAGAATGAGGACTGTGAACAGGAGGCTTTCAGGGCCAGGACACCCCAAAACAGTTCATCTAATTCGGGGATAATTCTCAAAATGACATGAGCGGGACTAGTATTCCAGTGGTAAAGAATCTGCCTTCCAACACAGGGGGCTTGCATTCCATCCCTGGTCGGGGAAGTAAGATCCCACATGCCTCCGGGCAGCTAAGCCCGCACACCACAACTACAGAAGCCTATACACTGCAATAAGGAGCATACACGCTGCAACGCAGAGCTCAGGCAGCCAAATAAAGAAATAAAAAAATTTTTAATAAAATGTCATGAGGAGAAAGATTTCCATCCCCAAAGTTGACAAGGGCAGCAGAGCAGTTGGATGAAGCAGCTGGCAATGACCAGGAACTATTGGGAAAATTGTTGGAAACTTTTTCTCAAATTCTTGATGGGAAAGCTGTCTGCTTCAGTGGTTTCTTCCTCAAGGTGGGCTTAGCTTTTATTCTCAGCACAACTACACAGATGGGTCCATCAACTGACAAGTGTGGTCTCTCCATATAATAGAATGTGATTCGGCCATAAAAACGAGTGACGTACAGACCCGTGGTACAACACAGATGAACCTTAAGAACATGATGCTGAGTGAGAGAAGCCAGGCATAAAAGGCCACATATCAGATGGTCCCATTGATACGAAGTGTCCAGAACTCATAAATCCATAGAGACAGAAAGCCGACGGGTGGTTGCCAGGGGCTGGGGAGGAGGCAGTGGCTGTGGATGGGTCACGGTACCTTTCTGGGATGATGAAAATTCTCTGGAACTAGACAGAGATGGTGCACAACTCCGTGAATGTACTAAACGCCACTGAACTGCTCGCTTCAACCTGCTTAATTTCATGTTATGTGAATTTCCCCTCCATCTGAATAGAAGATGCACACCAGAGGGCAAAGAGTGCTTTCTGCGGTGCTGAGTTTTCCAGGAATGGGACTGGGGGAGCCCGGCTACTGGGCCTCCAGATGGCTCTCCCAATGGCGGCTGGCCTTCATTTCAGTCCAAACCCGCAGGAGGAAAATAACAATCCAATACCCTCACCAGTCGCTAGGTAGCAGTTGGCACCATTTTCCCTATCAGATGCCTTTGGCATAAAAATTCAGGCCAACATGGAACAGAAAAGCTCATTATGTAAAATTACAGACACAGAGGTAAGCAAAAGCCTTGAGAGCTGGAGAGGACCCCTTGGGCCTCCGCCTGCTCCATCTCAGACCCAGGAAAGGGCAGGGCCAGGCTTGGGTACCCACAGTCCACTCCGCCAGTCACCATGATGGATTCCAGGACAGGCAGGGGCTTACCCAAAGGCAGGGAGATAAACAGCTCTTGTCTGGAAATGTGGAAGCATAGGGAAAGCTCTTTTTGTTGACCTTGAATGTGGGAAGAGGAAGGCCTGGAATTTCAAATTGCCTTCTTGTTAACAAGACCACATGCAAGATGGCAGAGCCAAGAAACGGACAGAGACAGGAACCCAGGGACATGTCACCTGGATCAAGCTGTGCCTGAAGCCAACAATGCCGGGATTTCAGTTATATGAGCCGGAACTCCTGCCTAAGCCAGTTTTGCCTGGGTTTTCTGTCCCTTTCAGCCAACAGGGCCCCAACAGACAAAGAGACTTTCAGAAATGGTGCCGTTTGTGATGATTCTAAAGTCCCCAGAACCAAGTTTGTTGAATTTCAAAGGAAGCCTCTGATGCCACAGGACTCCAGAGGCTCGAGGGCAGGGAAGCATTATAAAACAGAACATTTTTATATGAAAAAGGAACACAGCCAGAGGGGAAGGGGGCAGTGCTGTTAAAAAAAAAAAAAAAAAAATCCCATCAAATTCCTGTCTCACGCATCCAGCTAAATTCCACACAGCAGACGCAAAAAACATCTGAACTCCTTCAGAGTTGTGTTTCTCCCCTGGCTTCTTCCCTTGCCCAAAATGCGCTCATACTTTCCAAATGCTCTTAACAGCCTGGAGCAATTACAGGAGTTGGTCCAGCCAGGCCCCAACACTGAGCCCATCACTCCCCCGCACCCATGGGGTCCAGGAAGGGAAGAAACAGACAGACAGAGAGAGAAACAGAGAAACACACAGATACACACACACATCCAGGCAGAGAAAGACAGAGACACAGGGAGAGAGAGACAGAGACAGAAGCAGAGACTGAGAAAGACTCACAGAAGGAGAGGAAGCATCCCAGGGCACTCTAAGAAGGAGAGGGATAAGCAGAAGGACTCACAGAGCCCCTGTCAGGCCCGGAGACCCTCAGAAGGACCTCAAGGCCTGAGGGCTTGGAGCCCAGTTCTGCAGAGCCATGAGGCAGGCCTCTGGGGTCTGGCCAGAGACCTGCATCAGCCCATTCTCCAGGCAGAACCAGATATGAACACGGCACATGGCCCCCTTGGGGCTCCGGTCCCTCTGGGAGGACATCAAGCCTCCCTAGTGTGGCCCTGTGTCCCCCGTCACACACGCCCTGCTCCCCTTCAGGGAACAGATTTTCCAATAGCAACATCCCTCCCAGGAGGCTGAGGGGTCACGGAATCTAAGAGGAGGATGCTAACAAGGGGATGGCAGGATATTAGGTTCGAGGGACCAGAGGGACAGCCCAAGACACGGACAGCACATGGGGCAGACCTGGGCCACGTGGGCTTCAGTGCCCACTTCCCACATTCCAGGGACTGTGGCTCTCTCAGCCTGGGGTTCCCTATATAAAAAGTGATTATAGGAACTTCCCAAGTGGTCCAGCAGCTAAGACTGTGTGTCCCAATGCAGGGGGCATGAGTCCAATCCCTAGTCAGGGAATTAGATCCCACACATTGAAACTAAAGATCCCACAGGCCACAACGAAGACCCGGAGCAGCCCAATAAAAATATATGCATTTTAGAAAGATGATCGCAGATCAGTCTTCATCCAGCTGAGATGGCACAATGGAATTGACACTCATATATACCCGGCCCACAGGCAGAGAACTCCATCCGTGTTAGTTTATCATCATCATCATGACCAACCCAGGAACCCTGTTTCCTGCCAGTCCCCCTATTAAGGAACCTGCCTCAGCCTGAAATCTCACCATTCAATTCCATCCAGTGTAAGACAGAGAAGAAGATCCAGCAGGTCCGAGTGGACCACTTCCCTCCCCTGGCCTGGCTCCCAGTCTCCACCCACCCCCGCTGAGGCTGCAGTAAGAAGAGCACTGACCTCACTCAGCAGCTGGGCAGCCGTTAATGAGCTAATGTGTGTCCCCGCGGTCATCAAAGACCATGATGACACTGCTCAGCATGTGCAGAAAGGACATCCATCGTGCAACCGGCCAAGGACAGGCATGTCACCTGGCCTCGGTCCCTGTTGCACCCTAGGCAGTGACAGGGAAATGACAGCCTCTGAGGCAGCTGGGTGGCCCTGGGAGACAGAAGCATCTGAACCACTGGCTGCGATCCCTCCATTTAGATGGAGACCAAATGAGCTTCTAGAGGTCAGTCCTGAGGTTCACTGCAATGGCAGAAAACCTCTCCCAGCAGCAAACTATGGGCACTTAATCTATGCACATTCTCCCCCTCCATCTCAGCTCGACTTTCTGTTTAAAGAAGAGTGAAATGCAAGAGCCCTCCAGGGCACTATGGTCCCCAAGGGCGGGAAACACTTGGGGGTGGAAAACGGGGGTAGGGGAGATGTCCCTCTCCAGTCAAGAAACAGCCTACGGAGCCAAGCTCATCCCTAGACCCTCCTCCCAGCCTGACACACCCACCCGTTCCCTTGCATCCCGCCCAATCGCAGCACCACCCAAATCCTCGGAGGAGCTCCCAGCTGGGGGCCAAGCCTTACCTTGGGCAGGTCCTCGGAGCCTCCAGGCTGGCCAGCGGCCAGCAGGGGCGAGGGCCGTAGCAGAGGGTCGGGCAGGAGCTCCAGGCGAGGGCGCTTGCTCTCCAGGAACTCCATCTCTGACTTGCCCAGCTCAGGCAGGTACGAGTGGGACTCGGGTCGCAGGTGAAGCTCCTGGGACCTGTGGGGGGGCCACATGACATCACATCTGCTGCCCTCCTTGCTGAGCACGGCCATGAGCCACACCCTCTTCCACCCTGCAAGGAGTGTCCATCTGCTCAAGGGCACACAGCGAGGCAGGACTCAAACACAGATTTGTCTTCCTCCAAGTCAGCATTCACTGACAACATTTATAGCAAGAGAAGGTCCTGGCGACTGCCTGCTCCCTGAGTGTGGTCCCCAGAGCAGTAGCATCAGTCCCTCTTGAGGCTGGTTACAAATATACAATCTTTTGAGTCCTACCCCAACTGCTGAATCTTCTTCTGCATTCAAACAAGATCCTGGGTGATTCATAGGGGAAGTCTGAAAAACACTGTGGGTCTAACACAGATGTTAACACACGTGATGCTATTTGCACATCACTCACCCAGAGCAGATTATCACTAGTCGATCCCAGCACTCTGGCTGTTCAACCTGGCCTTGCCCCCTTATCAACTCAGCCCAGCAGTCTTTCGCAGAGATAGGAGCTGTCCAGCCTAATCACTCGTGACTAATTTTCCTTAACCCTCCTCCCTAGTGGACCAAGAAGGAAACTGGCCCAGAGAGGATATGTCCTTGCCTGAGTACACACAGCAAACCCAGGACTCCTAGTGTCCACCTTCAGCCACTGCTGCTGACCGGACAGTCCAAATGCTGCCCCTCCTGAAACAATTTTCAAGTTCATGCCTTTTTCCCCCAATAAACTCAGAATAAGAATCCAGATGCACTCCCCCCACCCTCAGGCCCTGCCCAATCTAGCCCCTGTTCACCTTGCCTGCTGCATTCCTGCCCCAGGGCCTTTGCACTGGCTAGGCTGGACCACACACACACACACACATACACACACACACACCCTACCAGCTCTTTCTTTCCATATTAGCTCTTCCCCTTCCTGTTTCAGCGCGCGCGCGCACACACACACACACACACACCCCCACCAGCTCTTTCTTTCCATGTTAGCTCTTCCCCTTCCTGTTTCAGTGCCTGGGGCATCTCCTCCTAACAGCCGTCTCCCTGCCTAGCAAAGCTCGAAACCCTCCCATTGGTTTCTGCGAAGTTTACCCTCCGGACCCCCAATCACCTGTTCACCCCAGCCACCCGATCTCTTTGCCTTTCTGGAACATTCCAAGGACATCCCCCTCTCTGGGCTTTTGCACATCCTATTCCCTTCACCTGAAATGCCTTCACCCTGCTCTCCGAATGGCTGGTCACCCCTCTCCAAATGGCTCTCTGAATGACTGGCTACTTAGTGCCAGGTATCTCTCCCCGGAGAGGCCTTTCCCAGTCACTCCAGCCAAATAGCAGCCCTTCCCGGCCCAGTAGGAAACAAGTCACCTGCCCCATTTTAAAGTTATCCTGTGTGTTTGCTGTATCTCCCCTGCTAAGACCATGGGCTCCCTGCGGGCAAGGCTGTCTGTCTAGGTGCATGTGGGCAGCCACAGCCTACAATAGTTCATCACGAGTTAGAAGCTCAAGACTCTCAGGAGTTCCCTGGTGGCCTAATGGTTAAGATTCTGGGCTTTCACTGTGTGGCCCGGATTTAGTCCCTGTTTGGGAACCTGAGATCCCACAAGCCACAAGGCACAACAACAACAAAAAGCCCAGGACTCTTAGCGATGAGTGCTATTACTGTCTCAGGCATCTTCAGGTTCTCTCAGGGCTCTGGCCTGTCCTGACAGCCTCAGCCCTGCCCCTGCTGGGTCCCCACCTGCCACATGGCCTGCTCCCTCCCACCTGGATTTTACAAAGGCAAGGCAGGCCCAGAGTACCTCGTCCGCCAGCTGAAGAATGGAAGAAGACTCAGAGAAAAAAGGATGATGACAAAGGTTGGCGGGGGGGGGGAGTCGGTAAGGGGGCTCCCCGTGTGAAGCCAGCTGCAGGCACACCCCTCCAAACCAGTAACTCAGCCCTGCTCCCCCACTTCTAGCTTGTCATCCCCTCCTGCCTGGGCCACACACCCAGAGACCCCTGCAGGCACACGGCAGGAAGTCCAAGGGGCCACGTGGTTCTTCCCTGCTCATTTACAACCCTGCCCCAGTCACAGCCTGACACCCCCTCATTTAACACTTCCCACCTCCACGAGCTCCCCACCAGCACAGGCCTCCACTTCCCCATTTGAGTGATGGATGTACAAGCCCCTCCTCACCTTTCATTCCCGGGCTGAAATTCAGACAGCAGGGAGGGCCTCCTCCGCTGGGGCTGGATGATGGAGCTAGGCGACAGGTGTGAGGTGTAGTCACGGGGGTGGTGCGGGTACTCAAGCAGCCCAACATCCTGCAGCAGAAGACATGCCAGTGAGCACCCACCCCACTGCGGTGCGACCCACACAGTGACCCAGGGCCAGAGCCTCCTGCCCGGTGCTACTCCTTCACCGGGGAGCCTCCCCCATCCTCTCCTGGCCCTCAGTCCCTGTCTGGCCAGAGTGCATTCCTGGGGCCAGTGACCACCAAGAAGTGACCCGTTCAGCTAAAGGGTACCCCATTCTGTCACAATCTCCCAGTCCTGCCCTCTTTCCAGATGAGATGACCAAGTCCATGTGTCAGCAGAGAAAAACAGAAAAAGGCACAACCTGCGTGTCGGTCTCTGGTGCAAGAGACCCAGCAAGACACAGGTCAGGGGAAGTGGGTGACGCAGCAAACACTGAGTCTTCAAGGCTCAAATGCCAGGTTTCAAAACAAAGCGCCAACGTGGGAGTTCCCCATTTGTAGAGGGAAAACCCACACACGTGTGTCGCATACATAAGCACAGCTCAAAGTCAAAAGGATAAACTCCAGGCAAAACCCTCCTTCTTCAGTAACGTGCCATCATCGCCCATTATCATCTGGGGAAAAACAAAACACTAATGAATTAGATGTGCTCCGATTAGCAACTACACGCTGACTGGAGACACATTAAAATGTTTAAAAAAAAAAAAAAAGATTGAAACAAGAAGTCTTTCAAAGGAGAAAACAGGACAGGCTTCCTACTCGTACCAGTCCAAATCGATTACTTCTGTCTGCTGAGAACATTCACGCTGTGGGTGGCAATCAGTTAGTGATGTCTGGCAAGAGTAAGGCTTGGGAAAGCGTGGGATGGTAGGTGATTTATTTTCTTCCTGGCACCTTTCTGAATTCTCCCAATCTTCCGTAAAAATCTAGTCATTCTTTTGCTGTCTGGCTTATTTTTTTAAAGCTGTTATTTCTGCAAAAAGAATTAGATGATACCACGTAGGTGTGCTGGGAATGGATGTGTTTCAGACCCTCCAAAACAACAGCATGTAAGAGGCTGGGAGGGTGAGAAGCTGGAGGGATGAGTAACTAGAATCAAGAGGGATCCTGTCAACTTCAGAGGCTGGAAATGTTGAGGGAAGGGCCTTCCTGGGCAGCCCAACGTGGAAGCCTCAGGCTTCCAACAAGGCCTCAGGCTAGAGGTATCTGTCCGTCACTCAAACCCTCTGAGCCTCAGTGTCCTCACCATTAAAAATGGATGCCTGAATTCCCTGATGGTCCAGTGGTTAGGACTCCACTCTTCCACCGCAGGAGCACGGGCTCTCTAGTCCCTGGCCAGGGAACTGAGATTCCCGCGTGCCACATGGTGTGGCCAAATAAAAGGAAAGAAAACTGAAATGGATGCTTGACCTGGACTGAAGGAGGCCTCTATGCCTCCAACCACAAATACCCCTTAACTCTCCAAGGATTTCCCCCAAGACTGATGGCAGCTTCCAGGAGGCAGAGGAGGGCTCAGCCTCCCCCGAACTTCCCCACACTCCAGGATGTCTACCAGGTGCTCTCAAAGGAAG
Source organism: Muntiacus reevesi (assembly GCF_963930625.1). NCBI lineage: Eukaryota > Metazoa > Chordata > Mammalia > Artiodactyla > Cervidae > Muntiacus > Muntiacus reevesi. Next base: position 22,107,641 of record NC_089261.1, read on the forward strand.
AAGTAGAAAGGGCTGGAGGGAGTGGGTGGCAGCCTCTGGGATCCCACTGGCGAGGCTGCCAGGCATGGATCTGGTGTGCACACGCACGCGGAGGTGTGAGAAGAAATCAGCAAGCACTGCAGTCTGCCAGGAGGAAAATTCCTTCTCACACAAAAACAAAATGAACAAAGCGGCAGAAAGGCAGACAGTCCAATCCCTCGGGAGAGGGCCCGAGCAGGATGGCGTGCCTACCGCCACCAACTGAGGCGGAGAAAGGCACGAGGCGCCTGGGGCCCCTAAGGCAAGGGCATGGGGCGGCCACTGCATGAACCCTTCTGGCCTCAGTTTCCCAGTTTAAGAGTCAAGTGGGATGAGCTTAGAGCATAGTTCCCCCAAAGACCATCTTGGGGGCCACCCACACTGATCTCCACCCTAGGGCCCTGAGTCCAGGGACCCTCAAGGATACCTCGATCTTTATGGGAAGGCAAGAATTGGGGAGACCCCAAGAGAGGCCAAAAGTGAGGTTCACTGTGATCCCAGGAGCCTGAAGACAGCAGGCACACTGGCCGGAACCCTCCAGACACATCTCGGAACATGAGAACCCTCCACGTGTTTCAAACCATTCCAGCCCCGCCCACTGCCCCCATACATGTATGTGGCCCAAGCAGGCTCCTGAGTCCATGACCCTTGGTCTGGGGGGAAGCACTGAAGATGAGCAGATTCAGATCCTTCTTGACAGCCTGTTGACGACCACAGCATCTGAGCGCATGGCCAGCACGGTCCTGCCGGCCTCGGCCTAAACCCGTCCTCACACCCGCAAACTGGGTCACGTGCAGAAGGCCCATGTATCCGTTTGTGACAAATTGGAAATGAAACAGACTGGTCCTTCCCAGAGAGAGCCTGATAAGCACTGATCTGGGGCCAATGAGGCCCAAGGCCAAAGTCAGGCTCGGCCTGTCTCATCAAGTGTCACTGGCATACGGCCACAGCCACTTCGGTACGTGTTGGCTGAGCTACTTTTCGTGCTGGGACATCAGCAGCCACACGTCACTGTGACAGAGACCGCATGGCCCAAAAAGTCTGAAATATTTACAGAGAAGGTTTGCCAACTCCACCTCTGGAGGAAAAGCCTGTCGTGTACCCTGGGGGCCACTTGGAAAAGGATGCTAACGGGCATGTTGTTGTCATGACAGCAGCAGCATCAGTCATCAACACAGTACTGTATCAGTCACGCTAACCTTCCCGGGCGTTGTGCAGAGGCCTCTGCAGGTGTCAACTAACTTGATCCTCAGAGGCTTAAAGAAGCTGCCTACAATGCAGGAGACCCAGGTTCAATCCCTGTGTCAGGAAGATCCCCTGGAGAAGGGAATGGCTACCCACTCCAGTGTTCTTGCCTGGAGAATTCCATGGACAGAGGAGCCTGGAGGGCTACACTCCATAAGGTTGCAAAGAGTCAGACACGACTGAGTGACACTATCAGAGGCTTATAACTACCCTCACTCAGTGGATGGCAAGGGGTGGTCAGGCCACTAAACTACAGTTTCACAGCTAGGACAGCACGGAGGCAGGACCTGAGTGCAAGGGGCTTAGCTTGAGAATCTGTGCACTTAAACGCCCTTCTAACACTAAGGCACAGAGAGGTTAAGTAACTTGCCCAAGGCCACACAGCAGGAAGGCGTGGCACTGGGATTCAGACCCTGTGTCTTTGGGCTTTAATGCATTCATTCAGCACACGGCTTGAAGGAACTTAAGAGAGGTCAAGGGGTCCCAGGGGACCTGAAGGAGACAGCAGAATTGAGGTGGCTTGCAGAAAGCAGGAAAAGAGACAAGAAGGGGAGAATGTGTTGGGACCCTCAATCCTGGGAGACCATCAGACTCCAGGACCCTCGGGGGAAAATGTGGGGTCCTGATACTGTGGGGGAGGAAAGCCAAGACCACAGAGATGGTGAGAACAGGACACAGAGAGGTGGTCCGGGAGGAGCATGTGGGACTGAGCAAGCCACATGCACAGCACCATGGAGAGAGGCTCTGAGCGTGCCTGACGCCAGATCGGAGAAGCACACCTGAATTAAGCCCTCCCTCTGAACCAGGCATAACACACTAGGCGGCCTGGAGATGACGCAGGTCAAAGCACAGGCCAGGAGAGGAGGCTGCTCCCAGCCCCCTCTCAGAATCCAGACCCCCTTCAGTCTCCCGCCAGCCTCCCAGGAGGAAAGAGATAATTGCCACGTGCAGACACAGCCTTAGGCACCTTGCAAACATCTGCCGGTGATGCTCAGACCCACAACAGCCATGTCACACATGAGAAAACTGAGCCTGCCCCACGCAGCCCAATGTCACTCAGCAAGTTGGGAGGAACAGGGATTCAAAGGCACATCTGGGCTTTCCTGCCCCGCCCCTCATCCCAGCATCCCTGCCTCAACTATTGCACAAGGCGCTGGGACCCTGGGTCCCCATCTGGCCCTTGGACCGGGCATTTGTCTCTCTGTGCCTTTATTCCCCTTTTCCTTCGCCATTTGTCTTTCAAAGACTCAGGGTGGAGGGGGAAGTTCTCAAAAATTCTGTACAATGGCCTGGTGGTAAGGGGTTAGGGGACTCAGGGCTGCAGGGGGACCCCCAGATTACAGTCCCAGTGCTCACCTCCCACCTGCCAAAGAAAAGCCCTGGACACATGCCTGGGAGAGCAAGACCCCACCACCCGCCCTGGACACCCAGAAATCTTGTTTTTAAAGCCTTCCCAGTAACAAGCAGGGGCCCCCAGCTGGGCCGCCCCAGCACCAGGCACGGTGGTCAGGAAGCGGGGCCCCACTGCGGTCACCACACAGGATAAGGATGCCCCACCTCGTAGCTGTCCAGGGCCCCTGCCCACGCGCAGCCTCAGCCTCCTGCCTGGAGGAAGTGACCACTCGGTTCTGCCCAGCCACACCCTGCATCACTGGCAGTCCAGCAAGAACAACACAGAAAGTGTCTGCAATCAGGTGGTGACTCCAAATGACTGCAAGAGGGCCGGGCTGGGGCAAAGGAAGGAGGGGATGGCAGGATGGCAAGGGCCACGGGGACTTGAAGACTCACCAAGGCTGGGCCCGGACCGAAGTAGGGGGTGGGGGCCCCAGGGGAGGGGGAGGGGGGGAGAGCCTCCTCCAGGCAGCTCTAATGCCAGTGACAATTTTGCAATTGGACACATGTGCCATAATGATGTTCCACAGATCATCACGTTTCATCCCCAGGAGAAACCAGGCAACAGATGCTCTCATTACCCCATTTTACGGATGAAAAACCAAGGCTCAGAGTTGTTACATAACCCATCCTATTTGCTCACCTGCAAAATGTTCCCCTTGGAGCAAGGACAACTGTATACACAAAGAGTATAAACAAAACGCTCGCCCTAGGGACTTCCTTGGTGGTCCAGTGGCTACGACTTCACATTCCCAATGCAGCGAGCCTGAGTTTGATCCCCAGGCAAGGAACTGGATCCCACATGCTGCAACTAAGACTAAGACCCGGCACAGCCAGATAAATAAATACTAAAAAAACAAAATAAAGCTTGCCCTGTAAGCACTCAGTGGATGCTGCTGCTGCTGCTGCTAAGTCGCTTCAGTCGTGTCCGACTCTGTGTGACCCCATAGACAGCAGCCCACCAGGCTCCCTGGTCCTTGGGATTCTCCAGGCAAGAACACTGGAGTGGGTTGCCATTCCCTTCTCCAATGCATAAAAGTGAAGCCGCTCAGTCGTGCCCGACTCTTAGTGACCCCATGGACTGCAGCCCACCAGCCTCCTCCGTCTTTGGGATTTTCCAGGCAAGAGTACTGGAGTGGGTTGCCACTGCCTTCTCCAACTCAGTGGATGAGAACGCTTATTTTTGCTACTGTGATCATGACAAAGCTGATGACAACATGTAATAATAAATGACCCCCAGGAGCATAGTCCTGGGCCCTGGGCACACAGTAGGTGACCAATAAACAGAAGCATCTGCTTCACGGGGGCTCAGAGTCCTTCCCTGGTGGCTCAGTTGTAAAGAATCTATCTGCCAATGAGAAAGATGCAGGTTCAACCTCTGGTCCAGGAAGATGCCCTGAAGAAGGACATGGCAACCCACTCTAGAATTCATGCCTGGAAAATCCCACAGACAGAGGAGCCTGGCAGGGTCGCAAACAGTCAGACACCATTTAACGACTGAGCATGCATGCACACAGAGTCCTGAAGCTGACGCCAACTCTGCCTCCTCACAGTGATTGAAGCTGAGGCCTATTATTTAACCTCCCAGCCTCAATCTCCTCATCTGCAAAATGGAAGGATAATGTGAGGTGCTCTTTCATTAGGTTGTTTGTGAGAATTCGACCACTCCATCCATAATGTGCCTGTTGATCACAGCCAGCTCTCAAAAGCATCTTGGGGCCCAAATTCTCAAGAGGCCACTGTGTTTGGGACACCCCCAAGCTGGGAGAGTGGGCTCATATGCAAAAACATCTCTCTCACAGAGGCTGGAAAAGCCCTCCCACGCCATTTCCTCTCAGCGTCTCAGGAGGAGGGTCCATGCCACCTGAGCAGGACAGACACAAACATGTACACGCCGGGGCCAGCAGGGCCGGCTTCGACCCCGGCTGTGACTGCAAATCCTCACGGTCCCTCGCTGAGTAGCTAGGAGGCCCAACAGGGGAAGCCCAGGACTCTGAGGGCCCTCTGGCAAGTCCCCGAAGACACGGTATACAGTAAGTGCCCAATAAGTGCCAACAGAGCAGAACCAAAGCCCATCCTCAGAGCCACAGGCAGCTACAGGTGAAGTCAGGAAAGGGGGTCCCCACTAGGAGGTGGACAGAGTCGGGTGCAGCTCAGAAGAGCTGACCGAGGAGACTTCTCTGGTGGTCCAGTGGTCAGCGCTCTAGGCTTCCAGGGCAGGGGCTCGGGTTTTATCCCTGGTTGGGGAACTAAGATCTCACATGCCACATGATATGGCCAAAAAAATTTTTTAAAAGCTGACCAAGGGCGCACCTGCTCCTTCCCCAGCAGGCTACCACCCCCAACATTGGAGCAGCTCTCCCGTGAGCAGAATCAACTCCCTGGACCTCTCCCCTCTCTGCCCCCCAGCTCGTGTCAGAGATTCAGAGAATGACACGTGCTGGCCTTGTCATTTGGGAGCTCTGAGCATCACACAGTGAATAGGCTCCAGGCCCTGAGGATTGAAGAGGAGGGTCTGTGAGCCACAGCCCCCAGAAAGTCACTCCAATCCTAAGGCAAGGGATCCTGGTTGAGGCTGGGCTGACAGTGTATACAGCAGGAGCTCCACATCTGCATGCAAACCCCACAGCAGACCCAGAGGCAGGGATCACAGCTCAGCCTGGCCCTGAGCTCCACCTTCCCAGCTTTAAAGTGGGAGCTAAGAGATTTTCCCAGATGTCCCAGGGCCTGGCAAGGCCACAGATGTCAGTGATATCTGCCCAGTCACCCCACTTCCCAACGGGGGACAGTGAGCCCGGCTGGACACCATCGGAGCCACGCCGGCACCGACTCCAAGGAGAAACAGGAACCCAGCGACAAAAGAAAGCTCTGAGGGTGACCCCAGGTGAACATTCGTGCCCCTTACCGTGTGCGGCCGGGCGATCTGAACAGGGTAGGAGATGCCGTGGGGCGGGTAGCGGGGCTCGGTGGCCCGCCACGTCTGTGCCACAGGCTGCGTGGATCCCGACATGGTGGTGGGTGTCCAGGGGGGCTCCTGGGCCCCTGTAATCTCCCTCTCAATGGTCAACAACGATTAAAAGCCAGTCTTTGTCATCTGCTCGCAGATCACCCTGTCCTAGGCACCTGTGAAAACAGAAAAGAAAGCAAGATCAGCCATGGGGAAGCTGCTCCTGGCAGACCTTCAAGGGGCCCCTTCCTGTGGCCCCTGTGAGGGAGTGAGAGCAGACAGGGGTCTTCCAGGACCCTCCTCCATGCCACTGGCACACTCCCTGCCCACTGACAGCAGAGGGAGACGCCAAGTGGTGTTTGAGGCCCCTCCAAGCCACAGCAGGCCAGCAGCTGCTGCACAAGCCACGTGGGTGACAGCCGTGCCCTCCCCCACTGCCAAGGTCCTTGCTCAGCAGGCATGGGAACCCCAACTCTACAGGTGCTGCCCTTACGGCCCCCAAGCAATCTCAGCCCACCCAACTGCACCCCATGGAACCCCAACTCTGCAGACACTGCCCCCACCACCCCTGTGGCCCCCAAGAACTCTCAGTCCACCCAACCTCACCCCACAGAACCTCAACTCTGCAGACACTGACCCCACCACCCCAGTGGCTCCCGAGCACCCTCGACCCACCCAACCTCACCCCCCGTCCTCTGCCACTTTAAGTCACCAGGTCAAAGTTCCCCCAAAGCACCTGGCAGCTCAGTCAGGCACTAATGGGTCTGTCCCAGGAGGGGACAGGTCCACATGAGCTGGGAGGGCAGTGGTGAACAGGGTCAGGTCAGGCAGAACGCAGGTCACAGTGTGATCACGGGCAAAGCTGGGCCTGCCTGGGCCTCCTGGTGATCCTCAGGTGGGGGGACTGTGACACTGGGTTAGGGGACAGAACAGACATGAGGTTGGCCAGGATATGAGCGGAGAGCGAGGGCATTGGGAACCTGAGGGCCACACTGGGGAAACAGCTAAGGACACAGACCCAAGTGGGCCCCAAGCGGCTCCTGGGGGCAGGCAAAGGATAACCTCCACAGGGCAGAAAGCACTCCTGTGTCCACAACGGAAGGAATCTCAAGAAACAGTCCACTGGCTTTCCAGATGAAAAAACTGAGACTCAGAAAGAAGAAAGGACTCCAGTCAAGAGAGCAAGAAAGCCTCTGGTCAGAAAAGGTCTTTGCCCAGGAATCTCTGGGGGCCCCCCACTCTCCCCAGGACCCTTCTCTCCCATCTTTGCTGGCTACGCTGCAGGCAGCCTCCCCAGGATTGTAACTGGTTCCTCCACCCAGGCCAGGATGAGAGCCTGGCAGGTCCTGGGCCCCCTCCACACTGGGCCACTCTGAAAGGGGGTGTCCACTCAGAAACACCAGCACCACACACAGGAGGAGGAGGGTGGTGAACAGAACAGAAGGAAAGACCTGGGAGGTCGGGGACAGCTCTGATCATGTGGAATCTTCTGCTTGTCCCTGTAGCTAAAAGGACAGTGCCTTCTGAAAGGGGAAGAAAGGGAGACCGTGGGTTGTTGCATTTGTATTGTTTCAGAGCCAAATAAATCATACCCAACATCAAAAATAAAAGAAAAAGAGAAAAGGGGTGTCCATCAGGCCCCCACCATGTGCAACGCCCCACTCACAGCCCCTACTCAGAAGTTGAGGAAAATCCAACATGGTGCAAGCACGCAACCTGAATGTCCCCAGGGAGGGCTGGGGTTGCACCTCACGTGTACCCCCCAGCTCCCTGTAATTTCATCACAATCCCTCATCACCCTGCCCTCCACTGACGACCATCCTTCTCCAAGGGCATGGACGCCCCTAAACCCTCCACTGGAGCTCTACCCACTGAAGATCTGATGTGGAGGGATGTTAGGAGGAAAGACGGGGATCACGGTGGTCAGAAGAGGAACAAACCCCTCTCCCCTCCATCTGGGGGCCCTGACTGCTTCCTGCTCTCCACCCCCATCTCCTGCTACAGAGGCTTGACTTTCCTTTCAGGAACCATCTTCCCTCTCCAGACTCCAGGAGTGATCACATGATCCAGGCCTGGCCAATCAGACTCCTGCTTCCCCTGGACCAGTGATTGGCTCAGGGATTGGCATGTGACCCAACATGAGCCAATGAGAGTCGCTGGGTCTTGAGACTTTGAGAAGGAACCAGAAAGAGGCACTCTCCACTGGGGCTCTAAGCTAGGAGGATGAAAGCTTGGGGGTCTTGCAGGGCCACTGGATGGCAGAAGCCTATCCGAGAACATACCCCCAGAAAGGCAAAAGTGAAGGGTGGTGAGAGAACAGTCAGGTCCTGATGACAGCCATGCCCGAAGGCAGCTTAAAGCCTGCTTCTTCATTCAGGGAAGTCAAGGTTCTCTTTCTATGTGTTTTGCTTTGGCCAGCCCAACCCGGGTTTCTGCCACTTGCCATCAAAAGTTCTGATTCTTCCAGAGCAGGAAGGAGCCTTGGAGCAGGCAACCCTTCCATTGGGTGCTGTCCAGCCTTCCACCACTGCAAAGCCAAAGAATTCAGAGCCACAACTGCCAACCCCACGACCACCGCAGGAGAAAAGCCCACATGGACTTCTCCCAGCCATCGAGACAGGATGAACTGTGTAATTCTTATGAACGTGGGAACAAGTCTCACCCAGCAAACGGGAGCTTCTACGATTACAACCACTAGTACTATCACTGCAGTAACTGTAGCCCGGTCACAGCGATGTGGAAGGGAGGCCAAGCTGCCCCTGACAGTCCACACCAAGAGCAATTTGGCATTTGTCCTGCAGCCCGAGACAAGAGACCGGCCTCCGGAGAGGGGTCAGTTGTGGCCACCAGTGCTGGACCCTGTTCCAGAATTCCCTTTGTCCCAGCTTGTCACAAAGCCCAGCAGACCCTGGTGGTCCGATGCAGCAAAGCCAATTCTAACCCAGCCTCTCTCTGGGCTTCCCAGAGAGGTCAGCAAGAGGACAAGGCCAGCGGCTGGGCAGGTAGAAGCCAGCGCTGCTTGCCTTTCCTCCAAGAGCACCACGGCAACTTTCAAATTGCTCTGTGGCTTTGCGTTGCACAAGGTGGTGAGAAGTCTGATGTACCCACAGCTTTTCTGACCTTCTTTGTCTAATGAAATGCCGACTCGGGATGGCAGCCCTGGACAGATGCACACATTGTGCACTGCATATCGGCTCCAGAAGCCAGGGAAGCAACACCTTTTCAAACCAGCCCTGGAGAATCCCTGGCCACCCCCCACCCTCCTCAAGCCCAGCCTGGCTGGCTTCCCACTCCATCAACACTCACAGAGCGTCCACTGCCAAGCTTAGGGGCTGACACCCCTGCCACCCACCGGCCAAAGGCACTCCACCAGCTCCCTGGTCCAGCATCCTCATGCGCAGGTTGTCCCCAAGGCCAGGAGACCCTTGGGATCTCACACTTCTTACATTCACCACGAGCTTATTTAAATAAGCTCAATTTCCATTCTTCCCAACCTCAGCCAGATTTTTTTGCCAACTTGAAAAAAAAATTTTTTTCAAAAAAATTTTTTTTTTTTTTTTTAAGGAAAATAGTCTGGCAATTCCTCAAAATGTTAAACATAGAATTACCATATGACCCAGCAATTCCACTCCTAGGCATAGACCCAAAAGAATGGAAAACTGAGATTCAAACAAATCAATGTACATGCACGTATTCACAATACCACACTATTCTCTACAGTCAAAGGTGGAAACAACCCAAGTGTCCGTCAACGGATGAGTGGATAAATAAACAGAACATGGTCCATCCCTATGATGGAATATGATTCAGCTCTAAAAAGGAACGAAACACGGACACCTGCCATAACGTGGATGGACCCTGTGAACAGGATGCTGACTGACAGAAACCAGACACGGAAGGACAAACACTGGATGATTCCACTGATGTGAAATGTCCAGAACAGTAAATCCACAGAGACAAAACAGACTGGTGGTTGTCAGGAGCAAGGGGTGGGATGGAGGGTGGGGAGGGTGCTGATACATGTAAGGGTTACCAGGCAAGTTTTAAAACTAGATAATGGTGGTGTTTGCATAACATTGAGGGATTAAGTTTTGATTTCATCAGCAATGTTGGGAGGTGCAGAACAAGAAAAAGTATGATATTGCTTCACCAAAGACAAGGGTGCAGGGAGGACTTTCCTGGTGGTCTAGCAGCCAGGACTCCACGATCCCAATGCAGGGGGCCCAGGTTCAATCCCTGGTCCGAGAACTAGATCCCACATGCCGCAAAGAGTTTGCATGCCACAACTAAAGATCCCACGTGCTGCAACAAAGTTCAAAGATCCTGCGTGCTCCACCTAAGACCTGGCCCAGCCAAATAAATTCACATAAAGACAAGGGGAGGAGAGGATGAGAGAGACCCATGGGGCAACGTAGGGGATCTCCTGAATCTAGCCTTGGCTGAACAGGGTTCTGAGAACAGGATCCAGGTTAGATCAGGAAAATGGTGCAGTGGCCCCAACATCACTGCAGGTCTGGGGCTCTGGGGTCAGGAGAGGATGGTGGGCATCCATTGTTCTCCAGACACTTTGGGGTCCCCACTCAGAGCTCAGCCCCAAGCTACTGAATGAGGCAGGGTCCAGGCCTCAGGTGGTTTTGGCGCTCCAGCAGGGTGTGGCAGGGAGCAGACAAGCAGTAAATAGTGACCTCTGAATGCAGGCTGGGGGCTCTGCAAGCCTTGAGGAGGGCAAGAGGGAGCCAGGGAGAACCTCCTGGAGTGTGAACAAGACACAGCCGGGGGAGGGAGAAGTAGACGGGGCTCTAGGCAGAGGCCACCACCTAAGCAAGAACCCAGAGACGAGACCAGGACTGTGTGCTTGAGAAATTCCTCGAGTCGTTCAAGGCCCATGGGCCATGGAAAGGGTGAGTTTTGTTTGAAGGGCAATAGGGAGCTACAGAAGGTGGTTGATGGAGAGAGGAAAGGGCTGGAGTGTTTGACAAGCAGGCGCTATGAAGAGCAAGCATGGAACCAGGAGGCCAGGGGTGGGGGGTGTTATCACAAGATACGTGAGATGATGCTGGTGGGATTGGGGCAGCAGGGACAAAGAAGCAGAAGCAGCCTGTGTGGTTGGGAAGGAGACTGCCAGCCTCAGAAACACCTTGCTCTGGGGGTGAAGAAGGCCATGAGTTCCCCCAGGGATGGGAGCCGTGGTTCCCCTCCTCTGGCAAGACGCCTGGGGGCTCTGATCCTCTATTTCCTCAATGGCAGGCAGGGAAGCATGCGTGTTCCTGCTCCACGGACCCAGGAGGATAGCACGCTTGTGAAGTGATGCCTGGTGAACAGAAGGTGCTCAATAAAGCAAACTCAGCCAGGTCAGCGTTCCAGGGAGAAGATGGGGCGCTCTGGTGAGGTTAAGGGCTTGCTTTAACAGGCGGCGTAGGACACTCCTGAGCCCCATGGGATGGGGACACCGCAAGCCCCGCTGGGCCTCGCACATCCAAACCACAAACCACGGCAGAGGGGGGGCAGCTGCCCTGCTGCCCTGCGGAATCAGCCTGAGGAGGCCTGCAAACTGGGGGCTCCCATGCACACAGCAGGGACCCCCACCATGCCTGCCCCAGAGGAGACACCCGGCCAGGGCCAGGCAGCCACCCCAGGAGAGCCCTCTAGGCTGTGGCTCTGATTGGGCAGCGCCCCCACAATGCTGCCAACCCCACGTCCCGCATCCACAGAGAGAACTCACCGCTGCCTCGGATTCTGTGTCTGCCTTGCCCCCTGCGGCCTCCCAGGAGCCTAGCACAGCACCAGGCACACAGCAGGTGCTCAATGAATGAACCTCTGGAGAGAAGATGAACGCCAGTAACACAAGGTGAGGACAGAGCCCAGCACACCTGCATCCCCGGTCCCCAACCCTGCTGGGGAGAGGTCTCTTTCTTCGGGTGGGGGGAGGGTAAGTTTCCGTCCTGCCCCGACATCCCTCTTAGGCCCCAGGCAAGATGGCCAGGGAGGCCATAGCGAGTCACAGTCCATGGACTTTCCGTTTCCCGAGCAGCCTGGCTCAGCACCTGGTGGGTGGATCACGGCCGCCGGGGCTGGAATGTCTCTGAGAGCTCAGGGGAGCGGGTGGATTGGCTGTTAAGAGCCCGGAACTAAAGCTGAAATGTGCCTGGGACCCTTCAGACCTGAGCCTTGGAAGATGAAAGGGGAGCTGTCTGCACCGCACGTGCCTGACATTTTCTTGGAGCTAATGGGCACCCACGCTGGAAACTGCGGCGGGTGGAGGAGCCTCAGAATTTAAAATCAGCTGCCAGGCAGGAGCAAGGAGGCCCCCAGCATAAGCACAAGAGCACTTGTCAGAACCCTCCACTGTGCTCAGAGCAGCCACCAGTCCCACAGAAGGGACATGGTCTGTGACACCCCCAGCCCCACTCAGACTGTCTCGGGTCAGAGACACACAGATGATCTGAGAGCCTGCAGGCAGAGACCTCGTCGCTCTCTTCAATGTCTGACACACAGTTGTTCAGTCGCGAAGTCCTGTCCGACTCTTTGTGATCCCATGGGCTGTAGCCTGCCAGGCTCCTCTGTCCATGGGGATTCTCCAGGCAAGAATACTGGACTGGGTTGCCCTGCCCTCCTCCAGGGGATCTTCCTAGCCCAGGAATCAAACCTGAGTCTCCTGCATTGGCAGGCAGATTCTTTACTGCTGAGCCACCAGGGAAGCTCATCTGACACACAGTAGCTGCTCCATCCCCCACAAGGGGCATGGTGCACACAGTAGGTGTACTGTTTTCCTGGAGCCACTGTAACAAATTGCCACAAACTGAACAGCTAAAGACAGCGGAAATGGATCTTCTCACTGATCAGGTGGCCAGAAGTTCAAAATCAGGGTGTCAACAAGGCCACACTCCTTCCAGAGGCTCCAGGGGAGGAACTTTTGCTGGCTCTTCCAGCTGCTGGTGCCTCCAAGTTTCCTTAGCTTGTGGCCCCAGTGCTCCAACCTCTGCCCACCTTCACATGGCCTTTTTTTCTTTGTGTCTGTCTTCATTTTGGCCTCCTCTTCTTTTTGGCCATACCATGCAGCATGCGGGATCTTAGTTCCCCGACAAGAGATTGAACCTGTGCCCCTAACATTGGGAGTGCAGAGTCTTAACCAAAGAAGTCCCTGGCCTCCTCGTCTTATAAGGATTCCACTTATATTGGACTTAAGGCCTAGCCTCTCCAGTGTGACCTCAACTTAACTAATTATATCTACAAAGATTCTCTCTTCCAATAAAGTCACACTCACAGGTTCCAGGTGGAAATGAACTTGAGGAGGACACCACTTAACCCAATACAATGCACACTAAATCACTTCAGTCATGTCTGACTCTGTGCAACCCTATAGACTGTCGCCCTCCAGGCTCCTCTGTTCATGGGGATTCTCCAGGCAAGAATACTGGACTGGGTTGCCATGCCCTCCTCCACGGGATCTTCCCGACCCAGGAATCGAACCCACATCTCTTATGTCTCCTGCATTGGCAGGTGGGTTCTTTACCACTTAGCGCCACCTGGAAAGCCCCAATCCAATACAGTAAGGTGCTCAAAATATAGGTGCTTTGTTCACTGCTATATCTCCGAGCCTGGCACAAGGTAGGCATTCAGATAAAAAGAGTTCTGGAATGTGAGGTGAAGATGTTGCAGAAACACCAGCTAGAATGAAATTGACTGTTCACACTTTGTGTTTCTAGCTTGTGATATACAGTACAAATCGGGAACAGGTCATCTATTTGAAGGTCGCCTTCAGCAGGGGCTCATGGTGCAGAATGAATGCCCAGGAACCCGACTCTGAACCGAGTCATGAGATGAAGGTGGGAAGTGGTATGGGTGAGCCTCGTCTGGCCTGGCCCATAGGAGCCAGAACAGCCCATGTGAATGGGGGCACGGGAGGTCCTGCCCAGCGCCCTGGCCACCTCCTACTGTCAACCACGATTTATAGGCACCTCTTGCTGGGCTTCCCTGGTAGCTCAGATAGTAAAGAATCTGCCTGCAATGCAGGAGACCTGGGTTTGATCTCTGGGTTGGAAAGATCTCCTGGAGAAGGGCATGGCTACCCACTCCAATATTCTTGCCTGGAAAATTCCATGGACAGAGGAGCCTGGCAGGCTACCGTCCATGGGGTCCCAAAGAGCTGGACACGACTAAGGGATTAATACTTACTTTCACTTTCACTTGTGGGGTGGGTACCAGCACACAGCAGCGAGTGACAGACTCAAACTCCCCATCCACCATCTTGGAACTGGTGTTCCAGGAGGTGACATGGGAATAATTATAGGATGGCGGACAGTGTTTGTGCTATGGAGAAGAACAGAAGCGTGAAGTAGGTAGACAGGGAATGGGGGGCTGGGGTGCAGCTTTAAAGTGGGTGCCCAGGGACAGCCTCACCAAAAGGTGTCCTTAAGCAAACACATGGGGGGAGGAGAGAGAGGAAACCGTGTAGATGTCTTGGAAGGGTGTTCCAGGCAGAGGGAACAGCAAGTGCAAAGGCCCTGAGGTAGGAACAGCAGGGAGACCCAGATGGTGAGAGTGGAGGTCACATGGGGCTTTCACTCCAAGTGAGATGGGAAGGATGACACCCTGTGGGCTGGGGCGATGTGAAGGGTCTCCTACGCTAAGCCTGCCCCAGCATCTCTGTGCTCAAGGAAACTTCAGCTGTGCCCCCTGTCTACAGCCATGGGGGCAGGCCTCTGTGCATTGGGTGCAGGTAAAAGGGCTGGCCCACCTATAATCCTAACACTATTAAAGCCACCATTCAGGGACTTCCCTAGTGGTCCAGAGGTTAAAACTCTGTGCTGCCAATGCAGGGGACAGAGGTTCAATCCCTAGATGGAGAACTAAGACCCCACATGCCAAGCAATGCAGCAAAAAAAAAAAAAAACCCACCACCCAGGATCCTACAGAAATGAGCCCCTGCCCACCTGGGCAACTCCAGCAGGAAGACCAGCCTCCCTGCTCCTCACCTGGCAAAGAGGTCACTGGGATCATGAGGAGGAGCCAGGACCCCAACCACAGCCTGTCCTTGGCCATGCCCAAGGGGTGGTGGTCCAGAGTGGCCGAGGATCACCATTCTCAGAGTCAACTCAATGTGCCGCCCATAGGGGTGCCACCTGCCCCCCCCACCAATCTGGTACCAGATTAGACAAACCCAAGTCAACGGGAATCTCCACACATTCTGGCCAATCAGGAAATTATTTGGGTACCTACAATGTACAGGCAATATTCCAAACACTGGAGCTATAGCAGACAAAAGGCCTGTCAATCAGAGCTGACAAGGGGGATGGATGAAGGGGGGGATGTATGATGGATAGATGGATGAATAGATGGAGAAGGGATGAATGGATGAATGAAGGTGATGAATGAGATGAGTGAGGAATGGATGGAGGGTTGAGTAGATGAGGGAGGAAGGATGGACGGATGAAGGGATGGATGGATGAAGGGGGGGAAGGATGGATGGATGGATGAATAGATGGAGAGGGGATGAAGGTGATGAATGAGATGAGTGAAGAATGGATGGGTGGGTGAGGAGGAAGGATGGATGCGGGGATGGATGAAGGAGGGGATGGATGGACGGATAGATGGAGGAACTAATCAACCAATGGATATCAATTTAACTGTTCCACTTTTCAGAGGTTACTTTTTTAACCAACCCTCAGAGCAAAGCATGTCTTTATTCCACTAATATCCCCACATCAGGCTTCCTGCCAGCCACCATGGAGGACACAGATGAGCACCATCATCCCCATGAACCCCCTCCCAAGCCCACACAAGTGCTCCCCAAGCCCGAGGATGCTGGGCACATCCTGGGGAAAAGCTGCCTCTGATTCCAACCTCCAGAATCCCAATGGGATGGACTCAAGGCCCACCCTCCCCTGGGCACCAGTTCTCCTCAACCCACAGCCAGCACCCCTTCCTCCTGGGGAAGAGGAGAAAAGAAAAGCCCGTTGACTATAGCCTCAGAAACATTTTCCCTGTGGCCAATGGATTTACAGCCCTGGGTATCACAACACATCACGCCACACTCAGGCACCAAGTAATAGCCAGAAAAACAGGTTCCAGTGGGTCCAGAATGTGGCATACACCCCCAGATCTGTTCTCATTGGGCAGGTTTCCAGGGACCTGCTCCCCTTCTCCCCATCCAGCTGAGCCAGGCCCCAGGGACCAGCTCAACACGAAGCGTTACCAAGAGAGAGTTCACAGAAACACCCCTAATTTCTGGCTTCCCTGAAAACTAGGGACTCACACATGTGGCAGGCAGGGATGTAAAATGGTGCAGTCTCTGTGAAAAACAGTCTGGCAGCACCTCACTAAGATAAACACAGAGATACCGTGTGACCCAGCAATTCTACTCCCAGGCATACAGCCCAAAAAATGAAGGCAGGTGATGAAACAAAACAAACATGAATGTTCAGAGCAGCACTATTCACAACAGCCAAGAAATAGAAACAACCCAAACATTCTTCAACTGATGAGTGGGTTTAAGACTGCGATGGATCCATTCATTGGAATATTACTTAGCCATAAAAACGGACACATAGGGCTTCCCTGGTGGCTCAGCGGTACAGAATCCTCCTGCCAATGCAGGAGACTTGGGTTCTATCCCTGATCCGGGAAGATCCCACATGCTGCGGAGCAACTAAACCCGCGCGTCACAACTACTGAGCCTAAATTCTAGAGCCTGGGAGCTGCAACTACTGAGCCCATGAGCCGCAGTTACTGAAGCCTCGAGCCCCAGAGCCTGTGCTCCATGAGAGAAGCCACCACAATAAGAAGCCCCAGCACCACAACTAGAGAGTAGCCCCCACTCGGTGCAACTGGAGAAAAGTTTGCGAAGCAATGAAGACCCCAGTGCAGCCAAAAAGAAATTAAATTATTTTTAAAAGGTGGGGGGGATATATAAACCATGAAAATATTATGCCAAAAGGAAGAAGCGCATATTGAATGATGCCATTTATGCAAAATGTCCAAAAGAGGCAAATCCACTGAGTCAAATGCAGGCTGGCAGCTACCAGAGGCTGGGGGAGGGGAGGATGGGAAGTGACTTAATAGGTATTAGGTTTCCCTTGGGATGATAAACACATTTTAGGATGAGACAGTGGTGATGGTGGGGCACGCCACTGAATCTATTACACATCCATGAACCACACACTTTAATATGGTTCAAATGGTCAATCTTATGTGTATTTTTCTGCAACAAAATCATTTAGGGGCATGACCGGCTGGAGGTGAGCAGGGGTTGCCCACGTGGGATGGACAACCCTCTCCTGATTGCCATGTCCCCTCATAGTCTGCTACCTTTGTTTATGTCCCCAGGCTGAAACAGGACTCAATGACCGAGAGCACAGTTCCCCTTCTCCTTCAGGCCTGGCTGCATGGATGGAGCCCTCGCCTCCACCATCACTTCCCAGGAACCCTCCCCCAAATCCAGCTCCCCAACCTGGGTTCCCAAGAGTCTCTCTCTTCCTGCCACCCCCATGGGCCCAATGCCACGCACCACTGCTGTCTGTTTATCCACTGTCTCCCAGCCCCCGGAGAGAGCTCCCAGCCAGCAGTCTGAGCTCTATCTTGGATCACCTGCATAGCAGGAGCCCTGGAGGCTGTGGGCCGAGTCACAGCCCCTCAGGCACTAAGGGAAAAGGTGGAACCCTGCAGCAAGTCACCCTCACCCTAGAGATGCACCCTCTCGACCAAGCCACCACCTGCCCACACACTGCCAAGTGTGGAAAGTGGCCAACTAGGTTCAACTTCCAATTCTCCTACTATGTGGCTGTGTGACCCTGGGCACAGTACCGACCTCTCTGGGCTTTTTTTTTTTTTTGGTGGGGTGGGTCCTTGCTGCTGTGCCTGGGCTTTCTCTAGTTGCAGCAAGCCAGGGCGACTCTTCGTGTGGTGCATGGGCTTCTCACTGCGGTGGCTTCTCTTATTGCAGAGCACGGGCTCTAGGCACATAGGCTTCAGTAGTTGCAGCACTCGGACTCAGTAGTTGTGGCTCGAGGACTCTAGAACTCCGGCTCAGTAGCTGTGGCACATGGGCTTTAGTTGCTCTGGGGCATGTGGAATCTTCCCGGATCAGGGATCAAACCCGGGTCTCCTGCGTTGGCAGGCAGATTCTTCTCCATTGTATCACCAGGGAAGTCCTCTCTAAGCTTTATTAACATCCCATCTGTCAAACTCTCTCCCTAGGGCCAGTGGAAAGATGACTCTTTGGGGAAAGATCTATGGAAAACTCAACACCCATAAATGAGTCCCCAGGACATCCCTGGTGGTCCAGTGGTTAAGAATCCACCTTCTAAGGCAGGGGACAAGAGCTCGATCCCTGGTCAGGGAACTAAGATCCCACATGCTGGGGCAACTAATAAGGCCTTGTGCCAGACAATGCTCCTCAATGAAGATGGAGAATGCTGCAACTAAGACCCGAAGCAGTCAAATAAATAAAAAGTTAAAAAAGATTTGTAAATAATAATGAGCCCCCCAAAATCAGAGCTAAGGCTGTTACCACCCTGCATTGCTCCAAATAGTAGGGGGAGGAAGGGAGGCAAGTTAATAGCCATGATGGTGCTGATGTTACCGGCAGAGGTAGTTACCGTGACTGTGCCCATGATGCAGATGAGCAAACTTAAGCTGGGGAAAGAGAGCCGACCAAATAGTGGAGTGGGTCCTTAATTAGGAAGTTGGACAGGGGAGCCCCACACATGATGATGGAAAAAGCAGAGGACTGATTCCCCGGGGTGAGCGGGGCCTCCCACAGTCTAGAAACAAGGAGGAGGGGGCTGTCCTTCCCCGCCCTGCAACCTTGGCCGCAGGACTGCTCACTCAACACCCTCTCCTTACAGATGGAAACTGAGGCAGGAAGAGGGTCAGCAGGCTGTGGCCTCCTGGCCAGACTCCGCCCTCCTAAACTGGATCACTCCGCCCGCGTGGTGCAGGTGTCTGGGGCAGGGGCGGGAACCGGCTGAACTGAGTGGTCTGCGCTGAGCCCGGGGACCAGCCAGGGGAAGGGCTCCAGCCCCACAGGATAACCAGGTCCTGGGACAGAAATGCCTCTGCAACCTGGCTGGGGGACCATGGATAAGACCCCCACTCCCACCCCAAACGCCACATCCTGCATCAAACCTTCCAAGGAAGGGACTTCCTGGCAATTGAGTGGTTGTGCGGTGCTGTGCTTAGTCGCTCAGCGGTGTCGGACTCTGCGACCCCATGGACTGTAGCCAGCCAGCCTCCTCTGTCCATGGGGATTCTCCAGGCAAAAATACGGAGTGGGTTGCCATGCTCTCCTCCAGGGGATCTTCCCCACCTAGGAATCAAACCGGGGTCTTCTGCATTGTAGGCAGATTCTTTACCAGCTGAGCTACCAGGGAAGCCAGGATTCTGATGTCCACTGCAGGAGGCACGGGTTCGATTCCTGGTTGGGGGACTAAAAGCCTGCAGGCCGCAATCCCGCAAGTGCAGCCAAAAAAAAGAAAAAAAAAACCTTCCAGGAAAAACACACCCCTGGCACCCGCCCCACCTCTTACCTCCCTGAAAAAGGATCCCCAGCTACTGGGAGAACTTCCCACCGCACCGCCTGCCCCTCATTCCACTCGGAGAAGCCCTGGCAGGAACCTCATAGCTGTCCCTCACTACCGGCAGTTCTGTTTCATCCACTGGCACCCACTCACCGGAAGAATCCAATTTCCCACATCAAACACGACTGTCCCCATTCAACAGAACAGGAAACGGAGGCTCAGAGAGGTGAACTCACTTGCCCAAGGTCACACAGCGAGGAAGCAGCCAAGCTTCATTCTGATCCCTCAAACCGCCAGCCCAGCCCCCCGCCCCCGCACACCCCGCGCCCCCTCCCAAAGCAAGCAGAAGGGAGGTGGTGCTGGTTGGAGCCGTCAAGGAGGCCCATTTCTGTTTCCAATTTAATTGGTACATTTGTGTCCGCTGGGCTGCGGCCAGCTCGGCCGTCCGGCACTGCTCCCCTGCCAGGGCAAGATCTGCTCAAAATCACTTCCTCCTCGACCCTTTTTCCTTCCCCCCACCCCACTCCCCTTTTAATTTTAAAAGGGAGAGAGAGAGCGGGAAGCCACAGCCCTGACAAACCCTCCTGGCACACCAGGTCTCAGGGTTCCCCACGAGAACCCTGAGAACCCTGCCGTGCGACGCGCCCTCCCTCCGGGGTATTTCACAAACATTACACCGGATTTTTCCTGGCTCTTCCTCATTAAGTTCTGGGCGCCCCAGGAGGGACGTGGTTTCCATTAGACCCAGCTCCTCCATCTGGCCTTCCAAACGGCAATTTTCTCTGCAGAGAGAAGGGGCGGGGGGGGGACGACACAGAGAGAAGAGGCTGGTGTCTGGGCAGTGGGGGATGGGGCGCTGGCACCAGCTGTGTGACTCGGGCAAAACGATTAACCCCCTGCCCTGAGGCTGGGATGGGGATGGGGGGCTATGGAGTGCAGGCACACGACAGGACAAGCTATGTGGGGCTCAGCATCATGCCTGCTGGTGGTGAGATGCTGTGACCCGGTTACTAATTCTGGGAGGACCCTGGCGTCAGAAAGGATGAGGGGTTCGGGGTCCTGGGTCCGTCCACTTGACTTCAGCCTGGAGGGGACTGAACCAACAACCGAGGCAAAAACAGCCTGCAGAACACAGCTCTTGACATTCTGCTGAGTGAAATAAGCCAGACACAGAAGGACAAACACTGTAGATTCCACCCAAATGAGAGCCCCAGAGTAGTCCAGAGTAACAGAAAGTATAATAGAAGGATAGGTGCCAGGAGCTGGGGGAGGCAGAAGGGAAGTTCATGTTTAATGGGCACAGAGTTTCTGTTTTGCAAGATAAAAAAGTTCTGGTGATGATGGTGGTAATGGTTGCGCAACTGTGAATGTACTAAAACACTACTGAGCTGTATATTTAAAAACGGCTGAGGGACTTCCCTGGAGAAGTCCGGTGGTTAAGACCCTGAGCTTCCAAAGCAAGGGGTGCGGGTTCAACCCCTGGTTGGGGAACTAAGAGTCCCACATGCTGCACACCTTGGCCAAACAAACAAACAAAAATGGCTGAGATGGTAAACTTTTTGCTATGTGTGTTTAAACTGTATGATAGTTTACCAAAAAAAAAATTTTTTAACACACACACCTCCTCTAGGGAGGCCTCCCTGATTGCTAGCTAAGAGCACCTAGCTGCTCTATGGGGGTTCCCACTGTCAGAGTCGCCCCATGAAAAGAGTATTGCCAAGAATGCTAACAGGGTCCACTCAGTGGACCCTCAGAGCCAAGGGCTGAGTGGGACCACAGTCAAGGGCTGATGGCAGGATCTGATGGCCACACGACCCAACTGGGCCTGCAGACCAGCGCCTCACAGCTCTGGTCCCTCGGCAGTGCCCCATAAGCTGAGCTCTCCACTGACCAGCCGCTTCTACCCAGATGGCCTGGATGCAGGGAGGGGGTGACTAGAAACTCTGTGCCTCTTAAGATGGGTCCCTGCCGGAGGGTGAGACGGGCAGCCCCTGGGTTCCCACCGACTCCCCGGCACCAACATCTGGCAAACGTGTCCACAGCCGTGCAGCTGCCGGAAACGCCTGCTCCCAGCCTCCTCCGCACACACAGGCCCTCAAGGACAGCTTTCCGAGGAATTTATGGGGTCGCCTCTAATATTTCAGGGCAGATCTCTGGGGGACGTCCTCCACCACATGTGAACAAGGACAAATGTTTCTGCTGCTAAGAATAGCTGCTCTAGGCCGGGAGCCCACCCACTCATCACCCGCCCTTCCATACATCACCTCTCTCCCCAACCCCCAGCAAACCACCCGTCTGGACTCCGAGGGCCCACCTCCCACAGGCCTGGCTGCAAGACCCCCTACTGCCACCAAGAGGCCCAGGCCGAAGGGCAAAGGACCCACTTTGATCTGATCTGTTCAACTCTCAAATGTGGATGCTTAACGGGCCATTGAAATAGCCTGAGGGTGTTCACTGATGAGTGAGTCTCTGATGATGGAGAAATGACCAGGAACCCAAGGTCCTCCGGCCCTGCAGCCAGAAGTTCCAGATGGTGAATGCGCTTTCAGTGCCCATGAGTAGCAGGAGTGCCCCTAGGATTGATTATCCCTTTGGGGAGAAAGGAGAATATAAAAAGCTCCAGGCGGGACATCCCTGGTAGTCAAGTGGCTAAGACTCTGCGCTCCCAGTGCAGGGGCCCCGGGTTTGATCCCTGGGGATCAAACACTGCAACTAAGACCTGGTACAGCCAAATAAACAAATAAATACAACTAAATATTGAAAGGAAAATAAAAATACTCCAAGACAGAGGGTCCCAGGCCAGAAGGAGGGAGGCAAAAAGAGAAAGGGGGGCTGTGAACACCCACCAGCCGCCTGCAGTATCTGGGGCCAGGCTGGACCTGTGACAAGCAAGGACAGGTGGGGCTGTGTGTGCGTGGGGCACAGGAAGGGGCTGGCCCAGGCCATCACAGCTTCTGATTCCTTCAAGAGAAGGAAGTCTGGGGCTTCCCTGGTGGTCCAATGGTCAAGAACCCGCCTGCCAGTCAGGGGACACAGGTTTGATCCCTGGTCCGGCATGATTTGAAATGCCACGGGGCAACTAAGCCCCGTGAGCTACAACTACTGAGCCGGTGCTCCACAACAAGAGAAGCCACACACACCACAACTAGAGAGCAGCCCCCACTCGTTGCAACTAGACAAAGCCCTCTCAGCAACAAAGACTCAGTGCAGCCAAAAAAATAACTTAAATTTTTTAAAAAGGGAGAGAGAAGAAATTCTGATTTTGAGACATCCCTCAATTTGAAATTTTTATTTAAAAAACACTGGACTAGAAACCCAATGCAATAAATCAGCCTGACATCCAAATACAGCCCATGAGCTGCCAGGATGTGACCTGTGGCTTCTGACATGTGGTCAGCTGGGAGCCACAAGAGAGGGACTGGCAAAGTCTGGGGAGCTTGAAGGAGAAGGGGGGCCCAGGGGATCCCTAATTACAACAGGGAGTGGGAGGGACAGAGCCCACTTACCCACCAGCAACACCATCCCAGCCCCAACAGGACACACACTGGATGTGAGAGGAGAACAGGCTCATCTCCAACCCATGGAGTTTTTTATGGCAAACCACACCCCAGTGTTCTTGAGGTCCCTCTTGTACCCTCAGTCCTAGCCTTGGGGTAGGCTGACCCCGCCTCTCAGGTCTGGCCAGTCAGCACCAGTTGAGGCAGCACTTGCTGCAGTGATTGGTTTGGGTGAGGCTTTCAACTCTGAGCTGATAAACCTCAGTCCAAGGACTTTAGCTGGGATTTCAGGAACAACATGCCTACCTTCCACTGGGGCTACTGAGCTGCAATGAGTCTGTGCTACCAGGGACTGGACATGAAAATCATTTTGTCACCTGAGTGCCTGGATCCAGCAGTTTCTGAAGCTTACCCCGAGCCTTCTGTATTAAATACAGGAGGAGCAGAAGAGTCTGCCAATTGCAACCAAGAGACCAACCACAGCAACACCCTAAAACCCAAGTTCCAAACATGAAATCTCCCGGGAATCAGATTTCCTCCACCCTCTGGTTCCCTCACCTGTCCAGGTAGTGAAAGTGAAAAGTGAAAGTGATAGTCGCTCAGTTTTGTCCGGCTCTTGTGACCCCATGGACCGTGGCTGGCCAGGCTCCTCTGTCCATGGGATTCTCCCGGCAAGAATATTGGAGTGGGTAGCCATCCCCTTCTCCAGGGGATCTTTCCAACCCAGGGATCAAACCCACGGCTCCTGCATTGCAGGCAGATTCTTTACCACTGAGCCACCAGGGAAGCTGCCCTGTACAGGTTGGGAGAGGTCTAAAAACAGCCACAAGGAGGGAAGAGAATTGAGATGGAGTCCGGGACAGATTCAGTGTAGAAGGGGCCAGGCAGGAGCCTGGGATCCGTTTGTCCTGTTTCTCACCCGACAGAAGTGGTGTCTCCTAGCCCAGCCTGAGCCATCAGTGGTTCTAGTGGGGATACAGCAGACAGTGGCTTTGCAGATAAAGGTGCCTCTCCTGGCTGACTCAGATCTGGGTCATTCCCCAACCACAAGCACACCCCACCCACACTGCCCCAGGCAGTAAATACAGCCCCCAGCCTTGGTTTCTGGAGTAACATCACGAGTGCACTTTCTCTCTCTCTCTCTCTGAACATCTGCTACCCTGAACTAAACATGCTGATAAACAGAGACCGGCTTAAGCAGGTCCTAGCAGACCTGCGGGGCCAGAAGACAGGCATTGTCTGCAGTCAGGAGGCTAAGGGGGCTCCGCCCACCCATGGGTGCACCAGGGTCGTTCCAGGGCCTCAGTTTCCTGGGCTATAAAATGGGCAGCTGCTCCTGACTGGGAAGGTGGCCAAGACTTGAACCAGCAGATGGAGATCCTGGCCCCACCCCCCTCAACTTCTCCCACCATCCCCTTTCCTCCGCGACCTCCATCTGATCACAGGCTTGTAGCATGTCCCACTTCACAGACTGAGCGTCTGACAGCAAAGAAGCCTGTCCAATATCCCCCAGGTAGGAATGGGGCAGCAAAGATTAACAAACACAACATTGGCTTTCAGGTTCTAAGCAGTCACTGTATTAGATCCAAAAGTGAGTGTCTTGCGCTCACGATCCCAGCTAGTCCCTAACACGGTGTTTGCTGGCATCAGTTCACTGAATCATTCCAACATCCCTGGGGGCAAGACTGAAGCACAGAGAGGCTAAGTTACTTGCCTGAGAGCACACAGCCTGGATGCAAAGCTCTCTCCAGCATTCAGCTCTTATCCACTGTGTCACCACCAGAGTACCCGTCTTTCTTCCTAGATTGGAGGAGACCCATCCCCCTAACCAGGCTCCGGGTCTCACACCCAACATCACATCACTGCTCATGGGTTCAGGCCAAGTTTTGCCAGCTGGAGGCACCCACAGATCTCTGGAGAAGGGACGCAACCATCTTCATGTCTACCAGTCAGCCCCCAAAGCTTGCTGCAAACCCCTGACCCCAAGCCCTGGAAGGAGAAGGCAGGCAACATCTGGGCCCCCACCCCAGCCCCCGGCCCTCTTCCTTCCCTCCTCAAGGCTTGGAATACTCCTTCGCAAAGTCCTGCTGCCTTATTTCCCATCCCCCCACAAACCCAAATATAAGATCCATGAAAGCAGAAGGCACCTCTGCTTTGTCCATCACTGAGCCCCAGCACACAGCAGGCAATCTATAAATGCTTGTTAAATCCACAAATTTTCTAAGAGCAGAATTCCAGGCTCTGAGCTGAAGATCAAAGACCACTTTGCAAATAGAGAAACTGAGGCCAAGACGGTGTCTACTGAAAGCCAGATTTCAGGATGTTATCTACACTGGGCCAGCGTGTCCCAGAAACTGATCCACATACACACTGCCTGCTTCACTGTCAAGGTGGCCCAGGGCTCTGATCCCTCCCTCCCGGAAGCCACGGTGCCAGCCCGTCCATTAGCCATGACTGGGTCTCCAAAGGCTCTCACCACCACCAAGGGACTGTGCGATCTTCCCCAGGTAGCCTGTCCTCTCTGAGCCTCGGTGTCTCGGTTCATCAAGGGCACCTGACAAATGAGGCAGTGACAATCCGAGTGCTGGTGAGCTGCCAGGCATATGGGGAATGGGCATTCTGGGCTTAGGGAGGGGTCTGGCATGGAACCAGGGGGCCTCCTCCTCAAAGATGGGAGAGGATAGCAGCAGGCGATGGTCAGGTTCAAGAATTTGTGGATTTAGGGACTTTTCAGGGGGTCTAGTGGTTAAGAATCTGCCTTCCAAAGCAGGGCATGTGGGTTCGATCCCTGGTTGAGGAACTAAGATCTCACAAGCCAAAGAGGAACTAAGACTGTGAGCGCAACTACTGAGTCCCGCGTACTCTGCGGCCCACAAACCACAACTAGAGAGAAGCACATGCTGCGGCTAAGACTTAACACAGCCAAATAAATAAACAAAAGTTTTAGAAAAACTTCTTCCCTGAGTCGGGAAGATCCCCTGGAGAAGGAAATGGGGCAACCCACTCCAGTATTCTTGCCTGGAGAATCCCATGGACAGAGGAGCCTGGTGGGCTATAGCCCAGGGGGTCGCAAAGAATCAGAAAACTGAGCGATTAAGCATTAAAAAAAACAACAACAGGATTTGTGTTCTGGGTGAGGGAAATGGGTCCCAGACTTTTCATATGGGGCTCCTCACACCACTGGGCACTCAATTACCTTAGTTGGTCCTGGGCCCTCAGACTTGGGTGGGAAAAGACATCACCCAAGCCCCTCCCAGGGATTACTCCACTCAACCTCCAAAGATTGTGGCGGGGTGTCACTAGCTGTATTAGTTGCCCCAGATCCACTGTAAACAAATAATAATGATCCAGTGGCTTAAAACAATAGAAATTTATTCTCTAACTGCTCTGGAAGCCAGAAGTCCGAGATATAGGCATCTGCAAGGCCACACCCTCCGAGGGCTCAAGGGGAGGATCCCTTCCGGCCTCTTCCAGGTCCTGGAGGCTCCAGGGGTCCCTTGGCTTGTGGCCGCATCCCTCTGTCTCTGCCCATCTTCACGCGGCCATCCCTCTGTATGTCTTCCTCCTCTTGCTGTCTCTCACAAGGACACCAGTCTCTGAACTTAGGGCTCACCCAGATAACCCAGGATCACCTCATCTCAAGACATATCTTCAAAGCAGGTCACGTTTAGACACAAGCACAAGCGTCTGGGGGGCTACCGCTCACCCGACTACACTGGCGTCGCTTTTTTTCTGATCGCCCATCCACTGAGAGCTCATTCCCCGCCTGGTCCCATGGGCAAGGCCCAGAACAATCCCCATGAAGCAGATGAGCAAACTGAGGTGCCACACGCCCGGAGCTTGAATCTTCTTTCTCTGAGCAGGGCACAAGGGCCTCCCTCCCACTTAGAGGAAGCACAACACTCTCACACCCACGCCTCCAGGAGAAGGCCCACGGGTGATGCCTCACCCCCCCCCCCCCACCTCACAGGCCAAGAAGTGGTTCCGCGGCGGGGCGGGGGCGGGGGGGGGGGGCAGATAGGGGGAGGGGAAGGACACACACCTCAGAGTCTGTTTGCTCCTGTGTCAAATGGGAGCAAATCCCACCTGCTAAAGGATGAAAGAGGCTCCTGGAAGGAGACAGCCTCTGCCCCCTGAAAATTACCACCCCCACCCCTTATTCCCAGCCCCTGCCAGACCCACACAGCTGCCCACCCAGCCTCCCACACTGCGCAGAAAGGGCCCATTATGACATCACAGGCCTGGAATTATGTTATTAGCCTGGGAAGGAGGCAGGACCCAGGGACAAAGGGCTCATTGTCATGCAAATCCATGACTGGGGTTGGGGGGGGCGGGGACAGCCCCTCCTGCCTTCCAGCTTCAGAGCCACTCTGGCAAACCAACTCCCTGCCTTCTAGAAGCATATGGGCATCTCCCATCCTCAGATCTGGTTCCAATGAGGCTCTCAGACTGGGAAGTGGGCCCTTCCCCAGGTTGGAGCCAGATTCCCAGAAAATAGCACCAGCTCTGAGGAAGGTCGCCAACAGAATCCGGGTCCAGAGCCTGTCTTCCCTACAGCTGTGCCACTGTCCTCTGAGACAGGGACACCAAAGGACCTCCTGAGGATGAAGTAAGATCATCCGCTTAAAGAGCTGAGCAGCGCCCGGGGGCACGGAAACAGCCGCATAGGAAATGCCACTACCTATTAATCATGCCTCTCAGCAAGGTGCCTGCAGCTGTGTGTCTTTGGGCAAGCTGCTTACCTCTCTGTGCTTCCTCTGGAGAGGCTTGTGGGCAGGACCTGAAACACGAAGGTGTGCAGAATGCTTACTCCACAGTGTCAGTCCCCAACACACAAAGCAGATGCTGTCAGCACCCCGCTCCCACACCCTGAACCCCTTGGGGGGAGCGGGGGCACTTTCCTTGCTCCCCAGCCCCACCTCCTTGACTATCCAGGAGGTGCAGACTTTCTGGGGATGCTTGGCAGGTTCGATCAAGGCATTCTTGAGTAAACGTACAATAACTGCTTTTTTCCAAAGACTCTAGTTTTCCAAGAATAGTCCCCCACCCCAGTGCATTCTCAGTCCTTGGGAGTAGTCGTCCTGGGGTGCAAGGAGGTGAATTTACCATGCATTCCAGCTCAAGGGACCTAGGTCTCCCTAGCCAGGGCCCTTGCACATATGCACATCTGTCCCCTTGGACCTTGAGGGCACAGACCCAGGTTCACAGTTTGTGGGGAACACTGAATCGGGCACAATAGTTTTCTAAGTGAAAGTCGCTCAGTTGTGTCTGACTCTTTGCAACCCCATGGACTATACAGTCCATGGAATTCTCCTGGCCAGAATACTGGAGTGGGCTGCCATTTACTTCTCCAGGGGATCTTCCCAACTCAGGGATCGAACCCGGGTCTCCTGAATGCCTGACCTACCAGGGAAGTTTTCTAAGATCACTTACTATGTCCCCAGCGCCGGGGACACAGTGATGACCAAGATGAACAAAATCCCACATGGAAAGGCTGGAGGGACATGGCATACAGTAAACTTCAGGTGATGAGAGCAGCAAGATAACAGAAGTGATGATGGAGAGGTGGAGGCCTCTCTGAGGATGTGACATTCGAGCAGAGGCTCAGTGAGGGGAGGGTGTGAAGATCTCAGAGAAGGGCATCCCAGGAAGAGCTCAGCAGGTAGAAAGGTTCCAAGGTGGAACCCGGATTGGAGTTTCTGAGAAACAGCCAAGAGCCTCCTGCAGCTGGAACGTCCCTAAACTCCCACCCAACTCCCTGCCCCTCCTGGCTCTGCCCAGCAAAGCCAGAACCTGAGACCCTGAGATGTGATCAATGTCCCCTCCCCCGAGACACAAGCCTGCATCACTCCATCATGATCGTCATCATCACTCCCTCTCAGCGGCTCAGACCCCCACCCCGGGCACCGTAGGCATCCACCTGTCCCAGCCTGGGATGTTCTGAAACTCTCCCGAATCCTGAGGCACAAAACCTGCCCTGCCTGGACCTCTTGAGATGCCCAAGGACCCATGCTAACTTATTAACCAGCTGTGCGGGGCACAACCATCTGACGACATTTCCCAGGAGCCCTGGAGAAATGCTTTCTGGAGAATCAGCCCTGGAGAATGGCTAAGTGCCAACAAAGGTAACCCAGCTCACTCTAGGGTGGGTTTTGTGTGTGTATGTATGTGTATATGTGTGTGTGTGTGTGCACGCGCGCACGCTTAGTTGTGTCCAAATCTTCCGTGACACCATGGACTGTAGCCCACCAGGCTCCTCTGTCCATGGAATTCCCAGTCAAGACTACTGTGGGTTGTCATTTCCTCCTCTGGGGGATCTTCCTGATCCAGGGATTGAACCCCCATCTCCTGCATTGGCAGGCAGGTTCTTTACCACTGGCACCATCCGGAAAGGGTGAGCTAGTTACACCCCAAAGGCTTTCTCGCCACTGCTAGAGGCAGGAAAGAGCCTGAGAAAAACCAGTAGCTGCCGCAGGGAGCAATAGGAGGTAAAGGCTGCACCCAGAGGACAGAGCGAGGGGGTCAAAGTGCTTGGAGAGGAGGCCGAGGTCAGGAGGGAGCCCACAGACAGAACTGAGACCCAGCCCCACCTTGGGGTTGCAAAGAGAGGCCTCAGAGGACGTGGCTGAGAGGTGCGAGCTCTGGGTGGGCCCCGGAAGTGAGCAAAGGGGCCCAGAGTCAAGGCTTCCTAGTTTTCACAGGTCATGACCCAGCCCCCTGTCCAGCTGACAGATGAGAAGAGGAGAGGACTGGGGCTCAGAGAGGGCAAGCAACCTCCCCAGGGTCACCCAGCAGAAAGAAACTCCACACACAGGCTCTGGCTTGGGGTTTGAGTCCTAGCTCCGGTCCTTACAAACTGTGTGCCCTTGCGAGGGGTGGGGGAGGGCACACAGCCAAGCCTCAGTTTCCTCCTCTTAAAAATGGGGATCATGCAGTACCCTCCCTTCCTGCGGCTGATTCGGGTAGGAAATTAGACAGCATGGGGCAAACCGCAGCCATCCCATCAGGGTGATAAGAGTACCAGTGGCAACACCCCTCACCCCCCAACACGTGCCAGCAGCTTCCTAAGCACTTAGCATGAACCAACGCATCTAATCTTCATGTGAGCCTAATGAGGTACCTGACACTGCCCACCTTTCACAAATGAGGGGATTGAGGCAGCCGGGTTAAGCCACGTGGTGTAATTCACACGGCTACTAAGGGGCACAAACGGATCAAACCCAGGACAGCCAGTGCTCCGAGTCTGTGCTCTGTCTCCTTTTCAGATCACTGTGAGGAGCCGACTCATTAGAAAAGATCCTGATGCTGGGAAAGATGGAAGGCAAAGGGAGAAGGGGGCGGCAGAGGATGAGATGGTTAGATAGCATCACCAACTCGATGGACATGAGTTTGAGCAAACTCCCAGAGATAGTGAAGGTCAGAAGAGCTTGGTATGCTGCAGACCATGGGGTCACAAAGAGTCAGACACGACTTAGCGACTGAACAAGATTCATGTGCAGTTGTAAGAAACAATATAGTTGGATCGCGTGGACCCTTTGGCCAGCTTCCTCTAATGGCATCATCCTCATAATACCTGCAACCTGGAAACTGACACTGATGTAACTGATCTTATTCAGATTTCGGGGATTTACATGCACTCACTTAGAGTGTGTGTGTGTGTGTGTGTGTGTGTGTGTAGATTTATGCACTTTTATCTCAGTGTAAATTCCTGTGGCCACTGCAATTGATGCAAGACAATTCTACCACAAGGGGTTCTTGTGCGACCTCTGGTCTGAACCACCACACGTGACTGTCTTTCTCAGTGGACAGGGGATCGGGTCACTGAGACCTTCAGGACAGGGCAGGGACAGTACAGTTCTGTGGCTGACCCACGTGGCTACCAAGGACTTACAGGCAGCAGTCCCCTGCTGCACCAGCCTTTCCTGAGGTCCCCACGAGAGGCCTGAGGACAATCGGACAGTGGGCGGCTGGCAAGGGCAGCCTGGACACCCGGGGAAGTCCCTGCTGGCTCCCGCTGGCCCCAGAGGAGAGGGCCTGAGCCAGCCACCGGCCCAGCATCCGGTGTCACTTACAAACACAGGACAGTTGCCACCCTCGGCAGGAGAGCCAGCCGAGTGTGCCCTGCCCCCAGGCCACACCAACCGCTGTCGGGGTGCCTGGCCCAGTCTTGGTGGGGGACGGGGCAAAAACAGGCATACATGTGATGTGAGGGGTACCCAGGGACCCCAGCCCAGGTCCAAATGCAGACTGAGCCTGGGGTTGAGGAGGGACCCTTCTTAACTCGCTGGGGTTTCATATCCATAAAATGGGAGGGCTCTCAACAGGGAAAAGACAAACCAATGGAGTCCAAGATGTATTAATAACTAACTTAAATACAACCTTGTGGTCTACACTTACAGACTCTCTCCACATCAGCCCACTCAAGGTCCCTGCCGGTGCATCTCTGTCTTCCCCAAAGTACCTCTGTGGGCAGCTCTCCATGGATGGATAGGAGAACTGAGGCTCCGTGGGGTTCCATGACCTGCCCAAGATCACCCTGTCCATGAGAGGTGGGGCAGGAAACATTCATTAGCCCCCTTAAAGCCATTCAACAACTTAAGGATGCAGACAGATGGAGTGTCCATTTGCCAGATAGGAAAACTGAGGCTCAGAGCTGTGAAGTGACTGGTCTAAGGTCACACAGCTGGGATATGAACCCAGGCAGCCTGGCAACAGAGCAAAGCAGGTACCTCATCCTCACACTCCCATCATGGTCCCATTTGACAGGCAAAGAAACTGAGGCTCACACTGGGAGGCCCAGTGTAAAAAGGGCCAGAGCCAGGATTCAAACCCGGGTCCACAGCCACCGAGCCCCGCCGTCTGGAAACTCAGCCCTCCCTGGCCTGTGCTCACACGCCCTACGAGACGGCCCACTGCCTCCCAACAGCCCCGGCGCACCCAGACCTCAGGACAAATCGCTCCCTCATCCCCTTCACTTGCAACTGAAGGCTCCTTGTGAGCTCAGGAAGCCCTTCCAACTTTCCAGTGTTTATCCCGGCTCCTCTCTGCCAGGTCCCTGGGCAAGCCTGGGCCGGTGGCGCTGATTTCAAACCAGACACGGGCACCCAGCCAAGCGCCACCGCGGTGGGAGCCGGGCGCCAGGGCAGCCAAGGCACTGCCTGCACCTGGCCCCCTCCCCTGCTCCACGGCCACTGAGGCGCCCGCCCCCCAAATCCCCAGGCCCCCAGCCCACCCCTGGGGCCAACACGGATGAATGGATGCCAGATCCCTGGTCTTGCCTGCTTCCCTGCAGGGACGAGGTACAGGGGCTCCAGAAAGCAGCACCACCACCCCCCACCCCACGCATCCACTCCAGGGGGCAGCCTGTCCTTCTGGGGCACCCGCCCACACAGCACCCATTCTGGGACTTCAGCCACTCTGAAGGCATTGGGGGCCACTACCTCCTGGCCATGGCCAGCCTCCCCAGACAGACCCAGGGAGCCAGAATGCGAAACCATCAGCCCCCATACAGGGCCCCCACCCCACGTCCAGGTCCTCCTACAATCTGTGGCCCCCAGTCTCTCTGCCCACCCTCCCTCGGCCGGGTGACCGGGCCACGCCGCATCTCCCTGCCCACCACCAAGTCCGGAAACTTCTCTTACCCAAGCACATGACCAGCCTCTGTCTCGCTCACGTCAGCTCCAAACACAACTTGAAGTAACTCTCCCACAAAAAAACAAAAAAAAAAGAAAAGAAAAAGAAAGAAGTAGAAGGTGCCAGCAAGTGGGTCAGCAGAGTCCACACGCACAGACTGGGCTGTTGGCTTCCAGAGGACACACGGCGTCCAACCTCAAACCCATCCTTCCTCCGGGGCTGACCCAGGAAGAGGGGCAACCCCACCGAGCAGCCACGCTTGCCTTCCCGCGAGACTGCGAGCTCCCACCCTGGCTCGGGGATGGGGGGGGGGGCCTGCAGCCAACCCGGGCCCCCAGGCTCCCGGCCTGATACCCCCCTTAGATGGGGCGAGCAGAACCCCCCTCCCCACGGACAACCCACGGGGCCACCTGACCCACAGCAGGGGGAAAACGCGGTGTTGGGCCACAGGATCCCTGCTTGCCTCCTGCCACTCCGGGCCTATAAACACAGGGAATTACATAAGTCCACTCCTCTTGTTGGGAAGCCAAAAGTACGAGCTTTCTCTCCCAGCCTTGGCAGTAAGTAATAATTCCTCATCGCCATGGTAACCCTGGCGGGCTTCCAGCCGACACTCGGGAGCTGAAACACGGGGAGGCCTTTTTATAGCTCGGTAGAAAAACCTCCTCACTGTTCACCGCTCCCAGGCAAAAGCGAGCTCCCCGCCGGCGTCTCCTCCTCAACCCAGTCTCCCCCGCCGAGCTGGACCATCCACCCAGAGAGCAGCATGGCTGCCCTGACCCGGACCCAGCATGAACTGACGCCTCTACTCCCATCCCTTCTTGGCCCTCCGGTCTCCAGGGTGACATGGCCACTGGGCAGGCTCTGCCTTTAAAATATTTCTGTCCTTGTCATCCCAGGAAAAGCAAACATGACCCCTTCACATTGGCATTCTGAGCCAGGGTCAGCACAGCTGACAGGCCCAGAGGGTTAAAAAAGATACAGTCACACACACACACCAGACACACACACTCACACGCACGCATGCACACTGGCCAAAATGGGTGACTTGATGGTCAGCCAGGGGTCTAGATCTTGGCTGCAGCTAGCTGTGTGACTCAAACAAGTCTGAGCTTCTCTGGGTGTCAATTTCCCCTCTGCAGTCGGCAGGCTCCTCTCAGCTTCCCCGGTGCCCTGAGCAACAGCAAGGAGGTGTCAGGAGAAGATCCAGAGGGATTTCTAGATTCACTCCCCTGCCCCCAGCAGCCAGGAGTCGGGCCCAACGCTGTTTGCCCGAGACGGCATCCTGAGTGATGCGAAGGGCTCCCTCAGGATACGGATGAGGGGAAAGGCGGCGTAGGCAGGAGGTGCAGCAAGGACAAAGGTCTGGAGGCCCGATCGACTTGGGTGCGTCGCAAAAGCAGAGAGGAAACTGATGTGGCCAAGTCCAGCGGGGATGTGGCGACGGCATTAGAATTCAAGGTCAGAGAGTGGTGGGAGAGGAGTAGGGGAGGGAGAGCATGAGAATTCTGGGCAAATCACCTAACTCCCTGGACTGCAGACACCCCAAAAGTTAATAATGATGATGAGGGGACTTCCCTGGTGGTCCAATGGCTAAGACTCTGCGTTCCCAATGCAGGGGGCCCAGGTTCGATCCCTGGTCAAGGAACTAGACCCCACATGCCGCAACTGAAAAAAAAGATCCTGCCAACTAAGACTAGGTGCAGTCAAAACAAAAAAAAATTTTTAAATAATGATGACGATAGTAATAGTAACTCATCCTGGATCCCAAGCGCTTTGTAAGCACTTCACCAGTTAACCCATCTGTCCTCAGGACAACACAACAAAAGACAGGGGCACCTAATATACAAAGAAGGAAACGGGCCCAGAGAGGTTAACTGGCTTCCCCAAGGTCACACAGCTGGGAAGTGGCTGAACTGAGGTTTGAACGGTGCAAATCTGGCTTGCATCCACCAGCGGAGAGCCATAGTGGGTTTGCAGCAGATCAGATTTACATGTGACAAAGGTTCGTGGCCACTGAACCAGCTGAGGGGCCAGAACAGCCACTAGGAGACCCCCTAATGAGACCCACGGGAAGGCCACGTGTGTGCTGATCCCCATCAGCTCACCCTTCAGCCTCTCCCAAGAAAACACTCCAGAGGATTACGGAAGAATTCGGCAGATCTGCTTTCTTTTATTGGTGGGGAAACCGAGGCACAGGAAGACGTGAGCGATCGAATGCTGTATTTTTAAACCAAAGATCCCACCCATCCACTCTCACCCTGACCATCAGAGGATCTCAAGAGCGAGCCAAACTAGCCCCACCAAAGCATAGGCAGGCGGTGGAGCCCGAAGCAGCCGGGTCAGAAAGCATGGGTTCCTTTTGTTCTTTTCTGTTTGTTTTGGACACAGACCTGCCCCCAGACTTTCTCAGAGGCTGGCCCTGGAATCAGGAGTAACACCCCAAACCCCCACCAGAAGGATTTATGCTTCGGGCAGGTTCAAAGCTAGGCCAGGTCATTCCACGGTCACTTCTTGTTTCTGCCCTACAAGGAGCCAGGGAACGAAAATGGTTTGCTGAGTGACTCTGTGAAGATGGGAAATCATCATAGACCAGAAACAGCCCCAGGCAGCCCCCTCGAGATAGAGCCAGCCACCAAAACCAAGCTCATGTTCAGAATATGTTAGTGTGCGGCCGTCTGCTTAGCAAGAGAAGTCCTCATTCCCCAAGACTCTGATGGCGAGCATCCCTCGGTGTTCTAAAAAACCAAGATTCACCAGCATGTACTTCCAGAAATCTGTCTGTGGGCAAAGCTTTGGACGATGGGAAAGACCAGTGATATTACAGAATACACAGTGATGGGGATCACAGAAGTAGGAGGGGTCCCTAGGCCGAGTGGCCCTGGGCAAGATCTCAGTCTCTGCAGACATCAGTCTGCTCAGCTGTGAAATGGGGGCACACCTGTCTGCTGCCTCTGTTGGGGTCAGCAGAAACTACATCTGTTTTGGGAGGAGCCTCAGGAGACCAGAGGGGACCCGTGGTCATGGCTCCCATTCAGCCTTCAGTCCCGAGGGGAAGGGATCCTTGCTCACTCCCTCTCCTTGCGGCTGCTTCCTGATCCAGCCAGGCTCTAAGATAAGGTTGGGAGCAGAGCGGGGGCTGGGGGAAGAGAAAGAGAAAAATGAGTTAGAAACATCTGGTTGGGACTTCCCTGGGGGCGCAGTGGATGAGAATCTGCCTGCCAATGTTGGGGACACAGGTTCGGCCCCTGGTCTGGGAGGATCCCACGTGCTGAGAAGCAGCTATGCCTGTGCGCCACAACTACTGAAACCCACATACCCTACAGCCCACGCTCTGCAGCAAGAGAAGCTGCCATGATGAGAAGCTCTCGCACCCCAACTACAGAGAAGCCCTGCTTGCCGCAACTAGAGAAAGCCGGCACACAGCAATGAAGACTCAGCGCAGCCAAAAACAAACAAATTAAACTTTAAAAAGAAAGAAACATCTGGCTGTTTTTACCTCCTCCTTTCCTTTCCTGAAGCCCAGCACTCCCAGATTTGGGCGGGTGACTACTGATCAACTACTCAGAAGGTGACTTTGTGGATGTTCATCCATACAATGTGATATTCTTCAGCCGGAGAAAGGAATGAAGTACTGAGTCATGCAACCACGTGGACGAACCTCGAAAACATCATGCCCAGGGCCAGAAGTCAGACATGAAAGGTCACATTTTGTATGATCCCATTTATAGGAAATGTCCAGAGCAGGCAAATCCAAAGAGACAGAAAGCTCTGTCTGCCTGGTGGCTGCCAGGATTTGCGAGGAGGAAGGGTGAAAGTGCCTGCTGATGGGTTCAGAGGCTCCTTACAGGGTGATGGAGCTGTTTTATAATTAGAAGTATCGGTTGTACAACACTGTTTACATACTAAACACCAATGAGTCATGCACCTTTTTTTGGCTGCACCACGAGATATGTAGGATCTTAACTCCTCCACCAAGGATCGAACCAGTGTTCCCTGCAGTGGAAACACAGACTCAATCACTGGACCACCAGAGAGGTCCCTGAACTGTGCACTTTCCAATGGTAAATTTTACATGATGTGAATTTCGTCTAAATTCAAAATGAATAAAAAGATGGTTTGGTTGAACAGAGTCCACTCCAATCCAGTTTACTGACCTTCTGAAAGCTGTGCCCACCTCTAAGAGTCCGTGACCCCAGGCCTGGAGACACCAGACATTTAGGGAGCCCCGGTGATACACACCAGGCACAAAGAATACAGCAGGAACAAGAAAAGGATCCCTGCCCCCGTGGGGGTGACTTGGGAAAAGGTGAGGAAGTCAGCAACAGAAAAGATGTGATGACATCAAGGAACGGCAGCAGCTATGGACGGGTGGTTTCTGGGGAGGTGACAGTTCAACAGTGGCCTGGATGGAGTAAGAGAGAGAGATGTGGAAACTTCTCAGGGAACAGTGTCCCAAGCTGACCAAACAGCCAGGGCAGAGGCCCTGAGGCTGCTGTCCTCGGTGAGTTCCGGGAGCAGCCAGGAGCCCGCAAAGCAAGCGTGGCAGGGGAGGTGGGCCTGGAGGGATCAGGTAGGGCTTCACAGCCCACAAACAGATCTCGAAGTGTGATTTAAATAAAATCCAGGCAGATGAATGGATAAAGAAGCTGCAGCACATATGTAATGAAGTATTACCCAGCCATCAAAAGGAATGAAACAGGGTCATTTGCAGTGATACGATGAATATGGAGTCTGTCATACAGAATGAAGTCAGAAAGAGGAAAACGAACATCGTACATTAACGCATATACATGGAAGTCTAGAAAAATGGTACCGATGAACCTATATGCAGGGTAGGAATAGAGACGCAGACATAGAGAACAGACACAGTGAGGTGGGGGCAGGCGAACTGAGAGAGGATGAACTGAGAGAGTAGCACTGACATGTATACACTCCCACGTATAGTAGATGCTCGAGCATTTTAAAGAAACCATCCCCCCCAAAAAGAAAAGAAACCATCCCTTCCCCCAAGAGCTCCCCACCCAGGCTGAGCCAGACAAGAACAGACCCCAAAGAACCCAGACACCCTTCCCTGAAAGCGGGATCCATGAGCCACTCATAGGCAGCTGGCAGGAAGAGGGCCTCCCTGAGGGGGAGACTTCCCCAGACCAAATGCACTGTACTTCATCATATCTTCCAGGCACAAAAGCATCACATTAAACCCTTGGCCGTGCTGGCTAAAGGCAGTGAACTGGCCCCTAGGGCTGGTTTCCTGTGTGCTGCTTTTATTTTAAAAAGG
This sequence comes from Muntiacus reevesi, assembly GCF_963930625.1. NCBI lineage: Eukaryota > Metazoa > Chordata > Mammalia > Artiodactyla > Cervidae > Muntiacus > Muntiacus reevesi. The sequence continues at coordinate 22,145,171 of NC_089261.1, forward strand.
GGCTGCCCCCACCGGCAACAGCTGTGAACTGGCCTCGGGCAGGGCTAATTGCTGCACGTCCAAGTGCAGAGCCATCCTGCAGCCAAGGGCACAGAGCAACTGGCAAGGATCGCTGGGGGAGGGGGACCCACACCCAGAAGCAGAGGAAGGAGGTGTCCAGGAAAGCTCTTGGCCACCACCAGCCCCCAGATGCCAGGACTCAACCCAGGAAGGACAAATTACACCAGCCCCGGGACACACACCCTCCCAACGTGCCAGGCGCTGGGAAGAACAGGCTTCCCACATGTTCCTTGATGCCTCACAACAACCCAAAAGGATACTGTCAACCTCGTTTTACAGATGGGGAAACCAAGGAACAGAGACGTGAAGTGACTTGTCCGAGGGCATACGGCTAGGAGTGGCCTAGTCAGGATCTGAATGCCCCAGTCACTAACCACTCGGCTAGACTGTCTCTCAGACCAGGTTGAGCTCCTCTGGAGAACTCTGGGATTAATTCTGCAGCCTCAGGCCTCCACTCAAGGAGACGGCATCTCTCTGGAGGCCTAAAACGTGACTTTCCAAGTCTTAGGACCTTCTGTGACATTCCATGGACCAGTCTGCCTAGATCATAGAGGGCAAAATATTTTTAAATGAAAGTCACAGCTAAGCACAAGAGGCCACAGAAGGATGATGGGCAGCTGTGGCCAACAGGGAAGCTCTTTCGGACACACATCATGTTTTGTTTTGTTTTTAAATTAGGGCATTGCTTATAAAATTCAGATTTCCAGCTTCTCTCGGAAAAAAATCAGAATATCCAGCAGGCTGGTTAGCCACAATCCCCACCCCTCCCATTTGCCTCATTCCTTTCCTTGACTGCATCTGAGTTAGGGACACTCCTTCCCCTTACCTTAGCCACCTCCACCCAACAGTAAAAATAGCTAAACAAACGCTGAAGGCCTCATTCAGTAAGGAAATGGCAAAGAGCAAGGGGGGCTGTTCTTGGGGCTTCAGGCGACTCTTCCTCCTCCTGGTTTGCTGTGCTGGTGGCATGAATTTGCCTGAGAACAAAGCCCACACAGAAGGAAGCAGAACTGACACAAAGCGAGCTCTCCAAGGTGTGGTTTGAGCCCCTGGATCCAGCCATGACTGAACTTGCCCTACCCTGGACACTCTGCCAATAGGAGCACCCATCGATTCCTCCTTGTGGCCTAAACCAGCCTAAATGTATCTCCACCATGACTCAGGAGTCCTAACAAATCACCCTCAGGTCTCGCCTCCATTGACACTTGTCCAAAGAAGCCTGTCCTGACCCAGAGGGAAATTGGAAACTTGTTACGCTCCAGTGATGGTCTGAACTCTGTCCGTGTGACCCTTGATGTCACTTGTTTAACTGACCCTCTCCCTCCGGACACTAAACTCCTCAAAGGCACAAATGATGCCTGACTTTTTCCATCATTCTGACTCCGGAACATTCCATGTGCCCAGTAAATGTAAATTAACCAGCTAGCAAAAGAACAAAAGAAGGAAACCAAAGTCATGGATGTCTGCCTTAAATGCGATAAAGGGCCTAACCCCTGATGCCTACAGAACAGCCTCAGATCCAGAGAACCAACCTGGTGACTCGGACTCTCTTTCAGCCAGGTAGGGCTCCTCAGCATTCCTGGGACATCGTGACCCCAGGGCCTTTGCATAAGCCGATCTCTCTACCCCGCTGGCTCATCCCTCTTCCTTGCACAGGTCTGGTTCCTTCTCTTGGTCCAGGTCCCAGTTCAACTGCCACCTCCTTGGAGACTACCTGTGATTCCTTGACCTAAAGCAAGTAGCCCCCCACCCCCAAACCACCCCCCTGAAAAGCAGAATTGTTCCACACTGTTATTCCACAGCCAGGATTTCCCTGCCTTGTAAGAGCATGTGTGTTTACTACACTGTCCATCTCCCCATCAGCCCATAGGATCCACAAGGCAAGGGCCTGGCGTCTTGTTGGCTGAGTATCACAACCCACTCCCTCTCCCAGGAGGCCACGGGGACACCAGGCTGGCTGCAAGGAGGCAGGAAGCAGACCCCCTCATGTCCTGACCAATCCTGCCCAGCCCAGAGCAGCTGCTGCATGCCTGAGGGCCCTACGTGACACACAGAGCCTGGCCCGCCGCCGATGCGGCTCTGCCAAGAGATTCAGTCTGGCTCCAGGCTCAGGGAGGGCTGCAGGTGGTGCCTGCACGGTCCCCACAATTAACAGCAGGTGCCATGGAGTCAAGCTTCCTGGGTTCAAATCCCAGCTCTGCCAGCTGCCAGCTGTGTGACCTTAGGCACATCACTTAACCTCTCTGTGCCTGCAGCGTCCTTCCATATAAAACAAGGCTGGTAATACTAGCCCTTACCTTATACGGCAGCCTTGAGAACATGAGTGGGTGTATATGACATATTTAGAACACAGCCTGGCATAAAAGTATATGGGCAGGAATCATTAGAAACTCTAGGGTTCATAATAATGATAACAGCAAACTCTCACACCAAGGCAAGCAAAAAAAATCAGGAAGTGTTAGCTTGAGTAATAAATGTAGCATTTTCTCTGTGCCTGTTTGAGGTGCTTTACAGGAGTTCCTCCAAAATATGTTTCTTATTCAACAAAGGTATGTTTGTTCTTCATTCAACCGGCTTGTTCCAGCTCTTCCAGGCAGCCTCCCCAGATTGCTCCAACCCTCAGGAGCGACATGAACACACACAATTCCTCATGTGAGCCTATCGTCAATTCCCCCTTTCCATCCCAGGCTACAGAGAGGGACAGGAGAGCCCCCAAGCCCCACCAGACTAAAGTCAGCACATGCATGCTGCATACTAGCCCAAGCGGCAGCTCCTGCTGGACTCTCAGAAGTGCAGGCCCCATCAGGCACCCCAGAAAGTGAAGGGTGCTCCTTCCCTGCAGTCTGCAAAGGGGCAATTCCTGGTGGAGGCCTGGGTGTCCCAAGGGCTCAGGGCCCACTGCCCCTGACAGGGTCAAACGTCCGAGACACAGGGCACACTGTGAAAGGACAGGCAGTGACTTCTGCTGAGGGGTCTGGGGTCTCCAGAGACGGCGAATGAGAACAACAATGCCCCCAGAGCCACTCCCATCCTTCCTGTCCCCCACACGAGGTGGGCGCAACTATCTCCTGGCCCCCAAGCACAGCTAGGGACCTGGTGAAGCCAGCCTTTGCTAAGCATGGCCCCTCCACTTCTCAGACAGGAGAGGTACCCCTCTTCATGCCAGGGACCTGACGTGGCCCCAGACAAGATGGTAAGAGTTGGTTAGAATGCCAGCTCCAGCACCTCACTCAAGTCCCTCTACCTCACTGAGCCTCAGTTTCCTCATCTGGAAAATGGGCTGGGTCTAATGATCTTTGGCACAGTACCTACCATAGACAGTACCAGGAGTGCCCAAAGAGCCAGCAAATCAAAGCCACAAAGAAAGAAAGGTCTAGAAAGAAGTCATTTTAATTTCTGCAAATGGGCTTGCTTTCTCATTACACGAAACTTAATTTTACGTGTCATGTTTCAGAATGGTTTCTGTTCGGATTTACAGCAATTGTGGAAAGCATGACCTGATCTTTCCAGCACTTAAACCTCTTGGGGCCTTCAGCCCCCCCCAAATTAGCATCTCCCTCTGAGGGCACATGCCTAGCAGAGACAGCTCTCCATGTGTCTGTGTCCCACACAAGACGACCTAGAGACTAAGACAGGAGACCCAGAAGGATGCAGGCTCTGGGGCAGACAGCCTGGTTCAAATCTCACTGGCTGTGTGACCTCAGGCAAGTCACTTAACCTCTCTATTCCTCAATTTCTTCATCAGCAAAGTAGAGACGACAACAATCTCTACTTCACAGGCAGGACTGGAAAATTAAATAAATGATAATAAAGTACAGCATGATTACTATGATAAACCCTGTTCTTGTTACCGCCGTCATTTGCTGCAATTTCAGAAGGTTTAGAATCCTGACTGCAGGAAAAAGACAAGAACACCTGGATCCATGGGGTCTGGGGGACCCCACCACCACCTAGGCTCACCAGGAGCCCCAAAAAGCAGGGCCTCCCTCCTCCCACCAGCTGAGGGCAGGGAATCCTATCAGATGGAAGGAGACACATGTCAGAACCGAAGATTAAAAACAAGTACAATTATCGGGCAGGCATCCATCCATAATTATGAATCTGATGTTATTAGGCACCCCACTAATTTCATTACTTATTTATTTACAGGATTGCTTATTTAATTTGCAGGCCTCCTTCCCCGAAAAGTCATCTTAGCTCACACTCCTTGGGCAAGGAAGGAGGGGACCCTCTTCTCTGTCGCCCTGCCCCATTCCTGGGCTTCGTCACCCCAAAACAGCTCCCCGGAAGGTCTCTATGACTGAAACCCAAAGGTTGACATGCACTCAACAGTGCTGGGTGCCCACAGACAGTATGTGACCTGAAAGGCAGAAGGTACAAAATGTCCTTTATACCCTCATCTCAGGGTGATTCTAGGCACCCCCGCCCAGCCACTGATTTCTGAGGTGACCCTCTGGGCCAGCAAGCACATTGGTAGAACAATGGGGCCGGTACTTCCCAGCTTGGAGATGGAGAAAGAGCACTCCACTCTCACCGGATGACCTTCTGTAAGTCACCTGACCTCTTAGAGGCTCAGTTTCCTCATCTGTCAAATGGGAGTATTTAGGACAACACCCACAGTCAGCTAACCTTAAAACCGCCAACTGCCACTAGTCAACGCTACCCTGTGGCTTCAGCCAATGCAATAAGGCAAGAAAAAGCAAAGTGGCTTCAAGACTTTATAGCTTCATTCATTAATAGCCAAGAAATGGATACAACCTAAACGTCTATCAGCTCATCAATGAATAAACAAATGGAATCATATATGCACACAATGACAAATGAATCTCAAAAACTTCACACAGTGAAAGAAGCCAAACACCAAAAAGTACACACTTTAAGATAATTTTAGTACAAAAACCTAGAAGATTCTATAACCTCTATGAAAGCAGATCAGTGGGTGTCAGGGGATGGAGATTTTTGGGGGTGATAGAAACCCTCCTGATGATGGTAGTCATATGAATGTTTACATTTTGCCAAAACTCACAGAACTGAACTCTTAAAATGGGTGCATCTTTTTACAGGTTAATTCCATCTCAGTAAGGCTGTTTTTCTTTTTAACTGTAACAGAAAAACATATGCATATATTAACACCACAAATTCCAATCCCCATGCCCAGGGACTATATTCTCATTTCCAGCTCAGGTCTGCTAGTTCCTTTACTGTCCCTCAAGTTTCCCCAAAGGCCCTGATTTATAAGCCCTGGACAAGGCAGATCAGGGTTGAATCCCAGATTTATCCCTTCCTTCCTGAGTCATTTAGGGAAAATCACTTTTGCCTCTCTGCTTGTCAGGTTCCCCATCTACCGAAGCAGGGTTATAAATAGAATGATCATTGGAGAATTATGGTGGAGTAAAACGCACCAAGGTGAAGTACCTGCTGCAGGCCCTGGCATACAGCAGGGGCCCCATTACTGCTACTGCAAAATAATGAACGAGCAAGGACCCGGCCCATTGTGGACAGGGTTGGCCAGGATTCTTGTCCCCCAGGCACGTACAAGCCCCTCACTGCCAGATGAGACTCCAAGTCCAGGTAGTTGCCCCCATCACTGAAAGCTCCAGACTGCCAAGGTTCCAGCATTTAATGGATGTCTGCTGTCCAGGACAGGACAAGTCTCCTTGACTCCACCCAACTCAATCCTCCTAGGAGAGCGGACACAAAAGGATGAAGGCCAGGTGGGGAGGAGCTCGCCCTGAGGGCGGTGTGGTGCACCCTGAGAGGTCGTCTGGGGACAGGAGCTGGCTGGTGGAGAGGACCTCCTGGGAGAGAGGGTGCCTTAGCGGTCAGGCCATCATGAGTAACTGGGGCAGGACAGGCTGACCCGGAGCCCACTCACTTATGTAGGAAGAAGGATGATGGGAAAAGGACGACGGGGAGGGGACTTCGGGAACTGAGGTGCAGATGCTGTGCCGGCCTCCCGTGTGCCTGTCTGAGGGCGGCTCCGGCTGCCCTGTGAGTGGTGGAGCGGGCAGGCAGCGCCTGGGAGCCCGGGCAGGCGGGGCGTCCCCCGGGCCCGATTAGAGGGCCAGCCGCAGGCAGACACGCTCAACTGTCAGCCTCATCCTCCCAGACGCCATCAGAGGCACCATTAATTGCTGTCATTTGAGGGTAGCCTGTGGAGAGAAGGAGGGGGGCTGTGGGAAGGGGAGGGGAAGGAAAAGGGAGGAGGAGCAGGGAGCTGTGAGGGATGGAGAGAGGAGAGGAGAGGAAGGAAGGCGGGGGAAGGACAGCTGGCTAGGGCTGAGCGCCCTGAACTGGAAGGAGAGAGAACCACCCATACATTCTCCTCTTCCACCCAACGGAGGGACCAGGGCCCCCCCACCTAGGGACATGCCCATCAACCCATTGCCCAGGTGGGGCAAACAGAGTCCAGACAGGTGTGATTCTGCCTGTCCCAGTCCCCTGAACCTTCCCCCATCCCCTCCACATACAATTGGCCACTTGTCTGCCTGGGAGTTGGTTGGTCCCAATCTTCCTCCCCAGGAGATCCAGAAAGCCCCCCTCCTGCCCACCTTCAGCGTTCAGCCACACTCATCTCCTCACTCCTTATGTATACACCACCAGGCACCATACTGGGAGAGACTCAAGGCTCGTGCGAACCCCACTTTCCCACCTATACCCTGCACTCACGCAATTCCCCACCATGAGGTCAAAACCTACACCTAGCTTAGGGACCCAAACACCACCTCCTCCAACACATCACCTTTTGCAACTCAGTTTCCTTGTCTGCTGAATGGGCATAAGGACAGCAGAGTGTTGAAGTGTTTGCAGCTGCTGTTTCATGATCATTCAGGACTTCCATCCCCCTTGACTCACACACAGCTTCCCTTCTCCCTCTTATTGTGGTTTTTTTCTCAGAAATACCTGTTCCCCTGAACCTGAATCCAGCCCCACCAGAACCCCCACTCCAGCCCCCGATGGTAGGGTGAGAAGGGTCTCAGAAGGCCCCTGAGCTGCCAACTGGGAGCTCCTGGGCATGGGAGAGGAGCCCAGAGCATCCACCCAACCTCCATGCCCCCTGGGGGCCTCCCTCCCAGCTGCCCCCGCCTGTCCCCAGACAGGACTCATCTCTGGGCTGAGGAGACACTTGGGTCCTGCCAGGGGGGCTCCTGGGAGCACTGACTTCCTCGGCAGGGGGAGGGACCTCCTCTCTCCCTCCCTGCTGTCTGCCTCCCACCTTCCTCACACGTGATGGATCGCCCCAGAGGAGGAAGCTAAGTGCTTGCAGACAAAAAGCCCTTTTATCGTCCTCGGGTGGGCCACTGGCGTGACAAGCAGATAACTCAGCCACAGGAGGAAGGCTCTCCATTAGGCCTTCGATGGGGATTGATGGAGGACGGAGAGGCAGAGGAGGAGTGGAGGGAAAAACACCCCCAGGCAAGGCCACCTGCCTTCCAACTTCAAAGGCATCAAGAAGGCCAGGTAGAAAGCCCGGCTGGGCTGACCACCTCTGTGGGGACCACCACCGGTGTCACCCGTGCTCCCTGCCTCCAAGATGAAACCTACCACTGCTGTGGGACCAAAGGCCTGGCTCAGGAAGCAGACAACCTCCAAGGCTGTCCTTCCCTCCTGCCTACCGGAGAGGCCCAAAGGCTCAGAACAAAGGAATGAGGTCTGACTCAAGAAAATCCCAGCCAGGTGACTCATACAGACTCCTGCAAACCAGGAGGCCCATTCCATATAGCCTCAGGGCCTTTGCACAGACTGTTCCCTCTGCCTGGGTCACCCTTCCTCTAGAGACCTACACCCTTCCTCCAAAGACCTCTTGCAGGTCTTTGCTCAAATGCTACCTTCTCAGGGAGGCCACTTTGATCCCCCCCTCCCATTTGAAACTGCAACCCCCAGACTACTTGCACACTCCCCAGACACCCTTCCTGTTGGTTCTTCACCCTAGTGCTCCCCACTGAAGGACACACCATGTATCTGACTTGGGAACTGTCTGTCTCGCCTAAGGAGGACAAGATGCTTGTCTGTCTTACTCCCAGCTCTAGCTCCAGCCCCAGAACAGGGCCTGGCACACAGTGCTTTAGAAAGAATTGTTCAATGAATGAATGTATTCAGAAGAAGAATAAAATCTCCCAGGAGCAGTCAGAAACTGCCCAGCAGTGCCCTCAGTAATCCTTGGAGGACACCCATTTGTCAGATGAGGAAACTAAGGCACAAAAGTGTCTCAGCTTCCCGGGACTTGCACCCAGGTCTGCAGGAGGCTTCCCAGGTGGCACTAGTGCTAAACAATCTGCCCTGCCAATGCAGGAGATCCCTGGCTCAAGAGGATCCCCTGGAGGAGGGCATGGCAACCCACTCCAGTATTCTTGTCTGGAAAATTCCATGGACAGAGGAGCCTGGCGGGCTACGGTCCAGGGGGCTGCAAAGAGTCAGACATGACTTAGCACATATGCACTGTGAGAGGTCCACCCACTGCAAAACCACCCCAGAGACTCAGGATGCCAGTCCAGGGCTGGATATCACAGATGAGACAACCAAAACTCACCCTCAATCTGCCTCTCAGTGTTTTAGCCTGAGAGAAACCCTTTCCCATCTCTCAGCCTCAGTTTGCTCCTCTGCAGAATGGGGCTGCATAAGTGACCACACTCCCACTGTCCCATCCAGAGCACTGCTCCAGTCCCAACTGCACTAGTGTGGCCCTGATGGGGGAACAGCAGTGACCAGTACTCAGCAGCCAGAGGAGAAGGTAACAGATCTTGACCCCACCGCGAACACCAAGGGCCAGAGTTGGGGCTCTTCAGACCCTCCTCCAATCCTCCCTGGAGTCAGGCCTGGCTGACAATCCTCTCTAGTCCTGGAAGAACAGCTTCGTCAATAAGAGGTAAAGAAAGATGCTGGAGGGACTTTCCTGGTGAGCCAGTGGTTAAGACTCCGCACTTCCAATGCAGGGGGCACAAGTCCAGTCTGCAGTCAAGGAACTAAGATCCCACATCCAGAGCACATGGCCAAGAAAATATATATTAAAAAAAAAAAAAAGAAACGGAAAATGTTGGGGGTACTAAATGAGTGCTTCCTGCCTGCTGAGAACTGGTGCCTGCGATAGCCCATGCCCTATGTCCCAAGCCCCAGTGGCTGAACACCAATCCCAATCAGTGGCACAGAGCTGGGAAGGGGCCAAGCTGACGTCTGCAAAGGGCCAGCGCCTGCTCCCCAGCAGCCGCACCCACTGACCAGCCCTTCCTCACTGGCACGGATTGCGTGGGCACCCCATGTACCCTCCAGATGTGTCTCTGCTTCTTCCCCAAAATTCCTGGCTCTCTGGAAGAGCTGGGGGTTGGGGAGGGGGAGGGAGTGGCATTTGGGAGGGAGTGGCATGTCCTCATCACATCCATAGGGGTCTCCGGGGGACAGGACTGCCTCTCCCAGGCCTGGAACAGCTGGCAGCACCCTGTCCTGGGAGCCAAAGACAACACACAGGGAGGGGGCCTGCAAACTCAGCCCCTCCTCTGCTAGGGCACCTGGCCACTTCAACAAAGATCCTAGCAACGATCTGTTCATCACCAGTTCTATGGGAGCATTTGATTCCATCCCCATTCTACAGATGCAGAAACTAAGGTATGAGGTGGCTCAGGGCCTTGTCCGAAGTCACAAAGACGATAAGTGGCAGAGCGCAACATGCACTCAGCAGTCAGGGTCTGGGCTCCTAGCTCAGGACCACTCGCCTCCCCTGATTTAAAAAAATAAAATAAAATAAAAGACGCCTCCCTCTCTGGCTAGCCAGACCAATACCTGAATCCCCTCCTCCAAGCCTGTGTTTGGGTTTCCCTGGTGGTCCAGTGGTTAGGACTTTGGTGCTTTTCACTGCCGGGGGCCTGGGTTCAATCCCTAGTCAGGCAACTAAGATCCAACAAATTGCACTGCACAGCCAAAGAAAAGACAAGCCTCTGCCCAGCCCACTGACCCACATCTGGTCTACCTTCTCTTCCCCCTGACACTCCAAACCTTGCCAGTGCCCCCTGTGGGCTCCCTACAGTCCCTCTGGGGAAGAAGCTCTCTGGGGCGACCCCTGCCTTCAGAGGTACCAGGTGGGTGGTGGAGGCAGGGAGGGCAGCGGGCACAGACATGCCCAACACCAGCCTCCGTCTGCCCAGTGAAACGGCTGTGAAATGCGTTGAGGAAGCCTCTGCCGGGTTCCCTGGGAAGGTCAAAGAATTAGTCTCAGCCAGCTCTTTGCTTCCAGCTGAGACATGCAACAGGTGATCTATGCGTGCCTCCCTTTCCTCATTTGTTAAAATGAGGATAACAGTCCGTTTTGCAGCATCACCACAAGGGTGACAAAACGGGGTCACATGAAAAGCCCTAATGCTGATGGACTTTTGAGCACCTCCTCTGGGCCAGACGCTGTCCCACAGCAGCGCACTGAACCGTTGCAGTGACCCCAGCTGGGGACTGCTCATTACCCCTGGTTTACGGAAGGGGAGATGGAGACACAGGGAGGTGAGCGACCTGCCCTGGGCGCTCGGCATGAAAGTGGCTGAGACTGGGACCCAGGTCACATCTTCTCCCACTGGGCACAGTGACCACAGCGGCGCACCGGGGTCCAGCCCCGCACCCAGCCCCGCACCCTCCTCCAACATCCAACGTCCCAGCTCAAGGGCCTGCACACTGGCCCCGCCCTCTCTGAGCCTGCACACTGACTCCGCCCTCTGAATCTGCACACAGGCCCCGCCCCCTCCGAGCCTGCGCCTTGGCCCCGCCCTCTCTGAGCCTGCCGCCCAAAGTCAGGGCACAGAAGCCAAGCGCCCGTGAACCCCAGAGATGGAGAAAATGCACAGTACCACAGCTGCACTGTCGGGGCAGCTCCTTCTCCCAGGCCCTTTCTGAACAGCACTGCATCCGGTTAGAAAATATTCCATCCTGGAGGACCCCGCAGCCTTCACACTGGGCAATGGTGCTGCCCATTCCGCACCCCATGAAGCCACATGGAGCGCGCCCCCCTTCCTCCCCCGCGCCGACTCCACCATATCCACTCACCACTAGAATATGGCAACCCAGCAACTTCCGACCCACCACCCCGAGGAGGTCCCAGCAATATGTTGGAGACAGTAAGTGAGGACAAACAGGAACCTACCAGAAAAAGCCGCCAGCAACTCCGATTCCTCAGAGACTCCCCGGGACCTGCAGGGGGAAATGCGGGTCTTGTTAGCAAGGATCCCAGCCTCCATGCATGGCCCAGGGCATGACCACATCAAAGTGCAGGTAGATGGCAAGGCCCTGGCCTGGGCCTGGGGTCAAGTATTTCTCCATGACAACCCTATGAGGCGGTACTGCTAGCTCATTTGACAGAGAGGGAAACTGAGGTTCAGAGAATTCAAGTCTCAAGTCCCAGGATCCACAACTAGGAAGTCACGGAACTGGGATTCCAGTCCAAACTGTGTGGTTACAAAGGCAGCCCACACCCCAGCACACCTCCCCCCCACCAGGGACCCCGGGCCCAGATTACAGTGTTGCCATGAAAATCACCCACTAACTTCCCGGGGGACCCCATAAAAAGTCAGTAAGGGATACCTGAAAGAGGGGTGAGCCTACCACTCTCATTCAACAGTTCCTGAGTCACCCTTCAAAGTCAAAGCCAGCACAATGAAAACAAGCACCCAGGATATAAAAAGCACACTCACAAATAAATAAGAACCAGTCGACCCAATAGGAAAATGGGCAAAAAGACTTGATAGCACTTTGCAAAAGTGGATATAGAAATGGCCAATGAGCACACGAAAAGATGCTCAATATCATTAGTCAGCAGGAAACTGCAAACTAAAAACAAGAGACCAGGGACTTCCCTGGTGGTCCAGTGGCTAAGACTTCCCACTCCCAATGCAGGGGGCCCAGGGTTCGAGCCCTGGTCGGGGAACTAGACCCCACATGCCAAAACCAAAAGATCCCGTTTGCTGCAACTAAGACCTGGCACAGCCAAACAAATAAATATTTTTAAAAATAAGAACAAGAGACACCCTACGCATCCATCTGGATGGCCAAAATAAGACAGACAATACCAAGCGTTGGCAAGAATGCAGGTCAACTGGAACTCTCAGACATTACTAGTGGAATGCAAAATGGTGCAACTACTTAGGAAAACAGTTTGGCAGTTTCTTATGAAGTTAAACATACATTTGGGTGACCATATGACCCAGCAATTTCACTGCTGGGTATTTACCCAAGAAAAATGAAAGCATATGCTCACACAAAGAGTTGTACCAATACGTGAATGTTCATAACAGCTTTATTCATCATCACAAAAAAAAACAAAACTGTAAACAATATATTCATCCATAGACAAAGGGATAAACAAACAGCAGTACATCCATACCATGGACTACTACTCTACAATAAATCTGAACAAACTACAGACACACAACCACATGGAAGAATGTCAGACTCAGACACCAAGCTCGCATTAGGATTCCATTATAGGATTCTGGGAAAGGCAAGACTCCACTTTCACAAGAGGTCTGCAGAGGCAGTCACCCTAGAACAAAAGAAGATGATGTTTCCCACAAAAATTAGAACACTGATCACCTATCTCCTTAACAATTATTCACTAATCTGCACCCAGGTGTTTATGCATTCTTTACTGTGTAAGTCTTTGCATACACACACAAAAAGAACAAGTAAACAAACAGTGGGCTTCCCTGGTGTCTCAGATGGTAAAGAATCTTGCCTGCAAGTCAAGAGACCCATGTTCGTCAGGAAGATCCCCTGGAGAAGGGAATGGCAACCGATTCAGTATTCTAGCTTGGAGAATTCCGTGGACAGAGGAGTCTGACGGGCTACAGTCCGTGGGGTCGCAAAGAGTCAGAGACGACTCAGGAGCAACACACTTCAAACAAATGGTAATGGGCAGACCACTGGACAGAGATCAAAAACCTGGCTGTGGTCCCAGTTCTTCTACTAACGGCTGTGACCTTGGGCAAGCCCTCAGTTCTCTCTGACCTCAGTTTTCCCATCCAGAAGACGGGTCCACTCCCCAAGGCCATCTTCAACATCCATCCATTCACAAACATCTCTGCCTTGACTGGACCTTCAGGGAGCCTCCTCTGCATCAGCAGCAAGTGGAGCTGAGGCTACCGGCGCTCACAAGACCACTGCATGTGGGGCTCAGGCTCCAGAACCAAGCTCCCTGGGTTCAAAGCTGGGCTCTGCCCCTCCTAGCTGTGTGCACACCTGGGACAAGTAGCTTCAACTCTCTGAGCCTCAGTTTCTTCCTCTCTAAAATGGGGACGAGGGAATTTAATTCTCTGGCGGTCCAGTGGTCAGGACTCTGAACTTTCACTGCCGAGGGCCCAGGTCTGATCCCTGGTCGAGGAACTGAGATCCTGCTAACCATGCAGTGCAGCCAAAAAAAATTCTTTTTTAATTCAAAAATAAAATGGGTAAGACGAAAGATAAAAACACTGACCTTACAGGGACACCGTGGGGATGAAGTGCCTGCATAGCCAACATGGGCTCAGTTCCTGCTGGATATTACATTACCCCGATGCAGGGGCTGGCAGCTAAGTTCCAAGACCCAGAAGTCCTAAAAGGGGCCGCTGCCGCCAGTGGCTCAAGGGGGAGGATCCTGCCCCTTCTCTCCTATTCTTTTAAGTTTTTTTTTTTCCCACTATGATGCCTCCAGGCTAGGTACTTGTCCTGGGCAGCTGCAGAGACAAGGCCCAGCAGGAAGGCTGGAAGTAGGGAGACCAGGTGTGTCTCCATAGGTTTCCCGGTCCCCGGCTCCCGGGAACCTCCATGGCCAGTCCCCTGCAGCAGGACCTATGAAGGGCTCAGGCAGGGTCAGGTGGGTGAGCACTCTCCCCAGGCACCACCTTGGAAGGGCAGCTTGGAGATCAGATCCCATCTGCTTCCCACCTTCTCCCAGCTCCAGCCAGTCCCCAAATGGAATCCTCTGATGGTGTGGGGTCAAGACCGGCCTGGGCCAGCCCCAGGGTCACAAGCCCCGGGAGGACAGACGGAGTTCTTTCAGCAATGCCAGGAACATGCAGGTCCAGAGAGCGGTTCCCAGCCTGGAGAACTTGGGGACTTCCCGGGAGAAGCCAGGCCGAGCCCCAAGGAGGAAGGTATGCTTGGCCCGAATCGGGGTGGGGAGGAGATGAGTTGGCAACACAAGAAGATGGGGGGGCGCAGGCAGAGAATAGCTGATCCCAGCGCAGAAGTCGGAACAGAATGTGTGTGAATGCTGAAGAGGCAGAGCTGATCACGCCGGGCCCTGCAGATTGGGGGCTTTATTCCCTGGGGCAGGGAGACCCTTCGGAGGGTTCTGCATGCAGAGAAGGGACCGGTCCCACTGGAATTTGCAGAGTGCATTTTTCGGTCTCTGGAGTGGAGGATGGATGGAGATGGAAGTGGGACAAATGGACAGGATGGAGAATATTTTGCAAGTACCGTCCACACAGATGAGGGATGAAAGAGGAGCCGTGGTGGACAAGCTGGGCTCCCACAGCCTCCTGGCCTGGAGACGGCTCTGGGTTGGGGACAGAAGGAGAACTACATACACTTCCTATAGCCTTTCCGGGTTCCAGCTGCTTCCCTGTTACCCCATATAATTCCCACAACCATCCTGGGAGATGGGGGTGGCCTCTGTTTTCAGCCCAGGAAGTTGATGCTGAGGGTGAGGGTAACTCACCCAAGGACATCCCACTAGGAAAGGAAGGAGCCAGGATTCAAATCCAGATCCGAGCTCTTTAGGCCACAGGAGCCAGGTCACTGGGTGGGGGATGGGCAGAGGGGTGTGCAGTGCAGTAAACCTTCCTTGGGTGTGAACAGGAGGAGTGGGAGGGGGGAGGTGGCCGCTCCAGCCCCCAGGTTGACCCCAAGCTGCAGGAACTTCCCACCAGAGCCACACCCACTGGGACTTCCCTGGGCTTGGAAAGGTCCCCTTGCCCTGGGCCTCCTAGGAGGCAGGCAGCTCTGACCCCTGTGCAAGGAAGTCCAGTCAGGGAGCAGACCCCCTCATTCAAGGTCTCAATCACACCTGTGCTTGCACACTCAGCAGTTCATGCACACCCTCAGTCACACACACACACACACACACACACAACGTTTTCATGGGCTCATGCACATGTGCTAGGTTGCTTCAGCCATGTCAGACTCTGTACAACCCTATGGGCTGTAGCCCGCCAGGCTCCTCTGTCCATAGGATTCTCCAGGCAAGAATACTGGAGTGGGTTGCCATGCCCTTCCCCAGGGGATCTTCCCCACCCAGGGATCAAACCTGCTTCTCTTATGTCTCCTGCACTGGAAGGAGGGTTCTTACCACTAGCACCACCTGGGAATTCCCAAAGCACAACCAAAAATTTAAAAAGAAAAGGAAAAAAAAAAAAAAGAAATGAACAAGATGAAATCAAAAGGTAGTGACTGAACAGACATAAACCAGGGTAAAGTGAAAGTGAAAGTTGCTCGCTTATGTTCGACTCTTTGCGACCCCATGGACTATACATTCCATGGAATTCTCAGGCCAGAACACTAGAGTGGGTAGCCTTTCCCTTCTCCAGGGGATCTTCCCAATCCAGGGAATGAACCAGGGTCTCCTGCACTGCAGGCGAATTCTCTACCAGCTAAGCCACAAGTAAAGCCCAAGCCAGGGTAAGCCTGCAGTGAGTGACAGGAGTGATGGCAGGTGAGGAGGAGAATGGGAAGACAGCAAGGGTGTCCCAGGAGGTGAGGGTGAGAATGGGAAGACAGCGAGGGTGTCCCAGGAGGTGAGGGTTTTATCACTATTTCCAGGGTGAGGCCACAGGAGGGAAGTAGCACATTCTGAACTGACACCAAGTAGAACGGTGTGAGGCAGGGCCAGGGAGACACCTCCAGGTCAATCCCTGAGGGCTCCATGGAGGCGGTGCCCTCTTCCCCAAGACCACAGCGTCTCCCTGCACAGGCGTCTCTCCTAAGGTCAGAACCTCAGGGCTCCAGCCTCAATACCAGTTAAGTGCTTGGTAGCTAAGCCTCAGTACCTCCAGGCCTTTCTCCCCAGGACACCCAGGGGCAAGCCAGGACACCCAGGGGCAAGGCCCTGACTCTGCGGGCCCCCTGAGGCCCTGGCAACACCTGGCCTTTGCCTCCACCTGTTCCTTGAAAGTGAAAGTGAAGTCGCTCAGTCCAACTCTTTGGGACCCTGTGGACTGTAGCCCACCAGGCTCCTCTGTCCATGGGATTCTCCAGGCAAGAATACTGGAGTGGGTTGCCATTTCCTTCTCCAGGGGATCTTCCCCACCTAGGGATGGAACCC
Source organism: Muntiacus reevesi (assembly GCF_963930625.1). Classification (NCBI taxonomy): domain Eukaryota; kingdom Metazoa; phylum Chordata; class Mammalia; order Artiodactyla; family Cervidae; genus Muntiacus; species Muntiacus reevesi. Next base: position 22,161,498 of record NC_089261.1, read on the forward strand.
AGGTCTCCCGCATTGCAGGCAGACGCTTTAACCTCTGAGCCACCAGGGAAGCCTATTCCTTGGGCAAGTTGCTAAAAGCGATTGCCCAAGCCAGGGCTCAGAACACATCCTCTCTCCCAGCCCTGCCTCCTCCGGGCCTCCAGCCATGCGGGCTGCATCCTCCGCAGGGCCCCCTGGGGGCACACCTTCCAGATGCTGACGGAGCCCTTGTAGTACCTGCAGCCTACAGGCAAGAGAAGTGAAGGTTCTAGTCCTGGTCAGCCACTACCGCACTGGGCACCCAAGTCACTTTATTCCTTGTGCCCCTGTCTCCCCCTCCCCCTGTCTGTAAACTGAGGGGTGGTAACAGTGTCCCCTCAGAGGGTTGCTGTGATGATTAAATGAATCAATACAGCTCAGCCTCTTGGAACAGTGCCTGGCACAGTGTAGACCTCAAAAAGCCCTTTCATTAAATTTATTTGGCTGCACCAGGTCTTAGTTGTGGCATGTGGGATCTAGTTCCCCAACCAGGGATCAAACTGGCGTCCCCAGTTTGATTGGAAGGCAAATTCTTAACCACTGGACCGTCAGGGAAGTCCCTCAGGTGGGTTATTTATTATTCCCATTTTACAGATGAGGAATCTGAGACTTGGGGAGGTTGAGTCATTTGCCCCAGGCTCATATGGCTGGTGAGAGGTCAGGACAGGTGCCCAGAGGGCCTTAACTGCACGCATGGGGTTGAGCGCTGTTACTGTTAGTGGTACCCTCCTCTGTGTTCTCAGACCCTCAGTCTAAGGGCAGCAGTAACCTGCCCCGATCCTCCTGAGCTGCTGTTGCCCATCTCTCTGATGGACAGACTAAGGCTCCAAGAGGGGATTGCACAGCCAGGCTGCCATTCACCTCAGTGGTCCACCCAGTGGGCGGGTCCTCCACGACTCTCCCCCAATCAGTGCAGAGGACAGAAGCCAGCGCCCAACCAGAAGCAGGAGCCACAACTAACTACTGTAGTCCCGCCCAGTCATCACCTCCTCCCAGGGCAGGTTCCCCGCCCAGGCTCGGCCCATCCAGCCCGGACCCTCAGTACCGTCCCTCAGAGAGGAGATGCTCCACCCATAGTCCCTGTCTCAACATCCTCAGTGGGCACAGGTCAAGTTCAATCACTCAGCCAATGAGCTTAGGGATTGGGACAAGGTCCCCAGCCAGGACCCTCAGGGCCTGAACTAGGTCCCTCTTCGAGTCAGCCTTGGAGAAAAGACACTCCTTCACCAGATGCTGCTGCTAAGTCGCTTCAGTCGTGTCCCAACCTGTGCGATCCCATAGACGGAAGCCCACCAGGATCCCCCGTCCCTGGCGGCCCCCGCCTTCCCACCTCAAGCTCCTTCAGTGCACTGTTCATGATCCACAAAAATCACCCAAGGCCCGGGGACCACTGCAATGCCTGCTACTTTGAGGAAAGGGAAGTGACCCCCACATATAAGCCTCCACGTGGCAGTGTGAACTTGCTAGGCCAAGATGAACCAGTCACAAAACGTGCTTTACAGAGGCCCTAAACAGGACCTTGCAGATCCCGGCACTGCCCCCAAGGGGCAGGCATAACTTCTGGAAGCTGTCCCTGCATGCTGAATTTGGGGACTTCAGGTGCAGTGTGACCTAGGTGCCCAGGGCGGGAGCAGGCCAGGGCCCTGAGGCATTAGAGGGTGGCAGGGGGTTGGGGGGTACCTAACATCCCTCCCAGAACCTCCTGGGCCTGCCGGGCACATCTCTTCACACTAGATGAACAGGGAAGTCTCCCCTGTCCCCTGGGGCCAGGTGTCGCCCTTCCCTGTCACTGCAGTGGTAAGCAGGCCAGACAGTCAGAGCGAGAGGGAGGCGGCCCCTTCCATTTAGAAGTCACTGGGGTATTTTATTTTCCTTCTCAAGTGACAGCTGAGGCTGGCTCTCCTTGAAACTGCGGAGAGGCAGTCACCAAGAGTTCACCCAGGTCTCTGATTCCCCACCAGACTGCGGCAGTCAGCGACAGCCGAGGGGTGGGGGGTGGGGCGGCGGGCCAGTCAAATCAAGACCACGGCCAGCATGGATGTTGAGTGGACAGGGCCTGGGGGAGGACAAAGTGGGGAGGAGGGGCTCTGGCCCAACAGAAGAGGATGCATGGCCCCGCCCAAAGGGGACACAGCCCACCTAACCATGGGGGGCACTGCCCCACTCCACGGGGCTCGAGGGCCATCCAAGGGAGGCACACAGTCAGGAGGAGAAGGAGGAGTAGCTGACCCCTGCCCATGAGTGCCCCAGCCTCCAAATCACCCACCTGGGCTCCCTAGAGACCTGCACTGATCGCAGGCGAAGCAAGCACAGCGGGTCACCACAGCAATAATAATAGTCCCCTCCCGCGCTTACAGTATGCCGGTATGCGCTTACGGTATGCCAGGTTCTGGGCCATCTATCCTGACCCCATTTTACAGATGGGTAACCTGAGACCCAAAATAGTTCAGCCATCTGCCTGAGCTGGCACAGCCGGTGAGGGGCAGAGAGACGGGCACCCAGGCGACTGCCCTTGGCCACCCCATCCTCCACCCCTTCCACCCTCAATTTGACCTCAGAACACACTTTTCAGAAACCTCCCATCTTCTCACTACAGGGTGTGGGGCCATCTGTGAAGACAGCAGCCAACAGGAGCAATTAGACGCCAGGAAGGAGCCAGGATATCGACCCATTTCTGGAAGGAACGGGAGGGATGGGAGGGGACTCGGGCCACACCCAGTGTTGGCAGCCTGGCTCCCAGCCAGGCCCAAGGCAAGGCAAGGCAGGCGGCACAGACCAGGCCAGGGTGGGGGCTGGGGTGGGGCGGGGTGGGCAGCTTTGTTTCAAGGCCTTCGGAGACCCAAGAGATGCCCTGTCTGTCCATCACCAGCACCACCATGGCAGACACCCGGAACCCCCCCCACCCCCACCCCCCCCACCCCCCCCGCTGTGGCTTTCTCTGAGTGGGCACCATGCTAAGCCCTCTAGCTTACTAACTGGTTTAATTCTTACAAGCATCGTACGCATGAGTTACCATGACTCTCCCCGTTTTACAGATGGGAGCAATGAGGCAGAGAGGCAAGAAAGTGTACCCAGGGTTCCCACAGCTAAGATTTGCATCTGGGCGTCCACTTTAACCACACATCACCTCTGCATGGGAGTCCCCTGAGGGATGGGAGATAAGAGAGAGGGCTTTCTGGGAATGGGGCACCGGGGACTGCGTGGGGTGGAAACTTCCAGAAGCCTCTAGAAGTCCCTCAGAGACCCCATCCTGGACTCTCCGTAAAGACAGTTCCACCCTGTAGGAACACAGGGCAAGTGCCCTAAAATGCTAGCTTCAGTGTTCTCTGGGGAAGAGGCTGCCTGATGGTCAGCCAGAAGGGAAAGCCACTGCAATGTTCCCAGGCCCAACCCCCAAACCCCAGGCTTCCCTGCCCTGGAGCAGGGTCTGGGCCATTAACAGCTGTAGGGCAGGGGTGGGGGGGATGGAGGTGTGGGGTCTTGAGGGCAGCAGGCTGGGAGAGCAGGGGGGTCATGGAACCGTGGATGGATCGCCAGAAGCAATTAATTGTCTGGGTCAAGAGATGGTGAAAGAGATTTGTCACCCGGGGGCCCAGGGAATATTCCAAAGAGTCCAGCGACCCCGGGTGGAAGGGAGGGGTGGTCCCCACTGACCGGGTCCGGGGAGGGAGATTAGGACCTCTGGAGCTCTCCATTCCCCTCCCCCACCCCCATCCCCTCTACACACTGCACACTGGGAAAAGCTCATGTCTCCACGGGGAACCCACCCCCTCCCCAACACCAGCCTCTGACCTACCCTGGCGTCCACGACCTGCACACCAGGGAGACCAGCCCATCCTGCACAGAAGGGGACAGAGATGCCTGGCAAGCGAGTCCACACACAGAGTCCTGACAGCCCAGGATCCGGCCAGAGACCCAGATCCAATCCCAGCCGCACCAAGCTCGAGCTAGGTGACCATGCCTGTTGCTTAAACCTCTGAGACTGCTTCCTGTGCTTTTGTGAGAGGGAGGCGATAAGCAGGGGAACTAAAACCAGGCTGGCTCAGGCACAAATGCCAGCTCTACCATGTCATTAAGCTTGAGGCCATCACTTGGCTTCTCTGAGTCTTGGTTTCCCCATCTGTAAAATGGGGGAGTGGTGCCAAGGGTTACTTTGAGCAGAAACACACAGCTTGGCACACAGCAGCCCGCCACCCCAGGGACCCAGGCCCAGCCCCCCCAGAACCTAGGACACCCAGGCTCAGGCCCCCAGCCTGATGGGAGTATTGATGACAATACCCCCTGCACAGACCCCCGCCCAGCCTCTGCAGTAGGACCCAGTGGGAAACATAGGCTGCTGAGGCCACCATCCCTTGACCGGGCTTGGCCTGTCATAGAGAACAGAATACCCTGGACACACACAGCCATCCATTCAGACCCTCCGAGGACAGATCTGGAGCGGGTACGGGGCGTGGGCCTCCCCACTGTTGAGTCCCCCCCAAGGAGCTCCCAGCTTTCAGCCCTTCATGTCCACACCAAAACCCTCCACGCACACCCTGGGTACATGCGGCCCCTGGGATCCACTGCTTGATGCCAGTAAACACCCCAAACACCTTGCTCACTGCCCCCACTACACAGATGAGAAAACTGAGGCCCGAGCACCCAGCAAAGGGCAGCCTCAAAGCCGGCTCTCTGTGATGTCCCGCAGGTGCTCAGAAGCCCAGGTCGCTGGGGCACGGCGGCGGGGGCCCACACTGAGTCAGAGTGAGAAACTCGACGGAAACTGAAAACAGCCCCGGAGGCCCCACGAACTCTCCAGAGTGAGTCGCGCTGATTCACAGCCGGGCTCTGTGTTGGAAAGTTCCTGCTTCTGTGGTGGAGTGGGGGTGGGGGGCCGGGGGCACAGCACCACCACTAGGCTAGCAGCGACCTGCCCCAGGGCCTTTGCATCGCATCCAGCCCTGCCCCCACCCGGGGCCCCAGCAGGGAAGTGCCTGCAGGGATGTTCCAGGCTGGAGGGCAGGCGGGCAGGAAAGACCGCAGAGCACAGCTGCGGTGACCTGAGGATCTGGCCTGAGACCTAGCTCCTAATCCAGGTTCCCCTGCTTTCGGCTGGGTGACCCCGGGTGTGTTGCTTCACATCTCGGAGCCAGTTCCTCGCCTGTGAAATGGAAATTCTCATCTCACAGGACTCAGAGACTCAGTGAAAGTATGCCTACAGACTGCTGAGCATACAGTAAAAGCCCAATAAAGATGTATATATTTTTCAGTTCCCAAATGGGTTTTTTTAATTGAGGTGAAATTCACACAACATAAAAGTAACCATTATAAAGTGAAAAATTCAGTGGACTTGATTATATTCACGGCACTGTGAGGTCACCAACTCTAGTTCCCAGCATTTCCAGCACTCAGAAAAGAAATCCCGGACTCACCAAGCTTTTTGCCTCCATGACCCCTCTTTTCCCCCCAGCCCCTGGCAACCACTCATCTGCTTTCAGTCTCTATGGATTAACTGTTCTGGACATTTCATAGAAATGGGACCACACCATATGCAGCCCTTGGCATCTGGCTTTTTTCACTCAGCCTCATGTTTTCAAGGTTCATCCACATTACAACATGGATCAGCACTTCGTTCCTTTTTTATGGCTGAATAGTATTCCATTGTACGGATGGACCAACTACTTATTTTTAAATAAGAAGAATAAATGTGTCCTGAATAATACAGAAAAGCAATCTGACAATATATATAAATACACACAGACATGAAATACTTTAAAACTTGCAATGTTATAAAATACCCATAAAGACTGTAGTGATATAGTATGCAATCTGGCCAGAAGGAAGAAACAGTTGGCTGGAGAGGGGACCATAGTAGCCCCAGAGCTAACAGTCCCTCACTCAGGGCCTTTCTTGCTCAAGCATCAGGCCTCCCGTATCCTGGCATCAGGCCTCCCGTATCCAGGCTGTGTTGTGCTGTGTGACCCTGGGTCAACTCCTCACCCTCTCTGGGCCGCCACTTCCCCATTTGTAAACAAGGGTACTGGAAAGGATGCTCTCAAGAGGGATTTCCCACCAGAAAGGCGAGGGAGACTGTGGCAGCCAGACTGTGGAATCCAGCAGGCATGGGGCATGTCACCCAGGGAACCGCCAGGCTCCCCGGTGCTGGTGACAGCTAGGACAAGCAACTCTGGGATGTTCAGAGTCCCTTTAGAAGCAGGGGGGTTGGGGGAGAGGGCATTCTCTGGGCCACAGAAATGCAGACATAGCACGAAAAGGGAACCTAGGTGTTCCTGCCCTCCCCTGCCAGGGGCGGAACCAAGATGTGCGTTTCTAAGGCCTGATGCCAGGTCCTCACACTTAAGACACTTGGTTCTTATCGACAACCCACTCCAGTATTCTTGCCTGGAGAATCCCAAGTCCACGGGGTCGCAAACAGTCGGACATGACTGAAGTGACTTAGCATGAACGCTTGTGCACTATAGGATGTTCACAGCATCTCTGGCCTCGACTCACTACACCTGTTGCACCTCCCCAGGGTTGGGACAAATGAAATGTCTTCAGACATGGACAAATAATCCTGGGGGCAATGTCACCCCACTGACCCAATCCCCACCATGGTCCCCACTAAGAGCCTCTATTCCTGGGCAGGAAATAGCAGCGAGTGGTACCCACCCCTCCCCTGGGCCAGCCCTCTGGTCTGGTCAGTTCCAGACAGGGCAGAACCCACTGAAGGGACAAGGACCCTGTGTCCAGGACCCATCCTCCTTCTTCTCCAGGTCAGGCCAGGCCTGGTCTCCCTGCCAAGAAACACACAAGCCATCCACACTGACAGCCAATGGATTCCTTGGCAGGAAGCCCCTGTCATGTCATGATGCCGTTCCAGGCACTGGGGGCTCAGCTGCGGACAAGACAGAAGCAGCCCCTGCTTTCTTAGAAGTGACCTTCTGATGTGGGAAGGCCAACAACACACCAAGGAACGGAATCAACCGAGAAACCTCATGGATCAACAACTACAGTCCTGAGTGAGGGGCTAGCATAGTGGCTTGGGGTGGGGGGCGGTGCTTGACTGGGCAGCCAGGAGGACTTCCTGAGGGTGACATGTGACCTGAGACCTGATGACAGTCGCCATGCCGATCACAGGGAACAGCATTCCTGGTGGGGGAACAGCAAGTGGAGAGGCTGAGTACAGAGGCCAGGGTGGGGAGGGATGTGGCTGTAGATACATCAATGACAGGGTGGGGGGGTGGGTGGGGGACAGCTCCCCAGCATGCTCAAAGCCTCTGGTTTTATTCTCAGAGGAGGAGGAAAAGTAGGGAGGGAAGGATGTGAGACCAGGAACTGAAGCTTCTCATTCTCCTTTAGAGAGCATGAAGAAAATGGTAGGAACAAGAATGGATGGATTCCAAGGCCAGGAGAAGGCTGGATGGGTGCCCAGGTCAGACAGTGGAGCAGGGAGGAGGACCACAGTGCCTGACCTGCTCTTACGAAAGCAGAGAGGGCCTCGACCACAGTGGTCTCGTCCCCCACCACTAACAGCATATTGCTATTTGTGTCTTGTTAGGGGGTCTCCTAGGCAGGGTCCCCACCCTGGAACATCTCAGAAACAGTCAGGGATGTTTTTGGCTGTCCTATGGCTGGCACTTGGCCAGTGGGACAGTCCCACGCCGCGAAAGGCACCCTCCCCGCACAATTTTCAAATAACCTGATCGTTAAAAAAAAAAAAAAAACCTGCCAGAACTGATCCAAACACTAGCCTTTTCTTGAACATCACTTTCATGTGTTTCCAGAACCGAAACGCCTCTGATCTCACTTGCCTCGAATCGACACTTACTCATGCTGAGTAGGAGCCAGCAGCAACTTCCTCCCATTTCCTCTTATACTACAATGGGGCATACACTGATTGTTGTTGTTCTGGTTAATTCTGTGCAAAGTCAAGACTGTATTCAGGAGGAAATCTCAGTGCCAAGGAGTAAAGGGGATTTTCCAAGATTATGCTGTAAATATCCTCAGGGGTTGTCAGGATGCTGTGTGGCTCTAGGTAAGTCAGCCAACCTTTCTGAGCCTTAGCCATTTGCCTGAAACACGGGGAAAGTGATGATGTGATCCTTGCTAGCTCACGAGATGGAGAGGACCAAACGAATGAATGCGGCAAGTGCCTGCTGCTTATTTGACACAGAAAAAGCACACGGCCCCGGTTCACCGCATGCAGCCTGAAGGGACTGGCGGATGGGGCAAAAGCCCCCCAGCGCAGGCCCCGGGTGGGCAGGGCGTGGAGGAGAAAATCCTGCACTCCCCGACTGGGCCAGGTGGCTCCTCGCCAGCCCGGCTTTCATCTCCAGGAGATAAGCCGCCTGCTCAAGTTCACGTTCAGGATCAAATGAACCCACTTAATCGCCTTAGGGATCTCCACTGAGCCGGCTCCTCAGGGACTCGAGGAGGAGGGCAGCTGAGTACCCTCCAGCAAAGACCCCCACTTGCACAGCCAGGCCCGCCCACACCTCACTCACACCCCCAACCCCACCCCGAAGTGCCCAATTGCAGCCACCCCCAAAGGCAGATGTGTGCACACTGGCCCTGTAAGTCTGTGCACACATCATCTGCTCACCATCACGAAGCATCCTGTGTGCCCTGTGGCTGGGGAAGTGCTACTGTTAGTTGCTCTGTCGTGTCCAACTCTTTACAACCCCAAGGACTGCAGCCCGCCAGACTTCTCTGTCCATGGGATTTCCTGCAGTGGCAGGCTGATTCTTTACACAAGGGCCACCTGGGAAGCCCACAAAGGTGACAGGGCTCCCCGCAGGATCAGCGGCAACCCTTAGGACAAAGCTTCTTCCATTTCACAGATGAGAAGACTAAGACAGGGACGGGCCTTAAGTCACCACCACATCCAGATGCCAAATCAGAAGCGGGTGAGCAGAGTGTCCAGCTAATGCCTTGGTAGAGGGGGAGCAGCCAGGCTGCACTTGCCTGATGTAATCCCAGCCACATCTTAGAACTTGAGATAGCTCTTGGCACCCAGTAGGTCCCCTCAGCGAGAGCATCCGAATGAACAAAATCTACATGCTGGACACAGACTCCGAGGGAAACTCCCTCACAGGACCTCTCTGCCCTCCTAAGAGCCCTCATGTACCACAGGCTTCCTGGGGGGTGTTTGTGCACCCCTCCCCCAGGGGACACTGGGCAACCTCTGCCATCATTTCTGGTTATCACGATGGGTGGGGGGTACCAAGGGTAAAGACCAGGGATGATGCTAAGCATTTGACAGTGCCCAGGACAGCCCCCAAATAGAAGCATCCACCCTCGAACATCAGCAATGCCCAGGCGAGAAATGCTGAGGTGCTACATTCACTCGAGCATTAATTGAGCACCTAGAGCATGCACAAAAGCCTGCAAGAAGACGAGGTCACAGAGGCGAGGTTTTGTGTTCCGTGTCACACAGAGGCTGCAGGGCAGAGGCAGGGCCCAGGCCCAACTGACTCAAAGCCCCATCCCAGTACCGCCAGACTCCCGCCCTATTCCTGAAAATTCTGACCCGCCAGGTCTAGAAAAGGGACTGCAGAATCTAGACAGTTCCCCATTCCCTCTCCCCATGGTCACGTCCAGGCAGCAAAGGTCAGAACTGGTCCTTTCTATCCGAACCCACAGACACTAAAATGCCAACAGTCTCTCTCTGGGGGTTGGGAATGTGGTTGCATTTTTTTTTTAATATGCAGGCTTTTTTGGTTTCTTCATTTTCCAATTTATAGAGAACACATCTGTTCTGCTTCTGAAAACCAAGAAAGAGACTTCTCTGGTCCAGTGGTTAGAACTCCATGCTTCCACTGGAGGGGCTGCGAGTTTGATCCCTGATCAGGGAACTAAGACCTGGCATGTCACTCAGCACCACCAAAAAAAATGCAAAAAAGAAACCAAGAAAGTCTTTTTTGTAAGGTAGCTGTCAAACCACACGTCTTACCCAAGGCCTTGGCTGCGGGAAGATCTTACACCCCAACGCAGAAGGCCAGCCAGGGCAGCCCCCTTACAGAGCCTGCCAGCATTACCTAGGAGAGCCACAAGCTGGCCGTCTCACTCCCAGGAATACACAGAGGAGAACAGCGCGTGAGCACCTGGAGGCACTTGGAGAAGCTCCAAACACTGCAACCCACCCTAGCAGCATCTAGGGAATACACTGATCACGTGTCTTGTATCACCATGACAAGATGCTATCTCTACAGAAGTTAAAATTCATCAACGAGATCTAATTGCATCAAAACGTCACAAATCACACACTGCTACATTTTAAGTGGATCACCAACAAGGACCCATATAGCACATGGAGCTCTGCTCAGTGTTATGTGGCAACCTGGAACGGGGAGCGGGGTTGGGGCAGAATAGATAAATGTATATGTATGGCTGAGTCCCTTTGCTGGTCACCTGAAACTATCACAACATTGTTTGTTAATCGGCTATACTCCAGTACAAAATTTAAAACTATTTTTTTTTAAGCCACAAAATCCTAATTTTTTATTTTTTTGACTGTGCTCTGTGGTTCGTGGGATCTTAGTTCCCTGACCAGGGATTGAACTTGGGCCCTCAGCAGTGAGAGTCCAGAGTCCTAACTGCAGGACCACCAGGGAATTTTTTAAAAATAATAGTAATAGGTACACAGGCCTCCCTGGTGGCTCAGTGGTAAAGAATCTGTCTGCAACGCAGGAGCCATTGGAGACTTGGGTTTGATTCCTGGATCAGGAAGATCCCCTGGAGGAGGGCATGGCAACCCACTCCAGCATTCTTGCCTGGAAAATCCCATGGACAGAGGAGCCTGGTGGGCTACAGACCATAGGGTCACAAAGAGTCGGACACGACTGAAGCGACTTAGCACACAGTAGGTACACAGTCTTGTGTATTACATTTTTAATCCTCAGAACGATTCTAGAAAACACATACTACTTCAGTCCCTATTGTACATAAAGGGCAACTGAGGCACAGGGCGACGCCTCACAGCTGCTAAGAGGCCATGGAGGGGGTGGGAACCCACGCCATCAGAATCCCTGCTCAGAACCACTTCGGTCTGCTTGCCTGTCTCAGTGTGGAGAGGAAATTATTAGTCTGAGTTATATAAAAGCTGTCGATATTCGGCCACTTTTGACCTACAAAACTGGCAGAGTCCCACAGCTCGTTCTGGTAGCAAACTGCAGAGCGGCACACACAGAAAGACTGGGCCACGTGCATCTTTTCTGCCTAGAGATGAGACAGGGCTCCTAGGTCCTTCGGGAAAGCATGCAGAGACCCCCTGCAAGTGTGACAACATTTTTAGAAGAGCACATATTCAGTGGAGAAGTGGTAGTCTCCAGGGGAGGGGACTCAGGTGACCAGAAAGTCATCTGCAATTTTTTTTTTTGGCGAGGGGAAATAAAAGGCAGCCACCTGGGACTTCTCTGGTGATCCAGTAGCTCAAACTCCATCCTCCCAAGGCCTGGGTTCAATCCCTGGTCAGGGTACTGAACACCATGTGCTGCAACTAAGACCCAGCACAGCCAAATAAATTTTTTTTTTTAAAAAAGGTGGCCACTGTAGCTGGTGCCCTGGAGCCCAGCCTCCTGGACCAAGGCTGACTAGAACATTCCTCACCTCTCCCCTCTCCCCATGGCAGCCTCACTGCCCCTGGACCCCACATAGCCCATCCACGAGCAGCCAGGTCCCCAGGACCTGGTCTCCAGTGCCTCCGCTCCCAGGTTGGAGAAGCTCTCCCCACCTAAGGATCCAGTTTCATTTAATTGCAGGCTTCAGGTTTCTGGACGCCGGCCCAGAGGCCTTTGGGGCTGAAGGCGTGGGTCATCTTCTTCCTCTTTCCAATAAAGCCGAGAAGGAAGCAGTGTGTGGCATCACCCGTCTCTTCCGAGAAGGTTCAGCACCTGCCCCTTGGGAGACCCCACCCAGGAGAATCATCTGCGACTCAGCACAGTGGGGGACAGGCTGGGGACACAGAGTTTTCTCTGGCCTTTCATCTGAGCCAGGTACCCCCACTGGATTGGAAGGAATGAAAAAACAGAAAGAAAGAACACACAAACATCCCTACCTCACACCATTCCTTTCCTGCTCCAAAACCTCTGGCCATCTCCCTGGTTGTAGCCCTTTTTTTTTTAATTTTTAAATATTTATTTATTTGGTTGCATCGGGACTTAGTTGCAGTACATGACCTTCTCTCTAGTTGCAAGGCATGGGGTTCTCTAGTTGTGGTGCTCAAGCTTAGCTGCCCTGAGACACAAGGGATCTTAGTTCCCTGACCAGGGATCGAACCCACCTCTGCTGCATCAATAGGCAGACTCTTGACCGCTGAACTACCAGACTTCTTTTCCTCTTTGCATTTTATTTTTTCCTCCAGGACAGCCTTTTTATGGTTTGCAGCTTCCTGTCTTCACTCCGTGTCCCTCAGTCTGATCCCAAGGTTATTAGTGGCCGGGGACACACGTGACCTAAGTGACGGGGCTGGCCCTGGCTGCTGGCGTTCTCAGGGAAGATGCAGGCTCTGTTTGAGCTTCCTCTGGCTGCAGTAACAAACGCTCACAGACACGGTGACCTAAAACAGCACAAATTCATTATCTCGTAGTTCTGGAGGTCAGAAGTCCGCAATGGATCTAACAGGGAGAAAATCAGGGCGTTAGCAGGGCTGTGCCCCTGCTGGGGGTTCTCCACGAGAATGCACTCCTTGTTATTTCGGACTCTAAAGGCTGCCTGTATTCCTAGCTCTCTGCCCCATCCTTGATCCTCAAAGCCAGGAACACAGCATCTTCAAATCTCCTGCCTCCTCCGTATAAGGACACCTGTGATTACCCTGAGCCCACCACGACTATCCAGAGTAACTACCCCCATCTCAAGGTCAAAGGATGACTGACATCCTTAATTCCATCTGCAACCTTAATTCCCCGTTGCCATGATGATGAGATGGCTGGGCAGCATCACCGACTCCATGGATATGAGTTTGAGCAAATTCCGCGAGATAGTGAAGGACAGGGAAACGTGGTGTGCTGCAGTCCATGGGGTGGCAAAGAGTGGACACGACTTAGCGACTGAACGACAATGTAACCCAGAACAATCACAGGTTGCGGGATTTCAGGTTGTACAGATCTTTGAAGGAGACCATCACCTATCTGCCTTGCCACCGGCTCTAAAAATCTCTGGGGCTCGAGGGAACCACTCCATAGGCCCACTCTACAAACCCTGAACTCTAGGAGGCAACTGCTGAGTCCACGTGACTCAGTCTCCCCACACCTACACAGCAAGAGAAGGCATACCCCTTCGTGTCACCTGGATGGTGAATACATATCCCAAGGGTGCTCAATCTAGTCTTTGATGAAAATATGAATCAAGCGGAGCCCTAGGGCTTATCACTAGAGACTTCTCTAAGACAATGAATAACTCACCCATCAATTCCCTCAGGCAACTTTTGTGGGTTTGACGGGGACCAGTCATAAATCAACCTATCGTACATCTCCCACTCCAGCAAGATCCGTAACAGGGAAGACGTCCTGTTAAACCTTCTTCTTCACGACCCTGCATTCTAGGTCAAGAATACCACTGGCATTAACAAAGCACCTATCCCCTGGGAAAACGAAAAGTTTGCAAGGTACCACTGACCTGTAGCATGATACTTAAACTTGGAAAACTGCCCCAAGGACCAAGCCCTCACTGCACAGCTGGTATCGGCTAGAGACAGGCATGGGTGGTGAGGAGGGACCAGGGAACAGGCCACCCAATGCACCCAACAGCACGAACAGCTGGGGCGTCCCTGGAGTGAGCCAGCACCCTTTCCCCGTTGCTCCTGCTGACCACAGCTCACTGACCCCACACTGGAGCCAGGTCTCCAGGGACCCGGCAGTGCAGACAGAGACAAGGTGAACCCTGTCCCATGACCCCACATAATGATATTGACATAGTAGTCATCAACGTGAAAGATGATAGAGGACACAGTGACAGAGTCTCCTGGCTTCAAAACCTTTGTGCATCTCTTTCCTGGCAGATAAATCTGGGAAGATGATGCCAAGGCCCAAAGAGGTCGTACAAGAATTACACAGCAACCCAAGATGGGTCTCAAATGCCCAGTGTCCACGCCCATGGTCCATCTCCCAGGCCAGGACCCTCCAGACAGTTCCACCCCTTTAAAAAGGGCCCATCACCCTTCTCCAGGCTCCATCAATGCCTTCCTCCCACTTATCTCCCCTCCAAGGAAAAAATTACCCCCACTATGTCAAACCACCCACCAAGCCCTCCACACCTCCCTGGCTGCCATCCAAACACCCGGGAGACACTCTTTATGGCCCAGGCATAAGGGCACGTAAGAGGCATCCCAGACACATGGCCAGGGGCTCAGGGGCACAGAGAGGGCAGGGAGGGCCCAAAGGTCACACAGTAAACCTGCAGAGCAACGCCTGGGATGCACACATGCTTCCACCTTGGCATTTCCACCAGGAGAAGCTCAGTTCCAGGAGGCGCTGCAGCAAGGGGACGGCAGCCAGAGCCCAGGTGCCATGAGCAGCTTCCTGCCTGCTGCTGCGGCTGCTATTTATAGTCTCGACAGTGGGGTCAGCTTCCTGCAAGGCAGAGCCCAGAAGCCTGCAGGGAGCCTGAGAGGGTGACCTCAAGGGGGTCGGGCCAGGCCAGGCCAAGGCACCCAGGGCCAGTCCCCAGGGTCCACAGTCCAGGGGCGGGGGCAAGGGAGATAGAAAGAAAGGCCAGATGTTCCTCACGACAACCACACACCAAGGAAGGGGCTTACAGGCTGTGTGCCCTGAACCAATGACATCACCTCTCTGTGCCTTGACTTCCCCATCATTAAACAGGGAAATTAAGTTCTGACCACAAGTGTGATTGTGGTCATTGTGAGGCTCTCATTATTGGGAGGCTTAAATGAGCTAATATGAAACAGCATGCAGTGAGCTTGCCCGGAAAGCCTCTGTCAACTCAGACTCTACCTCCAACCCCCGAGCCCTGCAGAGAGACCAAACAAGGAATTCAAGGAGGGAGACGGCATGCACACCACCTGTCCAGGGAAGGTCACCATCACTGATGACACCCTAGGTGCCCTAATCTACCCTACCCCTCCTGGAGGCAGGGAGGACACTTACTTCCATTTTTCAGATGTGGAAACTGAGGCTCGGAGCAAAAGAAGAATCCAGTCCAAGAAAGGGAGAAGGGGTCCTCCCGTCCCTGGGTTTCGTGGAGTTACTTGGGGTCTTCTCTCTCATTGAACAGCAGACAGGCTTCTAGGCCCTGGGAGTGCTCCCCTCACACCTCCCCCATCCCCACCCCTAAGCACAGGACTCCCTTTCCTGGGACGGGGTCCGGGGTGTACAGAGCCAGGAAGGAGCTGTCCCAGGTCACAAGAATATCCAGAGGCCACCCACCCGAGGGAACACCGGCTTAAAGTCCCCCAGGCACCTGGAGTCGTCCAGCTATGATGTTTCATCCCTCCTCCAAAAAAAACAGCAAAGGAAACATCCACACAGCAAATTGAAAATGCCAATGCCACCAAATACCAATTGAACTCAAGTCTTTCTCTGAGCTCTCAGTGCCAGTAAGCCCCTGCATGTGTCACCTCACTTAACCCCACTAAAAGTCTCGAGAGACCACTGATCTGATCGTGCCCATTTCATGGATGGGGAAAACTGAGGCCTGGAGTAGCCAGGACCTTATTATTATTATCCTAAACCCCAGCCTCTCCAGAGCAACCAGCTCCGCTCTGCAGAGGACCATCCTGACCACCCACAAGAGAGACAGGGAGGGAGTAGCTGAAGGTCCAGGGCTTTGGGGAGTGGTGGTGTCCTGTGGTGAGTTGGAAGCGGGTCTCAGATGAGGGAAAAGGTATCAGACGCAGGGACAGAGAGACAACTTCAGGTCCCAAAACATCCTGCAGTGGGATGCCAGGTCAGGCCATGCCTAGCCAGCACCTGACAGTCGACACATTTATTGAGCACCTACTGTGTGTCCAGAGGTGTTCTAGAACCGGGATACAGCAGTGAATGTGGACCAAAGTCCCTGCCTTCTGGAACATGCATTCTAGCAGGGGTGACAGCCAACAGCACTTTGAACAGATGAAACCACAGCTCATCAAAAGGAGACACATGCTAAAAAACAACTAAAGGAGGAGAGGAGAGGGCTTGAGGTGGAGAAGGTGCAATTTTAAATAAGATGCCCAGAGAAGGACCCACAGTAAAGGTGACCGCTGAGCGAAGATGGCAAAGGAATGATGCCAGCCACACAGACACCTGGAGGGAGAGTGCTGTGGGCAGAGCATGTGCAAAGGCACTGAGGCAGGAGCATGTCAGTGAATTCCGCAAGGAGGCCAGTGTGGCTGGTTTCAGATCAGGGGAACAGATCTGAAAGGGAATGGGGAGGGGGCAGCAGACTGCGCAGGGACCTGTGGGCAAGATAAAGAGTTGACTTTTGGAACTTCCCCAATGGCCCAGTGGTTAAAGCTTCCAATGCAGGGGGCACAGGTTCAATCCCTGGTGGAGAAACGAAGATCTCACATACTTCGTGGTGCAGCCAAAAGAAGAAAATAAATAATTAAGAGTTGGCTTTTATGCTGCCTGAGATGGGAGGGCTCTGATCACAGGAGGGACAGGTCTAAAACAAAACCCCCTGGCTGCCATGTGGGGAATATGATCAGGCTGACTGGTGAAGAGGCTACTGCAATAGTCCCAGCAAGTGATGGGATGATGGGAGCTCTATTAGTTTCCTGGAGCTGCTCTACCAAATGATCGCAAACTAGGTGGCCTAAAATAATACAAATTTATTCTCTCACAGTTATGGAGGTCAGAAGTCTGAAATCAGGGTGTCGGGTAGGTTGTTTACTTCCTCTAGGCAGGGAATTTGTTCCATGGATCTAACCAGCAATCCTCAACATTCTTTGGCTTGTAGATGGATCACTCCAGTGTCTGCCTCCATCTTCACATGGCTTTCTCTTCTTTTAAGGACACCAGTCCAATTATTGCATGTAAGATCATCCTACTCTAACATGACCTCATCTTAACTAATTACCTCGGCAACAACCCTATTTCAAAATAAGGCCTCCCTCTGAGGTTCAGGGAAGCACATGAATTTGGAGGTTGGGGGGGCAGTAGGTGGGTGTGCTGGTAGGGGACCCTCTTCCACCCAGTACAGTGGCTTAGATGGAGTAGGCAGCAGAGGTGGGCCAAAGTGAAAATGGTTAAAAATACTCAAGAGGGGGACTTCCCCAGTGGTTAAGATGCTAAGCTTCCAATTCAAGAGACACAGGTTCAATCCTTGGTCAGAGAACTAAGATCCCAAATGCCTCGAGGCGTGGCCAAAAGATAAATCATAAAATAAAACAGGAGGATGGGAGATCGCATTAGTGGGTATATGCAGTGGGAAAAAGTGGGCGCCTCTCAATCTCTCCCCGCAATTTCATCCTTTCCTGGTTGAATTGGTCACAGGAGTTACCACCACACATAATTCCCACCAGAACCCCACCCTGCCAACCAAGCCTGAGCCCCCAGGACCCTGGAGGACCCCTGATCCCACTAGCCTCTGCAGCATCTTCCAGGGCCTGCTCCACTCCTGGCCTGGTGGCCTGGCAGACAAACCCCGCCAAGCCCCGGGGCAGCACGTCCCCGGCCCCCCACCTCGGCCCAGCAGGCTTGCCTCGTTAGCCTAACGAGCAGGGCCTCGGTGCCAGGCGGTTGCCATGGCCACGGAGACAGCACCACAGCGCTGGGCGATGCTCCCAGAGGGTCTGTGGCGGGCACCGGAGTTCAGCGTGAGGACAAGCAGGGGCCCTCGAGGCACGCCCCTCCTCATGGGGTCCCCGCCATGTGCACCTTTGGGCCTGGCCTCAGGGACTTCTGGCTGCCAGCATCTCCCAAAGAGGAACCCCCAGGCCACAGAGAAAAATTCACTCCCCTGCCACTCATCCCTCCAGACCTGCCTGGCTAGAAGTGCCCCACCACTCCAACATAGCACACAGTTAATTGCAGGGGTGGCCAGCCAAGGGGAGGTCAGAGGTCAGTGGGCAGCTGGGGAGACAGGCCTCCAAGGCAGTGAGAAGGGCCTGGATTTCAGGCAAGCAGTGCTGGGAAGCCCTGCGGGCTCACGGGGCTCTGAGTAAGGTCAGGGCACTGCCCCAGTGGCCCCACCCCGCAGCTGCTTCCACAGGACAGACTGTGGGGGCAGGACAAATGGAGGTTTCTGCAGGCACTGAGTGGGCGAGAGGGCAGCAGGGATGACCCCCAGGTCTCTGGCCTGGCCCCACACTCCGGGAGCAAGCTCAGGCTGGGAGTCTGGGGGCAAAGGGGAACCGCAGGTCCATTTTGGGACAGAGGAGTTCTGAAGCCCCTTTAGGACATCCGTGAACAATGTAAAAGGAGGCTGCTGGATCTGCCTGCCTAGCCCTAGGATGGGCTCCATGGCTTTAAGAGCTGCAGACAGGAAAGTGAGGGGCAAGGACAGGGCCTGCTGGACTAACTCAAGCCTCCAATGGCCCCTTAGCTCCCTTTGCCTCACCACACCCTCTGAGGTCGTGTGCACTCATCACCCCATTTTCCCTGGTGGATAAACTAAGGCACTACATACAGAGGCTCCGTTACTTGTCCTAGATTGCATTGCACAGCCAGACACTGGACTCTGCCCCATGGCTCATTTGAGCTCCCATTCACAAGCCCTAAAACCCAAACACGAGTAACCGAAAAACAAGCCAAGCCCAGGAGACAGGAGGCAGAGAGTCAGCCCCGTGAGTCCCTGGGAAATATACCCACATGTGCACTCCAGTGGGCAGCTGGCTGTGGTCTCATCTCCTTCTACCCGTGGCTTACTTTCTCCCCCCACTTCCTTTCCAGCTCAGAGAAATATCCCAGGGTCAACAGAAGGAAGCAGAAATATCCAAAAGCATCAGCAGAGCGCCAAGGTTGGAACAAGAGCCCAGAGGCCCCTAAGTGTCGACACACCCTCAGCATTGCTACGGCAACAATTCCAAAATCCCTGGGCCCTGGCTACAGCGCAGACGGAAATGACACTCCACCGGGGAGTGCTAGGTGTCACCTATCCGATTCTAGGGCCTTCCTTCAGGCCAAGTGGTTCACAAGGGCCCCGGGGCCTCCGATAGGGATATTTCACCTTCCAGGTTACTGACTGTCATCTTCCAGAGTCCAACCCAAGGCGTAAGTGTGTGCTAAGTCGCTTCAGTCACGTCTGATTCTGTGCAATCCTATGGACCATAGCCCACCAGGCTCCTCTGTCTACGGGATTCTCCAGACAAGAACACTGAAGTGGGTTGCCACACCTCCTCCAGGGGATCTTCCCGACCCAAGGATTGAATCCAGCTTTCCTGTGTCTCTAACATTGACAGGTTAATTCTTTACCACTAGAATCACCTGGGAAGCCAAAGCCCCATCCCAAGATGGACACCCAATGACCCAGGTTCTTGCCCTGGGTATGGCCTTTGTTAAAACACTCCGTGGGGCCAGACTTTGGCTTCCCCTAGAATTATCCATCAGGAAATCACCCACCCCACCCCCACCCCCACCCCCACAGGCTCTCAGGAGGAACAAACATGGAAACATCTTGCAAGTGTTTTCCCTTTTCTTTGCTCCTGTCTGCTCCAGCTCACCCTTCAAGAACTGAGACAACTTTTAGGAATGCATATGATAAGATAAAATTCAGAGAGCAAGCCCAAGAAGAAAAATCAGGGACGAACCAATCTGAAATCAGGATGAAGTCCAAAACACAAACCAGATTAGACTGCTGAAGGCACGCAGCAAACTGTGGCTCTAAGCTTCCTAGTGGCCAAAGCAAAGAGGGAAACAAGATGGGTTCTAAAGTGACTTTGCAAAAAGTATGAAAACTATGTAGCACCAGGTGTTATAGCAATTCTTCAGTCCTGGACAGAAGAGATTATAGCCTCAAACATCATTTAAGAACCCAAAAATCCATGTCAAAAGTCAGCTGCCTTAACCGTCCCCACTTTCCTATTGCATTCTACAATAGCATCAGCATAACTCAGCAAGAACAGCGAGCCAGGCAAGAATAAGGGTTGTTTGCTGTTTTCATTTTGTTTTTAATATTTATTTATTTATTTGGCTGTGTCAGGTCTTTGTTACAACACACAGGATCTTTTGTTTTGCTTTGTTTTTGTTTTGTTTTTTTAACGCAGGATCTTTTGTTGCAGTGCACGGATTCTCTAGCTGTGGCGCAGGCTCAGTAGTTGTGGTATGTGGGCTTAGTTGCTCCATGGCATGCAGGATCTTAGTTCCCTGACCAGGGATCGAACCCACATCCCCAGCATTCTAAGGCAGGATTCTTAACCACTGGACCACCAGAGAAGTCTCCAGAACAAGGGGTTTTAGGGCCCACTTGATGTGACCCTTAAACTCACAACCCTCTTAAGGGCCCCAGTTTCACATGACCCTGGAAGATTATGCTGAAGCTAAAAAGAACATGATAGCTATCGGGGGTCGGCAAATGTAAAGGGCAAGAGAACCAATATTCCATCATTTTTCAGCCTTCTGGCCTCTGTCATAACTCCTCAATTTTGCAGCTACACCTCAAAAACAACCACAGACTGTACACGAATGAATGAGCATGTGTTAGTCGCTCGGTCATGTCCAACTCTTTACAACCCCATAGACTGTAGCCTGCCAGGCTCCTCTATCTGTGGGATTCTCCAGGCGAGATACTGGAGTGGGTAGCCATTCCCTACTCCAGGAGAATCTTCCCTACCCAGGGATCGAACTCTGGCCTCCCACATTGTAGGCAGATTCTTTTCCACCTGAGCCACCAGGAATAGCTGCATTCTAATAAAACTTGACAGCAGATGCTGAAATTTGAATTTCACTTACTTTCACATGTCACAAAATATTCTTTTTTTTTTCCAACCATCAAAAAAATGTAAAAACCATTCTCAGCTTGGGCATATAAAAACAGGAGGTGGGCTGGATTTGGCCTGCGGGCCGTAGTTTGTGAACCCCGGCTCTCTATATATTTCAGAATAAATCAAGATGTATTATAATTTAAAGGAGGAAAGTAAGACATAAATATGGTGTGATACCATGTGTGTGCTTGTTTTTAACGGGAACACACACATCTATGTCCCTGTGAGGCGGACATATGGCCGGAGTATCTCCGAGAGGAAACCGTACCCGTGGGTATCTGCCTCGGGGGACGCAGACAGAAGGCCAGGAACAGGAAGGAGACTTCCCTCGACACCTCCTGTGTTCTGTTTTAATTTTTTTACCAGGCCCATGCTTTTTCTTTTATTAAAATAGGTTTTTATAAAGCCCAAAGCAAGTGGCAGGGTTGGAGTACATTGTCAGTGCTTAGTCACTAAGTCGTGTCTGACTCTTTGCAGCCCCATAGACTGTAGAGCCCGCCAGGCTCCTCTGTCCATGGGATTCTCCAGGCAAGAATACTGGCGTGGGTTGCCATTTCCTGCTCCAGAGGATGTTCGCGACCCAGGGATCAAACCTGTGTCTCCTGCATTGGCAAGCGAATTCTTTACTGCTGAGCCACCAGGGAAGCCCTAGGAGTGTATCATTTTTGGGGTTTTCTGTATTTTTCAAATGACAGATAAAAAGCAATGCTGTCTCCTCACCCAAAGTTAATCTAATTGTTATCAACATGGAAAGACATGCATAATGTGTTAATTCATAGCAGGAAAAAAGTACAGACCAGGACAGCCCCTATGGGAAGCAGGCCTGCTCAACGTATCTGCATGTGTGGACACAGACAAGGTAGGAGTAGGACCATCATCTCTACAAACCTGAGATTCTTCTGAGCCTGAGTCCAAGACTCATGAACCTCAACTCAGCCTCCAGTGGGAGCTGCCCACACTTTGCACAGACCTGGCTACCTCCCATGCTGCAGAAATGACAGTCAGGAGAGGAAGTAGGGGACACTTGAGCCAGCTCCCCAGTCTCAGGGGTGGTGGCCTGGTAGGACCAGAAAGGGTGATAACGTCTAGTCAGTGGCCTGAATTCTGGCATTTGGCCCTGAGTCAAGAAAGAAGGGGAACTTCCCTGGCGGTCGGGTGGTTAAGACTCTGTGCTTCCACCACAAGGGGCCCAGGTTCGATCCCTGGTCGGAGAACTAAGATCCCACAAGCCACAAGACAAAAAAAAAGAAAACAGAGAAGGCAAGGCTGTATCGTCAAGTTGCCTAAGAGGAGCAAAGCCCACTAGTCATATTTTGTGGATGCTCAGCCATTCAGTCATGTCCGACTCTACAGACCCTTCAGATTGTAGCCTGCCAGGCCACTCTGTCTATGGGATTTTTCAGTCAAGAATACTGGAGTGGGTTGCCATTTCCTTCTCCAGGGAATCTTCCCAACCCAGGGATCGAACCCGCGTCTCCTGAATTGGCAGGCAGGTTCTTTATTGCTGAGCCACTGGGAAAATCACATTTTAAATGTATTCAAATCAAGTAGTAAATAACATTCCAATCCTAGGTTGCATTCGCCTCATTTGAGGCGCTCAGCGCCATCTGTGGGGAGTGGTTAAGGTGCTGGGCATGCAGGACAGGTCTGGAACATTCGCACCATTTCAGAAAGGTCTCCTGGACAGAGCTGCCCCAGAGGCTGGCAGGACAGGAGGAGGTGGGAACATGAGGAAGGTGGGCAAGGGAAAGTGGACAGAGGGCTGTGGAGTCCAGGCCAGCACCCGGGAGAGCCTCAGGCTTTGCTGGGAAACAGGATCACAGAATGTGGAGTGTCCCTCCAAGATGACAAGGCTCCGGTGGCTCCGGGCAGAGAAAAAACACACGAAAGGAAAAAAATCAGCTGCTGAGAGTCAGGCCCTGCTCCCATACACTGAATCTTGTTTCATCATCCAGTCTCGGGCCTTCTGATCAGGGCAGCCATCAGACACAGCCACATGTGGCTTTTAAAATATAAGTTAATTAACATGAAATAAAATCACCAGCTCAGTCGGCACTAGCCACATTTCAAGGCTCAAAAGCCACACATACCCAGTGGTTGCACATGTGTATATGTGCACTTAGTCATTCAGTCACGTTCGACTCTTGGTGACCCCATGGGCTGTAGCCCAGCAGACTCCTCTGTTCATGGGATTCTCCAGGCGAGAATGCTGGGGTGGGGTGCCATTCCCTTCTCCAGGAGATCTTCCCGACCCAGGGATCGAACCCGGTCTCCTGTATTGCAGGCGGATTCTTTACCGTCTGAGCCACCAGGGAAGCCCGCCTCATGGTTAGGGGACAGCAAAGGTCCAGAACGTTCCCCACCATTACCAGGAGTGCCGGGACAGTGCAGCCCTAGATGGTCTTCCCAGGGGTGTTATTTTGCACATCCCACTCCCCCATTTAAGGATAAGAAAACTGAGGCCAAAAGGCTTTTAACGGAGGGGAGCAGGATTTGAGCCAGATCTGATTCAAAGGAGCCCTTTTGAGAACCACCCCCCATCCCCAGGGGTAAGGGGAAGCTCAGCCCTTCCCCAGGAGACTCCCCGTGTCCTCCCCATCAGTCTTCCCCCCACTTTCCAGGCTGCCTGAGCCCTTCAACTTCAGTTCCCAGCAGGCACTGGGGAATTAAAAGCAGAACAGAAAACCTTGGCCTTCAAGGGCCCAGGTCAACCTGGGCAGATCTGGGAATCACCAACCAGTCGGACAGGAGAGGAGCCTGCTGCCTCCAGAGAGCAACAAGCCCAGGCGTGAGGTTCAAGTGAAGAGATTATTCCATAAGATTCTTCCCAGCAGCCTTTTAGAAAGAAGAATAGCTTGCATCCAACCAGCCCGTCAGTGAGGACCTAGATTGAACAAAAATTCTACACGGTGGAAGCCTCCCCTCTCCAACGGTGGAAGCAGGAGGGAGGGGCAAAATAACAACAGCTCCTATGATATATCATGACATCCATCGAGTCCTCATAACAATAAAACCAGAAGTAGAATCATCATCCCCATTTTAGAGATAAGCAAACTGAGGCCCAGAGAAGTTAAATAACCCATCCAGAATCACACAACTAGAAACTGAAGAGCTGAACATTAAACCCATTAAACATTAAATGCTCTAGCTTTCTGCCCTTTAATCCTCTCCCCCTACCCCACGGCCCTAGTGGGTAATATGCCCATTGTACAGACCAGGGCGCCCACACTCTCAGGGGGTCAGGGATCAGTCCCAGGGCACTCTGCTTGCACATGGCTAAGCCGGGGCGGCAACTCACTGGAACTTTGCAATGATCAGTGGTGCGAATCTCAGACAAAACACTCCCAGACTGTCCTCTGCTGTTGGTTTAGGATGATTCTTTACGGATCTATGAACCGAAAGTTCCCAAGTTCCCTCCCCCTGGGTGTGGTGGTGGGGAAGTGCCCAGGCAGAAAAGCCTCACTTTTGACTAAAAGAAAGACAATGATGATGATTTTGATCATCATAAGAAAGGCACACTACCTTGTGACCTTGGGGCTGGCCTGGCACCTCTGACCTGCGCCCTCATCTGTAAAACCGGAAAAAGCTGTCATCCGCCCCAGGACTTCTCAAGGTCTCCAGCTACAAAGAACCCCAGGGCTGCCCGCCAGCTAGCAGGAGCTCATCTGATGCAGTTTTCTGGAGTCCCATAATACGCCATGCTAAATAATTCAAAACCATGTTTTCATTTCAAAATAAACACAGCCCTGTCGCCACAGCGAATGCCAAATTTGCATGAATGTTTAAGATAAAATGAGACTTCAAAGGAACTTCAGACCTGCTTCTGGCACTGTCCCCCTCCCCGAATCCTGGGGAGAACAAGTTCTTAGTCTCCAGCCCCGCAGGGCAAAGATCTATAGGTGCTGCTCAAATAAGAAACATCATTTCTTTCTTCCTGTCTTCTCTGGCAGCTCCACTGAGCAGGTCTGCAGTATGTTTATTCTTGCTGTACCAAGGCGACCATGAGTAATCCCAGGTCTTAATTCTTATTTCCACATCCAAACTGTGTGACCTTGGGCAAGTCACCTAACCTCTCTGCTTCATTTCACCACCCATAAAATAGGATGATATGAGCCCTGACCTCACAGCGCAATAATGAATAGTAAACAGATTCCTGATGAAGGTGGACCTGGCACATAGTAAGCACTTTATATATGTTGACTGTTATTATTGGATTATTAAATCATATTTAGTATTTTTCAGCTCCTGAACCAAAACTTCACTTGACAGGTTGTAAAGTCCCTTCCCCACCTCCAAGGATCCTCCAAAAATGATGACCTTTCCTAAGCCTCACTTCCTCGGGGGACTCTACATACCCACTCATGGAAGAAGCTTTTTAAGAGGACTCCCCTGGCCTGACCCTGGGCAGCCTGGCCCTCCCCAAGCAGGCAACCCAGGCTCCCGTCCCCTCCTGGTCCCCTTCCCTGGGCCAGGGCAGAAATGACCAGTTCCTCCAAACTGTTTCCCTGGCAGGGAGTCTGGTCTTGAAGGTATCACCTGGGGAGGCTGCTGTTGGCATTAGAGAGATGAAGAGAAAATAGAGGAGGAGGGAAAAACACACACAAATAAAAGCTCTCAGCCCCCTATTGTCAGAGGCAGCATTTGATGTGGGGGATTTACGGTTCAGAGAGCTGTTGGAAGGATGGGGTGAGAGCTCCAGGTCTCTTGCTGGAGCATCTCTGCTTCTTACAGAAAGGAGACCCCTCCAGCTGGGTTATGCCTAGCAGCACTCCCCAACTCCCCCGCCCCAGCCCGCGAGAAAAAAAATTCTCAGAGTGAACCAACTTTTCCACCCACTGCCGGGTTGGGAACACAGCACAAGGTACCCCACCACCAACCACCTGGCAGTCAGAGGGGATCAGGTCCAGGCAGCCTCCATCCAGCCTGAATGGCAAGAGGCTGGGGGCCGGGACTCCTGGGGCCTCTTTCCAACGCCAGCCAGCGGGTCAGTGTGAGCCTGGCCAATCCCCCCAACCCCCATGCCGGGAGAACAATCAAGCCTTCCTTGCTAGGGCCTTTCATGCAGCTAAATTCGTGTTTGCAGAGCCCTCAGAAATCTTTAGGTGGTGGTATGAGTATTATTAATTGGGGAAAAAAGAACGGATTATGCCAAATAAATCCTTCCCACATAGCCAAACCCTCGCTGAGGGAAGGAGGGAGGGTGCGTGCTGCCCCTCGAGGGGGTCTCCATCCCTCACCAGGGCCTGACAGCCACATTACCATTTACATGGCTTTATCAATAGTATTGATCCCAGAGCAAGCGTAAATAGCTCGGTGGGAAGAGGCGGGGGCTGGGGCCCGCTGGGTACCCGCCTCCACGTCTGGGCACCGCAGACTCCCCGGGCACCCGGCGGCGGCGGTGGTAAATTTCCAAGCAAAGACAAGGCAGCCGGCGCGAGGAAGCCAGACAGCGCCCGGGATGCCCTAGCAGCCGCCGCCGCCGCCACCGCCGCCTCCGATTCCTCGCTCACCGCCAGCGGCCGGCCCCAGCGTGAATCCCACAGCCGGACTCAGTCTGTGCATCTGTTCAGTGGGCTGAAGGCGCCGCCTGCCCCTCTCTGTCCTCATGGGGAAAAGTCAAGGGGTTGGGGGGTGGGTTGCAAAGAAGTCCCTCTCCCTTCACCACATCTTCTGGCAAAATGCACGGCCGCCCCTTCCCATCAAATTTCCAGGCCATTGGAGTAAAGACCAAGTTTTAGAACTCAGGAATAATAATAACAACAGTAAATGGTGATACATATACAAGCACCTTCTATGTATTTCCACCCTCGGTTCTCACAACAACCCTCTAAACTCGGTATTATTATTATCATCCCACTTTGCAGATGAGAAGCCTGAGGCACAGGGAGGTTGAGTAATTTGTCCAGAGTCACACCGCCAGTAGTGGCAAAAGTGTGATTCCCACCAAAGGCGATACGTTGCAAGAGCCGGCTGTGAATGGTTCAGCTCCCCGGGTTCAAGGTCTCTTACTTTCTCAGAGGGCTCTCCCCCTACACTTCAATCCAAAAAAAAAAAAAGGCCACCCACCACGAGGTACATAACAATGCCCAGGGACGTCCTCCCAGCTCACTCCAGGCCCGGAGAACCCCTTCTATCAAAGCAACCGCGGGGACCCAGATCTGGCTTAAAAAGGGCAAAGTCAAGGCCACGGATAACACAAACCCCAACAAGCCCAGAACTCCCTCATCCAGCCTGCAGGGCTCCTCTCCCCTTCCCTCCACCCTGCCTCCCTCACACATCCTTCCTCCAAATCTGCAAAAGGGGAAAAAAAAAAAATCATAATAAAACCAGTTCTCACCAACAGGGGGGGAGGAGGAGGGGGAGGAAGCGAGGAGGCTGAGCCGACAGCACAGATCCGCCTCCGCTGCCTGCACCAGACCCTCAGAGAGCCGGAGCGCGCGACAGGCGGCTGGAGGGCCCTCGCTTCCAAAAAAATAAACCTACAATGTAAAAATAACGCCGGGCGCCCCACGCTAATTAAGTCCGGGCGACAGCAGCTCACAGGTACAGCGTGTCTCGCCTGCCCGCCCGCCTAGACCTCTCTCGCTCCCTCGAGCTTTTTCCTGCAAGCGTCCGGGGTGGGGAAGGCGCGCCCCACGGGTCTCTCCCCTCAACTCCCCGCCAAGTCTCCGGGGGTGCTCCCCCAGCACTAGGACCGGGGGCCTCCGGGTCCAGCCCAAGTGGGATCAGTTCTGAATTCCAACTTCCCAAACTAGTGGCATCCCAAGTATCCGCACAGCCCGGGGGAGGGACCAGGAGGCGGCCCCATGAGGCGTCACCAGCCGCGGGAGGCAGGCCCAGACACCAGGAACACCGGCCCACGGGGGAGGGGGCAGCAAGGGGCGCCTCTCCCCGGGGACCCCGACCCAGAGCTCGGACCCCTCGCCCAGGAGCGGCCACGCCAGAAGCCCCCCGCCCCCCGTGGCGGGAACCTCTCCCAGGCGCCTTCTACAGCAGCCAGGCCGGGGAGCCGAGGGTGCCATCTCCAGGGGCACCCACGAGCTGCACTGACCGCTGGAAAATAAGGCGCAGTGTCACCCCCCAAGTCCAGGGCTGCTTGGAGAGGAGGGAGGCGCATGGCGGCCATGCCCCCAGGGCTGTGGCACACGGTGGGGGGCTGTCCTGCGCAGTTCCACGGCACCCCCCCGTCCGCCCACCCCCCACGCCACTTCCCTCCTTCCCGTCCCCTCGCAGGGGAGCTGGAGTTCCCCTAAGTTCCCCGGCACCCCCACGCACGCGGGCCGCAGTGTCTGTGGGGCGCCTCGCTCCCCAGCAGGCCACCCCCCGAGAGCGCCAACTCGGGAGTGCAGGGGCCCCGCCAACTCCGCCGCGTGCGCCGACCGATCTTCCCCGATTTCCCCGGAAGCGCGCCCCGCGCCTCACCCCGGCCCTCCACAGGGACCCCCGGCCCCAACTCACCTCGCTGAGGTGGCGGCGGTGGCGCCCGGGCTCGGGGCGCGCTCGGGCCGCCCGGGCGCTCAGGCAAGTGGCGGTGCAGATCGGGCTGGGGGCGCGCAGCAGGCCCGGCCTCCAGCCGGGGCGCGATCCTCCCGCCGCCGCCTCCTAGGGCGCTAGCCCCGGGTCCCCGGGCCGCAACTTGGCGCGCATCGCGGGGGCGCAGGACGCGGGCGCACGGCTCGGGCGGGGCGCGGGCGGACACTGGGCTCCGATGCGGCCCGGCCTGCCCGCGGCTCCGCTCCCCGGCGGCGGCGGCGGTGGCGGCGGTGGCGGCGGCGGCGGCGGCGGCGGCGGGAGGGGGAGGAGGGGGCGGGGCGGGAGCCCGGGAGGCGGCGGCTCGGCCTCCCGGCTCCTGGCTCCCCGCCCGCACCGACGCGCCCCGGCCCGGCCCCCTCGGGCTCCTTAAAGGGCCCACGTCGCCTCCCCCGGGCCTGCGCGCACCCACTCGCGCGTGCACACGCCGCCACACAGACACACACACGCTTGGGCGCGACGCCGAGTTTCTTTTTAGCAGCTCCCTGAAGGAGGAAGGAGGGGGAAAGCGCCTCCCCATCCCGCCCCCTCCTCCTCCTGTGGGCCGTGCGCCCTCCTCTTCCCCAGCCCCAGATACTTCACTCGAAGTATAATCGCGTTCCAGCTATTAAATTATCAGTCTAACTCTGGAGTGACCAGTGAATAGGCAGGGGGCGTACGAGGAGGGCCACACACAGGACCTTTGAGGGACCCACACAGATGCGAGGGGACACACGCGGTGGAGCTCGCTCTGGGGGTCTGGCACACAGTAGGGCGCAAGACTCTCACCAGTGGACCTTCACACAACTGGGCCTCAGAGAGGAGAGCTAACCCAGGTGCGCACGAGGGAAAACGCGCAACCACCCTCCACCCCCCACCCCCGCTCCGCAGACGTGAGCGTAGCCTGGGACGTAGACTCCTAAGACATAAGGTCACCCGCAGATAAGCAAACCCCGACACAGACAGGAGTTCACGCACGCGGGCGAACACACACACACACGAATGTCCGTTTCTCGAGGGCGAGGATTTCCATGTGTTCCCTGACCTTTCCCAGTTAGGGACGCAATGTATTGCAAGAACTCCCAGTTCGGGACTTTCAAGGGACACAAACGCAGACACACGATGCTGCAAGTGTGTGGCGGGCACGAGCGGGCAGGGTCATGGACGAGCACACATGTGGACACTCGCCCGCGCACACGCAAGCGCTCACCGCTCCAACAGGAACCCCACGGGCAGCCCTGACAACCGGTGTGTCCTCATTTACCCCCTCCTCCTGCCCCTCCCGGGCTGCTTTCTCAAAGCCGGGGAGATCTTTTTAAACAGCAGAGGGCACCGGGAGCCCCAGACCGGGACCCTCCCTCCTCCTCTGCTTTCCCCTAAGATGTAAGAGAGTTTGAATTTTTTTTTTTTTTTTTTTCGGTTCAACTTTCCTTTTTTGGAGCGACGTCTCAGCAGATTCAGTTCTGCCATCTGCCAACATCTGAGAACCCCCAGGGGGAGTGGGGAATGGCTGCGGTGGGGAGGCGGCCATGCGGTTTCCAGGGGCAGGGAGGGCCTCCGCCTCCAGCGTGCCTGCAGGGGTTCTCGGCCTCCGTGGTAGCAACGTGCCCCTCTTGGCCCCCTCAGGCTGCTCGGGCTCTTTTTTTTTTTTTCTTTCTGGGGAGGGTGGGGTGGGAAGCACCTGAGACTGACAAAATCTGGGAAAGGGAAGTGTCTGGAGGGGCTGAGGGATGGAACAGAAGTAGGGGGTCTCAGGTCAATGAATGTCCCCTCCCTTCCCACCCTGGCCCCACCAGCTCCAGAGGTGCCCAGCCAGACCATGGGAATCCACAGGCCAAGAGCCAGACCTAGGGAAGAAAGGACTAGCCCTTCAGAGGGGCCTGGAGGAGGGGATGAAGGGGAGGAACTGGGGCGGGGGGGGGGGGGGGGGGGTTCCCACCCCACCAGGCAGACTGGGAAACCCCCACCCACATGTCACCTGGGAACACTCCCTGGGATTTGCATTTCACTGAGATTTGGTTCTGGGGTTTGGCACCGAAGGGTGGGGAGGGGGTGCTGGGGGTAAATTCAGGGGTTCCTTCTCCCAGCTTCTGCCTCCCAAGTGTTGCCTTTGGGCTTTGACTGAATCTGGGGGGATAAGAGGTCAGGCAGGCGGGGGGATTGTCAGCTGTGTAATGTCCTGAGGTGGAAGGTGTCACTTGGAAACCCCTCAAAGAGTCAAGCAGAGACTCAACCATCCTCTACCCTCTGGACCTGCCAAGTTACAGGTGGAAACGCCCAGACCCCTAGAAGGGGCAGCACTTTTCCTGCAGAGGACCTGGCCTCTTCCTTGCCCACTCCTGTATCTCATGATTATTAATCCCATCCTCAATGGACAACAAGGAGCAACACAACTGCTTGTTCTCAGAGTTCATGAACTCCCCCCAGAAACCCTCAGATGGGGGATCGGGGGCTCCTGAGATGGGTCCCACAATGCAGATGGGGAAACTGAGGCCCTAAGAGATTAAGAACCTAACAAACTAGCTGGGCTCACTCAGCTAGCGATTCCAGATGGGTGTTCTGAGCCCAGGCTCTGGAGGGATGAGCTGGAAGAGATCTCTACATCAGGCTCCCCACAGATTTCATCCCGGGCCCTGATTGCTACTCTGTGTTCTGCATGTTTCACCACTGCGCTCTGAGGGGCAGCCCCAGGAATCCACTTGTAACTAACAAGAATAGCAGCTTTAAGAAACCCTCAAACACTCTGGCCCCCAAACAGTCTCTCTGGAGGGCCCCTACACCCCTTGGGAATGAGGGTTAACTAAGAGCTTCCCAAACAGTTCATTAAGCCTTCATGAGGGAAAGACTTTTCATACACCCATTTCATGGGCTGGGGGGACTGAGCCTGAGTTAGACAGTCACTGGAGGACATTAGAAGGACATCCCTTAAGTGCCCCAGGCCAGATCAGAACAGGTGAAGAAGTGTTGTATGCATCGAGGGAGCTCTGGCCCCTAAGGAACCAAATTCTGCCTTAGACTTGAATCCCGCTCTTCCCTTCCCAATCCTTCAACGTTTCCCTCCTAAATACCTGGCAAACTATTCAGCTCACCCCTGCCTCAGGACCTTTGCACTCACTTTTCCCTCTGCCTGATACAGGAATCTAACTTCGAGTTCCAGGTTAATACTGCCTCCCTAGAGAGGCCCTCACTGACCCTCAATCTAAAACTCCGGAGGCACTCACAAACCTACCCCCCTATTCCTTTTCCTCATCTTTTTTCACCACCTAAAATTATCCTGGACTTGTCAC
The DNA here is from genome assembly GCF_963930625.1 of Muntiacus reevesi. NCBI lineage: Eukaryota > Metazoa > Chordata > Mammalia > Artiodactyla > Cervidae > Muntiacus > Muntiacus reevesi. The sequence goes on from NC_089261.1 coordinate 22,193,154, forward strand.
TTAAATATTGTCTTGTCATCAGAGTGTTTGCTCCATGACAGCAGAGACCTCATCTGTCTACTCACTGCAGTACCCGCAGCACATAATAGGCGCTAAGTGAAAGTGTACTGAGAATGAAGGAACAAATGAATAAATGAATTACAACCCAGAGGAAAATCTCTGGGTGTCAGACTTGGTCCTGGAGAATCTAGACGCAATTGGGCATGACTGGCCTGTTTTCTAATACTCACTCCTCTGAGATATTTCAGAGTTGAATCTTTCCTTCCCTCTGTCTATCTCATCCTCTAGGTGGGGGGTGGAGGGTGGGTTGGTTAAGGGGCCTCCCTGAACAAGACCCAGGGCCTGACACCTAAAGATATCCCATTCAGGGTCACTGAGTCCATTTGGGCAACCGCAGTGCCGGATCAAACTTCCAGCCACTCCAAGTGGGTCTGCCCTGAAAATATGCCCGCCCTGGGCAAGCCTGGGGAAACCAGGCATTTAGAGGGTCAGATTGAAGGCTTCAGGGCATGGTGCCTGGAGCCGCTTTTTTTTTTTCCCTTTAAGTTTCCATTGCTTTTATTTTATTTTTGGCCACACCTTGCAGCTTGCAAGATCTTATTTCCCTGACTAGGGATTGAGCCCTTGCCCCCAGCAGTAAAAGTACTAGGTCCTAACCACTGGACCCACCAAGGAATTCCCAGCCCTAAGCCTCCTTGACTCCAGTGGCCCCAAAAGCTCCCCAGGCTGGCCACCTGAGCACCCACGAAGGGAACCCCTCATTCTCGGGACCTCTGTCAGTGACAACACGAAAGATGCCTGGATGAGAATCACAGGGGCAAGCCTCCTGTGCACGTCAGAACAGCATACACATAAGAGATCTTACACACCCTTTTCATACTTTTGTTGTGCCTTAAAATGCAGTAGTCTTGCCTGGAGAATTCCATGGACAGAGGAGCCTAGCTGGCTACAGTCCATGGCATCACAAAGAGTAAGACACAACTGAGCGATTAACACACACACAAAATGGGGAGGGTGGGAATTCCCTAGTGGTCCAGTGGTTGGGGCTCAGTACATTCACTGCTGTGCTGGTCCTGGGTTCGATCCCTGGTCAGGGAACTAACATCCCACAAGCTGCATAGCACCGTCAAAGAAAAAATAATAATGATAAATAAAAGGGAGAGGGTAAATGTAAAAGCCCGAAGGGCCTGGCAAGACCAGCAGGCTTGTGGCTGGAGGAGAGGTGCGTAATGGGGTGGGTGGGGCCTTCGGGCACACCCCCACGCCTGTCCTCAGGCACTCAGAGTCACCTTGGTTAAAGCATAAGCACGGCCAAGCCAAATACCAAATGCCTGGGTGGGCCAGAGTCTGCAGGGGCCAGCTTATTTGTGACCCCGACAAAACCTTAACTCCCCGGGCCAGTTTTCTACTCAGTGACCCGCGCTTTCTACCCCAAGTTGAGGGGCCAAGTAGGGGCAGGAAATAGAAGCTTCCTAAGGTAACAGGAGACCCTCTTCCCTAAGTGTGGGTGGTTGTTGAGTTGCTAAGTCGTATCCGACTCTTCGTGACCCCATGGACTGTAGCCCGCCAGGCTCCTCTGTCCTCCACTATCTCCAGAGTTTGCTCAAACTCATGTCCATCGAGTCGGTGATGCTATCTAACCATCTCATCCTCTGCCGCCCCCGTCTCTTTTGCCTTCAATCTTTCCCAGCATCAGTCTTTCCCAGTGAGCCGGTATGGGTAGGAGGAGGGAAAGCCTGGTTTCAATGCATGCATCCCAGTTTTGGTTATTCAGGATGTATTTTATTTTAAGTATGTATTTATTTATTTGACTACAGTGGATCTTGGTTGCAGCTTGCAGGATCTTAATTCCCTGACCAGGGATCGAACTCAGGCCCCCTGCATTGGGAGCTCGGAGTCTTAGCCAGTGGTTCACCAGGGAAGTCTCTCAACGCATATTTTAGTAAGCGCTTCCTGTATGCCAGGCACTGTGAGAGGGAAGAGTAAAGGAGATCAAGCTGAACCCTCAGGAACTGGCATCAGGCAGGGAGTTGACATTCAAAATACAAAGTTATGTCACCGCCTGTGTGCTAAGAGCCCTTTAAAGGGAAGGAAAAATGCCCTGGTGCTCATAGGAAAGTTAAATTTCAGGACACAGAGGATTTTGGAAGGGAGCACATTTCCCCAAATCCCCATCCTCTCCTGCACAGGGGAGTCCAGAGTTCCTCTCCAATCTCGCAGTCTGACAAAAATATCACTGAGAATGTCACCCAGGGCCCCCAGCCACCCTCCCCCACCTTCCCTGCAAGAAACTGCCGTGTCACCCCCGGCTTCCTCTGATGTCTGCGCTTTTATTTATGACACTGTGTGCATTTCAGAAAGAAGGAAGCAGGGAATGAGATCAAGCCCCTGTCTGATAGGCCTGATTACCTCTGAAGATAAACAACTCCCTTTCTCCCAGGGCTGCATTTCTGGGGTGTTTGCCGCCCATCTGCTTGCATCTTTGCTCTCAGGAGCCAGTGGGGTAAGAACAGAGACATCCAAGGAGGACGAAGTTCCCCCCAGCCTTGCTCACGGCGGCCCGAGGGCGAGCAGCCTGAGTGGACGTCAGTGGGGCAGGCCGTGTGGAGCCTGGGCATTCTTCCAATGGAACAGTCGGCAGCCGTGGAGGAGCACAGAACAGGCTGTACATTCTGATGGGGGCAGAACTCCAAGATACATTGTTTAGCACAAAAGCAGGTGCAGACCTGGGCGTGCAGTGGGGTCCCTTTTGTGCACAGAAGAGCAAGGGGAATCAACGGTGCAGCCACGTGCTCATCTGTGCGTGGCTACTTCCAGAAGGGTATTTATAAACTCAGGAGTACCTACTGTGTGCTGGGCACCATGTTAGCTGGGCTCAGGGAATTTGGCAAAGTGACCAAGACAGGCAAAGTCCCTGCCCTCCTGAAGCTGACATTCTGAAGGTGCAGATGCATAAGAAAAACTAAACAAATGTATCATATGCTGTATTGACAGGTGGTCCCTGCTCTGAGAAAAAGTAAATCAGGAAAGGAAGACACCATAGACGTGAGGGAGGGAACCATGCATGCAGTATCTGGGTAAAAGCAAGAGTGCAGAGGCCCTAGGGTGGGAATGTGCCCGCAATATTTAAAGAACAAGAGTGAGGCCAGTAGAAGAATGAACGAGTGGGCAGTGAGGATGGAGGGATGTCCTAGGAGCTTGGAGTGGTTAACAGGACACATGAGAGATTGATACCAGGAGTTGCTTCTGGGTGGAGGAGGGATGCCTAGGAATTGGGGTTCAGAGCGGGGGTGGTGGATGGGGGGCATTTGCTTTGACCACATCCCCTGTGGACTGTTTAAAGTTGCATAATGAAAGTTCTTTCTTTTCTTTTCTTTTTTTTTTTTTTTAGTTTGGACATCTGGTTTTGGACATCCCCGCTTGCACTTCTGGATTTTTTTTTCTTGAGATTCAAGGAGGTCTCCTTTCCGGCATCTTTGCACCACATTTGCTGTTTTTCAGCCTCCCAGAGAATGTTAGGAATTAGCCCCTGGGTGGCCTGACCTCCTGGTTGGGCCTGGGAAGCCAAGCAAAAGCCCCAGCCTTCCCAGGGTGGCGACGACACGGATGTCCGGACAGTATAAGAATCTACATTGCAGCGGTTACCACATGTGGTTCTCAGAGCAGCCCTGGCCTGAACAGCCCCACATATGGGCCCAGAGCACAGGCCCCTGGTCAAAGCAAGATCAGAACGCAGAGGCCTGTCCACAGCTGGCGAGGCTCACAATCTTGTGTGTCCCTCCTGTGTCCCCTCTGGCTTTTACCCAACAAAATGAATAATAATTCTCATTTTAAAAATATCAATGTGATGGGTTCAGCTGACTGAGAAAGGCCCTCCAGGCCTCTCAGCACCCTCAGGAGGGCCCAGCACTGAAGGTCCAACACTGTTTGTGCAAAGGGTACAGAGTTCTGCAATCCCAAGGCGGGAGGGCGGGGGGGAGGTCCATGTAACAAGCTAGAGCAGGTTGAGATGGAAAGGATCCACAGCTTTGAATCAGGCAACTCTGGGTTCAGCTTCCAACTCTCACACCTCATTAAGTCACTCAACAAACATTTAATAGACTGGGCCCAGGATCCAGCTCACATAGAGCTTCCTAGCAGGGCAGTGTTCATCCCTCCCTCCTCCTGGCATGCCTTCTGGATGGCATAAGTCAACAAGTATGCTTTCCAGGGGCTTCTCAGGCAATGCTAGTGGTAAAGAACCCAACTGCCAATGCAGAAGATGTAAGAGAAGTGGGTTCAACCCCTGGGTCCAGAAGATCCTCTGGAGGAGGGCATAGCAACCTACTCCAGCATTTTTACCTGAAGAATCCCATGGTCAGAGGAGCTTAGCGGGCTATAGTCCACAGGGTGGCAAAGAGTTGGACATAACTGAAGTGGCTTAGCATGCACGCATGCACATGCTTCCCAGACTCCCTTGCAGTGAGGGTTCTGTGTGGATCCTGGTTCCGGCAATCCATAGGTAGCATTAGAATTCAGAACAGAGTTCACGGGGTAGAGAGAGGGTCTGGTCACTGAGCTGGGTGCACTGCAGCAGGGGTGCAGGTTCTGGAAGTGGCATCTGGGGGCAGCACCTCACTCAGTGGGCCGCTTCCTGCCTGGGACAGGGGACAGAGCTCCCTGGCAGCCCAGCTCTGCCGCGTGTCTCTGAGTGTCCTGTCTGGAAGCTCTGCCTCAATGACATAGGCAACTCACCACCCTGACTTCCGTGCAAGATTTAGGGACTCAGAAAACAAACAAGCAAAGGAAGAAGGAATACAGTAAGTCCCCTACATACGAACCTTCAGGTTTTGAACTTTCAAAGATGCAAATGTGTGCGCCAGCTGTTGTACTGCCGTACTTTTCGAGGTCCTGTGCTGTAAGATTAAAAATGCTAGACTTCTCTGCTGGTCCAGAGGTTAAGAATCTGCCTGCCAATGCAGGAGACACCGGTTCAATCCCTAGTTCGGGAAGATCCCAAATACTGTGGAGCAACCAAGCCCCAGTTGCATAACTACTGATTCCCACCACAAAAGCGAGTAGCCCCCACTTATCAAAACTAAAGAAAGCCCACATACAGCAACAAAAGCCCAGCACAGCGAAAAATAAATAAATAAATAATTTAAAAACTATTTTTCTTTTTTAAAAAACTTATTTATTTTTAATTGAAGGATAATTGCTTTACAATATTGTGTTGATTTCTGCCCTACAACATGATTCAGCCATAGGTATACATATGTCCCCTCCCTCTTCAAGTTCCCTCCCACCTCCCACCCCATCCCACCCCTCTGTTCTCTTTATTTTTTGTGTTTGTTTTTTATGTACCTATTCTTTGTGTGAAAAGTATTAGAAACCTACTACAGTATGTTGTCTACAACTGATTGTGTTAGGTGGGTACTTAGGCTAACTTTGTCGGACTTACAAACAAATCGGACTTAAGAACATGCTCTCGGAACAGTAATCTTAAGCGAGTGATTCAACTTGCTTCCTAATCTGTAAGATGGGGAACAGTAACAGACCCTCCCTCCCAGGATGACTGTGAGAATTAAACAAATTAATGTGCATAGATCAGGCAGTGTCTGGTACATAGTGTTATAAGCATCAACTGTTCACAGTATTTCACTGAGCCTCCCAAGAACCTGGTAAGATTGGGACTGCTACCATTCCCACTATACAGATGAGAAAACTAAGGCACAGATGAGGAAACTAAGGTTCAGAGTGGTAAATCACCAGCCCAAAGTCATCAATGGGAAGCAATTCACATTTAAGCCCAGCTCCATCTGACTCTGGAGCCTTCCTTGTAGCGTCCCACAAGACCCAGTTGGCTCCTTGCTTTGACTGTAGTTTCCACTATTTACAGGAGACATTCATACCAGTGATGGAATGGGGGTGCAGGATTGATATCCCCATACCCAAAATAATGGCTCCTCACTGTCCGCACCATGGTCCCCTGTTCATTAGAACATTACCCAGAATCTGGTGGGTAGGAATCATCATTGTCATTGCACCTGCCATGCCAGAACAATCCATTTTACTAGACAATATTGAAGAGGCAAGAAAAGCAAGAGGGACAGCAACAGAGGAGGGAAAGAGCCTGGGAAGCCCGTCCTGGTGAGTCTCCCCCTCTTGAACTCTGCTCCACCACACTGGCCTCCTCAAACACGTCCATGCTGCTGCCGCAGGACCTTTGCACTGACCGTTCCCTTTACTTGGAATGCTTTTCCCCAGATGGCCATGACTTGTTTGTCTCATCTTTTACATGTCTTTGATAAAATGTTATCTTCCTTGTGCGTGCTAAGTCACTTCGGTCATGTCCAACTCTTTGCAACCCTGTGGGTTGTAGCCTGCCTCTGTCCATGGGATTCTCCAGGCAAGAATACTGGAGTGGGTTGCCATTCTCTTCTCCAGGGGATCTTCCTGACCCAGGGATCAAACCCAGTTCTCCTGCATTGCAGACGTATTCTTTACCGTCTGAACCACCAGTGAAGCCCTTTTTAAAAACAAGCCCCTCTCCAAAGCTCCCAATCCTCCTCTCCTGCTTAAGTTTCCTCCTAATGTTTATCACCTAGGGACCTGAGACACACTTCCTAATTTCACAGGGACTATTTTCTGGTGAGCGGCATCAGACAAAGAAACAAATCCGTATAGGATGGCAAGTTCTGCCAGTGCGGGAGACATGGGTTCGATACCTGAACTGGGAGGATCCCATATGCCGCAGATCAGCTACTCTAGAGCCTGAGAGCGGCAACTACTAAGCCCACGTATAACAGCTACTGAAGCCTGTGAGCCCTAGAGCCCATGCTCCACAACAAGAGAAGTCACCGCAACCCGAGAAGCCCACACACCACAACTAGAGAGTAGCCCCAGCTCACCACCACTGGAAAAAACCCCACACAGCAACAGAGACCCAGCCCAAGCACGAAGATCCAACACAGCCAAAAATGAATAAATAAAATTATTTTAAAATATATATAATGGCATGTTGTAATGCCAGCTAGTATTGAAGGAAGAAGAATAAAGCAGAAGGTGATACAGGGAGGTCAGGGAAGTCCTCTTTTTTTAATGTTTAGTTAATATTTATTTAATTAAATACATTTTAACATTTAATTTAATAAAATTTAGTATTTATATAATATTTATTTCTAAATATTTAAAAAATGTATTTGGCTGCACTGGGTCTTAATTGTGGCACGTGGGATCTTCGATCTTTATTGCAGCATGCGGTTCTTTAGTTGTGGCAGGTGGACTCTCTTAGTTTCAGGATGCAGGATGTTGAGTTGTGGTGTGCAAACTCTTAGTTGTGCATGTGGGATCTAGTTCTCTGACCAGGGGTTGAACATAGGCCCCTGCATTGGGAGCATGAAATCTCAGCCCCTGGACCATCAGGGAAGTAAGTCCCTGGGAAGGCCCCTTTGAGTGAAGGGAGAGAGTCAGCCACAAGGATATCCCTGGAAAAGGCATTTCAGGCAGAGAATACAGCAAGTGCAAAGGTCCTGAGGTAGACTAGACGAACCTGGCAAATCCGAATGGCCTTGGCAAATCTGAATGGCCACACAAGGAGTCCAGACTTCCCCCTGTAAGCACTGGGGAGACACAGGAGGGTTTTCAGTGGGACTGTGGTCAGGTCTGGGTCAGGTTTCAGAACAGCTCTCCCTTTGAGCAGCACGAGGTGGGAGGCCTTGCAGTGAGAAATGATGTGTCAGGTCAGGGGCAGCGAAGTGGAGAGGAGGAAACAGATGTCCGGGAGGTTCAGCAGGCAGGATGTAAACCACCCATCCCCCCACCCCCAGCATCCCAGTGCAGAGAGAAGACCAGCAAGGCTGGGTGCGGAGACAAGTCTGGGCCAGGTGAAGGGAGTGGGGCCCGTTTGTACCTGTAAAACAGTTTGCTTTGGCAGCTGCGTGGAGAAAAAATTTCAGTTTATGCTCCCTGCAGTTCCTTTGAAGTTATTTATGGAAAGGCTTACACCAAGGCTACAAGGCCTATCTTGTTCTCAAGGCCATCAGTGTCTAAGTCAAGCTGGTGAAGGGTGTGCAATGTAGGTGGATCAAGCCTCCTCCCATTCCATCTCATGCTCCTTCTTATCTTCTGCATGCCTTAGTTTCTTTTTCTGTGAAATGGGTATCATACAAGCCCTTTCCTGTTGGAGTGAAAAGCCCTTTCCTCTTGGGACTGAAAATTAAATGAGATACTGATATAAAAGCTTTTAGCATAGTGTTAGAACCACAGAAATGTCAAGCATTATTATTGGTTATCAAGAAGAGTAGAGGTGGGTGTGAGCTGGAGGAATCAGGATTGACTTCCTGTCAGAGGCATGACTACTGCTGGGACTGGTTAATAATGGCTAGAGCTGATTGCAAGTTTACTCTTGAACTTCCTGAATCCGTGCAAGGATCCTTAGAGGTAAAGGCAATTATCAGCTACTTGGTATAAATCTCCTTGTCACTGCTATAATGAATTGCCACCAACTTAGGAGCTTGAAACAACATAAACTTATTACTTTATCCTTCTGGACATCAAAAGTCCAAAAATGAGTCTTACAGAGAGTTACAAAATCAAGGTGTCTGCAAGGTTGGAGGCTTTGAGAAGAATCTGTTTCCCTGCCTTTAGCAGCTTTTAGAAATTGGTGATCCTGCATCACTCCAACCTCTGCTTTTCCATCACATCTGCTTCACTGACCCTCACCCTCCCACCTCTCTCTTACAGGAGTCCTAGTGATTACATGGGGCCACCTGGATAATCCAAGATGATCTCTCCCTCTCAGGGTCCTTAACTGAATCACAGGTGAAGTCCCTTTGTCATGTAAAGTCACATACTCACAGGTTCCACGGATTAGGATGTGGACATCCTTGGGTCATTATTCTGCCTATCACTTCCATCTTATGCACAAGAAAGCAAAGGTGTGATCATCAGCCCAAGATCACACGGCTTAGAGTAGAGCACTGGCCTTGAACCAGGTCTGTCAGACAGCAGAAAGAGACACCCTTTCAGGATGCTGACTTTTGCTGTGTTTACTATTTGAACCTGCATTTGGATGCTCCAGACACTGTGCTTCACCAATTAGTCAGCAAATATTAATTGAGCACCTATTTTGTTCCAGGTACTGATGATAAAGCAGTAACTAAGACAGGAGAACATTTATGTCTGTAAGAAGCTGACCGTCATTCAGTTATATCCATTACAATCCAAGTAACAAATCCCAGGCTTCCCACGTGGCTCAGTGGTAAAGAATCTGTCTGCCAGTGCAAGGAGATTCAGGAGACCTGGGTTTGATCCCTGGGTTGGGAAGATCCCCTGAAGGAGAAAATGGCAGCCCCTTCCAGTATTCTTGCCTGGAGAATCCCATGGACAGAGAAGCCTGGCGAGCTACAATCCATAGGGTCGCAAAGAGTCAGACATGACTGAGCACACATGCATTATCATTAATTAACAAATCATCTTGAACAACGAGATCATTTGTTATTTCACAGTGCAAGAAATCAGGAAGAGGAAGTAGTTCTGAGTCTGATTCATTAAGTGCCATTGTTATGGACTCCCAGTTTCTTTCCATGTTTTTTGTTTCTCATCGTCAACTTTGTTCTCATCTCAAATTCCTTCATGATCACAAAATGGCTGCCACTGCTCCAGCTAACACATCCAGACACAATAGCCAGTGCATGGAGAACAAGAAACGTTTCCCCAAAGCCCATTGCAGCCTTTAGTTCATGTATCATTGGCTCTAACTGGGTCCCATGCCCATGATTTAACCAATCTCTGGCAAGGGAAATGGGATCAGATAAATTGTCTGAGACCAATTTGGATTTTCTTCAGAGCTGTGGGTGGGTCACACTTTCCTGTGTCACATGGAAAGCCATGGGTCTTTAAATAAAATCAGGACTCTCACAGCAACAAAAGGATAATTACTTAGGCATTCAGTGGCCTGGGTTCAAATCTTGGCTTTGCCATGTTCTCTCTGGGTAACTCTCTGCGCTTCAATTTTCTCATCTATAAAATGTATAACCTAGTTCGTAGGATTGTTAGGACAATAAAATGAGTCAATGCCTGCAAAGCTCAGCTACTATTACTTTCCCTTCAGCCTACTTCTTAGGGTGGGGCCCAGAACATCAATTCTTATTCCATTGCCCTGACTGCAGATGTTTTTCTAGTTTCTCTCCAAATTAAAATGAAAAGCTGCTCAAGATGACTGCATTTCAAGACCCCATCGTAGAAGCCGGTGGGGAAAGGACCCATGTGAACCCTCTTCCCGGAACCAACGATAATTTGAGAGGTACTCACTAAGATCAGGGGACTGGCTAAGTGTTTGGCACACAGGACTTCTCTCAACCTCATCAGCCACCACTGACAAGTGAAGCCCAGAGACACAGAGCACCCTGGCTCAGGTTACCAAGATCAGAAGCAGAAAAGCAGGAGCCAAACCCAGGTCTGACAGGCCCTGAGATCCAGCCTGCAGACAGTCAGTGTGCCCCATGCAGACTTTTAAACACCTTATTGGCCAGCATTGGGTCACATCCCCATTCCTGAACCACCCCACACAAAGCGGATTGGCTCACTCTCACACCAGTCAGATCCTTCTCTGGAGCTGGGGGTAGGGCTCAGCTGTTCCTGGGGTCTTCCAGCTGGTGGAGAAGCCACATAAAATCAGGGTTCCTCCTGCTGGGTAAGAACCAGCAGTACTGCCTCCACTAGTCTTTCCAGAAGTGTGACATCTATACTGCTCAATGGCAGTGTGGTGACTTTAGGTGATGAAATTTTTAACAAATTTTAGGTGACCCATTTTAACAGTTACCAGTTTTTACAGTAATTATTATTACCTTTTTGTTTGTGGCAAATGATTCTGATTTTTCTTTTGTGATAGCTATACAGTTGCCTTTTAAAAACAAGTTTTGGGACTTCCCTGATGGTCCAGTGGTTTAGAGTCCACCCGGCAATATGGGGGACATGGGTTCAATCCTCGGTCAGGGCACTAAGATCCTAAATGTCACAGAACAAATAAGCCCGAAAAGCCACAACTACTGAGCCAGCACACCACAACTAAACAGTCCGTGTGCATCTGTGTAAGATCCTGCATGACTTGACAAAAATCTGATGCAATCAAATAAATAAATAATTTTTTTTTTTAATCACTATCTAGGGAATTCTCTGGCAGTCCAGTGGTTGGGACTGAGTGCTTTCACTGTTGAGGGCCCAGGTTTGATCTCTGGTTGGGAAACTAAGATCCTGCAAGCCAAGCAACCAAATAAATAAGTTTATATCCCACCATTCTGACTTTTGAGATAATTACACATAAGTTAAAAATAAATAAATAAACAAAAAAAAGAAAGTTTAATCAAATTTTCATACACTTGGGTGGGAGTGTAAAATCGTTCAAACACTTTGAAAACTCTATCTACTATATCTGAACACACACCCGCTTATGACCCCAACACTTTCTAGCCCAGGTATATACCCTTTGGGCTTCCCAGATGGTACAGTGGTAAAGAATTTGCCTGCCAAAGCAGGCAGACACAGGAGACATGGGTTCCATCTCTGGGTCAAGTTGGGAAGATCCCCTGGAGAAACAAATGGCAACTCACTCCAGTATTCTTGCCTGGGAAATCCCATGGAGAGAGGAGACTGGCAGGCTACAGTCCGTGGGGTCACAAAGAGTCAGACACGACTGAGCGACTGAGTTCACATACATACATATAGAAAAGTGTCCATGTGTGTGTTCCTAAAAACACACGCACAAGGATGTTTATACCAGGTTTATTTATTACACCCAAGAATAAAAACTCTCCCCAACACCCATCAACCTAGAATGGATAGATCAATTGTGGTATATATACCCCATGGCAGGCAACACCACAATTACACAAGACAACATGGATGAAACCAGACACAAAAAAGTCAAAATTAAGATTCTATTGATTTAAACTTCCAACTGAAGCAAAATTAATCTGTAGTTTAAAAGTCAGGACAGGGTAGTGGTCGCCCATGGGACTGAAAAGAGGTCTGGGCAGCAGGAGTCATGGGGGAGCTTAGGAAGGTGGTTTTCCTGAAATGAGTGCTGGTTTACACCAATGTGTTCATTTTATGAAAATTCTTCAGGCTGTACATTTAAAATCTGTGACTATGGACTCCCCTGGTGGTCTGTGGTTAAGACTCTTCCTGCACTTCCAACACAGGTGGCATGGGTTTGATCCCAGGTCAGGGAATTAGGATACCACATGCTGTGCAGTGAAAAAACACAAAATGAAACAAAACAAACAAATAAAAAACCCCATGACTTTTCTGTATGCCTAATATACTTTGATAAAAAGTTCTAGAAAGGTAAAGCACTTTAAAGAAAAATATTAGCTAGACAATAGAGTCAATGGTACACTGGCTTATGAATATGTGAAGGTTTTCAGGAATGACTTAAGTCTTAGAAGCTGTCTTATTCTGTCGTTATTGTCATGCCTATTTTTGGTGGTTGGAGTCGAATGAACAGCAGCAAACACCTGTTGTTGATAATGCAGACTAAGAAAAGAGGCTTAGGAGAACAGACGGTGCATAGAGTGTGCTATTTGCTTAGAGATTATTTCATTTAGCGTTCAGTGGAAGTAAATATGTCTTCACTTGCTGGGATGACCTCTCGACATCCCCTTTCTTTGGAATAGCCTTGGGAAGACCCCACCCAGTCTCAGCAAACTTGAGGTGAGCCTACTATCCCTGCACGTTCTGCTCCCAGGACAGGCATTGCTAATCGATCCTCGAGCCCTTGTCCATTGATTCCAGGTAAAGCCTTTAATTCCTTGGAACACAACATCAAAGGCAGTTGCTTGCAAACAATTGCAGCTGGCACTTGAATGACATTTCCTTGCCATTCCAAATCTAAAGCTCTGCTCTGTCTTAATCAGGAAGATATTAAGTCACAGGTCCCACCTCTGACCACAGCACACCCAGGAGACTTGCCAAACCCAGCAGAGTGTGCAGAAGAGGAGAGGTTGACAGCTTCTGCCTGTGACTGTAGTTCACACCGTGTGTTTCCTGGACACCCTCTCTCTGCTCTCAGTCCTACTTGCCCAGCCTGCAGCTGCCTTTTTGTAACCCCACCTCTGCCGCTCCTGCACAGCTTTCACTTCTGGACAGAAGGACCTTGCATGTATTCACCTGTATGACCCAAATACAAACAGATCCCCCCAAATCACCATCTAGTTTTCATGAGCCAGGGTACCATCAGTTAGTTAACTCTCTCTGTATTAATGAAGGCATAGAGCACAGGAAGATAATAGCAGATTCATTTTGACCTTGGGATGACAGTTAGGACTTTCTACCATGCACAATATTTGCATAATTAATCATAATTTGATTAGGCTGTGTTTTTGCTTGACAGGCATCCATTCCTTCTCTTCCCAATAATAGCATCTCCTTTAGGGAAACTTTCTTTCCCCGCCACTAAATGAAATAATCTCTAATGTGATTTGGATAGAGGATGCGGCTGAACTTGGGCAGACTCATGGTGATTGTTTCAGGAAAGGGTATAAGAAATGATTGGGCCAATCAAAGCTGGCCCAGTAACTGGAGCTTTCAGGCAAGAAGTGCTCCCCTGCTGCTCAGGTTGCCACGGTGATAAGAGGTAACTGTACAGCTGTTGGCACAATCTTTTCTCCACTTGAAGAGCCCCAACCTTAAAATGAAATCAATACAAAGGGAAGCAGACTCAACATATGACAGGATACAGATTCCCAATTTAAGCACCTGGATCCAGCCATACCTGAAAGTATTTCTGCTTAACGCTATTTGAATTTGATTTCTTTTCCTTGCAGTCAAAAGACTCTTGATTAGCACAGGTTTAAGTAAGTAAATAAATTTCAAATAAGTCTGAATAGCTTATAAATAGACAAACAACCATTAAGGGAAGTGTCCTGAAAACATGTGGGAAAGGAATAGCATTGTCAGATAAAGCAGATGCAGAAGAAACAGGCAGACAATCAAGGGCTTGATACCAATTCCCACTATAAAGATAATGAAATCACTATTCAACAGATCCTTTAGGAGGGTGGGGTCCTAAGGGGCCATCTGTTCTTCCAGGGTGGTCTCCCCATGAAAACAGGAAATTGACATCAGTCAACACAAGGTAGCTTAGTGAACCTGTGTTAGCTTCTCGTGATTATCATATTTTCTTCTAAATAGTCACGAGCCATCTGTGTAAAGCTCTGTTCCAGAATTCTGCTAAGAACTCTGGCTGTCAGACATACCCCATCTGGGGATTCCAGACTCCATATTATTTTTCCCTTTTAGAAAATCCAGGTGTTTGCCCATCTTCAGGCTCTTCTCTTGTGTCTTTTTTTTTTTTTTTTTTTTTTTACTGTTTCCCAGCCAACCATGAATTCAACTCTCTCTGTAGAACTTGTCTTCCTCCCGTGGTATTTGAAAAAACATTTGTCCTCCGTGGTGAAGGCAGAGCTGCAACAGGGATGTGTGATTCAGTGTTCTTACTGCTGCCTGAACATATGACCCCCTCACCCCATACAAGGGATCCATCTTTTAACATCTCAGTATTTCCCTTCAATTTCTGACATTCTTCATCTTGCAAAATTCGCCTGAATACTTTATTACTTGTTAAAAGTAACACACACATATGATAAAGCAAGTTCCGACAGGTCCAAAGATCTCCTCCCCTGGATTCCTGGCCCCCTGACTCCCCCACCCCCTGCCCAGGACAGCCACAGTTATCGGCTTTTTCTTCCAGAGGTATTATGTACATTTCCAAGGATATATGTTTGTGTGTATGTATGAGTTTGTATACATCCTCTTCCTGACATTTGTATGTGTGGTAAAATATCCATAACATAAATTTATCACCCATGACATTTCACATATTCACAATTATCACCACTATCTAGTTTTGACCATTTTCATCACTCCAAACAAAACCGGTACCCATGAAACAGCCATTCTCCATTTCTCCCCTCCCCCAGTCCCTGGTAACCACCCATCTGCCTTCTGTCTCTATGTGCTGTGCTGTGCTACATCGCTTCCATGGTGTCCAACTCTTTGTGACCCTATGGACTGTAGCCCACCAGGCTCCTCTGTCCGTGGGATTTCCCAGGCAAGAATACTGGAGTGAGTTGCCATGCTCTCTCTCAAGGGATATTCCCCACCCTGAGATAGATTTACTCCTTCTGGACGTTTCCTATCAGTATGTGGCTTTTTATGATTTGGCTTCTTTCAATTAGCATAGTATTTTTGCGGTTCATCCATGCTGTAGCCTGTGCCAGTACTTCATTCCTTTTTATGGTTGAAAAATATTCCACTGTATGGATAAAACCACAGTTTGTTGGTCCTTTCATCTATCGATGGACATTTGGGATGCTTTACCTTTTGGCCCTTGTGAACAGTACTGCTGTGAACATTCGCGTACATTCATTTGTTTGAATCCCTGTTTTGGGCTCTTTCTGGACATACACCTAGAACTGGAATTGCTGAGTCATAGAGTCATCCTGTGTTTAACATTTCAAACTGCCATACTATTTTTCACAGCGGCTGCACCATTTCACATTCTCACCAGCAATGCGTGAGTGTTCCAATTCCTCCACAGCCTCACCAACATTTCTTTTCTGTTTCTTTTTTTTCTTTGCAGCACTCATCCTGATGGATATGAAGTGGTGTCTCATTGTGGTTTTGATGTACATTTCCTTGATGAGCAATCATACCCTCCTTTTTTTTAACACAAACATAGACTTCTATACACACCATTTTGCTTCCTGAATGTTCACTGAATGCTCTATAATTGGAGCTTATTCTGTATCAGTTTCACATCACCTCCATGTTCTTCCCAGAGCTGCATAGGAACCCACACTGTCCAGATAAATCCTGCCTCATCAGCCAGTCCCCTACTGAAGGGCATAAGAATGTATCAATCTCTTCACTCCACGTAATGCCGTAACAAACACCCCCCGCCCCCCCCAGTGCAGGTCTTTGTGAACATTCCTCTGATTTTCTTTTTTGTAGTGTTTATTTTCTTTATTTATTTATTCAACTCCACCAGGTCTTAGTTGCAGCACACAGGATCTTTTAGCTGTGGTATGTGGGATCTAGTTCCCTGACCAGGGATTGAACCCCAGGCCCCTGCTTTGGGAGTATAGAGTCTTAGCCACTGGACAACCAGGGAAGTCCCTTCCTCTGATTTTCTTAAAAAATGAAGGCTATTTCTGAACCACACTGTATTCAGGCACTTACGTTTCCATGGATTACTCCATTGACTTCCCCACTGATTCTTTGACTTGACTTTTCCCCCATCCATTCATCAGGTGGGAAACAGATGTGCTGGGCTTCCCAGATGGTGCAGTTGGTAAAGAACTCACCTGCCAATGCAGGAGATGCAGGAGATGTGGGTTTAATCCCTAGGTCGGGAAGATCCCCTGGAGAAGGATATGGCAACCCACTCCAGTATTCTTGCCTGGAGACTCCCATGGAGAGAGGAGACTGGCAGCTAAAGTCACTTGGTCACAAAGAGTCAGACACGACCCAGCACGCTCGCAGCAGCAGTAGCAGACTGATGTTTAGGAGGGTCACTGGTCCTATGTTTCACAGGATCAATGGAGGCAACAGAGTCCAGACCCTGATCTGTCTGACTCCCAGGCCATCCCCATCATCTCTGGGCAGCTCTCTTGCTTGGAACATCTGGAATAAGGTGACCAACCATGCCAGTTTGCCCAGGACAGAGGGGCTTCCCAGGACGTGGGAGCTTTCATGCTAAAACCCAGAAAGTCCCAGACAAACCACTGTGGTCTGGAAAGTCGTCCAGCTTGTGTTGGGGACACATGGCCATGAGTCATCTATGCCTCTCGTCCTTCCTCTGTTGGTTTGGGGCCCAAGAGTCATAACCCAGGGACTTTGGCAGGACTTGAACCCACCACCTTAACTCCTCATTTCCCTCCCTGTCCCCCCACCCACCCACACACACACTCAGGCCTCTGCAGCCTCTCCCCTACATTTCCTCTTCCACATAGTTCCAGTGAGACATGGGGGCCACAACCCACAGTAAGGCAAGCCAAAAGCCTGTCCATCAAGGGAGAGAAATTCCTGGTCTCACTGCCAAGGTTACTGAGTCAAGGAAAGTGGAGACAAACCCAGCATCCTGTCTCCATGGGTTTCTGCGTTTTCCACATTTCTTTGAGTTCCCGTCACACATCTTGGGCTGAAAGGAGGCATTTGGGGCCGGGGAGTTTAAAGACACCTGTCTGAGCATTGGTGCCCCACCCAAAGTGCCAAGTAAATAACAGCTCCGTGGCACAGCTGGCCGGCGATGGCTTGGTGACACCCATAATCATTCAGAATCGTTCACTCAGAGGAAACCCGGGGCCAGGCTTGGCCTCTCCTCACACCCCTGATCTGCCGGCACCATAATTAGCTTATTACCAGCCACCTCGTGTTAATAACCTCTCCCTTTATGACTGCAAGAGGAATTAAAGAGAACTAATAGACCGGGGCCAGCAATCCGTTTGAAAGCTTGCATTTTTTCCCCCAGGTCCCAGGTGAAGAGAGAAGTCAAGGGAACTTCCACCCCTACCTCCTCGAGATTCCTGTTCTTTTTGGACAGTTCTTTTGTGATGGGGGCCGGTGAGCAATGTTGACAGGACTTCCCCTTTCGGTGGGTGCATCTCAAGTTCAGTTGGCCCCCACTCCTCCGGGCTGGATGAATCCAAGGGCACTGAGTGGGCCAGAGAAAGCCCCAGGTAATCCCCCAAAGGATGAGAAGGATGGGGAGAGGGTGCTCGGTATCCCCTTGGCCTGGCCATAGAGGCCAGTTGAGGTCAAGTGTGGTTCATCTGGCGGTTTGATCTTACGGTGATGCTGTTGTTTGCTCACCCTATGGCCATTCTCCCTGGATTTGCTGTTTTATTTCCCCCTTTGGCCTCCTGTCACCTCTCCGTAAGGATAAGAGACTGTGTTTTATTCTCTAGTTGCCACGAGCCGGGACTAGTTTTGTTGGGGTGCATGGGCTTCTCGTTGCTGTGGCTTCTCTTGTTGCAGAGCACAGGCTTTAGGTATGCAGGCTTCAATAGCTGCAGGGCTTAGCTGCCCTGTGGCATCTGAAATCCTCCCAGACAAGGGATCGAACCTGTGTCCCCTGCATTGGCAGATTCCTAACCACTGGACCTCCAGGGAAGTCTCAGACTTGCTGTCGCTGAGAGAGGCTGCCTCCCCAGCGGAGGCCGAACGTTCTAGCTCCTTCCTGCCACGGTGCGGAGAACCCCATTGGTGTCCTGCCCTGATCCCCAGGAGGCCTTTCACAGAATCTGCGCCTCCTTTCCCAGGTTCTGTGAACTTGACCTCTGATGGCCCGCACCGGGGGCCTTCCTCTGAAGGCTGACTTAGTGCTACAGGGGCCTGCTCACCTCCTGGTCTGGAGCAGGCAACTCCTGGCACTGCGGTCTGCCTGTACCGCCTGGAGCAAGGGACCAAAGTCCAGTGCTCTGCCTCCAGGCGGGGCAAACTCTGCTGCTCCTGGTGCCCTGAGATGCCTGGTTTGAAGCCATTCCTTAATCTAAGCATCAGGATTCCCAGGAGGGCTTGTGAAAACCCTCCAGGTGGTGATTGCTGGGCCCCACCACCAGATGTGTGATTCAGTGGGTGTGGGCTGGGGCTGAGAAGCACATTTCTGTTAAGTTCCCATAAAGCTGTTGCTGGAGGCTGAGGACCACACTTCGGGAACCACTAGTTAGTCATATCAAAATTAGCCTCATGGGTCTCAGCCTAGCTAGATACTAGAGTCATCATTTTAGAACTGTAGATGCCTGGGACTTCCCTGGTGGTCCAGTGGTTAAGAATCTACCTTCCAATACAGAGGACACAGGTTCAATCTCTGGTTGGGGAACTAAGATCCCACATGCAGTGGGGCAACTAAGCCCTTGCACCTCCTGTGGAGGCTGGTGCTCTGGAGCCCGTCAGGCACAACTAGAGAGAAGTCCTAGCACTGCAACGGAAAGATCCCGAGTGTCACAACTAAGACTCCACGTGCGTACGTGCTAAGTCGCTTCAGTTGTATCCGACTCTGTGCGACCCCATGGACTGTAGCCCACCAGGCTCCTCTGTCCATGGGATTCTCTAGGCAAGAATACTGGAGTGGGCTGTCATGCCCTCCTCCAGGGGATCTTCCCGACCCAGGTGTTGAACCTGTGTCTCTTAGTCTCCTGCATTGGCAGGAAGGTTCTTTACCACTAGCACCACCTAGGAAGCCCCTAAGACCTCCACCCCTCCCACGCAGCCAAATGAATAAATAAATATCTTTTTTTAAAAGAACTGCAGTTGCCTGTTCCCCGTCACCCAGAATTTTGATTCCATTGATTTATTGGTGGAACCCAGAGACATCCATGGTGGTAAAGACGTTCCCCCAGGAGATTCAAAATAAACCACCAGGTGAGATACACAGCCTCTGCCTGAAACCACCTCAAATTACGATGTGTGGTATTCTTATGTCATATCCCCGAGACATTTATTCAGAGAGAACGCTAAGAAATTTAATCTGATCTCGCCATTATAAGTTTGCATTCATAGGTGTTGGATGTCACTATAAACAAACCTTTTAAAGGTCACTTTAAAAAGTAATATAGGAAGCGTTCCTTGCTGGACCTCATCAATAATATACACCACAAAGCAAATGAAACAAGCAGTGTCCTAATTTATGCAAAAGGGTATTTGTGGCCTGGGATAACATTTCCAGTGGCTGCATCACATGCAGATTAAAAAAATGCCTTGTCTGAAAAGTTCTAGACGTATGGGGAGCAGATGGGCTCAGCCAAAGTCTATTTGATGACTCAAAACACAATGTCAAGGATACGGGTGGAGGGCTCAAAGAACATTATTTCATGAATGTAAGCCCGGAAAAACAGACATATTTCTTAATGTATTATATTACTTATTTAACATGTGACTTTAAATAAATGTAATCAGGCATGGTTATTACTCTATTACTAACAACATTCAGAAAACTAAGATCATGGCATCTGGTCCCCTCACTTCATAGGAAATAGATGGGGAAGCAGTGGAAAGAGAGTCAGACTTTATTTTTGGGGGCTCCAAAATCATTGCAGATGGTGATTGCAGCCATGAAATTAAAAGGCGCTTACTCCTTCGAAGGAAAGTTATGACCAACCTAGATAGCATATTAAAAAGTAGAGACATTACTTTGCCAACAAAGATCCGTCTAGTCAAGGCTATGGTTTTTCCAGTGGTCTTGTATGGATGTGAGAGTTGGACTGTGAAGAAAGCTGAGCACGGAAAAATTGATGCTTTTGAACTGTGGTGTTGGAGAAGACTTTTGAGAGTCCCTTGGACTGCAAGGAGATCTAATCAGTCCATCCTAGAGGAGATCAGTCCTGGGTGTTCATTGGAAGGACTGATGCTGAAGCTGAAACTCCAATACTTTGGCCACCTCATGCGAAGAGTTGATTCATTGGAAAAGATCCTGATGCTGGGAGGGATTGGGGGCAGGAGGAGAAGGGGACGACAGAGGATGAGATGGCTAGATGGCATCACCAACTTGATGGACATGAGTTTGAGTAAACCCCAGGAGTCAGTGATGGACAGGGAGGCCTGGCGTGCTGCGATTCATGGGGTCACAGAGTCGGACACGACTGAGCGACTGAACTGAACTGAACATAAATGTGCAAATAAGCATATGACTATTTAATTTGTACCTCAAAACTTTTATACTTATCAAAAACATTGGGAGAGAAACCCTCTCATTGTATAAAAGGGAGTCACCATACATCGTTTGGAGATACATATATATATGTATTTTTTTTTCCAGTATAAGGGTAAACAAGACAGATGAGGTCAGGTCTCTGCCTCTAAGAAACTGACTAGAGGGAGAAAGACGACAAACAAATACATACAATATCATAATGAGTACCATGATGAAAACTAAAGTAGATATTTCCCTGGTGATCCATGGGTTAATGCTTCGCCTGCCATTACAGGGGGTGCAGGTTCAATCCCTGATCAAGGAACTAAGATCTCACATGACTTGCAGCCAAAAAACCTAAACACAAAACAAACAATATTGTTAACAAATTCAATAATGACTTTTAAAATGTCCACGTCCAAAAAAAAATCTTAAAAAAAAAAAAAGTAGTACAGAAGGAAAGAAGCACTGGGGAGAGGTGCTGCTCCGTTTGAACAGAGATCGAGATAAAGAGAGGACCTGAGTCTTGTGAATACCTTAGGGAAGAGAATATCTGGTATTGGAAACTGTAAGTGCAAAGGCCCTGAGGCAGGTACACACTTGCACAGTCAGGGAATAGCTGGGAAGCAGTGGGAGGAGGGGAGCGGTGCAGATCTTCTAGGGCCTGAAGAGGGGTATATCTTATTTAGTCTGATGGATCAGGAGCGCTTGGTTCCTGTGGGGCTGAGCAGAAGGTAACCTCTCATCATTCTAGATCTGGGACCTCTGTCCACAACTGGATCCAGCATTTTCGGGGCCTCTGGGATGAAAGTATTCATGTTTCTTGCTTCTCCATCTCCCTCCTACTTTTCTCCTTCTCCTCCCAACACTCAAGGGCAGGGAGGGGCCACAACAAGTCCCAGAGGTTAAGTATGGACAGTGCCATCCCACCTCCAACTGTACAATGCAACTCAGTTGTGGGAACAGGCACTTAGTCAGCACCTCTTGGAAGCAAGGCACTGACCTCAGCTGGCGCCACACACAGCCAGGCACCCCACAACACCTGCTTCTGAGGCTGCAGCTAGGAGCCGGCACAATCACCCTTTGTTTTTTTATGGCCTTGGAGTTTACTTTGCTTTCCTGCCAGGCCTTTGTCATCCCTTCGGGAGTCAAGAAGACAGACCTGATGGTAACAACTGGGTAGCTTAAGAAAATAAGCAGGCGACAGAGAAATCCCAAATCTCCAGAACCCAGCAATCCTGACTCCCATCCCTGCCTGCCAACTCAGAGGTGCACGAATCTAGGCACATCTGGATTTTTCGCACCTACCATGTATGTGTCCTACTGTGTGCTCTGGCCACAGGAGGCTGATGGGGACAGGGCCAGCCTCCTGAGTAAGCCACACAGGGAGCCACACTCCGAAGGGCCCCAAGCTTGGTTTAATGCCCTATAGTCATCACCTTGAAATTCTCAATCGTTTTTGAAAAAGGGATCCTGTGTTTTCATTTTGCACCAGGACTCAGCAAATGATGTGGCTGGTCTGGACCAGGACCCCATTTGAGATGTACATACAGGGTCCCTGGCAGTCAGTGGGGATCTAGACGTAGCCTCAACTCAAGGTTTCAAATGCTGTGGCCTGTGGATTCGCCCGGTGATTCTTCAACCCCAGTGTTGTATGGAAGCATCTACATAGATGTCAGAGCTGCTCTGAGCAGACATCTGGGAGGCAATGTCTGGTTTTGATTCAAAATGAAAGTCACTCATTAACTTGCCCCACAAGCAAACCTGGAAGCCCTCCTGATATAAGCCTCCACCCATATAAACCTGCCACCCACATCTCCTGCTGGAAACCAGGAGCCCCTGGTTCAGGAGCTGTGAACCCAAAAGAGGGGAAAGGCCTGCAGTCCAGTAAACCCTGCATCTTCCATAGTGCAAGGACTTCCCCACCCTGCTCTCTCCTCTCCTGACTGGGGTCAGAGGCCATTGTTTACCTGGTACCAGGGATTCAGGAGGGCACCCTGCTTGCTTTGGCCACTAGATCTAAAATCCCATCAGAACCAATCCTTTTTCCCTTGGTGAAACCCATACCTTGAGCTGTTTTGCATTTCTTATTGCAATTTTTGCAATGATTTATTTACAAGTTTGTCTCCTCTCCAAGCCAGAGCTTTGTAGGGAAAAGTCCATGCCCTAATCATTCATTCTTCAAGAAACCTGTCCCAGAGCACCCCCTGTGGTGAGATGTTCATAGGTACAAGGACTCTAGAACCGTCTTTGAATCCAGAACTCTAGGCAAAGGGCCTCCCCTGCTTGGGGGCCTCTTAGTAGTTGATGAATGAATGAATGCACTAATTAAAATGAGGACATATCAGGCTTCCCTGGTGGCTCAGTGGTAAGGAATCTACCTGCCAATGCAGGAGACACGGGTTTGATCCCTGATCTGGGGAATCCCACATGCTGTGGGCCACTAAAGCCCGTGCATCAGTATTACTAAGCCTCTGCTCTGGAGCCCAGGAGCTGCAGCCACTGAAGCTCAAGCACCCTGGAGCCTATGCTCCACAATAAGAGAAGTCACTGCAAGAAGAAACCAGCGCCCCTCCAGCTGGAGAGTAACCTCTGCTCACCACAACTAGAGAAAGACCTCACAGCAACAAAGACCCAACACAAAATAAATAAATGAGATTGTTTTTAAAAATTGTGACATATTTGTATGTCACCTATCAGGCTCCAGGCACTGTTTTAATCAATTTGTATGTATTTTCTCATTTAACGGTCGTAACAACCCTGCATTTTGTGCTATGCTTGCCCCCATTTTACAGAGGAGGAGACTGAGGCACTCAGAAAAGACGCTTTCATTAGAGGGCTTACAACATACATACACATACACTTGTGCATACGTGCACATGTACCTCTGCAAGTCAGAGACTAGTCAGTTCACAGGCAGGCAGGGTTCAGAGCCACATGAGCAAAATATATTGAGATGGTATTTATTTTCTTTCTAATTCTCAAGTTCTAATGACTGTTTATTCTCATAAACAGCTAATTTGTGTACTCAGCCTACCAGCCAGAGTGCAGTGCCAAATGGCTCGAATGTTTGCTCTCTGGTCGGGTATCATGCCTCTCCCGTTGGGTATCATGCCTCTCCCTGCTTTTTTGTATAAAACAAGACCCCTCAGAGCCTGCACATCTTACTGGCATCTCACAGCTGGGACGTGCTATCCTCTGTAGTTTCAGAGGCCTTGCCAGGCCAGCAGAAGCAGGCTGGAGGGGAGTGAGGGTTCCCTGCAAAGATGGCCACCAGCAACTCTTCCTTTCCCTGCAGGTGCCTCCTCCCGCCAGGAGGCAGAGTCTCCTGAAAATGGGTGGGCTCTGTGAACGCGTTGACTAATAGAATGTAGCAGAAGTGATTCCACGGCAGGTCTGGAGAGACCTGCTGATTTCTGCTTTCCCTCTCTTGGGACCCAGCTACGGCCTTGGTAAGGAAACTCAGGCCTTGTTCCAGAAGAACAAGAGATCACGTGGACAGAGTGAAGCTTGAGGAAATGAGAGACTGCAAATGGAGAGAGGGACCCTGCCCTTCCAGCCGGGGGCAAACATTATGGGTCAAACCACATGGATCATTCAGCTCCAGACAGTATCCCAGCCCACACAAAATGAGGCGGACTAGGCAGCTAAGTCCTGAAGGTCAGCCTTGCCAGCAGCCCATCCCCAAGCACTCCCTCTTCTCCACGCCCCGGGAGGGAGCGTGTCTGCTTGTCTTCCCAACAGGTGTTAAAATAACGACCTTTGGGCTAAAAAGGAAACCCGGTGCAGGGGTGATAAGAGAGTCTAGCTGCCTGAACCGGAAAGAGAGAGGGAGGAGGAAAGCAGATGGGGGCAGCCTGGGGAGGTGGGGAATTGGCAAATTTCAAGGAGGGCTGTCAATGAACTGGGGGGCACAGAACTTCCTTTCTCTCCCCCTCAGAATTCAGCCTCTGTCTTTTCTTCAGGAGCAAGATTTGCAGGAAAACCAGGGTCTGAGACCGATAGCCCTTTCTCCTGCCTCAGGGGTTTTGCACTTAAAATTCCCTCTGCCTGGGAATTGTAATCCCCCCACCCCCACCCTTATTTGGAAATAGGATCACTGTAGATGAAATTAGGTAAATTAGGATAAGTCAGATCAGAGTAAGGTGAGCCTTAAATCCAACATAACTGGTGTTCTTATAAGAAAGAAGGCTGTAATGAAGACGGAGACGCCCAGGGAGAACAATGTGGCAATCGAGGCTGATGTTAGAAGGATGCAGCTGCGAACCAAGGAACTGCAAAGATCGCTGGCAACCTCCAGGGAAGGAGCTACAGGAGGAAAGGGGTCGGGGTCAGGGGTTGGGGGGCAGGGGAGAGTTGTCCTTCATTAGCATCTGCGTAGGGATTGGGACTTCCCTGATGGTCCAGTGGCTAAGACTCTGCATTCCCAATGCAGGAGCCCAGGTTCTATCCCTGGTCAGAGAACTAGGTCCTACATGCCGCAACTGAGATTGCATGCCATAACTAAAGATCCCGCATGCTGCAACAGAGATCGAAGGTTCCTCTTGCCCCAACTAAGACCTGGTGCAGCAAAATAAATAAATGTGGGAAAAAAAAAAAAGAATCTGCACACGGAGATGACCCTGCTGACACTTTGATTTCACACTTCTAGGCACTAGAACTGTGAGAGAACACAATTCTGTTAAACCACCCAGTTTGGGGTCCGTACTTGTTACAGAGGCCCTAAGAAACTAATATACTCCAGCTGGGCCTTGCCCTAGTACCCCAGGACTTCAGCAAGTGCAGTTGACTCTGCCTTCAAAATGCATCCCACATTGGCCCCTTCTCCCCACCATCATCTTGTCTTGCCTGGACTATTGCAATAGCCTCCTCCCCAGTCTCCCCAGAGTTACTCTGTGCCTTCTCCCCTAAAGTAACCAGAGGGGTCTTTAAAACCCTGTATCAGGCCTGCCACTATTCCTTAAAAGTTCCCAATCCCAGGACTTCCCTGGAAGTCCAGTGGTTAGGACTCAGCACTTCTACTGCAGGGGCATGGGTTCCACCCCTGATTGGGGAACTAAGATGCCAAGGTATGGCCAAAAAAAGGAAAAAAGATTTTGAAAAAACTTCTCCGTCTTGCTCACAATACAATTCCAATTCCTCTCCATGATGCTGCATCAGGACCCCAGGATCTGGCCTCTTTAGTCCCCATGATCTTCTCTCCCTCCACCTACTTGGATCCAGCTCATTGTCTTTCTCACCGTTCCTCAAACACACCAGAAATGGCCCCACCTTAGGGCCTTTGCACATTCTATTCCCTCTGCCTGAATCCCTCTTCCCCATATATTTCGCATGACTCTGGCTCTCTCTTGTTTATGTCTTACTCAAATGTCATATTCCTCCGAGAGACTTTCCCTGACCACCCTCAATAAAACCGCTAAGCCCCCTTCCCTCCCCCAACCCTGTCCCATCTCCCTCCACCCGCTTTGGGAAGAAGATCTCATCCGTGATGTCAAAGCCCTGCCTCCTCCTGCAGGCCACTCTTTGAGGCCACTGTTCTGTTTCTGGGACCTGATCCTGCAGAGAGGCTGGCACGAGGCATGGAAGCTTGGACAGACAAAAACGTGCTCAGCCAGGTTGCTGACAGCAGCGAAAGCCTGAAAACAAGCTTGCTGTCAATCCACAGGGGACCCGGTATATCAGTTATGAGATGGCCAGATGATGAAACACGATGCGGCCGTTACGA
Source organism: Muntiacus reevesi (assembly GCF_963930625.1). Taxonomy (NCBI): domain Eukaryota; kingdom Metazoa; phylum Chordata; class Mammalia; order Artiodactyla; family Cervidae; genus Muntiacus; species Muntiacus reevesi. The sequence continues at coordinate 22,219,550 of NC_089261.1, forward strand.
AGGTTGAGGCTGCCCCAGAGCCAGGGCACAGAGCAACCTCTTAGATCTGCATTCACACATCACTTCTGTTTTGTGTTTTTTAACTGTGGGATGATATACACATAATAAAGGGCATGAGGTGGATTAGCATTTGGAGGACAGCTCAAGGGATTTTTAAAAAAATAGATCCTTAAAAAAAAAATACACTATTTTTGGCTTCCCTGGTGGTCCAGTGGTTTAGAATCTGCTTGCCAATGCAGGGGACACGGGCTTGATCCCTGAGTCAGAGAAGACTCCACTTGCGGGACGGCTAAGCCCGTGCGCCACGTCTCCTGAAGCCCCCACACCCTAGAGCCCATGTTCAGCAACAAGAGAAGTTCCCAAAATGCAGCTAGAGAGTAGACCCCGATCGGCGCAACTAGAGAAAGGCCACGTGTGGCAACAAAGACCAATCGCAGTCAAAAATAAATAAATAATTTAAAAAACATTTTTAATAAGTACCTTATAGAATGATTTTAGGTTTACAGACAAATTACAAAGACAGCACAGACTTCCCAAACATCACACACCCAGTGTCCCCGCCAACCCCATTCTTTTTTTTTTAACCATGTAGTTTGTTTATTTATTTATGGCTCTGCTGGGTCTTCGCCTCTGCTTGGGTTTTCCCTACTTTCGGCGAGCAGGGTCTGCTCTTTAGTTGCAGTCCTCAAGCTTTTGATTGCAGTGGTTTCTCTTGTTGCCGGAGCACAGGCTGTAGAGTGCAGGCTCTGTAGCTGTGGCTTGCACCGGTTTATTGCTCCGAGGCATGTGGGATCTTCCTGGATCAGGGATCAAACCCGAGTCTCCTGCCTTGGCAGGTGGATTCTTTACCACTGAGCCACCAGGGAACCACCCTCTCCAGTCCCATTCTTAACATCTTCCATCCATACAGTGCACTTCCCACAGTTAAGAAATCTATATTGACACATTATTATTAACTAAAGTCCATACTTTATTCAGATTTTCTCACTGTTTCCTAAATGGCCCTTTTCTCTCTAGGGTCCCGTTCAGGACAGCATGTTGCATTTAATCCTCACTTCTCCTTAGAGCCTTCCCGACTGTGATGGATTCCCAGGCTATCCTTGTTTTTGATGAGCTGGGTGGTTTGCAGAAACCTCAGTCAGGGATTTTGCATGATGCTCCTCCGTTGGGATTGATCTGATGTTTTTCTCAGGTTTCCACTGGGTTTACATCTTGAGAAAGTTTTTAAGCTCTATTGTTCAAGGTAGAAAACTAGGTGGGTACAGAAGAGCAAGGGAGGGCCCTCCCACTGGTCCATTAAGGAATAATTTCACGTTTTTATTTGTACATTTCTCTGTGTGCATCCTTTGGTCACCTCTGGAAAGACACACAGAACTTGGTCCCTGCAGAGGCTTCGGGGGCAGAGAAGTGGATACCCAAAAACTAGATGGGAGAGAGATATCCTTGCACCGTGTCCTTTGGAAAAAGGTAACCATATGTATATGTGATTGAAAAAACCCAGAGAGACAAATGGAACAAAAGAGAACTTCTACCCTCCCTGCCCTGGGCCTCCACCTCTTCCTCAGCCACCCTGAGAAGCTTGGCAGGAGTCCAGGAGGAAGGTGAGATGGAGAAAGAGGTTCTTCAGGCGGCTGGCTGGGGCTTCAAAGGACTTCAAAGAAACTGCCCTGCCGGAAAAGGTGCCCCTGAGGCCAGGGTCATTCACCTCTGGGGAGGGAAAGAAATGTCAGCCCTGGGGGCCATCTCAAAATATCTCCAGGGAGCAGGGTGTGTCTGCCGGGTCACCTGAGCAAGCAGCTTCACCTCTCTGAGCCTCAGCCAGTTCATCTGTGCACTGGGGGTGTCGAGTGCTCCTGATCTCTAAGGCTGGTGGGAGAATGGATGTAAGCATGAACATCAAGAGCTTGGCTCACAGCTGAACTTAGGATCCGAGTTCTTCACACTGAAAATAAAGTCAAGGTCCCCTCTCTTTGCTGACAAAGATCCGTATGGTCAAAGCTATGGTTTTTCCAGCAGTCATGTATGAATGTGAGAATTGAACCATAAAGAAGGCTGAGAGTCGAATTGATGCTTTCAAACTATGATGCTGGAGAAGACTCTTGAGAGACCTTTCCATCCTAAAGGAAATCAACCCTGACTAATCATTGGAAGGACTGATGCTGAAGCTGAGTCTCCAATACTTTGGCCACCTAATGCGAAGAACTGACTCATTAGAAAAGACTCTGATGCTGGGAAAGATTGAGGGCAGGAGAAGAAGGGGACAACAGAGGATGAGATGGTTGGATGGCATCACCAACTCGATGAACATGAGTTTGAGCAAGCTCCAGGATTTGGTGAAGAACAGGGAAGCCTGGCCTGCTGCAGTTCATGAGGTCACAAAGAGTCAGACACGACTGAGCAACTGGACAACAACCACCCCTCCCAGTGGCCCACAGGGTCCTGTGTGAGTGGCCCTTGCCCAGGTGTGAGACCCCATCTGCTTCCTCCTCCTGCAGTGGCCGCAGTGAGAAGGCTGGGAGGTGTGGTCATGGCAGGGGTGGGGTGCAGACCCTGCAGGACTAAGGCATTGAGAAGACTTGGGATTTCACTCGAAGTGAGAAGGGACCCACTGAGACTTGTGAGCACAGGAATACCGGGACCAGGCTCCCTCTGGCTGCTGTAAGGAGAACTGGAGGGCCAGGTGGATGCCCAGAGAGCAGGGAGGAGGCCACTGCAACAGTCCAGGCAGGAGCTGAAGGCGACTCAGAGCAGGGCAGAGCCCAGTGGGGGAAGCAGCTGGTAAAGCAAGGTTCGGACTCGAATCACACATGGATTCCAATGGGAGCAGGCGCTCGTCTGGTGCGCGCTTAGTGTTACAGTTCACCTGTGGATCCATCAGTCTGGGGCCAGCCCCAGAGTTTGAGACTTCCTGCCCCCTACCCCACAAAGTTCCAGGTTCCAGGGACTCTGTCCCACACTCCGCTGGGTTGTTTTTAAGGGTCTGGGTCCTGATGAGCCGGCAGAGCATCCTTCAGCCCCCTTGCCATAGGCAGGTGAGCACACTGCCCACGGGCACCTCTCTCTTTGAGCACCCACCCTTTCCAGAACCACAGTGCAGAGAGCAAGTGCTCTGGTTGCTACACCTGTTTTCATTTGGACACAAGTGCTCAGAGCAGACCTGTTCGTCCTCGGTGTAAACCAGAAGCATCCCAAATGTCCACCAGTGGGCGGATGGCCCAACAGGTCAGGACATGTCCATATACTGGGGAATGCCTTGCAGCAGTGAAAAGGAAAATGAGACACAAATTCCTATAGCAACACATGAGAATCCCAAGTGCATTCTATTGAGTGAAAGAAGCCAAGATGCAGAAAAGCACAGGCTGTAAATTTCACTGTGTGAAGTTCAAGAATGAGCAGTCAGCCTAGAGGGACTGAAGGCATATACATGGTTTCCTGCTATGGTGTATATGGGGGGGGGCAGGGACACAGGTAAACAGAAGGTGATTAGCAGGGGTCCAGAGGGTAGCAGCCAGTTTTTACTGAGGTCTAATTCACATTCTATGAAATTCAGCCTTTTAAAAAAATATTTATTTATTTGACTGTGCCGGGCCTTAGCTGCATCATGAGAACCCTTAGTTGTGGCATGTTGGCTCTAGTTCCCTGACCAGGGATCGAACTTGAGACCCCTGCGTTGGGAACCAGGAGCCCCAGCCACTGGACCACCAGGAAAGTCCCTGAAGCTCTGTCTTTTAATGTATATTTCAGAGGCATTTAGTGCATTCACAAGGTTATACAGCCATCACCCCCTATCTATTTCCAGAACATTTTCTATACCCCTAAAAGAAACCTTGTACTCATTAGATCACCCACATGTCCCCCTGCCCTAAATCCCCAAGCACCCACTTAGCTACATTCTGTCTCCATGAGTTGGCCTATTCTGGACATTTCGCATAAATGGAATCGTACAATCTCTGACACATTGCATCTGGCTTCTCTCATGTAGCATCACGTTTTCAAGGTCCATCCATGTAGTAGCCTGTAGGTGCTTCTTTTCCTTTTTAGGGTCGAATAACATTCTATCGTCTATCTGTTTACCAATGGATGGTGTCCAATGTGGTGTCCTTAAAAATAACACTGCTACGTGCAAGTTTTCGTCTGGATACACGTTTCTGTTTTCCTTGGGTGAGGACCTGGGAGTGGACTGCTGCCGAGCCGTGCGGTGGTTTTCTGCTTAACTTTTGAGGAACTGCCAAACAGTTTTCCAGAATTCCTGCCAGAACTTTGACATGAGTTAATAAGCATCTGGAACAATCTGGAAGCTTCTACTCACCTCTTTTCCTCTTTAAAAAAAGCTATAATAAATTATCTGTGATGTTCTAGTGTTCTAGGAATGGAGTGATGGATGCTATCAACATGTGCCTGAAGAAGGGTTTGGGTGGCTTGGGAAGGGGTAGTCCGGGAGGGGGTTGCTGAGTCCGTGGGGCTCTGGAATCAGGATGCCTGCTTTGGAACCTCCCCATCACTTACTTACCATGGCCTTTGAAGTAATGCCAGCTTAGCATTGCTTCAGACCCAGAAAAAAGAGCAGGGAGAGAAACGAAAGTGCCACCCTGAGCTCAGGACCCCGGAGCCGCCCTGCTCTGCCTCCACCCACCGTTCCTTGGGAGCACATGACTGTAGACAGTTTAGGGACTGGTTTCTGCCTCCAGTGTTCAAATCCCAGCTCTCCCACTTCTTTGTGTGACTGCAGGCAAAGTACAGAACCTCTTTGGTCTTCAGTTTCCCTCTGCCTGAAACAGAAAGAATAACAGAACTTGCCCTGAAAGGGTTAACACAAGTCCTCCTTGCATTCCAGACCCGAGTGTGTGTCTGGGTGTGACCTGGGAGTGTGTGCCACTCTGCAGCTGTTGGCAAGGGTGCATGCGAGTGTGGACGTGCCCCAATACTTGCTTTCTCCGTTGGGCAGACTGGGTGGCTGCCCGGAGGAGGTGTCATTGGCTAGTTTTCCTATGGTTCTCAGGAACCTGTTTCATCGGAGCCAGGCTCCTCCGGGGGCCAGGGAGATGAGCAGTTTCTATCCTGGAGCTAATCATTTAATGGACATCTATTTAACCAAACCCAGCAGGTTTGTCGTTTCTCCGTGCTGTCCCATGTAGGAGCTACCAGTCACGATACTTGGCATGCTGGCACGTGAGCCTCAGGCCTCCTGGCCTGCGCCCTGAGATCTCTTCTAGAGGGGCTGGTGGTCTCATGGCCCCTTCCCCACTTGGACCCCACATTGCTGATTCACCTTATTGTGTGGATCCCAGTCCTATTGGGGCATCCCTCAAAGAGACCCCACATCCCAAACACCTGTGACTTTAACAAGACAAACTGTTCCTGAAAGTTGGGGTCAGGGCTGGTGGCAGGGGAAAAGGGGAGCTCCATTCTGGAGCAGTTTCTCTTTGTCTGTTTGCTTCTCCTGCCTCCTCTCATAGTCAACCAGAATCCCTCTTTCCTCCAGCTGTGCAGTTCCAAGAGCAACATATCCTGTTTCTGGAACATTCTTTGAGCTAGAACTCCCACCCAGTGGCTTCCCCTAATGATCTTTCCAAGCAGAGGGAGGTCAGCTGAGGGGCCAGCCCGGGGTGGAGGCAGGCTCAAGAGGAAGAAGCTCCTGGGCTGGAAGGCGTTGTCCTCAAAACAGCGAATGTTGGTTGAATGAATAAGCCATCGCCTTCAACAAGGCTGCAGGGAGGTATTGATGGTGACACTTTTCAAATAGAGAAACCGAAGCTCAAGGTCACACAGCTTATAAACAGAGGCGCCGGGACTGAAACCCGTCTCCGCCTACTCTCTCCTCACCCAGAGTTCCTCAGAAAACAGGGTGAAAGTCTGTAGGAGGCCCTGCCTGCCCTCCTTTTGCCCCCTCGGGAGAAACAGCCAGCCAGCAGGGAAGGCGCCAGGCAGCTGGCCTTCCCCGGGAGGCGCAGAGTCTGCAGAGTCTGACTTGTGATGGCAGAATTAATCTGCCCTTGGGCTGCACTGGCTCTGGTCCCAGCCTGGTGGTGACTGTCACTCTAGATAGAAGAGGGCGCCTCTCGTCATGGCAACGGGAACGTCACCGGGGATGTATTTGCACAAAAGGGGGTGTCAGGAAACACCCGCATGCTGGCAGCAGGAACACGGTGCCATGGCCTCTGTCCCTGCCCGGGGACAGCTGCTGGGAGGTGGCCGAGCCTCTCTGAGCAGCCACCGCCTCCCCCAGCCCTCGTGTCTGCCCTCCGAAGAACTGGGCTGTTTTCTATTCTTTCCCGAAGTGGAGAAGGCAGGAGAGATGCTGCATCTGCTTTGTGCCTAGTGAAGTGCTGGCGTTTTCACACCACTTTGAATCGTGACCATTGCACAAACGAGGTGGTGCTCATAGTTTAGTCGCTCAGCCGCGTCCGACTCGTGAGACCTCAGGACTGGCCTGCCAGGCACCCCTCTTTCCTTGGGATTTCCCAGGCAAGAATACTGGAGTGGGTTGCCGTTTCCTTCTCCAGGATCACTGAGTCTCTGAACCTCAATATTCTCATCTATAAAACAGGAATAATGATAGTTTCCAGAACAGTCAGTCATTTTCTTTTTTTTTAATGCTGGGGCCAAGGCTGGGGCTAGGACTGGCACTCATCTTTTTTTAAGACTATGATTCAGTGATTGTAGTATATTCACATGGTTGTGCAACCATCATGCGTGCTTAATCACTCAGTTGTGTCAGACTCTTTGGGACCCCACAGACTGTAGCCCGCCAGGCTCCCCTGTCCGTGGGATTTTCCAGGCAAGAAAACTGGAGTGACTTGCCTTCTTCTACTCTAGGGGATCTTCCTGACCCAGGGATCGAAACTGAGTCTCCTCCATCTCCTGCATTGGCAGGCAGATTCTTTACCACTGAACCACCTGGGAAGCTCCATTGCAAACATCATCATTATCTAATTCCAGAATATTTTTCATCAGCCAGAAAGGAAAGCCCCAACCTTTAGTAGCCATTCCCATTCCCTGCCCCCAGCCTATAGCAACGAGCAATCTGCTTCCTATCTTTATGGATTTGCTGATTCTGGACATTTCATATGAGTGGCATCCTATGATACATGACTTTTTGATTTTGACTTCTCTCACTTAGCATGTTTTCAAGGTTCACTCACATTGTACCAGGTATCAGAACTTCATTCTTTTTTCACAGCTGAAAAACGCTCCAGACCACTGAAAGACCACGATTTGTTTGGCCATTCATTAGCTGATGGACCTTTGGGTTGTATCCCCCTTTTGGCTGTCGTAATCAATGCTGCTATGAACATTCATATACAAGGTTCTGTGTGGACATATGTTTTCATTTCTCTTAGTGTCTACTTAGGAATAAAATGACCAGATCATATGCTAGATATATGGTAAACTTTTTAAGAACTGCCACACTGTTTTCGAAAGTGGTTGTACCATTTTGCATCCTCACCCGCAATAGGTTTTGTTTTTCCACGTCCTCAACAGCACTTGTTATACTACTGTCATTTTATCACTGAAGATGCTTTTGAAGATGCTGAAAGTAACAAAAGAGCCCATGATGTCATGTCATCATGAGTCAAATGATGAAAGCAACTCAAGAGGCTGTCAACAAATGAATGGGTAAACAAAATGTGGTATATACATACAGGAATGCTATTCAACCTTAAAAAAAATTCCCTCTCCCATTCTGGATACCATATGCCAGATAGGCTAAGAATGCCCCTGGAGGTTATTAGTGCTGTCCTTCCAAACAGGACCTTAGCACGACTAGCTCACAGAGATGGTAAGGCACTGAAATAGTCAAATCAGTGTTTTTTATAACATATCCACCTGGCATGACCACTGGCATAACTTCTGATGACATGGAAGCCAAGCAAATAAGATGCCCCAATTTTTTTTTCCCCAGTTGTACCAAAAAAAAAAAAAAAAAGAAAAGAAAAGAAAAAGATGGAGATTCTGGCACTAGCTACAATATGGATGAAACTTGAGGACATTATGCTAAATGAAATCAGCCAGTCACAAAAGGGCAGATACTGTATAATTCCATTTACATGAGGCACCTAGAGTAATTAAATTTATAGAGACGTAAGGAGAATGGTGGTTGCCAGGGGCTAGAATGGGGAATGGGGAGTTAGCGTTTAATGGGAATAGGGTTTCACTTTGGGGAGATGAAAAAGTAATGGAGATGGACAATGATGATGGTTGCACTGCAATGTGAATGTACACAATGTCACTGAACAGTACTCTTAAAATGTTGAAAACATGAATTTTAAGTTATATAATTTTACCACAAATTTTTAAAAAATGCAGCATCCTTTATATTTTGTCCATGGGTGAACTGCTTTTGATTTCAAGTCATCTGGTCTACCATGTAGCCTTTAGCCTACTTTCCTTCCTGCTTTTGGATATCATTGTATGAGCAGGTGATGTCTGGAGCTGTGGCAGTCACCTTGTCACCATGAGGAAACAACTAAGACAATTTCGGAGATGTCAACCCTATGTTATGATATTGAGGAACTATTGAAGCTACCTGGGCATTGCCTACTTCCTGATGTCCTCTTATGTAAACAATAAATGACTTCAAGATTTAAGTCACTTTCTGTCCAGGTTGCTGTAACTTACAGCCAAGTGTTTTCCTAGTGGATTCAACACACACATTCTTCTATGGATTCAGGGTTTGAGTCAAATGACTCAGAGTTCATCCCAACCTGGGATGGGATTATAGGGAAACTGTTCCACCTCCCTGGGCCCCCATTTTGTTAACTGGAGACAGTAGTGCTGTGTCTGTTGGAAGGTAGATGGTGTGAAGTTAGTGCATGACAGGATGTCAACATGTACCTGATACACAGGAGGGGATTATTCAGCTGTTCCCTGGGAAGCAGGATGATCCTTGTACCGTGGGAACAAAATATAATGTCAGTGTAGGACTGTCTGGGCAGAGATGGCTGTCCCCAGCTGCAGTCTTGCGGCTGTGGCTTTTTTTTTTTTTTTTTTTTTTTCTGGCTGCCTGAACTGCCAAAGCTGCAGAGGCCTTGGGCTGCTGGCTGGGGAAAAGCACATCGATCCAGTGTTGATTGGGGGTTTTACTTTCCCTTCTCCCTTAACAAAAGCGCTGAGCATTTACTTAGAGCAGGCTCATAAATTCCCAGCCATTGCACAGCCTTCCAACTGGAAATAGTCAAGCGTTCCTCTTTGCTGAGTTCAAGGTTGGCCTCCCACTGTTGTGCTGGCACTCGGGATCCTGTGGAATGAACTGAGTCGTTGCAAGGAAGTGGTGACTGGAAGGAGCAGCACTGCCCCTCCCAGGAGGGACCAGGGAATATAGAGACAGGCAAGATTACCTAATAGGGTCCCCATTACCCCAGGAGGAGTTGGAGAGCAAGCAGTTAAGATAAACTTGCAAGTGGTCATGAAGCAAGTGTGGTGTGCTCCCACGCCCCCTAAGGGAGGAGGTGGTGGCAGGTTTGACCTCATTAGCAAGGCTGATCTCATCTTTCAACTGTCCAGAAACTGCTTAACAACCTTACACTCATTCCCCAACTGCCTTGCCTGAAGCTGTTCCCATGTTTGTGTCCCCCTCCCCGCCAGTTCTTATGTTGAAACTAACCCCTATGTGATGATATTAGGAGGTGGGACCTTTGGGAGGTAATGAGGTCACAAAGGTGCAGCCCCCACATATGGGATTAGTGCCCTTAATTAAGAGGCCCCAGAGAGCTCCCTTCACCATGTGAAGACACAGACAAGACCAGGGACCAAGGAGACACAGAATCTGCCAGCACCTTGATCCCAAGATCCAGAACTGAGATATTAATGTTTGTTCAACCTGTCCCATTGATGGTATTTTCTCATAGCAGCCTGAGCTGATAAGACAGGCCCAGAGAGATTTGAGGAATTCCTTGGTGGCTCAGATCATAAAGAATCCACCTGCAGTTCAGGAGACACAGGAGACCCGGGCTCTATCCCTAGGTTGGGAAGATCCCCTGGAGGAGGAAATGGCAACCCACTCCAGTATTCTTGCCTGGAGACTCCCATGGACAGAGAAGCCTGGTGGACCTGCAGTGGACCTGCCCCAGGCCAGTGCTTGTAAAGTGGCAAAGCACTCTGGCAGTGAGCATTGCGGTGCCCCCACTTTGTTCATCCCAGCCTCATTCAGTCTCCCCCACCTTCCCTCCTCCAGCTTTTCTTCGACAGGCCTCTCTCTCGAGGGTTTCTTAGACTAGCTGCTGTTCCTACTTCCCTGCTCAAGGGAGTGATTCTGAAAAATGTTCCCATCCTCAGGAATGCAGACTCACTGCTTCTTGTTTAAAAAATAATGGCAAATCCTAATGCAATATGAGCAAAAGCTAGGCGGTAAGAAACTTTGGGGAGACCGCAGAGAGTGGGGAGGTGTGGCTGAACCGGGAGGCAGCAGGGGCCTATGGAGAGGGGAGCGCTCTGGACCCTCTGATCCAGCCATGCAGGCTTCCTTATGGGACCTTGAACAAGCCGGGCTGGGTCCTGCCTCAGGGACTTTGTACCTGCAGTTCTCCCACCTGGAATATTCTTCCCCAGATTTGACACACACATGCGTGCTTTCACTTTAAGTCATGTCTGACTGTTTGCGACCCTATGGACTGAAGCCCTCCAGGCTCCTCTGTCCATGGGATTCTCCAGGGGACCTTCCCTACCCAGGGACTGAACCCAAGTCTCCTGCGGCTCTTGCATTGCAGGTGTATTCTTTATTGCTAAGCCACAGAGGAAGCCCAGATCTTGGCTTGGGTCAAATATCACCTAAAAAAGCAGTTCCCAATGGCCTTTCTAGAGTAGCCACACTCCTTCTCCCTCACTCTCTTCCTCATCATCTCCTTCTATGGACTTTTCTCTTCCCATTGCCCAGAGTTCGGAATCTCTTTGGTTGTTTACGATCTGTCTCCTCTACTGCTGTACCCCCATTGCTAGGACAATAGGGTGAAAGATTAGGAGGACCAAATGGATGGATGGATAGATGGATGAATGAACAAATGAATAATGGAGACTGGTTGGTTGGGGGTTAATTGTGGCAACACGCACAGTGATGTCTTGAAACTACAGGGTGCTCTGTCCCTGCTGCAGTCCCTAGCACCAGCCTTGGCCTCACTCAAGGCTTGGGAAAGCTTGCTGACGGCCCTGCCCCTGGGGCTCCATTCTGCCATCGCCATTGCTGTGCGACAGCAAAGCTTTGAAGCTGCCATTCCCTGCTGGGTCTGCAGGTGGGAGCTGCCTGCCATTTCTGCAGGGCAGCAGGCTGGGGGCAGGGGAGGGTCTGTAAGGCAGCCAAGCTCTTGGTTTCCTGCTGGAAAACTCTGCAGGAAAGCAGATATATATATATTTTCCCCCCAGAATGCCAAGATCAGTCTCTCTCTCAGGCACCAGGCCCCATGCACAGTGAGCCTCAGGGCTGCTCCTGGAAGCCATCAGACTCCTCACAGGTCTGGGCAGGAGAAGAGAAGCCTGCAGGCTGGTGGGCTCTGCTGAGAACTGCACAGAGAGCAACCTTCAGAGCCTGAGGGATGAGCCAGAAGTTTCTGAGCAGCCAACAGGAAACCGTGGGAAGGACCCAGGCCTGGAGGAGGGGTATGGCAGGAGTAGGTTTAGGCCTTTAGGAACAGATTGCATTTTTCAGAGATGGCTACTGAAATATCCCCCACCCCGTGCGGTCTTCTTCCCACAGGACCCTGACACTCCTCCCGACGGAGGGGGCAATTTATATCACCTCTCTCTTGAATCTGGGTGTGTTTGTGACCTATAACCTACAGAAAGTGGTAGAAGGAATGCTGTGTGGTATCCAAGGCCAGGTCACAGAGGGTGGTGCAAGTACATTCATGCAACAGCCCAGAGATGCCACATAAACAGTGTAATTGCTGGGGCTGCCATGTTGTGAGGAAACCCAAGCAGTCATGAAAAGAGGCTGTGTGTACCTGTCCTGATCCATGATCTAAACGAGGTCCTAGTCAGCCAGCTCCAGCTGCTAAATAAGATGGCTCTGCTATGCCCTGCACGAATTCTTGACCCACAGAAACTGTGAATATAAGAGGACGACTATGGGAATTCCCTGGTGGTCCAGTGGTTAGGACTTTGCGCTTCCACTGCAGGGGGCATGGGTTTGATCCCTGGTTGTGGAACTGAGATCTCACAAGCCACATGGCACGGTCAAAAATAATAATTTTAAATAATAATAAGATGACTGTTGGATGCCTTAGAGTTTGGGGCAGGGGTTTGTCATCCAGAACTAGTGCACTTCTACCTTGGCATGGAGGCTTTGCCTCAGCATTCTTACTGGTCTCCCCACCTCCACTCTACCCACCCAGCCACACATCACCTAGGAACCGGGTCAGGCCCGTCCCCTGTTTAGAACTCCCCTTGTTGTACAGAGGAATGGACAAAGAAGATGTACATATATACAATGGAATATTAGCCATAAAAAGGCAGAGACAGGGATGGGCCTAAAGACAGTCATACAGAGTGAAGTAAGCCAGAAAGAGAAAAACAAATATCATATATTAGTGCATATATGTGGAATCTATAAAAATGGTATAGATGATCTTATTTGCAAAGAATAAATAGACACATAGACATGGAGACCAAATGTATGAACATCAAGGGGAGAAGGAGGTTGGGATGAACTGGGAGACTGGGATTTACATATATACACTACTATGTATAAAATAGATAACCAATGAGAACCTACTGTATAGCACAGGGAACTCTACTCAATGCACCTGATGACCTAAATGGAAAGGAAATCCAAAAAAGAAGAGATATATGTATAGGTCTGACTGACTTACTTTGCTGATGGTGACTGCAGCCATGAAATGAAAAGACACTTGCTCCTTGGAAGAAAAGCTATGACCAACCTAGACAGCATATTAAAAAACAGAAACATCACTTTGCTGACAAAGATCAGTACAGTCAAAGCTATCATTTTCCTAGTAGTCATGTACAGATGTGAGAGTTGTACCGTGAAGAAGGCTGAGTGCCAAAGAATTGATCCTTTAGAACTATAATGCTGGAGAAGACTCTTTTAAGAGCCTCTTGGACCGCAAGGAGATCAAACTAGTCAGTCCTAAAGGAAATCAGTCCTGAATATTCATTGGAAGGACTGATGCTGAAGCTGAGGCTCCAATACTCTGGCCACCTGGTACGAAGAGCTGACTCATTGGAAAAGAACCTGATGCTGGAAAGATTGAGGGCAGAAGGAGAAGAAGGCAACAGAGGATGAGATGATTGGATGGCATTCCTGATTCAATGGACAGGAGTTTGATTAAACTCTGGGAGATAATGAAGGACCAGAAAGCCTGGTGTGCTACAGTCCATGGGGTCCCAGAGAGTAGGACACGACTTGGTGACTAAACAAAAGCAAAGAAACTAACACGACATTGTAAAGCAACAACACTCCAAAAAAAAAAAATTAAAAATAAAAGAAACTATAAATGGCACACTTAAAAATGGTTAAGAAAAATTTCATAATTAAAAAAAAGGGACTCCTCAGTGTGGGTATGAGTTTATACCTTTCTCTGAAGGTAAGGAATGTGCCCATCTTTCATCAGATTTTGTCACCTGGCTCTTTGCAGGTCTCCCACAAAAACCTGAGGAAGAAGTTAAATCTTAGAGAGGTTTTAAGAAGCCACTTTGCCTTCTCAAGGTCAAATGATTGGAGCCTTCTAAGAACATAGGGCAAAAGTTCCCATGTTTTCCCATCCATATGGTCACTGCAGATGGAAATCACAACCACAACAGCAATAACAGTGATAGAGGGCTTGCTCTGTGCCAGTCACTGTTCTAAGCATGTCTCACATATCACCTCATCTGGATTTGCTCATCGTCCAAGCTGGTATGATTCTTTTAACTTTTAAATATGAATTAATTAGTTTGGCTGTGTCAGGTCTTAACTGCAGGATCTTCACTGCAGTCCTCAGGCTCTCTAGTTGTAGTGTGCTGGCTTAGTTTCCAGGAAGCATGTGAGATCTTAGTTTCCCAGCCAGGGCTGGAATCCACATCCCCTGCACTGGAAGGCAGAGCTTTAATCACTGGACCACCAGGGAAGTCCCCAAGCCAGTATGATTCTTGGGCAATGTCTTACCCAGGTGGTTAAGCACAAGAGTTTGTAATAGTTAGGACAGGACTGGTTATGCTGTAGTAACAAACAGCCCTGCAAGGTCAATGACTTGACACACAAACGTTGACTGTCCCTTGTACTAAACATCCATGGTGGGTCACCTATGGACTCTGCTACGTATTGTCCTTACACCATATTGTTGAATGGCGAATTAGAAAGGAAGAGAGCTCTGGAAGGTCTCATGCTGACAAAAGAATGTGCAGCCTGGAATCATCACTTCCACTCACACTCATTGGTTGAAAACAGTCTCATGCGCCTCCCCCACCCCCCACCCCCACCCACCCACCAGGGGCCAGGAAGCAGCCAGGAAAAGGAATATATGAGCAGCTTCTGCTGCCCCAGAGTCTGCAGAGAGCAGTGACTGGTACCTGAGTCCAGCATCCCCGAGGGTCACACTCAAGCCTCCCTCCCCTCCAGGGTCTATCTCCCCCTGAACCTAGTGGGGGAGGGGCACTCACGCTCACAAATCCACCTGCAGAGGGCAGAATAACACCCCTTCACCCCCAAAAAATGTTGTCCTCAGACTTCCCTGGTGGTCCAGTGGCTAAGACTCAGAGCTCCCAAGGCAGAGGGCTTGGCTTCAATCCTTGATCAGGGAACTAGATCTCACATCACAACTAAGATCTGGCAAGGGCAAATAAATTTTTTAAAAAGTTATCCTATGTTACCTTACACAGTGTAAGGTACATATACTTTAGCATATGCTATCTTACAATGCAGTTAGCTCCGGCTGCCTTGACACACTCTGTGGGCTTACACAATAGACATTCATTTCCTCATGGTCCTGGAGGCTGGAGTCAAAGCTCAAGGAGTCGGCAGGGCAAGTTTCTCCTGTGGACTCTCTCCTGGGCATGCAGACAGCCACCTTCCCGCTGTGTCCTCAGGCTGCTCTCTGGGCATGAGTGTGTGCATGCCTCTTGGTCTCTCTTTGTATCTTAATCTCTTCTTTTACGGCACCAGTCTTTTAGGATGAGCTTTAATGACCCTGTTTTAACTTAAATGACTCTTGAAAGACCTTATTTCTGAATACTGATGTTCTGGGCATCACGGATTCAGCATATGAGTTTTGTGGGGTCAGTTCAGTTCAGTTCAGTCACTCAGTCATGTCCAACTCATTGCAACCCCATAGACTGTGGAATGCCTGACTTCCTTGTCCATCACCAACTCCTGGAGCTTACTCAAGCTCATATCCATTGAGGTGGTGATGCCATCCAACCATCTTATCCTCTGTCATCCCCTTATGCTTCTGCCTTCAATCTTTCCCAGCATTAGGGTCTTTTCCAATGAGTCAGTTCTTCACATCAGGTGGCCAAAGTATTGGAGTTTCAGCTTCAGCATCAATCCTTCCAATGAATAGTTAGGACTGATTTCCTTTAGGATTGACTGGTTTGATCTCCTTGCAGTCCAAGAGACTCTCAAGAGTCTCATCAATTCTTCTGAGCTCAGCTTTCTTTATAGTCCAACTCTCACATCCATACCTGACTACTGGAAAAACCATAGCTTTGACTAGACAGACCTTTGTTGGCAAAGTAATATCTCTGCTTTTTAATATGTTGTCTAGGTTTGTCATAGCTTTTATTCCAAGGAGCAATCATCTTTTAATTTCATGGCTGTACTCACCAACTGCAGAGATTTTGGAGCCCAAGAAAATAAAGTCTGTCACTGTCTTCATTGTTTCCCCATCTATTTGCCATGAAGTGATGGGACCAGATACTATGATCTTCGTTTTCTGAATGTTGAGTTTTAAGACAGCTTTTACACTCTCCTCTTTCACTTTCATCAAGAGGCTCTTTAGTTCCTCTTCGCTTTCTGCCATAAGGGAGGTGTCATCTGCATATCTGAGGTTATTGATATTTCTCCCAGCAGTCTTGATTCCAGCTTGTGCTTTATCCAGCCTGACATTTCACATGATGTACTCTGCATATAAGTTAAATAAGCAGTGTGACAATATACAGCCTTGATGTACTCCTTTCCTGATTTGGAACCAGTCTGTTGTTCCATGTCCGGTTCTAGCTGTTGCTTCTTGACCTCCATACAGGTTTCTCAGGAGGCAGGTCAGTGATCTGGTATTAGTCAATCCCTAACATGTGACAAAAGAGACTTTGCAAATGTGATTAAGTAAAGGATTTTGAGATGAAGAGATTATCCTGTATTATCCTGGTGGGTCCAATGGCATCAAAATGGTCCCTGTAAGAGGAGGGTCAGAGTCAGAGAAGGAGGCATCAGGATGGTAGCAGAGGTTGGAGTGAAGTAGTCACAATCAAGTAACACAGGTGCCTCTAGAAGCTGGAAAAGGCAAGGAAATAAATCCCCCCACAACCCCACCCTCAAGCCTCCAGAGGGAATCAGGCCTTCCACCACATTGGTGGCAGCTCCATAAAATCCATTCTGAGCTTTTGCCCTCCAGAACTGTCAGATGATACATTTGTGTTGCTTTAAGTCACTAAATCTCTGGTAATTTGTTATAGCAGCAACAGGAAACTGATACGACTTTAAACCCCCATCTTTGTTGAAACTGCCCCCAGAGGTACTGCACCCCCAGGCAGAGGGGCCCAAAGGCCCAGGGCTGCCACCTTGGCTGATGGGGGACTGGCCCACAGGAGTGAATGCTAAATACAAAGGACAAGTGACCAGACTGCTCCATAGCTTTCTCTCTACCCTGGGGACAAAACACCTACACTCTCAGGCACCCCCCTGACCTCCCTGACCTCCTCTCTGGCCACACCCAGCTGCTCTTTTCACCCACGCAGCCCTCCCACCGCCCAGCCTTTGCCCGAGCTGTTTCCTCTTCTTGGTGTCCTTGTGAGCCTGACTCATGGTCAGGCTCCAGTGAGCATCCCCCACCCCCAAGGCTAATAGCCTGTCCTTCCTGACCCCGCCTGAGCCCGTTGAATTAATCTCATTTCATTCACTCCCTAGACGTTTAGCAAGTGTCTCTTCCATTCTCACCAGGCGGTAAACAGGACGGACACAGCCCTGACCTCAGAGCAGATGGTACCAAGAGCACCTCCCTGCCCCATCCCCCACCGTGGCACACAGCTTCCTCTTTATTATTAATATCTGGTATTAGCGTGACACATTTGTTACAGTGAAAGACTCAACATGGATGTAATTTTTTTTTTAAGATTTTTTTTTATGTGGACCATGTTTTAAAGTCTTTATTGAATTTCTTACAATATTCCTTCTGTTTTATGTTTTGATTTATTGGCCAGGAGACATGTGGGATCTTAGCCCCCCGACCAGGGATCGAACCACACCCCTTGCATTGGAAGGCAAAGTCTTAACCACCAGACCACCAAGGAAGTTCCAGATACATCATTTTTAACTACAGTTCACAATGTGCAATAGGGCTCACTCTTGGTGTTGTACAGTCTATGATAAATGTTTTAATAATAGGTATCTACCATTATGGGGCTTCCCTGATAATGAAGTGGTAAAGAATCTGCCTGCAATGCAGGAGACGTAGGTTCAATCTCTGGGCTGGAAAGATCCCCTGGAGTAGGAAATGGAAACCCACTCCAGTATTCTTGCCTAGAGAACCCCATGGACAGAGGAGCCCGGTGGGCTATAGTGCGTAGGGTCGCAGAGTCAGACACAAGTGAATCGACTGAGCACGCACACATCTACCGTTATGGCATCACACAGAATTATTTCACTGCCTAAAAACCCCCCTGCTCCACCTATTCATCTGTCCTTTCCCCCAGCTCCTAACAACCAGTGATCTTTTAACTGTTTCCCCATAGTTTTACTTTTCCTAGAATGTCATCGAATTGGAAAGATACAGAAGGTAGCCTTTTCAGATTGGCTCATTTCACTCAGCAATATACATTTAAGGTTCTTCCACGTCTCTTCATGGCTTGATAGCTCACTTCTTTTAAGTGCTGAATAAAATTCTATGGTCTGGATGGACCACCGTTTATTTATCCATTCACCTACTGAAGGGCATCATGGTTGCTTCCAGTTAGGGTGATTATGAATAAAGCTGCTATAAATATCTGTCTGCAGGTTTTTGTGTGGACAGAAGTTATTAACTTCTTTGGTAAATACAGAGAAGCATGATGGCTGGATCATATGATAAGAATGCGTTCAGTTTTATAAAAAACCACCAAACTGTCTTCCAAAGCGACTATACCATTTTGCCTTCCAGCAATGCATGAGAGTTCTGGGTTTTTACCTTTTTTCTTTCATGATTGAAAAAAGTTGAAAGAAAAGTAACATTGGGAATTCCCTGGTACTCCTCACTGTGGTAGCTCTCATTGCTGAGGGCTCGGGTTCAATCCCCTGGACGGGAAACTAAAATCCCACAAGCCACATTGTGCAGACAAAAAAAAAAAACAAAAAAACCACGTATTTCATGACACATGGAAACAACATGAAATCTAAATTTCAAGATTCATAAATAAAGTTTTATTAGAGCACAGACATGTTCATTCATCTAGGTATTATCTATGGTTTCTTTCATCCTACAAAAGTAGAGTAAAAGGCTGCTATATTTAAAATGGGTAAGAGTAAGGTCCTCCGCACAGCACAGGGAACTCTGCTCCATGGTCCGTGGCAGCTGGATGGAAGGCGAGGTCAGGAGAGAATGGATACATGTGTATGCATGATTGAGTCCCTTTGCTGTCCACCTTAAACTATCCCAACATTGCTAATCAGCTATGAAAAATGAAAGTCACTCAATTGTGGATGACTTTTTGTGACCCCATGGACTGTAGCCCACCAGGGTCCTCTGTCCATGGAATTGTCAGGCAAGAACACTCCAGATAAGAATCCCCTGGAGAAGGGATCTTCCTGACTCAGGGATCGAACCTGAGTCTCTTGCATTATAAGCAGCTTTTTTTTTTTTTTTTTTTTTTTTTACCATCTGAGCCACAGTTCCAAAACAAAATTAAGTTTTTTAAAAGTAGAATAGAATTGAGATGGTAAGCCCCACAAAGCCAAAAACATTTCTGCTTGACCCTTTACAGAAAAGACTTACCCACCTCTGACTTAGTCATGATTTAGAGATTCATGTATGTTGTTGCTTGAGTCAATACTTCATTCCTTTTTATTGCTGAATAGGATTCCATTGTGAAAGTGAAAGTGAAGTTGCTCAGTCATGTCCGACTCTTTGTGACCCCATGGACTGTAGCCTACCAGGCTCCTCAGTCCATTGAATTTTCCAGGCAAGAGTACTGGAGTGGGTTGCCATTTCCTTCTCCAGGGGATCTTCCCGACTCAGGGATCGAACCCAGGTCTCCTGCATTGCAGGCAGACGCTTTACCGTCTGAGCCACCAAGGAAGCCCTAGGATTCCATTGTGTAGGTACACAAAAATGTATCTGGTCACCAGTCGAGGGATGTTATGTGTCTCCAGTTTTTAGCTCTTATGGATAAAGCAACTATGCACATTTGTGTATGAGAATAGATGGGACACATCTAACAGATGGGATACATCTCTTGGGTAAATGTCTATGAATGGAATGGCTGGGACATGAGAGCAGGATGCTATTTCTAACCAATGTGCATTCTATTTCATTTAATCCAAAGAACGGTTCCTTCTTTGCCCTTTGTCCCCTGCCCTCTGCCAAACTAGACCATGAAGCATTCATTGCACAGAGGAAGAAGAGAGTAGAAAAACATTTTAAAAAGCCATTTAGTTTCACAAGCCAAAGCTTTTGAAGCCTGAGCTTTTGAGCTGCAAAGCCAGAGCTATGGAAATATCAAGTTGATGCCCCAAACAATAGACTGGAGGGGCAAGTGGAATGTAAAAGCCAGACTCGGAGCCCAGGAGATGATGGCTCCTGGGACTGGGAGACAGAAGACAGTAGATGGACAGACACCACTAACTGCTCATCAAATCTGTCCTCGTCTCCTTAGGGCAAGCAGCAAGATGGCCTTCCCAGCATCCCTTGCAGCTAGCAGTGTCCATGTAACTGAGCTCTTGCAAGCTGACTCTCCACATCTCCTCTGTATGATTCTATTTTATTTTTAAAAAATATTTATTTGGCTGCACCAGGTCTTAGTTGCGGCACGTGAGATCTTTTAAGTTGCAGCATGCAGGATCTTTAATTGTGGCATAGTAACTCTTAGTTGCAGCACGTGGCATCTAGTTCTCTGATCAGGGATCAAACCTGGGCCCCCTGAATTGGGAATGCAGAGCCTTAGCTACTGGACCACCATGGAAGTCCCCCCCCATGTAATTCTTGATCCTTTTGTTTTCAGTAATAAGCTGCTGTAGTGATGAAGCTCAGGTATGCGGTACCACAGGATGGCAGGAGCTTGAGGTGTGAATGGTTAAAGAAAGAGAGCTCTCCTCCACCTAATTACCCTGAATCCTGAACCGTTAACATGAATAAGAGACTCACATTATAGTCAGTAGGCGGAATTTTTCCAAATCAAAAGTACCTAGCACAAATGCTTGAGGAGCCAGATAAGTAATGTAGAGCACTATGGTTGGGGTGAGGCAACAGAGAGTGGTGGAGACTGTGTCAAGCTGGAACTCATACTCCATCTAGAGAGAGCAGCCACATTTCATCTCTAATTATTGTCACAAGGGGATATGACTCAGTGTGGCCAGAAATCTTAACTTCTCTAAGACCCTTCTAGAAGCTGAAAATTTTGATACATGTAAAATATCTTCCTCATCAAATGGCAGCAAGTCATTTATGCTGGCTTAATTCAACCTATCTGTGGCTGAATTTGACCCATGGGCCACACTAGTAGCTCAGTCAGTAAAGAATCTGCTTGTAATGCAGGAGACCCCGGTTCGGTTCTTGGGTCAGGAAGATCCCCTGGAGAAGGAATAGGCTGCCCTACTCCAGTATCAGTATTCTTGGGCTTCCCTGGTGGCTCAGATGGTAAAGAATCCTCTTGCAGTGAGGGAGACCTGGGTTTGATCCCTGTCTTGGGAAGATCCCCTGGAGATGGGAACGGTTACTCACTCTAGTAGTCTGACCTGGAGAATTCCATGGAAAGATGAGCCTGGCGGGCTACAGTCCATGGAGCTGCAAAGAGTCAGACACGACTAAGCAACTTTCACTTTCACCACCAGTTTGCACTCTCTGTCCATTCGTTCAATTAATAAGCATTTTTGAAGCACCTATGGTATGCCATGCACAGCTAAGGCACACCATAGGGAGTTGGGGAGGGGAGAGTAATTTCCCCAGCAGAGACCCAGAGGGCCAGGCTGTTGGAAGTCCTCAGAGTGGTTGCTGGTCTTGGGCTGGGGTCTGGACAGGGGTTTCCTCCCCTCACCCAGCCCTTGTGCCAGTACAAAACCCCACCCTCCCGAGGCTGAGGGGCTGAGGGGCTTCGTGGGTGGCCCAGTAGCCTCCAGGCTTTTCCGAAGATTTACAGGAGAAAACTTTCCCTCCCAGTTGCTCAGAACTGTTAAACTCCCAGCCGTTCACTAATTACTGTGCCCTTGAGCAAAAATGTTAATCTAAAAAACTTAAAAATTATAATGGCTTACTTGACATAATTGGAACAAACAAGACGAGCAGGGAGGCAGCAAACAACAGTGTTATCCGCATCAGCCCCCTGTCGGCCTGCGGGGAGGGTGGCAGGCCCGCCTGGCATGAGGTGGGGGGGCAGAGCGCCAGGATGGGCCAGCCACTGGGAAGGAAGGCCTGAGTTGGAACCCTGGTGGGAGGAGATGCACGGGCCTCACCTGCCCCTCACCTTGCGATATGGCTGGGCTCATCTTTTTTTAAAAAATATTTATCTATTTGACTACGTTGAGTCTTAGTTGAGGCACACAGGATCTTCTTTGCTGCTCAGGGGCTCCAGAGTGTGTGGACTCAGTAGTTGTAGCAGCGGCTTAGCTGCCCCGAGGCTCGTGGGATCTTAGTTCCTCGACCAGGGATCAAATTCGGGCCCTCTGCATTGGAAGGCAGATTCTCAACCATTGGACCACCAGGGAAATCCCCATGAGCTCGTCTCTCTGCCGTGGGTTTCTGGCCCATGTTGGGTCCGGAGCAGTCAGCATGGATGTGCATCCCACTTCCGCTGTGTGTCTTGGGAGCAGTGATTCCTCTCTCCTCCCCTCTCCTGTTTGCCGCTTTCCTCATCCACGAAATGGGACTGACAAGAATGTCCACCTCCGAGAGTTCTCTACAGGACAGGTTTATGAGAGCTGAGCACAGAGCGTCAAACGCAGCAAGAACTGGGCACACAGTCGTCACAGCTGTTGATGAAGGGAGCCTCACCGGGGGAACACTCATCTTCCTGCCTGCCTTCCTTGCTGAACATCCAGTAAGGAGGATTCCAGAGATTCTAGAATCAGCAAAGAGGAAAGAAGAGAACTGGTAATCTCCTAATAAGACATGCTCAGAGAGCCCTTAGTGAAGGAACAGCCGGGTCCTTCTTATCTGAGCAGATAAGATGATGAGTGGGGTGGGACACACCAGGGTCCCTGCACCCACACCAGAGAAGTGAAGTGAAAATTGCTCAGTCATGTCTGACCATTTGCGACCCCATGGGCTGTAGCCCGCCAGGCTCCCCTCTGTCCATGGACTTCTCCAGGTCAGAATATTGGAGTGGGTAGCCGTTCCCTTCTTCAAGGGATCTTCCCAATCCAGGGATCGAACCCTGGTTTCCCACATTGCAGAGCCCATGCTATACCACCAGAGCTTGTGCATGGACACCCAGAGCTCATGCAGGGCTAACACTTAGCCCCAAGCTCTCTCTGGATAGTTGAACTATCCAGAGATGCTTTGGGCTGCAAGTAACAGAAAAATCTAACTCAAAAATGGCTTAAACCATGATTCGGCAAACTGCTGCTCATGTACTGGCTCCCTGCTTTTGTTATTAAATCTTTATTGGAACATAGCCATACCTATTTACGGATTGCCTCTGGCAGCTTTCACTCTCCAGCAGCAGAGTAGACTAGTTGCTACAGAGACCGTCTGGTCTGTAATGCCTAAAGTGTTTACTATCTAATCCTTCACAGAAAAGTGTTGCCAGCCCATGGCTTAAACAAAAAGGAGGCTAATTACATCATTTGATGAATGCTTACAATGAAAGTGGTGCATTACTTATCTATGACTGGACAACAGGTCATCCCCAAATTTAGAGGCTTAAAGCAATAATAATCATTTACTAGCTCACAGTTTCTGTGAGTCATGAATTCGAGAGTGGCTCTGCTGATTGATTTGAACTCAAGGTGTCTCAGAAGTTACAAGTGGAGGTGCTAGAAGTTCATGCCAGATTGTGAAAATGCTATCTTTGTGTTTGTGTCTGGTACCTCAGGTATCTCCCTTCATCTTTTTTTTTTTTTTGATCTATGCCTTGTGGCATGTGGGATCTTAGTTCCCTGACCAGGGATCAGACTTGCTCCTCTGCATTGGAAGCAGAGAGTCATAGCCACTGGACAGCCAGGGAAGTTCCCCTCCCTTCATCTTTTTGTGTTTTTTCCAGCACAACAGCCTCAGAAAAGCTGGATTTCTTACACTGCAGTTCATGGTTAGATGTCCCAAGCATGTTCCAAAAGAGAGCCAGGTGGAGATCATTTCACCTTCCTGTGAAACCACCATTCAGAGCCATCACAAAGGTTCAAGGAGAGAGACCCACCTCTACAATGCCTCACTGTGGCCACTGTGAAGCCAGGATCCTTCCACTTTCCTGTTCTGGCAGTCTTGCTCTGCACTCAGCTGATAGTCTCATGGTCACAAAATGGCTGCTGAAGATTCAGCATTTTAAACAAACACAACAACATCCATCAGAAGCGGAAACGGTCTTGATCCTGTATCTCTCTTTTGTCCCCAACATTTTTATTGAATTGTAAGATACAGAAGAGTGCATAGATCATAAGAACACAGAGCAATAAATTTCCAGAAGTGTGCACATCTGTGTGGACATCACTCAGACAGACAGCATGACCAGAAACACTCAGAAGACTCTTTACTCTCCCTCAGCCACCATTTTCCTTAAAGGTGATTGCTTTCCTGACCCCAATCACTGCAGCCTACTCTTGGCTATTTTTGCCTTTTATATGAATGGAGTTACAACTACAGGTGCTTGTGTGTTTAGCTTTTTTCACCTGATATCATACTTATGAATTTCTTTCACACTACTGAGTGCAGTGGCAGGCAGTTCTTTTTCATTTTTGTGTAACATTTCATTGTAAGAACTTCCTCCTCTCCCCAATTTGTTTTAACATTCTCCTGTTGAGAGACGTCTGGGTTGCTGGAGTAATTATGAAATGAGCTACTGTTAGTATATTTTTAGGTCTTCCTTTGAAAATTGGACTGCATTGGCTATAAAACAAGGAAGAGAATTGCTGGGGTATAGGGTAGGTGAGTGTTAGTCACTCAGTTGTGTTCAACTGTTTGTGACTCTATGGACTATAGCCAATCAGGCTTCTTTGTCCATGGGATTTTCCAGGCAAGAGTACTGGAATGGGTAGCCATTCCCTCCTTCAAGTGATCTTCCTGATCCAGAGATCGAACCCGGGTCTTCTGCATTGCATGCCAGTTCTTTACCATCTGAGCCACCGGATTAAGCTCCAATACTTTGGCCACCTGATGCAAAGGTCTTTTCATAGGAAAAGACCCTGATGCTGGGAAAGACTGAGGGCAGGAGGAGACGGGGGAGACAGAGGATGAGATAGATGTTTGAATAGCATCACCAGCTCAATGGAGTTTGAGCAAACTCTGGGAGATAGTGAAGGACAGGGATGCCTGGTGTGCTGCAGTCCATGGACTTGCAAAGAGTAGGACATGATTTAGTGACTGAACAACAGAGTAGGTGAAGTCCAGCTTCGTTAGAAGATTCCAGACTGTTTCCAAAGTGGCCAACAACATCCCAGGCCCCAAATTCAGGAGCCCCAGCACCCCACAGTGAGCGACCCTTTAGGTCTAGTCTCCTGCCCCAGCATCAATCAGCCCTCCCCCACTCTTTTCTTTCCTGCCTTCCAGGGTCCAGAGCTATCAACTCCAAGGTAGGCTATAAACACAAGACCTGGTCACCACCAGAGACTACAGGGTCTATAAAGGACACCTCAGTAAAGAACTTTCCAATCTAAAGGTTTCAAATGGGGACTTTTTTTTGAAGGACAATGACTGCTTATTTTAACAAGCAGTCTAAAGGGAAGAAAATAAACAAGTCTAAAGGGAAGAAAATAAAAGTTTCCTTTCATCTCATTGTCATGTAATAATCTCCATGTATATTTTAATGTATTTCTTTCCATTTTTTTTTCTATGCATTTATTGGACTTCTGTGATGGCTCAGTGGTAAAGAACCCCCCTGCCAATGCAGGAGACCTGATTCGATACCTGGGTTGGAAAGATCCCCTAACGAAGGAAATGGCAACCCACTCCAGTATTCTTGCCTGGAAAATCCTATGGATAGAGGAGCCTGATGGGCTACAATCCGCAGGGTCACACAAGAATTGGACATGACTGAACAACTAAACAACTCAACATATGGACATAGGATTGTAGCTAACTTTCTTTGTTTTTTTGGCTGCACCAAGTGGCATGCAGGATCTTAGTTCCCTGACCAGGGATTGAACCCCTGACTCCTGAAGTGGAAGCGCTGAGTCCTAACCACTGGACTGCCAGGTAAGCCCCTGAAGCTAAGTTCCATAGCACACTTACTATATGCCAAACACTGTTTTTAAAGCATTTAATGTATATTAATTCATTTAGCTTTCATAATATTCATTTAAATGGTATTATTAATCCCTACTTTCCAGATGAGGCAAATAAGGCTCAGAGAGGTAAAGGGACTTGCCCAAGGTCACACAGCCTTGCATCAGCACAGCAAAGACCCAAACTCAGTTTTCTCAGCCCTGTTTTGCTTTCAGCCACCGCAGCATCCTTCTCCTGGCCTTGTTCTTATTCACCTGGAGTCAGAGGGCACAGAGGGGATGTTGATCATGGATTTAGGAGTTCTGATCCGGGGAGACCCTGTCCTCCCATCCCTCTGTGGTCAGGTCACAAAAGGCCCTCCTGTCCTCTGTTCACATGTCTGACTTTGGGGGGTCCAGCCCTAGGACAGTGGTCACGGACAGCCAGCTTGACCTTCCTGTTTCCTTGGCTCCAGAGCCTCCGCAGAAGGCAGACGTGTTGGGCGTTTACCTGTCCATGGCCAGGTGCCTTTGTCTCCGCCTCTGAAGATAAAAATCTACTGGCCTCTGCGTGGATTTCTGGGGAACACCAACACATTATTCACGCTACCCAGGGCTGTGCCTGCCCCAGTGCATGCTGGGTCCCTGATGCCTACGTGGCACTTCCCAGGTGCCCCAGGGGAATTCTGGCACCTGGCAGCTCTGACTCATGGTGGGCAGGAGAGTCAGCTTCTCCAAGACCAGTGGCAATGGGAGCTCTGCCCGGCCCGGCACTCAGGTTCCCCCACTTACCGTGTCAGGCTCTTGAGCAAGGTTAGCCTCCCTGGACATCAGTTTTCTCATCTGGAAAGTGGATATGATGATACCATCTTTCATTACAATGAAGCTGACATCAGTGTATGCAGCAAAGTGACATTATGCCCCATGAAGCAGAAACTGTTGCCACTTAAACTGTGACAAGCCACGGGTTGTCAGAAAGTTTTCGATTTCAGCAATAAGGGAAAACAGGCTTCTGAGTGACAGACTCACATCGGTTGACTTCATAGGGCTTGGCACTGCCCTCCTGAGCCTCATGGTGGACTCCCAGAGGCCACACCATGGGCTGGAAACTTGGCACCTTGTCCTCCACCTGCAGGTGCCTGGGGGACTGCCACTTGGTGACATCATGGGGTCTCTCTGCTGTGATAAAGGACACACAGGTGGCAGCAAGCGCTCCTCATTGGGGAGGGGGTTTTCATGGAGATGACCTTTCGGGGTAGGGAGAGACAGCCAACCAGTAGATGAACAGGAAGCACTCCATTATAACGTCTGGGAGACACGAGGGTCAGAAGAAAATAGAGCAGCATGAGGGGTCAGTTAACAATGGGGAAGGTCCAGGCTATTTAGATAAGGAGGTTGGGGAAGGCAATTGACATGAGTGGTGAAAAGTGAGAAGGAGTCAGCCAGGCAGACTTCTGGGGAAAAGGTATCAGGCAGGGGTGGGAGGGGGGCACAGCAAGTGCAAAGGCCCTGAGGCAGGAACATATCCATGTCTGAGGAGAAGGAAGGCCGTTGAGGATGGAGCAGAGTGAATGGAAGGGAAAAGAACAGGCCATGAGATGAGGTGAGGCAGGGGCCTTGAAGGTCATGTGACATACGTGAATATTATTCTGAGAACAGTGGGAGCCTCTAGGGGTTAAAGTGGAGAGGTGGCAAGGTCTGGGTGATGCTTGCAAAGGTCACACTGGCATCTGTGAACCACAGAGTGCAAGGGCAGTACTGACTTCATAGGAGCATCCTGGAGGTGGCAGGAAAGAATCCATACAAAAAGTGCACCCACCAAACTTGGCATACGCCAAGTGCTCAATTCATGGTAGTCAAGGTGGCTATTGCTGATATTTTATTATTATATTTAAAATTTCTGTATTCCAAAGTTGTTCACCAAGAAAAGTGGCAGTATTTTTTTTTAACATTTGTTTATTTATTTTGGCTATGCTGGACCTTTGTTGCTGCATGAGGGTTTTCTCCAGTTGCGACGAGCAGGGGTTACTCTTCATCGTGGTATGCAGCCTTCTCAGTGCAGTGGCTTCTCTTGGTGTGGAGCATGGGGCTGTAGGCACGGGCTTCAGAAGTTACAGCATGTGGGCTCAAAGTTGCCCCATGGCACATGGGAATCTTCCCAGATCAGGTATTATACCATGTACCCCACGTTGACAGGCAGACTCTTAACTACTGGACCGCCAGGGAAACCCTGTTGTTATTTCATTATTATCAAGATTGCATTTCCATATGCCAACAGAGACCTCAATCCTGACATGCATCCAGAGCCTGAAAGCTCAGAATCTGTCTGGGATGATCAATTCTGCCAAGTCAGGGAGCCCTGTCCTCAGTCCCAAAGAAGGTTCTAGGACCTCAGAGGAAGGAGGGTCAGCAGGGACTACCCACCTCCGATGGCCTTTCTTACACCTTTGAATGCTTCCCAGTCCAGAATTTGGCTTCCCAGGTGGCTCAGTGGTAAAGAATCTGCCTGCCAATGCAGGAGACACAAGAGACACGGGTTTGATTCCTGAGTCAGGAAGATCTCCTGGAGAAGGAAATGGCAACTCACTCTGGTATTCTTGCCTAGAAAATTCCATGGACAGATGAGCCTGGCGGGCTACCGTTCATGGGGTCATAAAGAGTCGGACACGACTGAGTGCACATACACACACACATACATACATACACACACATACATACATACACACACACATACATACATACACACACATACATACACACACACACATACATACACACACACATACATAGATACACACACACATACATACATACACACACAGAATCCAGAATGGGCTAGTCAACTCTCCAATTCACCCCCCACCTTCTCTCGCCTCTCCAGAAAAGCCACCACCTGTGTGCTCTGAACATGCTTGCTGATGGGAAAGTCTCCCTGGCCTCGGCTATTATTCCTTGCTCAGAATTCTCTGTGGATCTTGGCTGAAGCAGTCACCTACTTACATCTGAGTTAATATTCCACGAGTTTCCCCAAGTCAGAGATGATCAGAATTTGCAGGAAATTTTGAGATGGCTAAGCTCAGAGTTGGTGAATACACAGCATTTCTCTGCGCCACATCTGAGCAGACATCACTAATAGATCTCAGCTCGCTCACTCTCTCTCTCTCTCTCTCCCACTAAGCTTGAACACCACCTCTTCCTCCTGGACCTTCAGGGGGCCATGCCTGATTACTAAGAATCAGCAGAGGATGAAAGCTCCCTGCTTCTCTTAGTCTAGCACAAAGCCCTCACTGTGTACTCGGAAAACTGAAGTCCATTTAAGAAAAAGAACTAAAATTCAGGTCCCCTGACTCTCAGCATATAGTTTTACTTACGAAGGGCGAGCAGACAGTTGTCATTTATGTCTCTCCCAGAGGACCTAAATATAGCAGATATTTGTTCACAAATCACAGGAATTAGATAAATGAAAACCAAAGAAAGAAAGAAAAGTTTCAGCTGCACTGGATGAAAACTAGGTTGGATATGAGGAAGATATGCATGACACCAGAGGTTACTAGATATTTAGAAAAGTTCTAAGAGAAAATTTTAGAGTATCTTTCCTTGCAGAACTTTAAAAATAGTGCTGAAAAAAATGCCCTAATTAAGTACCCATCTGCCTGGGAGACTCCCACAGAATTCTGAGTTTTTGTTCATTCATCATTGATAAGTGTTTGCTGAGCACCAACTGTATGCCAAGCGTAAGTCAGCTGTCGAATTAAAAAGCAAAAAGAACAGCTAGAATCTGTGTCTCAGTACCCATAACAGATCTTGGGCTGTGTGTGTGCCAAGGAAAGCCTGGGGGCTATTAGTAGATATGACTCCTTCCATGGCAGGATTATTTGTTAGCCACAGCTGCATAACAAAATACCCTAAAACTTCCTGGCTTAAATCAACAATAAATACTTATTGTCTCACACAGTTTCTGTGCATCAGGAATTTGAGATCAGCTCATCAGGTGGTTCTGCATTGGAATCTCTCATGAGGATATAACCACATGGTGTGGCAACATGTTCTACTTCTTGCCCTGAGTGCTGGTACCTGGGTGCTAGCTTCATAAATATATTCTCTATTCTGTTAAATGTGCTATTCCTTACCAGGCTCTATTTTGGGAGGAGAAAGTTCATGGGCTTTGGGGCTCATCACGCATTAAATATTTATTTCTTGGGCACCTACTGTGCACCAGACCTGATGCTAAACTATTAGGGATACAGGGAGAGCAAGACAGACATGAACTCTGTCCTCAAGGGATTCATGGACAAGTGAGAGAGACAGATATTAAGCCAATAAAGACACGTGTGGCTGCAGTTTGATTATATCTGTACCAAGTCAATGAGAGAGCTTTAGGAAGCCTGGCACATGCTGGTACCTTGGAGACCTGTGTGAATGGATCAAGAAGTAATACTAGTAGCCAATTCTTCTTGCTCCTTGCCCTCCTGTATATATAAAGGTATTTTCCTAATTTCTTTTCTTAATTCCCTCACTCAATCCTTTTAACTATGCTATAAGGTAGATGCTCTTTCTGTGCCCACTTAACAGGTAGTAAAAATGAGGCATAGAAAGCTTCAGCAGCTTGTGTAAGCTTATCCAGTTCAAGTGGCAGAGCTAGGATTTGAACCCAAGTGGTCTGACTCCAAAAGCCCTTGAACCTGACACTAGTCTGCACCTAGAGGAAATTTAAGGTCTTTAAGATGAGACCTGAAAGATGAGCAGGGTCAGCAGCAGCTGTCACAAGGAAAGCAGGGAACAGCATTTTCACCAGAGGGACTAGCATGTGCTAAAGTTCAAGCTGGAAAGCAGTAGGGGGTGTGGGAGGGGCCGAAGGCTGGAGTGCAGTGAAGACAGCAGAATGGCTGAAAAGGGTCCTCATAGAGCCCCAGGGCCAAGTACAGGATTTCAGAGCTGCTCTATGTCCCAGCGTGTCTCTCACCCTCTGCTGGGTGTAATGGGGTCTCCCTGGTTGCTGCAAGGGTGAAATGTAATCACATGCATTAAATCTTTTCTTTCCCCCTGCAGTTCAAGCTCAAAGAAATAGCCTCCAAAACACAGAGCCATGAAACCCAGAGTTGTAACACTACTTACTGATATAAGAGGTCTGGCACTTCCCGCTTCACAGAAGACCCATCAGTGCACACACGGCCCTTCTGCTATGTGGCATTTAGCACTTTCATGGTCTCTGGGGACCAATGCAGCCCTGCAAGCATCTGGGCGCCCACACCAGCCGCTTGCCTGGGGAGGGAGCAACAATTTCATGTTCACACTCTGAACAACACAACCCCTAATTAGATACGGAGGCACTGCAAGCCAGCGGAGGTTGTGGGATATGGTTCCTGTTTAGTAAAAGTGTCATTTCATCTTTCTCTCGCTGCTTTTGAAACTTGCTGGTGATAGCAGAGATCGGAAAAAAGAGAACGCCCACAGAAACACATGCCTGGGGGCTGAAGCGCGCTGGGTGGGCGTGCGAAGCAGCAAGTACACGCGCGCACACGTAGGCCATGTGCTCACGCGGCTGGGCTTCCAGCACAGACCCCACACTCTGCTCCCCGGTGTCGTGGTAGAGGGTGGCCCTCGGACCCTGGGTTCAAATCCTGGGTCAGCTGCTTGTTAGCTGAGTGTCCTCAAGCAAAGAACTTGACCTCTCTCAGCCTCCTATTCATCAACTGTAACACATAGTTGATTATTTATAATGATCTCACTTGCCCTTGTCCTCCTGTCTCTGTGTCTGCAAGGGCTGAGTATGCAACACAGGAGCTGTGCCAACAGACATGCTCCTCCCCCACCCACCCCACACCCTCCATCCCCCACCCTGGTACCAAAGGGGAGCATCAGAACAGATTGGAGGGTGGGGGAGGGGAGAAGGAAGTGGGGTTACTTATGCCCCTCGGTTCCTCCCTATAGGGCTGAGGTTTGGCAGTGGTTTGTCCCCATACTGAAGGTCACAGCTCCTGGTGGGCAGTACTTTCTGAGAGCTGCCTGTGATTGCCTCCTATTACTGTCCTAACGACCCCAAACATTGCCTGGAAAGACTGATGCTGAAGCTGAAGCTCCAATACTTTGGCTACCAGATGCTAAGAGCTGACTCATTAGAAAAGACCCTGATGCTGGGAACTACTGAGGGCAGAAGGAGACGACAGAAGATGAGATGGTTGGATGGCATCACCGACTCAATGGACATGAGTTTGAGCAAACTCTGATAGATGGTACAGGACAGGGAAGCCTGGTGTGCTGCATTCCATGGGGTCGCCAAGAGTCAGGCACAAATTAGCAACTTGAAAAACTGTACTAACAAATGAGCCCACTTAGTGGCTTAAAGCAGCACAAACTTATTATTATTATTATTTTAATTTATTTGGCTGTGCTGGGTCTTAGTTGTGACATTAGGAATCTTTAGCTGCGGCATGTGAGACCTTTTCTTTTACCTTTTTTAGTTGCAGCAGGTGGGATCTAGTTCCCAGACCAGGAATTGAACCCGGGCCCCTGTAAGTCCTCAAACTGATTTTTTTAAAGTCTGGAGGTCAGAAGCCTGACACAGGTCTCACTGGGCCAAAATCAAGGTGTTGTCAGGGCTGCCTTCCTTCCGGAAGCCCTGGGGGAGTATCCGTTCCTTACCTTTTCCAATTTCTATGTGTGTGTATTACTTGCTCAGTCGTGTCTGACTCCTTGTGACCCCATGGACTATATAGCCCGCCAGGCTCCTCTGTCCGTGGGACTCTCCAGGCAAGAATCCTGGAGTGGGTTGCCATTTCCTTCTCCAGGAGATCTGCCCAACCCAGGGATCAAACCCGGGTCTCCCGCATTGCAGGCAGATTCTTTACCAGCTGAGCCACCAGGGAAGCTCAGCTTTCAGTTTCTAGAAGTCGTCAACCCCTGGGGCTTCCCTGGTGGCTCAATCCCTAAAGAATCCACCTGCAACACAGGAGGCTGCTTGTGGCACAGGAGATTCAGGGTCATTTCCTGAGTCGGAAAGTTCCACCCGTGGATTCAGGTTCCCCTCCTCCATCCTCAAATCTCCCTGAGCCCCTGCCTCCTGCTTCCACTTTTAAGGATCCTTGTGCTGACCATGAGCCTGCTGGATAATCCACAATAATCTTCCCATCTCAAGGTCAACAGATTAGCGACCTTAATTTCACCAGCAACTTTCACTCCCCTTGGTCATGTCACCTGGTACATGCACAATTGCCAGGAATGCAGTTGCGGATATCTCTGCTGGCCATTATTCCATCTCCCATGCTACCCTCTCTGGCTCCAGGCACTGCTCTGGTCCCTGACCCTCCAATCTAGGAACAGGAAATGGTCCCCATGATAGCAGCCTCAGGGTGCTACATCACCCTGCGGCTTTCATTAGCCTGCCCACCCCACTGTCTGCATCCCTTCATTTCATGTCCCCATTGACCCCTGTTCCAGCTGTCTCCTGCAAGCACCTGATGAGTGTCTTTTGAAGTTTCTTGAGGATGAAATGGGCCATTGTGTGTACCTGTGACACCCTCAACCTGGTGTCTAGTGCATGAGAAGCGCTCATCATATGTTCATGACTATTATTATTATTTTGTAAATTTCCCTCGCTAGATGCAGACCTTTGAAGGTGGGAACTATATATTTTTATCCCATTTTCTCTAGTCCAGCTGTTCTCAGTGACTAGGTGATCAATTATTCATTTAAGAAACATGTATTGAGCATTGGCTGGACTCTAGGGAGACAGAGGTGAGAAAATTTAACCCTAGAAAGCTTCTGGTCTAGAGAGGGAGCCAGCAGCTATGGCTGTCATCAGACAAACACATGATGACATGTTGCTGTTGTTGTTGTTCAGTCACTAAGTTGTGTCTGACTCTTTGTGACCCCCTGGAGTACAGCACGCCAGGCTCCTCTGTCCTTCATTATCTCCCAGCGTTTGCTCAAATTCATGGCAGTTGAGTCAGTGATGCCATCTAATCATCTCATCCTCTGCCACCCCCTTCTTTTGCCTTCGCTCTTTCCCAGCATCAGGGTCTTTTGCAACGAGTCGGTTCTTCGCGTTAGGAGGTCAAAGTATTGGAGCTTCAGCATTAGTCCCTTCAATGAATATTCAGGGTTGATTTCCTTTAGTATTGATTGACTTAATCTCTTTGCAGTCCAAGGAACTCTCAAGAGTCCTCTCCAGTACCACAGTTCGAAAGCATCAGTTCTTTGGCTCTCAGCCTTCTTTATGGTCCAACTCTCATATCCGTGCATGACTAGTGGAAAAACCATAGCTTTGACTAGATGGACCTTTGTTGGCAAAGTGACATGACACCAAAACTGGAATTTGGGCAGTGGAGGTCCCAGTAGAAAAAGAACATAAAGTGTCCTGAAAACATAGCCATGTGCAGGCCAATGGGTGCCTGAATAGATCTACTTAAAACTCAGCTTCCTCCCATTTTCCATTTACACGTATCTTTTACATAGCCTCCTTTTAAGTATGCTGGTTACCTTTCAATTGCCCCGTCAGACCTTCCCTGCTCTGTGCATCAGGAGGCTGACTCTGTGGACTACATTTCCCAGGATCCCTTGCACTCTGGTTTCCTGGGGTTCAGCCAATGGGAAGCACCCAAGGGGAGACCCGGGGCCAGAGAAGAGAGAGGTTGGGATATTTCCCTTACTTCCCTTCCTGCCTCACTATGATTGGAACCGGGCCTATGTTCTTTTGCTGAAAGTCACTCCTGTCAGATTAGCTCCTCTCCTCCAGCAATAGGTCTCTCTGGGTTCTAGTAGCTACTCCTTCTCCACCCCTTCCAGCCTAAGGGTACTAACAGCTCCTTATTTTCGCTAGCCCTAGGCATCGCAATGGCAACCCACTCCAGTAAACTTGCCTGGAAAATCTCATGGACACAGGAACCTGGTGGGCTGCAGTCCACGGGGTCGCAAAGAGTCGGGCACGACTGAGCGACTAACACTAACTCACCTACTTACTTAGGCATCGCACCATTTCTGCTTGATTTCTCTACACAGACCCTGCCTCCCCCTTTGTAGAGTGTCCCTTCATTAACTCTCTCACTTATCCCATTTGAGTGCTGGGACTCAGACAGATACACTGCACAACGGTATTTGTGACATTGCAGGTTTGATGTGCCTGTCACAACATTTGAACACACCTTAAAATAAAGATCACTTATTAAAGAAAAAAGTACAGTGTTGTTCTACTTAAAATCATCTCACATAATATCATTGGTATTCATGACACTCGGGAACATTGTCATGGAATAAGCCCTATTACAGGAGTAATACAAACCATGTTTAGTCTAACATGGGAACCAAATTATCACACATCTTTAGGGAGTGGGGTGCAGCTTGCCAAGGTCAGACTGCACTAGGAATATGGATCGGGGGAAAGAGCACTGAGGAAGATGAACTCAGTGTAAGCACGCGTTCAGTTGCTCAGTTGTGTCTGACTCTCTGGTGGCTCAGATGATAAAGACTCCGCCTGCAATGCTAGGAGAACTGGGTTCAATCCCTGGGTTGGGAAGATCCCCTGGAGAAGGAAATGGCAACCCACTCCAGTATTCTTGCCAGGAGAATTTCATGGACAGAGGAGCCTGGCAGGTTACAGTCCATGGGGTTGCCTGATTGTGTCAATGGCCATTTTTCTATGGGTCTTGGGCTCAGCAAGCCAGGGTTCCAGGCTGTCTGGTTGTCTAAGGATTGATCTCTACCAGGAGGTCAAGGTGTCTCCACCCTCTCTGGGTCACAAGGATCAACCTGTCAACCACTCTGGAGTAAGAACAAGGCATGAAATGCTCCCTTCCTCTTGGCTCGGGCCACCTCCCCCATCTGCTGGTGAAGTCATCTTATTAGAATCCTGGGATGAGCAAATGAGGTCATTCTGGCAGGTCTGAGCCAGTCATGCCTGCGCCCACACAGCCCTGCAGCTGCCCACTCCACCCTGCAGCCCCCACTCACACCAGAGGGTCCGTTCTGACAGCCTTGGGGTTTGGGAATGCTGGAGTCGGCCCCCAGTAATGAGGCTCTGTGGGACTTTGTTCAAACTCCCCTTTTCCTCTCTCATCCCAGACTTACGATGGGAAATAGCAGCGCCACGAGGACAGAATAACCAACTCCATCCTGATTTGCTAGGACTGTCCCAGAGTCCTGTATCTCAGCAGCCTCTCAGTTTGGAGCCCGTGGGGGCAATTGGTGACTTGTCCTCCCATGGGGAGTGGGGTGGGGACTTTCTTTTCTGTTCCCATGAGGACAAATCCTGTCCACCTGCTTTGTTCCCTTGCAACTTGCTGCGATGACAGTGCAGGGGAGTGTGTGTCTTCTTGCGTGTGTGTCTGTGTGAGCACCCCACCTCAGTCTTGTCTCCTGTAGAATGGGGATAAGGATGCTACACTCCTGGCAGAACTGCCAAGAGACTTAAAGACTTAACATAAGAGACTCAGCAAAGATTGTAAGCACCCATAGGAGGCAGTGCTTTTATAGACAATAATAACATTCGGGGCCCTTGCTGAGGAGGCAAAGTGAGTACTGGGGAAATTTCTGCAAGTGGAGAAGACCACAGGCCAGAGTTGGATGTGGGTCACATACCAACGGAGTGTGGGGCCCCTGCTGGGCATGTGCTTGATTCATTCCGAGAGCTACATAGCAGGGAGTATTATTGCGTCATTTTATAGATGAGGAACTGAGGCTCTGAGAGCAGTTAAGAAGGGTGGCTCCCTCTCCCACTCTCAGCTACAACTCTCCCTTCCTGAGACCCTGGGAAGGGAAGAGAGTCATCTGTCCCCTGGCTCAAAGTCCATCCAATATCCCAGAGGTCCCCATGCTGGGGGAGCAAGACCATCCTGATTCTGCTGGGGGTTGTCCCCCAGCTCTTTTGATGGCCCCAGGCCTGGGATGCCCTCCCAGACTCTGCTACCCCCATCCATGACTCAACTTTGTGGGGCAGGAGCCTCAGTTTTCCCCTCTGTAAAGTGGAGATGATGGAACCCTGAAGGCTGTTGAAGGGAACTTTCCTTGACTCACTGAGAGCTAGTACTGAACAACCCAAGCCCTGGGCACATTGGGGTTCACACAAGGGGCCAGGATGAGGATTCTGATCATTGGGGACCCCACCTCCTCCCCCGCAGGGTGGGGTGTCTCTGACACACTGCCCAATGGCCTTCATCCCTCCATACCCATTCTGGGTTGTAACTATTGGCTTAGGCTTATTTGCTGGCCTCACCCATGGATCTGTGACATCAGGCAGGGCAGAGACCTGCCTGCCTCTCGTCCCACAGAGTCCCAGCACCAGCCCCTCCAAGCCGCGGCAGGCAAGCTGAATCCAGACACTGTCTCCTGGGGCCCCATCCTCACTCTGCACTTCAGAGGGACACATGCACACTTGAACAGCCCTCTAGACCACACTTTCTTGAAGTGTGGCTTAAGGATCCATGGGGGTCTGAGACCCTTTGTTGGAATTCACAAGATCCTCCCTTTCCAGGCCCTTGTCTTGAGCCGCCTTTGCTCACTGCCTTCCACCAAGAAGACCAGAGTCAACAGGTGCATGTGGAGCAAATCCAAGGGTCCAGACCCCAGACATTAAAGAGATTTGCACAAACTGAAAACAAAGCCTCTCTTGTCACAGATTTTTTCCTTTTGACTTGAGACAAAAATCATTCTTTTTGTCATAAAAATACGTTATTGACATTGACATGTAATAAGTGTATTCTCTTTCTTTTTAAGTGAATTAATAAATGCAGGCTCTTCTGTCCATGGGATTCTCCAGGCAAGAATACTGGAGTGGGTTGCATTTCCTGCTCCAGGGAACTTCGTGACCCAGGAATCAAACCTTCGACTCCTGCGTCTCCTGAATTGGCAGGCAGATTCTGTACCACTGAGCCACCTGGGAAGCCCTGCTTTAAAATCTGACCAGTCTCCATCTCTAATATGATTAATACTGAAAAATAGAACTTTTATAAACGAAGCCTCTTTGGTTTGGGTCCCTGATAATTTTTAGGTGTCTCAGGGCCTAGAAACCAAAAAGTTTGAGAACTGCTCTCTTAAGCAAAGACCTTACATTGGGACTTCCCTGGTAGTCCAGTGGTTAAGAATCTGCCATCCAAAGCAGGGGATTCAGGTTCAACCCGTGGTCAGGAAACTGAGATCCCACATGCCACGGGGCAACTAAACCCATGGAACGCAACTACTGAGCCTGTGCACTCTGGAGTCCGTGCACCACAACCGAGACCCAGTGCAGCCAAATAAATAAATATGTTATTTTTTTATTAATGGTCTTACTTTGCCCCTTAAATCAAAATGCCTAACAGTTATGAAGCATTTTCTATGTGCTGAGCATCTGTCTAGACAGTTTGCATAGATATTTTTATAGAGGTGTGCCTGTAGGTATCAACTTAGTAGCACAACAATTCCCTGAGGCGAGTTGTAGTTGTTCCATTTTACAGATGGGGAAACTCAGGCTCAAAGAAGGGAAGTCCCCTGTCAGACATGAGGGATGGGGGGAAGGGTGGACTGGACTTGAACCCCAGGAGGCTGGATACTTAACCTCTGGAGAAGCCACACACCTCCCCACCCCTGCCACCAGGAGCACCCAAGCTAGCCCAGAAGAGGCTGAGAATTGGGGTCAAACCCTCTGAAATTCTCAAAGTTGGGCCCCAATCAGGAAACTCCCCAGGTTTCACTGGCTGGATTTCCCAGAGTCTAAAGCAGAATAGGGCTCCACCCCAAACCCAGAACTGTTCAGATCATGTGTGTGCTCCGTTGCTAAGTCATGTCCAACTCTTTGCAACCCCCACTATAGCCTGCCAGTGGGATTACCTGTTCATGGGATTTTCTAGGCAAGAATACTTGCCATTTCCTTATCCAGGGATCTTCCTGACCCAGGGACTGAACCCTCATCTCCTACATTGGCAGGTGGATTCTTTACCACTGACCACCAGCGAAGACCTTGTCCAGATCACCTGTTCCAAAAAGGCCTGGCCATCCCTTCCTCACTCTCTCCTGCTACATGGGTCTTTTTGCTGTTCGCTGAACACACCAAACAGCTTCCAGCCTCAGGGCCTTTGCACCTGCTGTTCCTTTTAGCAGGCATGCCTTTCCTCCACCAGGGAGGCCCTTGCTCTCATTCTGGCCTAATGGGTCTGCCTTCTCTGGCCTCTGGTATGAAATAGCAGCATGCCATCCTCCCTCATCCCTCTCCACCCACTTTCCCTGCTATATATTTCCTTAGTAACACTGATCACCATGTGACATTATATTACATATGCCCTGGTTTAGGATTTAGCGTCTGTCTTCACTGTGAGAATCAAAGCGTGGTATAAAGAACCAGGCATTGTGACAGGTCCCAGTGCTATTGAATGAGTGATGAATGAGCTGAGGATTGGAACAGAAAAGTCAGGCCATGTTTAAGGGACAGCCGCCCTGTCCGTCGCCTGCCCCCACAACACCCTAGCCTGGGCTATGCTGATGCCAAAGGCTTGCTAGATTTTTTAATTTTTCAAAAGAAGCTGAACATCCAGATTTTTATGTAGCATCTCTTATTTTTTTTTTTTTAATATACACTAGCAACTTATTCAAATTACCAGAATGAAAAAACAGCTTGGTAAGCCAGACCTTATGTAGATAAACGCAGTCAAGTTTGGCAAAGCGGGCTCACCTCCCATTGTAAGGGGAAGTGATATTTGAGCAGGGTGGGGAGACTAAAGAGGGGAAATTTGGGCACAGGTCAAGCAGGGGGCTGGGGAAGAGGAACCCAGGCCCAGTGAGGGTAAAGGCAAGTTGGGGGGGCACTTTGAGCTGTGCCCACCCCCTGCACAGGCTCACATCCCTCAACCTTCCCTTCGGAAGTACCCTGGGTCCCAGCTGGCTGCAAGCCATGCACTTGAAGCATATGTGTGGAGTGTTTTGAGAAAGGAACACACAATACACAGCAAATAAGGCTGCTTCTCCGTCTGGCCCGGACGCGTCCCTACACCCCGCCAGATGGTCCCCCATCCGCCTCCCCAGCTGAGGCCGGGGCTTAGTGAGGTTTGGTAGAGACTCCTCTCCATCTCGCAAGGGGCGGCTGGGAACCTCTCTCCCTGGGGCAGCTGGGAAGATTTTTCTTGGCCCACAGACAGGAAGGCTGATTCAGCTGGGAATCTTCTGGATTTATAACCCCCACTGCTTCATCCCCTGGTGACCCGGAGCCCCAGTGTGCTGGCGTTTATTGCTAATTGTTTTCAGACAGATGGCATGGCCCAGGGTCTAATTCCCCAAGGGTTAGGGGGCGGGGATGCTGGAGGAGGAGGCCATGCCCTTGACCGCTGCTTACATTCTTGAGGAAAATGTTCAGGGTTGAGGAGGGGGGCGGGGCGGTGGGCAGTGACCATGGTGAGGGCTTATGAAAAGGAGGCCCATTAAGGCTTTGGAAAGAGAACAAGGGAGGAGGAGGAGATTTTGAAAGGCTAGAGTCAACCCTAGAGATCAAAGGACTGATAAAGCTGGCTGGAGAGTGCCCCCTTCTCCAGAAAGTCCTCCTGGATTGAAGTCTGTGTGGCAAGGAAAATCCCTCTTTTAGGGTTGGATTTAGGGATGGAAGGAAGTAAGGCATTTATTGGGAGGGTGGAAGACCCACCCACAACCTAATAAGCAGTCCTCACTTTTTAATATGATCGCAACATAACTCAAGGGCTTACAGAGTCATCCTCATTTTATTGGATCTCATGAATGACAAGCGTGAATGAAGATGCCAAATTAGAGTGAGAAAAAGAAGGTAGTCTTTGAGAGGGTAAATGACTAGCTTGAGGTCACACAGTCAGCCCATAAGGATTCACTAGGGACTTCTCTGGTGATCTGGTGGTTAAGACTCTGTGCTTCCAATGCAGGGGATGTGAGTTCGATCCCTGGTAAGGGAACTAAGATCTCACTGTGTGGCACTGTCAAATTAAAAAAAAAAAAAAAAGGATGCAGTGAGCACCCACTGTGCTGGGGATACAACATACAGCAGAGGGCAAGCCAGCAAACTCCCTGCATTCACAGTTTCTAGGTTTGTGAGACGAGACAGATATTAAATCACAAAAAGTAAGTTCAGAAATAATAAGGACTGGAAAGAGATAAAATAGGGAGATGAAGGAGTCCGGGAGCTTAGGGGAAGGTTACGGAGGGCTTCATGGAGGAGACAACTGTTGAGTTGAGCCTTGAAGATGGAGCAGAACCCAGATGTGTCAACTCTCAGGGAGGAGCATTTCAGGCAGAAGGAACAGAAAGTGCAAAGGCCCTGAGGTGAGAATGAGCTTGCTGTGTGCAAGAAACCAAATAAACAGCCAGTGTGACTGCATCGGTGTAAGAGTTATGGGAGGTAAAATGTGGGACCTGGTGGGTTTTATATGAGAGCTGCAACTATAAAGCCTGTATACCAACATCATTGGACACCAAATGCACCCACAACTGAATGAAACTGATGAGCCAGACATTATAACCCTATGTTCCAGGTATTGAAACCAGGGCCCTCTCTGAGAGGGCAAATGACTGTCCCAATAATCTGTCCCACCAGATTAGCTGGTCACCAGCTAATCTGCAACAAAATTTGAGATTTGAGTAGGCCTCCATACTCCTTCACCAAGTCTCAAGGCAGAGAGAGTAAGCCTGGACTCCGTGGAAGGTTCTGCAGAATTTCTGAAATGTGTGTCAATTTTCTGTGTGTGACAATTAGATTGAACAATGGACAGGAATCTCTTGAACCAGTGGTTGACCAGTAAGAGAAAACACAACACTCCCTGGTATAAACAGAGAAGAAAATTTATTGGGTCATGTAACTGAAAAGTTTCAGGGGAAAGTGGCCTTCAGGAATGGCTGGATCCAGGGATTCAAAGATCCCAGGAGTCACTCTCTCTTCATCTCTCTGTCCCGTTTGCTTTGGCAGGCTCTCCCAAAAGGTGGCAGAAGCACTATCAGGAGCACCTAGGGTGCTCAGCAGCTCAGCATACTCTACACAGACAAAGCTTCTGTACTCCAGTCATTTCAGCAAAAGTTGCAGGGCTGGCTCTCATTGGTTCATTTCAGGTCAGAGGGCCATCCGTGAGCCAATCACTATGATCAAGGGAATGCAATTTGCTGATTGGCCATCCCTAGAACTTGGGATGTGGAACCTCTCCTTCTTCTCATGGCCTGAAATTGGGAAAGAGATGGTCCCCAAAGGAAAATGGAGATGCAAAAACCCGAATGAGAAGGGAAAGATGCCAGGGAGGCCAAAGTAAAGCATGCCCACTGCAGAGTTGGAGGGTGGCTCCATCTGCCTGCCTCCCACAGCCATGTCAATGCCAAGAGATTCTGCAAAGCACAAAGACAATGCACTAGCAGCCCACACAGCCCCTGCCAGGTGATCGCCCCTCCACCCAGAAGGCTGGCAGGAGGGGTGGGTTGTAGAAGCCTCTCAGAGTGACTGTTCACAGGCTGTGGCCTCCTTTGATCACTGACATCTGGGCTTGCTGTGGGACCCCTTCTCTTTATTCAGTAAATATTCACTCCCCACCTACTTGGTGCCAGTCACTGCACTAAGCCCCAGATATATAACCCTGAATTAAACAGAGAAAGATATCCTTCTTTCTGTTCCCCAGATATACTAAGTGAGGGCCTGCCTCAGGACTTCTGCATGTGCTGTTCTTTCTTCCTTGCCAACTACTTCCAACTTGACCTCACTCCTACTCATCCATTAGGTCCTAGTTAAACATCCCTGGTCTGAGAAGTCTCCTCTATGCCCCTGGATGAAGTCATTCCCACCCCACCCCCACCCCCCACTTATGCTCTCCCCATTTCTCCCTGGAAACCCTCATACCATTCCAAGGGAGAAGCAGAAATGTGCAGTGGTTAGAGCACAGAGTCTAGAATCAGGCTGAGGTGTAAAGTCAAAGTGTTAGTCATTCGGTTGTGTCTGACTCTTTGCGATACCATGGACTGTAGCCCTCCAGGCTCCTCGGTCCAGGGACTACTCCAGGCAAAAATACTGGAGTGGG
This sequence comes from Muntiacus reevesi, assembly GCF_963930625.1. NCBI lineage: Eukaryota > Metazoa > Chordata > Mammalia > Artiodactyla > Cervidae > Muntiacus > Muntiacus reevesi. The sequence continues at coordinate 22,262,204 of NC_089261.1, forward strand.
TAGCCATTCCCTTCACCAGGGAATCTTCCCCACTCAGGGATTGAACCTGGGTCTCCTGCATTGCAGGCAGATTCTTCACCGTCTGAGCCACCAGGGAAGCTAAAATCAGGCGGCCTGAGTGCAAATCTCAGCCTCTCACTGAAGAGCAGTGTGACCTTGACCGCGTCATTTAACTCTCAGCCTCCTTTTTAAAATGAAAAGAATAATAATCCCACCCATGGAGGATTATATGGGATATTATATGCCAGCAGCCTGGAACAGTGCCTGACATGTTGAATGTGACCAATAATTGCTATTGTCATTATCTGGAATTACTTGTCGACTGAGCAGCTTCCCGGCCATGCTGCGGGGGTGGGGGTGGGGTGCAGGGAAGGGCTTGCCTTGGGCATGGTCACACCCGGTTTGCAGGTGTACCTGGCGCTCCGCTGGAGGTCTGGACTGGAAAACTCAATCATCACATACAGACTGGATGGATGTTTGATCTCTGAGACCTGTGGACCCTCCATCCTACACCCCTGTAGCTCCCCTCTCCCCTCCCCCAGCCCCTACCACCAGGGCTCGTCTACCCCACTCCCTCTCCTCCCAGCCTCCTCTAACCACCCAAGTGCAATTAAGCCAAACTTTTGATTTAAGATATTTATAAAGGCACTACGAATGCCCTCTAATATCAGATTATATATTTTTAATCTGCAGTTAAAGTGATTTAAAACGGAACTCGACAGACGGGCGTGATGAAAATTAAAAGTCTCCATCACCTCGCGTCTGGCTGCGGCGCCCCTGCCGACAAGGACGCTGGGGCACCTCCAGCCCGCTCAGTTCTTGGGAACCGCAGCATCGCCTGCTTCCTTCTCCAGGGCTGGGGCCGCAAGGGCTCCTGCGTAATTAAGTCAGGAGCGCCAGGGCGGGGGTCTGCGGAGAGAGCCACGCGGTCGCGCTGCGCACGCGGCCTAATGAACGGTGACATCTGCTCGTCTGTTTAATTAACGAGCCCCTTGCGCTGTGGCAGGACACAAGAACCACGTCCTTTGTGCCTGCAGTGGCGGGGGGAGCTGGTGGAGACAAGACTGCAAATTTGCAGCAAGATTCCACTCCCCACCCCCCGCCCCGCCTCCTTTCAGAATCCAGAGAACGGAACCGGCGCCTGTCTTTCCTTTTCTGCAAGGCAATTTCCTGGGACTCATTTTCTGGGTCTTCTGGTGGGTAAACCAGCCTCCCAGCCCATTCTTCTCCCTCCTCCCCACCCAGCCCCTTCCCAGGAAAGTCTGAAATAAATGAAGGCAGCGAGCACATGGGTCCGCGGCTTCCTCCAGGCCCACCGTGAAAAGGCGTGAATTAACAGCGAATTAAATCTCCCCATCGTCAGTTCACTCATCCACAAATGCCTCTTGTCTCCTCTCCACCCACTGACAATGTGCTGCCACCTAAGGAGACACCAGCCCCGGGGGCGGGAGTTTTTTGGGGGGCGGGCGGGGGACGGATTCCTACATCTCGAGGCACACGACCGGACCATCAGGTGGCGACCCTGGAGTGCACAGCCCCATTTGCAGGAACATTTGGTGGTGGTCGTTGGGGGTTGACGCGGATGGATCTGCCGTCATAACTCCCCTTGAAATCTGCCCCCAAGATGGACAGTTCTGACCACATCCATGAAGATGCTCATAGAAGTTTCTCCCCTCAACTCCATGGAAATTGGGGGCCGGAGTTCAGGTGGGAGAGATGGATTTGGACACACCCAAGTCCCTTTGAGACATCTGAGTGGCAGTACTGAATACACACGTGGATAGCTCACTCAGAAGAAAGCTCTGGCTTGGAGATATAAATGTGGGAGTCACTGACACGTGGTCAGGAGACAGAGTGGGGCTTCCAGGTGGCTCGGTGGTAGAGAATCCACCCGCCAAGCAGGAGACGTGGGTTCAGCCCCTGGGCAGAGAAGATTCCCTGGAGAAGGGAATGGCTACCCACTCCGGTATTCTTGCTTGGGAAATGCCATGGACAGAGGAGCTTGGTGGGCCACAGTCCATGGGGTTCCAAAAAGAGTCGGACATGACTTTGCGGTTAAAACAACAACATGGAACCCGAGTAGTGGGGGAGGGTAGAACTCTAGAGTGGGGAAGGCATGGGGGTTTCTGACAGTCTTGGGGACCACTCCCAGAGGTGGGGAAGGAGGCTGGGTGATGGATGGACCCCTAAGATGCCCCGCCATGGATCCCTGTCCTTTTCTGCAGTTGAAGTCCTTGTGTAATCCTCTCCCCCTTGACCATGGGCAGGTCCTGAGGCTTGCTTCTCCCCAGCAGAATAATTCTTAAGATCTACCATCTGGAGGGCACTTAAAAGCCAACGGAAAGAATCTGGCTGGGCAGAAGTAGTTCAAATCCCAAGAGGAAGAAAAGAAAATGGATTTGAGCAATGAACGGGAGTGCCAGCCACACCCCAGGCTGAGGGGAGGTCAGCACCAGACACACGTGGGAATCCCCCTGTGAGGCCTTGCTCCTTCCCAGGCAGCCTCCTGTTGTCCAGGATGGTGGGCCTGGGGCTGGCGGGCAGTGAGCCCAGGAGGCCCCCACACCACACTCCACGGCTGAGCCGAGAATTCTGCCCTCACAGCTGGGCTGACCTCCTGCGGGCGGGCTTTCCTCTAAACAAGGACCCAGTGTGTTTCCCTAGGCGAGGATTTGGCTGGGGTTCGCCTGGGAGCCTGGTTCAGACAGGAGCCCTTTGAAGGCAAGATGAATTGGGCTCAATGTCTCCATCCCGCCGAGGGCGGGGTTGGGGGGTCGGGGCCGGCCAGAGCAGCTTCCAGAAGGCCTCTTGTCTGAGGATGAGAAGAGGCTCAGCATCCATGCCCGTGGCCGAGTCCTGCGGCTGCATCCTCACCCCGCGACTCAGCCACCACAGCAGCGATTCCCACAGCCTTTGCCAGGGTGAGCCCTGGGCAGGACAAAGATGGCCTTGGACAAACACGTCTGACTGTAATACTCGTGCATTTATTTTAAGGTACACTAGATAAAATACAGCTGGCTCATCCAATCACTGCTTTCTTGGGTTTTATTGCTTCATGCAAGGTGATATCTACTGACATTTTAAAAGGGGCATGAGACTTCCCTGGTGGTTCGGTGGTTAAGAATCCACCTTGTGATGCATGGGACTCGGGTTCGATCCTTGGTCTGAAAACTAAGATCCCACATGCCCACTGAGCAACTAAACCTGGACACCACAACTAAGACCCAGTGCAGTCAAATAAGTTAAAACTTTAAAAGTGGAGGGGGCAGTGCTCACTGGCAATGACCCGAATGTCCACCATGGATACGTGAATGGTGGTACATCCATAAATGGAACGCTGCACCGCAATGCAAAGTAATGCCATCCTGGTCCGCATACCATGCAGCCACAATACATGTAGAGGGCTGCGGATGGATGCTGGGGTTTTTGTATTGTTTTGTTTGGCCATGCCACACAGCTTGTGGGATCTCAGGTCCCTGACCAGGAATCGAACCCAGGACCTTGGCATTGGAAGCAGAGTCCTAGCCACTGGATCATCAGGAAAGTCCCCTGGATGCTGTTCTTAAAGGGGGAAGACCCTGAGCCTGGATGTTGCTTGGGACAGGGGCCAACACACAAATTGCTCTAATGTTCCACCTCTCTGCTGGCACCCAATCTGCCTCTACATCAAGGGGATTGTCCCCAGGAATGTCCCCTATCACTCCTAACCCACCCATTGTCTGACTCTTATTTAGATGAATGCATTTCTCTCTTGGCTTCCCTGAGCCCTGCCTCTGGCCTCTTCAAATCACTCCCCTTCTCCCCAACAGCATGAATTAATCTTCCTAAAGTGCTGCTCTGATTGAGGCTCTCCCCCTACTCAAGCACCTTCAATGGCTCCCTATTACCAGGAAAACAAAGATCAAATTCCTTAGCCTGGAGTTTCACATTCCCAGGATCATCTGAACTAACTTCTGTCCTACATCAGTCACCATCCTCAGCAATTAATTTTAAGCCCTTTCCTGGATGTACCCCACAAATTCTCACATCTTGGTCTATTCCCTCCACCTCAAATGCCCTTTCCCACATCCCTGACTGTCAAATCCTGCCTTTTTTTTTTCTGAACTTGAAGCTTAAATGCCACTTCCTCCTTTCTGGTCAGAGACAAATACATCCTTCTTCATTGTTTCACTCCATCCTACATGTCCTAATCCATATTTCCTTGGCCTATAGTCAGTCAAGCTCCACTCTCAGGGAATCAAGATTTTAAAACAATCACTTGACAATGGCAATGCTTAATCCAAAGGAATGCTATTCTGCTAGTGAAACTTCAAGCACCTGTGATTACAGAAGATGACATAGTATTGGTACAGGGACCCTCCCTGTAAAGCACATAGACCAAAGGCCACAAACACCAACAGAGTTGAGGAGAGATGCTGTGAGTTAATGTTAGCAGAGGGGGCATCATGGAGAAATGATCTGGACACTGAAGGTGGATAGGACTCAGGGAGGTAGCATGGTTCTGAGTAACGAATTTGGACTCAGATAGGCTTGGACTCAAATTCTTTTTCTGCATCTTTGTAGGCCAAGAGCCTCTTTCTTATCCTAGATACCTCAACTCAAAATGGCTTCAATGAAAAAGAAAGGGTATTGAACTTTTATAATGACAAAATCTAAGAGTAGCATCAGCTTCAGGTATGTCTGGATCCAGGGGCTCAAGCACTGATCTCAGGATGCTCTCTCTTTCTGTCTCATGGTCATTTTTGTCTATGTTGGTTTTATTCTCAGGCAGGCCTTGCCCTCAAGATGGAAAAGGCATCCCAGCAGGCTCAGCTGAACATTCATGATGGTTACCCCCACCCCACCAAACTCTTTCTTAACAACTGTTCTAGGATTACCTCTGAGTGGACCAAATTAGGTCACCTGATGATCCTTGAACCAATCACTGAGCCCACGGGTTTGAAAAATTTTGATTGGCCAGGCTTTAGTCACATGCCCATCTCTGAACTAATGGAAAGAGTCAGACTAACTCAAATCACAGTGGTCTGAGGTGAGGGAGGGGTCATTTTCAAGGAAATTTGAGACTGTGACCAGGAGAGGCACCCCAAGCAACTGATGTTCCCTAAAACTGATGATCAGCTGTGGGAACTTGGGCAGTCCCTCCGAGGACTTTCTGATCCTTGGAGCCTAACAGTTATAAAATGGGACTATTAGAGGCCAACCCCAAAGTGGAGTTGTGGGTGGTTGATTTGCTGATATTAACGAAAGCCACAGGCACTCACTGGGTACCTGATGAAAGTCCACAGAATCAGAAGCTGGGAAGAATCTGGGCTGGAAGTAGAGAATGAAAGGGTGAGAGTGGCAGTGTATATTCTGAGACAGTCACAAGTCCATCCATCTTACAAGCTGTTTTTATGATGTGAAGTTGTCACTCCTGCCATTGACAGATGGGGTCCATGTCCCTCCTCTTGGCTGTAGTTTTGGCTATGTTGGAAGTGATGCTATGTGTGACTTTCTTTTGGTTGCGCTGGGTCTGCATTGTGGTGCACGGGCTGTTCCTTGCTGTACTCAGGCTTTCTCTAGTTCTCATTGTGGTGACTTCTCCTGTTGCAGTTCTTGGGCTGTAGAGTGAGGGCTCAGTAGGAGTGCATGGGCTTAGTTGCTCTGTGGCATATGGGATGTTAGTTCCTGGACCAGAAATTGAACCTGTGTCCCCTGACTTGCAAGGCAGATTCTTAACCGCTGGACCACCAGGGAAGCGCCACTATGTGGCTCCTGAAGCTGTTATAGAAGGTGACACAGCCTCTTCCTGGCCCTCCTGGGACATTTCCTGGAGTCGTCATGTTGTGAGGAAGCCCAACCTGCTCCAGGAGGCCACAGAGCCCCCTGAGGTCCTGGCTGACAATCAGAATCTATTGTGTGAGTTGCAAGATGTGTGAGTGAGCAAACGTCAAGATGACCCCAGCCTCAGGGACCATGTGATTGCAACGGAATAAGAGATCCTGCCTGGGATCACCCAGCCGAGCTTACTGGATGCCGGAACTGTGGCATAATGAAGTTATTGGTTTTGTTGGGGTGGTCTGTTACCACAGCAACAGATACCAGGAAGAGTGGGCTAGTGGGGAGATTGTGGGCAGAGGCTCTCATGGGGAGTTTTACTGGTTTGATCACACAACAGAATCTCTCTCCAAAGCTCACTCACTCCCATGCCTGAGTTAATGCTAGTCTGTCCAAGAGAAAAAGAGCAGAGGCTACGCTCGCGACCCTTGAGTCCCCTGAGCTACACAGAGCCCTGTGCCTTACTGGCAGAAGCTGGCCCAGCCACACCCTTGGGCACATGCTATGAATTTCCCAGGACAAAGTGGTGGCCCCACATGCTTTGGGGACAAACTCCACTTTGCAGCATTGGTTCTTCCAGAAACTCTGGCCCAGCCGGCTCTCACTGACTGGTAAATGGCACTTGTCACCTTCTGAAAGTGGAGGGAGTGGGAGTGGGGGCTGGGAGGGAAGGAAGGGAGTGAAGAGGCAAATTAAACCCTTGAAGGTGAACTTGCTAGATGTTTGCATAACCCAGGAGATGGGTTATGCAAAAGGAGAATTTCCTTTTGCTGAGATTGGAAGAGGCAATGGGTCCCCATTTATCAGCCCCATTCTGGTCTCAGCCCTTTCATTCAGGTCCTACGGCATTTCCTGGTTCCCATTCTGTCCCGCTATCCTGGGTAGATCACCTCTGATGAAAGAAGAGTGTGTGCATGTGTGTGTGCTCATTTTTGTCAGACTCTTTGTGATCCCATGGACTGTAACCCACCAGGTTCTTCTGTCCGTGGGACTCTCCAGGCAAGAATACTGGAGCGGGTTGCCATGCCTTTCTCCAGGGGAACTTACCAACCCAGGGATCGAACCCTCGTCTCCTGCGTCTCCTGCATTGCAGGTGGGTTCTTTACCACTGTGCCACCTGGGAAGCCCCACTGAAGGAAGAGAGATGATGTTAAATGTGAATGGTACCCAGGTGGTGTCTACACAGATCAGGAGATAATCCAGCTAATCGGATTGTTTGAAGCTTACAAGGAAACACTCCACTCTGGACCTCAAACTCCCAGGCAGCTGCCATCCCCACTTCCCGGGGTGTCCCCATGCAGCTCTGCCCCCATCCCCCTGTAGCATCCATGGGAACGGATCCTGCCCTCTTCACACCAGAACTGCCATTTGCTTTATTCTTTAACATTAACCATGTGCGTTCTCTGTCAGAAACCTCACTGACTTCAAAAGGACAGCTTAGATCACCCCATAATTGGAAAAGCTGATATCACATGTTGTAAACAGAAGGTTACTGTGAAAATAAACGCAAAGGACATGAAGGGTTTCACCAAAATCTGGCTTCCAGCCTGCCGCCTGACCTGACACAAAGGTTTTTTCGAGATGGAAACTGTTCCCCTGCTTTGTTGTGAAGGTAGCTGAGGCAGCCTGAGCAAGGTGTCCAAGGCATATCAGCACCCCGCGGAGAATTTCTCCTTGAAGTTGGCAGAAGAATGGAAGGAAAACTACTTTCTTGCCATTGAGGGTTATTTAATGCTGTGTCTGCATCCCCCTCCAGGTCCTCCCAACAGTTGGGGAGACATGGTAGACTTCGAGGATGGTGAATGCTGGAGCAGAGCTTGCTGCGGGCTTGAGGCAATCCAGGACATTCAGTGCACTCTCTCATTTAATCCTCAACAACCCTATGAGGTAGAAGTAGGTGCCGTTATCATCCTCACATGGTACCCAGAGAGGTTAAGTAATTTACCAAGGGTCACAGTCAATGAGTAGTGAAGCAGGGATTTGAACCCTAATCTCCCCACCTAACTGCCTGGATGGCACAGGTCTACATTTACTGGGTCCCAGGATAATTGCCTGAAGTCTCAATTCTGGGTTGAATAGTGTCCTATCCACCCACCTACCCCACCCCCTTCCAGAATTTGTGTCCACCTCTGAAGATGACCTTATTTGGAAATAGGTTCTGTGCAGATCAGATTGAATTAAGAATTGAATTAAGATGAAGCCATACTGAAGATGACTGAATAAAGACAGTGTGGTGTATATATATACAGTGGAATACTACTCAACCATAAAAAGGAATGAAATAATGCCATTTGTAGCCATGTGGATGGAACTAGAGATTATTTTACAAAGTGAAGTAAGTCAGAAGGAGAAAGACAACTATCATATGCTATCACTTAGAGGTGGAATCTAAACTATGACACAAATGAACTTATTTACAAAGCAGAGACAGACTCACAGACATAGAAAACAAAGGGGAAAAGGGGTGGGGGAGGGATAAGTTAGGAGTTAGGAGTTAACAGATACAAACTACTACTATATATAAAATAGATAAACAAGATCCTACTGTATAGTACAGAGAACTTTGTTCAATATCCTGTAATAAACTATAATGGAAAGGAATATATGAGGTACGTGCATGCTCAGTCATGTCCGACTCTTTGCAACCCTATGGACTGTAGCCCGCCTGGCTCCTCTATCCATGGGATTCTCCAGGCAAGAATACTGAAGTGGGTTACCACTTCCTACTGCAGGGCATCTTTCTGACCCAGGGATAGAACCAGGGTCTCCTGCAACTCCTGCCTTGGTGGGCAAATTATTTTACCACTGAACCATATGGGAAGCCCAAGGAATATATAAAAGTATGTGTATATATATATTTTTTGTTGTTGTTTAGTCTCTTAAGTCATGTCTGACTCTTTGCAACCCCATGGACTGTAGCACGCCAGGCTTCCCTATCCTTCACCATCTCCAAGAGTTTGCTCAAACTCACGTCCATTGAGTCAGTGATGCCATCCAATCATCTCACCCTCTGTTGTCCCCTTCTCTTCCTGCCTTCAATCTTTCCCAGCATCAGGGTCATTTCCAACGAGTCAGCTCTTCACATTGGGTGGTCAAAGTATTGGAGCTTCAGCATCAGTCCTTATATATAAACACTGAATCATTTTGCTGTACATCAGAAGCTAACACAACATTGTAAATCATCTATACTTCAATTTAAAGAAAACGATGAGGTCACATTGAATTAGAGTGGTCCAATGACTGGTGTCCTTATAAGAAGATGGAAATTTGGACACAGTGATACACAGAGGGAAGACAGCCATGTGACCATGGAGACAATGATGGAAGCGGTGGGGCCACACACCAAGGGATACCAAGGAAGCTGGCAGCCGCTAGGAGCTGGAGGCAGTGTGGAAGATTCTCCCCAAAGCCTTCAGGGAGCACAGCCCTGCTGACACCTTGACTTCAGGGTTTCAGCCTCCAGAACTGTTAAGAGATTAAGTTTCTGTTTTTTAAGACACCCAGTTTGTAGTCATTGTTGCAGCGGCCTCAGGAAATGAACACAGTCACCTTGGCCCATGTTTGGGGGGAATGTTCTCAAGAGGGTGAGAGGCTCATGAGAAAGGGATCTGGAGTTCACTGCAGGAGGTCTCTTGTTCGTTGGAAAGGCAGATTTCCCACCTTGCTCTGCCTGCTTGGACATCTGCTGGGGCAGTCTGACGTTCCCTGGTCCTCTGCTTCTCTTGCTGTGTGACTTTGGGCAAGTGACTTAACTTCTCTGAACTTCCAGTGCCCATCATGGATTTAAGGAGAAATCAACCCCCAGGAGGCAGCTCTTATGTCTCAGTAGATTTAGGCTTCAGGGGTTGTTACCATCTGGAGTTTCCTTGCCTATTGATTTGCCTGCTTGTGTTTGTCTAAACCAGTGTGGCCCAACAGAGCTTTCCGTAATGAGTGAATGGTGGCCATTGAGCCCTTGAAATGTGGCTGCTGTGACCAAGGAGCAGACTTTTAAAAATTTAATTGAATGTAAATGTGAACAGCCACAGGTATGAGATTCCTCTTGCTGCGGTAACAATGACCACAGACTTAGTGATTTCAAACAACGTAGATTTATTGCCTTATTGTTCTGGTAGGTCTGCACTGGGCCTCACTGGTCTGTAGTCAAGGTGTTGGCAGGACTGTGTTCCTTCCTGGAGACTTTGGGTGAGGTACGGGGGGGGGGAGTAGAATTTGTCTTTCTGATTTTCCAGCTTCTAGAGGCTCAAGGACCCATATCACTTGGACATCTGCTTCCATTGCTGCATCTTCCCCGATTCTGACCCTCCTGTCTCTCTTTCCTGAGGACTCTTGTGATTACGCTGGGCCTCCCCAGATAATCCGGGATAATCTCCCTTTTTCGAGATCCTTAACTGAATCATATCTGCGAAGTCCCTTTGTCATGTCAGGTCATGTATTCACAGGCTCCGGGATTAGGACGTGGACAGCTTTGGAGGCCACTGTTCTGACCCCCCCCCCAAACACACACACACACACACCTCACATGGCTCATGGCTACCATCCTGGACAGCGCAGGTCAGAGACACCGATGTGTCCCCTGAGCCAGGCACACGTGCTTGCTAAGTTGCTTCAGTCATGTCCAACTCTGTGCAACCCCATGGACGGAAGCCCACTAGGCTCTTCTGTGCGTGGGATTCTCCAAGCGAGAATACTGGAGTGGGTTGCCATGCCCTCCTCCAGAGGACCTTCCTGACCCAGGGATTGAACTTGCATCTCGTATGTCTCCTACATTGGCAGGCATGTTCCTTCCCACTAGTGCCACCTGGGAAGCCAGGCACAGAGTAGGTGCCCAATTAATGTGTTCAGTTGATGAAATTTGAATATTGCCTCTCCAACATGTGTTGAAGGATGTGCTGGGCTTTAACTCCAAGTCCTAGCTAAACTTGGCAAAATGGAGACAGAGTGTGGTGCTTCTAACAGAGATCAGGCGAGGCCTCTGGAAATGGTTCTTTTCCCAGCTCTGCCATATAACCTTAAGCAAACCTCTGTGCATCTCAGCACCGATGCCCTCATCTTTACGATGAAGGGTAACGAGGGAAACGAGCCATGAGAAATAGCTACCAGCAGCCTCACAAGAGAAAAGAAAACTGAAGGATTTCCCCTGTGGTCCAGCGGTTAAGACTCTACACTTCCAATGCAGGGGGCCCGGGTTCCATCCCTGGTTGGGAAACTAAGATCCCAGATGCTGTGTGGTGAAGCCAAAAAAAGAAAAAGAAAATTGAGGCAAAGTGAAGCCAGGGAGCAGACCCAAAAGCAAGGTGATGAGGAAGAGGAGGAATCTGTCCCAAAGACCAGAATGCACTTCAGAAAGAGGGTGTGAGAAACCTGCAGAGAAGCTTTCTGTGCCATCTGGGAGAGTGAAGATGGTAGCCTGAACCAAGGATAGAATCAGGGATTGACTTCTTAAATACTGTGATATCTGCCTGGAGACTTCCTCTAGACTTTTTCTGATTGTTGAACTTCTACTCACCCATCAAGACCCAGTTCACATGTCCCTTTTTAAAGGAAACTGTCCATGACTCTCCAACTCACCTCTGATCCAACAAAAGGGCCCAGGATCTCTGGACCTCCCACAGAAGCGGTGCTGCCCAATCACATGACCTACCGAAAGGCACATGGGCTGGTATATGACAGACCTGGAACATGACCACAGGTGATCTGGCTTCAATGTCTATGCTCTCACATACACATCCCTAAATACACACACACACACACACACACACACACACACACACACACACACACACACACACACACACACAGGAGCAAACTCCAGGAGACGGTGAAGGACAGGGAAGCCTGGCGCACTGCAGTCCAAGGGGTCGCAAAGGTCGGATGGGAGTGAACTGAACAACAGTAATAACAAATACATGCACATGCTCACACAATCCACACACACATATACACACATCTGTAAATATATTCACGTACACAACACACAGATATACACAATCCTATTCTTCTGCACATGCGTGACCACTGAATGCATGTGTGCCCATATATGCACACATGCATATACATGCAGACAGACCAGACACACTGCCCCTCGCTCAAGCTTATTCCCCTGCACACACACAAACCACATGCTGGCCCATACACCAGCCCACAGGTGTGTACACACAGACTCTCAGGAAGTCCACCTGCCCACAAACCCCTCCATAGGTCCCTAGACCTAAGAATAAAGTCTACAGGAAGCCCAGCATGCTGCAACTGGGTCACAAAGCGTTGGACACAACTTAGTGACTGAACAACTCACCAGTGGGACAGCACATGTAGGCATACACAACCACACATGTGCATCTTCACACAGCTGGAAACTCACATGGATCCTGAATACAGTCAGGCTTCCCTGGTGGCTCGGATAGAAAAGGACCTGCCTGCCAATCCAGGAGACCCAGGCTCAATCCCTGAGTCAGGAAGATCCTCTGGAGAAGGAAATGGCAACTCACTCCAGTATTCCTGCCTGGAGAATTCCACGGACAGAGGAGCCTGGTGGGCTACAGTCCATGGGGTCTCAAAGCTGAGCGACTAACACACACACACACACACACACACACACACACACACACACACACACACAATTCAATCACGAACAGAAAAATGTCTAACAAATATGTGAACTGGAGTATTCAAAATTTCATCTTCCCTTCGTGCACCCCTGACATGTATGTGCATACTCAGGTACACACACGTGCTCCTGTTCTTCGTCCCCAGGCCCCGTCCTGCCCACCCTGGGCTCCATCTCTGCTGTAAGGCCTGGAGGCTAGTATCAATGCCCTCTGGTCTGAGATGACCAGCGGGGGGAAGAACAGTCAGCTGCCTGGCCTCACCTGCCAGGCTGGGAGGTAGCAGGCAGCACAGTGCAGGTGCTAGGAGGAGGGGTGGATCCAGCCCCAGCCCTGTCCTCAGAGCCCAGCTGCCTGGTCCTTGTCACCCTGACCACACTCCTCCTGACCCCTGCACGGTCCGGTCCATGCTGGATCATGGGGCCAGAGGCAGACCCAACACACTCCAGGAGGCCCAGATGAGAAATCTGGGAGGGGACAGGTCCACCCTGGAGCATCCCCCGCCCCCCACCGCCACTGGCACTTCTGAGCAGAGAGGAAGCGGATGTACCGCATGGACTGGTAGGAGGAGGGGAGAGGGCGCCTGCCGGGACAACCTCCTACGTGTCCAGATGGCCAGCCATCTGCAGTCCCCTCCTCCTCGGGTGGCCGGGCCTGGTGCCGGGGCAAGCCGCCTTGGAGCTGGTGGAGCATGTTGGAGCCAAGCGTTGCCTGCCAGGCTGGGGGGAATGTTCCTTTGTGGGAGGCATCCGAATGCACAACCAGCCAGGCATGGGCAAGCCTGCTGTGCCCGGCTGCTGTGGCCCAGCCTCTCACCCCATGGTGCAGGCATTTCTGTTCTGGAAGATTCTAGGGTTTCAGAATCCAGCCCCTTCATCCATTCATTTATTCATTCATTCCCTAAATACCAAGTGCTTACTAAACGCTGGTCCTGGAGGTACAATGACAACAAAACAAGTATCTTCTGAGTACCTATTCTTCTTCCTCTCTGCTCAGCAGGGCCAGTGGGGGGCTCCAGGGTGGAGTGAGGGGTCTCTGTCTCCCCTCAGACTTCTGGGTCTCATCTGGGCTCCCTGGAGTATGTTGGATCTGGACTGCGCATGTTCGTCACTCAGTAGTGTCTCCCTCTGGCCCCAGGATCCAGGCACTTTCCTAGGAATCGGGGATACAGTTGTGAACAAAACAAATACATATTAGACATCTACTCTGTGTCAGTCATAAGGCTGATGACAACAGTGAGCCAACTATTGAGCACCTATGGTATGCCAGGCACTGGGGAGGCAGCGGTCACCCCATAGGTGACAGGTCTCTGCCCTAACTGAGCTTGCAATCTCTGGGGCAGAAAGGACAGACGAGCTATAGTGAAAAACAAGGGGTAAGGGAAGAACAGTGATATTCTCATCCATTTGATCATTTTATCTTTTTTTAAAAAAAATATTTTATATATTTGGCTGCACCAGGTCTTAGTTGTGGCATGTGGGATCTAGTTCCCTGACCAGGGATCAAACCCAAGCCCCCTGCATTGGGAACATGGAGTCATAGCCACTGGACCATCAGGGAAGTCCCTATCCATTTGGTCGTTTTAGACGGACAGTCAGGGAAGGCTTCCCTGAGGAGGTGACATGGAACAAAGACCTGGATGATGGGAGGAGCCAGCCCTCAGACTCCCTGGGAAGAATGTTGTGGGCCAGGGGAATAGTTAGGGGGAAGTCCCGCAGCAGGAACAGGCTCTGTGTGCCCAAGACAGCTGTGGGGAACCAGGGCCCTTGTGCCAGAGCAGATGAGCCTGGGGAGGGGAAAGGGTGGGAGAGGAGGGGTAGGTGGAACCATGGTGGGCTTCTGGGGAGAGACCCCAGGGTTTGCAGGGGTGGAGGCAGAGTGGGCCTGTGAGGTGACAAGAACATTCTATGTAGGAAGTTCTCCCCAGGGGCAACCTCCACAAGGGCTGTATGCGCATGGGTCCCAGTGAGTCTGGGAAATGAGCGCAGGATGATTCCCATTTCACAGACAGGAAGGTGGAGGCACAAGAGAAAACTGCAAGTCTGGGGCCCATATCTTGTTGGGTGCTCCCCATCCTTCCAGTGCAGGCAAAAAGGAGGTGCTCTGAGCCCATGCGGGCCCTACCCTGCCACCCCCAGAGGCTCCAGGCTGGCCCAGCTCCCAGTCAGCACTGCCCCAAGCATGGGCTCTGAAAACAACGTCCCCAGCCAACCCCTCTGCTGGCGCCTGAAGCTGTCAGCCCCGATTCCCCATGGGCTTAGTCACCCCGCACAAGTGACATTTATTTATTCCCTTGCACGGGAGTGTGGCGAGAATTAATTATTTAGCGCCGAGGAAGCACTTTGAACATGAAAAGTGCTGAGGATGACCGTGACATTACAGAGAATAATGTTCCCTCTGCGTGGCTGAGCTGTCACCTTCCAGGGTCCCCAGACCCTGGCCCATGATGGGGGGGGGTTGGAAACACCCCCTGACTCCCCACACCTCCCCATGGGACAAAAAAATTATCTGAGCTCAGAATGTCTTTTTTGTTCAAGTAGGAGGGTAGAGAGGGAAGGAAAAAGGGGGGGGGGAGTTGTGGGGTGGGAGGGAGAGGAGGAGGGGGAGGCGAGAAGAGGAGGAAGGAGAAGGAAAAAAAGGAGACAGGAAGGAGGGAGGAAAGTTTCCAATGGCTCCTTGCCTGGTGAGTTAGGAAGGTGGGACAGAAATGAGTCACGACAATACAGTTCCGGTTTATAAGGCACTTTCTCTGTGTTATTTTCATGAGGTCTGCAAAACAGGGTGGTTTCTCAGAGCAGAGCAAGGGTTGCAGCCCCACTTCACAGATGAGGAGACTGAGTCTCAGAGGGGCGCAGCTGGCATCCAGGTTCCACAGCCTGGCAGCAGTGCAGGAGCGAAAACTGTTAGAAGGAATGGGGGGGACCCCTGGGGCCTCTACCCCGAGAGTTCTCATCTCTGGTGAAGACCCAGCTCCAGGGCTCCTGGGCTCCCTTGAATCTGAGCCTCTCCCCTCTACTGCCCTGAGGGTCCCCCATCCCCCAGGTGGGAGGGAGATCGTGTTAGAGTGGGGAGTGAGGTCACGTGGGGGACACAGAACAGCGCTCCATGGAACCTGAAGTTTGATTTGATTTCATATTTACCCTCAAAGAAATTCCATCAGGCAGAAGAGTCAGCTGGAGACTGGAGTTTCTATAATTGCCAAGTGAGACTGTCTTTGTTCCTACCTTCAGAGGGAAAATAAAGCTTGCAGGCCACACTTGACTCCCCTCCTCCAGGCCAGAGCCAAGACATTCCAGTGGAGGTGGAGAACTCGGGGTTTCTGGGCTGTCTGCACACTTCTTTCTAGGGGTCCCAGCTGTGCCTTTATTCATCTCCACTCACCGCAGCAGCCAGAACCATGCCTGCATTCAGCTCAGTTCAGTCACTCAGTCGTGTCAGACTCTTTGTGACCCCGTGGACTGCAGCACTCCAGGCTTCCCTGTCCATCGCCAACTCTGGGAGCTTGCTCAAACTCATGTCCATCAAGTCAGTGATTCCATCCAACCATCTCATCCTCTGTCGTCCCCTTCTCCTCCTGCCTTCAATCTTTCCCAGCATCAGGGTCATTTCCAATGAGTCGGCTCTTCGCATTGGGTGGTCAAAGTATTGGAGCTTCATCATCAGTTCTTATATATAAACACTGAATCATTTTGCTGTACATCAGAAGCTAACACAACATCGTAAATGAGTCAGTTCTTTATATTAGGTGACCAAAGTATTCGAGTTTCAGTTTCAACATCAGACCTCCCAATGAATATTCAGGACTGATTTCCTGTAGGATGGACTGGTTTGATCTCCTTGCAGTCCAAGGGACTCTCAAGAGTCTTCTCCAACACCACAGTTCAAAAGCTTCAATTCTTTGGCACTCAGCTTTCTTTATGCACTTAGTAGGGGCTCAATAAATGTCTGCTCATGTGTCCTGGCTGTTATCTGAGGACCACGTTCAGGGAAATAGAGCAGGACAGGGATGGAGTGGGGTTGGGGGAAAGATGAGGCCTTGCTGGGAAGAGTGAGTTAGCCTCGCTGTACCTCAGTTTTCCCTTATAGAAAACAGAAGCAAAAATGCTAGACCAACATCACAGACTAGTGAGGATTCAGGGACTGGTTCCCAAAGGGCTTGAGTGGCACCTGGGGCTTCCCTAGCAGTCCAGTGCTTAAGACTCTGGGCTTCCACTGCAGGAGGCACAGGTTCAATCCCTGGTTGAGGAAACATCATCTCAAAAGCCTCGAAATATGGCCAAAAAATAAAAAATAAAGTTTTAAGAAACAAAAAAAGACAGCACTTGGCAGGCAGTAAGTGTTCAGAGCTACTAGGAGAGACTGATCCCAGCAGAGCCCCTGGCAGACATGTGGTCCTCACAGCTAGAAGCGAAACCTCTATTCCAGTCTCCTGGACAGATAAATGGCAGAGGAAAAGGGATGAGGTTCCTGGTGGGAAAGGGCTGGCCTCAGCCCATCCCACCTCCCACTCCCATTACCCTACCCCCACCCTGCTCAGACCACAGGAGGCTCTTTATGCTAATCAGGCCTCAGGGGTGGCCCTGATGTTTCCCTGCGTGGCCGCCCGGCCGGGTCATAACTGAGTGCTGTGTGCTTTGAACCAGAAGACACTCCGGCTGTAAATCAGGAGTCTGCCCATGGGCACGGAGGCTCCGCAGCCACCTGGCGGCCCTCAGTCAGGGAGGTGGGTGGAAGCCCCGCGGGCTCCTTGGACAGCTGGGAACCTGCTGGAGCCTGCTGCCATGGCAACATGCTGGCTGCCCTCTCTCTGCGTGGGCCCCATCCTGCCTCTCCTGGCACTGTGTGAGCTGGGGCTCAGCTGGTTACCTCTCTCTCCTCCTCCCCCAGGGGTCACCCAGGGGTCCCCAGGCTCCCCGCCCACTCGCTTCCCCAGCAGGGTAAAGTCACCTCTAAGACATCCCTCTCTTGATAATAACTAACACCAGCTGACAAGTATTGAGTACTTGGTCTTTTACAAGAATTAATCACTTAATTCTCATGATAACCCATTCAATACATAAAAAGACTAAGGTCCACAGGGGCTTCCCAGGTGGTGCTAGTGGTAAAGAACCTGCTTGCCAATGCAGGAAGCGTAAGTGACACGGGTTTGATCCCTGCATTGGAAAGATCCCCCGGAGTAGAAAATGACAACCCCACTCCAGTATTCTTGCTTGGAGAATCCCATGGACAGAGGAGCCTGGTGGCATACAGTCCATGGGGTCACAAAGAGTCAGACACGACTGAGGTGACTTAGCACACAGAAGGTTCAAAGGGGGCAAAATGGCTGCCCAGATCCAGCCATCACATCCCACTATGATGAAGTACAGTCTAAGATGAGCCAGTCAGCTCTTTTTTTGTGTTGCTCTTTTCAAAGAGCAAGTCAAGACCACCCCACTCCCAGAAAGCCTTTACTGGAGTCCCCCTCCATATCTCATTGGCTAGCAAAGTGCAAAGTCAGGGCTTGAATCTGGGATTTTGGCCCCAGAGTTCGAGTGCATGGTATAATGCAATGGCTAAGGCGCAGACTCTGAAGACTTCCCTGGTGGGCCAGTCATTAAGACTCCATGCTCCCAATGCAGGGGGCACAGGTTCAATCACTGGTTGGGGAACTAAGATCCTACATGCCATGCAGCATGGCCAAAATAATTTTTTTAAAGAAAGATGCCGACTCTGGAATGAGACAAGCTGTGTGATCCTGGACAAGTTACTGAACCTCTCTGGGCCTCCGTTTCCCTTTCTGCAAAATGGAATAATAGTACCTACTTGGGAGAGTCCTTGGAAGGATGAGATCAGTTAATACGTGCAAAGCACTTAGAGCAGCAATGGGCACAGGGTATGTGCAGGAGCATTACCTAGGCTTTCCCCAGAAACAGATGCTAAGATGAAGATTTGGGGCCAGGTCCTCCAAGGGACGCCCAAAGGGGAACAAGACAGAGTGAGAAGGATGCTAAGCCGAGGTTATCACTGAGGCACCATCCCAACCCTGATCTGCAGAGGGCTCTGGAGCGTGAGTTACACCTCAGTTTGCCCTGCCTCCGGATCAGGGGATGGGACCCTTACACTATCAGAGGTTGCCTAAGGGCTGCCCCAGGGGAGATGACAGCTCCCAGGCAGTTCAGGCTTTCTGGGCCCGGGGCCAAAGGACTTCCAGTCGCCCAAGAGCTTGCTCAGAAGTGAGGCAAGAGTTCGAGTAGTCAGGAGGAAAACACGCGGAATTGCAGAATCACAGAATTGCGGAACTGAGGAGAGACCAGGACTTGTGGGTGGAACCCTGCCTCCTGTCTTAGCTACTGTTATTTATCTTCCTAGGATCTCACTGCAAATCTGTCTGACCAGTGGAGCTGCCCTCATTTCTACAGGTACAAGTCCACTTGGTTTGGCCACAGACATTTGGGGCAGGGGGCCAAAACTCTAGAATTTCAATTCTGTACAGGTTTCACTGTGCCCTGTGGCGTGGGCATGGGCCACTGCCTGTGGCACCTACAGAAGAGGATGCTGCATGAGGAGAGTCAGCAGCTCAAAAGCCTGGGGCACCTGGAGGAGGCTGTACTAATTGGAATGTCTTAGGCACCAAAGAACAGAAAATTCTCAATTTGAACAGCTTTAATAATGAAGAAGATCTCTATATTTTATGAAAAGAAATCCTGAGGTTAAGGAGCTCCTGAGTTGGTTGATTCAGCTCAGTGGTAGCATCAGGACCCAGCTCTTTCCCTCTCTTTTTTGCCATCCTCAATATAGATCCTGCTATTCAAGGTACCAAAATGGCTGCCCAGATCCAGTCATCACATCTCAATAGGATAAAGGACAATCCAAGATGAGCCAGTGAGCTGTTTTTTGTGTTTCTCTTTTTTAAGACCAAGTCAAGATCCCCCCCGTAAAGTCCCTGCTAAAGTCCCCTTCCCATATCTCATTGACTAGAGTTGGGTTACATGACCCAACCCAGCAAAGGGACATAAGGACCATGATTGGCTTAGACAAGGGGTCTATAACTTACGGCCCATTGACAAAATCTGGCCCCAAGCCTGCTTCTATAATAAAAGTGTATTGGTGCACAACCATGCCCAATATTTTTAACATATGACCACTCTTATGCAACAAAGAGTAAAAAAAACTTTGTAGGTTGGGTCATGTAACCCAACTCTAACTAATGAGATGTGGGAGGGGGACTCGAGTAGGGGCTTTATGGAGAGGCTTGACTTGCTCTTATTTCATGCAAAGATGAGCACAACAAAGGACAGAAATGTTGTGGGCCTAACAGAAGCAGAAGATATTAAGAAGAGGTGGCAAGAATACACAGAAATATACAGAAGAGATCTTAATGACCCAGATAACCATGATGGTGTCATCACTTAACTAGAGCCAGACATCCTGGAATGTGAAATCAAATGGGCCTTAGGAATTATCATGACCAACAAAGCTAGTGGAGGTGATGGAATTTCAGTTGAGTTAGTTCAAATCCTAAAAGATGGTGCTGTGAAAGTGCTGCACTCAATATGTCAGCAAATTTGGAAAACTCAGCAGTGGCCACAGGTCTGTAAAAGGTCTATTTTCATCCCAATCCCAAAGAAAGGCAATGCCAAAGAATGTTCAAACTACCACACAATTATACTCATCTCACATGCTAGCAAAGTAATGCTCAAAATTCTCCAAGCGAGGCTTCAACAGTATGTAAACCAAGAATTTCCAGATGTTCAAGTTGGATTTAGAAAAGGCAGAGGAACCAGAGATCAAATTGCCAACATCCATTGGATCATCGAAAAAGCAAGAGAGTTCCAGAAAAAATCTACTTCTGCTTTATTGACTACGCCAAAGTCTTTGACTGTGTGAATCACAACAAACTGTGGAAAATTCTTTAAGAGATGGAAATACCAGACCACCTGACCTACCTCCTGAGAAATCTGTATGCAAGTCAAGAAGCAACAGTTAGAACTGGACATGGAACAAAAGACGGGTTCCAAATTGGGAAAGGAGAATGTCAAGGCTGTTTATTGTCACCCTGCTTATTTAATTTAAATGCAGAGCACATCATGCAAAATGCCAGGATGGATGACGCACGAGTGGGAATTAAGATTGCAGGGAGAAATATCAATAACCTCAGATATGCAGATGACACCACACTTTTGCAGAAAGCAAAGAGAAACTAAAGAACCTCTTGGTGAAAGTGAAAGAGGAGAGTGAAAAAGCTGGCTTAAAACTCAACATTCAAAAAATGAAGATCATGGCATCCGGTCCCATCACTTCATGGCAAATAGATGGTAAAACAATATGGAGACAGTAACAGACTTTATTTTCTTGGGCTCCAAAATCACTGCAGATGGTGACTACAGCTGTGAAATTAAAAGACGCTTACTCCTTGGAAGAAAAGCTATGACCAACCTAGACAGCATACTAAAAAGCAGAGACATTACTTTGCTGACAAAGGTCTGTCTAGTTAAAGCTATGGTTTTTCCAGTAGTCAGGTATGGATGTGAGAGTTGGACCATAAGGAAAGCTGAGTGCTGAAGAATTGATGCTTTTGAACTGTGGTGTTGGAGAAGACTCTTGAGAGTCCCTTGGACAGCAAGGGATCCTTCTATCCTGAAGATCAATCCTGAATATTCATTTGAAGGACTGATGCTGAAGCTGAAACTCCAATACTTTGGCCATCTTGATGTGAAGAACTGACTCATTGGACAAGACCCTGATGCTGGGAAAGATTGAAGGCGGGAGGAGGAGGGGACAACAGAGAATGAGATGGTTGGATGGCATCAACAACTTGATGGACATGTGTTTGAGCAAGATCCTGCAGTTGGTGATGAACAAGGAAGCCTGGCATGCTGCAGTCCATGGAGTCATAAAGAGTTGGACACGACTGAGTGACTGAACTGAACTGATGCTACAAATGTAGATAGTAGCAATAGAAACAGTCTGGCCCACAGAGCCCGAAAGAATTATTTTACTCTACAGAAAACCAGTTTCTTGACCTCTGGTTAAACTAATTGGGATTCATCCCATGCTGGACTGAGTCATTGTCTCCGAGGGATGAATATGGAACGAAATGATGCTCCATGAGTGACAGAGGACGGTGTCTGGGCTGGCAGGTAAGTCATCCTCTCGGTCTTTGCTACTCAAAGCACTGTCCACAGACCAGCAGCAACAGCAGCCTTACATGTGAGCAGAGCCTGGACGCTCCTCCCATCCTTCACCCCAGACCAACCGAACCAGGACCTTCACTTGACCAAATTCCCAGGGGGATCTGCGTACATGTAAAAACACCTTAGCCCTGAAGACAGGTGAAGGGACAGCTGGGGGGATATGGGAACTGCACCAGATTGAACTAAAGCAGCCTGAGTTCAAGTCCTGACTGTGATCTTGATTAGCTGTGTGGTGCTGGGCAGGTCTTGCCACCTCTCAGGATCTCAGCACCCATACCTTCTAAAATGCCACTGGTTGGCATCCTGGGCTGCCATAACAGAGTTCCCCAAACTCTCGGCTTAGAATAACAGTTCTGGAAGCCCGGAGTCGGACATCAAGGTCTTGGCAGGGCTGCAGTCTCTCCAAAGGCTCCCACGGAGGTTCCTGCCTGGCTTCTTCCACCTTCCTGCAGCCCAGCGTTCCTCGACTGTGACTACATCCCTCCCATCTCTGCCTCCATCCTCCCGTGGCTTTCTCCCTCTGTATCTCTCCTCTTCTTAAGGACACTAATCATATCGGATTAGGACCCTGGATCTGCTCAGCCGTGTCCAACTCTTTGCGACCCCATGGACTGTAGCCCACTAGGCTCCTCTGTCCATGGGATTCTCCAGGCAAGAATCCTGGGGGGAATACTGGAAGAATATTTACCCTCCTAGGGGATCTTCCCCACCCACGGATCTAACCCGAATCTCTTGCGTCTCCTGCATTGGCATGCAGATTCTTACCTCTGGGAAGCCAGGACACTGAACAACCCCATCTTAATTCTTTAAAAATATTTATTTATTTGGCTGTGCTGAGGTCTTGGTTGTGGCACATGGGATCTTCAATTGTCCTTACATCATGCAAGATCTTTAGTTGCAACAGGTTGGATCTAGTTCCCTGACCAGGGATGGAACCCTGGCTGGCCCCCCTGCACTGGGAGTGTGGAGTCCTAACCACTGGACCACTGGGGAAGTCCCCCTGAATGATCCCATCTCAACTGGATTACATTTGTAAAAACGTTATTTCCAAGTCAGATGACATTCACAGGTTCTGGAGCATTAGGACTTCAACACATCTTTATGGGGGACATGACTGGACGTGGGGGCTGCACCGCTCACATATGACACACAGGTGAATGGGACACATGTGCTTACGTTGGGGGAGGACAGGGTCAAAGGAGGAACAGCTGGCCAGCTTGCTGGAAGCTTCCTGGAGGTCGCTGGTCCAAGGTGGCCTCAAGGAGGCCATCTTTACTCCCTCAACTGCTGATGGGTGGAGATACTTCGGAGATGTCCTGGGTCTGTAGACACCAGGCCCAAAAATCCTCAGCAGTTTCCCAGATGAGAATGAGGCAAGGGAGGCAGCCAGGTGCAAGTTTCGCGAAAGCGTTCCTTTGTTCTCAGGGGTCACCAGGAAGGGCGCACCACCTTCAACTTAGCACCCTGAGTGCCTCGTTCACCTCATCCCATCCAGCGCGGGTCCTCAGTTCCGCTCCCCTGCTTTCAACTGTGGTTGGGAAACCGGTGGGCTCTGCCCCAACCCCTACTGCATGAACAGATAAAAGTCTGTTTAACTTCACAGATAAATTGAAAACATCCAAAAGTGTACCCTGAGCACCTAACTGGTAGTTGAAAACCACATATGTTAAGTGAACAAGGAATTAAATTCCCAAATCCACATTCCTCACCATGACCCACAAGGCCCAGCATGGTCTGATCTTACTCACTTTACTGGCCTCATTCCTACCATTTCCCCCCAAACCATTGGTTCCAACCACGCTTACCTCCAAGCTCTTTCCAAAACATGCCAAACCCCCTTCAACCTCAGGGCCTTTGCATTTGCTGTGCCCTCGGCCAGAATGCTTTTCTCCAGATCCCCAGGTCTGACTCTCTTTCTGTTTTTAATAACAGAAATGCCTACTTTTAAATTTTATTTTTGGCTGCACCCCTGGTATGCGAGGTCCTAGTTCCCTGACCAGGAGGGATCAAACCCAGGCCCCCTGCATTGGGGGTACAGAGTCTTAGTGATTGGACCACCAGGGAAGTCCCCTGGCTCTCTTATTTTATTCACATTTCTGTGCAAATGTCACTTCCTTGGAGAGGCATTCCCCACCACTCAACGCTCACTGCCCCCTCTTGCACCTCCATCACCCCTCCCCCCACCCAGCCTATACCCAGTCATATTCTATCCCATCAAATCACTTTATTGTCTTGATAGAACGCACAACTGGAGTGTGGAATTCTCACAGGCATTTATTTATCCATTGGTTACATTCTCAGCGCCTAGAACAGTGGCAGCACACAGTGGGTGCTCAGGAAAAATTTGCTACTTGACTGAATGAACCCCTTTTCCACCCGAATCCAGTTGACCTCTCAGAGAACACTCAGGCAACCCCAAGCCCCTGCACTCAAGGCCTGACAAGCCTCACCCTGCAGTGGAATTTTCCAGATGAAGCTGTTCCTTTTCTGTGTCAACCAGGCGTTTAATCTCAACTCATCGCTGGGCAGGAAGGAACCTGCTTTGCTAAAGGACTAAAGCTGTCAGGTAACAGAAGAGTGCCTTCTCAAGAGAAAAGCACCGCTCGCCAACCCCCACCCCGGATAAGTATCCAGTGTCCCCCTCTCCTTTTCCACCCACAGACCTGACCACAGGCTGAGCACCCCTGTGCCTGCTCCCCGGCCCACAGACTGCTGGAAGGCCCTTCACTGGGTCAAAAGGTCTTTAAAACTTCCTGTATAATAGCCCTTTAAAAATAGCATTACTTACTTTCTTTTTTTCTCCCCCATGTTAAAAATTTACACATGTAATCTACATGTACCGACAATGAAAAATTTCTAGAACACAGTGGGAAGCAGTAAAAAGGGAGTGACTTTCACGCCATTGAGGATTATTTAATGCTGTGTCTGCACCCCTCCCAGGTCCTCCCAACCGTTGGGGAGAGATGGTAGATTGTGAGGATGATGAACACTGGAGCAGAGCTTGCTGTGGACTTGAGGCAATTCCAGGACATTCAGTGCACTCTCATTTAATCCTCAACAACCCTATAAGGTAGAAGTAGGTGCTGTTATCATCCTCACATGGAACCCAGAGAGGTTAAGTAACTTACCAAAGGTCACACAGTCAGGGGGTAGTAAAGCAGGGATTTGAACCCCAAGCTCCTCAGCTCACGGCCTGGGTAGCACAGGTTTATACACACCAGGTCCCAGGATAATTGCCTGGAGTCTCCATTCTTGGTTGAGTAATGTCCTATCCATCCATCCACACACAGAATTCATGTTCACTTGTGAAGGTGACTTTATTTGGAAATAGGGTCTGTGCAGATCAAATTGAAATAAGATGAGGGCATGCTGAAGATATCACACACATACTGCAGATGAATAAATAAAGAAGATGGTGTGTGTGTGTATACACACTAAGGAATATTACTCGGTCATTAAAAAGAATGAAATAACGCCATTTGCAGCAACATGGGCAGACCTAGAGTTTGTTATACTGATGAAGCAAGTCAAACAAAGAGAAATATCATATGCCATCCCTTATATGCAGAATATAAAAAGAAATTATACAAATGAACTTATTTACAAAACAGACTCACAGACTTAGAAAAGGAACTCGTGTTTACCAGGGGGCAAGTTTAGGGGGGAAGGGATAGTTAGGGAGTCTAGTCCTCCAGGGTTATTATAGTCGTATCCTCATTTGACAGATGGAGAAAGTGAGGCTCAGAGAGGGACCCAGGTAGCCAATGGTGGGATCAATATGTATACACGACTGTATTTAAAATGGATAACCAACAAGGACCTACTATTTAGCAAAGGGAACTCTGCTCACTGTGATGTGGCAGCCTGGATGGGAGGGGAGTTTGGGGGAGAATGGATACATGTACATGTATGACTGAGTCCCTTTGCTGTCCACCTGAAACTATCACAACATTGTTAATTGGCTACACTCCAATATTAGACCAAAAGTTTTAAAAATTCACACATGTAATCCACATGTGCTGACAATGAAAAAAATGCCAATATTTCTAAAGTCTGGTGCAAAGCAGATCATCACTCTCCAGATTCCAACCCTTAGGGGAGAGATGGAAACCACATTCAAAGGTGAAGGGTGCCCTTGGGAAGGCCTGGATTCTTTTATTTAACACGTTCTTGTATGGAGCCCCTAGCAAATCCTCTAGAGTTGCTATATTCTTACTCCCATTTTACAGATGGAGAAAGTGAGACTCAGAGGGGGACTCAGCTCGCCAATGGTGGGGCAGCAGTGAACTCAGATGGTCTGTCTGGCTTTGATCCTCACTTTGACCTCTATGTCATACCACCTCTTGGCAGAAAAGTTCTTGGTTTGGTTTTTAACTTTTTTTTCTTTTTTTCCTCTTTTCTGTTCCATGTTGTTCTTTGACTTGCTTTTCTCATATAATACTTCCATGTCTGTAACATCAATCCATGGCAGACACACAGAGGTCACCCCATCTTTTTTAATGTCTCTGTTGTATCCCAAGCTCCCGATACACAGCACAGGACTATTAATATTGTTTGGGTCAAAATGGTCCATTTGTAATCATCTTAAATTCTCAGTGCATAATTTATTCAAATGTGAACTACAGTAAGTATGTGATACAGTGAGGACTTTGGGGGAAAATCAGTAAGATCTGTACTTATGAGGCAGAAGAAGATCTGAGTTTCCCTGTCACCCATAGACTCTAGGCTAAGTCTGAGAGTTGGTGTTGGTGGAGAAAGTAAATGCTCTATGATCCAGAGTGTTCCTAGCCCCAAAGAAGCCATAAGGATGAAACATCCCTTTTGCTGAACAGCTACATGTCTAAAGGCTCCAGAAGGTCAAGCCTTCAAAGTGTGGCGACTCATTCGCTGAACAACAATGCCTGGTAATTGACAAAGCAACCCTCATCACATCACAGTTTGTCTGCGTCTCCAAACAAAATCCTACTCAGAATCTCCCCTGAGCAGATCAAGAGAAACCAATCCTCTTTCCACTTCAGACACTGGATACTTTCAGGGGACGAGCATAAAGAGTGGGCTTCCCTGATGGCTCAGCAGATAAAGAATCTGCCTGCAATGCAGGAGACACAGGAGACTTCAGTTTGATCCCTGGGTCAGGAAGATCCCCTGGAGAAGGAAATGGCAACCCACTTCAGTGTTCTTCCTGAGAAATTCCATGGACAGAGGAGCCTGGCAGGCTACAGTCCATGGGGTCCCAAGAGTCGGACAAGACTTAGCGACTAAACCACCACCACCAGAGAGAGGGAAAGTGAAGGGCATAAGCTGTCATAAAGTCAAAACGAAACTGTCAACAACACGAGTTCTCTGTCTCCCAAGAGTGACTCACCCGGTGAAAACCAGAGTATTTATTGTTCCAAGTGTCAAAATCTGCAGAACTGCCTCCAGGATTTGGGTCTCATCCAGCGTCAATGAACCAAACATTTCAGCATCTTCCTACAGTACCTGTGAATAGTGCATTGTCTTCTCCCTGTGGCTTTTGTTTTTGAAAGCTCATAAAGAGGAACCCAGCAGGCCAGGAGACAGCAGAGTGGCCATTTCCTTCCCCAGGACAGCCTTCAGACACTTTCTACATGCCTCTCAGTGATTGCCTCTTGCCAGCTACCAAACTGGTGCTGATGGCACCTAGGCTGCCCCAGAGGACACAGAAAACCAGGACCCCGGCTGGGGGCTGAAATGTACTCCATTGAAGAATCCTCTGGCCTCCTCAGCACTGGAAGGACCAACCAGCAGCAGAGAGAGTTTATCATCATTTGGAGCGAGTTAACTTCAAACTGGGGAGAAATGCTTTTGGAGTAATTCTATTAGCACTAGATTCTGGAATGCCTTTTCTCTTCTTCTAAGTAATATTCTCTGCAGCCCTGTGCCCTCCATAGAGGAGGAGGAAATTGGCCGGTTTGTAGATGGGGAAAAGGCTGAGCCATTTCTATCTCCTGATTTTATTTATATGAGGGACGAGATAATCTCAGAACACTACAGTTTGCCTTGTGGGGTTGGCTTGATCTCCTCTGCCCTACTGAATATATTTTTGGTGCATATGTTAGTCCGTAATGAGTTATATAAAAACCAGGATAAGGTGACCTATGTCAGTTTTCAGCCTTGATGAGGACTGAAACAAGAAACAGAGGGATAATAGTTAACACCTAAAAGAACTTTGTGGGACTTCCCTGGTGGTCCAGAGGCTCTGGACTCTGTACTCCCAATGCAGGGGCCCAGGGTTCAATCCCTGGTCAGGGAACAAGATCCTGCATGCCACAAATAAGAGTTCACGTGTTGCAACTAAGTTCCTGTGTGCCCCAACTAAGACCTGGTGCAGCCAAATAACTTTTATTTTTTTTAAGAGTTTTGTATAGGCTGGACATTATCCAAGCACTTTGCATGAATCAACATTTAACTCAGATAATGACCCAACAAGAGAGGTACTAATATGATCATCCTTTTACAGATAAGGAATCTGGGGTACAAAGAGTTTAAGTAACTTGCTCAATGTCAAATAGCTAGAAAATGGTCAAGCTGGGATTTGAACCCAGATCTGCCTCCATTTGTGTTCTTAACTATATGAAGCATTATGCGATTGTATCAGGTCTAAAGATACTGGAAATAAATGGACTCTCTGTGACAGACACCATGACTGATCCATCAACCTTTCCCAGCCTTTTCTCCATCCCTGCATCAACTACCAGGATCGAGAAAGACTATTTGCTTTCCCAGGATCCTTTAAAGTTCTGGTCAATGAGATGGAGGCAGAGGCCAACAGGAACAACTGTGGGAATGGCTTTGCTTTCCCTAATAAAAAGAGCAAAGGTAGAAGATGCCCCTGTGCCCTTTTTTCCTTCCTTGGAAGTGGATGTGATGCCTGGGATCATGGCAACCACTTTGTGAGCTGAGGGAGAGGTCAAGAGAAGCACAGTGACCTGGAATAGACTGAGCTTTTGAACTGACTTCCCTACCCTTCAGACATCTTTTTGTATGGGAAAATTAAACCCTGTTTGTTTACATCACTGAGCTAGGTTTTCTTTACTTGCAACCAAAAATCCCACCTAATATTCTTTTCTCTCTTTCTCTCTCTTAATCCCGTTTGAAAGTAACTGCTTTTTAAATGCCAGCATCTTAGAAACAGTGAGGGACAGTGAGAAGCTTCTTCCTGAGGATATCTGACATAGAACTAAACCCTCCTGCAGACTTTCCAGTGCTCATTTACTGAGCACATACTGTATTGCATGTATATCATGGGCTCCGGGTTATTTTCCCCCAACACTCTTACAGCTTAGGAGGGAGACCATATTCAGCTCCATTGTACAGACAAAGACACTGAGGTGCTGGGCCTTAAGAACTTGCCCAGTGGGTGGGCAGCAGATTCACCCAGGCCAGTTAGACCTCAAGCCCAGAGTCTCCCTGTTCTCAGCAGTGGTCTCTCCAGTCCTTAAGCTTCTTCAACTCATCAGACTCCAGACCTCTGTTCCCTCCTGTCCCCTCGGGGCTAGTACCTTGCCCTCAGTGCCTCAGCGTTCTCATCTGTAAAGTGGGGATGATACTAGGACTCACTCACAGGGTTACTGTGCCAGCTCAGTGGAATAATCCACTTGGCATGGAGCCTGGCACCTGGGGAACTTTCAACAGACAGCGTTATTTTTATCATCACTATTATTAAATACCTAGAGTCCTGTCCACAAGAGCAATTTCCCAGAGCAGCAATGAATGGAAAGGAGAAGCTGAGAGAAACTGGAGCCTGATGTCTATTGAACTTGACGTGATTTCATGCTCCCCCAGCCTGGGCGCACGTGCACCCTTGGGTGACATCTTGGAAGGCTTTTTGTGCAGAGCTGCCTGAGGAAGAAGGCTCCTGCCAAACACCCTGTCTGGAAAGGGGCACACATTCAAGGAAGCCTGTCTCCTGCCAGGGGCTCAGGGGCTCAGGGGCTCAGGGGCTGGCTGTTAGCATCACTGGCAGGGCTGGCCAGTGCACAGGGCTCGGAATTCGCCCTTTAGCTCAAGGCCAGGGTGGCTGCCAGCTGTGGCAAGTGGGAGGGAGAGGGGGAGGCAGGGAGACAGGGAGAAAGAGAGAGGAGACATCTCCTTGCTGAGCCCCAGGCCACAGCAAATGGAGTCAGCCTCCAACAGTGAAGGGGAGAGGGTTCTGTTTAATTAATTAATCCTTTAATGACAATGTATTCACTGCCAAGCATTTGGATACACAAGCTTCATTGAAACCTCATCACATCCCTCTGACAGAAGTACTATTATGAACTTTATCTTGAAGGTGAGGAAAATGAGGCACAAAGGTTAAGCAGCTTGCCCTAGGTCACACAGCTAATAACTGGAGGAGCCAGGATCCTAGCCCAAGTGCCCAGGCCCCTGAACCAGTGCTGCTAAGCAATAAAGAAGTAATAAGACCTTTCATTCTAATAGGGTTAGGAGAGGAGAAATAGACTATAAACAAATCAATAAATGATGAAATAACTCTGGATGGTGACAGTAATTGATTAAATCACCCATAGCTGATGAATCTGGTGGCAGGAGGGGAGCATGTGGAAGGCTTCTAAGATGAAATAGAGTCTGGGGTCCTCCTTGAAGGAAGGGTGAGATTTTAACTGGGAATTAACTGGAAACTTGGGCGTGAAAGTCATGTCAAATAGTGGAACGGGCATGTTCAAAGGCTAAGAGAAAAGAAAGCAGATTGGGAGAAAACTGTGGAGCCAGAACTTGGTATGTGTAAAAAAGCAGACATACAATTGGTGCTCCATAAACGGTCATTGTGGGCTTCCCAGTTTACTCAGTGGTAAAGAATCCACCTGCCAATGCAGGAGAGGAGCGTTTGATCTTTGGGTCGGTAAGATCCCCTGGAGAAGGAAATGGCTACCCACGCCAGTATTCTTGGCTGGGAAATCCCATGGACAGAGGAGCCTGGTGGGCTTCAGTCCGTGGGGTCTCAAAAGAGTTGGACACAACTTAGCGACTAAACAACAAATGGTCATTGGAAAGAGTATCTTGGAGGTTAAGCTATGGGTGGCTTTAGAGAACTGGAGGAATTGTTTCTAAGTCCTTTTCTGAATCTTTGTTCCAGCATTTGCATCCTCAATAGTAGTGGAGAGTCAGACTCAGCCTCAGTCCCAGAGCCTGAGTCCTGATTGGTCTAAGATGTTCACGCCCCTAGCCAGAGATTGGGCTGCTCGTGATCACATGACACAATCTGGCCAATGACAGGCAAGTTTCTAGGAAAGGGTTTTTTTGCTTGTTTGTTTTTGTTTTTTTTTTTCCTCACCCTCAAAACACAAAACTTCATCCAAGATGGCCCTTGTATTAGTGATCTATTGCTCACAACAGAATGCCCCTAAACTTAGCAGCTTTAAACAACAATTAAATATTATCTCAGTTTCTCTGGGTCAAAAATCTGGAAGTGACTCTGGGGGTGATTCTGGTCCAGAGTCTCTGAGGAAGTTGCAGTCAAGACGTCAATGATGGTTGTCATCATTAGAGGGATTTCTGTTCAACCTCTCTTCAGGTGAAGGTGAAGAAGGGTGTCAGAGGTCAGTTCATCCAGTCCCAACCTGCAGACACCCAGTCCTTGACTTTTTCCCAACACACAGATCCCAATTTAAACATCACCTCCTCCAAGAAGCCTTCTGAGATCAATTTTTAGAAAGCAGTTCCTCCCTGCCCATGCCAGAAAATTTCAGTGCTATCCCCTCTGCCTAACTGCCTGACACTCTGCTTTTGACTTACCTTTGTCTCTTCTTGGTTATTTTCCTTTTTGGATCTCTCTACCTTTTTGGATCTCTTCAAGAAAATCAGAGATACCAAGGGAATATTTCATGCAAAAAATGGGCTCAATAAAGGACAGAAATGGTGTGGACCTAACAGAAGCAGAAGATATTAAGAAGAGGTGGCAAGAATACACAGAAGAACTGTACAAAAAAGATCTTCATGACCCAGATAATCACAATGGTGTGATCACTAACCTAGAGCCAGACATCCTGGAATGTGAAGTCAGGTGGGCCTTAGGAAGCGTCACTACAAACAAAGCTAGTGGAGGTGATGGAATTCCAGTTGAGCTATTTCAAATCCTGAAAAATGATGCTGTGAAAATGCTGCACTCAATATGCCAGCAAATTTGGAAAACTCAGCAGTGGCCACAGGACTGGAAAAAGTCAGTTTTCATTTCAATCCCAAAGAAAGGCAATCCCAAAGAATGCTCAAACTACCGCACAATTGCACTCCTCTCACACGCAAGTAAGGCAATGCTCAAAATTCTCCAAGCCAGGCTTCAGCAATACGTGAACCAAGAACTTCCAGATGTTCAAGCTGGTTTTAGAAAAGGCAGAGGAACCAGAGATCAAATTGCCAATATCCGCTGGATCATCAAAAAAGCAAGAGAGTTCCAGAAAAACATCTACTTCTGTTTTATTGACTATGTCAAAGCCTTCGACTGTGTGGATCACAGTAAACTGTGGAAAATTCTGAAAGAGATGGGAATACCAGACCACCTGACCTGTCTCTTGAGAAACCTGTATGCAGGTCAGGAAGCAACAGTTAGAACTGGACATGGAACAACAGACTGGTTCCAAATAGGAAAAGGAGTATGTCAAGGCTGCGTATTGTCACTGCTTTTTTAACTTATATGCAGAGTACATCATGAGAAACACTGGGCTGGAAGAAGCACAAGCTAGAATCAAGATTGCCGGGAGAAATATCAATAACCTCAGATACGCAGATGACACCACCCTTATGGCAGAAAGTGAAGAGGAACTAAAAAGTCTCTTGATGAAAGTGAAAGAGGAGAGTGAAAAAGTTGGCTTAAAGCTTAACATTCAGAAAACTAAGATCATGGCATCTGGTCTCATCACCTCATGGGAAATAGATGGGGAGACAGTGGAAACAGTGTCAGACTTTTATTTTGGGGGGCTCCAAAATCACTGCAGATGGTGACTGCAGTCATGAAATTAAAAGACGCTTACTGCTTGGAAGGAAAGTTATGACCAACCTAGATAGCATATTAAAAAGCAGAGACATTACTTTGCCAACAAATGTCCATCTGGTCAAGGCTATGGTTTTCCAGTGGTCATGTATGAATGTGAGAGTTGGACTGTGAAGAAAGCTGAGTGCCGAAAAATTGATGCTTTTGAACTATGGTGTTGGGGAAGACTCTTGAGAGTCCCTTGGACAGTAAGGAGATCCAACCAGTCCATCCTAAAGGAGATCAGTCCTGGGTGTTCATTGGAAGGACTGATGCTGAAGCTGAAACTCCAATACTTTGGCCGCCTCATGCAAAGAGTTGACTCATTGGAAAAGACCCTGATGCTTGGAGGGATTGGGGGCAGGAGGAGAAGGGGACGACAGAGGATGAGATGGCTGGATGGCATCACCGACTCGATGGGCATGAGTTTGAGCAAACTCCAGGAGTTTGTGATGGACAGGGAGGCCTGGTGTGCTGCAATTCATGGGGTCGCAAAGAGTCGGACATGACTGAGAGACTGAACTGACTGACTGACTGACCTTTTTGGATTCTCTACTAGAATATATCCTTCACAAAGCATCAGATTTTTGTCTATCTTGTCCTCTACTAGATTTCCTAGAGTTTAACATGGGACCTGCTATGTATCAGGTGCTCAATTAAATACATGTTTATGGTTTATGTTGAATGAAGAAGTGAGTGGATATTTCACAGCTGTGGAAGTGATCTGGGATATCAGAGAATTCTGAACAACCAAGAAAGAGGCTGAACCAAGAAACATGCACTTTTTCCTCCAACTGCCTGGATCTAGGTTGCCCTCATGCTCACATGCAAAGCTCCCAGATTCAGCCCTCTCTGGTCTGCTTCCCAAATTGGCTTCTCCACCCCTGTACCACCTCCTCCATCTTGGTCATACCAGATCTGTGAGGCCACCTGAATAACATAAATTACATGGAATTTGGAGTCAGACAGACCTTGTCTACATTTGAAACCTTCCAGCTGTCTGAACTTGGGTGGCTTCACTTCTCATTTTGAGCCTCAGTTTCCCCATCTGTAAAATGGGGCACAGACCGCCATCTCCATCAACACGAGTGTGAGGTTACTTCAAACACAGAAGGGCATTGGGCTTGCCTGGAATAAAACTCTCCTCTCCACAGCCCACAGCTGCTCAAATTCTCTCCAGTCTCACCCAGCAGCCGCCCCTCCTCTCGCAGCTGCTCCCCAGAGAGTGTGAAAGCTTAACTGGCCAATATTTTCCCCAGCTCAGCACAAAGCGCAATCATTGCAGGGCAGCCAGGAAGGGCTGTTAGCTTGATTGGGTCCTTTTTTCATCTCCACGTCAGCTAGTAGGCAGCTCAGCTCACACAGGGCGCCTGCTCCTTTTATTACCCAGCCCTGGAGTGGGGTGGGTGGAGCCCTTAACATATAGCAAGAATGTGGCACCACTGCATACCACCCCAGACAGCAGACTCTTGAGACACCTCATCTCCCTATTCAAAAACTAGAAATAGCTTCTCATTCCTGCCCAGAAATCAAGTCCAATCACACCCCTCCACCCGTGCTGAAGGTTTCCTAACCTGGCCTCACCCCCACTTCCTCCTTTCTATTTGGGCAGGAAACATTTTTTTTCAAAGTCCTCCAGGTGCACTAAGCTTACAAGAATGATTACTTTAAAACACATGGGTAACTACTTCTGCCTCCTGTGGGAGGGGATACAAAACATTTGATTCCTGCACCATCCCCTCTTAACAGAATAAATGCTTATAGAGCAATCACTATATGCTAGGCACGGCTCGGAGTGTTCTCCATAAATTCACTCAATTAAGCCTCTCAGCATCCCTAAGAAAAGTTGGTTATCCATATTCCCCTTCTACAGACCAGGTTATGGAGTCACAGAGAGGTTGAGTAACCTGCCTAAAGTCACACAGCCGCAGAACAGAAGTTAGATTTTCTGGTGCCGTTAACCTACTCACTAAAGGAAGGGAAAGTGGATATGGCAAAGGCCGAAGTTCGCTTGTCTGTGACTGTGAGGCTGGGGTATGGAGAAAGTGTAGATGGCCATTTCCTTCCTAGGACAAAATGATGAAGGGAGCTTGACCTTGGTAGGAGTCTGCATAGGAATGTTTAGATAATAGAGTTTCCTGGGGAGTCAGAGAAGGAAAGGACTGGAAAACAGAAAAGCAGGGAGTCTTAAGAGAAAATGGAGTCTGAACAGCACAGTGCTGCCAGACCTCTCCCTTGCTCTCCGAACCTTAGCAAAGTCTGCTGCAACCAGAAATGATCCAGGCTGGGGGATGGGGAGATGGAATCACGATAATGTCATGGTCAGAGCATTTGCAGAGCCAGAGACAGACATCCAACTCTCAGATTTCTAGTTTCATGTAACTGAAAAGTCGAGGGTGGATTTCAGGCATGGCTGGATTCAGGGGTGCTAATAATCTCATCACTTGTCTCTCCTTCCCGGTGCTTCTTTTCTCTAGGCTGATTTCTTTCTCAGACAGGTTCAGTTACATCCCACCAGCATGGCAATTCAATGGAAATAGAGATCTTTTCCCCAAGTGGTTACAACAAAAGTCCCAGGGAGAGTCTCATTGGCCCAGCCTGATTCACATGGCTGGGTCACATGACTATCCCTGACCCAATGGCTGTGGTGATGGGACAGTTTGACTCACTCAAACCACATGGGTGAAGAATAATGGAGGGGTGGTTCCTCAGTGGGACATGAGAGGGAGAAATTTTCTTCCAAAAGAAGAAGACCTAGACAGGAGGGCCACAGACATCCACTGTGGGGCCATGAGGTGAAGAGGAGGGGGAGGAGAACAGCTGTAGGTCAGCATCCACTGGGGAGACTAGGGGGTTAAGAGAGAAGCCTCAAGTGATCAAAACACAGTCCCTGCTGTCTGCTCTCTCCTGGAATTGCATAGAAATCATGCCCCAGGTACAGTAATTGTTCGTTGTTCAGTCGTGCCCAATTCTTTGCGATCCCATGGACTGTAGCCCACCAGGCTCCTGTGTCCATGAGAATTTCCAGGCAAGGATACTAGAGTGGGTTGCCATTTCCTTCTCCAGGAGATCTTTCTGACCCAGGGATTGAACCTGGGTCTCCTGCACTGCAGGCAGATTCTTCACCAACTGAGCTACAAGGGAAGCCCCAGGCTGCCTGTAGAATGAGCAATAAGAGAAATGACTCAAAAATCAAGAATAAGACTTCCCTGGTGGTACAGTGGAGCAACTAAGAATCCGCCTGCCAGTGTAGGAGACACGGATTTGACCCCTGGTCCGGGAAGATTCCACATGCTGTGGAGCAACTAAATCTATGTGCCACAACTACTGAGGTCCAAGCGCCCAGAGCCCATGCTCCACAACAAAAGAAGACAATGCAGTGAGAAGTCCACAGAAGGAAGCGCAGATATTCATTCAATGGACATTTTCTTCTACTCCTGGCTGCCAGTCCAAATGCCACCTCTTCCAAGCAGTGTTTTGCGATTACATAGCTCTGATGCCTTCTTGGCCTCTCCTCTTGCCTGCACACTGACTTTGTGGAAGTTCTGATCAGTGCCTTTGGAGTCCCTAGTTTATCTGGCATGTGACCCTATAAACAGTGGGTATTGTAGAGATTTTGAGACTGATGATGATGAAAATGATAATGATGATGGGCAAAAATGTCGTTTGAGACCTCCCAGGCCTCCTTAGTTCTTCCAATTTAATTTCAGTTTAACTTGATTCCAGAAGTCTTTTTAAATCCACGTTTGCAAGGATGTAGGTATAAACAAAGACATAAAACCAAGCATCTGCTATACCCAGCGCTCTCTGTACCCAGCACTCTCCCAGGCCAGCCTTTTTGCCAGTCTCAAGTGGTGTCTTTGCCTTTAATGATGAGGCTTTCATTCAAACAGAGTTTCATGGCCTGCAAGATGACTTGGAGTGGTACACAAAGATGAACACTTTTTATTGTCCTAGTTATGTATTTATTTTAATTAGGAATTGCATTTAGCTACATATAACTGAAAATCCAAATCAGAGTAGCTTACTCAAATAATGAACTTCTTTCTCTTTGTTAAGAGACAGCTCCATCTTGCCATTAAAACTCCAGCCCCTTTTATCCTAATGCTCACCTTATGGTCACAAGATGGCTGCTCTACCTCAAAGAACTTTGACAGAAGTCCCACCTAATCACATCTAATTTAAATCTCACTTGGCTAGGTGTGGGTCATGAGCATCACCGCTATGAGCAACTCCTACTTACAAAGGAAGCTGGGAAAGGTGGAGTTTACACTGGATACAGTGTTGTCCCAAATACAACTAGGGTTTTAATAGGAAGTAAGAAAAGAAGAACAGATATTAAAAAAAAAAAAAGAACAGATATTGTGAAAGCAATCCATAGCATGGACCACACACACCAAACCTATTCACAGGAATTATTACTTAGAACAGCAGTTCTCACGCTTGAACATGTGTCAAAAATTCCCTGGAGGGCTTATGAAAACACAGGTAGCTGGGCCCACCCCCAGAGTGTCTGACTCAGTAGGTCTGGGGTAGAGCCCAAGTATTTGCCTTTCTAATGAGCTCCCAGGTGATTCTAGGCTGCTGGTCTGACACCACACTTTGAGAATTGCTGACTGCAAGGCAAAATCAGTACTCAGATAAAAATATATAAATTGTTTTTAAAGGGAATAGTAATGAGAACATAATGGTTTGGCTATTTTATCAGTTAGGATCTGAACAGAAAACAGAGGGGGGCACACTTAGATGGAAAATTGAGAAAATATAGCAAAGTGACTATTTTTAAAAGTCTGAGCAGGGAGTGGTTACCCACCATCCAATAGCAATATGGGGAGTTGTCACTGTATATGAAAGGGACATGGGTGAGGGCCTTACTAGAACCTGAAGCCAGGAGCTATCACAGAGGACCACTCAATAGGAGCCTTATCCTTTTTCCACTGCCCCATGTGGCATGCAGGATCTTAGTTCCTCAAACAGAGATGGAATCCATACCCCTGCAATGGAAGGTGGTATCTTAACCACTGGATGGCCAGATAAGTCCCAGGAACCTTATGCTTTATTGAAGGGACACAGCCAACCTGAGGCAAGGCAGAGAGACAGCTGGGGAATAAACACCCTGGCTTCCTTTTCTACCCGCCTCTAGCTTCCAGCTGATGCCTCCCATTGGCTGGATCCAGCTGGATCCCAGAGGGCTGGGAGCTCCAGAGAATGTAGCCCACATGGGTCAGCCTATTCAAAACAGAATGGAAAAGGGGTGGAGAGTAGACCTGCAGAGGAAAACGGAAGATGTCCAGCACAGACAGTGAAAATGTCCTGACATCATGATATACAGGAGCAACTGAGTTTGGCAAACCACAGCCTAAAGTAAGCAGTTCACCCAGCTCATTCATTCATTCATTCAATTATTCATTGAGCACCTGCTGTGTACCAGG
The DNA here is from genome assembly GCF_963930625.1 of Muntiacus reevesi. Classification (NCBI taxonomy): domain Eukaryota; kingdom Metazoa; phylum Chordata; class Mammalia; order Artiodactyla; family Cervidae; genus Muntiacus; species Muntiacus reevesi. The sequence continues at coordinate 22,300,221 of NC_089261.1, forward strand.
CAATGTACCAAGTGCCAGGGATTTAGGACTAAATTAACCATGACTCCTGCCCGGAAAGGCTGCTGCGTGCTAGGGTCAAAGCACTGTAGTGGAGGGTGGGTGGAGTCCTTTTCCCCCTGCCTCTCGGCTGCCACAGCCCACCCAGCCAGACTCACTGAGCCTTCCCCTGATCTCATTCACTTGTCACCCGCAAGAATTCCAGTGTGATTTAGGCTTTCATTAAAGTTTAACTACAGGGGAAAGCCTGCAAAAAAAAAATCACCTGCTCCATCACAAATCACAGTGTTATTATGTGCGGAAATAGGGGCCATGGGAATATACTGAGCCGGGGGTGGGGTGGGATTTGGTTGGGATAAGAGGCAAATGGATTTAAACCACTGGGTGTCCACACGCCTCCTATGGCAACACCCTGTAAACTTTTATGCATATAGATTTATATCCGGCAAACTGTTGATTATGATTCCCCCCCCCCCCCTCAGCCCTCACCAGCCCCTCTGCTATCACATCAACCTTACACAGAATGTCTGTCTCCATGCTCAGTAGCCAATAACAAAAATGATGAAGAATCTGATGCAGACGCGGATAATTGCTCCGGCTTCCTCCCGTGAATTTAAATAGCTTTCTTGAATTACTGCTTTTGACATGATCAATAAAATTGAGCTATTGCTGTATCTGGCCTTTCAGCAAATACACAGGAAGCCATGCTCCTAGGGCTGGTGGTTCAGGGACTCCGGCTGTCCCCATGGGTGGGGCCGCGGTCTTAGGGACAGTTGATGGAGTGAGGACAGGGATGTGTTGGACTGACCAGCAGCCAAATCAAGAAAAGCAGATCAGCTTCAGCATTCTGCCTTCCAGTTGACCTCAGTTTGCTTATACGCCTTCCCCCACCACTCAGAAAAACAGCAAAACTTACCTGTCACACATCCCATTCCCCAGGCTGGCCAATAAGATGCCCCCATCCATGCCTGGGTATTACTAGCTCAGCACCTTCCAATGAGGGAAGTGACCCCAGTGGGGGCATTGACCATACCTCAGGACCAAAGATTGAGACCTTCCTAGTGGTCCAGTGGTTAAGAATCCTACTTCCAATACAGGGCACGTGGGTTAGATCCCTGACTCAGGAACTAAGATCCCACACGCTACAGGGCAACTAAGCTCCCACACCCTGTAATGAAAGATCCCACATGCCACAACTAAGACCTGATGCAGCCAGATAAATAAATCTTTTTTTTTAAAAATTGAGACCAAAGATTAACTCTAGTGGTGAGATTTTATATAAAGAAACAATATCAAAACAGGAAAAAAAATTTAGGTAAAATTCACATGACACTAAGTTAACCACATTAACAGGTACAATTCAGAGGCATTTAGCACATTCACAATGTTGGGCAACCACCCCCTGTCTGGTGCCAGGCATTTTCATCATCCCAATAGGAGACCTCACCCCCATTAAGCAGTCACTCTCCATTGCCCTCTCTCCCCCAGCTCCTGGCAATCTGTGTTGTCTCTAAGGATTTGCCTAGAAAAATTTCTCTTTTTTTTGGCCCTGCCGCATGGCTCGTGGGATCTCAATTCCCTGACCAAGGATTGAACCTGGGTCATGGCAATGAAAGTCCAGAAGCCTAACCACTAGGTCCCCAGGGAGCTCCCCTAAAAACTTTTAATGCCTTGTATCCCCAATATTGGCTGGTTAGGTCTATGTGTTTTGAACAGTCTCTAAAACCCAAGTACCTCGAAGAAATAAACCTGAAGATTGATCATTCTTTTTTTAAAATAAATATTGGCATGCTATTTACCTTCCCATATCTAGTTTTAATAGTTATTTATTCATTTGGCTGCACCAGATCTTAGTTGCACCAGGGATTGAATGTGGGCCCTCTGCGCTGGAAGTGCAGATTCTTAGCCACTGGACCACGAGGGAAGTCCCGAGAGTGATCTTTCTTATCTGGGCTTCTCTTGGACTTAATATTTACTAGGCGTGCATGCTCAGTCACTTCAATCATGTCTGACTCTGCAACTCCATGGACTGTAGCCCAGTGAGCTCCTCTGTCCATGGAATTCTCCAGGCAAGAATACTGAAGTGGGTTGCCTTGCACTCCTCCAGGTGATCTTCCCAACCCAGGGATTGAATCTGCATCTCTTATGTCTCCTGCATTGGCAGGTGGGTTCTTTACCACTAGGCCAGAGTCTGTAAAGGTTTGGACAAGAGCAAATCCTCAGAATCAGACTGACTTGAGTTTAAATCTCAGCTTTAAGTTTTTCCAGCCATGTGACCTTGGGCACTTGCTGTGTCACACTTTGAGCCTCATTTTTCTCATCCACACAATGGGAATTTTAACATACTTGGCCTCGTGGGTTGCTGTTGGGATTAAGTAGGGAGACACAGAAAGTTCAATCCACTGCAGGCCCTTGGGAACTCTACTGGGTTAACAGTGTCCTCCCCAAAGTCATGTTCACCCAGAACTTCTGAGTGTGATCTTATTTGGAAATAAGGTCTTTGCAGATGGAGTCAAGTTAAGATGAAGTCATGGTGGATTAAGGTGGACCCAGAATCCAACAACTGATGTGAAGACACAAGGGTCCGGGGAGAACACAGCCAGCGAGGCAGCTGCAAGCCAGGGAATGCCAAGGGTTGTCAGCAGCTGCCACAAACTAGAAAAAAAACAAGGAAGGACCCTCCCCTAGAGCCTCCAGAGGGAGTGCAAACCTATTATCACCTTGATTTTGGACTCCTGGCCTCCAGAACTGTTGTTTTTGTTGTTCAATCACTCAGTTGTGTCCAACTCTTTGCGATCCCATGAACCGCAGAACGCCAGGCTTCCCTATCCTTCACTGGAGTGTGCTCAAACTCACGTCCATTGAGTCAGTGATGCCGTCCAACCACCTCATCCTCTCTTGCCCCCTTCTCCTCCTGCATCAGCATCTTTCCCAGCATCAGGGTCTTTTCCAATGAGTTCTCTTTGAGTCAGGTGGCCAAAGTATTGCTTCATCTTCAGCATCAGTCCTTCAATGAATATTCAGGGTTGATTTCCTTTAGGCTTGACTGGTTTGATGTCCTTGCTATCCAAGGGACTGTCAAGAGTCTTCTACATTTCTGTCATGTTAAACCACCTACTTTGTGGTACAATGAGTTACACCTGCCTGAGGAAACGACTACAGAGACGGTTTGGCAGGTGGAAGTCTCTGTGATCTCTGCTGGCTGATACAGGATTTGCTCAGGAGGGCAGGTGGGTCAGGGGACCCAGGGGGCTAAGGAAACTCTCTAGCAGCCATCCTGAGATGGGCTGGGACCTGGGACCCTTTTCTGCAAAGCTTGCACCTGGACAGACGCTCCTCCAGCAATAAAATACAAAGTAACGATGAGGGACTAAAAATAACTGCAGGAACCCTGGCAGTTGGGACAAATTCTGGACAAAAGATACAAAAAGACCAAAAAACTCAACTGCCATTTCTGAAGAGAAGGGAGGAAAAACAGGGTACTGTGCAATGTTCCCTCCACTCAACTGCCACTAGAGGGGTGAGCAAACCACCTAAACCACCCCTCCCGTACTTGACCCCTGGACACACCCCTATCCTTTCTCCATTATAAGGAACCAGCTTGCTCTCCCATCTGGGGAGAGCAAGGGAAACTGTTTCTTGTTCTGGCTCCCTGCTGTGCAGTGGGGAGCCCCAATAACTGCCTTGCCTGAATTTCTTGTCTGGTCTCTAGTCAATTTCTATTGATTGGAGAAGGCTAAGATTCTAGGAGTCAGTCTTAACCTCTAGCTGTCCAGTCCTCCCGGGAGGGTAAGGTCAGGGTCAAGGATGTGTTTTAGTGGATCAAGGCTGGAAGCTACATGAGAGCCAGTCCTAGGGTGAGTTGAGGGGTCGGCTTGGGGGTAGAATTCATGATTAGGGAAAGCCCTGGAAGGGTACCCAGGTCTCTAGACTCAACAGCAAACTGCAGAATGGAAAAACAAGTGGCTTCGTAGAGGGGTGCTCTCTGTGCCAACCCCCACTGGAACTTATCCCCTGGTCTGTTTTTAATTGGATATAATTGATTTACAGCACTGTGTTTATTTATTTAAAATTTTTGGCCACACCCTACAGCACATGGCATCTTAGCTCCCTGTCCAGGGATCGAACTTTCACCCCCTGCATTGGAAGGCGGAATCTTAACCACTGGACCACCAGGGAAGTCCCTCCACACCTACGTCTGTTTCTATCATGGCAGAAGCAGGACACCAGGATGTAGATTAGCCAAGTCCTCCAGAGGAATGTTGACATTCCAGAATAGGAGATGATGTCAGGGGATCCCCTGGGGTAGTGGAGATCAACCCCAAAACTGCCTTCTAACCCAGCCACCCATGACTCAGAGGCTCTCCCCAAAGTGCCGGCTACTTCCAGAACAACAGCCACCACAAGGTCCTATCCCGGTCCCTGCACCCTGAACTTGACTCTGGGAAACCCCATTCTCACAGAAAAGGAGCATTTTCCCAAGACAGCCCAGAGCAGAAGGGAAGAAGCAAAGCCACGGGGGAAAACGGCCATCAGCATTCATGCTATGGCTTGGCCCACTTCCACCCGATAAAATCCACACTGAAAGAACCCCAGGGAAGCTGGGATGATGTGGGCTGAATTTCTGAGTTGATAGTTTTGGAGTTCCCAGCCGGTGGTTTGACAAAGACAGCAGGAGGAGAATGAACCCTGACAAGTCAAAACATGGGCCCCAGTGGCCCCCAGATAAGGGCAGATGCTGCTTAAATCTTGCTTAGCCCAGGTTTCACACCAATATACAGAGGTTCCGGGCGCCTGGGGGCTGGGTGACAACCCCCCAGAGTAGGTAACCACGTCCTTGTCCCAACTCTGCACACGTGCACAAGGCAATCACTTGGCTTGCATTCCCTTGGAAGTCTCTGATTGCATAAATGTTATTGCAAATCTGGTCTCTGACCTGCAGAGATACCAGCCGAGCCATGCACAGGGCCCAGAGAGCGTTCAGAAGAACGCCAGTTTGAATTTCTGAAGCCAAACCAAACACTGGGCCCGAAAACGTTTTCTTATTATCTCATTCCCTGACTATGGAACAATCACCCCATTGAAAAGCCATGAGCCCGCCCAAGTTTTAAATTAAACCTTGTGAGTTTTCCCTCTGAGAGCAGATAAAATCCTTCCAGCTTATGTTTTGAGGAAAGAATTTGGTTTGTGTGTCTGGGTGTGTGTGTGTGTGTGTGAGTGCGCGCGCTCATGTGTGTGTATTTCCCCTAAAACTCATTTTCTTTTGTTGGATTCCTTAAAGCCCTGTTTAAATATTTTACTTGGGGAAATAATTACGTTTGATGAATGTTGAAATACCCTTCCAGGAGCAAGTCCTTCAGGCTCCCTAGATTCCAGAATGAAGCTCTTTTTGAAAGAAGAGGCGAGGCCCGTTTCCGAGAAGTAAGCCCCCCAGCATGGCTTTGAAGAGCTTTGCTGACTTTGTTACAAGAGGTATTTATTCTCCACCCATCTATTTATTCCTTGGATGTCAACCACAGACTCTGAAAATTCACTGTGTATAAAAGCTCAAGTTGCAATGATGGAGTGCAGAGAGAGAGGGTTTTGTTCCTTGGCTGCCACTAGAAGAGGCCCAAACCCTGATGCCGGCTCCACCCTGAGCAGCTGGGCGAACGCTGGCCAATTTCTTCTCCTTTCAGCATCTTAGATGCCTCACCTGCAAAGGAAGGCTAATCCTAGGAGCTCCTGTTGCGGAACTGCCATTCGCAAATGCACAGAAGTGCTGGCTGCTGATACGCTGCCATTTAGTCATTCAACAAACATTTGCTGAGCACCTACTATGTGCCAGATTCTGTTTTACCCACCAGGGAGACAGCGGGGGAACAAGACAGACGGTATCCCTGCCCTCGTGGAACTGATGTTCTAGAAGGTGGGAGAGCTTATCCGTTTCAGACTCTGGGAGTAGTTTCTGATTTAGTTTTAGAAGTTACACAGGGCTTTGGGGAGTACCTGGTACTTAGGTCAATACTTCTCTTTTTCTTTGTTGTCATGAAATGGATGGTAAACTACCATTCCCAGGAGGGAAGGGCCCACAGATAGTGTGTGCAGGAGGAGGGGCGTCGGCGACTCTGGGTCTGGAGGTCGCAGCCACTGTGGTGATCTCGGGGTCCCTATGAAGAATGCTCAGCCCAGCTGAGACAACGTGGACCACACCACCCTGACAACAGTGAGCAGAAGCCAGGATCCCCCGCCCCGTGCAGCCTGACTTCTGCAGCCAGTGATGAAAATCTAGCTTTAAAGTCAAGGGCGCGACCTAGCAACATGGTGGGGAACCCAGCCTGCCGACAAATTGGGGGGTTTCACGCACACCCCAAATGCCTGGCTTCTCTTAAAACGTCAGAAATTCAGTCACATTGGGGCAAATTCCTGCCTGGTTGTTCTGAGCTGAGGCCTCCGCCCTCCAGGTCACTCCTGACCTCTCCTTTATGTAGCCACACAGCCTCTGATGACACCTGCGTTTTCAATCCCTTCTCTATATAGAGCGAGCAGGAGTTTTGATGAGGTTATAGGTGCCTTTTTTTTTTTTTTTTTTTTTTCATGTGACTGCGCTGGGTCTTAGTTGTGGCATGTGGAAATGGTCTGTTGTGGCATGCAGGGTCTAGTTCCCTGACCAGGGACGGAACCTGCCCCCTACACTGGGAGCATGGAGTCTTAGTCACTAGGCCACCAGAGAAGTTCCTATGGGTGGCATTTTAAGTGATAAGAAGCTTTCTCCACCCTGGTTGGTACGGGCATGGGATGGGGTGGAGCAAACACAGGACTGGGAACCAGATAATCAGTGGTTCAAACTCCTGGCTCTGCCATTCATTGACTGTGTGATCTTGGGAACTTCAGTTTTTTCATCTTGAAAATGGGAAGCTGTGTCCCACTAGACTGTTACAAGGAATGAATTAACACAAAAGGTCTTCAATGTACCAGGTAGAGTCAGAGGCGAGGGGCACAGAGGACTAGGCAAGAGGTTGAAACCCAAAATCTATAGAGTTCAGACAGGTAATGCATATGAGTAAAACAGCTCAGGTGTGGGGAGTGGGGTGAAGTGAACGAATGAGCACCTGCCTTGTTTAAAAGCCATTTCCAGGCAATTGTCATCATGTCAGAATGTAGGGCCCAAGGTCACCAAATCTTCTGATTTTTTTTTTAAACAAAGGCCAAAAATCTAGAGTTTTAATGTGAAATCTCTTAACTTTAAAATGACGCCAATGGGACTTCCCTGGTGGTCCAGTGGCTAAGATTCCAGGCTGCCAAGGAAGGGGTCCCAGGTTCAATCCCTGGTCAGGGAACTAGATCTCACATGCCACAAATAAGAGTTCACATGTTGCAACTAAAAAAAAAAAAAAAACACCTCACATGTTGCAACTAAGACCCAGCACAGCCAAGTACATAGGTATATATGTATGTATGTAATGATGCTAATTTGTTAAAACTGATAAAACTCTATACAAGGGAAACTAAACCCATTTGTAGACCACCCATGGGCAATATCTGGGTTAGAAACACGGGATTTCTGCTCTCATTGACTTTGCAGCCTGAGGAGTGCAGGGTGGGGAAGCCGGCTACAAGGAAATAATTTCACAATTCTGGATTTACCATTTGTGATAATTTTCTAAAGGGGAAGCACTGAGAGCTGGGAGAATGTATTCCGGGGAGAAAGGGGAAGCGTCTTGAAGAAGTCATGGTTCAGCTGCGACCTGAAGGCTGAGCTTGTGGAGTGGTGGGGGCTGGGCAGGAGGCAGGGGAAGGGAAGGCCCAGTGGAGGAAACAGCATCAGCAAAAGTCAGCATCGGATGTTAACCTGCCCATCCAGGAAACTGAAAGGCGCCCAGCACAATACAGCTCCCTTGCCAACACAAGAGATGCTTGTTACATCTCTCACCCTAGTGGGAAAAAAGAGGTAAGCCTTCTAGAGAATTCTGTGCCAAGCTCAGGAATCACCAACCTGAATGCCGGTGAGTGGAGGGTCAGGCTACCCTGGAGACCCTCTCCCCATGGACTGGCTGGAAATCTGAACTGTGTTGTAGGAGCCTTCTTTGAGCCTCTCTGGGCCTGATCTTATCCCCCCAGGTCTTAGCTCCCAGGAGCCCTGCCCCAGCCTTCTTGTTCCTGCAGGAGGGAGCCTGGACACACTTCAGATTCCTTTGCAGTTATGCGCTGTTTGGGGCACTTGGGTGAGGCCTGGCACATTCCAGAACAAATGGAGTTAGCGGGTGGAGGGCTGAGGAGTTGGTACAACTTCAGTAGGGATTAGGGGACCACGAGCAGAGGAAGCAGATGGAGACCACCGACCTGGGTCTCACTCTTCTCTGCTGGGTCTGGATCCAGTTTTGAACTTTACTTTTTTTCTTGCTCTAGCCTCAACCTGTTCCAGCTTGCCATGGGGTCTTGGAGAGGTGCTGTGTGTCAGCGGGAATTTCTTCAGGGTCAGGCTCAAGGTCTTACTGATTTGCACATGAGCACCTGTTTCAGGCTGAACATGACTGAAGTGACTTAACATGCATGCACCTGCTCCAGGCCAGGACTGGGTTTACTTACAGTGGAAAAAAGAAGTCAGTCGTGTCCGACTCTTTGTGACCCCATGGACCGTAGCCCACCAGGCTCCTCTGTCCATGGGATTCTCCAGGCAAGAATACTGGAGTGGGTTGCCATGCCCTCCTCCAGAGGATCTTCTCAACCCAGGGATCGAACCCAGGTCTCCCGCATTGCAGGCAGATTCTTTACTGTCTGAGCCACTAGGGAAGACAGCAAAGGCTCCACCACACTTGGGGGCAGGGCCGTTTTGGAGGCAAAGTTGAAGGGACCTTTAAATCCCTTATAGCTGTCACATAGAAGCCCAGAATCTCTTCTTCCCACAAATACTACACTGAGAATGTTAACAACCAGAGCTGGGGATAAAATCAGTGTTCAGTAAATACACACCCAAAGAATGTTAGCAGCCAGGGCTGGGCATACACTCAGTGCTCAATAAATGCACACCCAGTGTTCAATAAATGATCTGAAAAGGCACAGAATGCGTCTGCTTTCTGTGACCACACTCTACAGCATGGGCAATATGCGCAGTCTCAACCCATCTCTCTCCAACGACCACTGGGAAGGGAAAATATTAATATGTTCCACCCTAATCAAATCTGGATAATTTCACTAGAAACCTTTCCATAATTTCATCAGCATTAAAGGATTACAATAGCAACAAATTAAACCAACAGGCATGAATTTAGTTGCTCAAGAGGAAAATGTAGCTTGATTTAGAAACGGATGTTACAGTTTATTAACCAATCTAAATTAATTCGATTTTGAGCCCCTGTTAAATATACATTAGGATGTATCACCCAGTAGCATAGCTGGCAGGGGGAGAGAAGGGCAAGGAAGGAAAAGAAGCAAGGCCAACATAAGCTTGGTGCCTGCACACAACTGGCGTGCTGCTTCCGCAGTTTTGGGCTGGGTGTTCAAACCTGGAGAAGGGGGTCCCAGCTGGGACTCCCAGTAGCACGAATCACAAACTCAATTCAAGCCAGCTTAAGCCGGAAAAGGGATTTATTGTCTCACTATCTGAAAATTTCAGGGCTTGTGAAGCTTCAGGTACAGCTGAATCCAGGTGCTCGGGGCCAATAGGAACTGATCTTTCTGCTTCTTAGTCTGTTTTCTTCTCTGGAGACTCTACTCTCTATCAAGATAACTATCAGCGGCTCCAGATTTTTGTTCTACTGGCTTAGCCACCTGGCAGAGAGCTCACCCCACCCCCCAGGTCCCAGATAAAGCTCTCATTGGCCTGGCCAAGGACATGAACCATTCTGATGGGCTAGACTTGGGCCCCTCACTCATCCTTGAGCTAGAGAGGAGAAGAGGATGGTCAGATCCATGTGGGGCAGGTGGACGAAGAGCAGGTGAGGGCAGTTCCCCAAAGAGAAGGAACAGAAGGGCAGTTACCAGTTTTGAAGATGGCGGAAAGGGCAATGGTCCTTCTAGAATGCAGGCCTCCTCCAGAAGCTGAAAGAGGCAAGGAACAAATTCTCCCCAGAGCCTCCAGGAGGAACCAGCCCTGCCGACACGATGATACTAGTCAGTAAGGCTCATTTCATAGAGGAATTTTTTAATTTTTATTTATTTGTTTTTGCCTGCCCTGGATCTTCATTGCAGCACACAGGCTTTCTCTAGTTGTGGCAACTGAGGGGTCTACTCTCCCCTTACAGGGCATGGGCTTCTCACTGCAGTGGCTTCTCTTGTTGTAGACCACAGGCTCTGGGGTGTGCAGGATTCAGTAGTTGTGGTACACAGGCTCCGCAGTTGCAGTTCCCAGGCTTTAGAAAGCCCAGGCTCAACAGCGGTGGTGCTCGGGCTTAGTGGCTCTGCGGCTCGCAAGATCTTCCAGGATCAGGGATGGAACTCCGGCTCCCTGCATTGGCAGGCAGATTCTTAACCACTGGACCACCAGGGAAGTATAAGACTCATTTTGGACTTCTGACCACCAGAATGGTAAGAGAATAAACATACACTTTGTTAAGTCACTAAGTTTTGGTGACCAGTCACAGCAGTGAAAAGAAACGAATACATTTGTGTAAGCATATGCACTCCCCTTGGGCATGAGACATCAAACCCACTCTGAAGGAGAGGAGACTTCAAAGACAATGGAGAGAAAATACTTTAGGTTGCAACAATTTCAGATCTACTAGGGTCCAGAAGGCAAAATTTGCTTGAATGGCCACCTTAATATATAAGCCATCAAAGACATCTCAGGCTGGGACTTCCCTGGTGGTCCAGTGGTTAAGACTCCAGACGCTCACCATGCCGGGGGCCCGGGGTTTGATCTCTGGTCAGGGAACTAGTTCCTCCACCCTGCATCCTGCATGCTGCAACTAAAACACCCCACGTGCCACAACTAAGACCTGGCACAACCAACGAAACAAATAAAAATATTAAAAAAAAAAAAAAAATCCCAGGGTGCATGCAGGCTGTTTTGTGTTTGTTTTATTGGAGTGTAGTTGATTTACAATGCTGTGTCAGTTTCAGCGAAGTGAATCAGTTACACATGTACACACAGCCACTCGTTTTTAGCTTCTCTTCCCATATAGGCCGTTACAAAGCATCAGTAGTGTTCCCTGTGCTATGCCATAGGCGCTTGTTAGTTATCTAACTTATATAGAGCAGTGTGTATATGACAATCTCAACCTCCCAATTTATCCCGCCTCCCCCGCCCACCCCCTGGCAACTACATGTTTGTTTTTTTACATCTGTAACTCTATTTCTGTTTTGTAGATAAGTTCATTGGCGCCCTTTTTTTAGATTCCCCATATAAGTGATATCACATGATATGTCTTTCTCTGTCTGACTTACTATGCAGGCTGTTTTTAACCAGGCCTTCACAGATCAGGGCACCCACCAGCAGCCACGGCTTTTACCATCGTCATCCCCTGGGGTCTCCTACTGCCGGGCACATGACTGACTGATTGACAGCCCCCTGCTGTGTTCTGAACCCACCCCGTGCCCCGAACCCACCCTGTGCCCCATGGATGCGCCAGCCAATGACCCAGCATGTGAGGGAAATGAAGGTAAGCCCATCCCAGCAAGATGTGGGATGCCCCCGATGGTGACCTTGGCTCCAGTGTTTCCCATCAGCCTGCACAAAAAACTCCCCCAGAACTGTGCTGAGGCCGGAGCCCACTCCTGCCTGACCCTCCTTGCTCGCCTCACTCCTACACAGAGGCCAGACCCACATCTCAGCCTGAAGCCTCCCCCACCTCCTCTTTTCCTCTTGGAGCTGTTTTTCCCAGTCACCGTCTTGCACATCTAATCTCACCCTTGATATCTTTTTTTTTTTTTTTTTGCTTGCGGTGCCACGTGGCTGGCAGGATCTTAGTTCCCCAAGCAGGGATGGAACCCATGCCCGCAGCTGAAATTCCAGGGTTCTAACCACTGGACTTTCAGGGAATTCTCTTGGCATCTTCTTAAAGGACCCAAACTGACCCAGCACTGTGAGCATTAGAAAGAGAGCCCCAGGTAGATGAATTACAAAAACCAGATGCTTCTTACAGGATAAGCAGCTGAGCAAGCAAGCCAGATACAGACTGATAGCACCCAACGGGCACGTTTGTGCAGGACGCGACATACACACTGTGCATGGCAGGCTGCTGCGGACCGCTTGGCTGTGAGGGGATTTTGGAGGGAACACCAACACAGGCAGTCCAGGGAGCTCCCACCTCACTACTCGGTGGGGTGAGGGGGGGCAGGAGAAGTCCAGGCACCCCCCTACACACACACAGGACCAAACACTTATCCCTACCCACCCCTGGTAGCTGAGTGCAGACACTGTTCTCAGCAGGGACCACTTTGTGTGGCCTACACTGGGTTTTTGAGAACTTTGAATTGTTAGATGGCACCCTTTACAATGGAGAAGGGAATGGCAACCCACTCTAGTCTTCTCACCTGGAGAATCCCATGGAAAGAGGAGCCTGGTGGGCTACAGTCCACAGGGGCACAAAGAGTTGGACACAACTGAAATGACTTAGCACGCATGCATGCATGCACATACATTTTACAAAGGAGAATTTTAGCTTTAGCTTCCCTTGAAAACCCAGCTGACCTGGTGCACAGAGTCCATGTGCCCTACATGGGCAGTGCCCCTTCACAGGGACTGAGTGTCCCAGCCGGCCACAGTCCTCCCCACACCCACCCACACTAGTCCTGGGGGCCCTGGGGGTTTGCCAGTCTGGTGATCCCACTGACTTGCTGTGTGACCTTGGCCCAGCCGATGCCCCTTTCCGAGTCCTGCTAGCCTGTTCTTGCAACCAAGGAGGAAGGACAGGCTCTTCTCATCTTCAAGGGCCCTCCAGCTCCACACACTGACATTGCTGGGGAAGATGGAGAGGGAGATAAAGAGAGAATAGATTTGTCTAATTGCCTCATTAAGCCCTCCTTGTTGGAAAGCCAGAAGTGGAGCAAGCTTCCTCTGTTTCGTTGCTTGCCTGCATCCTCCCCAGCTGAATGATGCAGCTGAACGCTGAGGGGCGGGGGAGAAGCCCGAACACAGAGGAGGGTCCTTGGGAAGGGGCAGGACCTAGGCAAACTCAGGCACCATGAGATTCCCATCCCTGCCAGGGTTCTATTTGCCTGCACGGAGTAGAACCCTCTCCCCAAAGACTGTTTTTTTTTGGCCATGACTCAAAGCTTGCTCCCCAGTCAAGGATTGAACCCGGGGTCCCGGCAGTGTAAGCACCAACTGGATCGCCAGGGAACTCCTGCCCCAACAGCCACTTAAGCAGCGTGGGATTTATATTTCTTTAGTGTACCAGTGATGGTAACACATGCTACTATGGAACATGACCTACGCAGGTGCCCAGGGCTGTTCTCAGCATGTTGTGAGATTAACTCACAGTAAAACGTGTTCTGGGGTGAATAGCATCTCCTCTAAATTCACATCCACCTGGAACCTGTGAATGTGACTGACCTCATTTGGAAAGAGGGAGTTTGCAGATATAATCAAGTTCAGATGACATCATACCGAATGGGGTGGGCCCTTAGCCAATGACCAGTGTCCTCATAAGAAGAGAGAACGTTGATGACAGAAACACAGAGGGAGGACGGTCATGTGTTGACAGAGGCAGAGATTCAAAAAATGCCTGAACAAGCCACAGAATGTCAAGGATGGCTGGCCACCACCAGAAGGTGGGAAGGGGCATGGAACAGATTTTCCCCCGCTGATGCCAGAAGAAACCAACCTTGCTGACAACTTGATTTCAGATTTCTAGCCTCTACAACTGTAAGTGATTAGTTTTCAGGTGTTTTAAGCCACTAAGTCCATGGCACTTTGATGTGGCACCCCAGAAATGACTACATTCCAAGCAGTGGGTTCTGTCATCATCCCTATTTACAGATGGGAAACTGAGGCACAGAGAAGGTAAGTAACTAGCGCAAAGTTGAACAGTCTGTAAGTAGTAGAGTCGGGGAGGGTTGTGTGTTTTTTTGGGGGGCTGCACTGAATCTTAGTTGAAGCATGCAGGATCATTGATCTTGGTTGCAGCATGCAGGATGTTTAGTTGCAGCATATGAACTCTTAGTTGCAGTATGTGGGATCTAGTTCCCTGACCAGGGTTGAACCCAGGGCCACACTGTAAGTGCGGAGTCTTAGTCACTGGGCCACCAGGGGAGTCCCTGAGTCAGGCTCCATCTTAAGAATTTCTGCGAGAGAGGGAGGCGTGTGTGCAAGTAGACAGGCACCTGTGTGTACAGATGCGGTCAGGACCCTGGTGTGTGCAGCAGGGTGCACATGGTGCTGAGACACAGGATTCGACCCGAGTCCACAGAAAGTGTGTGTGAAGCGATGATGAACGAGCCAGAGGACCCGAGCCTCCACTGCATGATCACATGATCACATTACCAGCCCAGCTGGAAGAAGTATGGCCAGATTGATGGATGAGATGTTGCTGACTGGGTCGGATGAGATTTAGCAAGTCAGAGCCTTTGCTGATGGGATAATCCCCAAGCGACTGTGCATGGAAGGAATGCTTGGGCTGACCATCAGCATGGACCCTCAGGGACAGTGCTAACACAGAGAATGGGACCTCCTTGAAGACCAGGGGCTTCCCTCTGACCCCACCTCCCTTAGCCTGTCCAAGACTTTGTTTCTTCCTCTGTGAAATGGGGCCATTAATACACATAAGGTGGATGACCTCACAGACATTATGATGAGTGGAAGAGGCTAAACACAAAAAAGCATCTTCTGAATGAGGCCATTTTAAAACATTTTTATATATTTATGATTTATTTATATTTGACTGCACTGGGTCTTCATTGCTGCATGTAGGCTTTTTCTAGTTTCAGCAACTGGAGGCTATTGTCTAGTTGTGGTGCCTGGGCTTCTCACTGTGGCAGCTTCTCTTCTTGGGGAGCGTGGGCTCTAGGGCTCACAGGCTCAGTAACTGTGGCACTCGGGCTTAGTTGCTTCCGCGGCACGTGGGATCTTCCCAGTCCAGGGATCAAACCCCTGTCCTCTGCATTGGCAGGTGGATTCTTAACCATTGGACCACCAGGGAAGTCCACGGATGATGCCTTTAGTATTAAATTCTGCAATGAAACTCATCTATGGGGAGAAAGTCAGAATAATGTTTCACTCAGCAGGGTGAGTGCCACTGATACAGCAAGAACATGAAGGAGCCTTCTGGGGGCTGGAAACGGTCTCTATCTTGAGCTGGGTGGCGGTTACTTGGGTGTATAAGAAACACATAGGATTCATCAAGCTGCACCATCAGGTTAGTTCCTTTTACATACATGTAAATGCACAGGTATGTACATTTTGTTGGAAGGAAGGAAGGCTGTTAATTTTTGGTCACTAATGTTCTATGTGTTAAATCCTATAAAACGGACTGACAACCTTCTGGGGCTGGTACAACTTTTATTCCCACTTTACAGTGAGGCAATGCCTCCAAGGATGTGCAGTTGGATCTGGCAGATGGGCTCCAAGCCTGTGACCTTTTGTCCCTACTCCAGGGTTTCCTCCAAGTACCACATACTTTTTTCTTTTGTAAAAGTAAAAATTACTTTTATTTTGTTATTTACTTTTATTTTATTTGCTTTTATTTTGTTATTGTTCAGTTGCTAAGTCATGTCTGACTTTTTGCAATCCCATGGTCTGTGGCAGTCCAGGCTCTCCTGTCCTCCACTACCACTCGGAATTTGCTCAAACTCATGTTCATTGAGCCGGTGATGTCATCCAACCATCTCGTCCTTGGTCGCCCCCTTCCCCTCCTGCCCTCAATGTTTCCCAGCATCAGGGTCTTTTCCAGTGAGTCGGCTCTTCCCACCAGGTGGCCAAAGTATTGGAGCTTCAGTTTCAGCATCAGTCCTTCCAATGAATATTCAGGACTAATTTCCTTTAGGATTGACTGGCTTGATCTCCTTGAGTCCAGGGGACTCTCAAGCTTCTTCTCCAGCACCACAATTGAAAAACATCAATTCTTTGGTGCTCAGCTTCTTTATGGTCCAACCCTCACGTCTGTACAAGACTACTGGAAAAACCATAGGGATTTCACACTATGAATCCTTCCAAATACTGCCCTAATCTTCGCCAAGAGCTGTGTGGAGTTGCTCTGATGAAGCTTCATAGCAATGGCCCCCAAATCCTCCCCTGAACTCCAGGAGAAAATGATGTGATTGGAGGGCAACGAGTCAGGACCCTTCCTTAAAGGAGGGCTCCCCACCCTGGCAGCACTGTAGCAGAAGAGTGTTCTAGTTGTCCTCCCAAATCCAGTGGCCCCTTCTTGCTTAGTAATAGAAACTCTGAATTTTAGCTGGGTGCACAGCTGGCAAGAATGAAGACAACATTCTCCAGCCTCCCTTGCAGCTAGGTATGCTGGAACTCAGTCCTGAAACAGAGTCCCCCTAAAACTGAGTTCCCTTACTGAGTTTATGATTAATATCTCTATCCCAAACTTTATTCCCTTTCTTGTCCCCTCTGACCTCAGTCTTGTGCTCTAATTGAACACTAATCACCCAAAGTCAGATGCTAAAATTGCAGTTGTTAACATCATTAATGTACTAAAAACTGCTCTTATCTTATAGATTTCATCATTAACGTACAAATTTGGGTTTTTTCTCCAGGGCATGATGAGCTCACAAACCCCCAAGCCATGGATCACTTGGTCAGAAAATCATAAAGTAGAGACATTCTGACTCCTGAAACTGTGATTAAGAAATGTCATAAGATGATGATTAATATCAGCCTCTTTTGTTCTTCCCCTTAAAAAAAAAAAACACACCCTAATTCAAAGACCAAGGTGGAGTTGATCTAAGGCTTGTCTCCCACTCCCTTGCTTGGTGCTCTTTGATAATCTTTACATTGCTGCAAACTGCCACTGTCAGAGTCTGGCTTCCTACACTGCAGGTACACAAGCCCTTTGTTCCATTTCAGTACTGGCTACCAAGATGTAACTAGAAGTGATATCTTTGATGTCCGGGGAGGATCCTTAAAGGATAAATAGTTTTCTTCTGGATTTTTCCTTTCTGCTGGCTGGAATTCAGATGTGATGACTGGAACTGCAGCAGCCCTTGTAGTCCATGAGATGTAAGCCACAACTCCCTCCTAATTTTGTTTTCCTCTAAGAAGTAAACTTCTATCTTGTCTAGGAGTACTCTGTCAAATGTTTTTCTAACTCATAATGACAATAAAGTGTCCAAGCAGTCACTGGGTTCCAAGGTTTTGGAGATAGCCTCCAAGTAGCCTTGTTTTGGTTGAAAGGAAATGATTTTTTCTTGAGGGTATTCCTGAGGCCTTAGCACTGATCGCAGAGGTGGCACTTGGAATGACAGAAGGACCCCACCATGTTTATATATGAACTCATATGTACAGGCAATGTGATTTACATTTTTCTAACACATCAAATGTTTCCCACCTTGGGGAAAAATAGCTCAAATAGCAAACTAGACTTCAGCAGCTATTACATCATCCCTATTCCAAATTCACTTTGTCAATATCTTGTAAATTGCAAACTATTTCCAACATAGGGTAATGTTATTAACAGTAACAGATTGTATATCCCCAACCACTCAAATTAAACAGACATTAACATTTTGCCAAATTTGCATCAGATCTCTCTCTCTTTACAGAATTAAAAGGTTGCAGATCCAGCTAAAACCCTCCTCCCACAAGTACACAGAGCATCCTCTCCTCCTACACTGCCCCCACCCTGCGACCGCCACCAGCCTCCAAACCCGGAGTTGGCAGATAACACTCCTATACTCTTAATACTTCTCCTACACATAACGTCTCCATAAACCACAGGCTGTGGTAAAAACCACTTTCTTACTCCGATTAGTTAAAGTCATTTGCTCATACATAGTTGAAGCCATCATTTTATGACAACTTATGTAAGACTACTGGGCCCATTGGGAGGATATAGGTCTTTGGGGAAATTTTATTCCACAAATATTACCCAAAGACATATGTACTATTTTATTTTTCTCTAGTCCATGTTACAGTAAATGTGTAAGTTATTCAAATGAAAAGAAACAGCTGAACTGTATACCAGCTGAAAATATCCTGTGCACCACCAACAGTACACTATCAATTGGGAACACAGTCTAACCAGTCCCAGAGACTAGTAACCAGAGAGCTAACTTCTGTGATCCCAGTCTCCTCTGAAGGTCAGCCAAACCAGAATGTCCCAGACACTTCTGATCGTACCCTGTGACAATAAAAAAATTTGAGCACCAACCTCCGTGTTAACAAATATTTCTTAACTTGTAATTTATGCATCTTGTGTCACTTGGCCATTTTCTTACCACTTACCTGTGTTACTAGAATTATCCTCCATCTGCCGCTTCTCTGCAGGGAGATGTTTAAGCCACTTGTCCATTTCGTGAGGGTTACTTCAGTTAATCCCTGTTACCTTCATCTTAAAGTCGCTAGCCCAGGCTTATTCACGCTACAGTTGTGACCAGTGTGGAGGGCACCCCTCCAACCCCAGGTGCTTGAGGGAAAAAAATAAGCATTTATCGAATGTTTACTGTGTTCCAAGCCTGTTCTAAGCTACTTTCCTCAGACTAATTTATTTAATCCTCACAACAGCCCAAGAGGTGGTATTATAGTTATCCTCCTTTACAATTGAAGCTCAGAGAGGTTGAGAAAAGATCAAGGTCACAGAGCTGTGCAAGGGGAGGCGGGAATTAAATCCAGGCGGACCAGTTTTCAGCCCCCACACTTGCCAATGCTCTTTGGTCTTGGCCTGCCAATGCAGGAGATGCAAGAGAAGCTTGTTCGATCCCTGGATCAGGAAGTTCCCCTGGAGGAGGAAATGGCAACCCACTCCAGTATTCTTGCCTGGAGAATTCCATGGACAGAGGAGCCTGGTGGGCTATAGTCCATAGGGTCACAGAGAGTCAGACACGCCTGAGTGACTGAGCATGCACTGTTTTCTAAGGCATCTTGGGAAGGGATATGAGTGAGACCAGCCAACATTTGGTCTGAGAGAGGGGGCACCCATAACAAATCAAACTTAAATCCTATAAAGAATCTTTACCTGTAGATTACGTTCTAAAGTGAACCAATAAGAGACTTCCCTGGTGGTCCATGGTTAAGAATCCACCTTCCAATGCACGGGACATGGGTTTGATCCCGAGTCCAGGAGGATCCCACGTGCTACAGGGCAACTAAGCCCGTGCACCACAATTACAAAGTCTCTGCGCCCTAGAGCTGGTGCTCCACAATGAGAAGCCACCGCAGTGAGAAGCCCACTCACCTCAACTGGAGAGTAACCCCTTGCTTGCGGGAACTAGAGACAGCCTGAGTATAGCAGCAAAGACCCAGTCCATCCAAAAAGAGTAAATAAATAAAGTTTTGAAAAATAAAGTGAACCAGTGAATATTAATAAAAAATTAATATAATCAAGTTATCCTTAAATCACCCATAAGATAAGTAGTAGACCATGTCATGGGAAGTATAGCAGAGTAAGTGATTCCTCTATTGTGTGTGGCTCATTGCCTGCTCGCTCTACTCTAGACACCTAAAACCTTTATTTGCGGAGCTTTCAATCTGCTGGCTTCTTCCCAGGGTCAGCCAATGGGATGCATTGGTTGGGATTGGAGGACCGAAGGAAGGAAGCGTCCAGAATATTTCTGCCCATCTTTCTTATTTGGTGTTTTTTGGCTTTGCAGCTTGTGGGATCTTAGTTCCCCAACCAGGGGTTGAATCCCTGCCCTTGCAATGGAAGCATGGTGTCCTAACCACTGGACTGCCAGGGAATTCCTTCCTTTGGTGGTTTTCTCCAGCAGCAGCTACATCTCTATTGTGTCTCTAGCTCTTGCCAGATGGCCCTGCCATCCACTGGATGACCCAAGCTCCTAATTTGGATACCATTATCTCCTCCATCTCTCTACTTTAGCAATGGCAGTGGCTTCCTATTGTTACTGACTACTGGGCTTCTCAGCTTTTCCATCGCCTGTGTGACCAAATCCTTGCATTAAACTCCTTTTGTTAAAACACCTAGAATGGTTTCTGCTTTCCTGATTGGACCTTGATAGATACACATTGAACAATGCCTGAGGGCCAATCACATCAAAAACATTTATCTTTGGATGGCATGCCAAATACAGACAACTGGAGTGACTGGAACTCCCAGATATGACAGATGGCAGTGAAAATTGTGACAGTTGCTTTGCCTAACTGTCAGTAGCTACTAGAGCAAGCCCATGCCCAGTCTATGATTCAGCAATCCCCATTCCAGACATGCACCCAAGAAAAATGAGAACAAATGACCATCCGAAGACATAAACAAAAACATCCATAGAGGCTTTCTCTGAAATAGCCTCACACTGAAAACAACCCAATGTCCATCAGCATTAAAATGAAAAATAAATTTTGATCTATTCACACAAGTGAAAACTGCACAGAAACTGTAAAAGATCAAAGAGTCAGTTTACAGGTCAACACGAGTGACTGTCATTGCCAACGGAAAGCAGAAGCAGGACATTGTGGCTTTAAGAGCTCATACTCTGTCGTTTCACTGCAGTGACATTTGGGAACCGGTGAAAGTTATCTGTGGTGAGGCAGATCTCAGTAAGGGCGACCTCTGGAGGGGAGGGGTGGCTCTGTTGAGCAAACTCTGGGTGATTGAAATCTTCCACATCTTGATGAGGATGCTAATGACGTTGGTGTAAAGATGTAAAATCCATCCAACTACACACTTCAGATCTGTACACCTTCCTGTGTATTATTCTTCTAGTCAAAGCTATGGTTTTCCTTTTAGTCATGTATGGATGTGAGAGTTGGACCATAAAGAAAGCTAAGTGCCGAAGAATTGATGCTTTTGTACTGTGGTGTTGGAGATTTTTGAAAGTCCTTTGGACAGCAAGGAGATCCAACCAATCCATCCTAAAGGAAATCAGTCCTGAATATTCATTGGAAGCACTGATGCTGAAGCTGAAACTCCAATACTTTGGCCACCTGATGCGAAGAACTGACTCATTAGAAAAGACCCTAATTCTGGGAAAGAATGAAGGCAGGAGGAGAAGGAGATGACAGAGGATTAAATGGTTGGATGGCATCACTGACTCGATGGATATGAGTTTGAGTAAGTTCCAGGAGTTGGGGATGGACAGGGAAGCCTGGCATGCAAAGAGTCAGACATGACCGAGCAACTGAACTGAAAGTGTTTAAAAATTCTTCACTTTGAACATGAAGTTCTCTTTTAGCATAACAATATAGCCAATGAGTGACATAATTGGGACCGGGGCAGGGTACAAAAGTTGGTCTCTCCCCCTCCATCTCCACAAGCAGAGATGTGAACAAATGCTTACATACCCACGTTCACAGCAGCAGTAGTCACAATAGCCAAAAGGTGAAAACAACCCAAGGGTCCTCCAGTGGATGAACAGAATATTGTTTGGCCATAAAAAGTAATGAAGCTGCTGTGAACCTAAAAAATAAAGTCTATTTAAAAATATATATATATATATATATAGAGAGAGAGAGAGAGTGTGTGTGTGTATATATGAGGTAGGGGGAAAGGAATAAAGTACAGTACATGCTGTGGCATGGATGGACCTTGAAAATATGATACTGAGGCAGAAGGACAAGTAGTTTATTATTCCAATGTATTTTGTGGGGGAAGCAAACATTCAGTTGATAGCATATAAGCTCTCAGTGCTCAGTGGTGTCTGAATCTTTGTGACCACATAGACTGTAGCCAGGCTCCTCTGTCTATGGAATTTCTCAGGCAAGAATACTGTAATAGGTTGCCATTTCCTTCTCCAGGGGATCTAGAGATTGAACCCACCTCAGTTGGATCGAATCCAGGCAGATTCTTTATCACCAAGCCACCTGGGAATCTCACAACATGGTATATTTTACTACAAAGAAAAAATAGAGCCAGAAAAAACCAAAACAAAACCCCACACTGTTTAATAAAACACACACATGCACAAACCCTGAACTGCCTGACTGAAGACAGGAATGACCTTGGTGCAATTTACGCTCCAGAGCCCAGAGCCCTGCGTGGAAGCAGGCTGAGACCACATGCTTATTTTCCGTGTGTTTTTCATGTGCTCCATCCTGCCTCCCTTTGCCACCTTTTCCCTCTATAAATCACTCCTGTGAGAATCCCTCTCTTGGGCTGCAATTATAAGATGATCCAGGGAGGCCTTACATGAACCCATTGGCGTCGGAAACTTTGAGGAGGAGGAGTTGAAATCTCTTGTTTCAGAGAAAAGGGAACAGAGGAGCAGAGAAGAGCTTTGACTTGGCCAAGATTCTGCAGGAGCAGGAGACTACAGAAGGCTCAGACCCACAGCCCTTGGCATCCTGCCTCTCCATGCCCTTCTTTGCTTGCGACAGGTTCTGCGTGGCCATTTAGGTAGAAAGCTGGTGCAACATCAGCCTGTCCCCAGAGGGCCAGAAGTCCTTCACAAGCCTGTGGGAAATCTGGTTTGAGAGCTAATGGCCAGAAACGGCCAGGAAGGACAGGCCCCTGCTCCCCGGGACCTGCCCTGGGGCCCCGCTTGACAGAAGCGAACCTTGTCTTATTAAATCCACAGTCGGCACGTTTGCCCCGGACTCTGACCTCAGGAGCACGGCCCCTTGACCTCACCCAGGGGTTACCAGCTGAAGCCGGGGCCACAGAGCACAAGTGAGGGAAGGGTGAGGCAGGCAAAGGACCCAGGACCTGCAGTGGGAAGTCTCATTTCTGGGTGGCAGAGAGAAAGGAGTTGTCCCTGTTGTTTAGGTGCTAAGTCGTGTCTGACTCATTGTGACCCCATAGACTGTAGCCCACCAGATTCTGTACATGGGATTTGTAGCTCAGATGGTAAAGAATCTGCCTGCATGGTGAAGGAAATGGCAACCCACTCCAGTATTCCTGCCTGGAGAAGTCCATGGACAGAGGAGTCTGGTGGGCTGAAGTCCATGGGATTACATGACTGAGCATGTGTACACGAGGGTGTAGGGAGATGGGTTGGTAGCAATAAAGTGGTAGGACTAAAACAAAACAAAACAAAAAGAATCTGCCTGCAATGCAGGAGTCCCGGGTTCGATCCCTGGGTCGGGAAGATCCCCTGGGGAAGGGAATGGCAATCCACTCCAGTATTCTTGCCTGGAGAATTCCATGCACAGAAGAGTCTGGCGACCTACAGTCCATAGGGTCACAAAGAGTCTGACACGACTGAGCGACCCTCTCACTGGCAGCTTGGTCCTTTACCACTGAGCCACCAGAGAGCAAGCAGGGGGCGGTTCTCAAAGACACACACAAGTCCAGGTTGAAATCTCCACTTTCTGTGCCAAAACAGTCCACTGTGTACAAACACAAACTATTGTGTCCCCAGACAGCACTAACCGAGTGTCCTTTGAAAGGACTGGTGACAGGACAGTGCACTAAAATAATTAAGGTTTTTGCATGTGAAAGGAGAGGGAGGGGAAGAAGGAAGCAGGTTTTATTTGGTTATTTATAGTAAATAGCACAGGGCTTCCCTGGTAGCTCAGATGGTAAAGAATCTACCTGCAATGTGGGAGACCAGGGTTCCATCCCTGGGTCAGGAAGATTCCCTGGAGAAGGGAATGGCCACCCACTCCAGTATTCTTGCCTGGAGAATTCCACGGACACAGGTGCCTGACGGGCTACAGTCCATCGGGTCACAACGAGTCGGACACAACTGAGTGACTCACACACACACACAGTACATAGCAGGAGATAAGTTGGATAAAGAGAAAGCATGCCAGTTTTTTGTTTGTTTGTTTGTTTTAACAAAGAGGGGGCAGCCACTCCTGGTTAGAGCTGTGAAGTGATTTATGGCCAGACCTGAGCTTCTTAGCCATGGAGGAAACAGACCTTGCCGGACAAGAATTTGAGAAAGATCGGCAGGCTTTCTTTATTTGACCAAGGGCAGCCCTAAGGTTGCTGGTGGAATCCAGGTCTCCTTCCATCATAGTCAAGTGTGAACACTGTAAAGGTGGCAAAGATGTTCCAAATATCCTCCATAACCTACTAGTGTTGAGAGAAGGCGGCATGGGGAGAAGGGAAGACCACGTGTTCAGTTCAGTTCAGATCAGTTGCTCAGTCATGTCCAACTCTTTGCGACCCCATGAGTCACAGCATGCCAGGCCTCCCTGTCCATCACCAACTCCTGGAGTTTACTCAAACTCATGTCCACGTGTTAAGCACCTACTATGTCTGTGTTGGGTGATTTATCAGGTTGTGTTTTATTGCCTGTGGTTGAATGTTCAGTAAACCTTTAGTGAACACCTACTATAAGCTGCAGAGCAAACAATCACAGAAGCTCAGTGCAGAACACAATAAACATCAACTTACCTGGGTACTAAAGCTAGGGCAGGCTTCAGCAGTACGTGAACTAAGAACTTCCAGATGTACAAGCTGGGTTTTGAAGAGGCAGAGGAACCAGAGATCAAATTGTCAACATTCACTGGATCATGGAGAAAGCAAGGCAGTTCCAGAAAAACATCTACTTCTGCTTCATTGACTATGCTAAACCCCTTGACTGTGTAGATCACAACAAACTATGGAAAATTCTTAAAGAGATGGGAATACCAGACCATCTTACCTGTCTCTTGAGAAACCTATATGCAGGTCAAGAATCAACAGTTAGAATTGGGCATGGAACAACTGACTGGTTCAAAACTGGGAAAGGATTTCAAGTAGGCCTATGTGTTGTCACCCTGCTTATTTAACGTGTATGCAGAGTACATCATGTGAAGTGCTAGGCTGGAATCACACGCTGGAATCAAGATTTTCAGGAGAAATATCAACAATCTCAGATATGCAGATGATGCCACTTCAATGGCAGAAAGTGAAGAGGAACTAAAGTGCCTCTTGATAAGGGTGAAAGAAGAGTGAAAATTCTGTTTTAGAACTCAGCATTAAAAAAACTAAAATCACAGCATCCAATCCTATAATTTCATGGCAAACAGAAGGAGGGAAAATTGGAAGCAGTGACAGATTTTATTTTCTTGAACTCCAAAATCACTGCGAGCAGTGACTGCAGCCATGAAATGAAAAGGCACTTGCTCCTTGGAAGGAGAGCTATGACAAACTTAGACAGCATATTAAAAAGCAGAGACATTACTTTGCTGACAAAGGTCCCTATAGTCAAAGCTATGATTTTTCCAGTAGTCATGTACAGATATGAACATTAGATCATAAAGAACGCTGAGCGCCAAACAATTGATGCTTTCAAATTGTGCTGCAGAAGACTCCTGAGAGTCCCTTGGACTGCAAAGAGATCAAACCAGTCAATCCTATAGGAAATCAACTCTGAATATTCATTGGAAGGACTGCTGCTAAAGCTGAAGCTCCAATACTTGGGCCACTTGTTGCGAAGGGCCAACTCATTGGAAATGACCCTGATGCTGGGAAAGACTGAAGGCAAAAGAAGAAGGGTGTGGTAGAGGAAGAGATAGATAGTATCACCCACTCAGTGGACATGAAATTGAGCAAACTCTGGGAGATAGTGGAGGACAGAGGAGCCTGACATGCTGGAGTCCATGAGGTCACAAAGAGTCAGACATGACTTAGTGACTGAACAGCAACCACAAGGGTGGCCAGGACCAGCTGCTCTAGGCTAGCTCACCTGGCAGGCTCTGGAGGTGTCACCGGGACAGGCTCTTGCCTCTGCAGTTCGCTTAATGGAGCGGTTCAGAGGCTCAGCTCTTTTCTCCTCCCTCTGGGACCAGCATCCTCTCCTCATGGGGATGAAAGAGAAGCAAAATCGCACGCATAATCAAGCAAAGATAAACTAGGACCTAGCACTAGGTTAAAGCCAAAATCAGCAGTAGAAAAGCAAAAATGGGCTTCTCTGATAGCTCAGTTGGTCAAGAATCCGCCTGCAATGCAGGAGACCGCGGTTTGATCCCTGGTTTGGGATGATCCCCTGGAGAAGGAATAGGCTACTGGCTCCAGTATTTTTGAGTTTTTCTTGCGGCACAGCAGGTAAAGAATCCGCTTGCAAGGCAGGATGCGTGAGTTCGATCCCCGGGTTGGGAAGATCCGCTGGAGGAAGGATAGGCTACCCACTCCAGAATTCTGGCCTGGAGAATTCCATTGACTGTATAGTCTCAAAGAGTTGACACGATTGAGTGACTTTCACTTTCACTCTCCGCCCCTATAGTGGGAGGGGCTGGGCCATGGGCGGGGCCATGTGAGTGGGAGGGGCTGGGCAGTGGGAGGAGCTGGAAAGGCAAGGAGGGCAAGGAGTGGAGGCCAAAGTCAAAATAGGGCACTTGCACATC
Organism: Muntiacus reevesi; assembly: GCF_963930625.1. Classification (NCBI taxonomy): domain Eukaryota; kingdom Metazoa; phylum Chordata; class Mammalia; order Artiodactyla; family Cervidae; genus Muntiacus; species Muntiacus reevesi. The sequence goes on from NC_089261.1 coordinate 22,326,469, forward strand.
CTCTCTGCCAGACTCTGCCGTTTGCTTGAGGAGGCCATTGTTTATTAGACACTGAATGTGGGCCACTTATTCATACATTCCGCAAATATTTACCGAGTGCCTGCCAGCCAGCACTGTGGAACCAGCACGGTGGAGTGCTGAAGAAACACTTGTCAACAAAAGCTGATAAGTCACTGCCCTGGTGGACTTCGCAGGGCGTGTAGGGGGAGAAGGTCAGGAAACAATGCACCCCGTGCAGGACCGTTGGCTGTGATTAGCATTCTAAACAAGAGGCGCTTGTGCTACGTACGGGAGCCTCTATAATAAGGGACCTGACCCAGCCTTGGGGGCAAGGGAAGACTCTCCCAAGAAAAAGATGATGGCGCTGAAACTTGAGAGATGTGTTGTAATGCCCTTGTGAAGAGGGAAGGGAAAACATCCTGGGCTGGGCTCTCAGCAGGTGCAGAGGTCTTGCAAGGAGAACTTTGCCTGCAGAGGCAAAGAAGGATGGGGAGGCCACTGGGGGACGCACGAGGGCAGATGACTTGCTATGAACACCAGTCCCCAGGGCATGGCGGCTGTGCCCAAAGGCCCAGCACTCTAAGCCCGACAGCTCTAAGGGCTGCTGACGATGTCCAAGGATGTTAAACAGAGCATGTGCTGCCTCTAAAATAGAAAAGACAATGGCAGAATCCAAGTTAATAACTGTCGACTTGGATCGTGACAGGACTTATCATTCTGTTAACAACAGCAACAAGTCAAATACAACTCAAAAGAGCTCTGAGGTTTCTGCTTTTAAAGCACAGAACTGGTGCTTCCAGATATACTTTTCGCCTCTTCCTCCTACCGTGTCTGTGTGTGTGTGTGTGTGTGTGTGTGTGTGTGTGTGTGACTCAGTCGTGTCTTTGCAACCCCATGGACTGTAGCCCGCCAGGCTCCTCTGTCCATGGAATTCTCCAGGCAAGAACACTGGAGTGGGTGGCCCTTCCCTTCTCCAGGGGATCTTCCTGACCCAGGGATCGAACCCAGGTCTCCTGCATTGCAGGTGGACGCTACCATCTGAGCACCAGGGAAGCCCCTTCTTCCTACTGCATATAACTAAAGAACATAGTGCTGGCTTATACTTATTTAGTCTTTTCAGGTGCAGGTGCTGTTTCAAATGCTGTATGAAGACCCATCCTATTAATCTCATTAACCTCCCCCACGTATTAAGTCAGATGTTGGTAAGTGTTAAGGACAAAAATCAAAGCAGGGCAGGGAGCCTAGGAGGTGAATTTTTTTTTTTTTTTTTTTTTTTTTTTTGACCACACCACATGTGAATCTTAGTTCCGCAACCAGGGATGGAACCACCTTCTGCATTGGCAGCTCACAGTCTTAACCACTGGACCACCAGGGAAGTCCCAAGGAGGTATAATTTTAAGTAGAGCAGCAGGGGCCTTGCCACCAAGAAGGGCTCGGTTCACCTGAAAGAGGAAGCGGGCACAGCCAGTGCAAAGGCCCGAGGCTGGCAAATTTCAGGAACTGGTAAGAAGCCAGTGTGGCTGACGCTGAATCAGTGAAGGGGTCAGTATTGGGAAATGAGGGTAGAAAGGGCATAGGAGGTGTGCTGAGAAGCCCAAGCTGGTGTATTGCATTAAGAATATGCAGACTAGGAAACTTCCCTGGTGGTCCAGTGGCTAAGACTCCACGCTCTCAATGCAAGGGGGCCTGAGGTTTGATCCCTGGTCAGGGAACGCGATCCCACATGCCACAACTAAAGATCCCCTGAGCCACAATAAGGATCGAAGATCTCACATGGTGCAACTAAGATCCATCATAGCCAAACAAACAAATATGGGGGGGGGGGGGGAGTGCGGTAATGAATGTGTGGGTTGGGAATACCCTGGCAGTCCAGTGGTTAAGATTCTGTGCTTTCACTGCATGGGTTTGCGTTGAATCCCTAGTCAGCGAACTAAGATCCCAGGGTCAGGGACAGGTGGCCCTCTCAGCATCTAAGCTCCCATTTGGGTTAAGTGAAACCCACAGTGTTGTTCTGATGGAAGATTCAATTTCAGTACACCCCCACAGAGGAAGCAGAATCACAAGATTTCTTCCACACATCTCAGAAACAAGGGGGCACAATGCATGGGGGAGAGCAGGGTGGGCCTCTGTCCCAGATCACCAGGCAAAGAGACAGAGAACAGGGTAGCCAGCACCGATTACTTACACGATGGTTGGAAGATGCTCCGAGAAAAATCAAAATGGAAACTGGTGGCGGGCAGCCTAAATCCAAGTCCTTATCTAAGTGTCCAGGCTCTGGGTGTGAGTAGGGTTGTTGTGTGTGCTACAGCGCTTCAGTCATATCCAGTTCTTTGTGACCCTGTGGACCATTGCCCGCCAGACTCTGTCCATGAGATTCTCCAGGCAAGAGTGCCATAAGAAGGGCTGCCATGCCCTCCTTCAGGGGCTCTTACCAACCCAGGAATGCAACCCACATCCCTTATGTCTCCAGCATTGGCAGGCGGGTTCTTTACCACTAGCACCACCTGGGAAGCCCATGAGCAGGGTTATCATACCATAAATTTTCTGGGCAACAACTCAGAAAAAAAAGTTGTTTTTCTCATCACAGGAGGTGAGAGCATGTGGAGCTTTGAGGCCACATTGAGAACTTTGATTTTTACTCTGAGGGAGGTGGGAGCCATGGAAGGCTTTAGAGCAGAGGAGTATGGTTTGTTTGTTTGTTTTTACTTTATTTATTTTTGGCTGCACTGGGTCCTCATTGCTGCTCAGAGGCTTTCTCTAGTTGCACTGACTGGGGGCTCTAGTTACGGTGCACAGGCTTCTCATTATGCAGCTTCTCTTATGCAGCATGGGCTCGAGGCATGCCGGCTTCGGCAGTTGCAGCTCATGAGCTCAGTAGCTGCGGCTCACGGGCTTAGTTGTCTTGTGGCATGCGGGATCTTCTCGGACCAGGGATAGAACCCATGTCACCTGCATTGGCAGGTGAATTCTTAACCACTGGACCACCAGGGAAGCCCAGGAGTAGGCTTTAAGAGGATCCCTCTGGCTGCCACGTGAGGAATAGGTTCAGGGGTGGGGCCAGGGTGGCAGCCAGGATTCCAGGAAAGTGGCCATGGCAAAAGCCCAGGTTGGGACCTGGGTAGGAGCAGTGGTGGTGAGGAAACGCGAACAAACTCTGGATCTACTGTGATCAGAGAAACAACAGGATTTCGTGATGAACTGGAGACCGAGAATGACAGCTTCAGGTTGGCACTCAGCAAAAAATAGGGGTCGGAATGACTCCGAGGATGTCAGCCCAGCAACCGGAAGATGAAGTTAGCATCCAGGGAGATGAGGAGACAGCAGCAGGAGCCGGTCTGAGGTCGATTTTAAACACCATCAGCTTGAGCTGGCCGCGAGGCATCTGCAGCCAGCCAGGTTTTCCTCTAAGGACACAGCAGCAGAAAATGTAATGCACTGTCTGGTTGAAGCTTCTAAAAAATCTTTGCTCGTCAGATTTGTTCTCCTCTGGGGATAAAACAAACCGACCAGATCTTTCTCTGCCGTCTCTCCTGAGCGCGGCGAGCCTCCAACTGGGTCGGCCTGCATCGGCGGGGAAGCTGATGCCATAAATCACCAAGTGATGATACCAGGGCCTTCACAGGACGCCTGCTGGTATGAAGCTCAGACAGTAGAAGGGGATTCGCCTGAGCTCAGGCAGCAGCAGGCACATTAGATTTACCACAAATTATTACAAAGTAACAGGAAATCACAGTGATCTCAGCTGAGCTGCAGAAGGAACAAGCAGAGGGTGGAGGCACCCTCTCAGTCCCTGCATCCTTCAACTCATCACCCTGCTGTGTGTGTGTGTACCCCAGAGTAGGCCATCAAAAGACTCGGCGTGAATGAGAAATGTGAAGGTTTTCTTGAGAACATCAGAGGATTTCTTTGCTTAGCGACTTTAAAGCTGTGTGCCCTTGAGCAAGTTACCTGGCCTCTCTGAGCCTTGGTTTTCTCATTTGAAAAATGTGGATGATAACTGGACCTACTTCGAAACACAGCTGTGAAGGATGTGTGAGCCATTCATCCCTAAACCATTTGTTGTCTTTCTGGTTCTCCTCCCTAGCACACAGTAAGATTGCATTTCCCTGCCCCTTGAATTTAGGTGAAGTCACATGACATGTTTCCACCTATGAAATATGAATAGATTGATAGTATCGCTTTACAAGCCCATGCACAGTACACCATGATTCACTGCATTCATGTCCCTTCAAATATGCTTTTACCAAGAGACAGCTGCTCAAGAATATATATATATCCCTTTTCAGTCTTTTCCATTATAGGTTATTAGAATATATTGAGTATAGTTCCCTGTGCTATACAGTAGGTCCTTGCTGGTTATCTATTTTACATATAGTAGTATGTATCTGTTAATCCCAAACTCCTAATTTATTCCTTCCCCCTTCCCCTTCGGTAACCATAAATTTGTTTTCTATGTCTGTGAGTTTATTTCTGTTTTGCAAATGTTTATATGCATCATTTTTTTTTAGTTTCCACATATGTGTGGGTGTGCTCAGTCCTTCAGTCATGTCTGACTCTTCGTGACCCTCTGGACTGTACCCTGCCAGGTTCCTCTGTCCACAGGATTCTCCAGGCAAGCATACTGGAGTGGGTTGCTGTGCCCTCTTCCAGGGGATCTTCCCGACTCAGGAATCGAACCTGCATCTCCTGTGTCTCCTGCATTGCAGGCAGATTCTTTACCCACTGAGCCACCTGGGAAGCCCTTTCCACATATAAGGGATATCATATATTTGTCTTTCTCTGTCTGATTTATTTCACTCAGTGTAATCATTTCCTCTTCTTATAAGGACAGCAGTCCTATGGGATTAGGGCCACACTAATGACCTCATTTTAACTTAATTACCTTTTCAAAGACCCTGTTTCCAAATATAGTCACATCCTGAGATATTGACAGGGTTTCAACATACGGATTTTGGAGGAGACACAATTCAACCCCATGGTGGTTGGTTATCCTACCTAACAGCCCACAAGGAACTGAAACCCTACCAACAACTATGTACGCATATAAGCCAATTGTCCCCAACCTTTTTGATCCCAGGAACAGGTTTCATGGAAGACAATTTTTTCCATGGTCAGTGGGGTGGGGATAGTTGGGGATGATTCAAGTCTTTATATTGATTATCCACTTTATTTATTATTATTACATCAGCTTCATCTCAGATCATCAGACATTAGATCCCTGAGGTTGGAGACCCCTAATACAAGTTATCCTTCCCCAATTGGGCCTCCAGATGAGACTCTGTCCAGCCAATACAGGACTGCAGCCTTGCAGAGGAACCAACTAAGCCATGTCCAAGCTCCTGACCCATAGGAACTGTGAGATAAGCAGTGTGGGTCATTTTGAGCTGCTCACTTTGTGGTGATTTGAAATGCAGCTGTACACAATGAAAACAGGGAGTCATATCAGCACACTTGTCCAACGTTGCTGCTTTCTGCTGATGCCCAGCACAAAAGCCTCTATTCCCATATTCTCAAGATGTTCTTCTGGAAGGACTTCAAGTACTTATCCTTCAGGTTCCTCTTCTGTTTAACCTGATAACTCATCCCACTGGGCTCCTAATCCTTCGCTAAAGGGATGGAATTTTGTTTTTATCAAAGTGCTTTCGTATGCTTTGTTAATCAATCCGTTCATTTGCTTGTTGGGTTTTTATCATCTCTCGAGTCACACAAGCTGTTGCCTCCTAAATGCAGCCGGGAAGTTGAAGGTCAGAGAGGTGATGTAGTCAGTGCAATAGACTCCATCCTCTGGTTACCTTTCACATCACTAATCCAGAGTGCTCTGCAGCAACCCTGTTGGAGCACAAAGATGCTCTTTGAAAAGGGGATTTCATGGACAACCGAATGTTCTCAGCACTGTTTAGAGATGCACTTTGGGCATATTAAAGGCCCTGTTAAGTCCAGCATAGGAAGAAGCTACTTCAATGCCTTTAGACAAACGCTGCTGTGATGCACATGATGACCTTGCAGAGTAGGTAAAATTATGCCTATTTTATAGATAAGAACATTGAGACTTATTCCAGTGCCTTGCCCAAGGTCCCCCAGTTAATATAGTCAGGCTGGGAGTCAGACCCAGGCTGGGTACACCAAAGCCTGGTCCCATATGACTTCTTAAACCACGCAACAAATTGAATAAGGCTTTGGTGGATCTTAACGGGGTGATAAAGGTCAAGAATTTGCTGGAACAGGGACTTTCCTGGCAGTCCAGTGGTTAAGACTTTGCCTTCCATTGCAGGGGGTGCGGGTTTGATCCTTAGTTGGGGAACTAAGATTCCACACGTCACTCTCTGCCAAAAAATTTGCTGGAACGAGGGCAGGGACTGACTTGGGGGCCAAGCGGATGTTTTGGCGGCTGAAAATGTCCTCTGGGTGAAATTCCAACTGTCTCCTCTTTAAGAACCACAAATTCATCTATATTTAAAAAATTTTTATTTTCTTTAAAATGAGATGAAATGAAGGAACTCATCTGGACTCTGGTGCCTATTAGACTAACATGTGCTTTTTCTTCCAGAGGTTTTGCTGGGAATAGTCATACCATTCTTAGTAATGGCTCATAGCTATTGAGCCCTCGTACGTGCGTGGGGTGCATGCTGTGCTAAGCACGGGACAGTAGTGTCTTACTTAATCCCGACAAGAACCCTGTGAAGTGAGGGGTGTTCATGTTTCATTTTGCAGATGAGGAAATATTGGGCTAGAAACAAGAGGCAAATGGCCTTCAGACACAGCGGGAGGGACATCCGTGAGATTTTATAGAGAGCTGCCAAGAGTATGAGAGATCATGAACTCTGCCAATATTATAATAACATTGACTACCGGGCCTTGGTTAGCAACAACAGCTGTTTTTACCACGTGCCTGGTCCTGTTTTCGAAGCTTTGTCTAGCTGCAGTTGTTGAGTTCCCATGACAATCCAAGAAGGGAAGAAGTGTTATTATCCTCCCCATTTTCCAGATGAGGAAACCAAGGCACAGAAAAGTGGAATGCCATGCCTAAGGTTCTGCGGCTAAGAAGTGCAGAGCTGGGACGCCAGCCCAGAGCCCGGTGCCCTTAGCCTTGCACTCCACTGCCTCTCTGGGCCTTATTTCCTTTCTTTCCCTTGTTAGCACATTTTATAGAGGCAGAAACTGAGGCTCTGCAAAGTGATGCGGGTTGCACATAACCACACAACTGCTTGGAAGGAGACCTGATTCCTATCTTACCCAGAGCCAGTGTTCTAACCACCAGGCCTCCGCATCACCTTCCCTGCAGCACCTGATGCCAGACCTGAGGTTAATGGGTTTTACCTTCGCTGTGCCGCATCCAGCCGTGTGGACAGGTCCTGATGGACCCCATCCTGTCTAGGCCCATCGCCACTGTCTGCTTAAATAATGCTAACCCAGAAGATCACAGGCAGACGATGGCTTGGTGCTCTCCACATCTGCCGCTTGCTCAGCATTCTTGCTGAACTCAAAAAAAAAAAAAAGAAAAAAAGAAAAAAATCCTTAAGAATGCCAGAAGCAAAGCTGTTACTCGCTTAAAATGAAAAAAAAAGAAAAAACTGATAATGTCAGGAATCTTTCTTGCAAGCCAATGCAAATCAAACCAGCTTCAGCAAAAGGGGAATGCATTGGTTCAAGTAACTAAAATTCCAGGAATAGTTTCAGCTTCAGGCATAGCTGGATCCAGGGGCTGAGATAATGTCCTCAGCAATGAGTGTCTGTCTGGCTGTCTATATGTCGGCTTCATTCACAGATGCCACACGGTGGCAAAATGGCTGCAGGAGTCTTACATCACATTCCCCGGATTGGGGTCTAACAGGAAAGACTGTCTGCCCCCACAGGCAAGTCTCCAGGATCGACTCTAATTGGGCATCCTGGACCAATCACAGAGGCCAGAGGAATGCAATAAGCTGGTTGGCTTAAACCAGGCTCCTCCGCCCTGGGATTGGAGGCCATCTTTGGACTGTGGTGGAAGGCTGGCTCCCAGGAGACAAATATGGCTACTGCCAGAAGGAGGAGGAACAGGTGCTGCGAAGACAGACACAGGTTTTCACTAGACTAAGAAACGAATCAGACCCTGTGTGCCGGCATCTTCTGTTTGCCCGCCTCCCTCTCCTCCTTCCTGCCCCGGGCTCTCTGCCTGGAGGCTGACCCAAACCACCCGCAGCCCGCTGCTCTCCGCGGTATGGATAGACTTGGCCGATTTGGAGCGCCTGCAGAACTCTGGAGGAGACCGAGGTCAGGGTCTCCCCAGGGCGGCTGTTTGCTTCCACTGAAGGAGACCACGCCTCTGCAGGCAGGAGATGTTACATCCTCTCTTCTGCTGGTTTCTGGAATTTTCCCTCCCTCCTCCCTTCCAGCCCCCGGTGATAACAGCTCCTCCACGTCTAGCCCAGGATTTCCCCTAGGTCTGCCCACGCCCTTGCAAATAGCCCCTTTATCCAGCTCTCCTGGAATTACCCTTCTGTGACTGCGCCTACATTTCCTGAAGCCTGGCTCCCAGAGAGATGCCGAGAAGAAATCCAATCCCGGCTGGGACACCTGGCTTCTCCCATGATCCTCCTGCACCGGCCCTGCCACCAGGCATCCCATCCCCGCCCGACCTTCCCCCAAATCTGAAAAGCCAGTGAATTGGGGAAGACGGAAAAGTTCTGGAGGCTGATGGTGAACCAGTGTGAACGCAACTTAATGCCACTGAGCTGTACGCTTAAATATGGGGAAAATGGTAAATTTTATGTTCTGTTTTACCATAATTTGTTTAAAGGCTTAGGGACAAAAAAAAGTCAATACACACAGAGCCTACTCCACCCAGTGGCCCATTTCTGACCACCACCCCTCCCCGCCTCCCCCCGGTTGGGTGCTGGGGAGTTCCTACTCCGAGGCGCTTGATGAGGGAGGCGGTCTCCTCGGAATCAATGCCGTATTGATTCTTGTTTTGTAGCGAGAACAAGGCACAGGCTGATTTCCTTCCAGTGGATCTGAACTTCAGATGCCCCCAGGCCTCGGGTACAAAATGATGCAAACCGTTTCCGCAGCCAAGTGGGAGGCGCCCCAGCGGCTCGGTCGTGGCCGTCCGGGGGCGGCGGGCAGGGAGAAAGGCGTTTGGCAACCGCGACTTGGGAAGGAGCCCTGGTGGACCAGGTCTCAGCAGACGCCCAAGTTCCTCTTCGCAGCGCAGGAAAGGAGTCCTGCCCGCGCCCTCCAGCAGCTGCTCTTCCTCCTGTGGGCTGGGAATGCCCTGTTTCTGAGGACACACGCCCACGGTCAGCAGTTCAGTGATGGTCCTTCCGCTGGGAGAAACGGGGACCCAGAGCACAGGGGAGCCCAGACCCGAGACGTCCCTGATAAGTAAGTGAGCCCGGAGACCAGTGGCTGCCTTCACCCAGCTGGCATTCCAGAGCAGTGAGCCACATGTACCGTGAAAAACTCCCTGTAGCCACGTTAAAACGGAGAAAGAAACATGAAGTTGTATAGCACAAGGAGCTCTGCTGAACAGAGTCCACCTGCGGTGCAGGAGACACAGGAGACTCAGGTTCGATCCCTGGGTCAGGAAGATCTCCTGGAGAAAGGAATGGCAACTCACTCCTGTAGTCTAGCCTGGAGAATCCCATGGACTGAAGAGCCTGGCAGGCTGTAGTCCAAAGGGTCCCAAAGATTTGGGCATGACTGAGCGATGAAGGATGTATGCATGCATGCATATGAGAATCTAAAAAAGAATGAACATATGAATCACTTTGTTGTACACCTGAAACTAACACAACATTGTGCATCAACTATACACCAATGAAATTAAATCATAAAAAGAAAACAGATGAAATTAAGTGTGGTGTTTTATTTAACCTAATGGATCATATATATATATATATATATATATATATATATTTTTTTTTTTTTTTTTTTTTTTTTTTTGGAGGGGAGGACCCCCTGACCCCATACCACGCAGCATGTGGGATCTTAGTTCCCTGGCCAGGGATCGAACCCACGCACCGTGCACTGGAAGCAGGGAGTCCTAACCACTAGACTGCCAGGAAAGTCCCCAAAATATTATATCAACATCCAAGCCACATGAAAAATTATCAGTGAGATATTTACATTCTTTTTTTTTCATATGAACTCTTTGGAATGCCCTCTATATTCTATATTTGCAGCCCATCTCACCATCAGTTCCCATTGGAAATACTTGATCTGTATTTCAGTTTCATAAAAAGGACAGTTAAAAAGGTGGATGGACCCACCCAGGTTGTCCTGCAGAGACTTTAGTCTTTCAAGCACTGAGTATTCAAAAGCCCTTTTGCTTTAATATTTGTGACCACATTTCTTGGAACCAGTTGGATTTTTTAATTTAAAATTTAAATGGATTAAAATTAATTAAATTGAAAATTCAGTTCCACAGTCTTACCAGCCACAATTCAGGTGTTCCAATAGCCACGTGCAGCTATTATTGGGGGGCAAGGCCAGAGAGAGACATTAAAATACATATAAATGGAATCATTTCATGTAAATGGAATCACACAGTAGGTCCTCCTTTTGTATCTAACTTCTTTCACTTAACATGATTATTTTGAGAGTTATCCACGTCGCTCCTTTGTGTGTTTATATACATATGAAAGTGTTGATTGCTCAGTCATGTCCAGCTCTTTGTGACCCCATGGACTGTAGCCCGCCAGGCTCCTCTGTCCGTGGGATCCTCCAGGCAAGAAAACTGGAGTGGATTGCCATTTCCTCCTCCAGGAATTGTTGACCTACAGGGGCTTTAAAGGCACATGATGCTAGGAGTGTGTAAAGCCAGGAAGCATGATCTGCTCTTGGGAGGAGGGAAACTCAGTAAGCTCCTCTGAGGAAGTGGCATTGAAGCTAAGCTCTACCTAATGAGGAAGAACTACCTGGTTGAGGGGGGAGGAGGCCTATGAATGAGTTGGAATGTTTTTTGGCGGCAAGTAACAGCTATGAAGATATTTAATTATCTCATAATAAATAAGAAGCCTGGAGAGCACCAGTTTCAGCATGATTTTGGTTCCATAATCAAGAACCTAGGAGTTTACCAACTTTCTGCCCTACTATCCTCAATAGGTCAGCCAAGTTAGCCTCATAGTCATAAAATGGTTGCTGTGGCTCCAGGCAACACTCCCTCACACAACAGTGAACCAAGCAGGAAAGAAGGATGAGATAGCAAGAGAGCTTTTTTCTCATGTGCTTCTCTCTTCTTAAGGGGAAAAAATCTGTCCCCAGCAGAGTTGCCCTAACATCTCATTGGCTAAAGTTGATTCTCATGCCCACTTAAGATCAACAAGAAATAGGATTTCCTTAGACCTATCTGATTGGTCTTCCGGGAGAGGGTCGTTCATCTCCCAGATAAAATCCAGGCTCTGTTGAAAAAGTAAAACAGAGAACAGTTGCTGGCAGCAGGACCCACCTGTCTCACAGATTACTATTTAACTGAACTGACTGCCATTTTAGGAATGTTTAGGTCACTGGCCTGAGATAATTCATCCAAGGTGACATGGCAAAAACTGAGAGATGATCCAGGTGATGAGGCTGGAAGCAAGGGATGAGTTACAAGAGCCCACTCATGAGGTTTTCTGAATGAGGGTCCAGGGCCCCCTCTCTCCATGCCCCACTGAGGCATCTGGAACTGGGAGCTGGACTGGGTGGCAGCTCAAATCCTCCTTGGCACAGATCCCATCCCAGCCAGCTGCTGGCACTTAGCCAGACCCCTCTTTCTCTCTTGCAAGGCTCTTTGTTTTTTTCACTTCCCTAGGGGAAACATCTCAGCAATTCAAGAGTGCAGCTCTGAAGAGGAAGATCAATCTACAACAGGACTCATCAACCCCTCCCAGGTGAGGGGAGCCCAGCTGGGCTTCTATATAAGGGTCTGTCCACATCTGCAGCTGTGTGGGCACAGGGGGAGTGGGTCTGTGTTTGCAGGGGGCACGGACTGCACTTGACAGGTATGTGCTGCTACCTTCATTCATTCGGCCAGGATTGACTAACAACCCACTACGAGCCTGGTGCATCTTGGAGTTTCCAAGAAAATAGCAGAACAAGATTTGCCCCAACTAGCAGGCTTACCTTCTCCAAAAAAAAGAGATACAATATATAAGAAAACAAATGGAGTCATTTTAGATAACACTTCTCCATGCTGGGATGCAAGGAGAACCTGACAAAGTCTTAGATTCTTCTGTCTAAAAGGCCAGAGCAGTCCTTTCTGGGCAGCTGACATCTGAGCCAAAAACTATGTAAGAAGGAGCCAGCTGTGCTAAGAACTTGGGGAGGCTGGTTCCAGGTGGAAAGTACATTTAACACAAAAGCCCCAAAGTGGGAAATTAACCAAGGGAAAAAAAAGGAAAGCCTGTGAGTGTAGGGGGCAGTGTGCCCCTCTGAGGCTCTTTGTATGATTGAAAGGTCTAGATATTAAAAGTCAGATCAGGCCAGGAAGACTCTGTGGGCTTTCTTAGTGGAAATTCACTCTTTTTGGAACCCCCGGAGGCAGGTGGAGCAGTTGAGAAGCTGTCTTTGACTGTGGTTGCTGCGTCAAGTATCAGAACCATGATTTTTCCTCGGATGGAGGGGGGAGGGGGGAGAACTTGTTCCTGGCTAGAATTCCTTTTCCAGCCTCCCTTGTGGACATAAGTGGTGAGCAGAAGTTGTTAGCACACGCTTCTCAGAAAACTTTTTTTTAAAGTCAGGTTTATTGAAGCATAATTTATATACTGTATTCAGTAGCATTCCACCAATTTTCAGGAATTTTGTGCGGCTGTTAAACTGTTGGCCTTGTGAAAGCTGCAGTGGTGGGTGTATTTACACCATGGAAATGCGCAAACACTGTACATCAGGGCTTCCAGCTACCCGCCCTACTTCCCCTACACTCCAAAATATTTGACCTAAAAATGCAATTAATACATTTTAGCCTTTTTATGAACAGTTCAGTAAATTTTGGCAAATGCAGAAAGTTTGTATATCCATCACGATCAAAATACAGAATGTATATCATCACCCTCCAAATTCTCTTGTTCCTTTGTAGTCAACCCTTTCCCCACCCTAGTCCATACCAACCACTGATCTGTCCCCTGTTCTTCTAGTGTTGCCTTTCCCAGAATGTCATGTAAATGAAATTATATATCTTCTTTCATTTAGCAAAATGAACTTGAGATGTACCCATATTGCTGTATGAATCAATGTCTTGTTCTTATTTAACACCAAGCAGTATTTCATTGTACGGATACATTTTAGTTTATTTATCTGTTCACCTATTGAATCTGCCCTTGCCCATTTCACCTCCTTCCTGTCTTACAGATATAATGACTGGAGCTACAGCAGCCGTTTTGTCACCATGAGACAAACAAAGACAACAATAAGAATAGTAGTACAAAATGATAGGAGAAGCCTGAAGACAGTAGCATTCAACCATCTTCCAGTTGAGCCCCACCTGCCTCCAGACTTTTTTTTCTTAAATAATTTATTTTTATTTATTTATGTATTTTTCTGGTTGCACTGGGTCTTCAGTGTTACTCTTGGGCTTTCTCTAGTTGCAGTGAGCAGGGGCTACTGTTGGTCACAGTGCATGGGCTTCTCACTGAGTGGCTTCTCTTGTTTTGGAGCACAGGCTCTAGCAGACACAGGCTTCAGTAGTTGCAGTGCACTAGCTCAGTACTTGTAGCTCGTGGGCTCTAGAGCATGGGCTCAGTAGTTGTGGTACACAGGTTTAGTTGCTCCAAAGATGTGGAATCTTCCTGGACCAGGGATTGAACTTGTGTCCCTGAACTGGCAGGCAGATTCTTATCCACTGTACTATCAGGGAAGTCCCCAGACTTCCTATGGTAAAAGTCCTTTTATCTAATCAACTCTGAAATGATTTTCTACTACTCACAGCCAAATCTAACTCAAACACCAAGCAAAGTCTAAACTTCTTTCCTCCCTCACCTTATGAATTTCTCCAGGAAAAGGGAGGGATGTTGGAGGGATATACACTTTAGATAGAAGAGAAGACCATTACATGAGACAGATTCAAGAGTCAGAGTACAAAGGACCCTCCAAGCCAATTGGCCATTCCTTCTCGCTCCTTCCAACCTGGGATTCTCCCAGAATTCAGAGAATGTACTAGTTTCAAAGACTGGGTAACAAATCATCACAAGTTTATGGGCTCACAACATCTAGTGATTACCTCACTGTTTCTGTGGGGCAGGAATGCAAGCCCAGGCTAGCTCGATCCCCTGCTCAGGGTCTCATCAGGCTGGAAGCCAGGTGTCAGCAGGGTTGCTGAGACTCTGGTTCCTCTTGCAAGCCCCTCCAGTTGGCAGAATTCACTAGACTGAAAGTCTCACTTTCTTGCTGGTGGTGAGCTGGGACTGGCTGTTGGCTCTTAGAGACCCTGCAGTTTAATTCCTCAAAGCCAGCAGGGAGGGGTTCATCTCACTACTCTCTGCTACTATAAGATAGATTTTTATGTAACATAACTATGAGAGTGACTATGTGTGCATGTGTGCTAAGTCGCTTCCATCACGTCAGACTCTTTGCAACCCCATGGACTGTAGCCCGCCAGGCTCCTCTGTCCATGGGATTCTTCAGGCAAGAATACTGGAGTGGGTTGCCATGCCCTCCTCCAGGGGATCTTCCTGACCCAACGACTGAACCCAAGTCTCCTGGGTCTCCTGCATTGTAGGCGGATTCTTTGCCACTAAGCCACCAGAGAAGCCCCAGGTATGACTATACCTTTGCTTTTTTTTTTTTTCATCTATAACATAACCTGATCAAGACAATGTCCGTCTCATCACATTCACGTCCCACCAGTGGGAATCACATGAGGCATTCACGCCAGAGTAGGGATGATCTTGGACCTATCTTAGAATTCTGCCTACCTCAGAGGACAAAGCTTTTGACAGAGGCCTGGCCTGATACAGATGCCAAACCTCAAGTCCCAGGATGGTGCAGAGATGACCCCTCCCCACTCCCCACCTCACCAACACAGGGCGGTGTCTACAGTCTCACTGGGAATTGTCCACTGGCCAATTTCAAGCAAGAAATTGCTGACTCTTCACCCTGCATGACCCAGACACTCTTGAGTAACCCAGGAGAGGTTAAGGGAAGCAGGGAGAAGCCAGGAGAAAGCCAGACTGAAGAGAGCCTCCAGAGAGGTGGGGAAGGCACCCAGCAGGAACCACCCGTGGAACCAGAAGACAAAGGATCAGAGAAAAGCCATGTTAGGAGTTAGATTCAGTTGCATGCGAAGGAAAATCTATTTACTGAGCAGGGTGGGGATCTGCAGGGAATTCCTAGTGGCTGCAGCCTGTATAAATATTAATAGAAAACAAAACCAGCTGCCCACAGAAGGTTACCTACATTTTGAAGATTAAGAAATTGACACTCAGAGAGATTAAGTAACTTGCCCAGCGTCACACAGCAATGAAGTGGCAGAATTTGGCATTTGAACCCATTTGATTTGGCTGATTCTTTTTTAATCAGCCAGTAAGTCCTAATTAATAGATCATACAACCCTTGACCCACTCTGAGTCAAACCAGGGGGTGAGCTGGCCCTCATTGAGCCCCTTCATTCTCAACAAACAGCCCAGAGTCCCATGCCAGCAAGAAAAACCTGCAGAGGGGTCAGGAATCATGAGACCACAAACGGAAGAAGCCACATTTCTTTCTCCCACACCATCACCAGACCAAGGAAGATTTGCCGACAAGTTCAATCTCCTTTGATGTCCGAGTCACAAGATGAAGATTCCATTCTAAAGCACCGATAAAGCAAAACCACTGAGCCCACTGAATCTTCAGCACACCAACCATCCAGGAGCCTGGGGTTGGTTTGACAGTAACCAACGACGCATCAGAGCTGGCCTGTGACTCAAGAATGATCCCACCCTGAGAAAGTCACAAGGCGGTGGCAGTCAGCTCCTGACAAAACAGAGGACCAGAGAAGTTAGACCACCTACCTGAGAGCACACAGCTCATGAAACAGAAAACTGGGAGTAAAACCCAAGTCTCCCAATGCCCCCCAGGGCTCTTTCCTCTTACTTTAGAACTAGGTGAGAATTTTCCTTCCTCTGTTGTATGAAAAGTTGCTATTTTTAGCTATGTTGCATTAATTCCCATTTCTAACAGGGTAGAACCTGAATTTCCTTCACCTCCCTAACCTGATTCTCAGTACAGGATGTTCCTGTGGGGCTCCACCCCCTCAAGGGGAGGAGCCTTGACCCACACCTGGCCAATCAGAGCATTGCTTGCCAGGTGATTGGCTCAGAGATTATTCTGATCCAATCAGAATAATGACTGGTGCAGGAGTTAGCAGGAGGAAAGCGTTCCATGTTTTCTGCTAGACTTGAAGCCAAGGCAGATGCGACTTTAAGCAATACAGATTGATTATCTTATGGTTCTGGAGCTCAGAAGTCTGAAATGAGTCTCATCAGGCTAAAATTAAGGTGTCTGCTGGGCTGCGTTCTTTCTGGCGGTTCTAGGAGAGAATCCATGGCTTGCCTTTCCCAGCCTCTTGTAGAGGCTGCCCACATTGGGCGCCTCACAGCCCCTACCATAAATGGCATCATTCCTATCTGATCACTACTTCCATAGAGTCACATCTCTCTGTGATAGATTCTCCTTCCTCTCTTTCACCGATAAGGGACCCTTCTGATTACTCATGTGATATTCCAAGATAATCTGCCCATCTCAAGATCCTAAACTGAATCACATCTGCCACGTTTCCTTTACCATGTAAAGTAACAGTCACAGGTTCCCTGAAATTAGGGCATGGACATCTTTGGTGGGGGGTGGGGAGGAGTCCATTACTCAGCCTACCACAGATATCAAAACCATGAGTTCTGAGCTGGAAAGAAAGTAAATCCTGGTAGAGGTTTCTAGCCCCTGAGTCCAGCTGTACCTGAACCTCTCAGTTACATGATTACTGTTGCCTTTCCTTTTCCTTAAATGCCTTTCCTTTGTGCCTAACCAAGTTTGAGGGTTTTGCTTTATCACTTGCAAACAGAGCCTGACTAATCCAATTCTCAACCCATAAGAATGTCACAATGAGTAATTACCAGTTCCCATGTCTCTCTCACGTGAGGCTGAGATTCTTTGAGAGCAGAAACAATACCTTATTTTTGCATCCTCAAACCTCGCAACAGCGCCTGGCACGGAGGAGGTACTGAACAAGCGTTTGTTGATTGAATAACAATTTGCTGATTGAACGACTGAATAAACACCCTCCCACGTGCCCTCCCTCAGCGGCCATCGCTAAAACACGAGGACGGAGAGAAGCCTCAGCAGAATTTTCCAGGGGTGAATTGCAGGCCAGTCATTTCCTCTCTGAGGGTGGCAGCTTCCTCAGAGAGAGGCCCTGGGAGTGACCCAGACAGAAGGCTTGGAGAAGGCTTGACCTTTGTGGGCAGCCAGCAGCCCTGCCATCCTGAGGCAGCAGTTCCAAATTAATCCCAGGATGGCAGCTGCAGTCCTCCACTGACAAATCTATCTGAGTCATTTCTGGTCAGGAAGCGCCTCGCTCTTAAATGAGAATCACAGCAGGTCCCTTTGGGCAGCCGGAAAAGACAGACTCCTCATTTTCCAGGGCTGCAGGGCCGGCCGGCCAAGGCCTGGTAAGGAGGGTTTTCATGAAAGGAGGAGAGAAGATGAGAGAATAAAAACCTACCTGGCTCTGTCCTCAGAACTGAACTATTATTTTTTTTTAACTGTTTTTAAACAATTCATTTGGCTGCAACGGGTCTTAATTGCGGCACTCAGAATGTAGTTCTCTGACGAAGGATTGAACCCTGGGCCGTCTACATTGGGAGCACAGAGTCTTAACCATTCAACCTCCAGGAAAGTCTCTGAGCTATCATTTTAATCAACAAAGCCCTTGCCATTTTTGTTCCCCCCACATACTTATGAGAAATGAGGTCTGAGGGAGTGATCCTTCCCTCTCCTGCACCCCATCCCAGACACATCTGCCTGTTCCTTTCACATCTCACTTTAGAGGGTATGGTTTATCTCTCTAAAGGAAGTATGGTGAATTCTTTATGGTGAACTCCAAAGGGCAGAGTTCAGTCTTTGCCGCATCTGCACTGGGCCCCGTACTCAGTTCATTGAGTACTGAAGTGTAGCAATACTGCACGTCTTTGCACTTGCTGTTCCTGGAACACTGTTCCCCACACTGGTTATGCCTTTGACTGGCTAATGTCTTCCATGGAGTCTGAGAAGTCTTGAGAAGATATGTCACATTTGTTTGTTTAATCAATTGGGATTGATGCAAATAATTAATGACATGCAAATAATTAATGACATGCAAATAATTAATGACACTTAGGGCTTCCCTGGTGGCTCAGTGGTAAAGAACCAGCCCGCCAATGCAACAGACGTGGTTCAATCCCTGGATCAGGAAGATTCCCTGGAGAAAAGAATGGCAACCCACTTCAGTCTTCTTGCCTGGGAAATTCCATGGACAGAGGAGCCTGGTGGGCTAGAGCCCATGGGGTCACAAAAGAGTGAAATGCACCTTAGCAACTAAATAGCAACAACAACACAGCACTTAGGATGAACCAGGCTCTGTTCTATCTATTACAGATGGGCATAACTGACTTAATCTTCACCACAAGTCTAAGAGATGAGAAAACTGGCGCAACTGGTGACTGGCAGACAGACAGAGCTGTCCACAGGGGCGGACTATTCAACCCCTGAACTGTAACAAGCTGGAGACTTGTGGTCCTCAGGGCAGATCCCCTGAACCCCAGGATTTTGGCCAAGTCCTCTGCTGTGTCCACCCCCAGCCCCCATCAGACTCCATGCTCCATGAGGAGAAGTACTGCCACATTCATCTCTGACCCCCAGCACCATCACTGGATGGATGCATAAATACATAAGTAACTGAGTTTGCAGTCAAGCCACGTGACCTTCGGCACTTAACCTCTGTATGCCTCAGTTTCGCCTTTGTGAAATGGGAAGGATAATAGCACCCACCTTGACAAGGATGGACCTGGGTGTCTCCTCTTAAGGGGGTCTCTCAGAAGAAATTCAAACAAGAGATTAGGGGTTGGTCTCAATACATCTTCAAGTCTGTGATTGAGGTCACACCGCCCCATAGAGGCTCAGGGGTGATGCTGTAAATATTTAACAGGTTCGCC
This sequence comes from Muntiacus reevesi, assembly GCF_963930625.1. Taxonomy (NCBI): domain Eukaryota; kingdom Metazoa; phylum Chordata; class Mammalia; order Artiodactyla; family Cervidae; genus Muntiacus; species Muntiacus reevesi. Next base: position 22,345,587 of record NC_089261.1, read on the forward strand.
AGCCTGGGCACCTACCATCAGAATGAAACCAGTCATAAACTGCTCTCAGGACAGTGGACTGGCATGGATCCAGGTAAGTAGGCCCCCAGCCAGCTCTGACAGGTGGGTGCTTCGGCCTCCAACCAGCCCACACTTGCACTGGGACAAGCCAAGGGGATCTTACAGGAGCGGGAACAGTGCCCAGCATGAGTGAGTCACGGGGGCCCTTTGCAGATTCCAGGGGTGGCAGCCAAGTCTGGAAAAAACCTGGAGGGGAGACCCCTCCACTCTCCACCCAGGTTGTCCTCCCCACACCAAAGGGAAACTCTGAGACCTGTCTGACCCTGATCCTGGCTGACATCTGGCTTCTCCCCTTGGCTCAGGCAGGAGAGTGTAAGTGGCAAGGGGAGCCCTGTTGGAGGGTCTCATGGATGGCTTGGGATTTTAGGCATCCAGGCTGAGGACTTACCTGGTGGTCCAGTGTTCAGTGCAGGGGGTGCAGGTTCAATCCCTGGTCAGGGAGCTAAGACCTCACATGTGGTGGGCACAGCCAGAAAAAAGGTCCAGGCTGCGGGAATTCACCAAGCCAGGAGCTCCCCAGAGAATTGGGCTCAGAGAGAACTTACGAAACCACATGTTTCTCTGATTCTGCTTGACAAGTACAAGATCACAGGATAACTCCTGGCATCCCTCTAATCCTAAAGATCTGGATCTCGTCAAATTATAGCCAGGAGTTCTCAAGCAGGCCTGAATGTTGTGGGCATCTTCTGACAGAAGAGCAACTTACTATGGGGGTCAGGAATCACATCTGCAAGCTGGCCCCAGTGGGCAGCCAATTTCCACTTACATACCCCCAGGGATGGGGCGCTCACTCCTTTCTGTGTTCCTGGTTCAGGATTATGAATTGAGTTTGCTTCTGCAGAGATGACTCAAACAACCACCTGTCTTCCCAGCCCAGTATATCTCTGTACTTTTGTCAGGTTCACCACACATCTTTGCTCAACCCCACAATCATTAAAATCAGTCTGAAATTGCCAGAAAGCCCCAGGCCTGGGCCTCCCCTAGAATGAGGAAGCAGACACCCCAAAATAATCAAAGAAATAAATCTATAGTTAAAAACTGTGATAAGTTCCATAGAGAGAAATAGCAGGCAAAGGAGACAGGGTTACTTATAAATATGACTTTGGATACCAACATATTAGAATGTCCAGGATATTTCCTGGCTTTGAAGAATGAGATTTTTTTTTTTTTTTAGATTTTTTTTTTTTTTTTGATGTGGACCATTTTTGAAGTCTTCATTGAAGTTGCTAAAATATTGCTTCTGTTTTATGTTTTGCTTTTTTGGCTGAGGCACATGGGATCTTAGCTCCCCAATTAGGGATCAAACCCACACCCCCTGCATTGGAAGATGAAGTCTTAACCACTGGACCACCAGGGAAGTCCCTGGATCCACTAAGATGTAAGTTGTCACATGCCTATGTTCTTAACACTATTCTCTTTTTTTCTTCTCCATTTTTCAGTTTTCTTTTCAGGTTCAGTTGCAGCGTGGTTAGTCTTTTTTTAAGTCATTTCCCTAGATGGAGACCTGGAAGTTATATTCTCTGAATCCTCGACTATTCTCCTTTTGCTGCAAAAGATGCAAAGCACTAAAATCACTATAAACGGTGACTGCAGCCATGAAATTAAAAGACGCTTGCTCTTTAGAAGGAAAGCTATGACAATCTTAGACAGCATACTAAAAAGAAGAGTCATCACTTTGCCAACAAAGGTTCATATAACCAAAGCTATGGTTTTTCCAATAATCATGTACAGATATGAGCACTGAATCATAAAGAAGGGTGAGTACCAAGGGTGATGCTTTTGAACTGTGGTGTTGGAGAAGACTCTTGAGAGTCCTTGGACTGCATGGAGATCAAACCAATCAATCCTAAAGGAAATCAACCCTGAATATTCATTGAAAGGACTGATGCTGAAGCTGAAGTTCCAATATTTTGGCCACTTGTTGGGAAGAGCCAACTCATTGGAAATGACCCTGATGCTGGGAAAGATTGAAGGCAAGAGGAGGAGGGGATGGTAGAGCATGAGATGGTTAGACAGCATCACCGATTCAATGGACATGAATTGGAGCCAACTCTGACATAGTGGAGGACAGAGGAGCCTGGCATTCTGCGGTCCATGGAGTCATAAAGAGTCAAACATGAGTTAGAGGCTGAATAACAACAACAAATTTTGAAAACTGGATAGAAGATTCTTGAGTTTGCATCCTTTCTCTCTCTTCTCTGTAGATACTGTCCACTGTCATCTTTCCATAGCTTAGATGAAAATCCAATTCCAGTCTGTCTTTTTTCCTTCGTGAATATCTTCTGCTTTCCTCTGACACTTGTAACATATTTAAGAATTTTACCAGATCACACCCACATAGGACTCTTATCTCATCAGACCAGTCTGGAACTCAATGAACCCTTTTCTGAAAAAAATTATTAATTGCTTAACTTATTTTGGCAATGTCCCACAGCATGCAGGATCTTAATTCCCTGACCAGGGATTAAACCTGCGTCACCTGAAGTGGAAGCACAGAGTCTCAGAAGACTCTTGAGAGTCCCTTGGACTGCAAGGAGATCAAACCAGTCAGTCATAAAGGAAATCAACCTTGAATATTTATTGGAAAGGCTGTTGCTGAAGCTGAAGCTCCAATACTTTGGCCACCTGACGAGAAAAACCAACTCATTGGAAAAGATGATGCTAGGAAAGATTGAAGGCAAAAGGAGAAGCAGGCAGCAGAGAATGAGATGTTCGGACAGGATCACTGGCTCAGTGGACATGAATCTGAGCAAACTCCGGGAGATAGTGGAGGAGTAGACCTCCATGGAAGTCCCAGGAATGAGGATTTTTGTCCCAAAAAATAGAGAAAGAAAACTGGGAAGGAGAGAGGGAGGAAGAGGGTAGGAGGGGAAAGGAAAAAAAAAAAATAGGAAAGGAGAAAGAAGAGATAGTCAGTCCCCATAACTATAATCTAATCCAGGAATCAACCAACTAGAGCTGTGAGCCAAATCCAGCCTGTTTTTGTGCGTCCTGAGAACGAAGAATGATCTTTTTATGTTTTTAAAGGGTCATAAAACAATCAACCAAAACCAGAAACAAAGAACACATAACAGACCTTGTGGCACACAATGCCTGAAACATTTTCTGTTTGGCCCTTTACAGAAAAAGTCTGCTGCCTCTGAATCCCACCAGTTTCTGCTTCTGTAAAAACGTTCCCAGCCTGGACCAGCTGGGAAAGGCAGAATGAAGGGACAGACCAGACAGCAGAGAATTTTCCATTTCTGCCCACAAGGCCAAGCATGATCCATCATAAACCTTTCAAAGCCAAGGCTCAGAAGGTTAAGTGATTTCTGCTCCAGCTCAGCGAGGCAAGGTTAGGGGCCGCGGGAAAATGGATGTCCTCACACACCAAAGAGAAAGGAGTGGTCAGGCGGCCTCTCCCGTTATCCATTTCTCATCAGCTTTTTAGAAAGCAAGGAAATTAATTTCCCCTGTTCTGCACATGGGGAGGTAGCATTTCTGTTTTAGGAAACAAAGGAAGACAAAAGGCTTAGTTATGAGTCAGGACTCTTCCTTCCAAGTGATAAAATCCCAATTCAGAAGGACTGAAGCAACAAACAGAATTTATTGAGCCATGTTACTGAAAAGTCCAGGAGTTGCACAAGCTTCAGGCATAGCTGGATCTAGAGGCTCAAAATGGCACCATCTATATTTATTCTCTCCATTTCTTCTGGGTTGGTTTTGTTCTCAGGGAGGCTCTCCCCTCATGAGGTAAGATAACACCATCACATCCCTTCCTTTCCACTTGCCATCCCCAGCCAAAAGAGGTTCTGTCTTTGATGTTCCAGAACCGAATCTCATTGAACCCTATCTGGATCATGTGAACCCTCCCAACCAATGACTGTGGTTGAGGGATGGGATGATCTGATGGCCAAGTTTGGTCATGTGCTCCTTTGGGAGTGGTGAAAGGGATCAGCCAGACCCACCTGAACCACAACCAAGAGAGGCAAGAAAAGAATTATTTCCCCCAACAAGACTGAGGGCCGTTATCAGAAGGAGACACAGGTGCTGAACCTTCAAAACCAACTCCTGTCCCTATAGAAGCCAACTGATCTTTTTTTTTTTTTTTTTTTTTTTTAAGCTGCACCACCCGGCTTGTAGGATCTTAGTTCCGGGACCAGGGATTGAACCTGGGCCTTTGGCAGTGAAAGCAGTGAGTTCTAACCACTAGACTGCCAGGGGATTTCCCAGACTGATATTTCTCAGGCCCCTTTGCTAAGTTTCACCACCACCCATATGATAGTTGCAACATATCCTGGAGGTAAAGTCAGTCTCTCAAGGAGACAAACCTGGTTCATGCATGAGACAGGATTCTAATCTTAATCTGAGCCTGACTCATAACACCTACTGCCCACATGGACCATCATGCATCTCCAATTCTGCCCTTAAAAAGCCTAAGAAGCCTGCACATAGTTGGTGTGCAATAAATGCACGTCACATCCAACCATTGTTGGTGACTGCCTCCCCTCTAGACCACAAGATACCCAAGGGCAGAGACCATGACTGCTTGTTCACTGCAGCATCCACCACCTGTACATAGTAGGTGGTCCACAGACAATTGGCAAATCTATGCATATAGCCTTAGCATTTAGCACATAGTAGGTGTTCCATAAGTAGTTGGTGAATAAATGAATGAATCTCAATAGAAATCAAGCCGCCTGGCAGTTCAAACATTTCCAGATCGTTAATAGATGGTCAGTGAACTAAATGGATGGGAATGGGCAAATTTAATTCAGGTGACCATTATATCTACTACTGTGGGCAAGAACCCTTTAGTAGAAATGGAGTAACTCTCATAATCAACAATAGAGTCCAAAATGCAGTACTTAGGTGCAATCTCAGAAAGGACAGAATGATCTCAGTTTGTTTCCAAGGCAAACCATTCAATGTCACAATAATCCAAATCTACACCCCAACCACTGATGCCAAGGAAGCTGAAGTTGACCAGTTCTATGAAGACTTACAACACATTCTAGAACTAACACCAAAAAAAAAGATGTCCTTTTTATCATAGGGGTTGGAATGCAAAAGTAGGAAGTTGAGATACCTGGAATAACAAGCAAGTTTGGCCTTGGAGTACAAAATGAAGCAGGCAAAAGCTAACAGAATTTTGCCAAGAAAACGTGCTGGTCATAGCAAACTTCCTTTTCCAACAACACAAGAGACGACTCTACACATGGACATTGTCAGATGGTCAATTCTGAAATCAGATTGATTATAATCTTTGCACCAAAGATGGAGAAGCTCTAGACAGTCAGCAAAAACAAGACCTGGAGCTGACTGTGACTCAGATCATGAGCTCCTTATTGCAAAATTCAGGCTTAAATTGAAGAAAGTGGGGAAAACCATTAAGCCATTCAGGTATGACCTAAATCAAATCCCTTATGATTATACAGTAGAGATGATGAATAAATTAAAGAGATTAGATCTGGTAGACAGAGTGCCTTAAGAACCAGGGCCGGAGATTCATGACATTGTACAGGAGGCAGTGACCAAAACTAACCCAACAAAGAGAAATGCAAGAAGGTGAAGTGTTTGTCTGAGGAGGCTTTATAAATAGTTGAGGAAAGAAGAGAAGCAAAAGGCAAGGAAGAAAGGGAAAGATATACCCAGCTGAATGCAGAGGTCCAGAGAATAGCAAAGAGAGATAAGAATGCCTTCTTAAATGAACAATGCAAAGATATAAAAGAAAACAATAGAATGGGAAAGACTAGAGATCTCTTCAAGAAAATTGAAGATATCAAGGGAAGATTTCATGCTAGATTTCTTAATGACCCGGATGACCACAAAAGTGTGGTCACTCACCTAGAGCCAGATGTCCTGGAGTATGAAGTCGAGTGGGTGAAATCTAGCTATGAACAAAGCTAGTGGAGGTGACAAATTCCACCTGAGCTATTTAAAATCCTAAAAGATGATGCTATTAAAGTCCTGCACTCAATATTTCAGCAACTTTGGAAAACTCAGTTCAGTTCAGTTGCTCAGTCATGTCCAACTCTGTGACCTCATGTACTATGACACATCAGGTCTCCCTGTCCATCACCAACTCCCAGAGCTTACTCAGACTCATGTCCATTGAGTAGGTGATGCCATCCAACCATCTCATTAGTGGCCACAGAACTGGAAAAGGTCAATTTTCATTCCAATCCCAAAGAAAGGCAAGGCCAAAGAATGTTCAAAATACCCTAGAGTTGCGCTCATTTCACATGCTAGAAAGGTTATGCTCAAAACCCTTCAATCTAGGCTTCAGCAGTATGTGAACCAAGAACTTCCAGATGTACAAGCTGGATTTAGGAAAGGCAGAGGAACGAGAGATCAAATTGACAACATTCATTGGATCATGGAGAAACCAAATTCCAGAAAAACATCTAATTCTACTTCATTGACTAAACTGAAGCCTTTGATTGTGTGGATCACAACAAACTATGGAAGATTCTTAAAGAGATGGTAATACCAGACCTCCTTACCTGCCTCCTGAGAAATCTGTATGCAGGTCAGGAAGCAACAGTTAGAATTGGACATGGAACAACAGACTGGTTCCAAATTGGGAAAAGAGTATGTCAAGGCTGTATATTGCCACCCTGCTTATTTGATTTATATGCAGAGTACATCATGCAAAGTGAAGGGCTGGACAAGACACAAGCTGGAATCAAGATTGCAGAGAGAAATATCAACCACCTCAGATATGAAGATGATACCACTATAATTCCAGAAAGCAAATGAAAGTCACTCAGTCATGTCTTACTCTTTGCAGCCCCATGGGCTGTACAGTCCATGGAATTCTCCAGGCCAGAATACTGGAGTAGGTAGCCTTTCCCTTCTCCAGGGGATCTTCCCTACCCAAGGATCGAATCCAGGTCTCCCACATTGCAGGTGGATTCTTTATCAGCTGAGTCACAAGGGAAGCCCAGAACTAAATCTTAATGAGGGTGAAAGAGGAGAGTGAAAAAGTTGATTTAAAACTCAACATTAAAAAAGCTAAAATCACGGTATCTGGTCTCATCACATCATGAGAAATAGAAGGGGAAAACGTGGAAGCAATGACAGATTTTATTTTCTCCGGCTCCAAAATCACTGTGGATGGTGACTGTAGCCATGATATTAAAATGCTTTTTCCTTGGAAGGAAAGCTATGTCAAACCTAGACAGGTATTAAAAAGCAGAGAAATCACTTTGCCAACAAAAGCCCATATATAGTCAAAGTTATGGTTTGTCCAGCAGTCATGTACGGATGTGAGAGTTGGACCATAAGGAAGGCCGAACGCCAAAGAATTGATGCTTTCAAACTGTGGTGTTGAAGAAGACTCAAGACTCCCGTAGACTGCAAGGAGATCAAACCAGTCAATTCTAAAGGAAATCAACCCTGAACATTCATTGGAAGGACAGATGCTGAAGGTCAAGCTCCAATACTTCGGCCACCTGAAGCGAAGAGCTGACTTATTGAAAAAGACCCTGATGCTGGGAAAGATTGAGGGCGGGAGGAGAAGGGGACGACAAAGGATGAGATGGTTGGATGGCATCACCAACTCAATGGACATGGATTTGAGCAAACTCTGGGAGATCATGACAGACAGAGGAGCCTGGCATGCTGCATGCAGTCCTTGGGATCACAAACAGTCGGACACAACTAGCGACTAAACAACAACAATGGATAGATGCAAAGACTTCCCTGATGGTCCAGTGGCTAAGACTCTGCACTCCCAATGCAGGACGCCTGGGTTCAATTCCTGGTCAGGGGGCTAGATCCTGCATGCCAACAAGAGTTGGCATACTGCAACTAAAGATTTCGAATGCTGCAAGTAAGAAAATCCCTCCTGCCATTGCAAAGATGGAAGATCCTGCATGCCAAACCTAAGGCCTCGTGCACCCAAAATCATTAATTAATTAATTATTTTTTAAAAGATAAATACAGATAAGGAAATGAAGGAGAGGTGGGCAGGATGAATGAATGAATGAATGAATGAGTCTTTTCTAGAGTCTGAAATGCTCAGAGCAGAATCCATAGATCTTGTCCTAGACAATGAGAATGTCAAGGTTACTTGGAGAGCGTAACCAAGTTTTGATAGGGACGCGGAGTCTTTGTGAGGCAGGAGAGGGGGTGGTGGGGCTGGTAGGAGGAAGCCAGGTCAGCCGAGACCCAGCCAACCAGCTGTGCCAAGGACACTCTGCCCCGGGCAGGGCCAGCGCCCCGCCCTATTGCCCCTGACCTTGCCTCATCCCACAATAGAGCAGCCATTGTGAGTGGATAATCGGGTTCCGGCGTATCCCCTCCCCAGGCTGGGGGTGGAAGTGAAGGGAAATGCAATCTGTTTTCTACTTGTCACAGCTGCCAAGATGCCACTCCCTCCGCTGCTGCCCACCCTCGCCCGGCTCTGCGACAGCCGCTGTGACATTCCTTGGCCAGGGCTGAGTGTGGAAGAGAGCTGCTGCCCAGGCGGGCTACCCCAGGAGAAACACGGCAGAAACCTAAAAACAGCCTAACAGGCCTCCTGGCCTTGGTTTGTATCCTCACCTATGGGGAGCTTAAAATATTGCCCTAATTGGAGTCTCTCCATCCAAAGGAGAGAGTTCACATCTCCTTTTCTTTGTGGCTGTGTGACCTTGAACCAGTCACCTCACTTCTCTGTGCCACGGTTTCCTCAACTGTAAAATGCAGGTGATGATGATAATACTAGGAGAGACTGTAAGTTGTTTTGAATATGTTCATCCATCAGGGTGCTGGGCTTGTTATGTTTTGTAACTGCTGGAAGTCATTGGATTTACTGTTTAGGAAGTTGGAGCCTCCCTGTTTCGATTTAGTTTGTGAAGCTGAATGTCTCTGATCCAGACCACTCTGAGGTGAGGGAGTAAAGGGCGAATAGCTCAGAGAGGGTTTTCTCTGTGAGCCCCAGGGTCACCTCCTTGCTCCACACACTTATATCCAGATTTAAGAGGGTGGATTGCATCGTATGTAAATTACATCTCAATAAAATTGCCTTTAAAAATAATGGTACAGTGGATAAGAATCCACCTGCTGATGCAGGAGACACGGGTTCAATACCTGGTCCTTGAAGATTCCACATGCCGAGGAGCAACTAAGCCCGTGTGCTACAACCCCTGAGCCCACAAGCCGTAACTAGTTGTAGCCCACATGCTCTAGGTTCTGTGCTCTGCAACTAGAGAAACCACCACAATGAGAAGTCCATGCACCACAACTAGAGAGTAGCCCCTGGTCACCACAACTTGAGAAAGCCCACGAGCAGCAACGAAGACCCAATGCAACCCATCAAGAAATAAATAATAATGAAGGACCTCCCCAGTGCTCCAGTGGCTAAGACTCTTTGCCTCCACTGTAGGGGACATGGGTTCAATTCCTGGTTAGGGAACTAAGATCTCACATGTCACATGGTCAAAGAAAATATTAATCATAATAATGAGAAAAATGTCACTCATATCAGAGTTGAGAAATTCTGCCATACACCCTTACTAAGATTCACCCCGTGTGGGCCTGGAATTGCTACTTATTCATTTTCACTGCTGTATAATACTCCACAGTGTGAATACACCACGGTGTTGTTGTCTTTCTTCCTGCCAATGAGTATTTGATTGGTTTCAGCTTTTGCCACAGTGAACAGAGCTGCCGTGCACCTTCTAGTACCCATCGCTCAGGGTGCACATGCAAGAGTTTCATTTTGGCATGGACATAAGAGAAAAATGACTAAGTCACAGGGAACAAGAACGTATACCAGAAAATGCCAGCCACTTTATTAAGCACTGTCTAACTCATGCCAGGCAGGCTTCCCTGGTGGCTCAGTGGTAAAGAATCCATCTGCCTTCTTGCACTGTTGGTGAGAATGCAAATTGACACAACAACTACGGAGAACAGTATGGAGATTCTTAAAAAAAAAACAAAAAAAACTAGGAATAAAACTACCATATGACCCAGCAATCCCACTGCTGGGCATATACCCTAAGGAAACCATAGTTGAAAAAGATACATGTACCCCACTGCTCATTGCAACATTATTTACAATAGCTAGGACATGGGCTAAATAGTCTACCTGTTTTCTCACCCATTTTCAAGACAAGGACACTGAGGCTCAGAGAGGTGAATGAACTGACCTGGCCCAGGACGAAAAGATCAGACATAGGCTGTCAGCCACACTTTCTGCAGTGAACTCCCCTGCATGCCTGAGCGATAGGCTTCCCCAAGGTCCGTGCTTCCAGCAGCATGGGGGTGGGGGATGGGGGACTTGCCCAGAAGCCACTTTGAATAATTCACCAGCCGCTTCCAGCTCAGCCTGGGTGCAGAGATGACAGCAGGAGACAACTTGTTTAGAAAACATCCCACTGCTTCTGAGACATACATATGGAAGAGCCTCCAAGCGGCTTCCCAGGCTGGGGCCTGCTGAACTTTCTAGATGCTGCTGGCAAACCCACATCACACATCACAGCCCTCTCCTCAGGCACCCAAAATCCACACAATAATTTCAACACAAATGTTCATCATAGCATTATTCACAATAGTCAAAAAGTTTGAGCAACCCAGATGTCCATCTATAGATGAATGAACAGAACATGGTCCCTTCATACGATGGAATATCATTCAACCATAGAAAGGAATGAAGCCCTGACACCTGCTACAATGTAGATGAACCTTGAAAACATGATGCTGAGTGAAAGAAACCAGACACAAAAGATCACATATCGCATGATGCCACCACCCCCATGCCTCTCTCCCGTCTTGTGTCTTAACTCCAAACAGCACTTGCACGCCAAGGAGAATAGGAGGGTGCAGCGGTGATGCCCGTGGGGTCTGCCAACCTCATTCCAAATCCCGCTTTTACCACAACATGCTGTGTGACCAGCGGACAGTGACTTGACATTTCTGAGCCCGTCTCCAATAAAATGGGGACATTGATGCAGCAGGTGGCATCATTGGTATACATCCCAAATCCAAGTCCGCAAGATGGAATCAATTTTACTTCTTTCCAATCAACATAGGGTCAATTCCAAGCACATATCCTCCCAAGATGATAAAATAGACAGATAGATAGATAGATGTAGATATAGATATATTCTCAGTCTCAAGATTGGAGTTCCTCCATGCTGGCTCAGGTCAGAGACCAAATCTGAGAGTCCATCTGGCCACTGGCTCCCACTGAGAACCCAGGAGATCCAGGACGTGCAGCGTCTTCTGGTGGGAAATTCTTCAGCATCCCTGTGGTGGGAATGGGGAGAGAGAGCTTGTCTGCACTAGGACCTCTTCACTCAGGGCACCCTCTTCCTGGTACACAAAGCAGCTTCTAGATTCTGACACCTCTCCCAAGAGCACCGCCACCAAATGAAGTCACCAGGCCGGCCTCCCTGCTGCCAACTCCAGCCTATGCAAATTTCCCGCCATCGCTCCCTCTCCCTCCAGAACCAAGAGCAACTTTTCAGCCAGTTCCAGGATGCCTCCTGTCCTCCAGGAAGAGAACTTCTGCTGGGATCTGGCTGCTGAGCCAGAGACACCATCTCGCAGCCCCTTTTGCTCCCCTTTGAGGATGAGCAGGAATGGTTTGTGTGGCTTGCACACCACTTGCTTAACAGGACGTTGCCTGCCTCCACTTTTTCTTTCTCTCCCCATTTTTGAGAGCTGGCACATGGATCTGGTTTTGATTCTGCTTCAGCCATGCTTTGAGGGAGCATCCATATCCTTTGTTGTTGTTCAACCACTCAGTCATGTTTGCCTCTTTGTGACCCCATGGACTGCAGCACACCAGGCTTCCTGTCCTTCACTATCTCCCGGGGGTTGCTCAAACTCATGTCCATTGAGTCAGTGATGCCATCCAACCATCTCGTCCCCTGTCACCCCTTTCTCCTCCTGCCCTCAACCTTTCCCAGGATTATGGTCTTTTCCAATGAGTTAGCTCTTCACCATCAGGTAGGCAAAGTATTGGAGCTTCAGCTTCAGCATCAGTCCTTCAAATGAGTATTCGGGGTTGATTTCCTTTAGAATTGACTGGTTTGATCTCCTTGGCATCCAAGGGATTCTTGAAAGTCTTCTCCAGCACCATAGTTTGAAAGCATCAATTCTTTGATGCTCACCCTTCTTTATGGTCCAGCTCTCACATCTGTCCATGACTACTGGAGAAACCATAGTTTTGACTATATGGACTTTGTTGGCAAAGTGATATCTCTGCTTTTTAATACACTGTCTAGGTTTGTCATAGGTTTTTTCCCAAGGAGCAAATGTCTTTTAATTTCATGGGGACTGTCACTGTCCGCAGAACAAAATCGAAGGATCTGGGACCCCGATGGCTACAGAACTGAGCCCCTAGCACTCCTGGCATATCCCCCACCCTCAGACCTCTTACATAAGAGATATACAAACTTCCATTTTGCTTTAATCGATATGGGTTTTTTGAGGGGGATGGGGCCCATGTTACAGAGGCTGAGCATATATCCTAATACACAAAGTTTTCACAAAAGACTTGTGATGATTAATTTTACATGTCAATTTGACTGGACCATGGGCTGTGCAGATATTTCGTTAAATGTTATTCTGGGTGTGTCCATGAGGATATTCCCAGTGGAAATTGCCATTTGAGTCAGTAGACTGAGTAAAGCAGGTTGCCCTCCTCAATGTGGGTTCGGTTCAGTCAGTTCAGTCACTCAGTCGTGTCCGACTCTTTGTGACCCCATGGACTGCAGCATGCCAGGCTTCCCTGTCCTTCACCAATTCCCGGAGTTGCTCAAACTCATGTCCATGTAGTCGGTGATGCCATCCAACCATCTCATCCTCTGTCATCCCCTTCTTCTCAATATGGGCGGGCCTTGTTAAAGCAGTTGAAGGCTTAAGTAGAACAAAAAGATGTGGAAGGGAGAATTCACTCTCTCTGCCTTATTGTCTGCAAGCTGGGACACTGCTCTCCTGTCTTAGGACTCGGACTTGAGCTGGAACTCAAACCATCAGCTCTCCTGGGTGTCCTGCTTGCAGATGGCAGATTGTGAGACTTCTCAGCCTCCATTACCATGTGAACGAATTCTTTATAATAAATCTCTCTGGACTTTCCTGGTGGTCCAGTGGTTAAGAATCTGTGCTCCCAATGCAGGGGACACTGGTTTGATACCTAATCAGGGAACTAAGATCCTGCATGCCTCACAGCACAGTCAGATGAAAAAAAAACTCTTGTAAGTAGACAAATAGAGATGATAAGGATAGAAATATACTATATCCTATTAGTCTCTGTCCCTAGAGAGCCCAGATTAATACAAAGCAAGTAGACTATCTTCCAGAAACTTCCACCCTCTGCTTGAGTGGGGAGGGGGGACATAAATTAAGAAAATACAAAGGGCTGAAGTCTGTCTTGGAATCCAATGAAAGAAAATTACAGGGCGAATAAATATGAATGAATAGCTCCATAAAGAGTCCTGCTTATTGTTAACAATATCGTATATTTGAAAGTTGCTAAGACAGTAGATCTTAAAAGTTCTCATCACAAGAAAGAAAAAGTTGTAACTATGTGAGGTGATGGATGTTAACTAAATTTATTGTGGGGAACATTTCACAATGTCTGTGTGTGTATGTGTGTGTGCTTCGTCACTCAGTCGCATCCGACTCTTTGCAATCCCATGGACTGTAGCCTGCCAGGCTCCTCTGTCCATGGAGTTCTCCAGGCAAGAATACTAGAGTGGGTAGCCAATTCCTTCTCCAGGGGATCTTCCCAACCTAGGGACTGAACCCAGGTCCCCCGCATTGCAGGCAGATTCTTTCCCATCTAAGCCACCAGGGAAGCCCTTCACAATGTGTACATATATCAAATCATCATGTCATGAGCCTAAAACAAATACAATGCTGCATATCTATTATATTTCAATGAAACTTGGGGAGAGGAGTTAAAATTTCAAATAAAGAATCCTGTCACAGTAATGCCTACTGTGGGGTTGGGGGTGGAGGTTGCTTGAAGGATGAAAAGGATCATGCCTGCACTCAGGGCAGTTGGCTCACGAGGCCTGGCCCTCAGCTAGTGCCCAGTAAGTGGCAATGACCCCTGGAGCACCAAGCACGTAGGATCCTGCCTTTGACGTTTTCCAGGGCATGTGATGTCCAGCACATCATTTCACAATTGCAACGAGTAATCATTGAACACTTGTGTGGGCCAAGCACTGTGGTAGATTCTGGGGCTACAGTGGGGGAGGGTTAGAAATACCTAGTCCCAGTTCTCTCTAAGCTATATTTGGGGCCCTTGAGAGATGCCAGCCTTAGGGGTTCTTAAATGCCAAGCTGCCCAGCTTTAATGTTCAGCAACAGACATGGAAGTTCACAGCAGATGGAATGACATGGCAGAAATTGGGGGGAGGGGGGAGGGTGACGAAGCTGGCCAGAAAAACCATAATGGATTAGACTCAGATAATTAGCATCTCCAGAAGGGAGAAGAAAATTCCTACTTCTATGATAGCTCAGCAGAACAGCTCTCTCTAATAAATACTAACCCTTCTGGCTTTCCGGCTAATGGTCACATAGTAAGGTCTCTCTTCTCCACTCCCACCACCCCACCAGGAGTTAAGCATGGCCACATGACACCTGGACCAACTCTATGTGAGTGGAAATGATGTAAGTTGCTCATGGGAAGAAGCTTTAAGAACCATTGCATGACTTCCCTGATGGGCCAGTGGTTAAGGATCCTCCTGCCAACGCAGGGGACATAGGTCCAATCCATGGTCCCGGAGGATCGCACAAGCCCCAGAGCAACAAAGCCCGTGCAGCACAGCAAAGAGTAGCCCCTACTCCCCACAGCTAGAGAAAGCCCAGGCACAGCAATGAAGACCGAGCACAGCCAAAAACAAATAAATAAACTTGAAAAAACAAACCAGTGCACAATTTCCCCCATACCGAATCATGGTCATGTTGCAGACGGCATGTTCCATCACTCTGAGTCCCACAGTGGGGAGACGTGGCAAAGAGTCACCAGCCAACCCACCATAGCCATGGAGCATCAGTGAAATACAAGCTGGTTGCTTTAAGCCATGAGATTTGAGGGGTTGTTTGTTACTGCAGCATAACTGAGATGATGCTGACCCATACATCTCCATTTCACAGGTGGGGAAACAAAGTCTGGAAGAGGTCATGGAGCTTGCCCAAAGTCAAACTTGGGGTTATAGCCAAGACTTAAAGCCAGGCCTGCCCGTCACTGTGACCTTTCCAGAGGTGGGGGGTCTCCACTCTCAACAGATCCAGTCAAACCCCTCACTTCTAACCCCTTCAATTAAAGCCAATTTCAAGGTCTTCTGGTTTCTAAATAAACAGCCCTGATCATGTTCGTTAGAGGCCCTGTCTGCTCAGGCTGCTCATTTTATCAGAAGCCGCCAACAAGATAAATGGCCCTGTAACTTATTGTTCTGCTGCAAAGCACCTCACAGCCAGTGGCAGCACAGATGCCAGGAATAAATCACATCTGATCTTCTGAGAGTCAGGCCTCGCTCCCGCAAGGGACGTTGGAGACAGGGGAGTGGCCTGGAGCAGCTGCAGACTCTGGGGGACTTCACCAAGGACCACAGAGCTGCTGGGAGGTCCTCATCTGGACCCCAGAGGTCTGGGGTGAGCATCATTTTCTTTTGCAATCTTCCCAGCATCTATTTCCCCTTCTTAAAGTTTAATAGCAACACTTTTTCTTTAGAGAAAATCCTCTCTCCTCTACTCTCAGTCCATATGGGTCAGGTGGGGTCATTGCTCCCCTCCAGCTACAGAGAGTGAACATGAGATCCAGGCTTGGCTGCTCACAACCCACGTTCTGTCGCTGCCATGAGTGGTTCACAGTGAGGATATGCCCTGGGGTGATGGGACTTGATTTTCAGATTTTTGTTGAAATCCTCAGAAAAAGAGAAGTTCCCTTTTAACAGACATTGCTCACAGAAGGAATATCTTTTTCATTGAGCTGTCTCTAGCTGCTACCACAATTCCATGTGTGTAGTCGATGCTCAATAAACATGGGTTGAATGAGTGAGTAAGCAAGTTGGAGTCAAGATGGCAGGGTTCTTGACTGGACTCAGCCACATCAACACTGTAACATCTAAATGCTCTCTTCACCTCTTTGGGCCTCAGTTTCCTGGCCTATGGAATGGAGTTAATAATTACATTTACCAATAGTTGGTTGTATTGGTTAGCTATTGCCACCAGTATGCTGCGTAACAAATAACCCCTAAATTCTGTGTCTTAAAACAACAATCATGCTTTATCATTCACACATCTGTCAGTTGCATCTTGGTGGGGGAGTTACCTGATCCAGAGTGGGATTTGACTGATTAGTTCTGCTCCATCAGAATTTCATTCTCTTGAATTAGCAGACTAATCCAGGGTGTTTGTTACACACTGTGGCAAAGGTACAGAAGAGCACAAAGCCTCTCAAGGGACAGAAGTAGCCCAGCATCAATTCCATTTCATTTTTTGGTCAAAGCAAGCCACACAAGTTGAAGTTCAGGGTCAACTCTATGGCAAAGAGCATAGATGCAGGGAGAGGTGAAAAGCAGAGCCCACGTGTGCATTCTCCCACACAGATGTGACCATTTTTGTTTACCTGTTTCCTAGTTCAGAGTCAGCAGCTCTACTGGAAAATAACTTCCCCCAACACGTGACTCTTAACCTGCTCTGCTCCGGGTGGTGGCGGTAGCTCCAGCCCCCTAGAACAGGGCCTGGGACAGCGTCAGTGTTCAGCAAACTTTTGTTGAAAAGCTGAGAGGCTGTCCTCCTCTCCCTACACTGTCACAAAGACTAAACCAGGTCAGAAACACCAGCAACACTCTGGGATTTATAGAAGCCCTCCCAGGGACTTTCCTGATGGTTTAGCCTTCCAATGCAGGGGACATGGGTTTGATCCCTGGTTGGAGAACTAAGACCCCACATGCCGCAGGGCAACTAAGACCGCAAGCCGTTGACTACGGAGCCTGTGTGCCACAGCCAGAGCGCCCATGCACCGCAACAAAGACACAGCGCAGCCAAGAAAAAAGGAGCCGTCCCAGAGCGGTGATTCTCACCCCACCTGCTTGTTGACTCTGCAGGGGACAGGGGCAACTGTCCCATCTCTGTCCCCCTGATAAACAAGAGTCAGCGGTCCAATTATGGGTGGGGGCGTCACACCCGCCCTTGGTTAGTCTGTGTCTCTCAGTCTGGCCTGGTGGTCCTGCAGAGGCCCCTCCGCCTTAGATCGGGAAGTTCAGGTTCAACTCTGCGCTGAGAACACAGATCTCTCTGGGGTGAGAAGGAAGTGGCCCAAACGGCCCCAGGAGAGACAGCCCGCTGTGGCCACGTGCTTGGCCCGGAGCCCCTGAGGCCACGGTGCCGCCCTGTGCGGTTTCGCTCCAGCCCTCCCTCCTGTGTGCTGGAAACAGCAAAGTCACAGACCCTCTGCCCACTCCGCGTCCGCCCTCTCCTGGGGGAGCTGCCCGCCCCTTGCGTCCATCTGGCCCTCAGCACCTCCGTCCCACCGGGCGGACTGGGCTCCCCTGAGCCCCGCACACAGGCAGCGTCTCCAGCCTGCCCCCGCGCTGCACACTTCAGCACAAAACCCTTCTCCGAGCCCAGCCCGAAAGAACCAAATGTTCCTCTATTATGCAAGCTCATTTCTCTCTTCCTGCTGGGCCCAAATTGCAATCTGCGCCAGGGGAAGAGAGGGAGACGGAGGCCTGAATTGGGGAGCTGAACAGCTCTGGCAGGAAACCTCCCCCCACCCCCACTACCCTGCCCAAGGCCCCCACCCACCACCCCGCAGCAACACTGGCCCCCTCAGCCCCCCAGGTCCGAACCCAACACCCCAGCAGAGGGGAGCTGTGTCAGCGCCTGTCACCCAGAATTAACACAGCTATTCCTGGGGTCTGCCCAGGACAGATAACCCCAGGTTGTGTTCAGAAATCATCACTTTGTTTTTGACTGCTCTGGGTCTTCGTTGCTGTGCTTGGCTTTCTCTAGTTGCGACAAGTAGAGGCTACTCTCTGGTTGAGGTGAGGGGTCTTCTCGTTGCAGTAGCTTCTCTGTTGCAGAGCACAGGCCCTAGAGCACGTGCGCTCAGTAGCTGTGACACACGGGCTCTTTCCCTGAGGCAGCGGAATGTTTCCAGACCAGGGATCAAACCCATGTCCCCTGCCTTGGCAGGCAGATTCTTAACCACTGGACTTCCAGGGAAGTCCAAGAAAAGCATCACTTCTAGCCGTAGTGACCCCATCACAGGGCGGGGTCAAAAGCAGGATCTAGGGCAAGAACTTTGCATAAAACAACACGTGGGTATTATTTACTCTGTGTCAGGCTCTTCTCTAAATACCTTCTTATGTAATCTTGCTCTCTGAATAGATGCTCATGTTACCCCAATTTTGCAGAGGAGGAAACTGAGGCTCAGAAGGAGTGATTCAGCTGAGAAAACACAGTTAGGAAGCAGCAGATCTGGGATCCAAACGAAACAGTCAGGCCCCAGGATAAAGCTTGTCCAATCAACTGCTGCTCTGTAAATGTGTGGATCTCTGTTCCCAAACGTTTTGCCCACCAGGCTAAAAGTCATACCACTTGTAGGACTTCCCTGGTGGTCCAGTGGTTGAGACTCCACACTGCCAATGCAGGGAGTGAGGGGTTTGATCCCTGGTCAGGGAACTAAAATCCCACATGCCACGAAATGTGGCCAAAAAAATAAATAATTTAAAAAGTCACACTATTTGTGATCCAGCCATCCCACTTCTGAGTATATAGTTGACCTTGAACGACATGGGTTTGAAATACACAAGTCCACTTATATGCCTATTTTTTTTCAATAAATGTATCATGTATACTGGGCTTCCCAGGTGGCACTAGTGGTGAAGACCCCACCTGCCGATGCAGGAGACATAAGAGATGTGGGTTCGATCCCTGGGTCGGGAAGATCTCCTTGAGGGGGGCATGGCAACCCACTCCAGTATTCCTGCCTGGAGAATCCCATGGACAGAGGAGCCTGGCGGGCTACAGTCCATAGGGTCGCAAACAGACACAACGGAAGTGACTTAACACACACGCACGCACCATGTACACTACTAGGTTATTCAGTCTGAGGTTGATTGAATCCATGGATACAGGTTAGATCTTAGATGCAGAGGACTGACTACAAAGTTATATTAAGATTTAAGATTGGGAGTGGGGGTCCACCCCTATAACCTCCACATTGTTCAACGGTCAACTATATACCCAAAAAGATTGAAAGCAGGTTTTTGAAAGATAGCTACACACCCATGGTCCTGGCAGTGTTATTCACAATTGCCAAAAGGTGGAAGCAATCCAAATCTCCATCAATGGATGAGTAGATAAACAAAATGTGGTCTATCCATACAATGGAATATTATTCAGCCTTAAAAATGGGAGGAAATCCTGTCACACTAGAGCATAGATAAAACTTGAGGACGTTATCCTAAGTGAAATAATGTAAGCCAATCCCCAGAAGATAATTCCACTCCTATGAGGCCCTGGAGGAGTCAGATTCACAGAGATAGAAAGTGAAACGGTGGTCGCCGGGGCCTGAAGAAAGAGGAAAGGGAGGCAGTGTTGGCTGGGTACAGAGTTCCAGTTTTGCAAGATGAACAGGTTCCTGCTTGCCCTCCTGCCCCTCTGCCCTCACTGCGGGTCACGCCTGGGCTAGCCTTCTGGAGGAGACACACGTGAAGCAGAGCTCGCCCGACAATCCCAGCTGAGGCTCCCCACGATCAGCCAACAGCCATCGGCCCCTAGATGTGTGTCTGAGCCCAGCTGAGCCAGAAGAACCACACGCCCCGCCCCCCAGCCAAGTCTAGCCCCAGCCTCTGACCTGCAGACTCATGAACCACATAAATTCTTATTGATGGAGGTCATCCATATTTGGGGCAATTTGTTATGCATTATTCTGCCAATAGATGACTGATACAAACTCACATAAAAGGCCTCTAACCCTTCATTTATTCAGCTGCTCCAACACATAACTACTAAGCCCCTATTCTGTATCCAGTGACAGAACAGCTGGTAAGGCCCTCTCAGAGACCACAGTTGAGAGAGGGGAGATGGACTATAATCCAAGTACTTCACTGTTGTTTTTCAGCCAGTTGTGTCCGACTCTTTGCAATGCCATGGACTGCAGCATTCCAGGCTTCCCTGTCCTTCACTGTCTCCTGGAGTTTGCTGAAACTCTTGTCCATTGAGTCAGTGATGCCAACCAATCATCTCCTTCTCTGTTGCCCCCTTCTCCTCCTGCCCTCAATCTTTCCCAGCATCAGGGTCTTTTCCAATGAGTTGGCTCTTTGCATCAGGTGGCCAAAGTGCTTACTGCTGCTGCTAAGTCACTTCAGTCGTGTCCGACTCTGTGCGACCCCATCCCTGGGATTCTCCAGGCAAGAACACTGGAGTGGGTTGCCATTTTCTTCTCCAATGCATAAAGGTGAAAAGTGAAAGTGAAGTCACTCAGTCATGTCTGACTCTTCGCAACCCCATGGACTGCAGCCTACCAGGCTCCTCCGTCCATGGGATTTTCCAAGCAAGAGGACTGGAGTGGGGTGCCATTGCCTTCTCCGGGCCAAAGTGCTTACAGCGGTATAATTAAGTGCTGTGAAGGGCCTAAGTATAGGGGCTGTGGGAGAAGCACATGAGAAGGGCACATGTCTCAGGCTTGGGAGGTCAGGGAAGACTTCCTGGAAGAGGAGTTCTTGAAATGGAGGCCT
Organism: Muntiacus reevesi; assembly: GCF_963930625.1. Taxonomy (NCBI): domain Eukaryota; kingdom Metazoa; phylum Chordata; class Mammalia; order Artiodactyla; family Cervidae; genus Muntiacus; species Muntiacus reevesi. Next base: position 22,366,322 of record NC_089261.1, read on the forward strand.
GAAGCAGTAGGAGACAGCCAGGTGAGGGTTATGTGAAGGCAGGAGCAGAGAAGGATGTCCCAGGCAGAAGGAACAAGAGTAAAGGCCTGGGCTGTTTGCGGAGACAGAGCCTGGCTGCTTGGGAGAACGTCAGGAATGCTGAGAAAGTTGTGCTGGAGCCATTTCTGAGCAGGGACTTTATCCTGAGGGCCTGGGGCAGGGCGGTGGTGGCTGGGGTGAGGGGGTGGGGATTTCGGCCGTATTGCTGCGTGATCAGAAGTGCACTTGAGAAAGATCACTCAGGCCGTGGTGCGGAAGGGACATTCACATGCAATTAAACCCGGCCATGAAGGCTGCCTGGAAAGTCAGAGGTCCCTGTGCCAAAATGTGGTGCAGACGGTGCCCGGATCATCAGGAGTCGCCAGCGGTCGGCTGTTTCAACTGCCCGTTGCCGGGGCTGGCTCCCTCTGGAGTAAACGCGATGCAGAAATTGAGGTTGTCCCCAGGGACGATGCAGAGTCAGAGAAGAGGCCTTCTGCCAAATGTCCGCCCTCTCCCCACCCAATCAGCAAGCCACCAGCAGCTGCAGAAGACACCCCGTCCAATCGGGAGCCAGGACACCCCCACAGGCCACCTCCAGTGCATCCTTGGGGAGTGAATTGGCTGATTCTGGGCAGAGACAGAGCAGCCAGCAGTCTCCTGCCAACCCCATCCCAACGTGGCCACCTGGCCCCGCCACGGGCACCCCTGCCCCAGCTGGCTTCCCCCCTGTACCGGCAAGACCCCACATCCGTCAAACACCACCATCCGCTGGCATCCATCATCATCGGAGAAAAGAAATAAAGACGTTACCCTCTCGTGGTCCCAGGATTAATGTCCCTGCTGTGAAAACAAACGTCGCGTCTTCCCGCCAACATTTATTTTTGATAAATGCTGTGACTTTGCCTTGACATTTCAGAAGCAGCGGGAGACCATTACCCGGTGACAATGTTCTATTCCACTGACATTATCTCTTAATTATAATATGCAAGTAATGCTGAAAAAAATGGCCCATAAATAGCTCGTTTGGAGTTGCTGCATTCTCCTGTCGGGGAAACGCTGAAGGATTTCATTCAGCTCTTGCAAATGAGGAGAGACAAATGGATATGGGGGCTCTGTGTGTGTCCTGCCTCGTCAATGACAAAGCTCCCAGGGTGGCGGGAGGTGGCAGGGAGGTGATGATTTCAGGGCATCAGCTGGGCTTTCGCCTCCCCCCACCTCCCCCTCCCATCCATTTCCATCCCCCCAAATCAGAGGTCGCTTCACCCCATCACAATTAATAAGCCTTCAACTCTAGTCCTGCAAAACGATTTGCTATGTCGCATAAAGGAGACAGGCAATGTTTTTTTTTTTCCCCAGGAAATTAATTCCGTTCAGGGGCAGGGAGGTCGAGGGAAGAGCTTCTGGAGGAAATCCCATTTTGCAACTCCTCTGGGTCCTCAAGAGCGGAAGAAACATCTGCCAAAGTTCAGAGTGAACAGGGTTCTGGGGGCGGGGGGAGGGGTTGCTTGGGGACAGGGCAAGAAGAGGCTTTGAGATGGCTCGGGAAAGCAGTCTGGACACACTTTTAGAACTAGTGGACAGTGGAGAGGGGTCAACCAAAAGTCAGAGTCATAACATTAACATTTATGCGAACCTGACACTTTGAGAGCAAGAGGGGCCAACTGAATTCACACTTTGAAAGCCTCAGTGCTCCAGACTCAAACTGGTGAATACTCAAAGTCTAAACCAGTGGCTCTCAATCAGAAGGGACTTAGCTCCCCCGCTCTGGGTGGGGGATCACTTGGCACAGTCTGGAGACCAAGGGGTGAACACTACTGGTGTCTAGTGAGTAGAGACCAAGGATGCTGCCAGAGGTCCTCCAATGACCAGAACGGCCCCCACCACAAGGAAGCACCCAGCCCAAAGGTCAACACGGATGCTTGTGAGAGGGGAAGGGGTTGGTGAGTTTGTTGAAGAAGGCAAAAGGCCTTGATGTGGTTGAGAAGAATCTAGAAATACTGCATAGCTGCCCACTTTGCAAAGAGGATATACAGATATGCAGCTTAAACATCCAGGGGTAGCCAGCGAAAGGATGGAATACAACCTACAGTGAAAGCCTCTCTGGGGACTTCCCTAGCGGTCCAGCAGTTAAGACTTGCTGCGCGGCTTTTGCCAGCTCACTCAACATCTCTCTGAGCCTCAGTTTCTTCATCTGTAATCTAGGGTGAATTCCTCCTTGTAGGAAGAATTTGTAGGAACAGATGAGCATAAGATAAAGCAAGCAAATGAAAAGGCACTTGGTGGTTGATCCCTGGTGGTCCAGTGGGTGGGACGCTACCCTTCCACTGCAGGCAGCACAGTTTCGATCCCTGGCTGGGGAACTAAAACCTGCTTGCTTCATGGCGCAACCCAAAAAACCCTATCCTGGAGTATAACCACAAAAACCAACCCTGCCTCAGTTAGGTTTTCCCATCTGCCCTTTGAGAACATTATTATGTTTCCTCTTTATTTTACAGACCAGGAAGTGGAGTTCCCAGAGTGGGCTGCCCAGTCACAATAGCAGTTAGGAAGACGAAGGGGTCAGGGAAGAGGGTGGCCTGGGCTCAGAACCTGGCCTCATCCTTTGCCAGCTGGTCATGTTACGAGAGCAACTCGACCTCTCAGGGCCTTTGTTTGCACGTCTGTGAAATGGGCTCATAAACCTGCCCCATGAGGTTGTCCCGGGAATGAGCTGGGACAGCCCTTGCTGTGTGCTGTGCTTAGTCACTGTCGTTCCAACTCTCTGTGAACCCGTGGACTGTAGCCCACCAGGCCCCTCTGTCCACGGGGATTCTCCAGGCAAGAATACTGGCATAGGTTGCCATGCCCTCCTCCAGGGGATCTTCCCAACCCAGGGATCGAACCCAGGTCTCCCGCATTGCAGGTGGATTCTTCTCCGTCTAAGCCACCAAGAAAGCCAAGAATACCGGAGTGGGTAGCCTATCCCTTCACCAGGGCATCTTCCCCACTGATTCTTTACCAGTTACGTTACCAGGGAAGCCCGAGATAGCCCTTAGATGTAAGGAAATAGAATCCAAGTCCAGTGGCGTAAGGGATTTTAATCAAAGGAAGTATGGACAGAGACATGGGCAATGCTGGACAAGGGTCCTGAGGTACCCAGGGGTGGGCACCAGTGGGAAACTGTTGCCAGAATAATAGGGGAAGGGGCTGGGGAAGAAATATTATGCCTGGAGGCAGGGGACCGACCAAGCCAGGCTCTGAGAATAAGGACGTGGACAGCATGGCCGGGGGAGGGGAGGGGCACAGTCTTCATTGTTGTCATCCCCCATCTTCATTTGCTTTGCTTCCTGCTGCTCCAGGCTGCTTCTCAAGAGAAAACCTGGAGCGTCAAGGGGTCACTTGCAAGGTGGCAGCAGAATGGAAATGAGGGACTGCCAGGCTGCGGGTCCATGCACCACTGACGGGCTCCTCAGAATGTGTTCCGGAGCTCTGGACAGCCCTCGGCCAGCTTCAGGAAGCCTGATCCAGGAGTTCAGGTTCAGTGCAAGGTTGCCGCTTGGATGCCACCAGGGCACGTCAGCATTTATCGAGTGTGGCTGACCTGGGCAGTGGCGCGGAGAATGTGTCCCTGCTTGGAGCAGCCACCACCCCGGGGGAGGAGGTGGGGACAGCTGCCAGGCAGGCATGAGGGCTCAGTGTAGCCAGATGTTCAGATTTTTGCGAAAGTAGCTGAAGTACAGATTTTTCCATGAAATCCCTTGATTTTTCAACATTGGCCAGTAATGTGGGTTTTTCTTCCCCCTTCAAACACTGTGTAAGCCAAAGTCAACAAGTCTATAGGCCACTGGTTTGCACCCTCTGGTCTGGTCCGCAGTCATTCCTCTCCTTTGGGAGATGATGTCACGCCCTCCCAGAGTTATCCTAGAATTCACCCTGCTCGGGGTCACAGCCAGAGACACAGCCACGGCGGCTCCTGACCAGTGGGCTCCAGGGGACATGGACCTGAAGCCTGCGGACCCTTTACCTGCCCCTGACTCCTCCCCTTGGTGCCAGAGCTCTGCGCCAAATCATTTCCACAGACGCCCTAGACCAGCTGGCCACATGGCTAAATCAGGTCCCTGAGCCTCAGCGGTCCCATCTGTATAATGGGCCTCTGTGGAGCCTTGTGAACGTGAAGAGGGAGTCCAGATGGAGCACTTGGCAAGGCCTATCACAGTGGTTCTCAGTCATCAGGGCAAAAATTATCAAAACCAAAAAGGACAATAAAAGACGTCCTTGGCTGGATTCTCCTACAGAAGGGGGCCCAAGACTGTCTTGTCTGTATTTTCCTCTCGTTCCCAAGAATATCATGAGAGGTTAGCATAGGAACTGGGGTCAGAAGACCTGGGTTTGGATACCACCTGCCCTATTACCTCACTGTGCAGCTTTTGCCAGCTTACTCAACCTCTCTGAGTCTTGGTTTCCTAACTTGTAATCTGGGGTGAATTTCTCCTTGTAGGAGAAATTTGTAGGGACTGAAAGCATAAGATAAGGCAAGCACTGTGCTGTGCTTAGTCATTCAGTTGTGTCCAACTCTGGGCAACCCCATGGACTGTAGCCCGTCAGGCTCCTTTGTCCGTAGGGATTCTCCAGGCAATAATACTAGAGTGGGTTGCCATGACCTTCTCCAGGGGATCTTCCCAACACAGGGATCCAACCCAGGTCTCCTGCGTTGCAGGCAGATTCTTTACCGTCTGAGTCACCAGGGAAGAAAGCCAAGCACTAGGCACGTAGAAAGGCATTGATGGGAATTCCCTGGTGGTCCAGTGGCTGGGACTCTGCCCGTCCCTTACAGGGGCCCAGGTTCAATCCCTGGTCTGGGAACTGTGTGGGTGCTAAGTTGCTTCAGTTGTGTCTGACTCTGTGACCCCAGGGACCGTAGCCCACCAGGCTCCTCTGTCCATGGGATTCTCCAGGCAAGAATACTGGAGTGGATTGCCATGCCCTGCTCCAGGGAATCTTCCTGGGTCTGGGAACTAAGATCTCACAAATCATAGAGTGCAGCCAAAAAAGAAAAGAAAGAAAAGATCTTAAGAGATTTTAAAAGATTACCCTACTTTAATATTATTCCAAAATAACTTTTGCAGGTATTCCCTAGTGGTCCAGTGATCAGGACTCCACACTTTCACTGCTGAGGACCTGGGTTCAATCCCTAGTCAGGGAACTAGGAATGTGGTTTAAAAAAAAAAAAAAAAGTAGTGTCCTTTCAGAAACTCCCCGCATCCTCTTTTCACCCACTTCCTGGTTTAGGTGCCGAGTGGGGCGGAGCTTGACACCTTCAGGTTTTCTAAAATGTGCGGTGCCTTCCTCCCCAGCCTGATGCGGATGTGTCTTGTACCAGCTCTGTGTCTCCTGCTCCCCAGGGAAAGTCAATACTGACCTCTGCCCAAGGTCTGGCTGTTACTGACGTCACCATGGGCAGGCTGGGGTGGCCTGGCCTGAAACATTCATCATTGCCACAACCTGCCTGCTACCTCCTCCAAACAGAGAGATTGCCTGCCACCAATGGTATCTTCCCCCAGTCCCTGCTTGCCTGCCATCAATGGTATCTGCAGGCTTGCTTTTGGTCCACCATGGGCCCAGAACAAGGCAGATGATTCCACTTAACTCATGCACCCAGTTAGACAGGAAAGAGCCACTGAGTCACTAGAATGGAAGTCTGGTGGGTCGAGGATTTTGGTCTGCTTTGTTTACTGCTGTATCTCCCAGGGTCTGGCAAGGTGTAGGCCCTCAGTCAATATTTGTTTAATGACCTAAGAGGAATCTATATTTCATGGAGCCCTCATTCTGTACCAGATACTGTTAAGTCCCCTCAATGCTTCATTTCATTCAATCCTAGCTACATTCCCCAGGAGGCGGTTTGTTATCAGTCAGGATGGTTTAGGTTATGCTGCAGTAACAAATAATCCCCTAGATCCCAGGAGTTTAAAATAACAAAGGTTTATTTCTTGCTCACGTTATAGAAGTCAACATGGGGCCATATTTTTTGGCGTCTTCATTCTGGGACCTGAGGTGATGGAGCACCCAAAATCTCGGACATTGCCTGTCACCAGAGAGTATACAACCTCAGAGAGGTTAAGTGACCTCTCTGAGAGAAAAGGGAGATTCTCACCCCTACAATTAAATGCTGCAGCCCAAGAAGTGATACAGGTGATACTTCACCCTCATCTCATTGGCCAGAGTGATCCCAACCAACCACATGAGGGTCAGGAAATATCTTCCTCCCAGATGCCCAGAAGGTGAAAGTTAAAAAGATTTGGTATACAGACCACTAATGGCTACCACAGTTGTATTTTTGTTATCCCCATTTTTATAGATGAGGCTGTCAAGGCTCAGAAAGGTTAAGTGACTTGCCTGAGATCACACAGTTAAGACATAGCAGATCTGGGATTTACACCCAGTTCTTTCTAACTCTGGAAACTAGTATCTCGGCCATAAACACTTATAAACCCCAAAGTATGACCTGTTCAACTATAAATTTGTACATAAGACAAACACATTCTGGGAGTTCCCTGGTGACCTAGTGGTTGGGATTCCAGGCTGTCACTGCCATCGGCCTGGGTTCGATCCCTGGTTGGGGAACTAAGATCCTACAAGCTACTTGGTGTGGCCAAAAATAAAAGTTAAAAAACAAACATGTTCAGGGAATTAGGCTGATATAGGACACCTTTCTAAGGGGCTTCCCTGGTGGTTCACACGTAAAGAATCCACCTGCAATGCAGGTGACCAGGTTTGATCCCTGTGTCAGGAAAATCCCTTGGAGAAGGAAGTGGTAGCCCACTCCGGTATTCTTGCCTGGACAAGAATCCCATGGACAGAGGATTCTGGTGGGCTACAGTCCATGGGGTCGCAAAAAGTTGGACAAGACTGAGTGGTTTAGCACGTACATGCAGACACCTCTCTACACACCTTCAGAAAGGGGCATATCACCACAATCACTTATACTTAAATTACACAACTAACAAGCAAAGGCAAATACTGAGCAAAAACAAATAGACCAAGTCCTATTCAAGACATGTTTGCTTCAGCCCACACAGTATTTTATTTAACTGGAATATGTGCCCAATAATTAAAAATCAGGAGATTTCACTTTTTAAAAGATTCTCTTGAAATTAAAAAAAAAAAACAAACAAACAAAACATTGAAAGACCTGGCAACAAGAGCCTGCATTCCCATTAGATCAGGCAGTCGTCAGCGTGACTGAAGACAAAGCCAGGTTCTCAGATGACAGAGAGGCAGCCTGGACTGGAGTCTGGAAGGCAGGGTGTCAAATAACCCAGAACCCCAGACACAAAATGACATTCTCTTTAAATACAGGTGTAACAGCCTCACTTTCACACTTTAACATAATTCCATCAAAGTCTTAGCAACAACGGTGTCATCTGCGTACCTTTAAAAAGTGTTGAGAAGGTGTCACTTTGGGAATGCATATACCTAGTAGCTCTCTTGTTAAGTTTTGGGCAGATAAAACCTTCTGCCACTAGCTACCCTACCACTTAGAGACCAAACACCAGGCCTTTAGGCATATTGACATTGCTGCCTGGTCCTGTGGGCATTTGAACTTGCCCCTGGTGGCTCAGACAGTAAAGAATCTGCCTGCGATGCAGGAGACCTGGGTTCAGCACCTAGGTCGGGAAGATCCCCTGGGAAAGGGAACAGCTATCCACTCCAGTAGTCTTGCCTTAAGAATTCCATGGACAAAAGAGTCTGACAGGCTACAGTCCACAGAGTCCCAAAGAGTCAGACACGACTGAATAACACTTCCACTGATCTGCACATACCATTTAAAGAAGCTGAGTGAGTGAGTGAATGAAGTCATTCAGTCGTGTCCGACTCTTTGCAACCCCATGGACAGTAGCCTGCAGCAGGCTCCTCCGTCCATGGGATTTTCTAGGCAAGAGTACTGGAGTAGGTTGCCATTTTACACAATAGATATCCATCCAGTGATTCACCTGGGAGAATGCCCATGCCATGTGTGACAGCAACACCTCCTGGTGATGTATGGTTTTACAGCTCACCTCTACTAGACCTTATAGATACTTAGGTAAACTGCATCCTGAATGTTTGATCCAAGAGTACTTTGTGACACATTTAAAAGTCTTTTCAGGACTTCCCTGGAGGTCTAGTCATTAAGATGTGCTTCTACTGCAGGGGGCGTGGGTTCACTCTCTGATCAGGGTACTAAGATCCTGTATGGCATGTAGGGCAGCCAAAGAAAGCAAGAAAAATCCTCTGTGGGATCATCACGAGGACCTGTGAAATCAGTGCGATAGGAATTGGAGTGTCTTATGGAGAGAGGAGGGCAGGGCCACCAAGGGGTCAAAGTGACTTGCCTGCAGAACACAGCATGTCAGGGCCTCTTTTGCAAACAGCTCTGGCTTCCAAAGCCCACTGGCTGCCTAATCTCTAGGTCTGATATCATGGAAGAAACCGTGTCCTTCCCCCAAACGGTTGCAGCTGCTACAGCCAGAGACCACAGGGGCTGGGTCACCACAAACAGGACCAGAGACTCTTAGTGTCTCCTCGGGGAGTTCCTGTCCCCTAAAATGGAAGAAATTCCAGCAGCCCAGCAAAGAGCAGATGGGGTGGGCCATGGGCACAGATGGAAGATCCCAGGGACCAGAACAACGTTCCACAGTTCTGAGAGCCTGCCACAGGCTGGGACACCACAAGGATGCCTTCCACACCACATTGTTCCATCTGCTGAGATGTCTTCCCCGGGGGAGCGGAAGTCCCATTTCATCACGGAAGTTGAGGGGGTGGATGAGAGTCAGTGTGCAGAAATGTGCATCATGACTGATGCTCCTCAAACATCTGTCACTTAAACTTGAAAACAAACAACTCCATCTCAAAGGACCCCCTTCGTCCACAGCTGAGGACCTCTGGATGTTGTCAAGTTTGCTGCGGCTCAGGCCTCATGGCAAAAGTGCCTGTGAGATCTGGGAACATTCAGGACTCCAGACTCCAAGACACGGCCACTTGGCCTTCACCCTCTGGGGAGGCATGCCAGGCCTGGAACCCTCAGAAGCTGGCACCCGAGCCCTGGGAGAGAACAGTCTGAGAAACAGCCCCACCGAAGCAGTGGCCCTTAGCCCTTCCTCTGGCAAATGTCCTGGGCGGTTTCCTCCAGTCTCCTCTGCCCTCCCTTTGCAGTCTGGTGGGTGTGAGAGAGCCAAGCACTATTTTTAGCAATGTTTATTCTTACTCTTCTCCTTCCCTCCCATTCTCGACCTCTCTGGAACGAGCCTAGATGTTCCCCCGCTAAGCGAAGGGCTTTTCTGGCATCGCGGGGCACGTGCTGGTGTGCGGGCACTCTTTCTGGATGGAGCTGGGATGGAGTTGGAAGTAAATGAACTTTTCAATCTCAGATGCTCCAGAATCAGGACCCATCTGTATATTTGCTTGAAAATGACGTTCCTCAAAGCTGGTTTCCCCTGCGTGATTTCTAGAAAGGATACAAGACAGCAGGAGTCTCTGAACTTCCCTGATGGTCCAATGGTTAAGACTACACACTTCCAATGTAGGGAACCCAGGTTCAATCCCTGCTCAGGGAAGTTCCACATGCCACACGGTGCAACCGAAAAAATAAATAAAATAAAAATAAAGATGCACCTATCTTTAAAAGGGGCTTCCCTGGTGGCTTAGATGGTAAAGAATCTGCCCACAATGTTGGACACCTGGAGTCAATCACTAGGTCAGGAAGATCCCCTGGAGAAGGGAATGACTACCTACTCCAGTATTCTTGCCTGGAGGTTTCCATAGAGAGGAGCCTGGCAGGCTACAGTCCATGGGGTCGCAAAGAGTTGGACCCAACTGAGCGACTAACACTTTTGGTTTACTTTCATATCTTAAAAGGTGGGGCACGGGGTGGGTGGGTACTTTCCTTGTGGTCCAGTGATTGAGACTCCGATCTTCCAGTGCAGAGTTCCCAGGTTTGATCCTGGCTCAGAGAACTAAGATCCTGATTGCCACATGGTATCACCAAATATATATATATATATATATATATATTTTTTTTTTTTTTTAATTAAAAAAGAGAGAGTAGGAGTCTCCGACAAACAACAGTCATGAGTCCTGGTTAACTGGACCACAAGGAGATGCCCTGGGTGACAGATGCGCACACATGCCCTGGACCCAGTCGCTGAGGTTAAAATCTGGACTCTGACACTTACCAGCCATAAGACCTTGGATGTTTACTTTTCCTCTCTGCACCTGTCTCCTCATCTGTAAAAAGATGGTGATGATAAGAACATTCACCTGGGTTATGAGGAAAATGAGACGCCCTCGTGTAAAGAGTTTAAAACAGTGCATGGCACATAGGAAGCATTCAGTTAATGTTAGCAACAACCTGTTTTAGGAGAGGAAACCAGTCCACCAGAGCCCGGCTCTGGCCTGACTGACCACAGCCCAGCATCTGCAATTTTGATGAGGCTCAGGCCCATCTCTTGGGGGTGGCGAGGGGTCAGCCACGAGGCCCGGAGCCACCAGGAGCCACTCTCCAGACCAGATTGAAGGCACTGTCCTGGAACCTGGCCACCCAGATTGAAAGAATCATAGTTATTACCCGTCAGCCAATCCAGCCTTCTGCGGACATTGCTAATTAATAACTTTACAGACCCTGTAAGTTCACACGAGAAGACTGCAAAGCATTTTTTATGTGTAGAAACTCTTAATATGTGAAATGGAGAAACACAAGGAGCATAGGTTATGCAGCGCTGATCTGTCTATCTTTATTCTATTTTCTTTTTCACTCTTGAATGAAAAAAAAAAAAAATAGACGTGGCTCAGGCCCCTCTAGACTGCCAGAAAGGCCCAAGTTGAGCCCAGATCTTTGAACCAGGAGCTGCCCTTCAGAGGGCGGGCCCATGGCGCCCCCTGGTGGCCAAGTTCTGCATTTCCAGCATCTGGCGGGGCCCACGGCGGGCTCTGGGGTTTGAACACAAGGTGGGGATCGGCGAGAGGAGAATGGAGGGGTGCAGAGCGAGGCAGCTGGGCGTGCGCGGGCTCTGCACTCTGTCCTCCCTCAGCCACATCTCTTACGTTCACCACTCCCCCATCATTCGTTCATTTATTCCACAAAGCCTTTGCGCACCCACTTTCCTGCCAGACACTGTGCCAGGCTCCAGGGATACAGCCCGTACCCCCTACAGACCTAGTATATGCCCTCAGGAGCTTGGAGTCTAAGGAGGGAGGCAGAGCGTGATCAAATGCTTACACACACACACAAAAAGATCAAACTGCAAAGGGCAAGGTCTTGAGACTGAAAAGCCAAAGGCAGACAGCCTCCCCTCAAGGGATCACCCAGGAAGCAAAAAAGACAGAGAAGTAAGGAATGTGTTTCAGTTTCCCCACTGGTAAATCCAGCCTGATTCTCCTGCCCAGGCCATTCCATGAGTGCTCTGAGGGTTCCATGGCAAGAGCGGGGAGTGGGGGGGCGGGGGGGGGGCAGGGGAGCTTTTATAAATGGTAGCGTGCCTCCTGCCACCTGTCTTTTCACCCACCTGTGCCTCCACCGTAATTCCCCACACAGCCAATCAGCAATCACACTGCTGCCCAGCTTAAAATGCTCCAATGACTCCCACTATACTTAAAATCCAAATTCCAGGGCCCTGCCGGATTTAGCCCCTGCCCAGTTCTACAACCTCCTCTGCCTCTGTGTTGAGTACACTCCAGTCACGCCCCACTCATTTCCTGTCTGCATGCTGCTACCTCAGGACCTTTGCACGTGCAGTTCTTGGTTCTTAAAGGGCTCTTTCCCCGATCCCTTCAAATCCTTTGGGAAATAGCATAAATGGCCCTTCTCAGAGCATATCTAAGTAGTACGCTTCTCATCTAAGTAGCACGCCCCCCCCCCCCCCTCCGCCACACACACCAAACACCCTCTCCTCGTCGCCTGTTTTACTTCTTTCCTGGCACCTATCACTGTCTGGTGTTATCTTACTCACTTGTTCACTGTCACCCCCACTAGAATATAAACCCACAAGGGCAGGGACCTCTTCTGCTTTGTCCACCACTATACACACACACACACACACACATATAAAATTTTTGATTGCCCTGGATGTTCCTTGCTGGCTTTCCCTAGTTGCAGGCGAGCGGGGGCTTCTCTTTTGCAGAGCACAGGCTCTAGAGTGCATACACTCAGGAGTTGTGGCTCATGTGCTTAGTTGCCCCACGGCATGTGGAATCTTCCCCAACCAGGTATCAAACCTGTGTCCCCTGCACTGGCAGATGAATTCTTATCTATTTTACCACTAGGGAAGCCCCCAACCACTATGTTTCTGAGGCAGATAACACTGGTACTCTCACAGATCCCAACAGATCCCTTTTGACTGTTTCTGTGTTCCCCCTGGTTTCTGGGTACGTTCCCCCCAAAGCCCAGTGCCTGCTGGTCTTCCTTGAAAAACTACCCTCTCAGGCTGCTGGACCCCAGTTTGCCCTCCTGGGACACCCCTTGGCCAGGAGCCTCTGTGTCAGCATCTCCAACCCAAGACAACTCCCAATGTGTGTACTCAAGCATCTGACACACAGTTGGCACCTAGAAAATATTAACTGAATGAATGTATGCATCCACACAGCCCTTTGAGTTAGACTCCCTCTCAGTGCCAACCCAGTGCTCTGCACACAGTAGGTATCTAATAAATGCTTGCTGGAGGCTCAGTATCCGAGATCTTTCACAATAGTCCTGGACCCTGTATGTTCACACATTCATTTATTTCTATTCCACCTTCATAAGGCTTCTCAGGTATTCATAGAGCAACAATCTTCACTCCCAAGGGCAGGAAACTCAAGGTTCAGAGAGGTTACAGAGTTCTCCAAGGCTGCCCAGCAACTAGTACCACTGGACTCCTGTGCAGGTGACCTGCCTCCAAGATCAGAGCCCTTTCCTTTTCATGTTAAGGAAGCATGAATATCCCATAAATATAGTTTTATTTTAGGAGTCTCACTCTTGCTCAGAGGAACCTTGGAGGTCAAGACCCCTTTGAAAAGCTGAAGAATATTAAGGAAACGCTTCCCAGAAAATATGCAGACCGTCTAGTCAAAGCTATGACTTTTCCAGCAGTCATGTATGGGAGACTCACATGACTCCAGTGTCATGTGAGAGTTGGACCGTAAAGAAGGCTGAGTGCTGAAGGATTGATGCTTTAGAGCTGTGGTGTTGGAGTAGATTCTTGAGGGTCCCTTGGACTGCCAGGAGATCCAACCAGTCAATCCTAAAGGAAATCAAGCCTGAATATTCATTGGAAGGACTGACGCTGAAACTCCAATACTTTGACCACCTGATGCAAAGAACTGACTCACTAGAAAAGACCCTGATGCTGGGAAAGATTGAAGGCAGGAGGAGAAGGGGACGACAGAGGATGAGATGGTTGGATGGCATCACCAACTCCATGAACATGAGTTTGAGCAAGCTCCAGGAGCTGGTGATGGACAGGGAAGCCTGGCGTGCTGCAGACCATGGGGTCACAAAGAGTCGGACACGACTGAGCGACTGAAACTGAGGCATAAAATGAAATTTCTGGAGGTTACAAGTTCCTGAAGCCAGACTGTGACCCCCGCGTTTCTCCCCTTTCAACTTAAGGAATTTAAGAGGTGATGTCAACACTTCTGAGAACGAGAACCCAGACCTCGTAACAACCTGTGTGCGCAGCTCGCCCTCCAGTGGCCAAACCTGTAATTGCCCAGAAGCCTAGCATCGCAGCCTGAAAAGGGGAAGGATTTTCCCATCAGCCGGCGAGAAGGGGTTTGACCCTCCAGGTGGGGAAAAACCAAGTAAGGATTTAAACAAAAGATGAGCCTGGTGATAGTTTACATTTCAGGAAGATCTCTCAGGGCCCTGTTTGAGGAAGGGACGGCACAGGACAAGCGTGGGAGCCAGATGGACAGGCTGCCAGAGCCTCCTCCAGGCGAGAGACCCCAAGGGTATCAATTAAGACAGCCCTGGAACTGTGGGGTTGAACGCAGGGGCCCCAGCCCTGAACCCACCAATGGGGCCCGCCCATTTTTTTTTTTTTTTTTTTTTTTGAGCTCCGCACTGACTTTGCCAAGCAGGTATTCTTTTTTTTTTTTTTTCAATACTAGGAAAACCACCCTAATAATTTCATTCTCAGTGTGTAGCAAACACTCTATAAATATTGGTTGAAAGAGTGACCATCTGAGTGAGCAAAGGAATACATGGGAATGTGAATAACCATCTTGGTTAAAACTAGTTTCTGGTGCAGTTGCAGGTGGCAGGGCTTACGTTACAGGCTCTTGGGGTTTAGGGACTCCAGTAACTGGGGTTAGGACTTCCAGTATTCTAGAACATTCTAGTATCTTCTAAGGTACAGACACAGCAACCCAGGAATCCCAAGCAGGGGGTTGAGGGGGGAGCTGAGTGAGCAGAAGAGATGAGGGCGCGGCTTCCTGGAAGAGGGGACACGGCTGGAATTGAGTCTTTGATGATGGCCAAGACTGAGCCAGACGCTTATTCCTCAGGCAGAGTGGTAAGAGGAGGAAGTGGAGGACACAGTAAGGCACAGTACAGACTTCTTGAGTCGGGCAGGTCTGGTGCTAACTGGATGAACACCTTAAGCTTTAATAGTTAAGTATTTAAAAATTTTTTTCCCTTTTTTATTGTGGTACCTTTCATATACAATATACGTAAGCTTTAGGTGTACAACAGAGTGGTTCACAATTTTTAAAGGTTATATTCCATTTATAGTTATTATCAAATATTGGTTATATTATCAAATATTGGCTGTATGTACAGTATATCATTGCAGCTAGTTTTTTGTGTACAGAATAGTGTGTACCCTATCATGCCCCTCCCCACCTTCCCTTTCCCCACTGGTAACCACTAGCTTGCTCTCCACATCTAAGAGTCTGTTTCTTTTTTGTTATATCCACTAGTTTGCTTTATTTTTTAGATTCCACACAGTTACATCTTTGTTGGTGGCTCAGAAAGTGAAGAACTGGCCTGCAATGCCGGGGACCCAGGTTCGATCCCTGGGTCAGAAGCTCCCCTAGAGAAGGGAATGACAACCCACTCCAGTACTCTTGCCTGGAGAATTCCACAGACGAGGAGCCTGGCGGTCTAAGGTTCATGGGGTCGCAAAGGGTTGGACACGACTAAACGACTAACAACAACAGCAAGAAAAATTTAACTTGCCTGTTGGACCCACAAGTTCAGATAAAACTGTTTTTAAAAAAACAAAGTTTTTTAAAGAAAATTTCTTTTAAGTCAAAAAAGTGGATCAAATTGAAGAAAAATATTGTTAGCTGAGTCACATCGTGGGCAGGTAGAGTGTAAAGTGATAGGGTAGGAATAAGAGTCAAAGGTACTCCAAGAACTCCTGAGGGCCGTGTTAAAGCCTGATGCCATGTCTCTTAAGGTGGCCTCGAAGCCCGTCCTTCCCCCGTGAGGCCAGAGGGCAATTCCTCTCTGAACCCCCAATGAAGTCAGTGACTGGGTTTAAGGACCAAGCTTGTACCAAAAAAACAAATTAGCTTGAACTTTACCAAGATACTCAGAAGCAAGATGTTCACATAATGATATGCCTGGAGGCTTAATTCACCTCTTCCATCCTGTGATCACTTGGAGACACACACACACACACACTCACACACACGGCACAGTGGTTTGTGGAGACTGTCTCTTTTTTCCTTTATGAGCAGGCCGGGCTGAATGCAAAAGTTGCAAGTGTCTGTGATGAGGCTTGGACACGGGGAAGTCAGCAGTCATCGCAGTGGTCCTCAAACACTTGTCACCTGTGAGTCTCCCCAAAAGCAGGCAGCAAGCTCTCTTCCCTGGGCCCCTTCATGAGCCCCCCACTCTGAAGCAGGCAGGTGCAGCCCTCCTTGGCCAAGAGGGACACTCCCAAATACTGGTTTCGAGAACTGATCTAAAAGACTGTGTAATCCTTTTGCAAGTCAGTGGTTTCCACTTTGTAGCCTTCTGTGAATGTGAAGAAAGGTCAGAAGGAAGTGTCAGTTGATAGATCAGTAAAAATATTTTTTGATGATAGATCATTTTTGCCCATTACTCAGCAGTCTAAAAATTGAGTGAAGGACCTCCTGTATAGCATGAGGAACTCTGCTCAATACTCTAATGATCTAACAGGAAAAATAATTTGAAAAAAATGTGTGTATGTGTGTGTATAACTTTGGTGTACACCTGAAACTAACACAACATTGCTAATCAACTATGCTCCAATCTAAAATAAAAATATCCTCATCTTTTAAAAATAAAAAAATTTAAATAAAAGAATTGAGTGACTCTGCCATCAGAATATTCCTTCTACTTCCAGCTATTTATTCATGTAAACAAGGCTTCTCTGCACTTATGCAAAACAAGAATAGGATTGATGACAAAATTGGTCGCATTCTGGCAGTCACAGTCATTCATGGATACATAAATTAGCTGAGAGTGAAGAGGAAACCACCATCTCATTAGCAAATGTACTTCCATGCAAATTAAAAAAACACACAAAAATGTGACACCACTACAAATGACAACAATTCTTTAAAAACTTGAAAGTAGCAAGGTATACCTGGTTGCTGGGAATGTAGAATGGCGCAGCTACTGTGAAAAAGGCTAAATACAAACTTATGTTGTGTTACCATATGACCGAGCACTCTCACTCCTACGTATTTTCCTTAAGAGAAATGAAAATCGGGAATTCCCAGGTGGTCCAGTAGTTAGGGCTCTGTATTTCCACTGCCGTGGGCCCCGGTTCAATCCCTGATTGGGGAACTAAGATCCCAAGAGCCAAAAAAAAAAAGAAGGAAAAGAAAAAATACATGTTCACACAAAAACCTGTATATTCATGTTTGCAGCAGCTTTCTATGCATAATCACCCAAAACTGGAAATATGTGAAATGTCCTTCAACTCACAAATGGTTGGAAACCTGTGCTATGTACCTATGAGGGAATTCTGCTCAAAAATCAAAAGGGATAATGGTTCACATGGATGCTATTCTTTCTTAAGAAGAACTGAATTCATGCAGAATTTATATAAAGTGTTAAATATACACAAGTTGGAATTTTTAAATAACAATGGAAAGGCAGGCCTGCAGCCCAGTCTCTGGGAGACACTCAAGATGGCAGTAACCAGAAATGAGATACCAGCTAAAAAGAGCCTGGGGCTTCCCAGATGGCGCTAACTGTAAAGAAACTGCCTGCCAAAGCAGGAGATGCAAGAGATGCAGCTTCGATCCCTGGGTCGGGAAGATCTCCTAGAGGAGGAAATGGCAAGCCGCTCCAGTATTCTTGCCTGGGAAGCCCCATGGACAGAGGAGCCTGGCAGGCCACAGTCCACAGGATCGCACAGAGTCGGACACAACCGAAGTGACTTAGCACGCGAGAAGAGCCTAGAACTTCCCAAGGAACCGCACCCCACCCCCAACCCAGCCTCCCACAAACAGGCTGTTACAGACTCAGGCGATCACTTTTTTAAAACGTTTATTACTTCAATGATGAATTATTTTTAAAAGATATTCAGTTTTTCTTCCAGTAGAAAAGAGACAGAGGCTTGCTTGTCCCAGAGACCAGGAGTCCCAGACGGATGGGTCTCCTGACCAGACACCCAGGCTGATGTCCCGGAGCCTCTCTACCTCTGCCCTGGCACCTGAGAGCTGCAGACCTTGGCGGCGGGCAGCTCAGGGCACAGCCTTCTGCCACCCCAGCCAGGAAGTGACCGGCTCAGTATACAGGATGATGTCAGTTGAGGCTGGAGGGAAGGGACCTGGACACCCAAACCCATGATCCTGCGGGGGGTTTAGAATGCATCTCCATTTCCGAGGCCCAGGTGGGAGTCCGGTGGCTACAGCTCTGGTCCGGGCTGGGTGCTGAACCATAAAACCTTGCCCACCAGGCTCGGGCACAAGAAGTCAGCACTCCTGGGCTGGATTTGGGGACAGTGGCGGCCTCTCAGGGTAAACGCCCTGTCCTGCCTGGGTGAGCCACCAGAAAGGGGCTGCAGTGTTTCAAGACAGATGGAGCGGACCGCTGGGGAGAGGTGACGTGTCATTAAGGGCCTGGGCTAGGGGACCCCGTGCCCATAGCACCTATGGTCAGGCCTGTGGATTACGTGGAGAGAAGTTTCCAGAACAGTCCTTGTTGACCAGTCTTTCCCCCAAGTCTCTCAGCAGCGGCTCCATCCCTGAGTGTCTGCACACACCTGTGCACTCGTGTGGACACGTGCCAGGGGCATGCGTGTGTGTGTGTGTGTGTGTGTGTGTGTGTATGTGCATGCGTGCAATGTGCAGGAGGTGGGGGCTCAGACTTTGGGACTGGTGGGCTGTCCACTGAGTGAGTCCTGAAGAAGCGGGGTGTAGGGGCTGGGAAGCTGGTCTGGCTGAGCGGCCAGACTGGGCTGGCTGATGGCATCTTTGGAACCCTGTGGAGAAAAGGCAGGGTGCGCTGCATCACTAAGGCCGGCCACCAAGCCCCGCCCATGCCAAGCCCCGCCCACACCCCGCCCCGCCCCTGCACATCCTCCAACAGCATGGAAACCCCCCTGGGAGTCCCATCAGCAGCCCCCACCAATCAGGCTCGACATGGGAAAAGGCTGGAGTGACCTACAGACTCCTGGGTCGCAACTGCAAGGGTCTCCCCATCTCGTGAAACACCATCCCGCCCTGCTCTCATCCCATTTTAGAGATGGGGAAACCGAGGTCCAAAGGGACTCGCCTAATAGAGAGAGAAGGGCAGAGCAAGGAGTTCAGGGCTTGTATAAGCAATACTGTCGACACAGGAAAACTGGAAAGCACCTAAATGTCCACTGATATCATAATGCATCTAAAACAGAGTCGCAAGGTGGTAGTCAACCTACACAGCTCTCACAAACAGAAAATTGAGAAAGGGAAAACCAGCAGCAGAGTGACTCATGTAGCATGTCCTCCAGAGACAACGTTTCAAAAACGGATCTATTGCTCATGGATACAGATTTAGAGGGGGAAAGCAGACACACACCAAATTCCTAGAAATGGTTGTCTCGGGATAGGGGGAGGGTGTGGGGCTTGGTGGGGTGGGGGCAAAGGGCACACAGTGAAAAGGAGAACTAGGACAAGATGTGAACAACTGATGTTGAGTCTGGGTAAGAGGGAACTCAGGGTAGTTCATCTAGCTTTACTTTTTTTTTTAAATTTCACAATTTAAGGAAATTTAATGAAATTAAAGAGACATGGATGGATCTAGAGTTGGTCATACAGAGTGAAGTGAGTCAGAGAAAGAAAAACAAACATCGTATATGAACGCATGTGTGTAGAATCTGGGGGAAAATGGAACAGATGAACCTATTTGCAGGGCAAGAATAGAGAAGGAGATGTAGAGAACGGACATGTGGACCCAGGGGAAGGGGAGGGTGGGCCGAGCTGGGAAATGAGGACTGACGTGGGCACTGCCGTATGTAAAACAGATAGCTAGTGGGAAGCTGCAGTGGAGCAGAGAGACCTCAGTTCGGGGCTCTGGGATGACCGAGACGGTGAGATGGGGTGTGGGAGGGAGGCTCAAGAGGGAGGGGATATACGCATGCACACAGATGATCCACTTGGTTGTACAACACATGCTGGCACAACATCGTAAAGCAATCATACTCCAACAACAAAAAAAAATTTAAGGTAAGCTGTGATAATAAAAACTGGGGGTAGGCTGATTAATATCAATGTATGACAAAACCCACTGAAAAATAAATAAATAAATAAATAAATAAAAACGAAAAAAACTGGGGGTAACTTTTCATCCCCCTAAGCCCTCTATCTTCATTCCCCTTGAAGAATGGAGAGAGAGATGCCTTCTTGCCCAGCACCTGTGGCTGGAAAATCCCAAAAACCCCTGCCCGCTTGGACCGTGCTCACAAAGCCCAGAGGTCTGCTTCACTGCGGGGTGGGGAAAAATCAAACTCCACTCTGGGCAGGACCGAGCGGAAGGTGAAACTCCTGCCTCTCCTGTGGGACTGATCTCAGCCTACCCAGACTGAGCCACATTCCAGCCAGGAGTGAGGAGGGGAGGTGGGGTGGGGTGCTGACCCACACCCCCACATGCAGGCAGCATGTGACAGTCAGGGCGGGGGGCATATTCTCAGCAATGTGGACCCCAAGAGCTACGGCTGCAGACAGCCTCGCTCAAAAGTGATCAGTTCTAATGAGGCGGATGAAACTGGAGCCTATTATACAAAGCGAAGTAAGTCAGAAAGAAAAACACCAATACAGTATATTAACGCATATATATAGAATTTAGAAAGATGGTAACGATGACCCTATACGCGAGACAGCAAAAGAGACACAGATGTAATGAACAGATTGTTGGACTCTGTGGGAGAAGGCGAGGGTAGGACGATTTGAGAGAATAGCATTGAAACATGTATATTATCATATGTGAAATAGATTGCCAGTCCAGGTTCGATGCATGAGGCAGGGTGCTCAGGGCTGGTGCACTGGGATGAACTTGAGGGATGGGATGGGGAGGGAGGTGGGAGGGAGGGTCAGGATGGGGAACACATGTACACCCATGGCTGATTCATGTGAATGTATGGCAAAAACCACCACAATATTGTACAGTAATTAGCCTCCAATTAAAATTAAAAAAAAAAAAAAGTGAAAAGGGGAAACTGCTTCTCCAAGAAAGACACATGTAACAAACCCTCAAGGAACCAGAACCTGAGACAGATTCCTCCTCCTCCTGCTCCCTAACACTGTCCTTTAACTGTGGAATGAGGACTTAGAATTAATGAGACTCATGAGAAGGTAAGAAAGATCCAGGAACATGTCCCTGCAGGGTTGCCTAGTACAGTTGTCCAGGTTGATCACTGCACAAAGGCACTCAGCCAAGGAGGCTATACATGGGCTGTATTCTGTGTTCTAAACCTTCGGTCCTAAAGCAGGCCACGTCTGCACAGAGGGGCTGTCTTTTTCTTACTCACAGAAAGACATCTTTCTGGGCCAGCAGCTCCTCAAGCCCACCCTATGCCCAAGTGCAAGGCAAGGTGTGGGATCTCCCCTCGGTGTTCAAAACAGGTTAGAGGCTTCCCTGAAGGGATTCTGGGTCTTCTGGACCACTGGCAACTTCTCAAGTGCCTGCCTGGCCTCCTAAACCAGCACCAACAGGACACTGCCTTCCCCAAGTACACATGACTGGGGACAGGGGTCTCATCTGGGTTGAGCCTTCCAGAAGGCAAGGCAATAGAAATCTCTTTAATCAAAAACTTCTCTGGGACTTCTCTAGTGGTCCACAAAACTCCACGCTGCCAATGTAGGGGGCGTGGGTTCAATCCCTGGTCGGGGAACTAAGATCCAACATGCTGTGTGGTGTGGCCAAAAGATTAAAAAAAAAAAGCCTTCTCTGATAACTTGAAGCTTGAATTCTGTTGGTAAAGTCAAGAGGAGACTCCAGTGTTTTGTGTGGGGTTTTTTTGGAGGGGGGAGGGAGCAGTAGGCAGGATATCCTGGCTGCATCCAGGGAGGCATAACCATGGGGCTGAGACCTCACAGATCACCAGTTCTATCTATGCTAAAAGCCAATAACCCCCTTCTAGGAAGACCTTACCCTTACACTCCCAGAACAGCAAACAAGTTTCTGCAGAAGGGAATCTTGGCTGGATGGGGGAGGGGTATCCAAGGGGCCAAACTGTACCTAAGGCGGCATCTCAGAGGCATTCTGGGAGAGAGGAAGGAAAGCGGGGTACCCATCTCTGGCTAGGATGTCCTGCTCCCAAACTCAGGAGGACACCCCCTTAACACTCAGCCCTGACATGGCCAGGCTCTCTTATCCCCAGATCGGCAGGAGGAGCCCCTCAGAGTCTGGTTGGGGACACAGCTGTCCCTCCCTTCTGCTCCTTGCAGGGACTGGCGGTGCCTGCCAGCAAACACACCCACGCCCAGCACTTGGCGTGTTCCGTTTTCCCTCCTCCTCCAACGCTGGCAGTCGAAGCAAACTGGAGCAGCCAACTGGCCCCAAAGAGAAGGGCTGTCGACTCGTCCTCAGGCTTTAGCTCTCAAGAAAGCTATTTAAACCCGAGCAGGCACAGCCCCAGAAGCTGGCGAGGGCGGCACATTTTTCAGAAACCAAAATAACAGCTATGATCAGAGGCACAGCCATAGTGTGACTGACTCACTGCTGCCCAAACCCCAACAGTAGGGCTCAGAGCGCTGCCTGTCACCTCCCTTGGCTGGACTTGGCTCTCCCAAGATCTCAGACCTAAAGGAACGCAGCCCAGAGGAAGGTGAACCCACAAGGCACCAGCCTACTTCTCCTGCAGGTAGGTTGTCAGATGCAGGGAGGGCAGCTGGCTAAATGTGAATTTCAGGTAACCAACAAACAGGTTTTCAGTATAAGCGTGTCCTGACAACTGCATGGGACACACTTAGGCAAAAAATCATTCGCTGTTTACCTGAAATTCACATTTAACTGAGCACCTCTTTGTTGCTGTCATTTCTTGGGAGTTTTTTTGATTTGTTTTTGCTCAATCTGGCAACCCTTCCCTCAGGCTGAGTTCTGGATATATAGTGGGTGCCCAGGTGATGCCTAAATTGTTTCTTTCTTGGTCAGTCATCCCAGATTCACTTAAACCAGTCTATATCAGGGACTTCCCTGGCACTCCAGCGGCTAAGACTCCGCGCTTCCAATGCAGGGGACGTGGGTTCGATTTCTGGTTGGGGAACTAAGATCTTACAGTCCGCAGGGTGCAGCCAAAAATAAATAAATAGACCAATCTACTCATAATGCCCTTGGTGCATGTGCACTCAGTTGTGTCCAACTCTTTGCGACCCCGTGGACTACCCACCAGGCTCCTCTGTCCATGGGATTTCCCAGGCAAGAATGCTGGAGCAGGTTGCCATTTCCTTCTTTGGGGGATCTTCCCAACCCAGGGATCAAGCCCACGTCTCCTGCACTGGCAGGCGGATTCTTTACCACTGAGTCACCAAGGGATTAAAATAACACATTCCCGGGGCCTGTCCATGATTCTATTTCAGGAGGGTTAGAAGAATGTCCTCAGATCTTCATTTTTAGCAGATTTCCCCAGAAGAGTCTATTGCACCGAAAGTCTGAGAAGCAGCTGACCTAAACCTTGATCCTGCCTTTTTAAGACAACCTTGAAAATAAGATACCAGCCCACTAGTCACCCTCCGTCCCCTACCACGCCTGGGATCACTCAGAATGTTAAGAAGACAGCAAAGTATACAAGTACATATTTTCAATCTGTAGACAGGTGAAGTGCAGGCTGAAGAGATGTATCAGATCCAAAGCGTTTCAAGGTGCCAGAGTTCTACTCACTATGGGAGGAGGTGGGGGGTGGGGCGGGGGCATTACCTGGTACCCACCTACAGTCTTGCTTCTTGCAGTACAGTCCCCTTGGGAGCTGATGTCATCAGGAATTCAGAATAGGCCTGAACGGCCTCCTTATCCTTTGAGCCCTTTTTAAAACTAATCCAAAATAAATAGCATTTCTCCTAGAAGATAACCAAGCTAATTTATAGTTGCCATTCCAGCTGAACACACATGGTTTTTATAGGGTTCTTCAATCTGCAGGGTTCTTCAAAAAGCAGGGGGTGGGGTACAGAACTTTCGCATCCAACCACCATGAATGATTGCAGTTGGGAGATCTGGGAAGTGATAGCACCCTTCACCGAAGACAGATACACCAGCATCTTCAGGAAACATATTTGATCAGATGGGCAAACTAAAAAGGGTCTGTCGGCCTGAAAATTTAGGCCAAGTTGAGGAGTGGCGATGGGCCATGGTGCGCAAGGTAGCTCAGCCTAGACTCAGAGACGTGAGCAAGTGGCATGTGAAGAATTTCATGCTGTACTGACTGAACTAGCAGGTGGCATTTTAAATAGACCAGAAACAGAGGTGTTTCTGTTAAAAATAATTTTTTTTTTTCAAGAATGACTTGAACAAAAAAAATGTCTCTGAAGAGAAATTAAAATATGTTGAGTTTAATGATGCGCCATTCTTTTTTTTTTTTTTCTCCCAGGGGAAATATATAAAAACACAAAAGGCCTAACCCTTGCTAAACCAAAAAATACATGTATTTGTCATTCAGCTGTGTCCAGTTCTTTGTGACCTCATAGACTGTAGCCTGCCAGGCTCCTCTGTTCAAAACACATAATGGGATAAATTTCATTGATTGGGCCTCCAGTACAACCTGCAGGGAGGGAGCCTCACCATCATTAATAGAAACGATCAATAAGCTTATGGGACTTGGGGGACAAGGATGGGGGGTGAAGCAGGGAAGTGTTCACATCCTGCATCCTCAGTCTCCTCCCCATTCCCCTTCTGGTGGACCATTAGGAGAGAGACAGAGGGGACAGACGGCGGGGGTTGTCTGGCCCCGGCCCTCACCAGCTGCTTCCCCTGGACCCGCCCACCTCACCCCCACCCCCCGCCCACGTGTGGCTGTGTATGTCTTCACTCCTAGAAACCCATGGTGATGCTGGGCCTGGGGAGTCATCCACAGACTGGGGGCTAGGGCCTCTGGTCCCCTCTGTCCTCCCAGGATAATTCATTCCAAACACCGTAGGGAGTTCCCTTCTGCTCTGGCTGGGGCAGTGACAGAGGACTGGGTCCCCAACGTTCATCAGGGGCTCAAGACACCAGAGGCCCTGGTACCCTCACATCAGTGCAAACCTTTTCCCCCGAAGGTTGGGGAATTTGAAAGGGAAATGGTGATAAAGGTCTGAAAGCCCAGGTTAAGAGCCTGGAAAGGTTTATCATCGCCCCAGCTACCAACAAGCAAGCAAGCATGCAATCTGCCTCCGAGTAAAAGGCAAAAGAGAAAAGGCTGTTTACCAAAGCTAAAGCAAGAAAGCTGGTGTTGCAGGTGGCCCGAGGGGGCAGCAGGGAAGCTGGGCAACCCCCTTCCAAGGCCCAGGCCTGGGGCTCCAGGAAAACTTGGAGTGGGGGGCCCCAAAGGGGGGGGTTTCTGGTTCATGGATTCAATACGGCCTTGCAAGAGTGTGCCACTGAGTGCTGTCCCCTGTCTACCAGCTGGCTACTCACCCAAGTCCTCTGCCCCGGGGGCCTTGTCACCATGTGACGGCAGTAACCTGCATAATGACCCCTGGTCTCTAGACCTCACAACCTATTTATGTCTGTACCCCCCTAACTGTGCAGTGTCCCTTCAAAATAAGCTGTGAAAGTGTCAGTGAATGCCATGAATGAATTAATGAATGATGCCAAATCAAGAAGGGGTTTTCATTGGGACTTGCATGGCAGTCCAGAGGTTAAGACTATGTGCTTCCACTGCAGGGGGCACAGGTTCAATCCCTGGTTGGGGAACTAAGAGCCTGCATGCCCTGCTGCAAGGCAGGGGGAAAAAAAAGACCAAGGAAGGAAAAAAAAAAGAAAGGGGGGTATTTGTTGTCCCCCAATGTTCTTCCTGACTTTGAATGGCAGATGGCCCAGGACTGATTCTTCAGGGCTCTTGTTCCTGAATACCTGCTCCCATTCTGGTCCAAGCCAGTATCTGAGCTCACCTGGGCCTCCTCACTGGTCCCCCTGCTCCTGCTCTCTCATGGGAAGACCTATTAATAGCTGCCACATGTCAACCGACTCAGTCACCCCTCGCCTTAAACCCATTATTGACTAGAGACGTATCCACATATTTTTAGAGTGAATTAACACATGTGAATACAATTAACATCACCAGGTGAAGTTGTTAGAGCTTAAAATTGATCAAGGGCTCATTATACAACTTATGATTGTCATCATCATTCACGTTTTGCTCCATTAAGGTTTTTGTTCCAATCTTGTATTATAAACATAAAATTTTCCCAAAAATGACACATTGTGAAATTTTGAGTGAAGAAGAATTTTTTGGTGAATTTTAGGCAGATACTTTCTCTGCATGTCTGAGCAACATATATACTAGTATCTCAGAAGATGATAGTTCTTCAGAACATAGTTCTGATTCAGACAATGTGAATATTAGACCAACGAAGAGACAAAAAACCTTAGTGCTTGATTCTGATGTGGAAAGTGAAAATAGAACTCATGATGCTAGAGAATGCTCCTTTGTTTCTACAGAGGAGTGAGTTGAAGACAACATCTCATGAAAATGAGAATACTTTACAGGTGTGTCAGGGGTAACAATTGAATGCAATAACCTGCACACAGTGAAATAACAGAATTAATTTTTGGCTGGCCAAAATAAAAATCACCTGCTACAGGTATTTGTTTCTGCAAATATTCCCCGGTCAATAATGAGTTAAAAGCTTCCAGTCATCCCTTGGAATCAGTTCTAAGCTGTTCATCCCGAGTTATAGGGCCAGGCATGACCTACCTCTGCCTCTGAGATACCACCTCCCCTGCCGCCCCTACATCCATTCCCCTCCAGCCAACCCACTGCAGCAGGATCCTCCAATACAGCCCCGCCCATCCCTGCCTCAGGGCCTTTGCACTGGCCATTCCTCCACCTGCAGCAGTCTTTCCATGACTCTGTGCTGAGCATTCACATCTAAGCCTAAATTCAACCTCTTCAAAGAAACCTTTTCTAACATTATCGCTGTCGCTGTCCCCAACCTCCCTGGATACTGTGGCGCCCAGTCTAGCAGCCAAATGTGGCTGTGGAGGCTTTGAAATGGGGTGAGTCCCAATCAAGATCTGCTGTTAAGTGTCAAACACACACTGATTCCAAAGACTTCACTCAAAAACATAATGCAAAAATACTTAATTTTTTTATATTGATTGCAGATTTAAATGGTAATCTTTTGGATATATCCAGGTTAAATAAAAGACATGATTGAAATTAATTCCCTTTTACCTAACGTGGCTATTAGAATATTTAAATTTAAAATCACACATGTGGCTGTGTTGTATCTGTCCCGGACAGCACTGCCCTGAGCCCATCACATTCTCTATCATATTTATCATGGGTGAAATCATCTCTTTTGTTTAGTTACTTGACTCCCACCTGTCTTTCCAACTAGAATGCTGGTCCCTGCACACCCATGAACAGGAACTGTCTTGTTCACTGTTGTATGCTCTGTACCTGCCAGAACCTGGCAGCCAGCAGCTGCTGACTGGATGAACAAACCATTCGAGTACCAGGTCTCATGATCAAAAACCACTGCAGTCCCTCCAAAGTTGGGCCCCCAAGCCTCCCAAAACAGGCAGAGAAGTGGTAACAGAAGATGCAGGAGAGGCAAGGATGCAGTGATGGATGGCTCCCCAGCCCAAGTAGAGACCTAGGACTGCTGCTTGAAGTGGGTGCAGGCTGAGGGTGCAGGCTGTGTCCATGGGCACAGCAGGGACAGTTGGGGGATCTGAGTTGAGCTCCTCCATCCCCCAAGCAGGCAAGGAACCATTCAGCCCAGGCCATGCTCTGACCACTACTTACTTGACTCCGGATTTGGTAGATGATGGGGATGAGCAGTAGGATGCAGCCCAGGGCAAGGAGCACATACTGGGCATACTGCAGCACTTTGGGCATCAACACCAGCTGGGTATAGAATGTCTGAAGGGTCTCACCCTCCATTGCGCCGCTCTGGGGAAGAAGGACAAACAGATGGACTAGGGCCACATACTATGAGCTGAGGGTGCAGATGCCACTCCATCCCTTCCCCATCCCAAGTCCACTAGCCAAAGCATGCCATTAGGCCAGCCTCTATGTCCTCCAGGGTCACACAACAGGACTACATTTCCCAGACTCCCTTGCAGCTAGGCAGGCCCACGTGACTTCTTCTGGCCAATGGGATGTAGGCACAAGGACGTCACAATTTCCATGCCTGGCTCCCACGTGATTCTCTCCATCTCTTTGCCAATTTACTGAACGGAAATGGATTCTGACGATCTCCGAAAGGTCAGAACCAAACGATGGAAGGAGCCCAGATGTCCCCAAATGTCTGCATGGAGCACAGCTCCACCTCCCCTCTCCATCAGACTGTGATGTGAGCAGGAAGTGAATTTGACATTTGGAGTCTGGCTGTTCTGGCTGTTAGCTCACCCTGAATTAAAATGAACTAAGCTAGAAGGAATCTTGAAAAGCTGGGAGAAAAGGAAGTTCAATAAAAAGCCAACACAGTGAAAATGAACTTCCCTTCATCTTTGGAGAAGTGGTCACATGCATTAGCAAAATTATTTTATACGCTGACCAGGGACTTTACAATTTCAGGGAGCTTTGGTCTTCCTCATCTCAACTGAGCCTTTCAGTCCAGTGGCATACCTGACATAATGTGCTTGGAGAGGGCGAAATTTCTAATAGACTGCTCTGCATCACAGAGTCCAGCTAGCCAGCCCCGCCTCCCCACCACACACAGCCTCCTGCCTCAGATGCCCACATCAGCTCCTCACTGAGCCATCAGATACCACGACCACAGGAACCTGGTACCCAGGGAGAGGGAGGCAGCCTTACCTCTTCGAACCACATTAGTGGCAGGACCACTGGCTGGATGTTCCCAGTTTGTCTGGAAATAAGGGAGATCAAGCAAGTGAGAAGTTCTGTTGGGGTGCCTCAGGTCAGACAGCTCTGGACCTGTGATTCTACAATGACTAGATCGATGTGATCTTGAGGAATGGGTATCTCCTGACAGGAAGCAACCTGACAATCCGACAGTATCTTTTTAAATGAAAACTTCATGTCTTCTATGTGGTGGGTGCTGCCAGGGACCTAGCTGATGTCCATTTCTTCCTCTTTGAAACAGAATGCCAGTTTTACTCAGGATGGCAATGTACCCAGCTAACAAACAAGGCGGTTGATGCTGACCCCCTGCTTTCCTTCATGGAGTCTGGAATCTGGGTGCATACCAGGCAGAAAGCACTGACGTGACCAGTCCCCAGTAAACATCCCCGGGGAAGAGTTTCTACTGGGCATCCCTGGTAGGGGACACTTCACACATATCACAACTCATCACTGGGAGGAGGAAGCATGTCCTGTGTGACTCCCCCAAGAGAGGGCTCTAGAAGCCTCTGTCTGGTTCCCCCAGACTTCACCCTGTGAGCCTGTCCCCTTTGCTGGTTATGTTTTGAATATTTTCTATGTAATAAATCACAACTGAGTCTTCCCAGCAAATCATCGAACCTGAGAGTGGTCCTGGGAACCCCCGACACAGTCAGTTACCAACAAGCTGTGTGACCTCGGGCATGCTCCTTACCCTCTCTGTGCCTCCTCTGAAAAATGGGGGTTACAATGAATTCCTCACAGGGCTCTAGTGATGACTGAATGTGGATACATGAAAAATGCCCAGCATATAGAAAGTGTTCAGTGTTTATCACTGTTGTCTAGTTGTTAAATGGCTTCCCAGGTGGTGGTTCCATGGTAAAGAATCTGCCTGCCAGTTCAGGAGACTCAGAAGACATGGGTTCAACCCTTGGCCTGAGAAGATCCCCTGGAAGAGGAAGTGGCAATACATTCCAGTACTCTTGCCTGGAAAATTGCATGCACAGAGGAACCTGGAAGATTACAGTCCACAGGGTCCTAAAGAGTCAGACATGACCTAGCGACTGAGCATGCAGCTGTTAAATGCCAGCAAACAATAGAACAAACAAATATTCCATAACTTCACATTCCTGGGTCTGCTTAAAGAAGGCACAGCTGGAGGGGAGATGGAACCCACTTGGGGACAGGCACTAGAGTCAGCACAAAAGGCCCAAATCCTCAATCACAATTCTCAAAGATCACTTAAGTAGAGTGCTGGGTAGTGAAATGAATTTACACAGTAACACCTACAGAGGAGACAGACATGGAAAACATTCTAGAAATACAGGGGGGGGGGGTCCCTCTTCACTTTGGCCTCTTTAATTGGAGTTGTAAGAACTAATGTAAATTAAATGCACAGACTGTGCAACCCTCGTGCCTCTATCTTGTGAGCAAACACCACAGAAGTTCCTCAGAGAAGTCACAGCTAGATGGCTCTGTTTCTGGAACAGCTGTGTTTCTAGACTTTTCCCACGCTGGTTCCTCAATAGCCCTCAGGGATGTTGATAAACACCGTCTTTGAGACCATCACCCCAGCCCACGGCAGTTCTGAACAGCTGGGGACACAGAGGCTCAGAGAGATCAAAGTAGTAGTGTGTGGCCGCCAACAGGCAGAATCCAGCCACCCAGAGAGACTGCTGGCTTGGGCAACATCTGTCAAGAATCAGAATGAACTCCCAACAGGTGAAACTGAGAAAGCAGGTGTTAAAATCCAGATTCTGAAACCTGCATTTGCAAATGCATCGGATGTGGCCACACTGAGCCCGAGGCCCCTGGTGGTCGACAGAGACCGGCCCTTGGCCCGTCCCCACCCAGCCTGTCTGGCTCCTCTGTCCTAGTCACCTGCCCACCCTGAGCATGAAGTTAGCAGACCAGGCATCGAGTGATGGGGGGCCCTCCGGAACTCCAGCCTGAGCAGCAGGCACCTAAGGCCCACATGGCGCTACTTCACCAGCCGCAAACACTTCAGGAACAAACTCTCTGAGCAGACTCAAAGGGTAAAGATGGAAAGCTTGGACTTCCCTGGCAGTCCAGTGGTAAGAATCCACTTGCCAAAGCAGGGGACACAGGTTCAATCCCTGGTCGGGAACATTCCACTTGCCGTCGAGCATCTAAGTCAGCATACCACCACTACTGAGCCTGCCCTCTAGAGCCTGAACTCTACAACAAGCTAAGCGACTGCAGTGAGAAGCCCGTGCACCACAATGAGACAGCAACGAAGACCTAGCAAAGCCAAAAAAGTAAAAACTAATTAATTGAATTTTTAAAAAAAAAGCTAGCAGAGGAGTGTGGATGAGCTATACAAATGATCCCCAGTGCACTCAAAGTGTTATTCTTTCCAACTGAGAAACATCTCACAAAGCCAAACAGATGCTCACATTCCTGCAGCCCGGGAATCTTTCTGAGGGATTTTTTTTTTTAATGGAACTATTTCAAACACACTAAGTACAGAACCTGACAGAACAACCAATCAGCATGCTCCCTCACCCGGCTCTATCCTGAATGAGTGAGTGAAAGTTGCTCAGCTGTGTCCAACTCTTTGCCATCCAGGCAAAGCCTGTATGCAGACTGTAGCCCACCAGGCTCTCTGTCCATGGAATTCTCCAGGCCAGAATACTGGAGTGAGTTGCCATTTCCTACTCCAGGAGATCTTCCCAACCCAGGGATCAAACCCAGGTCTCCAGCATTGCAGGCAAGATTCATTACCATCTGAGCCACCAGCTCTGTTCTATAATGATGTTATAACAAGAGTTGGCAAGGATGTGGAGATGCTGGCACCCTCCCACGCAGCTGGTGGGAGTGTGAAACAGTGTAGCCGCTCTGGAAAACAGTCTGACAGTTCCTCAAATGGTTAAACATAGAGCCACCAGAGAACCTAGCAATTCAGCTGTAAGATATCTACCCAAGAGAAATGAAAACATACATCCACATACTCAGGCTTAAATATTCAGAGCAGGACTTCCTTGGTGGTCCAGTGGTTAAGAATCCGCCTGCCAATGCTGGGGACCCAGGTCCCATCCCTGGTCCAGGAAGACATCACGTGCCAAGGGGCAACTAAGCCGGTATACAACAACTACTGAGTCTGTGCGCCTAGAGCCTGTCCTCCACAACAAGAGAAGCCACCTCAACAAGAAGTCTGTGCAGCAAAACTAGAGAGTAGCCCCTGCCCGCTGCAACTAGAGAAAGCCTGAGTACAGTAACAAAGACACAGCACAGCCAAAAATAAAATGTATAAACTTTTTTAAAGATTCAGAACAGCATTATTCATAATGGCCAAAAAGTAGAAACAGCCCAAATGTCCATCAGTGGATGAATAAAAACATGGTCTTGCCAGGCAATGGCATATTATTCAGCAATAAAATGGACTGAAGTGCTGACACCTGCTACAACATGGATGAACCTTGAGAACACCATGTTAAGTGAAAGAAACCAGTCACATATTATACAACTCTATTCACATAAGATGGCCAAAATGGGTAAATCCATAGAAATAGGAAGTAAATTAAGGGTTGCCTGAGGCTGAGGGAAATGAGGAGTGACAGCTAACGGTGTGGGGTTTCTTTTGTGGGTTGACGGAATGTTTCAAAATTGATTGTGGTGATGTTGCCCAATTCTGTGAATATCCTACTGTACTGTACATTCTTAAAGGGTGAGTTTTAGACTGTGTGAATTAAATCTTGATGAAGCTGTTACTGGAAAAACAAAAAAAAGAAAAAGAAAACTTGCACTTAAAAAAATTTCTCCTGTCTACCATATGACCCAGCAAGCCCACTCTTGGGCATATACCCAGAGAAAAGCATAATTCAAAAAGATACATGCACCCCAGTGTTCACTGCAGCACTATTTACAAGAGCCAAGACACAGAAGCAACCCAAATGTCCATTAACAGAAGAATGGATAAAGAAGATGTGGTACACACACACACACACACACACACACACACACACACACACACACACACACACACACACACACACACAGTGGAATATTACTCGGTCATGAAAAGGAATGAAATTGTGCCATTTGCAGAGACGTGGATGGGCCTGGAGACAGTCACACACAATGAAGTAAGTCAGAAAGAGAAAAACAAATGTTGTATATTAACACATATATATGGAATCTAAAAAGATGGTACAGATGAATCTATTTGAAAAGCAGAAATGGAGACACAGATATTAGAGAACAAACATATGGACACCAAGGAGGGAAGGGAGCTGGAATGGACTGGGAGCTTGGGGCTGACATACGCTATTGATACTGTGTATAAAACAGATGACTGATGAGGACCTGCTGGACAGCACAGGGAACTCTACTCAGGGCTCCATGGTGACCCGCACGGCAAAGAAAGCCAAGGAAGAGGGAGTAAATGCATACACACAGCTGATTCACTTTGTTGGACAGCAGAAACAAAACAACATTTAAGGCAACTACACTCCAATTTAAAAAATAAAAAAAATCTTCCTTCCCTCAGGTGAATGGTCTCGCTAGAGAATGCTGTTGGCCAAGTTTCCATTTTCAAACACTCGGTTTGGGCACGATTTAATTTTTGCTACTCTGTCAAGGGAGAAACAGCTTGGACAGAACATTCTGACTAACAGGGGGGACAAACGTCAACAGACAAAAGGGCAGGGGTGTCAGGATGTGGCCTGGACTCAGCTCAGAGCTAAGATTCCCCTTAGGAGTTCAAGGGGCAGGGACCAGATCCCATATCCCTCCCCAGACTTTGAGTTCCCCAGAACAAGGCCAGAGTCTCCCTGAGACCCCAACCTCTCAACCACAAGGCAGCCCCGGCCCCCAGACCCCACTCACCCGATGCCTTTCACAGACTTAAGGAAGAGGCTCAGCTGCAGTTTCACAGAGCAGTTCATGGGGATTCCGGTGACCTGCGGCAACAAGCGCAGTGAGGGGCTAGCCCTTCCTGGACCCCCGGGAGCCCCTTCTAATCCCCCTCTCCCTGGTCCCATTCAAGAAGGTGCATGTCCCAGGTGAAGTGCCCATCTGCTGGGGTCTCCTCTACCCACTCTAACCCCTGATGGGTAAATACATATTCTCCAAATGGCTCTTCTGTCCACAACGTTGAGGGATCCCCTCCAGGGAACCAGACTCTCTCTGGATGGGAAAAAATAATCCTTTCCATCTTTCCACTCATAGAATGCATTCCCTGAGTGCAGAAGGATATTTCTCAGTCATTACCCCTCCCTCCAGCCTCCAAATAAAATAAAACAGATTTGCATGTTGATAAAGTCACTATCTTCTCCAATCACCCACCCTTCTCCATTCCCTCCTGCCAGCATCTGAAAGAGATAGTCTGACTCAGGAAGCACGCCTGGTCCCTCTTGTTTACTCACTCAGTCGTGTCCAACTCTCTGTGACCCCGTGGACCACAGCCCACCAGGGTCCTCTGTCCATGGGATTTTCCAGGCAAGAATACTGGAGTGGGTTGCCATTTCCTTCTCCGGGGGAATCTTCCCAACCCAGGGATCGAACCTGCTTCTCCTGCATTGACAGGAGGATTCTTTACCACTGAGCCACCGGGGAAACTTGCTTGGTCCCTAGTGCCTCTGAAATATAGTTCCATGGAATCTCCATTTCAACATAGCTCATGCCAAGGGCAGGCGATGATATTTTACAGAGAGTTTAGTGATATTTTTTCTTTGTGTTTAATTTTATGTTAATCTTCTTAGAGAAAATTTTTTTCCTTTTATTTTTTTTTTTGGCACAGCTAGCAGAATCTTAGCTCCCAGATCAGAGACTGAACCCCAGGCCACCGCAGCAAAAGAGTGGAGTCCTAACCACTGGACTGCCAGTGAGCTCTCCATTTGGAGAGAATTTTTTTTTTGGCTACCTCATGCAGACTGTGGGATCTTAGTTCCCTGACCAGAGAGCAAACCTGTATTAGAAGTGCAGAGTTTTATCAATGGACGGTCAGGGAAGTCCTGGAGAAATTTTTAATTCCCAATTTGAAAGCTTCCTTTGGCCAGGATTTTTTTTTTTTAATGAGATCTTGTTTTTTAAGTAGTAAGTCAATAAAGTGACACACATCTAGAACCAAAAACCAGGAAGGTGGTTCCAGAATGGTGCCAGGAAATGAGACTGGAGGGACTTTCCTGGTGGTCCAGTGGTTAAGCATCTGCCTTGCAATGCAGGCAACACGGGTTTGATCCCTGATGGAGGAACTAAGATCCCACAGGCCTCGGGGAAACTGAACCCTCATGGCACAGCTACTGAGCCCATGCCACAACTAGACAATCTGTGTACCATGAAGGATCCCACATGATGCACCTAAGATCCAACGCAGCCAAATAAATTTTTTTAAAGAAAGGAAATGAGAGTGGAAAGGAACCTAGGTTTGAGGACAGACTGCTGCTTCTCAGCTGAGACTCTTTCTCATCTGAAAAGTGGAAACAGCTCTGCCCACCTCACAGGGTTTCTGCAAGGGCAAAGTCAGGGATGCAAGACAGTCACACTCAGGGCCATAAATGCTGTGTCGTTATCACAGACACCAGTGGGAACAGGCATTATCTTCCAGCATAGCCTGACATCCTCAGGTCTTCTGGGGCCCCAGGGCACAGAGGAACTGGCCAAAGGCCACGCTCCCATGACTGGGGAGAGTTTGAACTTGAGAACCTGGCAGGATGTGAGCGAAATCCCCCGTGTTTGAAAAAGCGTTCATCCAGTGGGCCTGAGGCTGCCCTCCTGGAATGGTGGCCCCCGTCTGGCCTCTGGGATCCTGGATTTCAGGGGGCTCCCACCTCTCCCTGACAGATAAGAGGGACTCCCTGGCCTAGAGGGTTTGTAAAACAGTTTAGTTTATGCTGACACCTGCTTTCCTTCCTGGAGTCTGGAGTCCGTGCCAGGCAGAGGGTGCCCGCAATAAACACCCTGGGCGCTGAGTCTTGACGGGGCGTCCCTGGTTGAGGACACCTCACACGGGGAGCGAAGTTTGCCCGGTGTGATCCCCCAGGAGAAGGCTCTGGGAGGCGGTGCCTGGTTCCCGCAGCCTTCACCCCACGTGCCTCCCCCTTTACTGACTGTGCTTTCTGTCCTTCGTTGTGACACGCCACAGAAGCGAGTGTGACTACCTGCTGTGTCCTGGGGGTCCTTCCAGCAAAGCCTCCCATTTGAGGGCGATCCTGTAGACCCCGACACATCCTGCTCTCCAGACTCTACACGCTGGGGTCTCTACCCGGGCCACTTCCTTCCCCAGGAAATGTGTCTCCTTCCCTCCCCGGCTGTCCCTCCAGTTGCTGTCTGGCCACCTCTTCTTGAGCAAAGCCCTGCCTCTCCCCCTCGTCCCAACCCCAGAGAACAGACACTTGCTCCATGAGCCCACATCTGTCAAGGGTTTCCCTCCCCCGGTTTCAGGAGCATAAAAGCAGGCAACAGAGAAGCCGCTTCCAGGAGGCATTCTGTTTTCAAAGCTAATGAGATCAGAAATCAGCAGATCCACCCCCATGCTCATCCTCCCCAAATCAACAACAAATCCGAGGCCACTTCCTCTCCCTGTCTGCCTCTGGCCTGAAATGAGAACTAGGAGACGCCTACTTCTGCATCTGCTGATGCACTGCTGCAAAACAACTGTCTGCACCTCTCCAGCCTCCCAGACTTAACTGTTTCTTTCTCAATGTGGCGGAGAAAAAGAAAGTCCATACACTAAAATGAAAGTCACCAGTGAAAACAGAGAAAAGTCAGCAGAGAGAAAGAAAGGAATGGAGAGAGAGAAGCAGTGAAACAAATGAACTAAAAAAGAAAGAGGAAAAGTGTTAGCTTTCTAATAAAAGTCTTTGTTTTTTTCTTTTGGCCATACCACATGGCACGTGGGATCTCAGTTCCCTGACCAGGGATCAAACTTGTATCACTTGCATTGGGAGTGCAGAGCCTTAACCAAAGGACCACCAGAGAAGTCCCTAATAAAAACCTTTTAAAAACTGGTTAAAAGTTTAAGACAATATGGAAAAGCCTTAACAAGTCTAACAATAAAGACTGAATTTAATATAGAACATGTAATAGAATCATATTAATTATGATCAACTTAATTCATTATACCCACTTCATCAACTGTATATTAATACAGGACAGAAGGTAGTGGCATTAAAAGATCTGTTTGTATAGTTAATATTTTAAATTAAGGAACTATAAGTGGAGTATAAGCATTAAACATTGTGAATCACTGTATTATACACTGGGGCTTCCCAGGAGACTCAGTGGTAGAGAATCTGCCTGCCAATGCAGAAGATCCAGGTTTGATCCCTGCGTCTGGAAGATCCCCTGGAGGAGGAAATGGGAACCTACTCCAGTGTTCTTGCCTGGGAAATCGCATGGACAGAGGAGCCTGGCAGACTACACTCCATGGGGCTGCAAAGAGTCAGACACAAGCACATGTCATATACACTTGTCACTTAAATAATGTGGTATATTCATTATAACACTGGTTGCTTAAATAACATGGTATATTCATTATAACACTGGTTGCTTAAATAACATGGTATATTCATTATAACACTGGTTGCTTAAATAACGTGGTATATTCATTATAACACTGGTTGCTTAAATAACGTGGTATATTCATTATGCTTCAATTTTTTTTTTAAAGGCTGTATACTCAATGGTTCCAACTATGTGACATTCTGGAAAAGGGAGAACTATAGAGATATAAAAGATCAGCTGCTGCCAAGGGTTAGATGGGAGTGAAAATAGAAGGTAGTGGGGGGATAAATGGATGGAACACATAGGATTCCGAAGGCAGTGAAGCCACTCAGGAGACTGAATGGTGGACACAGGTCATCATGCATTTGTCAAAACCCATAAACCTGAACAACACAGAGTGAAGCCTAATGTAAGCTACTGACTTTAGTTAACAATAACATTCATTCATCAACTGTAACAAACTTTGTGCCAGGGGAAAACAAGGTCTAGGAACTCTGTATTTTCTGCTCAGTTTATCTGCAGGCCTAAAACTCATCTAAAAAACAAAAAAAAACAAAATCAAAGTAGGGACTTCCCTGGAGGTTCAGTGGTTAAGACTCTGTACTTCCACTGCAGAGGGCAAGGGTTTGATCCCTGGTCATGGGAACTAAGATCCCACACAGTCAAACAAAAAACAGAACAACAACAAAAAACAAAGTATGCTAATTTTTTAAGAAACAGACATAGGCAAATGATACTCAGGTTTAAAGAAAAAACATTTTGAAATAATAAAAAAATTTTTAATTAAAAAAGAAGACCTATGTTTGAAGTCAGTCTTATCCCTTACTTACTCTCAACCACTAGGATCTCAGTAAATCAAACCCATGTTTACTGAAATACAAGTACTTCTGTGCTAACCGCTAGAATTCAAGCAATTAACAAGACAGAACAGCTCTTTCCCTGATGGGGACAAGAACCACATTTACTAGTTGAAGCACTTAACCTCTTTGGGCTGCAGTTTACCCATCTGTAAAATGGGAATAGCAATGCCCACCTCTCTGATTATTGTGAAAATTAAATGAATAGGATTATGTCTATAATAATAGCATAATGAGCATTCTAGAAATATGAATGTGAAATGTGTGCAATCATGGCTGACTTCACTAACCCAGATTTATTTTATTTTATTTTATTAATTTGGTCAAGCCACATAATTTTCGGGATCTTCGTTCCCCAGCTAGGGATTGAAGACACACCCTCGGCAGCAAAAGCATGGAGTCCTAACCACTGGACAGGCAGGGAATTTCCAGTCTGGATTTTCAGTGAAAAAATAAGAGAGAGAGCTAGAAGGTGGAGTGCTAAGGGCTGTGAGTTGAGTCAGTAGCTAAGAAAATCTGAGTAATATCAAGGAAAACAGCATGGAAAAGCACCAAGAAGAAGAGTTTCCAAAAAAGCCTATGGGGGGAGACCACGAATATCCACTCCAGAAACAGAAACCCAAAGAATTTTTTTAATTAATGATAAAGCCACCAAGTCCAAATGGGCAAATTTGCAGTGAATGGAGGCCCTAAGAGAAGAAGCAACAGGGTAAAGACATGCCCATGGGAGGGTCACAAGTGCAGGTCCTGGTCCCTGTTTGTAGACAAAACATCACACAGGACAAATTCCCCAGAGCCCAGTTTATCTGCAAGACGTTCCAGGTTCTTGTCGGTACCTAAAGATCTTTATGGCATGTTGGCACAGCCGGAGGGCTGCCTCTGGCTAATTTACAGGTTGATAATTCCTAATTAATTTACTGTGTTATGATCTTTTTATAGAGACAATTCACTTATAAAGAGATAATAAAGTCCTTGCACTATGGAGTCGGGGCAAACTTTGATGACTTGATAGCCTAGAAGCTATCAATGCCAAAGAAACCCAGGCTTCCCATCCCCCGCACCCTGGAACAGCCTGGTGCCTGGCGGGGAGAGGAGAAAGTTGAGTGTGCACCACACAGAAATCTCCCCCACCCCCACCCAAAGGCTGACAGGCAGGGGCTCACCGGGTGGATGTCCAGGAACAAGGAATGTTCTTTTGGGTTAGGATGGAGGCCAGACACTGCCTCTGCCAGGACTGGGTCAGCGTTGTAGAAGTGAGGATGGGAGAGAAACAAGGGTGCATCTGGAAGGCAAAGGGGCAGAGACGGGGTGTCAGACAAAGGCAGCACATTTGCACATCCAGAGACCTGCTCACGTCAAGCCCTGAGCTGGGTGAAGGGATGCACAGGCGATGAAAACACAGCCACTGCCCGAAGGGCACCCACCTCGTGATGATGACAAGATGCAAACAGCAATAACTAGACAGAACTCACTCAGGGTGTAATTATTTACCAAGCACCCAAGAGGCACCAGGAACTGGAACCCACCCAGCAAGGGACAAGCTCAGTGCCGTAAGAATGGTAAAGGGGGAGAAATCAAGGCAAGGAGAAGACGCTGGCTCAAAGACGCCGGCAGAGGTCAGGGGATGGCATTCCAGGTGAGGGGATGGCAGAGGCCAATGCAAGGAGGTGAGAAAATGCACAGTGCGTATGGAGCAGACAGTGCCTGGAGGGAATGATGGAAACTGAGGATAGAAAGACTTGAACTTGGGTGAGAGGAAGGGCCTCTGGATTGCCAAGCCAAGCAGCCCGGACTGTCTTCTGCAGGCAATGCAATGATCAGAGCTGTTCGGATGTGCACACCTCAGGTCTCCCTAACGTCCTCGGTGGGGGGAGAAGACACACCTGCTCTGTTCCTTCTCTCCCAGCAGCGGGTCTGTGGGATGGACGCCAGTGTGTGAGGACAGAGACTGACTCGGGTCCCTCCGAGTGAGAAATTCACACCCAGACACCTGAAGCTGAACCTCTCCATCACCCGACCAAGCGAGGGAAACACCACGGCATCCTCATGTGCTCAGGACAACAGACAAAAAGCCTGATGGACAATGAGTCAAGGAGGAAAAGAATAAGCCTCTCAGAAACTGGCGATGGTCAAGAATGTGCAAATCACAGAGTCAGAGCAGACTGGCGGTGACAGGGGCCGGGGAGAGGAAAGATGGGGAGTGAGTGCTAAGGGGTACGGGGGCTCCTCTGGGGCTGATGAGAATGCTCTGGAACTAGACTGCGCTGGAGGCTGCACGACATTTTGAATGTACTCAATGTCACTGAATCGTGAACTTTAAAATGGTTAACCGGATGTTACATGAACTTCACCTTGATACGAAAAAGAGAAAGACCAAAACTCAAAAGGTTTGCTCCCCTAAACCAGCAGCCCATCGACTGCCAGCCAGGTGACCCACATTACTGCTTATGTGTGTCTGGCAACCTCAAATGTCTAGATTCTTTCTGCTTTTCTTAGCAAAGCCAAGCACCGGTTTAAACTAAAAGCTGGGATTTCACTGCTGTCTGACTTCATTTTTCCCAGAGTCCTTTTCCATCCACTGCCTTCAAGTTTCTCAACATTAATTTATTCTTCCCAGTGTCTCTCTGATGTGTTGCCATATCCGGATACCCCCTTCACTGTTACATAATGTGCTCCTTTGAAGCAGCTGCCATCGCTTTATTTCAACAGCTATATTTTAAAGATGCTTGCTATCCGAAGCATAACTGGTAAACACTTGCCGGAATTAGAAAATAAATCCAGGAAAAAATACAATGTGAACAAATGAATGCTGTAGATTCTATCCAGAGACTGTTACCTACGCGAAAAAAAAGAGGCTGGCACCCTGAGACTTGCTCTTTCTCTGTCAAAAGGGAGAGAGGAGTGTTAGAAAGGCACTCAAGCCCTCTTAGCACCAACACTTTCTCCTGGAGATAATCAGGAGGACAAAAAGGATGGAAAACAGAAGCCCTATCTCACTGTGTCTGTGTGTGTGTGCGCGCGCGCGCGCGCGTGCACACACATGCTCAGTTGTGTCCGACTCTTTGTGATCCCATGGACTGTAGCCCACCAGGCTCCTCTGTCCATGGGATTTTCCAGGCGAGAATACTGCAGCAGGTTGCCATTTCCTTCTCCAGGGGATCTTCCCGAGCCAAGGACTGAAACCTCCTCTCTTGCATCTCCTGCATTGGCAGGTGGATTCTTTACCAGTTGAGTCACCCAGGAAGCCCACCTCGTACCATGTAAGTCAATTTTATTTAAAGCTGCCTCCTTGGATCTTTGAGGTCTTAGGCACCACCAAGGACAATGTTTCACAATTTGAAAAACCTTGTTTCCCATTCTCCCATCTCTACTGTGAGAGGAAATCAACAGAGCAAACACACGAGGAACCCCTCCCCCTTGGTAAGGGAAGCAGTCACTGAGCCAGGCCCTAGAAGATGATGAACCTCAAACAAGCTCCATCACGCCCGCAAGGCTGCGGGGAGACTGAGATGGCTAGACCAATTTGCCATCACCTGCTCTTGCTTCAGCTTGCTTGGTTTTTTAATAGCATGTAGGCATGTATGTGTTTTTTCTATTTTATTTCCAAACAGATTGAGAGAGACAACGCCCAGGTAATAAGTGGTAATTAATTTATGGCTTTATGACACATCTAACCAGACCTAATTGCCCAGGATCACTATGGATTACAATTAAGGGGTTCTAGTGAACAAGTCTCAGGACCTTACACAGCATGGAGGTTGGAGGAGAGACAGTTCTCTGAGTCCAAGAACTCCTCCAGGCCCAGAAAGGGAAATGAGTGGGTATTTCTTATCTTCAGATAAAATGCCACAGAAATACACACACAAGTGCACCCAAAGACATGTATGAGAACGTTCCTAGCAATACTAGGGTCATGATCAATGAGCAGAACCTTATTGGATGCCCATGAACAGTAAAAGAGGTAAGGAAATGGAAGTGCGGTCCCACTGAAATACTATACAGCAGTGAAAAGTGCACTCGCAACAACGGGGACAGACTTCACCAGCTTGAAAATGGGTGGAACAAGCCAGAAATAGAGAAAAAGAAATATATGCTTTATGACTCCATTTACATAAAGACCAAAGGCAGGCAAAGCCGTGGTGCTGGAAGTAAGGCCAGCGACTGAGAGGATCACTCCTGCTCTCTTTCTGCATCCCTTTGTGGACTTTCAAAGTGCATGTGTCAGTTGGGTATCTTTCTTGTATATATGTGTATTTCAACATAAAAGAAAAAAATTGTGTTTACATAATGCATATATAATTCCCTTGCACTTCTGAAGTTCTTTTGGCACATGAGCTAAGATGAGGCAGTGTAATTTTCAAGCCTAGCCCTTGGCAGTGGATGGATATATTGTTTCTGCTGCCTACTAGGCACTATCTCTTGGAACCTATGCTTCAATTAAGCCCCTCCCCTACTTTCAACCTCTGGCCATGTGGGTGCTGGCTCCACTCACTGAACCAGGCTGAGCATGTGATACAGCCTGGCCAATCAGCACAGACCACCCTTGGCCACTGATTGGTTCACAGCCAGTCATGTGCTAAAAGCCAGCCCAATCAAAGCAATCTCTAGGACCTTTGCTGGAATACAGAGGACCCAGTGGCCCCCTTTCTGCTGGGAGGAGGTGAGCCTGGACCCTGGAGCCAAAAGCCTGCCTGGCAATGAAACCAGTCCAGAGGAAAATCGAGCTGGCCCATGGCAAAAGGCAGCTTCGGACCACAGCTGAGCTCTGGAGCCATACCTAATACAAAGATAAACCAAGAAGTGCCCTTTACGGCCTGATCAGGCTGGTAGAGCATCTGCCACTTGCTATGGAAACTGTGTAGTACACAGCCTACCAGGTCTCTGCACTGTCAGCTCACCCACAAGCAGAAATTCCCACAGACACCAGTGAAGAAAGAAGCAAACAGACCAAAGGGCAGGAGGGCCAGAAAAGGCCACGGCAGAGATGGGCACTCCCAGGTCCCAGCTTCAAACGTTGCCCATGAGGTACCTCGTTCTGCCTGCACTTGGGGAAACCGCCCAACCTGCTGACAGTCCCTCCTCCCAGCCCTCCTGCACACAACCCCTCCCAAATCCCCATCTCCAGCTGACAACATGGCTCTAATCAAACAGGCCCCAAAAGACAAGACCTAGAAAGATGAGGAATGGCTTCTTGTCCTACCAGCCCTGTGAGCTCAGTCACACCTCAGTCTTGAGCCTCAATTTCCTAAGTAGGATACACCCACACATCCATGTTTACACACTGCGCAAGTCCCCACTACATACCGAGCACAATTCTAGAAGCTGAGGACACAGGCCTGCCTCCAGTGCTTACAGTCCAGCGGAGACACTGTCAGTGATTTCAGTGGGTGATGAGTACCGGGAAGACAACAAAGGGTGAAAAGACAGAGAGTATCTGGGAGGTGGGGTGGGGAGAGCAACTGTAGAGTGGGAAATCAGAGCAGGCCTGCTGGAGGAGGTGGCATTGGAACAGACCAGGAGGGGGTGAGGGAAAGATTCAGAGAGATCTACAGCAGCCTGGGGAACAGCTGATACAAAAGCCTTGAGGCAGGACCAAACTAGATATATCTTAGAAAAAGGGCAAAGGCAGCAGGGCTAAAGAATATTTAAGGGGAAACTATGGGAAGAAATGACATTAGAAAGACTGGCAGAGGCCACATCCGGACAACACTGGGGCCTCTGTAAGGACTTCGCTCTACCCGCATGGGTTAGACACTTAAAGCAAACGCTGGGTGCCGTTTGGGAGTCTCAGAAAGGCCCCCTGGGCGGCTGGCTGGAACCGCGTCCAATAGAACTTTCTACGATAATGAAAATGTTCTCTTGCTGCACTGTTCATCCCATGGGACAGTCATTCGACTCAGCACATGTGGGTGGGGACCATCTGAAATATGGCCAGTGCAGTAAGGCACTGCTTTTTAAATTTGATTTCAATCAAACCAATTTCAATTTATTGATTCCCCCTCCCCCCCCCCCAGCCATGTCATGCCATATGCAGGATCTTAGTTCTTCGACCAGGGATCGAACCAATACCCCTTGGAGTGGAAGCCTTAACCACCGGAGCACCAGGGAAGTCACTGGTTTCAATTTAAATAGCCACATAAGGGGAACACACTGGGAAGTCTGAGAAATGGTTGGCACACAGGGTAGCCACAATGCAAGGGGAAGGCCAGCTGAAGGGCCCTGGACCATGAGGCAGCCGGAAGAGAGGAAGGACTCAGGAATTAATTTGAAGGCCAGGCTTGCCAGTGACCTGGAGGAGGGTCAGGAGAGGGAAGCTGCGCTGACATCCAAGTCTCCACAGTAAGCACGTGAGGTGGGGTTCCTCGAGGACTGGCACCCAACCAGAAAACAGTGAGGATGCTAGAGAACAATGTGGCAGCGCCAGTGACCACACCCGAGTCCGTAACCGCAGACCGCTGAACAAGATTTTTTTTTTAATTTATTTATTTATTGGTTTTTTGGCCATGTGGTGTGACAGGCATGCTGGATCTTAGTTCCCTGATCAAGGATCAAACCCGAGCTCCATGCAGCAGAAGCGCGGAGCCTTAACCACTGGACAGCCAGGGAAGTCCCACGCTGAACAAGATTTATGGAACTCAGGCTGTTGCCAGCTTCCTTTCCACCCCAGATGAGGGGAAAGGTCTTCCCTACGATGCCTCATTT
The DNA here is from genome assembly GCF_963930625.1 of Muntiacus reevesi. Taxonomy (NCBI): domain Eukaryota; kingdom Metazoa; phylum Chordata; class Mammalia; order Artiodactyla; family Cervidae; genus Muntiacus; species Muntiacus reevesi. The sequence goes on from NC_089261.1 coordinate 22,410,744, forward strand.
TTAAGCTACCTATCGTGGCTGGGGAGGCAGAATGATGCCCTTCCCAAAGATGTCTGCTTCCTAACCCCTGGGACCTGTGGATTACAAAGGTTACAAAGGGAATTAGGCTACAGGAGGGATGAGGGCTGCTAATCGGCTTAAAATAGGAGTGTGGCCTAGATTATCCAGGTAGGCCAGATATAGTCTCCAGGGCCCTTAAAACTGGAAAAGGGAAGCCCAAAAGCATCAGAAAAATAGATGTGACCACAGGAGTGGGATCAGAGAGCTGTGATGTTGCTGGTTTTGAAAACGGAGGAAGGGAACCTTGAGTGAGGAATTCTAGGGGTCTCTGGAAGCTGGAAGCAGTGACAGATTTTCTTTTCTGAGACTCCAAGTCACTGCGGATGGTGACTGCAGCCTTGAAATTAAAAGATGCTTGCCCCTTGGAAGGAAAGCTATGACAAACCTAGACAAGGTATTAAAAAGCAGAGACATCACTTTGCCAACAAAGGTCCATCTAGTCAAAGCTATGGTTTTTCCAGTAGTCATGTACAGATATGAGAGTTGGACCATAAAAAAGGCTGAGCGCCGAAGAATTGATGCTTTGGAACTGTGGTGCTGGAGAAGACTCTTGAGAATCCCTTGGAATGCAAGGAGATCAAATTAGTCAAAAATGAAGGAAAACAGTCCTGAATATTCATTGGAAGGACTGATGCTGAAGCTGAAGCTCCAATACTTTGGCCACCTGATGTGAAGAGCTGACTCATTGGAAAATACCCTGATGCTGGGAAAGATTGAGGGCAGGAGGAGAAGGGGATGACAGAGGATGAGATGGTTAGATACCATCACCGACTCAATGGACATGAATTGGAGAAAACTCCAGGAGACAGTGAAGGACAGAGGAGCCTGGAGTGCTGCAGTCCATGAGGTCGCAAAGAGTCGGACACGACTGAGTGACTGAACAACGAAAACTAGAAGTTGGAAAAGGCAAGGAAACAAAGCCACCCCTTCCACCTCCAGAAAGGAAAGCAGCCTGCTGACACCTGGCTCTTAGCCTGGGGAGGCCGGTGTCGGACTTCTGAACTACAGGAGTGCTTAAGATCATAAACCTGTGCTATTCCAGGCCAAATTACAAGTTTGTGGGAATTTATCACGACAGCAACAGATACACATGGCATATTTTTTTTTCCAAATTATCTTCCTGCCCTCATTATCTCTGGACAAATGGAATTATCGAGGGTACAGAGGCCAGGAATTAAAAAGAGAGATAAACCCCTCATCACGGGCCACACCTCCCGCCCTCCCATCAGGGATGACACATACTGAACCTGCAGGTGCTGACGTTTTGGATTCCAGACTCCCGGCACGGGCAGAAGCCCTCGTTGGGCGGGTAGACGGACCCGTTGGCAAATAAGGTGTTGGGAGCCACGAAGCGAAAGGTGGGGATGCCTCCAAACATCCCCTGCTCCTTGTAGATGAGCTTCATGGACCTGCAGGGACAGATGATGTAGGATGACATCCCAGAAGGCGGTGGCCGGAACTGGGTGGCCTGAGTAAACTCACTCCCCATAGGCACGGCCACCCCCACGTGTCCCAGTTTGCACCATCTCTCCCTGGCAAATTACAACGACCTCCTTATGTGTCTCCCTGCCTCTACCACCTACACCAATCCATTCTCCACAAGCTTTAAAACATGGACAAAATATATCACAACCCCATGTAAGACTGCAACTGCTTCCAGGCTAATCTAGAATAAAACCCAACGTCATCACCATGGCCACAAGCTTCTATAGAATTCAGCCCCTGCTAACTGGAGAAGACTCTTGAGAGTCCCTTGGACTGCAAGGAGATCAAACCAGTCAATCCTAAAGGAAATCCACTCTGAATATTCACTGGAAGGACTGATGCTGAAGCTCCAATACTTCAGCCACCTGATGCAAACAGCTAACTCACTGGAAAAGACCCTGATGCTGGGAAAGAGACTGAAAGCAAAAGGAGAAGGGGGAAGCAGAGAATGAGATAGTTAGACAGCATCACTGATTCAATGGACATGAATGTGAACAAACTCTGGGAGATAGTGAAGGACAGAGGAACCTGGCATGCTGCAGTCCGTGGGGTCGCAAAGAGTCGGACACAACTTTAGCGATTGAACAATAACCCAACAACACCGTGTACTGCACCCCTTGGGCCCCCTGGCTATTCTTCCAACATGCTCCCTCCTGCCCCAGGGCCTTTGTACCTGCTGCTCTCAGTGCCTGGAATGTTCCTCCTTCTTATTCCCATATCAGACTTCAGTTCTTCACTCAGGTCCCGTTCCGGCTGTCACCTCTGCAGGGAGCAGCACCATAACCCATCCCCATTCACCCTCTTTCCGTTCACCCTGTCATATTTCTCAAAGGCGCTTCTAAACTTGAACATGGCCTGTGGATCAGAACCACCCCACCTGTCCTATTCGCAGGGTCCACTCAGCATACGTGGCCTTAGAGCCCTTGAAATGGGGCCAGGCCAACTTGGGATGTGGCTGTGTCAAATACACTCCAGATTCCTATGGCTTGATACTCCCAAGCAATGGAAAACATCTCTTCAATATTTTTCTCTCTTTTTTTTTTTTTTGGCCACACTGCACAGTATGTGGAACTTCCCTAGCCAGGGACAGAACCCAGGCCCCATGCAGTGGAAGTGTGGAGTCTCAACCACTAGACTCCCAGGCAAGTCCATCTTTAGTATTTTACATTTGTTTACCCACTGTGAAATGATACAATTTTGGATCTCCTGGGTCCAATAAAACATCATTAAAATGACTTTAACTGATTTTTCTTTAATGCAGCCTCTAGAAAATTTAAAATTGTGGATGGGGCTTGTATTATATTTTTATTGAAGACTACCACCCTAGACAATAGTATCAGGTCAATTATCTAAATTGACCTAAATTATCTAAATTATCTCATTATGGTGGTGTGATGTGGTTACATAAGGAAATGCCCTTGTTTTTAGAAAACACCCACTGAAGTATTTAGGTGTCCAACATACTCTCAAAGGGTCCAGAGAGAAGAGAGGGAGGGAAGGAGAGAGACAGGGAGAGAGAGAAGTGAGAAGGATAAAGCTAATGGGGCAAAAGAAACAATCAGGGAAAATGGAGAAGGGAATCCACGAGGCTTCCCTTGTGGCTCCGCAGTAAAGAATCCGCCTGCCAAGCAGGAAATGTAGGAGATGAGGGTTCAATCCCTGGGTCAGAAGATCTCCTAGAGAAGGAAATGGCAACCCACTCCAGTATTCTTGCCTGGAGAATCCCAAGGACAGAGGAGCCTGGCAGGCTACAGTCCCTGGGGTCACAAAAGAATCAAACACAACTCAGCAACGTTTTAAACAACAACAAATGCAGAGAAGACTGCACTTTCTGGGAACGCTTCGCTAAGTTGAAATTTCTAATTTCAGGAAGTGAACACACACAGAATAAAAACACCTCCACTCTCTGACCCTCCCCTGCGGGTCCATGGGCCTGAGTCCCCAGCCAGGACACAACCCCCAGGGAACAAGGACCCCAGCCATCCTGTCTCTGCCAGGACCCCAGCGCCTCGCGCAGACAGGGCTGTGTCAAGATCTGCTAGGGTGGCAGGTGAGTCTCCTGAGTTCACATCAGTGAAATCCCAAGCAAAGGATTCTTCCAGAGTAGCCTCAACAGAGGAGCCGAGGACAGGGAAACACCCAGAGAAGGGCTCTAGGAGCTGCTGTCTCTTCTCGCCACTCTGCCGGGGCGACTGGAATTGTTTAGCCCCAAGCTGACCTCCGAGGCTGTACTCTGGAAGGTGGAGGGACTGCGAGCGAGGCATCCGGGCTTCTCAGCACCCAACTGGAAACAGGGCAGCTGGCACAGGAAGCCCATCGTTGCCTTATTCCATGGCCCCTTACCATCTTGCCCATTTCCTGTCCATCACCACCACCAAGCCCCAACAACCACCAGCAGCCTCCCCGGGCCTTGCAAAAGCACCAGGAGTTGGAGTTCGGCTCTTCATGGTGCAGCCAAAGAGAATTCAAGATGGCACCGGGGCCAGTGGACATGCAGAAGAGCCAGGCGCTCTCCAAGCACACGCCACAAGCCACTTGGTTCGGCTCTGAGCATCCACAAGGCAGACTTCCCAGGGGGCCCGGAAATTCACACATCAGGGCGATTACCGGCAGGCCTCGGGGCTGTAGAATTCCAGCGAGGATTCAGGGGTCATAAATGGTGCCCACATCTGCCCGGAAGTTCCGTTAATCATGTTGCACTGATCGGAATGCCAGAAGTTGACCTGTGGGGAAGTATTTAAACACGGCCTCTTAGTCAAGGAAGAACTCATAAAGACTTGGACACTGCCCAGGTGACTTGGAGCTCCGACTTCACACACCATGTGAAGTCACCACCCAATTGAGAGAAGCCTGGATAGACGTCCTGGTGCAAGGAGATCAGGCTGTGTAGACAGACAGCCAAAGAGACTGTCGATGGCAGCTCCCCATTCCCTAACTGTGGATCCCTGAATGTACAACTTTGCTGGGGACTCAGTAACTTCATCTGTAAAATGGACCTGTCAGTCATGCCTCCAAGGAGCACAGTGGGCGGCGGGGGAGACAGATGTCATCGCCTCTCAGACAGGAAGTCGTCAAAACAGATCAAGTTGGAAGGTAGCCCCAAGTTAAATATTTAAAATCATGATGGTCGCCACCAGGAGATTGCAAAACAGTAGTTGCTTCTAGAGAGTGACACTCAGACAGAAAAAAACAGAGTTCTTACTTTTTACCCACCTGTCCTAGTAGAAGGTTTTTAAGCATATGTTTATTTGTGCACATGCGCGCGCGCGCGCGTGTGTGTGTGTGTGTGTGTGTGTGTGTGTGTGTGTGTGTGTGTGTGTGTGTGTGTGTGTGTGTACGTACATCATATTGGGCCTCCCTGGAGGCTCAGTGGTAAGGAATCCACCTGCCAATGCAGGAGACACGGGTTTGATCCCTTGGTCGGGAAGAACCTCTGGAGAAGGAATTGACAACCCACTCGGGGTATTCTTGCCTGGGAAATCCAATGGACAGAGGAGCCTGGTGGGTAGAGTCCATGCGGTTGCAAAAGAATTGGCCATGACTTAGAGACTAAACAACAACACACACACACACACACACACACACACACACACACACATTTTGGCCACACCACGCTGCATGTGGGATCTTAATTCCCCGACCAGGGACTGAACCTGGACCCCTGGAGTAGAAGCGCAGAGTCCTAACCACTGGACCACCAGGGAAGTCCCGGTACATTTTTATCTTGAGAAAGCAAGCTAAAGAGAATTTCAACAGTGTCCATGCAGAATGGTTATCACTGCTTGCGATGGTAATCCTGTCAGTCCGGCCCTGATGGGGGATAGCCTGTCCCCAGCCGTCCAGTCTCTGCAACCATCACCCTGATGAGCGTTTGGAAGGTGTGGGCACCACCACTACTAATCATTTTCATAAGAAATGACGAAAGGCCGCTCAGGTGAAAAAAGCAAGTTGCAAAACAATGCTCATAGTATGATTTTATTCTGCTCCTAGAAGAAAAAAAAATCGCACCTCAAATGGATACAAATACACAGGAAGAATATATCCAATACTGATAACTGTGGGTTTCCTCTGTAGTTTCGATGGGAATGGGGCTGGACGTGTGAAGATGAACAAAGTGCACTTTATATCTGTCTCTATTATTTTATTTTTTAAAGTGAATGTCTTCCTGTGTATCTGGCGCAATTTTTTTTTTAACTCAACGATCTTTCAGTGCAACGGATGGCTATATCTTCAGTGTAATATTTGAAGCATTCTTGTAAGTGAACCACCAAAGGAAAGAAACAAATGTGGTTCCTAGCATACATTAGGTGCTAAATAAATCATATGCCCCACCCACCCACTGGGAACCAAGAACTAGTTTTCCTTATGTTTCGTTTTGGTTGTGCCTTGGGGCACATGGACAGAACTTCCCTCAGTAGGGATCGAACCCACCCCCGCTGCAGTGGAAGGGCAGAGTCTTAACCACTGGGACGCCAGGAAAGTCCTAGTTGAGGCTTTGCCTGCTTGCTCAGTCACATCTGATTCTGCACCCTTATGGACTGCAGCACACTAGGCTCCTTTGTCCACGGGATTTTTCAGACAAGAAAGAGAACTGGAGCGGGTTACCATTTCCTCCTCCAGGGATTTCCTGCTTGGCAGGCACACTGTTTACCGCTAAGCCACCTAGAAAGTCCTAGCTGAGCCTTAAACATAGGTAAGCTCCGGGACTCAAGAGCATCTCCCCGACAGATGCAATCCCTTCCTCTGTGTTGTTTCTTTAATTGAAGCACAGTTGATTTATAATGTTGTGTTAGTTTCAGATGTACACCAAAGTGATTCCATTTTACATACACATGTATCTATTCTTTTTCAAATTCTTTTCCCATTTAGGTTATTAAGGAATATTGAGCAGCACTCCCTGTGCTACACAGGAGATCCTCATTGGTTACCTGTTTTAAATATAGCAGTGTGTACATGTCAATCCCAACCTCCTGTTTTAAGAGGAAGAAGGAGCTCGGGGCGGTGGATCCCAGCCCTTGCCACCCCCACCGGTCCCTGCATAGGGTGGCTGTCGCCTCTTGCCTTCACCTTGCTGACTCCATTCCACTTGTCCACGAGGTGGATCCTGCTGAAGTCTTTGACCCCTGTGAACACGGTGAAGAGGCCAGAATCGGAGTTGTTGAGCTGCAGACAACGGCAGAGAATGACATCTTTAAGCCCCAGGATGGAGGTAAAGGACATGGGAGTCTATACTCAGGCCCACCCACAGGCTGCTTCCCCTTCACCCAGAGAACAGGGGCCTCATTGTCTTGTTCACCGCTGCAAGCGCAGCACTGGGAGAGTAAAGAGGACGAGGATTTGGGGGCTTTCTAGGAGGGACACTCCTCTGAAGACCACATCCGTCCTAGAAAACGTCCCATTTTCCCTTCCTGACTCCAGGAGAGTCTGGTTCTCCTCTCAGGTGAATCGTGGGGTCACCCCATCCCATTCCCCAAATTAAAAGAAAGCATGGCCACGTGACCTCTTCGATCAGTGAAAACAATCAATGAGAAAGGAGAGAAGTGATAATGTCACTTCCGGGTGGGAGCTTTAAGTGGTGGTGCATGCAAATTTCACTGTGCTTTCTATCATTGCAATCGAGACCGGAGAAGCATGTATCCAGCGGAAGCCTCCCTCAGCCTGGGTCTCTGAGTGACCACAAAGAGCAGAGGAGCCCTGGTTACCCACACTAGACCTGGCATACAAGTAAGAAATAAACCTTTTGCTATTCTAAGTCATGGAGATCCGGGGGCTGCTTAACCTGGCCTACCCTGAAACATACAGGCAAAGAGGACTTGATGTTTATCAAAACTGTGCAAAGCACACACAAAAAATGAGTGACCGCTGGGTAAAATTTAGAAAGCACCCTTTTACCTCTGAAGACGCTGTATAGTGTAAGGTACAGTACACGTGAGGAACTCAATAGGGGTTGTTTACTGGCCAAATAGATACATTGATTACTGACTGGGTAAGCCAACAGGGCCTAAGTTCAAAGCCTGCTCGAGCTTCCTAATATCTGTGTGCCCTGTCACTTGTCCATTCAGAGCTTCTAGAGCCCAAACTTAAAAAAAAAAAAAAAAAAAAGAGCCCAAACTTCAGCCAGTATAAAGAGACAGTAACAGGCACCACTACAAAGAGACACTGGGAGTGTTAAAAGACCTAATGTGTAAAAACGGTTGAGGACAGTGCCTAAGAAATATTAATATCTCCAAATGCTAGCCCTTATTTTTATTATTGCTGTTAATATGATTAATAAATGTTCACCCAAAAGAATACTAACATAATAATTATAACGAAGTGTATCAGAGACTTCTAGTTACTACCCAGAGTCCATTCTCCCCTTTCTCCTTCATATCAAAACTCAAACCTTACTTAGGGCATCAACATACTAGCTATAAGTTAACATTTTCCAGCTTCCCTTGCAGCTAAGTGTGGCCACAGGTCTAGTTCTGGCTAATGGAAAGCAAGTGGAAATTGGTTTTCTCCCTCCCAAAGAGGGAAACAGCCAGGACATGTTGCTTTGTCCTCAACTCCCCTGACTGCCCCTAAATCCCCTACCGCTTCTTCCTTCCTGCTGCTACCTGGAAAGTGAGTGTGATAGCTGGTGCTCCCGCAGCCTCTTGGATCATGCAGTAATCTTGAGTATGGAAACCACACTCTAAGGTGGGGAGAGCAGAGTAGTACGATTCTAGATCCCTGAAGAGTGGGAAGCCACCACACCAACACTGCTGGACTATTGCTTTGGGATTTCCACTATACCTAGTCAAAAATAGTTTATAAGCATGTGACTCAATTTGTAATAACTTTCATTTGATTACAAGTTTACAATTTGCTTCAACAAGAATCATGTCACTTACCTTAAACTTGTCAACTCACCCACACACCCAGAACCTGTCATCCTGCTCAAAAATGTACTGAGCAGCTATCACATGCCCATAACTGAATCATGATTTCTCCCTCCTACTATCCCCAACACAAGATCAGCAAAGCCCAAAACGAAGCACGGGCTGGAGCAACTCAGAGGGCTGTTTACAATCTGTGATTGAGGGAGCCAAGGTCAGGGATCAGAGGTCAGGGATCTGACTCTACATCAGATCATGACTCAGGATCCCAATCACTGACACCACTAGGTTATGAGGGGTCAAGATTAAGAAAAAGCAGGCAACTCAGAGCAAAGCAATAGTTGATATTTTTGACCTGCCTCCCCAGCAGCCATTCCCCTTTCTTCCAGCACCAACCTCCAACCATCTAAGCTCAGCCCCAGTCACATCATTTGAGCCTGGATCAAGCTGTACCTGAATCTCTCTCCCTACAGTTTTCAGTTATATGAACCAATAAATCAATAAATAGAATTTAACTGAAACTGGCTTTGGCTTAAGCCAGTTTACATTAGATTTCCTGTCATTTAAAACCCACAGTTCCTGGGGCCTCTGCCAGCTCCAAAAGCAAGCTGGTAACTGGTTTCCAGGCTGTGTCCGTGGAGAACAAGACAGAGGCCCTGAACTTCTCACTGGGCCACACTTACCTCAGCAAATAAGCCAAACTTGCCCTTGAAGGGGAGTGAGTTTGGGAAGTACTGATTGATGAGGTGGATTAAGGGGTCGTCATAGCCCCACATGATCTCGCCCACAGTGCGGTTCATGAAGGCACGCTGGCCAAGGGTGCTGAACGCCAAGGTCATGATCAGCTTCAAGATCCCGGGCCTGTTCTCCATCATCATTGACGCACTCTGCAGAGGCAGGGGACACCACAGGTTAGAGGCGAGACATAGCCTGTCTGTCCTCCCTGGACCCAAGCTTCAGGGCACAGCCATCCAGGGATATGGTCAGGCCTAGAAGGATTCCTGCAGTGGACATCTGGGGCATCCAGAGCCATCCCCTGATCCTTCAGCAACAGGACCACCTGTGCCGTCGGGTTCAGGCCGAGTTAACTCCACCCCCAGCCCCAGAGGCAGTCATGTGCCTTAGTCCTGGTCAATCAGAAACCTTCCTCTCTCTGGCTACAGTGATAGGTTTGGGAGTATGTATGCAGCCCCATCAGAACCAACAAGTCACAAGGAGCAAATCAGCTGGGGTTGCGGGGTAGAGAGGGAAGGCGGCTCCGGCTGCCCTCGAACATGGTGTGTGCAAGGCCGCAGCCACCCTGAGGGCTGGATCTGACAGAGCATGGAACCGACACAGATCTGGGCAACCTTGTTTGCACTCTGGATCAAGCCACACCTGAAACCAGGCCAACTCCTGCCCTTTCAGTATCATGAGCCCATAAATGCCCTTTTTACTTATGCCTATTTAGAGTACCCTTCACTGTAACCTTATAAGCAAAGAATCTTTTTTTTTTCCTTTTATTTTTATTAGTTGGAGGCTGATTACTTCACAACATTGCAGTGAGTTTTGTCATACATTGACATGAATCAGTCATGGAGTTACATGTATTCCCCATCCCGATCCCCGCTCCCACCTCCCTCTCCACCCGATTCCTCTGGGTCCTCCCAGTGCACCAGGCCCAAGCACTTGTCTCATGCATCCCACCTGGGCTGGTGATCTGTTTCACTACAGATAATATACATGCTGTTCTCTCGAAACATCCCACCCTTGCCTTCTCCCACAGAGTCCAAAAGTCTGTTCTGTACATCTGTGTCTCTTTTTCTGTTTTGCATATAGGGTTATCATTACCATCTTTCTAAATTCCATATATATGCGTTAGTATACTGTATTGGTCTTTATCTTTCTGGCTTACTTCACTCTGTATAATGGGCTCCAGTTTCATCCATCTCATTAGAACTGAGTCAAATGAATTCTTTTTAACGGCTGAGTAATATTCCATGGTGTATATGTACCAGAGCTTCGTGCACCCCAATGTTCATCTCAGCACTGTTTATAATAGCCAGGACATGGAAGGAAAGAATCTTATTGTAGACTGTACTCTACTTCCTTAGCATCTCCCTTCCAAACTCCAAGAGCCCCAAGCACCAGTTCTACCTAGCATCTGGGTACTTAGAATATGGGTGAATTTATTTTCAAATTTTTGTTTTCCTCTGGAGATACTGTCTTGGCACTTGGTTTACTTTTTAAAGGCACCTCATCCAATATCTGGGCTTCCCTGGTAGCTCAGCTGGTAAAGAAACCACCTGCAATGCAGGAGACCTTGGTTTGATTCCTGGGTCGGTAAGTTCCCCTGGAGAAGGAATAGGCTAGTCACTCCAGTATTCTTGGGCTTCTCTGGTGGCTCAGATGGTAAAGAATCCACCTGCAATGCGGGAGACCTGGGTTCGATCCCTGGGTCAGGAAGATCCCCTGCAGGAGGGCATGGCAACCCACTCCAGTATTCTTGCCTGGAGAATCCCCAAGGACAGAGGAGCCTGGTGGGCTACAGTCCATGGGGTCACAAATAGTCAGACACAACTGAACAATAAGCACAAGCACATCCAGTATCTAATCTCTACCTGTAGAAAAGGGAAGGGAACCAGGATTTTCTTAAACATAAAGGTCTGATTCCATAAGAATTCATAAGAATTCACAAGGGTCTCCTTAATATTATGATCTTTAGGGTAATAAATAGATGGGTTTTCTTTCTTTTGTATAAATACAAGCATCGTGTTTCTCTAAGTCAGTATTTCTTCTTTTTCTTTCCTTTCTGGCTGTGTCAGGTCTTAGTTGTGGCATGCAGAATCTTCTTTGTGGCGTGTGGGTTTAGTTACCCCACGGCATGTGGGATCTTAGTTCCCCGACTAGAGATCAAATCTGTATTCCCTGCATTGCAAGGTAGATTCTTAATCACTGGACCACCAGGGAAGTCTCTTAGATGGTTTTTAAAAATCATAAAAGTATATAAAGTAAAAGTCCCTCTCTAACCTGTGACCCTCCTCTTCCTAATCTCCTCCCCCAAGGAAAACCACTGCTCTGGGTTCTTGAGTATTCCTGCAGGAAGCATCAACACCAGGAGTCAGCAAGCTATGGTCCATCGGCCAAAGCCAGCCCAGGGCCTGCTTTTTACAGTCCAGGCGCTAAGATGTTCCTAGGTTTTCAAATGGTTGAAAGAAAAACAAAAGAAGACCGTAGGAAAAGCTTGAAAATTATATGAAACTCACATTTCAGTATATCCACGAAATAGGTCTCTTGGCATATAGCCACGCCCACTCATTTATGTTTTTGTCTTGGGCGTCTTTTGCATTTTTAAAATATTTATTTATTTATTTGGCTGTGTCAAGTCTTAGGTGAGGCATGCAGGATCTTCAGTTATGGCATATGGGATCTAGTTCCCTGACCAGGGGTCGAACCCAGGCCCCCTGTATTGGCAGCTCGGAGCCTTAGCCATTGGACCACCAGGGAAGCCCCTGCTTTTGCATTATAATGGCAGACTTGAACAGCTCCAAAAGAGAACATCTAGCCCTCAAAGCCTAAAACATCTACTGTCTGGTCCTTTGTAGAAAAAGCCCAGCTGGTCGAGGCATGTAAAAGCACGTGTGTTAAGTGGGTGTGTGCATGCCTGCAAGTATTTTCCTTCAGAAACAATAAGTAGGGGCACTATGCTTGTGTTCAATTTTCCCTAGTTAGACATAACTAAGAGACTGCTTTCCATGACACCCTCTCCAGCCCTGCCTGCTTTTGCTGGATGTATACTAGTCCACTGCTCATCTGCAGTAGATATCACAACATAACTCCACATGATGATCCATAGATGTTTGCTCTGAAAACGTTGTTGAAATAAACATCCTTGAGAACAAACATCTTTGCCCACATGTGTTCTCCTGTCAAGAGGACACATTCCTACCTATGTTTCAATTTACATCGAGAATCACCTCAATTTAAATTGAAAATTACCTTCCAACAGCTCATACCAGTTCCGTTCCTAATGACAGTGTCTGTTCCCACAAACGCTCCTAAGCCCTGGGCATTTATCACACGGTCTTTGCCAACCTGATTGGTGGGGGAAAGTGACTTCACTGCCTAAACACGCACATCTGACTCTGAGAGAGGCAGCAGCAAGGCTGCAGGCTGCATTTATCTGAGCTTTCATCCTGTCTACCCAACAGACTTCACAGGTGCATTCACATCTGATCCTGAGCCCAGCCTGGGTGGACAGAGGATTGAATGGGAGGCTGAGTGCCACAGAGTGGCAGCCTCATAGACCAAACTAGTTTCAAAACCCTAATCTGCTACCCGCTCGTTGAGTGACTTTAGATAAGTAACCTAGCCTCTCTGATCTTCAGTTTTCTTCCTCTACAAATGGAGAAAATAATAGTACCGAATGATCGTGGGATTGCTGACAAGTAAACGAGGTAGTACGTGTGAAGCCTGACACACGAGTCCTAACACGTAGTGTCAGCAAGACGCTCACCTGGCACACCTGAGACAGTTCTCTCCAGAAAGGCCTGGCCCTTGGCTGGCGTCTGAGACCCTGATGTTAGGGGGGCTCCCACCACTCCCTCACTGGTGAGGGGGGCTCACTGTGCCTGGACCGTACCATCTGCTTTCCCAGAACGTGGATCCGTGCCAGGCAGAGGGCATCTCCATGACGAGCCCCCAGTAAACACCCCCTGGGCGCTGAGTCTCTCTAGTGGGCATTCCTGGTAGAGGAGACCTACCTGTGTGTGGTCATAAATCACCGCTCAAGGAATGAAGCGTGACTCCCCTGGAAGGTGGCTCCGGAAGCCTGCGTCTGGTCACCACCCCACGTGCCCTTTCCCTCTGCTGACTCTCTTCTGCCTCCTTCCACTCTACCAAAGCCAAGAGCACAACCATATATGCCAGGTCCTGCGAGCCCCATGAGTGAGCCAGCGAACCTGGGGGGTGGTCCTGGGGACCCCGACACACACGGCAGGCAGGCAGTAAATCCAGCCACTTCTATGACTCTTCCCTGCAGAGAATGGATGTCCTGTCCACAACCTCCCTCCAAACACCACAGACAAGCACACAGCACCCCCATTCAGCTTCCCATAAGTACTCCCTTTTGGAGAGTCTAGGTTTGCATTTTTTTGTTGTTGTTGCACCCGGTTAGGGGTTGAACCCGCATACCCCTGCAGTGGAAGACGAAGTCTTAACCACTGGACCACCAGGGAAGTCCCTAGATTTGCAGACTGAAAAGGGAAAGGCCATGACTTTGACCAGTGCCCCCAACCAGAGACCAAGATGTACCCAGGAAGCCCGCCGAGCCAACCCGGGAGCCACAGGCTGAGCTCTGCCCGGCGCAGGGGGCAGGCGGAGAGGCGGACCAGGGGAATCTCACCAGGACCAGGATGTTGGGCATGACGATGTAGTCGCTCTCCTGGCCGAGGGACTTATCTGGCTGGAACTGGTAGCTGCGGTGCTCCAGGAAGGACACCGTGTCATTGTTGTTGAAGGTGATGTTGCTCTTGTGCCTGAACTCCCTGTGGGAGAGGAAGCCGGTGGGTCAGCTGCCAGGAGCCTGGGGTGCCCTCAGCTGTCTGTGTGCGGAGCTTGACTGCCTCCTACACGTCTGTTCCACCACCCACCCGCTGTGGTATGTGCTCAGTTGCCTCTTTGTGACCCCAAGGACTGTATGCAGCCCGCCAGGATCCTCTTAAAGTGAAAATCTTAGTCACTCAGTTGTGTCCGACTCTTCGGGACCCATGGACTGGGGCCTGCCAGGCTCCTCTGTCCATGGGATCTTCCAGGCAAAAATACTGGAGTGGGTTGCCATTTCCTTCTCCAGGGGATCTTCCTGACCCAGGGATCGAAGCTGGGTCTCCTGCATCTCCTGCATTGCCAGGCGGATTCTTTACCACTGAACTGCCTGGGAAGCCCACCCACTGCAGGACAGGCCCAGAAGCCTCTTGTCACCAAATCCCATACGCTCCCTCCCCCTGGGCAAAGCTGCCACCATCCCTCCGCCCCTCATCACCCTCCCCCTGGGCATCCTAGCTTTTCTGAGGGAGATGGCAAGGATGGTGGATAGGAATATGCACTCTGAAGACAGGAGGCAGGGGGCCCGAATCCTGTCTCCATCACTTACTACTCAAGCCTGTTTTCCCACATTTAAAATGGGAGTAATGGGACTTCTCTGGCAGTCCAGTGATTAAGACTACATGCTTTCCACTGCAGGGGGCATGGGTTCAGTCCCTGGATGGGGAACTAAGATCCTGCATACTGAAAGGTGCAGCCAAGGAAAAAAAATAAAATGGGAGTAATAAGCAGGCCTATGTCATTAGGTCCCTACTGGTGAGAATTGAGTGAGCTAATGCACGTCAAGCAATTAAAACAACTGCTTAATGCATAGAGAAAAGCATGTATCAGCTGCAGTTTTTATTGCTGTTATGCTGTCTTTATTCCATCATGCTCTGAATCCATTCTCTGCAGAGCATCCAGAAGAATCTTTGAAAAGGGGAAATCAGATCACATCATCCTCTCCTCCAAACCCTCCTTCACACACAGGATAAAACTGAGCTCCTTCTGTGGCCTCCAGGGTCCTCACCATCCGGCTCCGTCCAATTCTCAGGTCTCCTCTCTCCCACTCACTCTCCCCTCACTCCTAACACGCCAGCCACACATGCCTTCTCCCCTCCTGGACTACCAGACTATTCCCACCTCAGGCCCTCTGCACTTGCTGCTTCCTCTGTCCGGGACTCGCTTCCCCCCAGATCCTCACGTAGCAGTGCCCCCTTCTTACCATCTGGGTCTAGGGAAGTGTCCCCCTTTGTTAGACCTACCCCCGCCAAGGCCTGCCTCCAGCACTCTCCATGGCTTGATCTGCTTTGTTTTCACCACGATTATGTTGCCTGGGTTCCCCTCTCTTGTTCACTTGCTTATTCTCTCCTGATGGGAATGTCAGCTCTGCGAGGCAGGGGCTTTTGTCTGCCTTTAACAGTGAACTGGCACCGTGCCTGGCACACAGGAGATGTTCAATACTCAATAAACACTTACGGAATGAAGAGATAAGTAACAGTTGGCAAGCCAGACTCAACTTTGACGCAGAAGCCTTTCATGGATGAGCTAAGCCAGGATTGCAGTTTCCTGAGAGCAGAATGGGCAGCACCAGAAATCGGGTCTTGTATTCCAGGAAGCCCCTTCCCCAATGTCCCTGTGGAGTCTGTGGTGCAGGTTGGCACCTGGCAGCTCTTCTGGAGCCTTGTGGCAGAGCGTCTCTTGGAAAACTGCTCCAGCCAACCCCATGAGCCCAGTAGCCACTGGAGAGCTTCACCCTCCCAAAGAATGATCAAATGAAGAAGTTTTGACAGCTGTGGTCATAAAGAAAGACAGCAGGACCCTGTGGGACCCTCCCAGGTAAAAATCCTTTTCCGTGTCCCCAATTTTTTTGTAGGGAATAAGCTTCATTCAGCCTCTTTGACCTTCCTTCCCTGAGTTCCAGGGGGCAGATGCAAACAGTTGTTTATCAGGGGAGGGAGGGGATACAGAATCAAGTTCAGTTCAGTTCAGTTCAGTCGCTCAGTCGTGTCTGACTCTTTGCGACCCCATGAATCGCAGCATGCCAGGCCTCCCTGTCCATCACCAACTCCCGGAGTTTACTCAAACTCATGCCCATCGAGTTGGTGATGCCATCCAGCCATCTCATCCTCTGTCGTCCCCTTCTCCTCCTGCCCCCAATCCCACCGAGAATCAGGGTCTTTTCCAATGAGTCAACTCTTCGCATGAGGTGGCCAAAGTACTGGAGTTTCAGCTTCAGCATCAGTCCTTCCAATGAACACCAAGGACTGATCTCCTTTAGGATGGACTGGTTGGATCTCCTTGCAGTCCAAGGGACTCTCAAGAGTCTTCTCCAACACCACAGTTCAAAAGCATCAACTTTTTGGCACTCAGTTTTCTTTACAGTCCAACTCTCACATCCATACACGACCACTGGAAAAACCATAGCCTTGACCAGACGGACCTTTGTTGGCAAAGTAATGTCTCTGCTTTTTAATATGCTATCTAGGTTGGTCATAACTTTCCTTCCAAGGAGTAAGTGTCCTTTAATTTCATGGCTGCAGTCACCATCCACAGTGATTTTGGAGCCCCCCAAAATGAAGTCTGACACTGTTTCCACTGTCTCCCCATCTATTTCCCATGAGTGATGGGACCAGATGCCATGATCTTAGTTTTCTGAATGTTAACCTTTAAGCCAACTCTCACTCTCCTCTTTCACTTTCATCAAGAGGCTTTTTAGTTCCTCTTCACTTTCTGCCATAAGGGTGGTGTCATCTGCATATCTGAGGTTATTGATATTTCTCCTGGCAAACTTGATTCCAGCTTGTGATTCTTCTAGCCCAGCGCAAAGGAGGGGCAGTTAGGAAAAAATAGTGCAGTCTTGGGGCAGGGTCCTGGCTTCTCCTCAAGGGATACACAGAACAATATCTCTGAGTTCTTCTGCAGGAACTAAGGCCCCCATCAAGGTGGAGGATGGTCCTCTGTGGCCAAGCAGAAGAGTCCTAGAAAACCTTCCTGTTAACTGCACCACCAGCCAATCAGAAGAAAGTTTTGCACACAGTGGAAGAAGATAAGGCCCTGACCTTTTCTCCAAATGAGTCTCCCTTTAAAACTTTCATGGTTGAGCAGAATCTTTAGAGTTGGTTTTTGGACATGAATTCATCTTCTCCCCACATTGCTGGCCTCCTGAATAAAGCAATGTTTCCTTTCCCACCAGCACTTGCCTTTTTTTTTTTTTAAGTTTTTGACCACACCTCGAAGCATGTGGGATCTTAGTTCCTTGACCAGGGATCGAACCTACACCCCCTACAGTGGAAGTGCTCATTCTTAGCTGTTGGACTGCCAGGGAAATCCCAACACTTGCTTTTTGAGTGGCAAGCAGCCAAACTCAGGTAACGATAATATGTTAGTAACTAACATTTACTGATCACTTACTGCATGCCAGGCACTGTGCTGGGCTCCCCATTATCTCATCCAATCCTCATAACCACTCCACCATGAAGACAGTCATCCCCATTTTACAGAAGGGGACACTGCGGCACAGGAAAGTAAAGGCCCTTGCCCACAGTCAGAGACCTGCTGATTGGCAAAGCCAGGCAGTCACTCCCAAGTCTCAAGCACTGGAGCACTGGTTTAGAGCAAGCAGACTGACCCTGAATGAGCCCTTCTGCAAGGGGCCTCAGTTTCGTCATCTGTAAAATGGGGTGATGACCTGAGTCCCAGCCCAACCCCCTCCATCCTCACCTGTACACATAAGGCCCGCGCTCCTGCACCTGTGGCTTCTGGCCTTGGATGATCTCCTCGGGGTTGAGGATGTCGAAAAAGTAGACAGAAAGGTAGAAGGGGACAGGGATTTCCTTCCACATGTTGAAAGACAGGCTGTTGGGGTCGATGCGCACATTCTGTGGGGGACGAGACAAACAAGCTATGATGAAGAGGGCCAGGGCCCCCACCCACCCACCTGCCCTACCACAAGCCTCCAAAATGGCTGCTTGGTGCCAGCCTGCATCACAGACTCCACAGGGTCATTGAGGAAGGGGCTCCCTGGAGGTGCTCTAGGAGCAGGAGGAGGTGGGAAAGCTGTTGACACATGCTGCTCCAGAGTTGACATAGGACATAATTAATGTTAGTAGTTGATATTATTTTTATGCATTATTTTAAAATGTGTTTTAATAACAACAGCCTGATCAAGACACTTGGAGGTGGCCACTGCTCAACCACAGCTCATGATACCTGGTGGGAAGTGGGCTCCGTGTGTCAGATTCATCATTCATTCATTCACTCATTCATTTAACACACATTTTTAAAAACTGAAGTATAGTTGATTTACAATGTTTCAGGTTTACACCAAAATATTCAATTATATATATAGATATATATATATACACACACATATTCTTTTTCACTACAGGTTATTTTAAGACATTGAATATAGTTCCTTGTGCTATATAGTAGGTCCTTGTTGTTTATCTGTTTTATATATAGCAGTGTGTATCTGTTAATTCCTAATTTATCCCTCTCCCCTTCTCCTTTGGTAACCCTAAGTTTGTTCTCCATGTCAATACACATTTACTGAGCACCTACTACATGCCAGGCCCTCTTTTAACAGCTGGGGTTAGAAACGCGAACAAGACAGACCCAGATCTCTAACTTCATGGGCCTTTTATTCCAGTAGAGGAAAGACAGGTCATCAACAATTAGGGTAAAATACGTGGTGTATGAAAGGACATAGTGAAAACACAGCAGGGACTGGGAGGACTGCAATTTTAAACAGAGCAGTCAGGCAGGTGAAATGTAAGGAAAAATGAAGCACAAAAAACTAAACCAAAATTAAAAACTAAAGGCACTGGAGGGAACATGTGGATTTAGTGGTGGTGGGTAATTTCATCCATAAGACACAGCCCGTGCAAAGGCCCTGGGGCTGGGAGAACTGAGACAGAGCAATGGGGAACAGCAAGGAAGCCAGTGTGGTGGGGAGCAGAGCCTATGAGTGGGAGGGCAGGAGATAAGAACAAGAGCAATTTTCAATGAAAAGCCAGAAATACAGAAATTTACACGCTGTGCTCTTGTGCTAAGCTGCTTCAGTCATGTCTGACTCTTTGTGACCCTGCGGGCTCCTCTCTGTCCATGGGATTCTCCAGGCAAGAATACTGGAGTGGGTTGTCCTCCTCCAGGGGATCTTCCCTGACCCAGGGGTCGAACCCGTGTCTCCTGTGTCCGCTGCACTGGCAGGCAGGTTCTTTATCACTAGCGCCACATGAACTATAAATCTCCAGGTTTATAAAGCTTGGCAAAAACCCCTTGCCACCCAACCCCGCTCCCAACCTGACCAGCCCATCAGGTAGTTGCTCCATGTTGCAAAGCCGAGTGTCTGGAACAGCTTGCGTCACCTTCACTTTTTCTTTGGATGTGGCCTTCCAGGACAAGGACAGCCACTCCCACTGTCCCCAGACAGACTGCCCCAGAACCAGTGGGCAGGGACTCTGGAGAAGGCAGAAGACTGGAGCTGGCCGGTCAGGCCCTGCCCCATGTCCCTAACTGGTAGATTTTGGGAAGAAGTGGGTTTGAAGAGAGTCAGACCTGAAGGCCAGCCCTGAACCTCAGTTTTCCCATCTGTGCAATGGGACCAGTGACTCTGTAGCCTCAGTTGTGCTTCATTTGATCTACATGGCACTTCAATGAAGAAAAGTTGAACTCACTGTCAAGAACAAAAGAAAACGATTTAACATAAAATCTGGATTTCAAAAGTTCTCTTGAAAATATCAGATCAGAGACTTGCCTTTGGGTGTAACAATCCTATATTGATGAACACATCTTCCTACCAGCTACGAGAGTCACAGGGATCACTTTTTTTTTAAGGTTTTTTAAATTTAGTTATTTCTCTTGGGCTGCGTTGAGTCTTCACTGCTGCGTTCTGACTTTCTCTAGTTGCACTGAGCAGGGGCTACTTTCTAGTTGCAGTGCTCAGATTTCAGTAGTTGCAGCATGCATGCTCAGTAGTTGCGATCCACAGGTTCAGTTGCCCCACAGCATGTGGAATCTTCCCAGACCAGGGATCAAACCCACGTCCCCTGCACTGGCAGGCAGATTCTTAACCACTGAACCACCAGGGAAATCCAGGATCATTTTTATAACCTGAGCATCCAGTACATGCAAATAAAGGTGACTAGAAAATGTGCTTTGTACAAAACAACACAGAGTATTTCCTTGCTGAAGAGGGTACGGAGAAAAGGGAACTCTCCTACACTGTTGGTGGAAATGTAAACTGGTACAGTCACTATGGAGAACAGTATTGAAATTCCTCAAAAAACTAAAAATAAAATTACCATATGATCCTGCAGCCCTACTCCTGGGCATATATCTAGACAAAACTCATTTGAAAAGACACATGCACCCCCAATGTTCACTGCAGCACTATTCACTATAGCCAAGACATGGAAGTAACCGAAGTGTCTACTCACAGATGAATGGATAAAGAAGCTATGGCATATATACCACAGAATAGTCTCACCACAGAAAAGATGAAACAGTGCCATTTGTGGCAACATGGATCAAACTACAGATGGTCACACTAAGTGAAGTCAGTCAGACAAAGAAAGACAAATATCCTATGGTATCACATGAGGAATCTTAAAATATGATACAGATGAACTTATTTGTAAGGCAGAAACAGACTCACAGACACAGAAAACAAGCTTATAGGTGCCAGGGAGGAAGGGTGGGAGCAGGTATATACTAGGAGGTTGGGATTAACACACAGACAACTACTATATACAAATTGCTATACACCTGAAACTAACATAACATTGTAAATCAACTTTATACCAATACAAAATTAAAAAAAACAACAACAACAAGCATTTCCCAGGGATTGCCTTGTGTCAGGTGCTGTCCTAGGCTCTTCACATCACTGTCACCTCCCTAACCAACACCATGACCCCTCGAACCAAGAGGGTCATGGCCCTCACCTTAAACAAAGGCAGCAGCTGCAACTCCCTTCTGGGCCCCGAGGTGCCTGGGGCTGAGGTATTTCCAGCTCCTCCCAAATTTAGTGAGTTGCTAGAAATCCAGATGTTTCCATGGCATCTCCCGATTGTTTCAAGAGCCATACCATATTTTTCAAAATCAACACACCCAGGAGGCAGATGGCGCATCTTCAGGCCACGACTGGACCCCAGGAGACCCCTTTGCCACACTTGCCAGAGCACCTCAGCCAGATCATCTCCCAGAAGGGGGGACCTCTCTGGGTCACAGGCAGGGACACTGAGGCCCAGCGAGGCTGTGTGGCTCTTCTCCAGCCCCACCACCTGCCCCCTCAGCATGAGCTTGGTGAATGAGGTGAATGCTTGCCCCATCACGTCCGACTCTTTGCAACTCCGTGGACTGGGGCCCGCCAGACTCCTTTGTCCGTGGGATTTCCCAGGCAAGAGTACTGGAGTGGGTTGCCATTTCCTCCTCTAGGGGATCTTCCCGACCCAGAGATCAAGCATGCATCTCCTGTGTCTCCTGCATTGCAGGCAGATTCTTTACCACTTGAACCACTGAGGAAGCCAAGAAAGTGGAATTCAGACTTCAGCCTGGAGATTGTTGGGGAGTTTGGGGGTCGGATGGAAACCCTCAAATTTTAATACAAAGGATCAAAGACAGGCCCACCCGTGGAGGCAGTCTGTCGTGCCCTCTCTCCATCCCCTCATCCACAGAACAGCGGTCAGAAGAAAACATATCAACCCAGTTTCCTTCTTTATACATGTTTGTTATAAAACACATAAGATCTAACCTCTTAGCAAATATTTAAATATACAATGCAGTGGGTTTTCTATTTTTCGTTGTGCTTGTAAGACCTTAGTTCCCCAACCAGGGATCAAACCTGGGCCCTCAGCAGTGAGAGCAGAGTCCTAACCACTGGACCCCAGGGAATTCCTTACCATGTAGTACTGCTAACTCTAGGCACTACACAGATCTTTTATTCATCATGACTAATAATAATATTATATAATATTAGAAATATAATTGTAAAAGACCCTGATGCTGCGAAAGACTGAAGGCAGGAGGAGAAGGGGACGACAGAGGATGAGATGGTTGGATGGCATCACCGACTCAATGGACAGGAGTCTGAGCAAACTCTGGGAGACAGTGAAGGACAGGGAAGCCTGGCCTGCTGCAGTCCTTGGTGTCACAAAGAGACAGACACAATTTAGCGACTGAACAACAACAACCATAAATAAAAAGGAAGGAAGGAAACTTTCAGAGGTGATGGACATGTTTACAACACAGATTGTGGTGATGGCTTCACTTCTCTCTAAACTCATCCGGTTGTATACGCGCTTAGTTGCTCAGTCATGTACGATTCTTTGCAACCCCATGGACTATAGTCCACCAGGCTCTTCTGTTTATGGGATTTCCCAGGCAAGAATGCTGGAGTGGGTTGCCAATTCCTTCTCCAGGGCATCTTCCTGACCCAGGGATCGAATCCCATGTCTTGTGTCTCCTGCATTGCAGGCAGATTCTTCACCCGCTGAGCCATTAGGAAAGTTGTATAATTATATACATACAACTAATTTATTACATCAATCATACAGCAGTAAAGTGGCTTAAAATTAAAAAAAAAAAATAACAGTTTCCAGTTCCTGCCTCCCTCCCCCAACCCTGTTTTTTAGCAAAGGTACAGTGACCCAGAGAAGCCTGGAGAAGCCTTTGAAATTCCGGAATTTCGCTGTGCTTTCCTAATCTCCTGGCCTTTCCACCCAATTCAGGGATAAATCAAGGTCAAATCAATGAATCACCAGATGAAGGCTTACATCTCTCTCTCCAACAGAAGGGGCTGTGGGGTTCTAGGGTACCACTCCGTTCGTGGGTACTCACAGGGAATCTCCCATGAGCCAGCTTTGCCTTCTGGATAAGTTATTAATCCTTTCTGTGCCTCAGTTTCCTCATCCATAAAATGAGTGTAATGGTAGCATCCACCTCATAGTTATGGTGTGAGATTTAAGTGCCTTTGTAAAATGCTTAGAACAGGGGCAAGTAGAGCCTGGGGACCCAGCAGGTCGGCCACGCAGAGTCACCTGGAGCAAAGTGACCAGCCCTTCCCCCTCCCCGCTTGCTGCTCCACCTCTGGTGGGGGACGGACTTTGCACCGCTTACAGTCAGAGGGATAACTTTCTTTCGGTCACACGGGACCAGAAGCATTAGGACCAGGCAGCTGATTAGATAACAGTGCGCAGGCCAAGCTCACGGCCTTTTGCCCAACATAGCTGATTCTATCCCTGCCCCCACCCCCAAGGTCAAAGATCACAGCCCACACACGAAGACCAAGAGAGAAAGCCAAGGTGATCCCTTCCTGGACGCAGCTCCCTCTTATCCAACCAGATTCTCTGAGCTCATTCTGGACAGGCAAGAGGGCTGCCTGGAAGAGACGCCATGTGAAAGAAAGAGTTGGGCTTTGTCATGAAGAAAAGACGAGGAGGGAGTTACCGGCAGGGGACACAGCCTGAGCCAAAGCTAGGTAGCTTCTGAGAACACGACCTACCTGAAAGTCCACCAAGCTCAAATACGTTTTTAAAACAACTCAAATGTTCACGATGGATAAACCAACTGCTGTGTTTATACAATGGAATAAA
Organism: Muntiacus reevesi; assembly: GCF_963930625.1. Classification (NCBI taxonomy): domain Eukaryota; kingdom Metazoa; phylum Chordata; class Mammalia; order Artiodactyla; family Cervidae; genus Muntiacus; species Muntiacus reevesi. Next base: position 22,434,304 of record NC_089261.1, read on the forward strand.
CAGGTAAAAAGGAGAACTGATGCTTTCAAATTATGCTGCTAGAGAAGACTCTTGAGACACTCTTTGCAACCCTATAGACTGTAGCCCTCCAGGCGCCTCTGTCCATGGGATTCTCCAGGCAAGAATACTGGAGTGGGTTGCCAAGCCCGCCTCCAGGGGATCCTCTCCACCCAGAGATTGAACCTGCATCTTTTACATCTCCTGCCTGGCAGGCAGGTTCTTTACCATTAGAGAGACCTGCGAAGCCCTGTAAAGAGAATCACACAAGTCTTCAAATGTATCCATAATCCTCTATTTCTTGAAAACAAGCAGAGATACAAAAGACCATATACGTCTCCTTCTACTTAGCAAAATATTTTTGAGGTCCTGGTCATTAATCTTTTTAAAGTGTAGTTTGCTGACTTTGTTGTTGTTTTAATTTGTTTGCCCCAGGTCTTAGTTGCAGCATGCATGATCTTTTAGTTGCAGCATGTGAACTCTTAGTTGCGGCACGTAGGACCTAGTGCCCTGACCAGGGATCAAACCCAGGCCCCCTGCAATGAGAGCAAGGTATCTTGGCCACCGGACCAACGAGGAAGTCCCCAGTTTGTTGACTTTTATCAAATGTACATACCTAACCTGTCTGGCAACAAGAAATGGGACATTTTCATCACGCCTTGCTTAAAAGGATGTGTATGAGCCTTTCTGTGCTCCTGGCAGCATTATCTACAAGAGCCAAAAGGTGGATGTGACCCAAGTGTCCACTGACAGATGAATGGGTGGATGTAATGTGGTGTAGCCAAGGTTATTCAGCCTTAAAAAAAAAAAAAAGGAAATTCTCACATGTGCCACATCATGAGGGAACTTTTGAAACATTCCTACAGGCAATAAGACAGTCGAAAAAACACGTATTATATGATCCCATTTGTGTGAAGTGTCTAGAACAGGCAAGGGAGTTCCCTGGCAGGCTAGTAGTTAGGATTCCCGGCTTTCAGTGCTGTGGCCTGGGTTCAATTCCAGGTCAGGAAACTAAGATCCCACAAGCTGCGCAAGATGGTTAAAAAAAAAAAAATAGGCAAATCTATAGGGACAGATCTATAGGAGAAGACTCTTGAGAGTCCCTTGGAATGCAAGGAGATCAAACCAGTCCATCCTAAAGGAAATCAAGCCTGAATATTCATTGGAAGGACTAATGCTGAAGCTGAAACTCAATACTTTGGCCACCTGATGTGAAGAACTGACTCATTGGAAAAGACCCTGATGTTGGGAAAGATTGAGGGCAGGAGGAGAAGGGGACGACAGAGGATGAGATGGTTGGATGGCATCACCAACTCCATGGACATGAGTTCAAGCAAGCTCTGCGAGTTGGTGAAGAACAGGGGAGCCTGGCGTGCTGCGGTCCATGGGGTTGCAGAGTCGGACACGACTGAGAGACTGAACTGAACTGATAGGCACAGAGAACAGTCTGGGAGTTGCCAGGGGAGCATGGGGAGTGACTTCTTAAAGGCTACAGGGTTTCCTTTTGGGATGAAAATATTCTGGAACTGGACATGTGTGTAATGGTTGTACAACATTGTGAATGTCCTAAATGTCACTCAATCGTATGGTTTTTAATGTTTAAATGGTGAGTTTTTTATTAAGTGAAACTTGAAAAAAGAAAGTGAAAGTGAAAATTGCTCAGTCATGTCCAACTCTTTGGGATCCCATGGACTATGGTCCATGGAATTCTCCAGGCCAGAATACTGGAGTGAGTAGCCTTTCCCTTCTCCAGAGGATCTTCCCAACCCTGGGATCGAACCTAGGTCTCCCACACTGCAGGATTCTTTACTAGCTGAACCACAAGGGAAGTCCAAGAGTACTGGGTGGGTAGCCTAGTCCTTCTCCAAGGGATCTTCCAGACCCAGGAATCAGGGTCTCCTGCATTGCAGGCAGATTCTTTACCAACTGCAAAATCAGGGAAGCCTTGACACAACTTTAAAAAAAGACAAAAAGACTAACTGCAAATTAAAACAAGATCACTTCCCAAAAGATGGACACAAATTAAGTCACCTGAGAAAAACAAGCCCTGGAAAAGGTGTGGGGAGACAGAGATGCCCAAGAATGTGGGCACACTGCCCCCCCTCCCCATGACCCTACGGTGGTCTGCTTGGCACTCTGGCTTTCAGACACTGCTGACCCCACCCAGGATCGCTACCTGCACACCTGGGGCGGCAGAAACAAGCTTCAGGAAAGAACACCTGCCTTTCCAACACGATGCTACTTACACTCCCCAAAGGATCATCTGCTACTCAGATACTCTCTCCTCATCCATTCTGTCTTTACAGTGCTGGTCCCCACTCACCCCAGTCATCTCGCATCCCAAGACAGGATCGCATGCAGCCCAGAGCTGGACAACTATGCCCTACAGATTCCCACACGCGTGCAAGATGGCTGCAAAACAATCATCAAGGGACTTCCCTGGTGGTCCAGTGGTTAAAATTCCATGCTTCTAATGTATGGGCTCGATTCCTGGTTGGGGAACTAAGATTCCACATGCTTCATGGCAGACAGAAACTTGAGTGAAAAAAAGACAAGCTGCAGAAAGATAACTGTCACTATGGCCTGTTCATGGAATCGCTGACACAATAGATATGAGTTTGGGCAAACTCTGGGAGATGGTGAAGGACAGGGAAGCCTGGAGTGCTGCAGTCCATGGGGTCGCAAAGAGTCGGACACAACTGAGTGACTGAACAACAACTGCCTATTCACATGAATTTTTCAAACACACAAAATAACATGAAACATTTTATTTAAGTTGCCAGCACAGTGTTGGCCTATAAGCCAACTGGCCTGGCCCCTGTGGCCTCTCCAGATCCAATATCCTGCCATGTCCCTGTCACTCAGCCCAGCCATGCTGGCCTCCTTGCCATCCCTTGTACAAGTAAGCACAGCTTGCCCCAGGACCTTTGCATAGGCTGTTCTCTCTGCCCTCAATGCTTCTCATGAGGTAGCAGCATAGCCAAATCTCTCACCCTTCTTAATCTTTCCTCACATGCCTCCTCTCAGGAAGACACACCCTATCTACCCCCAAATCCCTGAACCCCCTAACCTGCTCTATGTTTTCCATAGCCATTGTTACGTTCCAGCACACTTATAATTAATTATGTCTACTGTTCTTCATCTGTCTCTCCTGCTAGATCATAAAGCCACCAGGACCAGATCCTCAGTTGCTTTATTCACTGATGGCTCTCCCAGGCCTGGAACAGAGGTTGGCACCCAGCAGGCACTCAGCAAAATGAGCTCAGGAACAAATAGAATCAGAGTAGAAATGTCTAGGGAGCGGCTGTCTGCCTTCTCCTTTGTGCATGTTTTAGAAAGCTTGTACTTGAGGTACTACGGGGTAGGGGCTGGGGGCGGGGGTGGTACACTGCGAGGTCTGCAGTCTCTTAGTTCCCTGATCAGGGATTGAAGCCAGGCCCTCAAAAGTAGAAGTGCAGTCTCAACCACTGGACCACCAGAGAAATCTCTCAATTAAGTAAATCTTAAATATTATAATGCTAAAGGAAGTCAATCCTGAATATACACTGGAAGGACTTATGCTGAAGCTAAAGCTCCAGTACTTTGGCACCTGATACGAAGAACAGACTAATTGAAAAAGACCCTGATCCTGGGAGAGACGGAGGGCAGGAGGAGAAGGGTACGACAGAGGATGAGATAGTTGGATGGCATCACCAACTCAATGGACATGAGTTTGAGCAAACTCTGGGAGATGGTGAAAGACAGGGAAGCCCACTGTGCTGCAGTCCATGGGGTTCTAAAGAGTCAGACACAACTGAGTGACTGACCAACAACAAACATTATAATTTTAATTAAGATGTGATCTGCAACCTCACTGGCCAGGCAGCAGCCTTGAGTCTGGGGTGAATGGATGCTGAGACTCAGATCAGCAGTGGTCCACCTCCAAAAGCTCCCATTTCCTTTCTGGGTGGGGCAGTGAAGACCCTGCCGAGAAGGGGCACAGAGCAGATGTCCTGAGGCCCAGGGGCAGGGGAGTGGGACCCCAGACCAGTCTTCTTCATAGAGAGGCCCACAGAAGGCAGGGGAAAGGCCCAGGCTTCACATAACTGTCCCTTCAGGGAACTCAGGCCAGCCAGGCAGGCCTCCAGCACAAGCCTGGGATGAGCTTGGAGCAGAGAAGCAGGCAGAGGCTGAGAGGGGCCCCACAACTCCAGGGGCCTCTGTCCTCACTCTTGGGAGCCAGATCACAGGATCTCTGCTCACAGACGCCAGGAAAGCATCTCTCAAGGGGTCAGTGGGGCCAGGAAGTCTGCAACCCCGGTTAAACCACCCACCAGGGAACCTCCCCTTGCCCATCTCCGGAGCGGTAAGGCTCCTTGGGCTGCTGTAACAAAGTCACACTCTGGATGACTTAAATCATCTATCCTCTCTCAATTCTAGAGGCTGGAAGTCCGGAATTGAGATGTGGGCTCCTTCTGAAGGTTCCAGGGGAGGAGCCTAACTTGTTCCTCCAGCCCCTGGTGGTCTCAGGCATTCCTTGGCTTGTAGCCACCTCCCTCCAATCTCTGCCTCCTTCATCACATCCCCCTCTCTCTGTGTGTCCTCTTCCTACAAAGACATTCCTGTTGGACTTAGGGTCCATCTGAACCATACTTTCATCACATCTGCAAAGACCCTATTTCCAAATAAGATTAACATTCGCCAGTAATGGGGGTTAGGACTTGGACATCCTTTTTTTTGGGGGGGGGGGGGGGGCGGGCAGGGGAGAGACCCTGCTCAGCCCAATCCAGGGAGAAAAAGCCAGGGCAAAGCTGAGTGATCAGGGTGTTGCTTGAACCACAAGTGCCTACTGCCTCCCATTACACTCTTCCCTGCTCCCAGGATGACTCTGACTGTCAATTCCAAAACTCCACTCTCCAGGTGCCACCTCCTCCAGGAGGCCTTCAGGGAACCACCTAAGATGAGCCTGCTCTGATCTAATTAAGACCTGGGTCATTCCGTGGACAGTCACCCCATCCCATGCTAGATGCTATGTTCTGAATTTAAAGATGGATGAACAAGGGACTTCCTTGGTGGACCAATGGCTAAGAATTCTCCTTGCTCACAAGGCAGAGGATGCCGGTTCGATCCCTGGTCAGGGAACGAAGATCCCACGTGCAGAGGGGCAGTTAAGCCCTTAGTGTCGCAACTACTGAAGCCTGTGCACCACAACTAGAGTCTGTGCATTGCAACAATAGATCCCATATGATGCAAGGAAGATCTCGCATGCCACAACTAAGACCCAACACAGCCATAAATAAATAAATATTTTTTAAAAATAAAGATAAATGAATAAAATGGGGTCCCTGAGAAGCTGGGGCAGGGCAGGGAAGCCAGAGAATCCTATCCATCATCTGTACAGCACTGGTTCGGTAACAAAACACTTGTGCCTACCTTGCCTCATTATATTCTCAAAGGCCCATTGAACAGACACAGACACTGAGGCCTGAGGGCCAAATATCACCTGGGGTCACAGGTGCAGGAAGAGACCGAGCCCCTGGTTTTGCATCAATATGCAGGCCTGTGTCCTCACGTTTCTCTCCCACTGGGCTCGGAACACGCAGGACAGGAGTTTCACAAATTAATCATTAATTTGATCGGCCCATTGAATTGCAAAATGCAATCCCGCCCCCACTGGTAACAGGAAACACACGTCTAATAACCAGATGAGCCAAGACTGATTCACCTGTATGAGGCCGGGTTCTGGGATGAGACCAGACTCTTCCCGCTCCAGTCAGTCACTCTCTACCTCCTGGATCCAAGGATCCAGAGACATCCCAGCCCCATAGGGCCCATTTTGTTGTCGTTGTTGCTCAGTTGTAGGGTCATATCCTACTCTTTGCGACCCCATGGACTGCAGCACTCCAATCTCCCAGAGTTTGCTCAAACTCATGTCCATTGAGTCAGTGATGCCATCCAACCATCTCATTCTCTGTCGCCTCCTTCTCCTCCTGCCCTCAATCTTTCCCAGCATCAGGGTCTTTTCCAATGAGTTGGCTCAACTCAGGGAAGACTATAGTATGGGCTGATTCAGTCTGGATTTGGGAATGCCATATCCTTGACTAAAGTTCTGCCTTCCTTTGATTTTAAAGGCAAGAAAGATCAAAGAAAAGTTGTTTTTTTTTTTAAAAACAGGAAACCCAAGCACGTTGCTACAACAGCAGAATGAGTTGCTTAAGCTAAGAAGTTGAGTCATGCTTGACTCCTCCATTTCTCTCCCACCCAAAAACCATCCATCAGGAAGTCTTGGCTGCTCTTGCTCTAAGACACACCCAGAATCCATCCACTTTTTCCCAACACCACCCCTGGCCCCTAGCATCATTTGCTTGGACCAATGCAGTCATCTCTTCCCTGATTTTCTCACGTTTGCCTTTGTCCCTAGGCTGTTCCCCAAACAGATCACAGCTACTGGTTTAAAAGGTACATCTGATCATGGCATTTTCCTGCTCAAACACCTCCCACGGCTCCCTACTTATCTAGGGATTAAACCCCAATCTCTAACAGTGACCTACAAAATCTCGCGCCCTCTGGCTCCCTACAGCTACACTAATCGTAGCTCCCTTGACAGTCCACCTCACTCACTCTGATCCAGCCACATTGGCCTCACTCTTTCTGAGCCCACCAGGCAAGATTCTGCCACAGGGCCTTTGCATTGACTGTTTGCTCCTCCAAGGGCAATCTTCTCTCCCGGGTCCACATGGGTGAGCCCTTCATTTCTCAAGTCTAAAGTCACCTTTTCAAAGAGGACTTCCATCAGCAATATTTGCTGATTTCTCACTGCATGTCAGGCTCTTTTCTAGGTCCTGGGGACTATAGCAGTGAACGAAATGGACAAAGAGACTATCCTTTCTAAAGTAGTCCTTCCCCCATCACATTCCACCCACCACCTGTTTCATCTGCCCAGCATTATCAACAACAGCAATTCTTATGTATTTGTCGACAAGTTCCCCTTCCTGCTGCCTGGAATGCAGTCATGATAGATTGAGCTACAACAGCCACCTTATGTCATGAGGCAGCCGTGAGAATGGTAGCCACACACAAAGGATGGTAGAGAAGAAAGATAGGAAACCTGATCCCCGTGACTTCAATGGGGCCACCCCATCAGCCCTGGGCAGTGAGTCCTCAGAGAACGGTCCATCAGACTCACAAACAGATCCTATACCATATACCAAAAGGGCTACCACGAAAAAGACTGACAATTGTCAGCAAGGATGTGGAGCCACCAGAATGCACACTGGTCAAAGTGCAGTTTGGTACAATCGGTACAGAAAATGATGTGGCAGTGTCTCCTAAAGCTAAATAACACACATGTCCACAAATGAATGACAGATGGCACATTCATACAATGGGACATCACCCAAGCAAAGAAAAGGAATGGACACAGATGACCTAAATGAGCACAGTGATGACCAACAGAAACTCAGTGCCCATTGATGTGATATTCCAGGGAATGGGCAAAGCTAATCTCTGGTGCTAGAGGCGGGGTTGCAGCACCTTGGGATGAGAGCTGACATGGAGGGATTCAGGAGAGCCTTCCCCAGGTGAGCATGCGAAACACACATCCACGTAATTCGTCGACCTCTACAACTAAGGTTGTACACTTTCCTGCACTGATGCTCAATTTAGAATTTTTTTTCCAGCCTCGCCACTCAGCTTGCAGGATCTTAGTTTCAGGACCAGGGATCAAACCCATGTACCCTGCAGTGGAAGCACGGAGCCCTAACCACTGGACTGCCAGGGAATTTAGATTTTTTAATGAAAAAAAACTAAAGCAAAAAAAATTTTAATATAAAGGGTGAGGGCTTTTGAGCTGTTTGGCACTCCCTCAAGAGGCACCTCAGCCCACAAAGGCTCAACAGGGAGACTGTATCCTGTCCAATCTGACCTCTGAAGCTCTCAGCCTGCCTCTAGGAGACCAGCAAGGAGACCACTGGGGACCCAGGAGGAAGGAGGGGCGGGTCTGGAGGCCCTCCCTACAAGCAAGGGGACCCAGCTCTATGTCTGCAGCCAGCCACTCCCCATCTCCTAACTTCCTGCCCTTCTCCATCTACCAGAACTTTCTGTGCCCTGGTTTCCTCATCTGTAAATAGGGTTTGGAAACAGGGAGGACCAACCTCAACTGGGGAGTCATGTGGACATAATGAGATGAGCGCGGCACTGAGCCTCTGTGCTCTTCCTGCCCAAACCCAGAACCACAATCTGATCACAAGAGAAGCATCAGACAAATCCCCATGGAAGGGCATCCGACCAAACCCCTGACCATCCAGGTCACCAAAACCAACAACACTGAGAAACAGGCACACCAAGAGGAGGCTAAGAAAACACAATGACCAAGTGTGACATGGTGTCTGACGGGATCCCAGGAGAGGAAAAAGGAAATGAAGGACTTCTCTGGAGGTCCAGTGGTTAAGACTACGCTTCCACTGCAGGGGGCGCAGGTTCGATCCTTGGCCGGGAAACTAAGATCCCATATGCTTCGAGGTGCAGCCAAAAAAAAAATTTTTTTAAGGGAAAAGAAAAAGGAGATGAGCTAAGAACTAAGGAAACCCCAACAAAGTGCTGACATTAGTTAATACTAAGGGATCACCACTAACGGACCACACTAATAAAGATGTTAGCAACAGGGGAGACCAAGTGTGGGGAACAAGGGAGCCCTCTGTACTGTCTTCTCCACTTTTAACTGTAAATCTAAAATTGTTTTAAACATAGGAAGCTATCGAGACACAAATAGGACCTATCTCACAGGGCTCCATGAGGGTCACATCAGTACCTGGCTGAGTTACATCAGAGCTGAGAAGCAAAGGAAAAATGAGAGCCCCAGTAGTGCTCCAGAACATTAAATTCATTGAGTAAATATTGAAATGTTTAAAAGTAGATATACTAAAACAATATTGGGACTTCCCTGGTGGTTCACCAGTTAAGAAACCAACTTCCAATGCAAGGGAGCCCTGATCAGGGAACTAAGATCTTAGATGCCATGGGGAAACTAAGCTTGTGTGCACTGCAGCTAGAGAAAGCCCACACACCACAACGAAGACCCAGCATAATTTAAAAAAAAAAAAAAAAATTAAGAAAAAAATAAAACAACATTTTAAATATTTTATTTAAACCCAAATCAGAATTTATTATAAATTTACCCCTGGCTTTTCTTTTTTTTTTACTTCCCTAGCTTTAATGGAAGCAAATTCATTGCATTCTATTTCTATTGCCATAAAACAAACTATCAAACATGTACGGGCTTAAAATGTCACACATTTACCATCTGACAGCTGTGGAGGTCAGAAGTCCAAAATAGGTCCCAGGTGGCACGAGTGGTAAAGAACCCGCCTGCCAGTGCGGGAGACCTAAGAGACATGAGTTCGATCCCTGGGTTGGGAAGATCCCCAGGAGAAGGGAATGGCAACCCACTTCAGTATTCTTGCCTGGAGAATTCCCGTGGACAGAGGAGCCTGAAGGGCTATAGTCTATGGGGTCACACAGAGTCGAATATAACTGAAATGACTTAACACGCACACACCATAACAGAGCTAAAATCAAGGTGTCTGCAGGGCTGGTTCCTCCTGGAGGCTTTCTGGGAGAATCCAGTCGCTTAGCTTTTCCAGTTCCTAGAATCCACCTGCATTCCTTGGCCCCCTTATCACTCCAACCTCAGCTTTCATCATCACATCCTTTCTGACTCCCCTGCCTCCCTCTTACAAGGACCCTTATGATGACATTAGTCCCATTCAGATAATTCTGGACAATCTTCCCATCCTGAACTCCTTAATGTAATCACATCTACAAAGCCCCTTTTGTCACATGGGGGTAACATAGCCACAGGTCCCGGGATTAGGACTTCTTTGCGGGGCCATCCTCTTTGTAAGGGCCATCCTGCCTCTTACACCCACTCAGAGATGCGAGGCTTCCTCCCACACAGCCCCATCCACACCCAGGAGCACCCCACTGCCGGGGCAGGGTGACGTTTGTTCCCCATGTGCCCCTTCCTTTCCAGGGTATCCTTGTCTGCAGCCACCAAGCAGGGCCCCCGCCAGGACAAGGTGGACCAGCTCCCGCCGTGGGAGGCCCACTGCCCTCCTGAAGTGCAGCCCCGCACCCAGGAGGCTCAGCCCACCCTCCTTGTGTGAACCTCCACCCTTCATCTGCAATCTGAACTTCCTTAAAGAAACAGTGGGGGGAGGGTTCCCTGGTGGCTCAGTGATGAAGAATTCGCCTGCCAATGCAGCAGACACGGGTTCAGTCCCTGATCTGGGAGATTCCCACGTGCTGCAGAGCAACTAAGCCCATGCATTACAACTACTGAGCCTGCGCTCTAGAGCCCATAAGCTGAAACTACTGAACCCACATGCCGCAACTACTGAAGCCCGAGTGCCCGAGAACCTGTACCCCACAAGAGAAGTCACCGCAGTGAGAGGTCCCCACTCACCACAAGTACAGAAAAGCCCGTGCAGCAACCAAGACCCAGAGAGCCAAAAAGAGATAAATAAAATTATTAAAAAAAACAAAACACGGAGCAGAACACAGTCTGGGTGGGTCTTGCAAGTGCTTCAGTGGGGCGGGGCGGGGAGGGGTGGGAACCTGTGTTCTCAAAACTCAGGTCTGCGAGAAGCCCCTTTGGGGCCTCAGAAAGGTCCCTTCCTCCTCCCAAATTCTAAGACCAAAACACAGCCTGGTCTGACAATGACACAGGGTATCCATCGGAACAGGAACTGAGACACGCCCCAAAGAGCTCCCCCGGCTGCACTGTCAGCCAGAAAGCTGAGAGCCTAAAAGGCCAGCCTCCCCTCTCCCCAGGGCAGCATAGAACTGGGGAGAGGGGTGTCTCCCAAAGCAACCCTCCAAAAGCCAACAGGTTCCCACAGGACAGATGGGGGAGCAATGGTCAGAGGACAGACAGACTTGGGGTCCTAAGGGTCTCAGGAAGCTTCCTGACTGGGCAGGGACCAAGTGACCACTGAGCCACACTCCCTCAGCCCCGCAAAAGGGACCCAAAGGTGGGGGGGCCCAGGGCATTTCTGAACAGCTGAACAAGTTCATCATTTTGAAAACTCCTTACTATACCTCGGAATTCTTTTTGATGGGATAACAGCCCCGTGGCAGCTTCAGAGGCAGGGGTCCTTTGCTTTATATCACTGTTGCTTACCATGGGCCTGTTTGAGCAGTGGTTCTCAAAGTGTGGTCCCCGGACCAGCAGCATCACCTGGGAACCTGATAGAAATGCTGATTCTCAGGTCCTTCTCAAACCTGCTGACTCAGCATCTCTGGGGGAGGGACGCAGACATCTGTGTTTTAACAAGCTCCCTCCTGGGGCTCCTGCCACATGAGACAGAGAACCACAGTGTCAGATACTTGCTTCAGAATAACTCAGGAAAGGGGAAATGGATGTGGGTGGTGGTACAGATGAAACTGGAAGGCAGGGACTCGATGTCTATTAAAGCAGGCGAAGGGCACATGGCAATCTTGCTGTGCTCTTTTTTTAAATGCACATTTGAAAATTTCATAACACATTTTTTTAAACCAGTTAAAATTCGCAACCCCTACTGCACTCCCAGAGAAACAGATCTGTCTTCCTGAAGCCAACTCCACAAACTGTCAGATTTGGCCAGTGGATGAGTTTGGGATCACGTTGTATTTCAAAATACTTGAATTTGTTGACAACATCTTAAAAATGGCAGGTACGTTTCGGATTTCCAGCTTCTTCTAAAAAACCGGGAGGTGGGCTGGATCTGGGTCTGCATCCCCACGTAGCCTAGTGTGCTGAGCTAAGCAGCAGTTGCTCCTGGCACAGGACTTGCAATCCGTATCGCCACAGGCTTCACGGCTCCCTAACACCTCACACCAGGCTGCTTCACTCACTGGCATTGTCAGCATGGCCCTTCCAGGGATCTGAGTTTGTAAGCTCTGACCTACAATAACACAGGATGAGAACATGATTCTCACTTATTTATTCCAACCATGCCTAAGCATCTAACACGCTCACGACTGGCCCTCAAGTGCCATGGGGAAGCAAAGTTCATCAGACAGAGCTGAGCAGGAGTTAGGAAAATGACAGGTTATTCACAAATGACTTAGACACACAAAAGGAAGAGCTCAGCTCATTAAGCATGTTTACTGGCACTGGAACATCATTTAACACTGGCAGGACTGGGACTTCCCTGGCGGCCCAGCGGTTAGGACTCCACACTTCCACTGCAGGGAGTATGGGTTCGATCACTGATTGGGGAACTAAGACCCGGCATGCCACATGATGTGGCCAAAGAAATAAAACATTGGCAGGACTGTCAATAGGCTGGGATACTGTTGGGCATTAGCTACTAAAGCAAACTCTGGTATGAGTGATGATACACTCTGGTATACACTCTGTGATACTGTTGGAGCATTAGCTACTAAAGCAAATGTCCATGCCCAACACCCCAGTAATCCCATTCCTGAGTATTCACTAAGAGAAATGAAAATCCATGTCCACACAAATGCTCCCAGCAGTTTTATTCCTGGTAGCCCCAAACCAGACCCAAACAACCCAATTATTAACCAGGACATCACTGCATTATTCACACAAGGGTATATTTACACAGCAGTGAGGAAGAACAGCCACATGCAAAGTGGGTCTATCTCACAAGTCTAACGTTGAGCAAAGAAGCCAGACCATATCAGTACTCACTGTGTGATTCCATTTTGATAAAGTACAAAACCAGGTAAAATTAAACTATGCTGGAAGAAGTCAGGGTAGCAGTCACCCTTGTGGCTGGGTAGGGAGTGGGGAGCACAAGGGGATTCTAAGATGCTGCTGGTTACTTGAGGATGTTCAGTTGTGAAAGTTCTGCCTGTCTCATATGATGATGCCAGCATTTACTGGGTACCAGGCTCAAAGGTCACCTTTATCCCCTCCTCCCACAAAACAAACCCTGACTTGCTTCCAGTATTGGGAACAAAGCCTTAAATCTCAGAGAAGATGGGCCCCAACTGTAGTCCAGGCCCATAGGCCTGTCTAGTTTCTGGTAGCTTCTGAGGAAAAAAAAAAAAAAATCCTCTTGCAATAAGAGGAAGAACTTAACAGAGCCCTCTCGTTGTACCATCCCTCCTTCTGGCTTTGAATGATGTATATGACAGTGTGATGTCTGGTACTGTGGCAGCCATCATGAGATTCTGAGGGCAAGGCTCAGAAAGTCACACAGACACTGACCCAGTGCCCTGAAATAACTGAACTGCTGAATAAAGCTGGAAACATCCACCACCTCCAGTCTCTCACGAAGCACGATAATAAAGCTCCCTATTATACCAGCCACTTGGAAGCAGGTTTTCTGTTGCTTGCAGCCCAAAGAATTCCATCTGAAGCAATGCTTTCATTTAAGCCTGACAGTCCATGAGGTAGGTACCATTATCTGCTGTTTTGTTGATGAGAAAACTGAGGCACCCAGAGATTAAACCACTTACTTGCCCAAGGGCACAAGTGCAGCAGTGACAGAGAGTCCTCAACTCTAGTCTGCACCCAGAGCCTGGGCCCTAACATTCCACTGCCTTGGTAAAGGCTCATTGTAGGTGTGGATGGGAAAGGATCACAGGGAAGGGAGAAGGCTGCTGAAACACACACACAGTTCCGATTCTAGGACCCCAGGCGAATCAGGCACAATCTCATCCTCCACCGACTACGCCACCATGATGGGAACTCCAGGCAGTGCAACTGACCCTGCTCTTTAAGACGAACACAATCTCCCCTAGGACTGACTTCGGCCCCACTCCACATAAATCAGGCAGAGGATAGCCCTTCCTTCAAACACCCCAATTTCACCCCAATAAGAAAGTGGGCTATTTCTCAAGCATGAAACAGCTCAGCAAACTACAGTCTGTTGGCCATATCTGGCCTGGGGCCTGTTTCTGGGCATCCTGGGAGCTAACAATGGTTTAAAATTTTTATCTTATTTTTTAACTTTCTATTTTATATTGGAGTATAGCAATTAACAACGTTGTGATAATTTCAGGTGGACAGCCAAAGGACTCAGTCATAAATGTACATGTATCCACGCTCCCCCAAACTCTCCTCCCATCCGTACCTTCTTAAATGTTTGAAGAAAAAAAAAAACCAAAAAACAAGAATATTTATTGGCAACACATGAAATTCATGAGCTGGAGTCATCAAGCAAAGCTGCTGTGGCACTTAGACAGCCCCCGCTCAGGGATGTCTCAAAGATGTCCACATAGAGGACCATGTGGAGGTGAGAGGCTGAGACAGAACCTGTTTGGCCTCTAAAGCTGAAAAATATTTACTATTTGTCCTCTACCACTAACGTGGCAACCCCTGTCCCCTCCCCCTCAGTCCGCATGGAGACGAGAGTACCTCCCCTTCCTCCTCGGTGGCAGCGTCAAGAATCAAGTGAGCAAGGACACGCATTGCTCTGGAGAAGGCACCCGGGTGCAGACAGGCCACACAACGATGGTTGCTAAATGAGGCTTCCTCCATTCACCTTGGCCCGGGCTCAAGAACACATGGGGAAACTTGCCAAGGTCTCGTAAGATGGCGCAATGGTGCTGTGAGCCTGGAAGAATCAGAGGCTCAGGACTGCCTCCTTCAAAGGCTTCATCTTTTGCAAGCAGCTGGGCATGTTGTAATCACCCTGGGGGCTGAGCAACCCGGTCTACCACCTACTGAACCCGATCCATGCCACCAGGAGGAGGTTGGGGGGCAGGAAGGGGACAGGTACCAACCCTCCCTCAGGTTAAACTCTATCATGACTTTTTAAAATTATGCTCCAAAAAAAAAAAAATAAAATAAAAAAATAAAATAAAATAAAATTATGCTCCGATACACATTAACATCGAATGTCCCATCTTCACCATTTTTAAGTCTACAGCTCAGCAGCATGAAGTACAATCACATCATTGTGTAACCATCACCACCACCCATCTCCAAAACTTCTCATCTTCCCCAACTGAAACTGTATTCCCATCAGCCTCTGGTACCCACCCTTCTACCCTTTGTCTCTATGAGTTTGCCTCCCATGGGGACCTCCCAAAGTAGAATCATGCAATATGTGTCTTTTCGTGACTGGCTTATTTCACTCAGCACAATATCCTCAAAGTTCATCCATATTACAGCCTGTGTCAGAATTTCCTTCCTTTCTGAAGTTGAATCCCATTCCAAAATATGGATGAGCCACATTCTGTTTATCCATCCATCTATGGAGGAACTTGTGAGTTGTTTTCACCTTTTGGCTATTGAGAACAATGTTGCAATGTACATGGGTGTGCACCTATCTCTTCAAGTTCCTGCTTTCAATTATTTTGAAAATAATTGCTATTTTGAAATAGCAATTTATTTATTTTGAAAATAAATGCTATTATTTATATAAATAATATTTTGGTAAAACTGCTGCATCCGATGGCAATTCTATGTTTTCATTTTTTGAGGCACTGACTGTCAGGCTTACCCCACAGCAGCTGCACCATTTTACAGCCCCTCCAACACTGCACAAGGCTTCCAGTCTCTCCACGTCCTGGCCAATCACTGTCATTTTTTTTTTTTTTTTTTATAGCAGCCCTTCCATCAGGCATGAGGTGATCACTCACTGTGGTTAGGATTTGCATTTCCCCAATGATGAGTGACGCAGGGCGCTTCCTCCTGTGCCTGTTGGTTATCTGCATATCTTCCTTGGAGAAATCTCTAAGTCCTTGGCCCATTTTCTAATTGGGTTGTTTTTTGGTGTGATTAAGCTGTTCTACCAAGACTTTAAGACTATGATTTATGCCCCACACTTTCCATCTCCTTTTATATATAAACACTTACTTGTTTATTTGGCTATACCAGGTCTTAGCTGTGGTACACGGGATCTTTTTTTTAGTTGTGGCATGCAGACTCTTAGCTGGGGCTTCCCAAGTGGCTCAGTGGTAAAGAATCCACCTGCCAATGTAGGAGACGCAGGAGACGTGGTTCGATCCCTGGGGCGGGAAGATACACTGCAGCAGGAAATGGCAACCCACTCCAGTATCCTGCCTGGAAAATCCTATGGACAGAAGAGCCTTGCGGGCTACAGTCAATGGGGTGGCAGAGTCGGACATGGCTGAGCGACTGTGCACGCACACACAAAGACTCTTAGTTGCATTATGTGGGATCTAGTTCCCTAACCAGGGATCAAACCCAGGCCTGCTGCATGGGGGGCACGGAGTCTGAGGCACTGGGCCACCAGGGAAGTCCCTCCACCTGCTTTTGACTGCCCTCCTGGATATTTCCATCTGGGAAAACAGCTCCACCATCCATGGAGTCCCTCAGATAGAAACTGAAGAGTTTGACTTCTCTTCTGCCCCCGCACGCCAAGTCTCATCTGTCAGCACATGTGGCTGACTCTCTCTGCAAAAGGAATCTGGACTCTGTTCCCTCCTTCCAATTACACTGCCTCCTCGCCAGCCTCCCTGCCTCCTCTCTGAGCCCCCCAGCCCTCCCCCCACCCCACCCCCGCTTTCTAGTCACAGCACCAGAGGGCTCTGTAACACGCATAAGATCATGGGCTCCCCTGCTCAGAAACACTGGCACCTCAAGGAACTGAAAACCATATCTAAACCCCTCCCCAGGTCCCACAAGCCCTCAGCCCGCCTCTCCCCTCTCACCCCCCTCACTGCTCCCCGAGCCCGCGGTTCCCTCTTCGTCCAGTGTGGTAAGCAACCTCCCACGTCCAGCCCTTTGCACGTGCTATGCCCTCGGTCCGCCCTGCTGTCCCTATGTCCAACTCCTCATCACCTCAACCGGCCCCTCCTCAGGGAGGCCCTCCCGACCACCCACCCGAAGGAGAAGGACCTGGCCTGGGGTGTCCACAACTGCAGCGCCCCTGCCCCGCACAATGCCCGGTTCACGGCACCTGCTCAGAAAACACACACTGAAGGCTGCTCGAGTCCAAAACCACAAAAAACACCCTCCCCACACTCGCTCCCCCTCCCCCGGGTTGAAAGGACATTGAAAGCCTCAGCTGGACTCTGCCCCAGTCCCCGGCCTTTCTCCCTCCCCTACCAAGGACACAGGTGGCCGGGACTGCGGACAGCTCTGCCCCTCTTATCTGGGCTCCCAGGCCACACATCACAGCTGCTGCAGCCCGAGGGGACATGGAGGTCAGTGATGTCATCCTCTTGCAAGACAGGACAGGGAGGACCCGGAGACAGGCTCCAGCTCCAGCCCCAGCCCAGGCCCGTGGCCGCAGCCACCTCGGCTCCCACTTCCCCAGGCCACACTGTTACACGTGCCCTGACACACACCCTTCTTTCCCATCCCTAGCACCCCCACCCCCATCATCACCCTCACCACTACCCCCCGTCCCCACCACTCCCATCATCCCCACCCCATCCACCACCCCTACCATCCCCTTGGCTCTCCCTAAGAGTGGGGAACACTCAAAAGCACTTTGCTCCCTGGATCCTGCTAAGAGCTCCATGCCGTGGACACTAACATCATCTCATCTGACATCTGAGGAAACGGAGACTCGGGAAGATGAGGTCGCTGCCCAAGTATGGCCAGTTTTCTGAATCCTCACCCTCCCTATATATATACTGCCACGTATACTATCAATAGAATAATTATAGTCATAAATTATATTTTTTAATTATTTTCATTATTCCCTCACTAAAGCAGGCAGAAAGCACAAGTGTTGTCAGAGATAAGGAGACCGAGATTTACAACAGGCCTAAGACCATAAGTAGCACCAGAGCCCTGAGGGGCTCTCGACTGCCCAGTTTCCCATTACAACCAACGCTTCCAACATCCAGGACCCTGGACAACCTCCATGAACTAAGTCTGAATTTATTTCAAAAGAAGGCTGGTGATTAACAGTTGGGCTTCCCTGGTGACTCAGTGGTAAAAGAATTCACCTGCCAATGCAGGAGACATGGGTTTGATCCCTGGGTTGGGAAGGCTCCTGTATATGGCAACCTGCTCCAGTACTCTTGCCTAGGAAAATCCCATGGACAGAGGAGCCTGGTGGGCTACAGTCCACAGGGTCACAAAGAGTCAGACACGACTGAGCACGCATGCACGCACACACAATTAACAGCTACAAGACCAGCCTGATGCAGCCACTTCACCGCTCACAACAGTAGCCAACAGCATTTACTCACTTTCCATTTATCAACCCACTTATCCCTCACAGCTACAGCCCATGAGGCCAAGGCTATAATTATCCCCATTTTACAGATGAGGAAATTGAGGCCTGGAAGGGCCAAGTCACTTCCCCACGGCCATGGAACTAGGAAACTAGGCAAGAATGAGGCCTACCGAGGAACAGACCTCATTAAACAGGGACAGGCCCTGGCCAACAGCTGCCCTGTACAATTTCCAAACTGTCACAATTGCCTAGAAATCTAGATTTGTATCTATCATCGACCACACAAAACACATCTCCAACCTGGTCTGAGTTCCGGGAGAGGCTGGGCTGCAACCTTGGGACAAAAGTGAGGGGCTCAGGCACTGGTCCAAGTTCTGTCTACACCAGCTGCGGTAACTTCAGGCGGGTGCCTCAGCCTCTCTGAGCCTCCATTACTCCAGCAGGAAAATAAACATTACTGCAACTCAGAAGAGGTTATGAGGATCCAATGAGCCTCTACCTGCAGCCTGGTGCCTAGCACACAGGAAGTTCTACCCCAAACCTGTGAATGTGGAGACTTCCCTGGTGGTCCAGTGGTTAAGACTCCAAACTCCCAATGCAGGGGGCTTCAATCCCTGGTTAGTGAACTAGACCCACGTGCCGCAACTGAAGATCCTGCATGCTGCAACTAAGAGATTCTGCATTCCACAACAAAGACCTGGCACAGCCAAATTAATTTTTTTTAATTGTGAACATGATTTTACTTGGAGAAAGGGTCTTTTTTTCCTTGGCTGCATGCGCCATGCTGTATGTGGGATCTATTTCCCTAACCTGGAACAGAACCTGTGCCCTCTGCATTGAGAACACACAGTCTTAACCACTGGGCCACTAGGGAAATCCCAGAAAAAGATGTCTTTGCAGATGTAATTAAAGATCTCAAAATGAGATCATTCTGGATTATATGGGTGGACCTTAAATCCAATGATGAGTGTCCACAGTAGCAAAGATACAGAAGCAGACGCCATGGGAGATAAAGGCAGAGACTAGAGGGATGTAGACACAAGCCAAGGAGTGTCTGGAGTCACCAAAAGACACAAGGCTCCTTAGTGAGAGTATGGCCAACACCTCAACTTCAGACTTCTGGTCTCCAGAACTGAGAGAGAAGACATCTCTATTCTAAACCACCCATCTGTATGGGTCTTCTCCATTGGTCCAGGGGTTAAGACTCCACCTTCCAAAGAAGGGGGCGCAGGTTCAATCCCTGGTCAGGGAACTAAGATCCCACACGCCTCGAGGTATGGCCAAAAAATAAAATAGAAAACATCTGTGATCATGTGTTACAGCAGTCCCAGGAAACACACTTGCCCTGAGAAAGTTCCAGAAGACAACACGGCCGTCACCAGCAGGAAGGTTTCTTCAGAATGGATCTCAACCTGCATCTTCCTTTGTCAGGTCCCAAGGAACAAGGCCTTTGGTCACTGCTTCAGCAGTAAATAGAGAAACAGCCCCACCCTTTGCAGTGCTCCTTATACAAAGCCCACAGCTTTGTACACACAGAGACAGGCCATCATCCCAGGAACAGGAGGGTGAGTTCCGGGCTAGAACAAAGGTCTCCAAGAAACTCCCCTTGGTGCCAAACCCAAGGTGGAGAAAGGCATGCGGGTTCCTGGTGGGTGGGCCTGAGACGGGAAGATATCCCGCTCCCCGTGAACACAAACATTGTCAGGAAGGAACTATTAACCCAAGTTACCTTTGGAGCCAGGACCCGCTTGTGGGGCAAGGGAGCTATGACTTTTCATGTACTGCCTTTTCTTTCTTTTTTTTTATTGCAGTTGTGATTCTTTCTGTATGCTTTCTTCAATTTTTGTTTTTTTTTTAAGAAACTTTAACCTTTATTTATCCTGTCTTAGGCCAGGCTATGCGTGGCATGTGGGATCCTAGTTCCCCGATCAGGGATGGAACCTGTGACCCCTGCAATTGGGAACTCAGGGTCATAACCAATGGGCCACCAGGGAAGTCCCCACTTTCAATCTTTTTCACTGTGCCCCTATTTTATTTTCCTTATTTCTGGTGCCAGTGAAGGCTGTCTCAACAAATGCCCAGCCTGCCAAGCACATCCCATCCAGCTGTCTTAAGTGGCATGACATCCAAGGCCGCTCTACCTGTATTTTAGTTTGTGGGAGCTGAGAAAATCAGCCACCAATTGCAGAAGAGGACATTGACTTCCAGAAGAAAATCAAGTTCCTAGAGAACCCAAGAGCCAGGGCCTAGATTTGATCCTGGAGTTCTGCCAGTTGGAAGGTTGGACAAACACTTGGTTCTGGGTCAAAAAGTATCCCCTAGAAGTCATGCCCAGCTGGAACCTCAGAAGGTGACACTGGAAAACAGTGTCTCTGGAGATGTGAATAAGTTACAGATGAGGTCCTTCTGGATTGAGGTGGGTCCTAAATTCAGTGACAGATGTCCTTATAAGGAAAGGCAGGGAGGGGACTTCCCTGGCAGTCCAGTGGTTAAGACTTCCACTGCAGGGGGCGTGGCTATGATTCCTGGTAGAGGAACTAAGATCCTGAATGTGCACAGTGTAGCCAAAAAAAAAAGAAAAGTATGGCCAAAAGTTAAATAAAATAAGAGACAAGGACACAGAGGCATACAGAGGGGATGACCACGTGAAGACAAAGCCCTCAGAAATTAAGACACCCGTGACGATTACACAGCAAGGTGACCACAGGCACACCCTTAGCAGGAGGGGACCCCTACGCTGACCGCAGACAATAGCACAGGGTACGTGGGGTCAGCCACAATCTCTCCCCATCCTGAATAAGGCTGAACTCTGAGCCTCTGCAGCTGAACAGATGTCCCTTACATCCTCTGTCCTCTCCCTGCATCTGACTTCGGTCACTGGGAGCAAAAGATTTCTGATTAAACCAAGTCCAAATCCTGGGGTCTATCCCCAATTTACTCTGTGCCCCCCCACAGGCTCCCCCAAACTCTGAGCCTCGACCCTATCCTCCCATTGGCTTACAAAAAGAAGAAGGATGGAACACAACTCAGAAATGCAAAACAAAACAACACCCATGGCAACCGCTGGCATTCTAGAAGGCCAGATGGTATCAGGCGCTGGAGGAGACATGAGAGGGCACAGCAAGAACCCTTCTGGAAGGCACGTTTGATGACTCTGGCTCCCCTGCCTCCCCCTTCCCATGCCTGCCCTACGACCTGGCTGCCCCAAGCCCTGCACCTCCCAAGGAAATACGTGAGAACTTTACGATGGGAAGTTCCAGGACGTTTGCTGCTTGGGGTGGTAGGAGTGGACGGAACCAGACACCCGTCATAAAAGGAATAAATAAAATGAGAGGAATATAAACTCGGAAATCCAGGCATTAGAAGAAGCCATGGGCCAGACAAGAATACATGGACAGATTTCCAAATGACGAAGGGACAAAAGTAGGGCTAAGAGCAGGAGTCGGGTACCAAGAAAGAGGTCTGCTCTCTTGCCAGGTCTGACAGCCCATGTGCTAGGCGTAGGACCTGCCTGGCCATGCCCAGCTCAAAGCACTTGCCACCTATTAGCCCATTACATCTTCATTTCAACCCTTTGGGAAGGTGTGGTTTATACCATTTTATGGGAGTCTAACCAAACCCAGAGACTTGAGAAATCTGCCCCAGGTCACGCACAGGCAAAAGGCAGAGCCAGGATGAGTTTCCACGCCTACTTGGCTCACAACTGAGCTCCGGACCACTGTTTTGAGCAGACCCCTGGCACCACCTGTGGCACAAGGACATACAAGTCCTATTCAAAGATATATCCCCCAGGGGGTGGGTGCGGGGGCCGGGAGGGGTAAGACATGAGAAGGAGGAGGAGGAGAAATATAAGGAGACAAAGGGACTTCCCTGGTGGTCCAGGGGTTTAAGAATCCGCCCTGCAATGCAGGGAACACGGGTTCAATCCCTGATCTGGGAAGATTCCACATGACTTGGGGCAACTAAGCCTATGCACCACAGGTACGGAGCCCGAGCTCTAGAACCTGGGAGCTGCAACTACTGAAGCCCGAGAGCCTAGAGCCTGTGCTTCACAATGAAAGAAGCCACCACAATGAGAAGGCTAAGCACCAGAGAAAGCCCACGTGCAGCAACAAAGACCCAGCACAGCCAAAAATAAAATAATTAACTTTTTTAAAAGGAGACAATATTTTAAAAGGGAAAATAAACAGGCATGTGTACACACAAATCCCCAACAGCACTATTCACAGCGACCAAAAGGTGGAAACAACCAAAGTGTCCCTCACCGATAGACAGATAAACAGAACGTGTTTCACCCACACACAGTGAAATACAATTCAGTCATAAAGAGGAGTAAAGCGCTGACACAGGCGACAACCTGAAGAACCTTGGAAACATGATGCTGAGGGAAAGAAGCCAGGCACAAAGGGTCACACAGTGTGGGACTTCATTTATAGGGAATGTCCAAAAGGATACATCCTTAGAGACTGAAAGCAGACTGGTGTCTGCCAGGGAACAGGGGACTTGGAAGGAAGAAAGGATGGTGACAGAAACATTCTAGAAGCAGACAGAGGTGATGGTGACACAACACCGTGAATGTGCTAACTGCCACTGAATGGATCACTTTAAACGATTAAGTTTATGTTATGCCAATTTCACCTCTATAATTTATAAAATAAAAAGCCCGTGATGAAACTGAACACTGATTCAATCACTTCGGAAGTCTGGCACTTCCGGGAACCAGCAGGTTTGCCCCTTCTTGTGGACCCGAAAGGAAATCAGGCTTGTGCATTCTGAGGGCAAGGGCCAAGAGCGTTCATAACCTGGAGTTGGAGATGCTCACAGGATGGATAAACCAGGACAGCCTCATGGAATATTTTACAGATATGAAGATATGTAACAACATGGATGGGTCTCACAAACATAATGGGAAGCAAGAACAAGATAAAATTAAAAAAAAAAAAAATACAGAGTATGTGTCTTATTCCATCAGGGCTGAGCTGCTGTAACAAAACATCACCGAATGGGTGGCTTATAAACAACAGACATTTATTTCATAAGGCGGCAGGCTGGTAGTCTGGGATCAGGGTGCTGGCGTGGTCCAATGAGGGCGCTCTTCTGGCATGCAGACTTCTCGCTGTGTCTTCACATGGTGGAAGGGGTGAGGGAGCTCTCTAAGGCCTCTTTTATGAGGGTACTAATCCTATTCAGGAAGGCTCTATCCACTCTCATAACCAAATCACCTCCCAAAAGCCTGACCTCCCAATGCTATCACCGAGGGTATTAGGTTTCCAACATATGCATTTGGGGTGGGGCAGGAAGCACAAACATTCAGGCCATAATGAATGTTGCCCCATATCCATGTCTGTCTCACAAGGCATCAACCCAAAAGTTGAAGTCCAAAGTCTCATCTAACTAAATAAATCAAGAATGAGTGAGGGAGGGGTGTGGGAGGGAGGTCTAAGAGGGAGGGGATATATGCATACACATAGCTGATTCACTTTATTGTACAACAGAAACTAACACATATTGTAAAGGAATTATACTCCAATAAAAAAATAAAAATAAATTTAAAAAAATTTTAAAAAGAACAGGTGAGACCCCAGCTGTGAACCTGTGAAATCAAATATGTTATGTGCTTCCAAAATGCAGTGGTGAGACAGGCATAGGACAGGCACTCCCATTCCAAAGGGAGAAATAGAAAAAAAAAAAAAAGGAACAGGTGCAAGGTGACCCACAAACCAAATAGGGCAATCAACATATACTCCAAGGCTCAAGAAGAACCCACCCTTGGGCTGATGTCCTGTCTTCCAGACCCACTGGGGCTGTGGCTGGGCCCCCACAGCTCTGCAGGGGTAGCTGCAGGCCTACGGCTCCCCAGGCGATACTTGCACCCTGGAGACTCCACCTGCCTGGGTTTGTGGGGGTTAGCCCGGGCCTCATGACTCCAATGAGCACAGGTCATGTGAAACTTGGGCGACGACCCCACTTTTGAGGAGGAAGCTCTGGCTGATCTCTGAATGGCCTTCTGGTCCTTCATCCCTTGTTTTAAACAGCACTTTCCCAGTCAAATAGCTCCCTAGTCCTGTCCTGGAAAATCTAAGAATCCCGACGCCCCAGCTCATGCCTTCCCTTCTTCTCCTTCAGTCCAATCTGGCTCTTTTCCTGCTCAGGTGGCAGACTGTCTTGTTGACACACACACACTAATCTTATCAAATTGTCATCAGCCACACCTTGGTCTTCTCTTCCCAACAGGCAGTCTTGTTTTCTTTGTTTTTGTTTTCCAATACAGATAGGTTGAGAATTTTCCAAATTTTTAAAGATCAGATTCCCCTTTGAGTATCAATTCTATCTTTAAGTCCTGTCCCTCTGCTGGCATTTGATCATAAGCATTCCAGAGCTACTGTGCTTAGAACCAGCTGCGGGCAGGTAGCCGCTTTCATCACCCACCAATTCTACCAAAATCGTTGCAACACAATCACCACTCAGCCAGGTTCTCTGCCATTTCACAACAAACACTGCCTTTCTCCCAGTTTGCAAGTTCCTCTTTTTCACCTGAGATGTCATCAGAATGTCCTCACTAACAAACCAGAAGCTTTCTCAACAACTCTCCTCTCTATCTGAACCCCCACTTGAATCACTTTATTCTTTTTTTAAAAAAAATATATTTTCTTGGCCACACCACACAGCATGAGGGTGATATGTGGGAGCTTAGTTCACCAACCAGGGATTGAACCCATGCCCCCTTCATTGAAAGCATGAGGTCATAACCACTGGACCACCAGGGAAGTCCTTAGAATTGCTTTTAATGATCTCTTCGTGGCAGTAATAGGCTCTGCCAGCAGGCACCTGAAGACTCTTCCAGCCTCTATTCATCACCCACATCCAAAGCCACTTCTGCGTTTTTAAGTATACTACTGCAGAGCCCCTCCTGGAACCAATTTCTGTCTTAGTCCATTGGGTGGTTCTCACAAAATGGCATAGACCAGATGGCTTACAAAAACAGGAGGCTGGAAGTCTGAGATCTTGGTTGGGTAAGGACCCTCTTCTGGGCTAGAGACTTTGACAGCATTCTCACATTATGGAAGAGGCAAGGGAGCTCTCTGTGCTGGGAGCAGAGGGGGTGGTTCCTCCTCTAAAGGGCACTAATCCTATTCATGAGGGCTCCACCCTCATAAGCTAATCACCTGCCAAAGGCCTCACCTCCTAACTTCATCACTTTGGACATTAGGATTTCAAAGTATGAATTTTGAGAGAATACAGGCAGTCAGATCACAGCAGTAAGATTCCACTCATGTAAAGTTCACAATCAGACAAAACTAATCCCAGTGTTTAGGGATGTAGACATCATAACATGACAAAAAGCCAAGCAAGCTGGAGACAAGCATAGGTTCCTCTGCAGGGGCTTCTGGAGGGCAGATGAGGTTCGGCTTTTTTATCTAGAGATGATCACACTGATGCTTATCTTAGATATTTATTTAACACGTGTGTCTTAGGCACTTACTTTCAAGTATGTAATATTTCACAATAAAAAGAAATCAAAGGGGACTTCCCTGGTGGTCCAGTGGTTAAGAATCCGCCTTCCAATGCAGGGGACTCAGGTTCAATCCCAGGTCAGGGAACTAAGATCCCACATGCTTTCGGGCAACTAAGCCCATGTGCTGCAACTACTGAACCTGTGCGCTAGAGTCTCTGCACTGCAACAAGAGAAATGCAGAAAAAATAAAATTCAAAGTTGAAAATCCAAAGCAGGAGGCTGCAGCGGGTGGAATCCAGGGACCCTGGGAACAGGCAGTCGAAGGAAGTCCCGAGGCCTAGCTGGTCTTTCAAAGCTGCCAAGGGATTCCGGTGGCAGCGGGCTCTGAGCCGAGTAAAGCCAGAGTGACCTTCATTCAGCAGCCAAGAGGCCAGATGGGGTCAGGGGGACCTGGCACAAGAACTTCTGTAAGGCTCAGATGGACAGGCGGGGAAGACAAGAAGGCCCTCACCTGCCATCCCATCTCCACCAGACAGGCTCTGGCACCCCAGAGTTGCAATGCCTTCCCAGGCCACAGGCCATCATGCTTCCATGGTCCTGGGAGAAGAGGAGGGCTGGAGGGGAGTGGGCAGGCTGGCTAAGGGCGACTGGAAGGATCCACACACCTGGGTGTGAGGGCAAGGAATCAGAGCTAAGAAAATTAGGAAGCAGATGGAGGAACAGCTGAAAGAGTCAAAGCCAGATGGAATCAGGGGCTTCTTCCAGTCCAGGGGTAGGTTCAAACTCACCCAGGGGGACCCAGGCCGGCTGCAGGAGGGGGCTGGCTGCCAAGCTGGGGGTGAGAGAGGGGAGTCCCGATATCCATCCCAACTCAGCCAGGAGGGCTCTACTCCCATCTGACTCAAACAAGGAGACTTTTGTGTAGGAATCTGTCAGAAGAAAACGTGCACTCACGCAGAAACAGACAAATCCAAATTGAAGGGCATCCTGCCAAAACACTGGCCTGTCCCTTTATAAACGCTAATGTTGTAAAGGGTTCAGTAAAAAGAACAGGGCTGGAGGACTAGTCTGGATTAAAGGAGGAGAAAGAAACAAGGCAACCAAACACAGGACATGATTCAAACAATAAAGACAAAAAATTGTTGTAATGGGGCTCTTGGGACAGTAAGAGACTCTGAATGTCATCTGAGCATGAGATCAAAAAAGCAAACCATCACAAGCTTTCCTGCATGTGATGGTGATTGGTGGTTACAGAAAAAAATATTCCTGCCCTTACAGACACACACACTGCAGTGTTCCAGAGTAAGATGTCATCATGTTCAAAGCAACTCTCAGATGTTTTGGCCACGAGAGACAGAGAGCACAAATGCTACAAATTGTCAGCGTCAGTAGAGCTTGAGAGAAGGCTTACAAAAATTCATTGCACTGTGTTCGCAACTTTCCCAAAGCAAAATTTTTCAAACTGAAACATCAGGGTGGAAAAAGAACACTCATGACTGCTCATGGGAATGGCTGATACATCCGTGGGATGTTCAGTCATCTAGATACCCACCGAGAGCTACCCAGGTGCCTGGGGAAAATTCAGAGAAGAGATGGAGTCAGAAAAGCAAGATGCAGGAAAGTGGGCATAGTGCGATCCCATTTTGGTAAAGTGACAGACTAATCCCACTATGGGTATGTGTATAAGGTTAATATGATGACAAGAGAAAAAACTCAGGTGACACTTGCCAAGCTGTTATTCTAAGTCAGAGGTCCCCAATCTCCAAGATCTAATGCCAGATGATCTGAGGTGGAGCTGATGTAAGAAAAACAAATAAAGTGCACAATAAACGTAATGCGTTGAATCATCTCAAAACCATCCCCCTTACACCCAGGTCCCTGGAAAAAATGACTTCCACAAAACCAGTCCCTGGTGCCAAAAAGGCTGGGACCACTGTTCTAAGCGTTTTACAGGTACCCACTCCTCCGTCTTCATAAGAGCCCTGTATAGGAGATACTTTCATTCATTCCATTTTACAGAGGCGGAAATAAGGCACAGAGAGGTTAAGTCACTTGTCCAAAGACATACAGCTAAGAAATGGCAGAAAAACCTGGCTCCAAAGTCTATGCTCTTGGGTCCACCTAGCTCCCGGATGCCAAAACTCTGGTCAGACCCTAGAGAGAATCCTGGGGGTTTGAGAAGCCATGCCTGACCTTGATGGTGACATCTCAACACTGCCTTCCAGCTCCCCCTGCTCCAGTCTGTGCCATGCTTCTCATTCAGGTGGAAGGTTCTCACGTGGGCACAGAGGGCACTCTCTGTGTACAAGGGGATGCTCCCAGAGGCCCTGGGGGCCTGGCTGTCCAGGTGGGTCACTCCCACACAGACCTCCTCACTGTCCTAGGTGAAGAAGGGTATGTCCTGGGTTGGGGACAAGGATCAAGAAGGGTGTCAGGAGTTCATCCGATGACAGGTGTGCTGGTACACTGCAGAATATACCGGCTAGCTACAATGATTCCTGGTCAACTCCTCTGCATCTGTACCTGGGCAAGTTCTGATGAAGGTGAGAAACTTGGCTTATCCCTCCTCCACGCCATCGCCTCCAGTGCATACGAAGGGCGGCTCCCACCCGGGACAGACAAAGCCTGCACTCTGGCACACCCCAGCCCTGACACTTCTCCCACTTTCCAACAAACACCTACTCCCAATGCTGCTTCCAGGAGGTGGGTGGGCAGGCATGCAGACAGGGACCCTGGGAACTTTCTACCTGAAAAACATTAGCTCATGACTTGCTTTCACAACTACTTGGCTTCTCCCAGGCCCTGCGCCCCCAGCCCATCTGACCTTCACCCACTTTTCCTGCCCACTTAACAACAGTCTTCCCGGGCAGTACTCACTGCTAATTTGCTCTCTGGCCTTACTTAAATCCTTGCTCCCTCTGGGTTTTTGTTTCCTCAAAGCATAAAAGATGGAACTGAGTGCCAGATCTAACAATCTGAGTTTATGAAACATTCCCTGACAGAAACAATTAGCTGATCAAGTTACCACCCTCTCAAGCAGTCCAAGGTAGAGACAAAGAAAATAATCTCTAACACTACAATAGGCAGGGGCAGTGAGAGACAACGAGATGAAGTGAGAAAGCTATTCTGGAGAAAAGCATCCATCAATCATTTCTGCTGCCTGTCACCCTTTCCTCCTTCTCCTAACAGTCCTTCCCACCCTTTTCCTTTAGGGTACCACCCACCCCACCTCAGTCTCCCTGCTTTAGGGTGAAAAAAGACCTCCCTCTCCAACTCCAAGGATGGGCATCTAATCCAAGCTTGACCAATCAGAGCAGTCCATTCCTCAAGCTACAGTGATCGGCTCATGGATAAGCATATGAGACAAGCCCTGACAGTCAGAGCCCATGAGCCTTCATACTACAACTTTACCCAGCCACTGGGAAAAGTCTCCAATTACCTCTGAAGGTCCTTCCATAAAGTTCCCTTTGGAGACCTGTGGGGAAATTAAAAGCAACCAGTTTCTCCCCCATGTGGCACAGGTGGCTATCTGAGCCCTAGATTTAAAAATGAATGTTTAACTCTTGGATTGCATTCAGGCTGGATCCCTTACAGGACCCATGGGAGAAACAACAGGGCCACAGGAAGCTCCCTCCCCACCCTCTCTCTGCACCCTCCAGGCCAATACTAACCCAGTCGACTTGTGGTTTATTGAGTGCGGGTAAATGATTTTGCATGGTTGAGATGACATGAGATCCTGTACGTACAGAGGAAGTACATATCACCAGCAAACTGGACCTGGGTCTCCCAACTCCAGCCTCACGCCATTTCTGCCCATGGGGACAAGAAACGTAAACAATTCCACTTTAATGATGAACCAGGGCTTCAATGCAGTGGACCTCTCCCAATCCAAGCCACCCAGCTGAAGCCAAGATGCCAGCAGGAAGATCCCTTCTCCCTCTGACAGACAGAGTGAGGTGGCTCCAGGCCAGACTCCATACCTCCCTGGGCCCCTGGGCCAAGACAGGTGCTGTTTCTTTACTTACCACCCCCAGATGGCCCCAATGACAGCTTTCATAAACCGGTGTCCCTTCCTTCTGGCCTCTCCACCTTCGAACTGGGGCAGAGGAGGAATCAATCAGAAGACACCAACGCTCAGCCAGGAAAAACACCCAGTCACTGGAGTCAGAGAGATACCTCTGGAACACAGGCAGGACTTGTTGAGACTCAGGCCCTGAATCCATGAACACACCACAAAGAGCAGGCTCCCAGGTCCTCTCTGGTGCGGGAGATAGGAGGGGAAGGAGGGGAAGAGCCAGCATTGAAGCCAAGGAGTCTGCCTTCCAAATCCATGAATTTGAAGATCCCAATTGGACTCCTCTCACTGCCTCGGCCTGAGGTCCCTCCCCAGCCAGGTTTCTGCCCTAGACCAGGGTCCCCAACCACGGGATACAGTCATGAACAAGACAGACAAGGCCCCTGCCTCGGGAAACCTCAACCGAGTGAACAGTATCATTCCAGAATGGTGACAGCTTAGAAGATAATAATATGGAATGCTTATAACACAGATAGGGTAGGTTCATAGGGTGAGGGGGGGAGGAGAGGGGTAATTGTCAAGAGTACCATTTGAGCTTAAACATGAAAAGAATCCAGCACAAAAGTCAGGAGGAAAAATGCTTCTGGGAAGAAGGAACAGTCTGTGCAAAGGCTCTGAGGCAGGAAAGAACACCTGTGCATGGGAAGAAAAGAAAAGCTCATGAGGCGAATTCTTTGGTTGTCCAGTGGTTAGGACTCTATGCTTTCACTGCCTAGGACCCAGGTTCGATCCCTGGTCGGAGAACTAAGATCCTGCAAGCTGTGTGGCATAACCAAAAACAAAAAACAGGAAGAAGAAAAGTCTATGAGGCTGCAACAGAGTAAAGTGCAGGGAGTGGAGGCAGGAAAGGGGCTTACAGGCCATGAGAAGCAGATGGGTTTCATACCACGTGCAAGAAGGTTTTAATCAGTATTGTGAAATGATGCAATTTACATTATTTTTAAGAGCATAGGGGGACTTCCCTGATGGTCCAAAGGTTAAGAATCCACATGCCAATGCAGGAATCCTGGGTTTGATCCCCGGTCTGGGAAGATTCCACACGCCCCATGGCAACTAAGCCTGTGGGTCACAACTACTGAAGTCCATGCGCCCTAGAGCCCGAGCCCCACAACAAGAGAAGCCAGCTCAATGAGAAGCCGGTACACCGCAACTAGAGAGTAGCCCCCACTCCCTGCAACCAGAAACAACCCTTGCAATGAGGACCCAGTACAGACATAAATAAATGAACGATATACATATATAAGACAGGGCTTCCCTGGTGGTCTGGTGGTTAAGACAACATGTTTCCACTTCCGGGGGTGTAGGTTTAATCCCTGGTCAAGGAAGTTCCATGGGCTGTGAGGTAGAGCCAAAGAAAGAAAGAAATATCCCAAATAATCCAAAATAAGAAGAAAAACAATAAAGAACATTCTACTGTGGCAGGGAAAATTGACAAGAGTGGCGTGAGTAGGAGCAGACGGCCTGGAAAGGGAGCTCCTGCAGTAGGTGAGAGATGAGACAGCTTCATGCAGAGTGGAACCACACAGGGTGAGGGGAGCCCCCCCATGTCACCATAGAGGGTGACAGCTTGCCACTGGTCACGTACCTCCCTGTGAAACCACTCTCGTCTTCTAAACATCCGTTCAATAACTATTTGAGAACCTACCATTATGCGCTAGGCATCGTTCCAAGTGCTTGGGACACAGCAATGAACAAAAACCAAGGTCCCTGCCCTCATGGGCCTGACACTCTCACGGACAGAAACAGACAATAAGCAATAAACAGGATGCGCAGGTGAATTCTGCAGTATCTCAGCGGATGGTGGGGCGACAGAAAGGAAACAGCAGGGTAAGGGAGGTTCAGAGCACCAGGGGAAGGGGAGAAAACTTGCAATATTCAAAAAGAGAAGGACTTCCTTCATGGCCCGATGGTTAAGAATCCATGCTTGCACCACAAGGGGCACGGGTTTGATCCCTGGTAGGGGAAGTAAGGTCTTGCATGCTGCACAGTGAGACCAAAAAAAAAAAAACTGTAAAGAGAAAGATTCATGAGAAAGTGAGATCCAAACAAAGGCCTAAAGGAGGCAGGAGAGAGAATCACGCACATGTCACATCAGGGAAAGAGCTGTGGGCAAAGGCAAGAACTCAATAAGGCCGATGTGTCAGCTAGGAACAGCCGGCAGGGCTGGGTGCAAGGTCAAGCTGAAGGGGAGGACAGAAAGGTGTGAGGTTCGGATGGTACGGGCCTCAAGGGCCAACATAAGGTCTCACCTTGACTCGGAGGGGATGGTGTGGGCCCACTGCCGGACTTTATTTAAGCAGAAGAGGGTGGTGCTCTGATTGCAGATTTCTTGGGATCCCTTTGGCTGCTGTGCTGAAAAGCCTAGCCAGGGAGCAACAGTGGACACAGGCAGATGTGCAGGAATCCAGGCCAAAGTTGATGATGCCTTGGACCAGGGTGGTGGCCATGGGTGTGGAGGGAAGCTGGATTCTGGATATATTTTTGCTTTTGTGTTTTTGGGGTTATTTAGTATCTTAGTTTTATCTGTTTATTTATTTAGCTGCTCCATATCTTAACTGGGGCGCAGAGGTCTTTGATCTTCATTGCAGCATGAGGGACTTTTTTCTTTTTTTTTCTAAGTTGTGACATGCGAAATCTCTTAATTACAGCATGTGGGATCTTCAGTCCTGGAATGCGAACTCTTAGTTGCGCCCTGTGGGATCTAGCTCCCTGACCAGGGATCAAACCCAGGCCCACTGCATTGAAAGCGCGGCGTCTCAGCCACTGGACCACCAGGGAGGTCTCTCTGCATATATTTTGAAGATGAGGCCAAAAACAAAATGTCCAACGTGGGAAGTGAGAGAGTCAAGGCTGACTCCAAGGTTTTCCACCAGGGGAGCTGGCAGATGGAGGAGCAACGGCCTGAGATGGGAACGTGGCCGGAGGAATGAGGTTCTAGGGCAGGGGCAGTGATGGGAAGTCAAGCGCTGGCTAGAGTAAGCCTGAGTTGTCTTTAAACACCCAGGTTGAGATACGGAGCTGGCCACTGGATGCTCAAGGCTGGAGTTCAAGGGGAAAGGCCTGGGCCTAGGATATCAATTTGGGAGGGGCCCAGACAAAAATGGCATTAGACGTGTGAGATCGTGTGACCTCAGCCAGGAAAGAGTTTAGTGCAGGGACGTGCCAATGGCCAGCGGTCAGGGAGATAAGGAGACACCAGCATCTGAGTCCAAGAGCAGCCCAAGAGACCACACATCAAAGTGTCTCAAGAGTCCTTCTGTCAGCTTCCAGAAAAGGTGGAAGGAACTTCACCCCAAATGCCAGGAAGCAAGCACAGGTCAGGCCACTCCTATTCCTTCCTCCTACCCAGCACGAAGCAATAAATCAGGGGCACAGGAGGAAACGATGGGGTGGAGGTGGGGGAAGGAAGCCAGACAATGAAGCCAGCTGCGCCCAGGGTCACCAGGGGCCCGGACCTCTGGGTTCAGGGAGGTTCTGAGCAGAATGACTCCGAGCTTCAAATGTGGGTCCCAGGCACCCCTGGAGCCTGTAACTTGCCAGCTCCAGGGCCCCAGAGAGCCCCAAAGCCAAGAATGAGTTTTTTGGTGTTGGTTTTTGTTTCTTTTTGCATTTCAGCTCCCATGGCCCCTCCAAGGGCCAGTGGAGGCCAAGGTCACATTTGAACCAGGGGGCAGGAGATGAGGCACATAAAAGAACTTCTCCTTTTGTCTGGTTTTTTTTTTTTTTTTTTGGCTGAGTCCCACCTACAGTTGAATTCTTTGCACTCTAAATGTGTTTATGGGGACGAAGCACAGAAGATCTTCTGTGGCACAGAAGAGGGGTGGGAAGAGTGGGAGTAGGTGCTCTTGTAACCAAATTCTCTAATTCTAAGATTATAACCCAGAGAAGTCAGCCTTGTGGCTGAAACCTGCCTTGGGGGTTCTCTCTGCCCAGGGGCCTCTCTGCTGCTGACCAAGCATGTAGGATCATGCTTCCAGGCACCAAGATCCACAGTCACTGAAGGAGCAGACGTGCCTGGGCCCAGGTTCCAGCAGAACAAAACTGCCCAAGGGAAAATGAAAATCTTCAACGAGCAAGTCCTTGACATCCACTCAGTTCCTTCCCACTTGCTACATGTTGAAGTCATAACAGGATGATTCCAGGTAGCTGAGCTTCTCTAAATTCTAGCTAATCACATGGGTCAGGGAGAGAACGCCTGGCACATATGAGTCATCCTAGGAAGGCTTGGGGAACATGTCATCAAATGGGAAAAGCCAGGCGCACTGAACCCAGGTGTCCCACACTGCAGGCAGACTCTTTACCATCTGAGCCTCCAGGGAAGCCCTTCCGAAGATCCCCTGGAGAAGGAAATGGCAATCCACTACAGTATCCTTCCCT
The DNA here is from genome assembly GCF_963930625.1 of Muntiacus reevesi. Classification (NCBI taxonomy): domain Eukaryota; kingdom Metazoa; phylum Chordata; class Mammalia; order Artiodactyla; family Cervidae; genus Muntiacus; species Muntiacus reevesi. The sequence continues at coordinate 22,468,304 of NC_089261.1, forward strand.
GGAAAATTCCATGGACGAGGAGCCTGGCGGGCTACAATCCATGGGGTCGCAAAGAGTTGGACACAACTAAGGGACTTCACTTTTTCTTTCTTTCCTTCTTTCTTTCGGTGCACTGAACACAGCCCTGAGCCAGGCCTCCAGAAGGCCAGACCGCAATAGGACACATGGCCACGTGTGTGTATACACACCCCAACACACTCAGAACATGTGTTACCATGTGTGTCCACATGTGTAACTATACACCCAGCATGTGTCAACACACATGTAAGCCCACGCATATACACATGGATAACCATAATACGTGTGAACCCATGTGTGCCAAGAACCAAGTGTGGGTACATGTCAATGTATGTGTACACATGTGTTCGTGTACACACACACATACGCTATCACAAAGACACTGTGCCCCCATGCCAACACGCAACATGAATGTGTGCATGCTTCAGCACATGGTCACACACAAGTGTGCATGGGTGCATGCCAACACGTGTTCATGTGTCACACGGGTACTACCGGCATGCATATACATACATCAACATGTATATGCAGCACACTCTCAAACACACACAGTGGTGAAGCAAATCCATGAGGAGCAAAGAGGGAAACAAAAATAACTGACACTCAGGGAAACTAAAAATAGTCCATGTTTTTCAGCGTGGCTCTGGAGTAAGTGGAAGCCGCCCTCTCACACACCAGAGGGGTAGGAAGCCCCAGGCAGGAAAAAGGAAGAAAAACACAACAAAATTGGAACACACCTGCAACCCCACTGCCCCGAGAAGGGACTGCGTCCCCTGCAATCTGTGGCCATGGGTCAAGTCTGCAGCCTTGTCCTCCATGGCCAGAGGCAGCCAGATGCAGTCAGCCCTCAACACTTTGACACCCTCCAAGACACGACCCCTGGGGCTTTCTGGAGCCCCAGACAGGGGACAGGGAACAGACCTGGCCAAGCAGACCCTACATGACAGTGGGGCCACCCTGAGAATCGCTGGGACCACAGGCCAGCTTCCCTTGGTATCAGTGATTCTAGAGCCCACCCAGGCCTATCGGACAGCCATGGAGGAAAGGCGGTGGGAGGCATCCTGCACTCACAGTTTGAGGGAGGTGATAATCAGGAGAAAAGCCTGGGAAGGACCCCACCGCCCCATTGTCTGTGCAGGAAAATGACAAGGGACACTGGACCCAAGCAGAGACCAGGGGAAGGGTTTGCCCTGCCTCCAAACACTAAGTCGAGCTCTCAGGGATACAGAGAGTGGGGAAGAGAGGGTCCACAGGTGGCAGCCCGCCCAGCTAGAATCCTGGGGCTGCCACTGCAGCGGTGTAACCGGGGGCAAGTGTCTTTTCGGCTCTATGCTTCCATTTCCCTCAATAAAAAAGAGGCAACGGAAGCTATTTAGATATTAAATGAAGTGACTGCACGTAAAACACCTAGAACAGTGTCTGGTGCTTAATCAGTGTCTACCGATTGTTATCTCTCCCCAACCCCCACCTCTGAACTGCCGCACGAAATTTGCCAGAGGATGAAAAGCAACTGGTAGCTTCCAGGTGGTTCCCTGGTAAAGAACTCACCTGTCAATGCAGGTGATGCAGGAGATGTGGGTTCAATCCCTGGGTCAGGAAGATCCCCTGGAGGAGGAAACGGCAACTGGCTCCAGCATTCTTGCTGGAAAATTCCTATGACAGAGGAGCCTGGTGGGCTACAGTTCATGGGGTCACAAAGAGTCACACACGACTGAGCATTTACACCTTGGTGAGAAGCAAGTGAGGCAGAGCATGGTGTTTTGAAGGTTCTTTGGGTGGCCCTTGCAGAGGGGTAAAAAAAGGGAGGCTGAGGGTGGGGGTGGGGAAAGGCCAAGAAAAGAGCCCAACCTCAAAGCACTCAGGGTCTGTTCATCCCACCATCCCATCGTGAACCCAAGCGCTGCTCTGGTCCTGGGGACACTACAGGGAGAGTGACAGGACAGCCCCTGCTCCTGCCCATGAGGGAGAAAGAAAATGCACAAATCAACATGTAACATAAGTGGGGGGTGGCTTTTAGGGACAATGAGGGGAGAGCTATGCAGATACTTGGGGGATGAGCCTTCAGGGCGGTGGGGAAAGCAAGCCAGAGTTTGGTAGAACCAGGCTCAGTGGCTCAAGGACGCTAAAGACTGGGGACACTGTGGCAGGTGAGCAGGGGGGCCAAGACAGGGCGTGCAGTGAAAGAGGTAACAGGAGCTGGATCATGGCAGGGAGTTCAGGTCACCAAACTGACCTTGGTATTCACTCAGAGTGAAATGGGGATACCTCAAAGGGCTGTGAGCAGACAGGACACGTGATCAGGTTGTCTATGGAAACCAGAGATGAGACTACGGCATCGGTCCAAGTGGTGAATGGAGGAGGCCAGAGTGGTAAAGATATTGAGAAGGTGTCAGAATATGTTTTGAAGGTAATCCCAACAGATTTTGCTGATGGAGCAGATACAAGGATACCACAAAAAAGCATCCAGGAAAACCCAAGGTTTGTGCCTCTATTCTTGGAGGGAACAAACGGAGGTGTCAATTATCGAGCTGGAGACACAGGTAAGGGAAGAATTTGGCAGCTGGAAAAATGAGTGGATAAAGCACCCAAGGCTGATTCCAACTAGAAAACTTTAAAGATGGCAGAGAAGGAGCTTCCCTGATGGTCCAGTGGCTTACAGTCTGAGTTCCCAATGCAGGGGGCCCGGGTTCGATCACTGGTCAGAGAACTAGATCCCACATGCCACAATTAAAGGTCTCACATGCTTCAACTAAGACCCGGCACAGCCAAAATAAATAAAATATTAAAAAGAAAAGAGAGAGAGAGACTCAGTTTCCCACTCCTCCCCCCCCCCCCACTCCCGGCCGTGGAGAAGGCTACCAGGTCCGTCACTATACATGGTGGCCCAGCAGATAAGCCCCTTCCCCTTGGCCCAGCAGGACCTCCCCTGGTGGACCAGAGACAGCCAGTAATTTGGGAATACATGTCCAGGGACCTAGACCAGGGTTCCTAATCCATGCAAACAAAGAGGGCCACACATGCCAGGTTCCATTCCAGGCTATGGATACAAGCATGCCCGTCCTCCTGGGATTTGCCTCAGAATATTTTCACACACACACACACACACACACACACACATACATACACACACACCAGCAAATTACTCTCTTAAGCTTCTGTTTCCCTAACTGTAGACGATGACAATGAGAGGTGTGTCCCAGAATTCTCCCAGGACTAATTGAGATGATTGACATTTACAAAGATGCCTGGCACATAGTCATCCTTGATTACACTCCTAAATATGTTCAGTCTGAACACCTCTCATCCAAACCGCACCCCCCCCCCACCACCGACGGGGAGAAAGGAGAAGAAATGAGTCTTATTCTCCCTCAAGGCCTCTCCCACGGAGCTCCATCCACAGGGCCCCTCCGTTGTGTGCCTCCCACATTCTGTATTTAACTCATCTGGCCATTCTTTGGGGGAAAGCTATGAATTCGTAACTAACTTTTAACTAAACACATAATACATGAATATATTCTCCTTGTTTAAAAAGAAAAAGTCTGGGGGTTCAGGGGCTAAGACTCCGCACTCCCAGTGCAGGGAGCCCAGATTCAATCCCTGGTCAGGGAACTAGATCCCACATGCCACAACTAAGAGTTTGCATGCCGAAATTAAAAAAGACTTCGCACGCTGCCACTAAAAAAAGAAAAAGAAAAAAGATTCCACAGGCCAAAACTAAGACCTGGCCCAGACAAACTAATAATTAATTAATTATTAAAAAAAGAAGTATGAACTTCACAGATAAAGCATGCTTCCCCCCACCACACCCCCAATTCCCTGAGTAACCACTTCTGTCTGTCTGGTGCACCCTTCCACACCTTTTTCTGTGCTTTTACATGCACTGATAGAAATCTAGTGAAAATACAGAGTTTCATGGAGTTTTTGGTTTTTTTTTAACACAAAGAACCTTATAGCTTTTTTTCAATTAGTCATGTGTTCGTCCACTTTGCTTTTCTGTGCCCAAATATATAAAGATCTAGTTCTTTCTCTCTAATCTCTGCCCAGAAATCCACTGGATAAAAGATTTCTGCTTTCCCTCCTATTCCCCTATTGAAGTGTAGACCCAGATTTGTGGTCAGGATTCCTGACCATAACTGCCATGAGCTGTGTGAACCCTGACATGTCTCTGGGTTTTGTATGCCTCAGTTTCCTTATCTGTAGGAAAGGAAAACACCACAACAGCTTACAAGAGTGTGATAACCTTCAAATGAGAAAACGGGTACATCACACATGTCATCGCCTTCGTACTTCATCATCTTGACAGGAGGCAAACTAGATCAGATTCCTGCCTCAGAGCTGAAGACATAATCCCTGGCTCAGAGGTGAAGTAACTGGCCTGAGGTCCCCAGCAAGCAAAGGGCACAGCCAGGTCTGCAAACTGTGAGCTCTGGAAATTGACACCAGTTTCAAAATGGGTGCAACCCCGGCAGCAACCTGAGAAATGTAAATTATACGCATCAGATTAACCCCCCAAAATTATTCAAGATGCTAATAAATTGGTCATCACCAATAATGGCAGAGATGTGGGGGAGTGAGTAGTTTCATACTCTAGATGGAACTATAAATGCTCTTGATCTTCAGAAGGGTCATTAGGCTGTGACAAAATTCAAAACGGACAGACCTTCTGGTCTGGAGGCTTCCCTTCTAGAAATGCACCCAGTGGAAGTGGTTATTCACGTACACAGAAAGGTATGTATGAGAATATTATCAGTCAATGGAGAAACAGGTAAGTAGGTGTACAGTATTCAAAGAAATACTATGCAACCGTGAAAATGTGACAGATTTCTATGTTCAGACATGGAAAAATTTTCAAATGGTATCTGTGAATTGCAAAGCAAACTGCAGGCTGTTTAGACATAGTTTAGTTCAATACTTGTAAGTATATATTACTATGCCTAAACATACATCCATGATGTGTAGCTCCATAAAAGTCTTCTTACGAAGGTAATCTTGGATGATGATGGTACTATCGAAAAGGGGAATAAAAGGAGCGGGGCGGGGTGGGGGGAAGACCCTGTTTTCCCTCAACCTGAATTTTTCTTACAAACAAGAATGCGTGTCTTGGGGCTTCCCTGGTGGCTCAGTGATAAATCCACCTGCCAATGCCAAGGACACAGTTTCGACCCCTGTTCCAGGAAGATCCCACATGCTGCAGAGCCACTACACCCATGCACCCCAACTACTGAGGCTGTGCTCTACAGTCCAGGAACCGCAACTACCGAGGCCTCATGCCCCAACTACTGAAGCCCGAGTGCCCTAGAGCCCTTGCTCCGCAATAAGAAAAGACACCACAATGAGAAGCCTGTGCACCAAAAAGAGGAGCCCCTGCTCGCCTCAGCGAGAAAAAAGCCCGCACAGCAGTGAAGAGCCAGCACAGCCAAAAAACAAATAAATAAATAAAATTATATTTTAAAAAAGAAAAGATAGTTTCTCGGTTAAAAAAGAATGCATGTCCTTTATATACATGGACTTCTTTCATTAACCCCAAAGCATAAAACAGTAGAAATCAAAGCACAAGTCCTCCCATTCAAGTTGTACATGGACACGTGAAGCCAAAGCAAATACCAACAGGCCATCCCTTCCTCTCCTAACGTACCACTCACTCAGTCTCCTGAACACGGACACTCTTCTGACGGAAGGCTCTTGGCCAGAGCTTGGCCTGAGCTGTCCAAGAAGCTGTCACAGGCTGGGCTTGCCTCCGTGTCTTCACACCACTCAGTCACAGACCAATCACCTTTGGGATATTTATAGTAGATGCTGGGTGACTCTCCCTTAAGTTTAAGCCTGGAAATCTTAGCTCCGGGACAACTGAGGACAGTGGGGCTTTCCTCTCTGGAAGCCCAGAGGAGGGATGAGAAATTAGGTAGGGCATGCATGTGTGCATGTACATTCACACACACACACATCCTTCATCTGATTGCCATAAAAGAAAACACCTGCATTAAGTCCAAGAAGGACTGGGTTGACAAGATTCTTCATCAACTATAAATTCCACTCATCCCCATTCCCCCGCCCCCAAAGCAAGACACTCTTTGCACAGGATCACGACAGGGTTCACCATGCATATGGCACACGAGTGACCATCCCTCCAGGGCGCACATCCCACGGAAACTACAAAGTCGGCAGGCGTTTACAGCTGGCTTTCACTGAGATAAAGCTCTCACAGCTACTTTTTTTTTTCTTACAGCCGCTTTGAAAAGCAAATCAAAAACACCCATTGGCCGCCATGGGATAAAAAGAAGCAGTTCTGTTGCTCTGAGGTCTCCCCACAAAACTTTTTCCCGCCACTTCACAGGCAAAATTAAAAAACCACTAAGAGGAACTCGGAACTCAATGTCACCATTGGCCAGGACCTCCCTGCAATCAGATTACAGGACTTAATGGGACAAGATTTGAGAACAAAACAAAGGACATGGTGTGGCCAAGATGACTCAGACAACCACTTGCCCAGAGACCTCGAGAAAAACCAGACGGGTGTTGTTCCATCTTTAAAGCCAAAAAAATGGCAGCCGGGTCTAAGCAGATACAGCCTTCATTCATTCATTCATCTCTCAAGCATCTTGCATTGGGCATGGGGCATGGACATGAAATGTGACCCAATCCCCATTCTCAAGAAACTCGTCTAAAGCAGGGGGAAAGAGCAATCAATTAGCAAGTGACAAGAGCCACATCTTTATCCCAGCTCTGCATCTTGGTTGGATCTGGGAGGCGCCAAGGTAAGCCTCAGTTTCCCCTCCGAGCCCTGCAGGTGCCCTGGCCTTGGCCTCAAAGCTCTGAATGCTTTTAGGTCGAATGTGATACCTGGAATCTGCCTGTCCTTCAGTAACTCCAGGCTCATTCAAACACGCTGCCCGGACACCCAGGGCAGAGTCTGCCGGTCTGAAGGCCAGCTGACAGCCTTCATTTGTCTCCCTGGTTGAAAGGGCAGTGGTGTATAAGGTTAGGATCAGAAGAAAACTCTCAGGCTGTGGGCTCCTGAAGGACCCTGTTTATGCAGCCTTGGGCTTATTCCTCCTCATGCGTGGATCTGGGGAGTAAAGCCGCTTATCACTGCCAATCTGCAGCGGAAGGCAGGGGAAGAGGACGAGAGGGCAACCATTCTGCCTTTAAGAAGAGGTCTGCATGGGGAGGTTTTGGACAGCAGGGACAAGTGGCGGCCTGGGCACCCATGTGAGCCTCACAAGCACATGCTTGGAGGGTTCCTGTCCGCCTGCGCTCACAGGAAGCAAGCAAAGTGCAGTGCCAGTTCTACCACCCACCATCAGAGGCTGCTGTACGGTAAAGAAGCATGGGAGTCTGCCCCCGGGCTTCTCCTGGAGGTATCAGAAACACGGTCACACTCCACTCCCGCCTTGGACCCCAGACCCTTCAGGTGAGGTCTCTCCTTCAGGTTTCCCCAACCCCAGTTCAGTGCCTCCAGCAGAAGGCCTTGGGGCCCTCCTTGGCCCCCAAACTCAGCCTGCGTCCTGGGTCGGGGAGGTTCCTAGGAAAGATGGCCAACTGGCTCGCCTCATGCCCTCTGGTCTCTCCGGTGCTCAGGGGCCCGGGCCCAGGTCACGCGGATCCCGGCACCGGGTCGCCGACCCGCCGGCCGCGCGCCTGGCCTTCCCGGGCTCCCAACGCCCTCCAGCCTCGGACGGTATCCAGCGCACGGGTCCCAGGCCAAGCACCTCACCCACCTTGAGGACCTGCTGCTTGATGATTGAGGGCACCATCACGATCATGATAATGCCCAGCACGGCGAAGAGGAGCCCGATGAAACCCAGCGCCGCGGTCACCCGGCGCGCTCTAGAGAGGTTGCCCATGTCTGCGCGCCCCGGCGCCCGCGCGCTGCTCGCGGGGTTCCGCGCCTGTGAAGGGACCGAAACGGGGACGGAGGTGATAGAGGCAGCGACTCCGAGGACGAGGCCCGCAGCACACGGAGGAGCGGCCCGGCAGGTGGCCAGCGGTTTTATGCGCCATCACCGGGGCGGACCGCCCCCCGGGACGCCCTGGGCACCGGGATTCGGGCCGGCGCGGGCGAGCATGGGCGAGGGGGCGGGGCCTAAGTTAGCAAGGGGCGTGTCCGAGGCGGGGCGCGGATCAGAAGGTCCGACTGGGGCGGGGCCATCGCCGGGAACCCGCCGCACTAGCTTCCGTTTCTGCCGGAGGGAGCCCCGGGGGCCTCGTGGACCGCGTGCAAAGTTGGACCTGGCTCCCTTCCACCTCCTAACCCTCCCCCGCCTCCTCACTCCCGCCTGCTCCCCGCTCATCCCTTTCCATGAGCACCCCCATCTTCCCTCTTCTCCGCATCTCTCTCACCCTCCTCCCGCTGTCTCCCTCCCCCGCTCCTCTCTCCTCATTTCGCCCCTTCTCCCCTCCCACTTCCTCTGTCCTGACCGTCATCTTTGTTGGTATTTAGTAGAAATTTCCCAACTCTTGCAGGAACTCCAGAGCTCCCCCCCCACCCCCGCACTCACCTCTCCGTCCTCAACTGGCCCCTTGCTCCCACTCCCCACCACACCCCCACCCCATCCCCCCCCCACACACACGTGCATACACATTCTATTCCAGCCTCTCTCTCCCTGGAACAAGCCTAGCAGACTCCTGCCTCGGGACCTCATACCCACCACGACTTGGAATTCTTTCCGCCCCCCACCCGTCCCCAGATAGCTGCCGGGCTTCTTCCTTCACGACTGCTGGGGCCACCTTATCGGAAAGGCCTTTCCAGCCACCCTGTGTGAAATAGAATAGCGTCAGCTCTCCCCTCACGCTTATCAAGGGGCGCCACCAGGCATGTGCCACATTCATTTGTTCTTGCTTTGTGACCATTGCCAGGCCCTAAAATGCTATGGGGCCGAAGCTTTGTCTCTCTGCCCCCGCCCTCCCCCTCTCAGTAGCTTCACCGCTGCCTGGCTAGGAATGTCTGCTCACAAGGAACATTTTATATTGAAGCGGTGAGGAGCCTTCTGTGAGCCAAGTTCTGTGCTAAGAGCCTTGCCCTCACCGACTCCATTTTGCAGATAAGGAAACACGCACAGCGGGTTAGGACAACAAATCCAAGTCTCTGCTTTCCAAAGAACAGGAAGACAGAGGATGGGCAAGTGAGGAAATGAACAATGGATTACTAACACCCCCTCCAAAATAGTAAAACATGGGCATGTGCCACCCCCCCCCCCGCCGTCTTCCACAAGCCCCCCCACCCCCACCTGCTCAGAGTACCTGCAGCACCCCTACCCTGCACTGAGTCCCGGACCCCTGATGGAGGTCAGTCCCCTCATTGTCTAGTTGGGGGTCACGCAGGGATCCCCAACACGTGGGTAAGGCAGCCTACTCCCTGAGGGCTCAGAATGAAATTCTTCTTCAACCCTGGTAGGAAACAGCCTTCTCCCAGGCCCATCCTTAAGCAACACAGGCTGGCGTGAGTCAGTATGTATCAAGCACCTGCTGTGACTGCCTTGCCTAGCACTGTCTTCTCAGGGGACCCACCACTGTTCAGGTTACCAGGAGCAGAGACCCAGCCCTGACCTAGATCAGGGTGGCTGGGGCAGAAGCGGCTGCATCAGGTGGCTGTAGGTGGGAAAAGTGGCTTGGCCCTTTCTGCACCTCAGTTCCTTCACCTATCAAATGGGGATAAGAGCCTCTCTCCAGGATTTCCTTGGCAGTCCAGTGGTTAAGATTGCCTCTTCCAGTGCAGGGGGGTGTGAGTTCGATCCCTGGTGGGGGAACAAAGATCTTAATATGCCTCCTAACCAAAACATGAAACAGAAACAGTATTATAACAAATACAATAAAGACTTTAAAAATGGTCCATGTCAAAAGAATACTAAATAAATAAATAAAAATAAAAGCCTCTCTTCAAGGGCTGTTATGAGGATTAAATGAGTGGGAAGATGTAACAGGACATACAACAGTGCCCCAAGATGAAAGCATCACAAAGCTAACTGTTCTTGTTATTGCTGCCCCAAGGTCCTAACTGTCCTGGCTTCTGCCCACCTTTTTGCCTGCATCTCCCAACCTCGCCAACTTGTTCTCTGTACCTTGGGCTCCTGGCCCTTCTTTCTGTTCCTTAAACAGCTTGTTCCAGCCACAGGGCGTTTGAATATGCTTTTCCTTCTGCCCGCCCTTGCCCAGATGTGACCCTTCCTCCTCCAGGTTTCACTTCAAACCTCACTCCTTAGAGAGACCTTCACTGTTGAATCTGTCCAAAACGAAAGTCCCAACCCACCAGTCCCTCTCTTTTTTTAAATTAATTTTTACTGGCGTATAGCTGCTTTACAAAGTTGTGTTTGTTACTGAACCACAAAGTCAATCAGCTGTACATGTACGTATAGCCCCTTTTTTCTGGATTTCCTTTCCATGTAGGTTTACCATCACTCTCTATCAACTCACCCCATTTTATCTGAAATTGTCTTCTTCATTTATCTGTTTGCCTCTTTCTCTCTCCAGCTCCCAAAAGAGACATATTTGCTCATGGATGTATCCCTGGCACCTGGAACAATGCCTGCCATCTCGTACATACTCATTAAAGACTTGAAATAATTACTTCTTTAATTAATCGACCAACTCATTAATGAGTTAATACACTTGCCTTGAAATCTTTGAGGCCTTCAGCTACCATCAGCTCTGGAGATTGACTTATATTTGCTGATTTTTGGAGTTCTTGGAAATTAACTAACTAACTACAATCTAGGGTCTGTCCTTAGCCTGACACCACCCTCTTCTTTGATACCCAGCTTCCCTCAGCAAGGACTGACTCGCCTTGACCATCTCACCCAATCTAACTTTCAAATCTTCAAGGTCCAAATGTACGTGACGCTTACCCAAGAGAGCCCCCAAGGCCGCAGCAAGAGTGTTTTCATGTCACGCCACACTGTCACTTGACAAGAGAAAGACAGAGATGAAAGGATATCTGAGACACGTGACCAGCCATGACCTTGCTGAGGGGTAGTCACATCCGATGGGGGGAGGTGGGCAGTGACCTAAGAAGTTGGAGAAAAGATGTTTCATAATGTTTCAGGGAGAGGCTTTGCCAGGACAAGGCAAGACAAAGATGCAGGAGAAAAAGAAAGATAAAAGACAGTACAGTATTATCAGTCCTGAATATTCACTGGAAGGACTGATGCTGAAGCTGAAGCTCCAATACTTTGGCCACCTGATCTGAAGAGCTAGCTCATTGGGAAAGACCCTGATTCTGGGAAGGATTGAAGGCAGGAGGAGAAGGGGGTGACAGAGGAGGAGATGGTTGGATGGCATCACCAACTCAATGGACATGAGTTTGAGCAAGCTCTGGGAGATGGTGAAGGACAGGGAAGCCTGGTGTGCTGAAGTCCATGGGGTTGCAAAGAGTTGGACAAGACAGCAACTGAACAACAGCAACAAAACATAATCGACGTCAATTTCAGAGACAACCTGTAAACACCAAGTCAGACAGTGTTCCTCTTTGGCTCAAAACTCTCCCATGAAGAAAAGACAATTGGTGAGGGTGTCAAAGACGTGGAGAAATTGAGACTCTCATACACTGCTTGTGGGGTTGTGAAATGGCCCAGCCACTGTGGAGATCAGTCTGGAAATAGCTCCTCAAAAGACTAAGTACACGACTTCCCTGGTGGTTAAGAATCTGCCTGCCAATGCAGGGGAGCGGGGTTTAATCCCTGGTCCAGGTAGATTCCACATGCCTCAGGGCAACTAAGCCCATGGGCCACAACTACTGAGCCTATGCGCTAGAGCCCAGGAACTGCAACTACTGAAACCCACGTGCCCTAGAACCTTTGCTCCGCAACAAGAGCAACCACCACAATAAGCCTGTGCACCACAACTAGAGTGTAGCCCCCATTCGCTGCAATTAGAGAAACTCCGAGCCCAGCAATGAAGACCTAGCACTGCCAAAACATAAATTAATTAATTTTCTAATAAAAAACTAAACACAGAATTACCGTAAGTCCCCATTGTTCCTCTGCTGGGGCTACACAAGAGAAATGAAAACTGCGTCCACACAAAAATTTGCACACGTCAGCACTATTCACAATAGCTGCAAGGTGGAAACAACCCAAATGTCCGCCAGCTGATGCATAAATAAATAAAATAAGAAATATCCCACACTGGAATACCAGCATTAAATAATGAAGTGCTGATACAGGCTGCAACATGGAATGAGTTTGGAAACATCACCCCCAAGTGAAAGGGGCAGTTACTAAAGACCATGTACTTTGTGATTCCATTTCTGTGAAATGTCCAGGATAGGCAAATCCATAGAGACAGAAAGCAGTTTGGTGTTTGCCTACGCTTGCAGGGGAGGAGAGGTGGGGGGCAGAAAAAATCAGGAGTGACTGCTAAGGATTCTTTTTGGGGTAATAGAATGTTCTAGAATTGATTGTGGGGCTGGTGTACAGCTGTGTGAATACTAAATTCATTGAATTGTACACTTTCAGTGAGTCAGTTGTATGCTATATGAACTATAGCATCATTGAAGTATATGTCAATAAAGCTGTTAAAAAGCAAACAACAGAACTTTCCTACATTTCCCACCTCACTCAGAGTAAAAGTCAAAGTTCTCATCACAGCCCGCAAGGTTACCCTCATCTCCCCGACCTCGCTTTCTCCTCTCCCTCAGCACAGACAAATAAATAAGTAAACTAACATACCTCTGCACCTGGGCTTCCCAGCTGGCGCTAATGGTAAAGAACCTCCTTCCCAACGCAGGAGACTAAGAGACTCAGGTTCAATCCTTGGGTGGGGAAGATCCCCTGGAGGAGGACATGGCAACCCACTCCAGTATTCTTGCCTGGAGAATCCCATGGATAGAGGAACCTGGCCAGCTACAGTTCATGGGGTCACAAAGAGTCTGACAGGACTGAAGCAACTTCGCACACATGCACACACCTCTGCAGCCAGGTTGCAAAGCTGGTTGGTTTTGGGCAAGTCACTTAACCTCTCTGTGCCCTGCTGCTGCTAAGATGCTTCAGTCGTGTCCGACTCTGTGCGACCCCATAGGTGGCAGACCACCAGACTCCCCCGTCCCTGGGATTCTCCAGGCAAGAACACTGGAGTGGTTGCCATTTCCATCTCCAATGCGTGAAAGTGAAAAGTGAAAGTGAAGTCCCTCAGTCCTGTCCAACTCCCAGCGACCCCATGGACTGCAGCCTACCAGGCTCCTCCATCTGTGGGATTTTCCAGGCAAGAGTACTGGAGTGGGGTGCCATTGCCTTCCCCTATGTGCCCTGGCTTCTTCCTTATCTAGACAGTACAAATCATCTCAACAGTGCCCACTGCCTGGTGTGAGTTTATCCTGGTTACATGCTTAACACGGTGCCAGCAATACAGGGGATCAACACTTTGTGCAGGCTGTCACATGTTGTCTGCTCCACCCCAGGCCAGGAAGAATCATTAACCCCCAGAGCAAAGCATGAGAAGTGTTGCTGGGAAGCTGAATGACTTGATTCAGATAGTCATAGCCAGTGAGTGGCAGAGCCAGGATGGAAAAAGTCACTTGGCTCCAGAGCCCAGATGTGAATCACTACTCTCTTTGCTGAAGAAAAAGTGGAGAGAGGGAAAAGAGGAAGTAGCTGGGTAGATGGTGGGAAGAGTGAGAGAAAGCACAGGGGAGAAAGAAAAAGTCAACCAGGAAGCGAAAACTATCACTTTGGGCCACATCTGGAGCCTATGTCACTGTGGTACGTGGGATCTTCTTTGCAGGATGGGAACTCTTAGTGGCAGCACGTGGGATCTAGCTCCCTGACCAAAGGTCAAACCCCTGGGGGCATCCTTCATTGGGAGTTCGGAGTCTTAGCCCCTGGACCATCAGGGCAGTCTATCACTCTGTTGATGAACACCTACTGTGAACACCATTATGTGTCAGTCACTCTGTTGGTAACTAGGGACCCAGCAGTGAACATGACAGAACTCCCTGGCCTTGTGGATCTTCTGTTCCAGGAGACAAGCAAGATCAGTAAATGGTAAACATAATCACTGGTCAATTATATAACATGCCAGGGCCGCACTATTCAATGCGGTAGCCATTGACCATGCATGGTGACAGGGCAGTCAAAATCATGCTTGCCCCAAGTGAGAATTGCTATGTCCTTCACACACGCCAGGTTTCAAAGACTTACTGTGAAAGAAAGATCACAAAATATCTCAATATTTTTACAGTGATTACACAGTGAAATGACAACATTGAGATATGTTGGGCTAGATAAAAATATACTATAGCAATGAATTTTGCCTGTTTCTTTTTCGTTTTTAAAACGCAGCTACTGGAATTCCCTTGTAGTCCAGTAGTTAGGACTCTGAGCTCACACTGCTGAGGCCTGGGTTTGATCCTTGATCAAGGAACTAAGATCCCCCAGGCTGCACAGCATGGACCAAAATATAAATATATATATATATATATATATATGTGCAGCTACTAAAATTTTTTTAAATTTCATTTCTGTTGGACTGAGCTGTGTTAGAGCATGATACATGCTTTAGAAGGAAAAATACAGGATAAGTGCTCCCAGTGGGGAGGGTTGCAATTTAAAGGGGAGTGGTTGGGGGAGGACCTCTGGGAGATGACATTTGAGCAAAGACCTAAAGGAAGTGCAGGAACGAGCCATGTAGATATCTAGAGAAATGCTTTTCCAGGCCCTGAAAACAGTCAGTAAGGTCCTGAGGAAGAAGTGTGTCTGGATAGATTCTCCTTAAGATGCTGATTTCCCATGTTGCTGCAAATGACTTCTGAGGAGCTGTTTCTCTTCAGTAGGTGAAAATGACCCCTGCATTTGTTTGTTTTTTTGTTTTTGTTTTTTTACAATCTGAATACCCTTATTTAGAATTTAGGAAAGTAGATTATTATTGTATTTATCAATACAATAGGGCTGCAGGAATAGCCAACTGAAAAAACGAAGGAGGAGAGACACAGTTCTATGGAATAATTAAGTAACCGTGCAGGGGAGGAGGGGGACAAGTCATTAAACGAATAGCACAACAATTGAGCTTCATGAAAGAATTCCCTTTTTCTAGGGCCCACACTCTTGTGATTCCCACTCTCTGTTGTCTAATGAACACATCTGCTGTGTTTTGTTGATTTCTGTGGCTGCACTTCCCCACCAGGGATCAAACCCGTGCCCCCTGCAGTGGAAGCTCAGATACTTAACCACTGGACTGCTAGGGAAGTCCCACACCTGCTGTGTTTAAACCAGCAGGAGATACAGTGATAGTGTTTACAGACTCCCCATGCAACGGTGCACTCTTCAGAAGTAGTAGACACCTGGTTGGCTTGACATTCTATGCAAGGATCCACAACATGGTTCCTGCTGGTGGTACAGTTACCAACCACAATAACCCAGGCTCAGAGGACTCCCACCTTCCCCTTTTGCACTTCAAAGTGTTTCTTGCCCAAGCTGATGCTGAAGTCACCCTGGGTATTCACCTACTTCACTGACACCATTTTGGAAACACACAGACTCTTGCAATTGTATGAATATTAACATTAGTGGAGGTCTCCAAACCACTGCCCCCCACATCCCCTAAGAGACTCAGTCAAGCCCCACTTCCTGCAGAATCATCCACCACCTTGGGCATCTCCAGACATCTTCCTTCTGAAAGAGCTGGCAGTTGAACTTCACCCTTGCCCCCACCTCTTAGCACTTGAAGCATGTCTCCCTGGCAAGAGCTAAGCCTCCAACACAAAACCACCTTCCAGATCAAAGGTGTAAGTGTGTGGGAGGGCTCAACCAGATGCCAGGGGCTAATAACTCTGCTCTATTTCTGCCAGATTGCAAGAGAAGAGCCTTTGTCTAGTCCCACAGCCCACAACAGTTGGAGACATGAGGATGGTTCCAGTCCTGGGACCCAGAAGGTTCCTCTGAGGTCACTTGGTCCTGCTGGACTGGCCCAGAGAAGGGATCTATATCCAACCATTCGTTTATATAGCAAACATTCAGTGAGCACCCACTCCATGCTAGGCCTACTGTGTACAAACGACTGGAACAGAACAAAGAACAAGACAGTCCTCCCTCTGGCCTGGCCTTCCTTTTTGATAGGGGAGAGAGATCTTAAAACAAAACAAAACATGCCTAAGCAAGTAAATAAGGATGTTGATGATGCTAAAGTGCCAATGAGAGAAACAAATGAGGTAACACCACAGAGAAATGAGGGGGTGGAAGGGTGAGAACAAAAGGATGAGACATATCAGGGAGGACATTCTGGCAAAATAGCCAATAAGTGCAAAGGCCCTGTGGTAAGGAGATGTCCCATCTGTACGAGCATCAGATAAACAAAGATGGTGCCATGAAGGGCTGGCCCCTCAGCACAACCACCAAGTTTATATCTCTTGTCCCAACATCATTACTGATAGCACTCCCCTCTTACTCTCAAAGTTCATGCAATAAATTGTCATGTTTTTCTTAGGCCATGGTAAAAAATTCCAATTTTTAGCCATGTAGGTCTCATAGCAGAAGAGTAACCTGAACTGATTTAGGTTTTAAAATATCTTTCAGGAATTCCTTGGTGGTCCACTGGTTAGGACTTGGCACTTTCACTGCCGAGAGTATGGATTTGATCCCTGGTCAGGTAACTAAGAGCCTGCAAGCCACACAACACAGCCTACAATATATAGATGTATATATTTCAATGACTGCTAATTTGAAGAGGTGATAACTGCATTGTGGTTATTTATTTATTTATTTATTTTTGACCACACCACACAGCATATGAAAGATTAGTTCCCTGACCAAGGATCAAACCCATGTCTCCTCCATTGAAAGGGTGGAGTCTTAATCTCTGGATTTCCTGGAAGTCCCTGTTTATACTTTTTAGAGGTAAATACTTCAAGATGTAGGGGGAAAAGGCCATAATGATTAAGCCTAGCTTCAAAATAATTCACTAAAAGAGAAAAGAATGGATGAAGCAACTTTAACAAAAAAAGTTGATAATAATTGAATCTGAGAAACAGGTACATGGGAGTTGATGGTACGATTTTCTCTACTTCTGTATATGTTCCTACTATAGACAGAATGTTTGCATCCCATCTCCCCCTCCTCACCCAAAAGTTCAAATATTAAATTATAACATCCAGAGTGATGATATTTGGAGATGGGGCCTCTGGGAGGTGATGAAGTCATGAAGTTGGAGCTCTTTTGAATGAAATTCATGCTCTTATAAAGGAAACCCCAGAAATCTCCCTCACCCTTTCAGCCACATGAGAACCAGGAAACCTGTAACCATCTATGAACCAAGAAGGGGGTTCTCACCAGCCACAGAATCTGCCAGCTCCTTGGTCTTGTACTTCCAGCCTCCTGAACTGTGAGAAATAAATGTCTGCTGTTTAGAAGTCACCCAATCTGTAGTATTCTGCTACAGCAGACTGAACAGACTAAGATAATTTCCTTTTTAAAAATAGTAATAATAGCAATACATCTCCCTGATTGCTACTTGAAAGTCAAGAGTGAAAACAGGCACAGTGCTGGACTGGGGGAACCCAATGGTGGGCAAAGCAGCCATGGTTCCAGTCTTCTTGGAGCTCTCGGTCCTGAAAATTGATGACAGACAAATAATCACAGAGGTCTAGAATTACAAATTGCACAAGAAAGGAAAAAGAGTTCTCGCAGAATTGAGAGTGGGAGGTCCTATGCCAGGATATTATCCTCTCCCTCAAAACCACCTTCTGCTTCTCCACCCTAATCTCTTCCTTAAGAAGATGACCCACAGGAACCAGGTCAGCAAGCTCCCTTTTCCTCTGTTTTTTAGTTGGTTCTGACCTAAGAAGGTGAGTGATGGAAAATGAGATGTTCTCCAGCCTCCTCCAGCTGTATTTCCGTAGTCACCCTGGGACTTCTGGGGTGATTCAGTGGTTAAGACTCCACGCTTCCAACGCAGGGGATGTGGGTTCGGTCCCTGGTTAGGGAACTAATCCCACATGCCACATGGAATGACCAATAATAAATAAATAAATACAATAAAAATGAGAGGTTTGAATTTAACAGACAGCTTGTTATCCATGCTAATACAAATAAATACTTTTAAAAATGTATATTGCTAATCCCCTTCTTACTCCTCTTATTGAGAATCTATTTTCCCTCCCCCAGAATCTGGGTCGACACTGTGACTGGTTTCAGTCACAGGTTGAACTGTGGCAGAAGTAGCCCTGTATCGCCTCCAAGAGTGGACCTTAAGCCATTAGAAGCTTCTGTCTTCACCTCCTAAACTATTCCTTTAAAAAATTTTTTTTATTTGTTTGTGCCAGGTCTTACTAGTGGCATGTGGGATCTTTAGTTGTGGCATGCAGGATCTAGTTCCCCAGGCCCCCTGTGTAAGGACTGTGGAATCTTAACCTCAGACTACCAGGAAAGTCCCTAAAACACTCCTTCTTGAACTCAGCCACCATGTTGTAAGGAAGCCCCCGCCTTGTGAGTGAGGACCTCACATTCAGACAACAGCCCAGCTGAACTCCCAGCTAGCAAGGAGCATTTGTGGGCCTGTCAGGCATCTCAGCATTCCAGAACTATTCAACCCAGAGGATAATAAATACTAAATTTTTGTTGCTTCAAAGTCACTACACTCTGGAGTGTTTTTTGTTTGTTTGTTTTTAGCAGCAACAGGTAACAGAAACACTCAGGTTGCTAGTGATCCTTTCCGGGCAAGGCAGACCCTCTCCTTCCAGTTTCCAAGATCATTCCCTCCCCTCCAATCTTCAGCCCGAGGAGGAAGAACAGCTTCATGATCCCTTTTGTTTTCCTAATAGCTTTAAAACAGTCCTTGTATTAAACCCTCTTCAAAATCTTCTATCTGAGGTGCACTGTTCTCTTCCCTCTTGGAAACTTACAGATACAGGAACTAATACTGTGGTGAAAAAGGAATTAATTAGGAAAGAGGAAGAGAATCCTAGAGACAATGTTCTGAGGGAAAAAGCCTGGAAGTAAGAAAGCATCATCATGAAAAACAGCAAGTCTGTATCCAGAGAGTGCAGGTTCAAATTTTGGCTCAACTTGACACTTACTCCTCTGAGCTTCAATTGCCCTATCTGTAAAATGGGGCTAATAATACCTATTTTGGAGGGTTGTGGTATGAATCAAATAAGTTCATGTATCTGAAGATTAAGATTTCACACGCTGCACAGTACAAAACAAAACTAAGCAGAGGAGAGGCCCTCCTTGTCCACTAGATGTCAATTTAGAAAGCCTTCCCTGGCTGGTCCAGATGGGGTCAGGTACCTCCATCATTCATTCCACAAACCATGGAATGGGTTTCCGTTGGGCCCTGCTGTGAAGACAAGCGAGGTCTTTGCCTTCATGGTGCTTTCATAGCAGTGGAGGAGACAGACATAAGCAGTCAAGCAGGGTAAAGTCAGAGTGTCATGAAAAGAAGATAAGACGTCGACAGGAGAGTTATTTGAGATGGATTGGCCAGAGGAGGTCTCTCTGTGAAGGTGGCATTGGAGCCAGACTTTAATGGAGACCTGTGAAAAGTGTTTAGAGCGGTCAGCATAGCGCATAACAAGGTCCTGGGGTGAGCACAGCCTGAACACAACAGATGATCCACACAAGAGGCTAGGAAGCCTGAATCTCAGGGAGTGGCAGGGGGAAAAGTGGGGGACCTGGGCCAGGGCCAGAGCTTCAGGGCCTTGTGAGCCCTGGGGAGGGGTCTGGGTTTTATCCCTGGGATTTAAGCAGGAAGTAACTTGATCCTATTTGCTTTGAAACAGGTCCACTCTGTGACCTCTGTAATACACCCTCCCCGAAGCAGATTTCTTTCCCTGAGAGCACTTTTCTCAGATGGCATTATAGACTCAATGATGTGAAAATAATACTATAATACTTTTGTCACCACAGGTCTGGGACCTGCGTGAGACTGTGTCCCCCTCGCCCATAGGAAATTCTCAGCAAACACAGTTAAAAAGCCCTGTAAGTGAGTGTACACTGGTCCCCCTTGGCACCACCACATCTCGCCTAAAAGATTTTCAGCAGCTGACTGCAATGTGCAGAATAGTGTCGCCATCAATTGGTTGCCAAACAATATTTTTGGAACCTGCTTGTATCCAGGTTTAGCCACCTCTGGCACACACATCTCAGCCTGGTGCCCAGAAACAATGTCCCCCTTAGGAAAGAAACTGGCGATTTTGCTGTTCTGAAGTTGAATGAATTTTTTAAAAGGGCAAAGGACTTTTCTGCCCTAAAGGAGTCTTTGTACCAACATTGGCCTCAACAACATTCCTGCCTGGCCATCCTTTTTTCTTCTTTTTCAAACAATTTTATTTATTTATCTATATTTGGCTGTGCTGGGTCTTCGTTGCAGCACAGGCTTTTCTCTAGTTGCAGTGAGTAGTGGCTATTCTCTAGTTGTGATGCACAGGCTTCTCATTGCAATGGCTTCTCTTATTGTGGAGCATGGGTTCTAGAGTGTGTGGGCTCAGCGGTTGCCATTCCTGGGCCCTAGAACTCAAGCTCAATAGTTAGGCTTAGTTGTTCCACATCATGTGGAATCTTCCTAGACCAGGGATCGAACCCATGTCTCCTGCATTGATGGGCAGATTCTTTACCACTGAGCCACCAGAAAAGCTCTGGCCATCCTCTTGCTCTGATGCTGTGGGATATGTCCCCAGGCCTCAGCAGGCCCCAGGCAAAGGAGGTGGGTATTGGAAAGGAAGGGGCCATGACAGGAGCTGAAGTTTTCTGGGCAAGACAGAAAATGTTGCTCTGGCAGGAAAAAATAGCAAAACAGATGGAGACTTACTGCAGATGGAGTCGTTTTAGTTAGGCTGAAGCACAAACACTTGGCTTTCACTGAAAAAAACCAGTGTACAGCAGACCACACACAGTGAGAGGTTAAGTGGTTCTCTTGAGTTAGGAAGAGAAGCCTGAATAACTCCACTCAGATTTCAGCAAACCAGAGCTCATACACTTTGGGCCTAAGAACAAAAGCCCTAAGAAATTGAGACAGAAACTTGGACTGTGGAGCTTTTGTGTGCTTCTAGCTACTTCCCTGAAAACCTCTGCCATAATCATGCCACCTTCACAATCCACATTTCAGATGCTTGAACAAAGTTCACTCCCACCCCAGGGCCTTTGCACCTGCTGTGTCTCTACCTGGAATCCTTCCTGCAGGGATCTTCACGTGGTTGGCTCTTCTTCATTCAGTTGTCTGCTCAAATATCACCTTCCCAGAGAAACCCCAGTCTCCCGCACTCTCAAACCCTATTTTCTTTCTTGAATGTTATCTGAAATTATTACTTTTGTGTCTTTCTTCACCCACTGGAACACAGCTCTATGACAGCAAGGCCCTCTTGCAAGCTCTCCACTACCCAGAACCATCCTGACACAGAATGCCCTCAGTAGACTTTCAATGAATAAAGAAATTAATAAAGCTGTTGATTGTGGCTGCTGGCTACTTGCCAAAAGATTTCACATCTGTAGCAATTGCAATGCTTTCAGTTGAAAGTACTAGAAAACACCAACCCATGCCATTTAATAATAAAGACATTTATTACTTCCACGTAAGGGGGAAGTCCTGAGATGGTGCAGCTTCAGGGTTCTGTTTCAGTGGGCAAGTATGGACACCACTGAGAACTCAGATTCTTTCCGTCTTCCTGCTGTAGTATCTTCTGCAATGCAAGATAGTGGTCATTAACCCAGAAGTCCCCCAACAACCACCCCCTTGTCTTATTGTCCAGAATTTGGTCACTGTGTCTACTGCTCAGCCAATCATAGTGATAGAATGATGCTAACTTCAAACCTGACTATCCTTTAGAATCCTGGGGTGCTCTAAAGTCAGAAGTAATGCTCCATCCTTGAAGGTTCTGGCAGTCTGGGGTCCAGGACTGGCATTAGTATTTTTAACTCCCCATATCCCTGGCTTGGGAAGATCCCCTGGAGGAGGGCATGGCAACCCACTCCAGGATTCTTACCTGGAGAATCCCCATGGACAGAGGAGCCTGGCAGGTTACAGTCACGGGGTCACAGAGAGTCCAGCATGACTGAGCAACCAAGTACAGCACCGCACAGCGACCCTCATGTGCAACCAGGGCTCAGAGCCATTCATCTCTGCCTGCGGTTCTCCACTCTCAGAAATGAGAACAACACAGACGTGCAAACTTTGGGTCCTTACCCCAGACCTGCTGAACCAGACACTCTGGGGTGAGGCCCAGTGATCTGTGTCTTCCCAAGTCCTCCAGGGGATCAGAACCTCTGGGCACTGCAAGAAGGGAGGGAAAGAAGCTTCCAGGAGAGTAAATGCTTTGAGTCCAGCCTGAGTCAGAAAGGAGGGACTCCTGCATCCACTAGTCCTCCAGATGCTCCTCCTTGAGAAAGGCCCATGGTCTCCCATTCCATCCTTTCTTTGAGGCTGCTAAGACGTGGAGCAGCTTCAGGTGTCCCCAGCACCCTGTGATCTTGATTTCGGCTCTCCAGTGTGTTCTGAATTGAAGTTAGTGCAATCAGCTGGGGACTCCATGGGCGAACGGCTTGTGCCCTTCCAGTTCCTCCCTCCCCAGACCTGCCCCACAGGTGAGGGAGATAGGCTCTCAGGCAGAAAGTTTATTTCAGCAAGATGTTTACTGATCCCAATATATTGGAATCAAGTTCCTGAAACCCTACCCTAAGGAACTCATTCAGAGAAGAGAAAGACAGCATCATTCCAGGCTTTATTTATGTAACAGTATTTGAGTCATTTTACTCTTTGTTCTGTTTTCCCTCCTTCTTCCCCCCAAATAATCACTAAGATTTCTCGTTTTGATATTTCTCGAATCCTTTCATTTCTCCCCATCAGTTGTGTGTGAAATTGTGTGCCCTGAAAAATGTATGTTCAAGTCTTAACCCCCAGGACCTGTGAGTGTGAACTTATTTGGAAACAGGGTCTTTACAGGTGTGATCAAGTAAAGATGAGGTCATCCAGGATTCGGGTGGGCCCTAAATACAATGACTGGTGTTCATACAAGAGGAGAGGGGGACTTCTCTGGTGGCCCATTGGCTTAAGACTCCATGCTCCCAGTGCAGGGTGCCTGGGTTCAATCCCTGATCCCATATGCCACAACTAAGACCTGGCACAGCAAAATATATTCATTAAATAAATAAAAAAGAATTTTTTAAAAAATAAAAATAAATTAAAAAAAAAAAGAGTCACCTGGGGCTGGGGGCAGGGGAAGGGTTGAGAGTACTGCACGCCCCCCCCCGCCCCCGTTACCCAGGGTGCCAAATTCAGTAGGTTTTAAAGAGCTTATAATTTTGCATTTGTAGCAAGTTCCTGGGAGATACTGGTGCTGTTACTTCGAGGACCACACTTTTGAGCATCACTGAAGTCATGCTGCCTGGATGACAGACTCATCCCCCAACTGACCTAAACTGTCTCCTTCTCCGCCCTCAACCCGAAGGCAGACAGCTTCTTAAAACTCACCTCAGAAACAGTCATTTTCTAATTTAAAACCCCCAGGAGCTTCTCAGGGCCTTCAGGACAAAATCCAAACACTTTCAAATGTCACTTTCACTACCTGGTCTCAGCTGTGAGAACTCAGAACCCTACCCACCCCAGACACAGGAAAAAATAGATAAAGAATCACTTTTCTTTGAATTTATCAAATAATTTCAAATAGATACAGTATTGCTCTCCTAAGCCTGTTGTAACAAAGTATTTTCCACAAAAGGGGCTGCTTAAAATACAGAGATGTAATTTTGGAGGCTAATATCTGGAATCAAGGTGTGAGCTGGGCCTCACTCCCTCCGAAGGCACTTAGGGGAGGTACCTTCCTTTCTTCTTCCAGCTTCTGGTGGTTGCTGGCTTCCTTGGTGTTCCATGACTTGTAGACACATCTCATCACGTAGCTGTCTTCTCCCTTTGTGTCTTCAGAGGCCTTGAGCAAAACACCCAGCTAAACTGTACCAGAGTGCTGACCCATAGACTTGATAAAAGGTGTCTGTCTCCTCTCCCATAAGGACATCAGTCACCTTGGATTAGAGGCCCACCCTATTCCAGTATGACCTCATCTTCACTAATCTGCACTGACTTTGTTTCCAAATAAGGTCACATTCTGGGACTTCCCTGGTGATCCACTGGTTAGGACTGTGTTTCCAGTGCAGGGGATGTGGTCTCAACCCCTGGTCTGGCAGCTAAGAGCCCACCTGCCTCTAAGTTAGTTCAGTTCAGTAGCTCAGTCATGTCAGACTCTTTGTGACCTCATGGACTGCAGCATGCCAGGCCTCCCTGTCCATCACCAACTCCCAGAGCTTGCTCAAACTGATGTCCATAGAGTTGGTGATACCATCCAACAATCTCATCCTCTGTTGTCCCCTTCTCCTCCTGCTTTCAATCTTTCCCAGCATCAGGGTCCTCTCCACTGAGTCAGTTCTTTGCATCAGGTGGCCAAAGTATTGGAGCTTCAGCTTCAGCATCAGTCCTTCCAATGAACATTCAGGACTGATTTCCTTTAGGATGGACTGGTTGGATCTCCTTACTGTCCAAGGGACTCTCAAGAGTCTTCTCCAACACCACAGTTCAAAAGCATCAAGCATCAATTCTTTGGCGCTCAGCCTTCTTTATGGTCCAACTCTCACATTCATACATGACTACTGGAAAAACTGTAGCTTTGACTAGATAGACCTTTGTTGGCAAAGTAATGTCTCTGCTTTTTAATATGCTGTCCAAGCTGGTCATAGCTTTCCTTCCAAGGAGGAAATGTCATTTAATTTCATGACTGCAGTCACCATCTGCAGTGATTTTGGAGCCCAAGAAAATAAGGTCTGTCACTGTTTCCATTGTTTCCCTATCTATTTGGCATGAAGTGATGGGACCAGATGCCATGATCTTAGCTTTTTGAATGTTGAGTTTTAAACCAGTTTTTTCACTCTCCTCTTTCACTTTCATCAAGAGGCTCTTTAGTTCCTCTTCGCTTTCTGCCATAAGGGTGGTGTCATCTGCATATCTGAGGTTATTGATATTTCTCCCTGCAATCTTGATTCCAGCCTGTGCTTCATCCAGCCCAACATTTCACATGATGTACTCTTTATATAAGTTAAATAAGCAAGGTAACAATATATAGCCTTATTTACTCCTTTCTCAATTTGGAATCAGTTTGTTGTTCCATGTCCAGTTCTAACTGTTGTTTTTTGACTTGCATACAGGTTTCTCAGGAGGCAGGTAAGGTGGTTTGGTATTCCCATCTCTTGAAGAATTTTCCACAGTTTGTTGTGATCCACACAGTCACAGGCTTTAGCACAGTCAATGAAGCAGATGTTTTTCTGAAATTCTGTTGCTTTTTCTATGACCCAACAGATGTTGGCTTTTGATCTCCGGTTCTTCTACCTCTTCTAAATCCAGCTTGGACATCTGGAAGTGCTCAGTTCATGTACTGTTGAAGCCTAGCTTGGAGAATTTTCAGCATTACTTTGTGCAGTACTGCCCCCAAATAAATAAACAAATAAGGTCACATTCTGAGGTACTTGGGGTTAGGGGATCCATATGGCTTCTTGGAGCGCACACTTCAGTGCATAACAGATGTTGATCATAACAATAGCTGACACTTGGGGACCCTGGACTGTGCCGGGTACTATTCTGAATGTTTTACAACTTAGCTAACTGAATCATCACACTGAGCTTCTGATGTCAGAACCCATAGTATTCCTACTTTCCAGATGAGGAAACTGAGGCACAGAACAGTGAAGTGTCCTGTCCAAGGTCACACAACCAAGAAGTGACCAAGCCCGGATTGGAAGCCAAGTCTTCAGATTTTGGAGCCTGAGTGCTACAAGATTCAAGATAAACAGAAAGGCCTATCTGATGACTTCAGTCCCCTCCCTTGCCTGTCCCCCAGCTACTTGTTCCACTCTTACAAATTCTGAAGGACTTCCCTGGTGGTACAGCGGATAGGAGTCTGCCTGCCAATTCAGGGGACACCGGTTCAATCCCTAGTGGAAAGATTCCATATGCTGTGGAGCAACTAAGCCCGTGAACCACAGTCAATAAAGCCCGCAGGCGCTAGAGCCTGTGCTCCATAACAAGAGAAGCCACCACAATGAGAAGCCCGCACACTGCAAAGAAGAGTAATCCCCGCTGGCCACAACTAGAGAAATCTCACTTGCAGCAACAAAGACCCAGTGCAACCAATAAATATCTTTTTCTAATTCTGAAGAATTTGGTATTTATTATTTTTAAAACACATCCAGGTGGCCAGTGTGAGAGTATTATAAAGGTGTTAGAGGACTTCCTTGGAGATCCAGTGGTTAAGACTCTGGGCTTTCACTTCAGGGGGCACAAGTTCAATACCTGCCACATGCCACAAGGTAGAGCCAAAAAGAAACAAAAACAAAAACAGCTGTTAAACTTGCTTTACTCACTTTACTGTTAAACCATGGGGTTATTTTGAGTCACTTCTTTGGCCATAATTTTTTTCAGAGTTTAAAACCTCCAAAAGCTTCACTCCAAACTCCAACAGCAGAGGTCTACCCAGTAGCTATTCCTCATTCCCTTCCTCCCCATCTCACAGAATCCTGACAGTATTTAACCTAGCCCTCCACAGGCCTAGGATCTGGCATCCTTATGATATTATAGGTAACCATTATAATGCCAAGATAAAAGCAATGGAATTTTTTTAATTTTCATTTTATATTGGATTATAATTGATAAACAATGTTGTGTTAGTTTCAGGTTACAGCAAAGTTATTCAGTTTTACGTATATATATGTCTATCCTTTTTCACATTCTTTTCCCCTTTAGGTTATTACAGAATATTGAGCAGAGTTTCCTATGTTATACAGTAGATCCTAGTTGGCTATTTATTTTAAATATAGTAGTGTGTGTATGTCAATCCCAAACTACCAATTTATCTCTCCTTGTTAAAAACAATGAAAGTCTTAAAACACACATACACACAGTTTGCATATCTGTATATTTGTGTGCATTTGCACAGTGTGAGCAAATTTTTTTTTAATTTTTAAATAAAATAATCAACTATTTTTTTCTTTTTTCTCCTTTTTTTGGCCATACCATATGGCATTCAGGATCTTAGCTCCCTGACCCCCAGTAGTGGAAGCACAGAGTCTTAACCACTGGACCACCAGGGAAGTCCCTTAACTTCCTCTTTTAAAAAACAATTTTATTCATAAAATTCAGTCTTTTAAGGTGTATAATTCTGTGACTTTTAGTATATTCGTAATGGTGTACAACCATTACCACCATTTAATTTCAGAACATCTTCATCTCCTCAAAAAGAAACCCTAGCATACCATTTCAAAGTCATTCCCTGCTCCCCCTCCTCCATCTTCTGACAACCACCACTATACTTTCTTTCTCTGTGGATTTGCTTATTCTGCACAGTTCATATAAATAGCATCCAGTTAACTCTTAAAATATAAACAGACCTTGTATGGGCCAAATGATGAGACTGTGCTATCAACCACGAATTATGGTTCATTCAATTCTGTGCCCTGACATTCAACTGAGAAAACCAGTACCTGAGTCCTTGTGGTGATATTCAGATACTAAATTAACCCCCACTGGAGCAGCCTCATTTCTGGCTTCTTGTTATGCAAAGTAAAAAGTCTCTTAAAAAATTGTTTAATTTATTTATTGGCTGCGCTGGGTCTTAGCTGTAGCATGTGGGATCTAGCTCCCTGACTAGAGATCAAACCTGGGCCCCCTGCATTGGGAACATGGAGTCTTAGCCAGTGGACCACCAGGGAAGTCCCTCAAGTCAATTTTGATTGGATTTATTCTTATTTGCCACCCAGAGCCCTCAAAGTGTTACAGCCCTGCAACCCACATGCCTACAGCTACTACTCCTTCCAACCATGAGCATCTGTACGCACTATTCCCTCTGCCTGGAAACACTCTCCAATCAGCTGTGGCTTCCCCATTCTTTTTATTTCGGCCTGTGTTTAAAAGTCACCAGGAAGTCTTATTTTAGGGGCTTGTTGGAAGCCCTGCCTATGTTTCGCTGGATGGGCACATCGGCATTCACACAGATACATGCCTTGTAGAGGAAAGAGTTCTGCTCCAGAGGAGGCAGGAGGAGAAAAATTCTGGCAGGGGGAAAAAAAAAGCAACTATACTCTAATGAAAATTAAAAAAAAAAAAAGATTCTGGTGGCGCAACCATCAATGCCACCTGGGCTGAATACCCAACTGTGAGCGCACTGAATCCAAAGTATGCACTTTGGATTTTTCATTTTGAAAACTTTCCCAAGCCAGTCTCCAAAAAGTATCACCATTTATACTCCCACTAACAATATATGCAGTGTTTTCTCTGTATCCTCAACAGTTGAGTTATCATCTAACTCTTTATTTTCACATACTGGATACACAAAAGATGAATAATTGCTTTGCTCTGTACTTCTTTTCATTATAAATGAGGCTGAACATTTTTTCATATAGTTATCAACCATTTGTGAACTTTACTTTGACCTCCCGTGATTATTTCTTCTACTGGCTTGTTTGTTAGTGCTCACTTTTTGTATATGAAGGACATATACAATTCTTTGCCTGAAACAGGAATTCTGAATATATTTTCCAAGTTGGCTTTGCTTTTGATATTTTGCAAAAGATAAAATTTTATTTTCTCATGATCAGATTTATTTCTATGAATTCTTAGTTTTGGGTTACATTCAGATAAGTCTTCCAGGACTTCCCTGGTGGTCCAGTGGTTAAGAATCTGCCTGCAATGCTGGGGACACAGGTTCAATCCTTGCTCCAGGAAGACCCCACATGCCAAGAAGCAGCTAGGCCCATGTATCACAACTACTGAACATACATGTTGCAACTAGTAAAGCCCGAGAACCCAAGAGCTGGTGCTCTGTAACAATAGAGGACACCACAATGAGAAGCCTGCACAGCGAAACAAGAGAGTAGCTCCCACCCACTGCGACTAGAGAAAGCCTGCATCCAGCAATAAGGACCCAGCACAGCCGTAAAGAAAGAAAGAAAGAAAACGTTTTAAAAGACAGTCTGCTAAAGAAAAGAAAAAGCTCCCAAACCAATAATTCTCTTCCAGTGTTTAGTTGGTGTTTCTATTTTTAAATCTCTGCTCTGTAAAGCGAATTTCCCCTCACTATTCTCCATTTCTCACTTTTCCTGGCAATCTTTATGCATTCATTTTTTTTTTAATATACTTCAGCATCATTTTCTCAAATTCCCCCATAATTTTCTGCTGGTTATTTCATTGGGATTGCGTCAATTTCTGGCTAAATCTAAGGAACTCCGACATTGTTCCAAAATTGATTCATCCTCTCTAAGAACAAAGATCATCTAGCTATTCATTCAAGCTTTCTTTTATATGTGATAGTAGAATTTTAACATCATCTATATTTATATCCTCCACATATCTTGAGAAGTTTGCCACTAAATATTCATCATTATGGTTGCTATTGCAAATTGGATCTTTTCTTCCATGATTAGTAAAATTGTATATTTATAGCCAAGTCCAAAGATTCTGCAGGTTTGAGTCAAAACTCCAAGAATTCTGCACTGTTAATCCAAGATACAGTCCAAGGTGATGCTCCCTGACTGGAGTCTGAGAAACTTTTTATTCAACACTATGAATCTCAGATTGAGGAAGAATTTTAGGGTGAAGCAGCAGATTTGTTTTCTTCCTGTGCCACATTTCACATTCTTTGTAATTTCTGAAAAATAAGAACTGAAATGAGAGTTTCGCCCAGCACAGAACTGAAGAACTGACAAGAGGAACTGTTTTCTTATTTAAAAGAAATGAAACACAGCCTCAGATTCTCACAGAACAGCAACTCAGACTCTGCTCAGAGTAAATGCTTTCTCCTTTAAGAAATCACCTTCCAAGACAAGCCCAAACTTCCATCAACTGAGTGAAGGATGGCCCAAAAGCTTGTGAGAAAGCATTTTTCCCCAGCATGTGGCCCATGTTCATTTAGGATGTAGGGTCTTTACAAATCACCCACTCCAACTGTCCTATGTTACAAATCAGAATTATGAGGTTCGGAGAAACCTGTCCCAGAGAAGCCAGTGTCTACTTCACAGTTCACTTTGCATAAATACAAACTCTGCACAATTTCTATAGAGACATGATATCCCAAAGCCTCAAAGAAAATCTCTGGAAAGCGACACAATAAACAAGTAACAGAGGTGATCTCTAGGGAGGGCAGTCAGAGAACAGAAAGAATTTTGTTCCCCCAAACCCTTTCATGTTGTGGTGACTTTAAAACATATTTGTAAATTCTTGGACATTTCTCCATGAAAAGATGGGAGAGGTTGTGAAAAGACAACCTATAGAACGGGAGAGAAAATATTTGCAAATCCTACACCTAGTAAAGGGTTAATATCCAAAATATACAGAGTCTTCCAACTCCACATCCAAAAAATCAAATAACCCAATTTAAAAGTAGACAAAGGACTTGAATAGCAATTTCTGAAAAGATGATATATGAATAGCCAACCAGCATATGAAAAGATTCTCAGCATCGCTGACTGTCAGAGAAATGGAAATCGAAGCCACAGTGAGATACCACCTCACATCCA
Source organism: Muntiacus reevesi (assembly GCF_963930625.1). Classification (NCBI taxonomy): domain Eukaryota; kingdom Metazoa; phylum Chordata; class Mammalia; order Artiodactyla; family Cervidae; genus Muntiacus; species Muntiacus reevesi. The sequence continues at coordinate 22,498,786 of NC_089261.1, forward strand.
TTAGGATGGCTACTATATTTAAAAAAAAAACAAGCAGAAAATAACAAGTGTTGGGAAGGATGTGAAGAAACTGGAAATTTTGGGAACTGTTGGTGGGAATGTAAAATGGTACAGCCATTATGGAAAACAGTAAGGTACTTTCTCAAAAAATTAAAATACAACTACCATGCATGCTAAGTCACTTCAGTGGTATCCAACTCTTTGGGACCCTATGAACTATAGTCCGCCAGGGTCCTCTGTCCATGGGATTCTTCAGGCAAGAATACTGGAGTGGTTTGTTGCCATGCTTTCCTCCAGGGGATCTTCCTGACTCAAGGATCGAATTTGTGTCTCTTATGTCTCCTGCATTGATGGGCAGGTTCTTTACCAGTAGGGCCACCTGGGAAGCCCAGAACTACCATATGATCCAGGAATTCCACTTTTGAGAATATACCCAAAAGAATTCAGAGCAGGATCTCAAAGAGATATTTGTACATCCATGTTTGTAGCAGCCAAGAGACAGAAGTAGCCCAAGTATCCATTGACAGACAGATAAACAAAATGTACACAAATAAAATGGAATATCATTCAGCCTTAAAAATTAGGAAAGAAACCCTGTCAACATGGATGAAACGTGATGATATTATGCTAAGTGAAATAAGAGAGTTACAAAAAAAAGACACATACTGTAAGATTCCACTTACATGAAGACTCCAGAGTAGTCAAGACTCTTAAGGACAGAAAGTAGAATGCTGGTTACCAAAGGCTAGGTGGAAGTGGGTGGGGAGTTGTTATTTAATGACTTTTAGTTTTATAAGATGCAAAAGTCCTGGGATTCTGTTATAATGATGTGCATACAGTTAACAGTACTGAGCTCCTTACTTTAAAATGGTTAAGATGGTACATTCTATGTTATGTGTTTTTTAACCACATTATGGTGGTAAGGGGAGGCAAAAACCAGAATAAAAATGTAGAAACTAATTATCTTCCTCTTGAATGTGAATTCCCCTTGAAGTATCTGCCCTTGAATGTGGCAGAGCTGTCTCACAGCTCTGCCACTCCCTCCCTGAGGTCAAAGTTGGCTTACTGGCACCCTGTCTACATTCAAGCCCAAGGGAAGAAGGAAAGAGAGAGTGGAAGACAATCAGTTCCTTTTTAATAATGTAACCTTGAAGTTGTACCTTCTAGCTGTACTTGATTCTAATGCATAGAATGTAGTAGAAGTCATGCATTGTTCGCCTGGCTTTCAACGGTGGCTGGTTCTTGGAAGCCAGCTGCCGTGCTGGGAGGAACCCCTAACCACATGAAGCTGATCCATGCAGTGTTCTGGTAACAGCCACCACCGAGGTCTTAGTCAAAACCAGCTCCCAATGTCAGACGAGTGAGTGAGGAAGCTTCCCTGATTCCTCTAGCCATTTTCCATCCCAAGCATATGAGAGATTCCTGCAGTAACTGCCCTGCTGAGCCCAAACACCATGCGATATCATCATAAACAATCATAATTATTTTCCACCACTAAGTTCAGAATGGCTTATGAAGCAGCAATAGATAATCAAAGCCATACTGTTGATCTTTTTTTTCGGGGCGGGAAGGGGGTGCGGGTTGCTGTGCTGGATCTTTCCAGTGGTGCACAGGTTTTTCTAGTTGTGGTGCATGGGCTTAGTTGCCCATGGCATGTTGCCCATGCCCATGGGATCTTAGTTCCCTGAGGAGAGATCAAATCCATGTCCCCTGAATTGCAAGGCGGTTTCTTAACCACTGGACCACCACTGTGCTCAGTCGTGTCTAACTCTTTGTGAACCCCTGGGCTACAGCCTGTCAAACTTCAGTGGGGTTGCCATTTCCTCCTCCAGGGAATCTTCCTGACTCAGGGATCAAACCCATGCCTCTTTTGCCTACTGCATTGGCAGACAGATTCTTTACCACTGCAGCACCTGAGAATACATAGGCTTTTAACTTGAAAAAGATAATCAAAGCCTTATTGCTCCTTTTAAAGTCTAAGGATTTGCGTAAAGACTAAAAGGATTCTAGATCAGTTTTTTGCCCATGTATCCTAAAGAACTACTTTGAAAGTTTTTTCCTAATTATGGAATAGTTTAAACATTCAAGAAAGGACAGAGAATATAACCAGCATCCATCTCTAACAAACCTCAATGTGCTCTGTGCTAAATTGCTTCAGTCATGTCTTACTCTTTGTGACCCAATGTACTGTAACCCACCAGGCTCCTCTGTCCATAGGACTTTTTTCAGGCAAGAATACTAGAGTGGGTTGCCATTTCCTTCTCCAGAGGATCTTCGGGACCCAGGGATCAAACCCGCATCTCTTGCCTCCTGCATTGGCAGGCGGGTTCTTTTACCACTAGTGCCACCTGGGAAGCTCAAACCTTTAGTACAACAAGTTTGCTGTGCTTGTTTTTTGAATGTACATTTTTTAAAAGTTTTAATTGTAATTTTAAAAATACACATAACATAAAATGAACCATCTAACCACTTATAAGTGTATAGGGCAGTGATGTTGAGTACTGTGTTATGAAGCCCCTTACCATGGCCTCTGGTGGGGCTGCTGAAGTTTGGGGCTGGCCCTGGAGAGAACTGAACTCTCCATTTAGGTTGCAAAGCTTTTCACTAGCACCCTCTTCCACCCCGATGCTCCATCCCCTTGAGCATCTGGGAGAAACCTATACATTGGGGTAATCACAGATGGTTCATTTTCCAGACAACATTTAAAAATCTTCCCAGGGAAGTCCCCAGCTGTCCGGTGGTTAGGACTCAGTGCTTTCACTGCAAGGCCAGGTTCCATTCCTGGTCGGAGAACTAAGATTCTGCAAGCCACTTGGCCTGTCCAAAGAAAAAGAAAAAAAAAATCTTCCCAAGCGGGAGTCTCTATGACTATTTTCTATTTTTCCACCTATTTCCTAAACACTTTTCCATGTATACACACACATATAAATAAACATTTTAACATGTTCCAAGTGTACAGTCCAGTGACATTAGGTACATTCACATTTTTCATGAAACATCACCATGATCTCCATAATTTTTCCTTTATCCACAACTGAAACTGTCTTACTTCAACAACCCCCTGTTCCCCGTGCCCCAGTCTCTGGTAAACCCCCATTCTACTTTCTGTATCTATTAATTTGACCTCTCTAGGACCTCATATTTGGAGAAGGAAATGGTAACCCACTCCAGTATTCTTGCCTAGAGAATCCTGTGGATGGAGGAGCCTGGTGGGCTGCTGTCCATAGGGTCACACAGAATCAGACACAACTGAAGTGATTTAGCATGCATGCATTGGAGGAGGAAATGACAACCCACTCCAGAATTCTTGCCTGGAGAATCCCAGGGACAGAGGAGCCTGGTGGGCTGCCGTCTATGGGGTCACACAGAGTCGGACACAACTGAAGCGACTTAGCAGCAACAGCAGCAGCAGCAGAACTTTAATAACTGGACTTGTACAGTATTTGTCCTTTTATGACTGGCTTCACTGAGCATAATGCACTCTAGATTCATCCATGTTGCAGCCTGTATCAGAATCCTCTTCCTTTTCATGGCTAAGCAATATCCTAATGTATGTATATACCACATTTTGTTTATCCATTTTTCTTGTTGATAGACATTTTGATTCTTTCCACATTTTTGGCTATGGAATAATGCTGCTATGGACATGGGTGTACCATAACTATCTTTAAATGTTACACAGTTTGGGGGGGTCTTTTTTTATTAAAGTTTTATAGAAAGAACACATTTGAGTATCATTCTATTGGTGATGACAATTGAACAATACTCATAAAGCAACTGTTCTTGAGTAACTAATAATCATCAAGATTATAATTGTACAATATTGAGAAGTATACAACCAAATGCAAGTATTGGAGGACAATTGCCCTACAATACTATGTTGGCTTCTGCCACACATCAATACAAATCAGCCTCAGGTATTCATAAGTCCCATCCTCCTGAACCCACTTTCCATCTCTCACCCCATCCTACACCTCTAGGTTGTCACAGAACGCTGAGTTGAGCTCCCTGGTTTACAGAGCAAATTCTCACTTGCTATTTATTTTACATATAGTAATGTGTATGTTTCCACACTATTTTCTCAATTCATCCCCCTCTCTCCTTCCCTCGCTGGGTCCACAAATCTATTCTCTATGTCTGCGTCTCATTTGCTACCCTACAAGTAGGTTTATCAGTACCATCTCTCTGGGTTCCTATGCATTCGTTAACATACAATATTTGTCTTTCTCTTTCTGACTTACTTCACTTTGCATAATAGGCTCTAGGTTCATCCACCTCATTGGGGTCTTTTTTTTTGACCGACTGGCGTGTGGGATCCCAGTTCCCCAATCAGGGATCAAACCTGTACCCCTCCTGCACTGGAAGCACAGGGTCTTAACCACTGGACCACCAGGGAAGTCCCTATACAGTTTAAGAATCAACAGTCCTAAAAATCAACAACAGTCCTATGTATACGTCTCTGCAGATTTGCATTCCAAGAGCAAGTCAGTCAACCACTTGAGGATAAGAACCAGGTGATAGCCCTTTATCTGTCCAGTTAAATGAACAAACTATATGTGAAATGGAGTCTTATGAGAAAGATCATATCTCATTTTTTTAAGTGACAGCTAGGCCCTTTTATAGTTTCATAGTTCTGAGCATTCCATATCCAATTTTGCCTTTCCCTCTGCATCCACCATAGCTAATAATTAGCAGCACACAGTTCAAAACCAGTGATGGGTGAGGCAATCAATATAAACAGTAGACACTGTCCTGAAGGACAAAGTCCCCAACTAAGATACAAATGACTTGGAAAAATGTTTGTCATATTGAAAGCACTTTTGTCAGTGGAATAATGAATGAGGTCCTAATGGTGTTAGGAGAAACTTAATTTTCAAATTAAAACTATTATAAGATATCATTATTCACCTAGTGAACAAGCAAAGATGCAAGGTTGAGAAGCCCCAGTTCTGGCCAGGCTGTGGGAAACAGGTTCTTGATTATTGTTGGCAGAGTGTAAATTTGAGTAACCTCTTTGAAGGGGGACTTAGCAAAGTCTGTCTAAATGTAAAATGCAAGTGCCCTTTTACCTACAAGTTCCCTTGAGAAGTGTAGCTATTAGATATACACACACACATGGGCAAAGATCTATGTCTAAGAACAGTCTTACAGGGAATTCCCTGGCAGTCCAGTGGGTGGGACTCTGCACTCTCCCTGCTGAGGGCCTGGGTTCGATTCCTGGTCAGGGAACTAAGATCCCACAAACCACAAGTTAAGGACAAAAAAAAAAAAACAAAACCCAAAAAATTGTATAAAAAGAAAAATTTATTTTAATGAATAGTTTTATAATCTTGTTGCACTGATTATAGTAGCAAAATATTGGAAGCAACATGAATATCTAACAGTAGAAGAATGCTTAGCTAAATAATGATCCATCTACACCAGCACCATTCCACGGGATTTTCTGCCATGATGGGAACACGTTCACTAGTCACATGTTTCTACTAAACTTTTTTTTTAAATTTTGGCCAGGCTACAAGGCTTGCAGATTGCAGAGATCTTATTTTCCGGACCAGGGATTGAACCCAGGCCACAGCAGTGAAAGGGTCAAATCCTAACCACCAGACCACCAGGGAATTCCCCCCATCCCAATCCCCAGGGCTTGCTGCAATGGATGAACACATTTATTTGATTTTAGCTAATTTAAATGTAAATAGCCACATGTGGTTAGCTTCTTGGAATTGAGCTACAAACTTCTAACAACTTGGCTTTGACTTTCATTTATCCACACCAATGAGTTATGCCTGAGACTTCCCTGAAGCTGTTCATTCTCCTAAATGTGTGACGTGGCTGACTATTCCTGAGGCCCAGGGCTTGCTGCAATGGCTCCACCACCCAGTCCAGCAAGGAAATAAAATACTTCTTCTTGGAACTGGACCCTGATTCAGACATTTTAGGCCCTTAGCACTGAGAGCCAAGGTCAGAGCAATAAAACAGGAAAAGCCTCAATCTTTATGGTGCTTCCACAGGGATCTGAGAGCATAATGGTTAAGAGTGGACAATTCCACTCCTGGGTCTATATCCGAAAAAACCAAAGACACTAATTAAAAAAGATACACACACCCCAATGTTCATAGCAGCATTATTTACAATGGCCCAAATACAGAAGCAACCTAAGTGCCCATCAACTGATGGATGGATCAAGATGTGGTATACTATATATACACAATGGAATACTCTTCAGTCACAAGAACAATGAAATAATGCCATTTGCAATTACATGGATGAACTCGGAGGGCATTATGCTAAGTGAAATAAGTCAAATACTGAATGTTATCACTTATATGTGGAATCTAAAAAAATATAACAAACTAACGAATAAAACAAGAGAGGCAGATTCACAGATACAGAGAACAAACTAGTGGTTACCAGTAGGGAGGGAAGGGAGGAAGAATATAAGGATGCTAAGAGTGAGAGGTACAAACTATTGAGTATAAGACAGACTCAAGGATGTATTGTGTAACACAGGGAATATAGCCAATATTTCATAATTATAAATGGGAAATAACCTTTAAAAATTGCATAAACATTAAAAAATGCCCAAAAAGTCAATATAAATATATAACATTAAAAAAAAAAAAAGCATGGAACTGGAGCCAGACTGTCTGGTACCCTCCCTTTACCGCCTATGCCTCAGTTTCTGCATCAATAAAATCTGGAACACATTTCTTGTCTTCTAATTTGCCTTTGTCGCAGAGTCACTAAGAAGTTTCAGATTGAGGGACTTTCTCGATGGTTCAGCAGTTAAGACATCCTCTTCCAATGCAGGGGGTGCAGGTTCAATCCTTGGTTGGGGAATTAAGATTCCTCACACCTCATAGCCAAAAACAACAAAATGAAATAAAGCAGAAGCAGTATTGTAACAAATCAATAGACCTTAAAAATGATCCATATCATAAAAATCTTTTTAAAAAAGTTTCAGATTGAAGTGAGCCCAGTGCATGGTGAGGACTGAGTTATCAATATCCTAAGAGATAGAGGATCTTACCAGACGTTGAACTGGTGCCTTAGCAATGAGAGAGTGGATTCCTAACCTCTGGACTACATAGGGTTCTTCTAGATTAAGAGAAGGAATTCCTTCTCTTAATCTAGAAGAACCCTATGCTTTTTTTTTTCCAAGGACAGACTTTGAAGAACCAGACCAGCTGACTTAACAAATGTCTACCATTCTGGATTTGCCAGTTTCCTCATGCATGTTCACCATTCTGAAAAATATATAATAGAACACATTTATTGTCTTCAGATTTGCACGTCTCCACCTCTTTTCATTTCAGCTAGTATCTCTTCCATGTCTTCTTGTTCCAGCCAAAGCCTTAATCTCTTCATCCATCCAATCCCTCCCAATGAGGAGGAGGGGGCAGGGAGTGTGTAGACCAGTGTGGAGGGATCACCATTTCCTTTAAAGCCTGTATGAAAAGTCTGTTCTGCATTGTATATGACCCTCTAGGAAGCCCACTTACCAGTTCCCCTTTCCTGATATTTTTGGGGGTTTCTGAGGAATATGTATACTTTCCACAAATCTGTGCTGATAGTCACTTCTCAGCCAGACTCCTGCCCCAGGAAATTCTGCCAATGACCTCTTGCCATCCTGTATGTGGCTTCTCTGAAAAGCTATTTAACCTCTGTGCTGTCCCAGGAACCCAGCTCTTTCCTCACCACAGTCAAGGATAAAGATTTTAAGTCAGATATAGGGTAGAGGTGGTATATTAGGAAAAGGGAACAGGTGGAATGAAACAAAGTGGAAAATGTCAGAGAGCATATGGAAAAAAAGAAAGTGACCAGCAGTTAAGAGAAGCAGGCAGAAGAGCATTTTAAGGGGTTAGACCTGATGAGATGCTGTAAGAAACGGAGTCTCCGTTAAATAATAGCTACATTAGATGCTGTGGAGTCATTCCAGCTGAAATAAAAAGAGATGGCTTCAGGACTGGCAGAAAAAGGATAAGGTAAAAGGAATTGGAGAAACAGCAAGTTAACTTTTACTGATGAGAAAGCAACCTTCTGAGAAACAGCAAAGTATTAAAAGCACAAATTGCCTGGCCAACCACAACCGCTTGAGGGCGTTGCAAGCTTCATGACTAAACCAAAAATCTGTCCCCGTAGCTCCCTCTTCTGGCAGATAAGCACTACACACTAGGGCTGATATCACTGAATTAAAAAGCACTTGCCAATCTCTAAACATACCTCTGTGAGAACCATATTTGTAACAATGTGAAAAGGATTTTGCTGTGCTTTCAGACAAAAAAGGAATACTAAAAAATATGAACCACACATTTTTCTTCTGGTTTATTCAACATTCATGTGATCCCATCTATGTAACTGAATCCTTACATAGTATTAACTCTCGTGAAACCAAACATTGGGGTACTTTCAGATTTAGTGATCATTCAACTTTCAGAAACTGAAGTCTAACATTTCTGTTCTTTAACTAGAGACTAGATCCCCTGATATTAGAAATGCTTCTCATTCATCACCATATCATTATTGTTCCCGACAAGCTTATATTTGTTGGAGGGTCCTGTAAATATTCACTAGGGATTGTGTTGCTCTCGTGGTCTTTGAGAAAATGACATGTAAAGTGTCTTTTTCCTTTACACAGAATGAAAGGATATAGAGCTCTATCAAACTATAAAAAATATAAAGTTAAAATCATGGTGCAAGAGACTGCAAACCAGTATAACTAGTTTATACCTTTTGTGTAAAGTAGTAGTTGCTTGTTGTACATGCATGGGGAAACTCTGAAAGTATATATATACTAGGGCAGGTGGAGAACTGGGAGAAAAAAAATGCAATACATTTCACTATATACTGTTTATATATATAAAACACATGCAAGTATTACTCAAAAAAGTAGGAAAACATCATGACAATAGTATTTATAAAACTGTTTTGACTGATTTTTAAATTATCACCAAGAACTTCACTAAATAGAAATCTTGTTTTTATACTATCCAAGTATTAGTATATGAAAAATACATGTATAAGGATGTACTTCACCAGCATCTTAACAGCAAAAACCTAGAAACAAATGTTGGTGGACAGGTTAAGTAAATCATAGGGCATCTATACAATTGAATGCTAGAATATTAAATAGAATGACAGCAATCTTGACATGCTGTCACAGAAAGACATCAATTGCCTAGTCAAAAAAAAAAAAAGCTGAGAAACACTGTGAATGGTCCTACTTGTATTTGTATGTATGTATATGCATATATGTACTTACTACACAGGAGTCCAAAATACCACCAAACTAATTTTAGTTATCCCTAGCAGACTTCCCTGACAGTCCAGTGGTTAAGATTCTGGGGTTCCACTGCAAGGGGCACAGGTTCAAACCCTAGATGAGAAACTAAGATTCCCACATGCCAGAGTGGCCAAAAAAAAAATGTCATAACTGGTAAGATGTAGTTAATTAGTCAAGAATCCAACTGCCATCACAGGAGACACTGATGCCCTGGAGTAGGAAACAACCCACACCAGTGTTCTTGCCTGGAAAGTTGCATAAGGGACTGGCAGGCTTCTGTCCATGGGGTTGCAGAGTCTGACACGACTGAGCAACTGAGCACACACACACTTAGGGACTTACGAGGGCTACCTCTAACTTTGTGAAACACAATGTGTGTAAACATTTTAAACAGTGAGGCAAATATGTTAATTCCACCGCCGCCCCCCCGCCCCCATAAGCTTATACGGAACTTTCAATTTCTACATCAATTTTAATGTTTGTACTAAACTGTACTTGTTTCTCAACTTTTCAAGTATTTACATTTATGATTAGCAATTTCCTTCATTAAACTTGACAGGAAGGAGCCACGTGTTCTTCCATGACTTCTCCAGTAAGCATCCCCACCCTGCAATACCCACATAGCTATATTAGACTTACGCTTTATTGCTCCAGAGCCAAGACCCTTCCAACTGCAGTGCACACGTGTCCCGCTGAAATGACCCAGCCCCACCTTCCTGAGTGCTAACTAGACTTTGACACACCCATACTTGAAGACAAAGAACTCATCATTTGATAACAGTGATGGAGGAATCATGCAAAACCTGTCCCACAGAATGGCCATTTTCAAGATGCTATTGAAGTTTTTCCCCTATTTATGATCACTCCTTTTCAATGAGCAACACAATTACTTATACAAAAACTATTCACAGCTATTAGATGTGGTTACAGGTCTATTCACATATTGACCAGATTCACATTGTGACTAGATGTGTGACATTCCACATATTCTTGTAATGTTGCTTCTTGACCTATATATTCACTTGTATGGGTGAATCATGAAAATCCAATGAAATATACAGGCATTCGTAAAAATGAAGTGAAAAACCACAAGTAATGAATTTGCCTAAGATTTACAAATTTACCAAACGGCATTTCTTGTCCCCTTACACCTAGCCCTTACTTAGCTATTTCAGTAACACAAATTTTTCTCTGCACAGATACAACATGTGGATACCCTAAATATGGGAGAGTGGAAGGGAGAAATTGGAGTCAATTTGTTCTTTGGAGGAAACCACCTCTTATTTAAACTCCTTCAATGTGTCAGATTTCAGCAGTGCCTACCACCAGCTCCTTCCTACTTTCAAAAACCTTTGGCTCTCGTTATGACTTAAAAAGCATACCAATAGCACCTGACTTGGTAAATGTCACTACTATAAAACACCAAGAGCCAACTGCTTCACCCACAATTAAGCTGTATATAAATTCTTCATATAATCATATAAAATTAAATAATCTTGACAACTTTACCACAACAAAAATGACAGTAGCTTTTAATTACTAAATCCCAGACTTTCTAGCATGAAATCTAGTGACACTACGCCACATCTTTCTCAAAATTCTGGTAAAACCATTTTCTATGCACCTCAATGTGAACTCGCAACTATGTACTAAAGGTGATTTTTCTGCAGGTTCTCTTCCACCATTCCCACCCTTTTTAATACCACCTCCCTGCTGGTGTCTCAGAATACTTTCCCACGCTTAAGCACAACTCCCAAACTCAGTGCTTTTAAAATCAGTAGTTTATAAGTAAATCTACATATGAGTGTACATATGGAGAATTCTAACCACAACCTCCAAATTTTGTTTTCATTTATACTCACCCACTACAGTTCTAATTAAGGCCATCTTTTCTTGACATTTCTTACCTTCAGGTTACTACTAAAACATCTGGTAGAACAAAACCCTTGAACTCTCACCCACCCCTAAATAAACAAATTACACTATATGGGAATGCAACAACTTTATTGAAAGAAAAGTGCAATGTAATTTATTGAAAGCTTAAAAGGGAGAACTTAAAACACCTCCCCTCAAGCGCAGGACCAAGTGCAGAGTGGACTCTTTCTGGATGTTGTAGTCAGACAGGGTGCGCCCATCTTCCAGCTGTTTCCCCGCAAAGATCAACCTCTGCTGGTCCGGGGGGATGCCCTCTTTGTCTTGGATCTTGGCCTTGACATTCTCGATGGTGTCACTGGGCTCCACCTCCAGGGTGATGGTCTTACCCGTCAGGGTCTTCACGAAGATCTGCATCCCACCTCTGAGGCGGAGGACCAGGTGCAGAGTGGACTCTTTCTGGATGTTGTAGTCAGACAGGGTGCGCCCATCTTCCAGCTGTTTCCCTGCAAAGATCAACCTCTGCTGGTCTGGGGGGATGCCCTCTTTGTCTTGGATCTTGGCCTTGACATTCTCGATGGTGTCACTGGGCTCCACCTCCAGGGTGATGGTCTTACCCGTCAGGGTCTTCACAAAGATCTGCATCCCACCTCTGAGGCGGAGGACCAGGTGCAGAGTGGACTCTTTCTGGATGTTGTAGTCAGACAGGGTGCGCCCATCTTCCAGCTGTTTCCCGGCAAAGATCAACCTCTGCTGGTCTGGGGGGATGCCCTCTTTGTCTTGGATCTTGGCCTTGACATTCTCGATGGTGTCACTGGGCTCCACCTCCAGGGTGATGGTCTTACCGGTCAGGGTCTTCACGAAGATCTGCATCCCACCTCTGAGGCGGAGGACCAGGTGCAGAGTGGACTCTTTCTGGATGTTGTAGTCAGACAGGGTGCGCCCATCTTCCAGCTGTTTCCCTGCAAAGATCAACCTCTGCTGGTCCGGGGGGATGCCCTCTTTGTCTTGGATCTTGGCCTTGACATTCTCGATGGTGTCACTGGGCTCCACCTCCAGGGTGATGGTCTTGCCGGTCAGGGTCTTCACGAAGATCTGCATCCCACCTCTGAGGCGGAGGACCAGGTGCAGAGTGGACTCTTTCTGGATGTTGTAGTCAGACAGGGTGCGCCCATCTTCCAGCTGTTTCCCCGCAAAGATCAACCTCTGCTGGTCCGGGGGGATGCCCTCTTTGTCTTGGATCTTGGCCTTGACATTCTCGATGGTGTCACTGGGCTCCACCTCCAGGGTGATGGTCTTACCCGTCAGGGTCTTCACGAAGATCTGCATCCCACCTCTGAGGCGGAGGACCAGGTGCAGAGTGGACTCTTTCTGGATGTTGTAGTCAGACAGGGTGCGCCCATCTTCCAGCTGTTTCCCTGCAAAGATCAACCTCTGCTGGTCCGGGGGGATGCCCTCTTTGTCTTGGATCTTGGCCTTGACATTCTCGATGGTGTCACTGGGCTCCACCTCCAGGGTGATAGTCTTACCCGTCAGGGTCTTCACGAAGATCTGCATCCCACCTCTGAGGCGGAGGACCAGGTGCAGAGTGGACTCTTTCTGGATGTTGTAGTCAGACAGGGTGCGCCCATCTTCCAGCTGTTTCCCTGCAAAGATCAACCTCTGCTGGTCCGGGGGGATGCCCTCTTTGTCTTGGATCTTGGCCTTGACATTCTCGATGGTGTCACTGGGCTCCACCTCCAGGGTGATGGTCTTACCGGTCAGGGTCTTCACGAAGATCTGCATCCCACCTCTGAGGCGGAGGACCAGGTGCAGAGTGGACTCTTTCTGGATGTTGTAGTCAGACAGGGTGCGCCCATCTTCCAGCTGTTTCCCTGCAAAGATCAACCTCTGCTGGTCCGGGGGGATGCCCTCTTTGTCTTGGATCTTGGCCTTGACATTCTCGATGGTGTCACTGGGCTCCACCTCCAGGGTGATGGTCTTACCGGTCAGGGTCTTCACGAAAATCTGCATCCCACCTCTGAGGCGGAGGACCAGGTGCAGAGTGGACTCTTTCTGGATGTTGTAGTCAGACAGGGTGCGCCCATCTTCCAGCTGTTTCCCCGCAAAGATCAACCTCTGCTGGTCCGGGGGGATGCCCTCTTTGTCTTGGATCTTGGCCTTGACATTCTCGATGGTGTCACTGGGCTCCACCTCCAGGGTGATGGTCTTACCCGTCAGGGTCTTCACGAAGATCTGCATCCCACCTCTGAGGCGGAGGACCAGGTGCAGAGTGGACTCTTTCTGGATGTTGTAGTCAGACAGGGTGCGCCCATCTTCCAGCTGTTTCCCTGCAAAGATCAACCTCTGCTGGTCCGGGGGGATGCCCTCTTTGTCTTGGATCTTGGCCTTGACATTCTCGATGGTGTCACTGGGCTCCACCTCCAGGGTGATGGTCTTACCGGTCAGGGTCTTCACGAAAATCTGCATCCCACCTCTGAGGCGGAGGACCAGGTGCAGAGTGGACTCTTTCTGGATGTTGTAGTCAGACAGGGTGCGCCCATCTTCCAGCTGTTTCCCCGCAAAGATCAACCTCTGCTGGTCTGGGGGGATGCCTTCTTTTTCTTGTATCTTCCCCTTGACATTCTCGATGGTGTCACTGGGCTCCACCTCCAGAGTGATGGTTTTACCAGTGAGGGTCTTTACAAAGATCTGCATTGTCTGTTGGAACAAAAAAATAACAGAAAAAAGAGCCCCAGTATTTAGCAGTTAATTCACGGCTCAACCAACGCTTAATGTTAAAAACTTCACTATGTACTAGCCAAACAACTAACTTGCCCAACAACTCACAAGCTTGACAAGCTCAAAAACACAGTTTCAGGTACTTAAGAGTGAAAAGCAGGGAAGCCTGACCCAAATCAATTCACGGGCCTCACTTATCCTCCCCCCTCACTGGATGTCTGTCTTTTGTCAACACTGCAGCGTCCACCCCAGGCCCAAACCCTGTGTCCCAAAAGGAGTAAACACCTCCCCACATACATGCCAGGAGATGGCCCCACCCTAGATTATGAGTCCACAGAAGAGCTGACGTCTCCTAACTGCGGTGGCCAGCGCGTCCCCTCCCCCATCGCCGGCGTAGGACGGCTTAGGAGCGTCTGCAGTTAGTAGCCACCGAAAAACAAGAAAGCCTGTATTGCTGCAGCCCACAGCGGTGCAAAGAGTCGGACACGACTGAGCGACTAAACACCACCACCACTGAGACGGGAAATCGAGTAGTCGCACCTGTCAAACCGTGACCTAATATTCGACTCCCTCACACGCTACCCAACCCTCGTCCCATAGAAAGCTGGACCCTGCCGCCACGGAGACCTCACGGGCCTCTCGCGTTCACTTTACACTCACAGTCCCCTCCCTACTCCCTATCCTCGCGTCCCACCTCAGAACCAGCCTCAGAGCCTGCCTTCTCCCACTGAGGGATCGGGAACGGCCGCCATTTTGCCGCGTTCCTACCCCTCAGGGCCACCCTGCTGCTCGCGCGCCCGGGGGAATTGTAGGCCCCGGATGCCCCTCGGCCCGCGGTGGGCCGGCGAACCACCCGCGCCCCCAGCAACTGCACGGCCGCAACACCCCCGGGATCCCTCCTCACCAATTGGTGGTGGTAACAGCACCGAACACAGAAGAACGAAGTCTGAACTCCCGGTCCGGACGGAACTGCCTGCGCCACACCCGGGACTTCCTTATATATTCATAGGTAGCCCCGCCCCGGTGGATTCCTCCGCAAAAAGCCGGGAAGGGACTACTTTTCGCAGGCCTCCCACCCTCTAAAGAGAAAAGCAGTCCCCCAGAATCGACTCATTCTCCACTTAAGGTGCTCTCTTATGAATACTGGGGCTTTGGGGCCGATTCTACTGGGGAGCGGACGGCCGTCCTGAGCGGCCGAGCGGAGGGATCAGCGCTTTCGTTAAACGGTAGACAGCGGAAGCAGCCCTGCTCGACTTGCCCGGAAGGAGAGGGGGAGCGGCAGGTGCGAAAACGTGGCACGGATTTATCTGGGCGTCCGGAACCGGCTGTCCAGCCAACCGACCCCGTTGTCCCCTCCCCTCAGCCCGGACGGGCCCCGCCGTTCGCGAGACCTGCCCTAGGCGGACAGTGCTCCGGTCTAGCGCCTCACGCCGGGCCAGAGTCTGGGTCCTCAGGCGCGCACGCCTCCCTGCCCCTCCCCCCACCCCGCGAATAAAGAGGGGTCTTTATTCTGGGTCTGCTTTAGATAACGACAGTATTTCCCTAACCACTTTATCTTCAGCCCGTCGGAAGGCCTCCCCGGGAGTCCAGCCCCCAACCTGTGGCGGCCGAGCCCGTCCCCCACCGGGCGGGCACCGGGACAAGGTGAATGACTCGGCAGATATCAGGGCTACGGTCTAAAGCCCGCCTCAGACAGGTCGTCAGAACCCTCAGGAATTCCTCCGAACAGTAATGAAAAATAAGTTTCCAAGGGAGAAATCCCTATAGCAGGTGTACATTGAATTTTGAAAAGAAAAGCAGAAATTCCACACAGCCGTGTAAAACTCTTTGAGCTGGACCTGGAAGCTGATAGAACTTTCCAGATTGCTCTTTAGGCTTCCTGGTTTGTGCTTGATTTGTAATCAGGGAGGCATCAGGATTTGAATTCTGTTGATATTTACCTGAGCTCAGAAATCAGTAATCAAACCTGTTTAAGCCCAAGATTTTAAAAAGATACTAATTGAATCTAAGTTCTGTTTATTCCTGGGGGTGAAATATCCCAAACATAAAACTTCTATAGGCAAATTTCATTTGGATAAAAGATTACCAGTTAGATCTTTCTTATTTTTTATGACAATGTATTTTGTGATTGATCTCTATGACATTTCTCCAGCAGATTTTTTAAAGTATTTAAACCATATGAATACGATGAAACCTTAAAATATTTTAACATGTTGACATGACATTTACAGTGAAAAATCCCTCATGTCTGCAATTCCCCAGCTACTGTTCTTTCTGGACTCTTCTAGAATATTTCCTATTTCTATAAATGAGAGGAGGGTGTTTTTAAGTTTTTATTGGTAAAGCCTTCAAAAATATATATATATAGAAAAAGAGGCAACCAACTAAGAAATATTCTGCCGTTAGGAGAAGACTACATTCCTACTTGAGCTTATGAACATTACATAATTTAAAGATTATACATAAAATGTGAATAAAAACAAAACTGGTATATATTTTCTTTGGTAACCCGTGTATATATGTAGTTATGAAAAAGTTCCAAGCAGTTTTCTAAACAGCCTTTAACCTCTCAATTTTTAACATTTTTCAGAATAAGTTTATTACTGGGAAGTTAAATTTAATAATAAAAATGAAATATCACTTTTCATGTTAGTAGACCCTCTGTGATTGGGACTAATCACATAGGGAAAAGAGTAAGGGAGATCCTTATAAATTAAGAGGTCTTTCACTCAAGAAAGCAGTTTTACTTAACCACAAAAGCAAGCAGGCTTGCTCAGCAATAAAACCATGCAACAGAAGCATCAGGCAGGCCCCCAAACCAATGAAACAATGGTAGAATGAGACCCACATCCTGCCCACTGAGCTCAATAATTTATTGATTCCTAGGACATGCTTCTCTGGGCATACTAAAAAATAAAAAGAAAGGGTGACATTATACTGAAACCTGACTTGATTTACCATTTTTAGTATATGTTACCACCGTTTTGCTCATCTCTATCATGCCATGACTATCCTGACTCGACCAGGTAGGGATAAGAAAACTACCCTGCCCAATATGGAGGAGGAACTGATGATGGAAGCTTGATGTCTACTTGAGAATGAAGAAGGTGGTCTTCTTCCCCTCCCCAATTTTCTTTTGATTATAAACTGTAACCCACTAAGTACTTGGTGCGCAGCACCCTATCACCCTCCTGCTTGTAAACCTTACAAGCATCTTAGTCTAATAAATCACTTTTTATTTATCACTTTGCCTCTCACCAAATTTTTTCTGTACTGAAACTTACTGAACTGGAGCTCTTTGGAGCCCCTTCTCCCTGCAAACCACATTTCTGTGCTTTCACAGTGACTTCTAATACAGATTTCTGTGAAAGTTATTTCTAAATTTTTGGAAAGGAGATTTAAAGGGACAGAACATTGAGGCTCTAAGTTTTTGGTTCCCCCCGCTCCCTAAATTTCAGAAAGAGATTTACAGAGGAACAAAAGGGTGAGGTTCTTTCTCAGATGACCAGGCCTGGCTTCAAACCACACCCTGTTTGCTTTTGGCTGTTCGCTTGCTGCAAGCCTTGTGATTCATGCTGTTTAAAGCCTGAGTCACAAGCTTTGTGAGATAGTTGTTTTTTTTTTCAGAATCCAAAAGGTACAGAGAAAAACAGGCCTGATTTCAGAGACAAGGGAGGAAAGAAAAAGAGGAGGGAGAAGAGAGGCTCAAAGGAGGGAGAGGGGAGGGGGGAATGGGCCAGGGGTTATCTCCAAAGAGAAAACTATATTCTTAGGAACTGAAAACACTGATGTTATCTCTATCAGAAGAGTTCTCTGCAATACCCTTGCCCTCTCTAATTTAAGTCTAATTGTGGGTTTGGTTGAAGCAAATAGAAATAAAAATTTGCCCAAGGTCTAGCCCTGAGGTGAGAGGGAAGGGAGAGAAAAATGACCTCTCCAAAGACAGGTGGCTACTGTTTCTCCAGAGTGGTGATTTTCAATCACGAGAGATTTGGCCCCTGGGTGGTCATTTGACAATGTCTATAGACTTTTCTTCTTTTTTTCTTGGCTCAGCACTAGGATTGTAGCATCTCAGTTCCCCAACCAGGGATTGAAACCAGGCCACAGCAGTGAAAGCACAAGTTCTAACCACTGGACTTCCAGAGAATTCCCAGGAGCCATTTTTGGGGGTCACACTATGGTGTTGGGGTTGAGGGGTGCCACTAGTATCTAGTGAGGAAGGCCAGGGATGCTGCTAAACAATCTGCAATGAACATTCCCCCACAATACAGAATTAACCTGGCCCCCAATGTCAGTAATCCACTGTGTTGACAAGTCTTGCTCTACAGAGGATTATTGTTGTTGTTACAACTGCTTTTCTATTTGCTGAAAAGGGCTCCCAAAATCTAAATGTCCCACTTGGATTCAGTAATCCAAGTCACGCTCCTAAAATCCCCTGACCTAGAATGCAATGTGCTAGAACATGCAAGAAGCAGGATGAGTCACTGGATCCATTTTCAGTTTCTTCCACCCACTTATCCGTCCTTTGCAGGCACCCCAGAAAGGATTGCCTCAGAGCTGGCACCAATGGAAGAGTGACAGAGGCCCAGCAACAAGGCAGAATTGGCAGGCAGGCATGAGCATGTGATGAGCTGAGCTCACAAAGGGCCTGGGTGTTGGGCTGCAGCAGATTGGACTGGTGCCTGTTTGTCCGCCTGCCTTTCCTCCTTCCCCCAACAGATTCAGTTCCCCTTGAAGGTCACAACATTGTATGGAACATCATGAGAATGTCCACAAAATGACCAACAAACATTTTCCTCCCAAGAGAGAGGGTGAAATCGGAGAGCTGGATGGGAAGGTTTTGCCTTGCAGTGTCATCAGTTATATAACCATAAAAGGAAGTCAAGGAAACCTACTGCTTGGGGAAAAAAAAAAGAGGCCCTAGAGACTCTGTTCCTTTCGCTGCGTACCTGTGTGTATTTGCATTGTGTGGCAGAACACAAACTTGTCCAGCTTCAAAACAGCCCATTTCATAATCTACCAGTGAGAAAATCATACTGAAGTTCTAGTCCCCAATTTTGCCTAATATAGGAATGTTAAGCAGTTAACTTATTGGGTCTTTGCTTTGTTTTGTGTTTTAATTTATTGTTTTTAGATTGTGGCAAAATACAAAATATATCCTCTTAACCACTTTTAAGTGTACAACTCAGTAGTGTTAAGTATATTGTAGGGAAGGAAAAAGTTGTTTTCCTTTTACCCTTCTGAGTTCTTAGCCAAAACACCTGTAATGAAAGATTAGTAAGAGATATTAAAGACAAAATACAATAGTTTATTAACATGCACACTTTGTGTATGTTAGGGACATACTCCAGAGGGAAAATGTGTCACTCAGAGAGGAGACTTTAGAATTTAGGCTTACATACCATTTTAACAGGCTTCCCAGGTGTCTCAGATGGTAAAGAATCTGCCAGCAGTGCTGGAGACCAGAGTTTGATCCCTGGGTCAGAAGGATCACCTGGAGAAGGCAATGACAACCCATTTCAGTATCCTTGCCTGGAGAATTCCATGCAAGAGGAGCCTGACAGGCTACAGTCCGTGGGGTCCCAAAGCAACTAACACACACATCATCTTAATATAGAAAGGTCTCTTAAGGGAGAGTAAATGATTTTTACTGGGAGAACAGAAGAATAGATAGAGATATGATAGTTTGTGACAAAGTTCAGTGTCATTTTAGTCTCTCCTATGTCAAAAGCCAATCTTCTCTGGTTAGATAAACTCTTGGGAAGAGGATCTAGGACCACTGAGTTCCTTTAGAAGGGTCTGTGTTTGGGCAAATAAGTGGAGTTCAGTGAAAATCTCCCTTTGCTGTTTTTCAAGTGCCAATAGCTCAAAATAATATCAAAGGAACATATTTTCGGGTGGTATATTCTGCTACCCTTCAATTCTCAGTTCATGTGCAACCATCACCACCATCTGTCACCACTCTTCATCTTGCAAGACTGAAACTCTGTATTCATTAAACACTCACCCTAATCCTTCACGCCCAATCCTTGGCCACCATCATTCCTTCTGTCTCTATGAATTTGGCTAGTTTTTTGTTTGTTTTTCACTCCTGACGGAGCTGTATGCAGGGATGTTGGTTCCCTGACCAGATATGAAACCCTTGCCCCCTGCAGTGGAAGGATGGAGTCTTACCCAGAAGACCATAAGAGCAGTCCCATGAATGTGACTACTTTTGGTACCTCATACAAAGGGCTTTGGTTGTTTTTTTTAATTGTGAAACCAGATCTAATGATTGGAAAACACTTTTTTCCCCAAAGATTCAAGACATCTTTTCTAGAAAGCTCCATTTCCCAGTGCAAGCCTTGTTCTTTCTTCCTTATGGTGTTTTTTTCTTTATCATTGTGCCGTTAGAACTATTTAATCATAAGATACACAGTAAAACAGAAGCATATGATTCATTTCATGTGAGGTCTGATAACTTTAAAAATAATCTCAACTTTTTTTTCTCTTAAAACCTTGTTGACATTTAGGGAGAAATAACCTTCATGGAATTTCCTTACAAAGAGAAGCTGTCACCGGTATTTCACTCCCCAACTGGTGAGTCATTTCATGAATTTCAGTTTCATCTCAAAACATGAGGGCTGTGCAGAGTCAGATCCCTCCAGCTCTAAGCTGAGCTGTTCTTATGATTTAAAATATGAGGTCAGATCAAATGAGAGAAAGGATTTGATGGCTGACAAATTCGTTATTACTGCAGACAAAGAACTGCCAACCCTACAGAATGCAACAGGATCCCTTCTTTTAATAAAATAGCTCTTATTTTTAATGATAAAATACAGTGTACAAATATAGGTTGAAAAGATATGTGTGCCACAGCCATTCATGCATTCTTTTGTGGCCTGTTGGGGAGGAAGCAGGAAGCAAAATGCTGCCTCCTCGAACTGCTGGTTTCCTTTTGCGTGGCTGCCTTTGAAAAATGGTCGTTACTGAGAGCAGAAAAAAGGGCACAGGCCATCACAGTCGCTCAGACCTCTGAATGACTTCCAAGCTTGCCATCTCACGGCCTGGAATGAGTCACAAGGCCTCCAGGCCTCTAACTGCAGTCAAATGCCAGGAAGCAGGGGGTAAACTCCCTAAATGATTATTCTCACTTTTGCCGTGGTTTCAGTCATCACGTTAGGTTTTGCCTTGACATGTTTCTTGTAACTGTTTCCTTCTGCCTCTTATAACAAAATTACTTTGGGAGTGTTAGGGAGTTAAGCAAGGGGTGGTCACCTCTATTGTGAAAATCTCATTTTCACGCAGTGACTGGAGGAGTAATCAGTTCAATCTCTCACTCGTGTCCAACTCTTTGCGACCCCAAGGACTGCAGGACACCAGGCTTCCCTGTCCTTCACCATCTCCCAGAGATTGCTCAAACTCATGTCCATTGAGTCAGTGATGCCATCCAACCATCTCATCCTCTGTTGTCCCCTTCTCCTCCTGCCTTCAGTCTTTCCCAGCATCAGGGTCTTTTCTAATTAGTCAGTTTTTCACATCAAGTGGCCAAAGTATTGGAGCTTCAGCTTCAGCATCAGTCCTTCCAATGAATATTCAGGGCTGATTTCCTTTAGGATTGACTGTAATACCTCCTGTTATAATCACGTCTGCATGGTGAACACCTGCAGAAATTGAAGTGAAATGAAATCACGAAAAAAAATAAAAGGAACCGTAGTGGAGATGCCGGGGATCGAACCCGGGGCCTCATACATGCAAAGCATGCGCTCTACCACTGAGCTACATCCCCCACCCTCTTCAACATGGATTCTGAAATTCTCTGCTATAGTCTATTCTTCAGTTTTTTTTTTCCAAATAAAATTTTGTATATTAAATGGTTTAAATGTATATTTGTTTAGCAAAAACCAACCAAAATAAATCCAGACTTGACTTTTATCTTTCAGAACTAGGCCTGTGGTTCATAGCTCTGCAGCCGAAATTCTGATACCGGAACCAAGGAACAAAGGGAGACAGACCTATTCGTGCATGTTGCGCCTCACAATCAGAAAAGAAGGAAAGGAAAATAAAGAGTTTCTTTCCAATGAATAAGGACTTGCCCCCACTGCACCCCCACCCAGAAATCTCTGGTTTCTTGTTCTTTACAATCATTCCAACTTTCGGGGACTTTGAGATTTGCAGACCATTATAAAAATGAACCTACAATGGAAAAGAATCTGAAAAATAATATATATATGTATGTATATCATATATGTATATCTATGTATAACTGAAAAAGAATGTATATATGTATGACCGAATCACTTTGCTATACACTTGAAACTAACACAGCACTGTAAATTAACTGTACTTCGATGAAAATGGAGTGTCCTTCAAGTCAACAAGTTGCCACTCACCGGTTGGGTGAGAGACAAGGAGAATACAGAAAACTTAGGCTTCACCTTTTCCCACCAGCACTTGAGATTTCCTGGCAGGAAATAGTCACTTACTATGATATGCAGAACACACCTGAAAATACCCTGCTACCTCAATCCTCAACTGATCATTTCTCTTCCAGTCTGTGGATACCTGAAACTCTTCACAGTAAAGTCCAAATGAACTGGTGTCCAGGACACTGGACCCAGCAGCTGTGATTGCATTACCTTACCTCTTTGGGCCTCCTCTGTGAAATGGAGATGTGAATAGTAACTACTTCAGAGAGTGATTGTGACCTTTGAATGAGTTACACAGAGAAGGTTGATCTTTTTTTTTTTTTTTAATTTTTATTCTTATTTTAGCTCCAGAAACAATTTGTATTGCGTTATAGCCAGTTGACAGTGTTGTGTTAGTTTCAGGTGAATAGTGAAGGGAGGCCTCCATACAGGTAACCATTCTCCCCCAAAGCTCCCTCCCATCCAGGCCAGCACATAACACTGAAGAGAGCTCCATGTGCTGTACAATAGACTTTTGATTGTTATCCATTTAAAATATATTAGTGTGTACATGACCTTCCCAAACTCCCTAACTATCCCTTCCCTGTGGCAACCATGAGTTCATTTTCTAAGTCTGAATCGCTTTCTGTTTTGTAAATAAGTTCATTTGTATCATTTCTTTTTATATTCCACATATAAGAGATGTCAAATGATATGTCTCCTTCACATAGAGAAGGTTTAGAACAGTGCCTGGTACAAGACCTGTGCTCTGAAATGCCAGTTCTCATTTATTTATTTATTTATTTATTTTTCTTCTTCCTTTTTTTTTTTTTTTTCAGTTCTCATTTAAAATGCTGTTGTATGAGCTCCAGCGAAGACCTATTTCTTTGCATAATCACCCCATGTGTGGATTGATGCTTTGTTGATGCTGTTTGGTGAAACAGAGAAAGAACAGGAGGGCGCTGGGGTGAGGTGCCAAATGGGGCTCTGTAGAAAGTCATCGTCTGACCTAATACCCCTAGCTCAAGGGGACAGCCACAAGAGCGACCTTACCTGCAGGATGGAAGAAGGATAGTGGCTTAGGTGGAGGTATTCTGGACCTGGCTTGGAAGCCAGTTGAAGGGTTGTAGTCAGTTCAGTAGGTGTCCCTGATTGCTCTGCTCCAGACAAATCCGATCATGTTTCCTCTCTGTGTAAAACTTAGAATCAAATCCATACTCCTAAAAGTGGCCTTTAAGGCTCTCGGTGATCCGGCATCTCTGGGATCTGGCGTCTGGTGCCCCGCCAGTGTCCCTCGCTTACTCCCCTCCTCCTCTCTAGGAGAACTCTAGCCACATGCCTGTCTTTGCTGTTCCTCAGGCAGACCAGACTCCATGCACCTCAGGGCCTTTGCGCTTGCCATTCTCTCTGCATGGAAAGCAGATATACTCATGATCATCTTTTTCTCACTGTCAGGGTCCTCAGAAAGGCCTTCCTAACTCGCTGAAAGGATCCCTGGCGGTCCAGTCCTTAAGACTTTACCCTCCTACTTCCGGGGGGCTGGTTTGATCCCTGGTCCAGGAATAAGATGCCACCTGACGTGCTGGTGGCCAAAAAGAAATTTTTTTTTTTAGGTTTTTAATAAAAAAATAAAGGCACCCATGAATCCTTTGCATTCTCTTTGATTTGTTTTGTTTTTCTTCATAGCATATATTGGTTTCAGAACCTGTTTTTACACTATTTATTGTCTGTGCCCCTGACTTGGTAGGTTCGTGAGAGCAGAGCCTCCTCTGTCTTGCTTTCTGCTCTATCTTCTGTGCCATGAACAGTGCCTGGCAAACTACTCAGTAAATATTCAGAGAATTAGTGTGGGAAAAAAAAATAAATGAACAGACAAATGAATGAAGACTAGGGGCCTGGGGAGAATGATAGTTATATTCAAAAATTTCAGTCTGCAAGTGAATAAAGACGAGAAAACAGTTCGGTTTAGAGTCACTCTGTTTCAAATCCATTAACATTTTCTGAAGGCCAACCTCTGGGCCGGCGCAAGACCTAAGAAGATGAAATATTTGCAGCAGAGTGAGCATCTGCTCGTTTTAGAGGGAAACAGTTTTATTTTGGGAAACCATTATATAAACCAAACACTTGACAGCGGCGTTGTGGCGTGCTGGAAATGGAAAATTCCACTTCAATGTGAGAACTTTTTCTTTCTTGTAACTAAGGGAAGAAGTGAGGGCGCTCGTGGGTGACTGTGACCAAGCAGTTAATAAGACAATCGCCAGACCAAATCGCGCTTGCTTGCCAGGCTTAATTTTTTAGAGAAGAATAAGGAATTTTTATGAAAGTTGAAGAACTGGCTTGAAAGAGAAATGAAAATAAAATGTAGAACAAAAAAAGAGAGAAAAAGAATATAGGCGATAGGAAAACAAGTTGCCTCCCCGTCGGGGAATCGAACCCCGGTCTCCCGCGTGACAGGCGGGGATACTCACCACTATACTAACGAGGACTAGCCCTGCCAAGGCTTTTCCAGTTCAGCTCTTAAAGGTATACTCAGTGTTCCTCAA
Source organism: Muntiacus reevesi (assembly GCF_963930625.1). Taxonomy (NCBI): domain Eukaryota; kingdom Metazoa; phylum Chordata; class Mammalia; order Artiodactyla; family Cervidae; genus Muntiacus; species Muntiacus reevesi. Next base: position 22,523,589 of record NC_089261.1, read on the forward strand.
CCAGTGACGTGTTCTAAAAGGTTAAATATCTCATCTTTTCTTACAAAATACAAAAAGGAAAAGTTCCACTTCATTTAATTCCGTCTTAAAGAATCCGCTTCCTCCTCGGCCCATGATTTAGTCGTGAGGGTTCTGAGAACAGAAATTAATAAGCAGCAAAAAATAACCAGCAAAAAGTAACCAACAGACGTCAACAAACGTCTAACAGAGGTAGTTTATGAAATGAAAGAAATGGAGTCAAGTAATTCGTCGATTTGTCGGATTTTTCCAGTCGGGGAAGTGCGAGGAAGTTTCCACACCGTCTGGCTTCCCTTTGATACTACTCGAAGCTGGTTTAAACGAAGAAAATGAACCCCCTTTAATCATTCGAAAGAATCGTCTTGTTTTCCTCCGACACAAGTGGAAAGGGGGGAGGGAAAAAAAGAAAACAAAACACTGCTGCCGAAACCCGGGATCGAACCAGGGACCTTTAGATCTTCAGTCTAACGCTCTCCCAACTGAGCTATTTCGGCTACTGTTGGCGCTGGGTTGCATTTCTTTCCCCCTCGTGATCTAAGGGACCCGCGTCATAGACCAGAGGATTCCTTGCTGGGGGACCTGGATCAGCTGGAACGCACGCCTTCGAGGATTGCCCCGCACCTGCCCCTTCTCGTCCTTCAAGGTGATCGCCTCCGAGAAGCTTTCCCTGATCACTCCTCCCACCACTACCCCAGCCCTGTATTATTTACTGTTAGCCTAGGTACTGTTTTCCCTGCCCATCATCTGTTGCCTCCCTTCCCCAGCTAGAATGACAGATCCACAACGGGCAGAGAAGTCATCAGCCTCGGTTACTGCTGTATCGTTTAAGGCCGACAACAGTGCCTGGCACTGAATAGATCCTTAAAAACATTAGTTGAATCTTACCTTGCTCAGAGTTCCGCTTTCTCAGGATCTCTTCTCTGAGCAAAAGAGCAAGGTGCCCCTTGGATGCAGCTCCTGGAGCAGCCCATGGCATGGCAAGCAGCCCATGGCTGACCACCCAAGGCGTGTGGGAGGCCCTATGAGCCAAACTGTGGCTTCCTCGTGGCACTAAGTGACTCAAATCCAGACTCCAAGCATAGCCGCCTCAACCCGTGACACCTGCTCAGCTTCAAGGCACCAAGAAATCAACAGGTCAGCATCCAGGTTCGGCTCTCTCTGCTTCCCTGCCCTTTGGGAGGTGGGTGGGTGGGGAGTACTGTTTGGGAGAGGTTGAGCAAGTGGGGAGGTCCTTCATGATGTGAAGTCATTTAATAAGCGTTTGCGAAGCACTTAATGTCTATGTGATCCAATCACAAATACGGTAACAAAATAGTTCCTTGTGATAGGAATGCTAAGAAGCAAAATAAATGGTAGTGAGGGGGTGGAATACCTGGTTATGGGAGCAATAAGAGGAAGGGAATGCCGGGAAGACTTGGAGAATGAAGAGCCCGCTGAGGAAGAGCCTCTGGGGTAGAGGCTACAGCTGATGCAAAGGCCCTGGGGCTGAAAGAGTCGGGCTGTTTGTAGGAATGGAAAGGAAGCCAGTATGGAAGAGGCAAAGAAAGTGAGGGGGCAGAAGGTAGGAGGCAAGAAGAAAAAAGGTGAACAGAGGCCAGGTCTTGCCCGCCTTGAAGGTCTTGGTAAAGGGTTTGTACTTTCTTCTGTGTGGGAAAGCCTCTGGGGAGACAGTGATATTCTTTACATCTTAAAAGTCTCCCTTGGCTTCCTTGTGGAGAATGGACAGGAGGGACTCAAGTGGCAGCAAGGAGACCAGTGAGATGCTGACAGCTTAAAATAAACAATACACCAAAGCAGCATCTCCAGAATTCCTTCAGGAGAGAGGGGATAGGGCCGGGGACCCCTATTGCTGCTTTTCACGAAAGCACAGTAGTGTATCAATTTGATAAAAATCGAGGACGGAAGGAAGGAAGGAAGGAAGGAAGAGAAGGAGAGTGAAAAAATTCACAGTCCACGGAAGTACAGAATTTTGGAAAGGCAGAGTCACTCCCACCCTATCCCAGTTTTCCCCAGAAGTAACCAGTGTCTAGACCAGATTGTGATTTATGTGACCGTAGACAAGTTATTGGACCCTCTCTCTGTGCCTGCATTTCTTCTGTTTAATATCTTAAACTGACCCCACCAGACTTGCTGTGAGGACTAAATGAGTGCACATCTGCTAAACGCTTCTGCATACTACCCTGTACGTGACAGGAGCTATAAAATGTGTGCTCTAGTTGTCATGAATTGTGATCAGAAATGTAACTGACTAAGACGACATTGCTAACCAACTATACTTCAATATAAGATTTGGTTAAAATTTTATCCAGATTTATTAAGATACAATTATTTAACATTGCATAAGTTTGTTGTGTACAATGTGATTGGAAACATTTATATGGTCTGAAATTAACCACAGTACAGTTTTTCATTATCTGACACAATAACTATTTCTTTTTTTTTTTAAATCATGATAGCATGTGAAATCTGTTGTCTGAGCAATTTTCATTTTAAACTATAGTCATAATGATGTGTTAAAATAAATTTTCTTAAACATACAAGTATGGATACACTCACTGCATATTTATTCTTACAATAAAAGAGAACTTCTACTGCGTCTGGTTGAGTACCAAGTCCTTTTCACTATGGTTTTGGGGTCACGAGCATCTTTGGTGATTTACCCGTACTGGTTACAATTGGGATTATAGCATGCTTTCGTTTAATTACCTGTACGTCATAGACTATTAAGAGAGACCTTTTGGAGTTTGTAGTGAATTAAAACATCTTTACAGCCTCCCCGTCGGGGAATCGAACCCCGGTCTCCCGCGTGACAGGCGGGGATACTTACCACTATACTAACGAGGATGCAGCTTGCTAAACTACCTCCAGTCGGACTCATAAAGAAATACCATTCTTCTGCTGCCATGTCTACTCCGCACCACCGTCTCCACCCGCTCAGTGCTGGGCGTCCCTGGCTAGCGGGCTCCCCAGGATGTGGACCTATTTTGAATTGGTAAAGGCACTCACGGACTGAATTCTGAGTGTCCAGAACGAACGCAACGTTTGGAAAAGAGGAGAAAATGCGATTTCCTATATCCTCATTCCAAAAGTATTGCTTTACGGGGAAGGGGATGTAGCTCAGTGGTAGAGCGCATGCTTTGCATGTATGAGGCCCCGGGTTCAATCCCCGGCATCTCCACATTTTCTTTCCTTTTTTTTTAAAAACCACCTCCTCTGGATCAGTCACACAGCAAACCAGGAAACGGGACCTAAATTCTCCGTATCATCTGACTTAAGAAGTGGGCTTCATTGGAGAGGGTGAAGTGAAGTGTGAAGTCGCTCAGTCGTGTCCGACTCTGCGACCCCATGGACTGTAGCCTACTAGGCTCCTCCCTTCACGTAGTGCTAGGTGAAACGCCCCTGGTCTCAATCAGACGTCCTTGTCCGCGCCCCTGAAGATTCCCTTTCAGGTCGGCATGGAGCCTGCGATTCGGGTCATCAAGCGGTTAGAAAGCTCTGACTTTCTAAGCAGGGTTTTGCAACTGGCCATTCATTCATTCAAGGACCCCTAAGCACCTAGTGCAAAGAAAAGTGGACACATTGAGCACCTACTGTGTGCTCCGGTAGTGCCAATTACCCTTGTAGCCCCAGATATGGCATACAAGATTTCGCACCCCTCCCAGACTTGGTATTCCAGTTTAGAAAGCTAGCAATAAGCAAGGAGCAGTGAATCTTATGAAGACAGTAATAGTGATGACATGGAGACTAAAGGGGGAGAATGTGGGAGTTGCCATAGATGAAGTCTGTGTGTGACCAGACACTGTCTGCAGAAACAGAGGATATAGCAGATGCAAAGGCCCTGAGGCTGAGAACAGTGGGGGCTGGAATTTGCCTTCAATGAATGAGAGTAGGAGAGTTCACTTCCACTGTAAGGGATTTGATTTAGGTCATATCTGAGTGGCCTAGTGGTTTTCCCTACTTTCTTCAATGTAAGTCTGAATTTTGCAATAAGGAGTTCATGATCTGAGCCACAGTCAAATCCTGGTCTTGATTTTCCTGACTTTGTAGAGCTTTTCCTGGCTTCCCAGGTGGCTCCTGTGGGTAAAGAATCCATCTGTGTGCAACGCAGGAGAAGCAGGCAGACATGAGATGGATCCCCTGGAGGAGGGCATGGCAACCCACTCCTGTTTTCTTGCCTGGAGAATCCCATGGATAGAGGACCCTGGTGGGCTACAATTCATAGGGTTGCAAAGAGTCAGACACGACTGAAGTGAGTGAGTAAGCATAGAACTTCTCTATCTTTGGCTGTAAAGAATATAGTCTATCTGATTTCGGTATTGACCATCTGGTGATGTCCATGCGTAGAGTCATCTCTTGTGTTGTTGGAAGAAGGTATTTCTTCTTGACCAGTGTGTTCTCTTGGCAAAATTATGCTAGCCTTGACCTTGCTTCATTTTGTATTCCAAGGCCAAACTTGTTGGTTACTCCAGGTTTCTCTTGACTTTCTACTTTTGCATTCCAGTCCCCTAATGATGAAAAGAGGATCTTTTTTTAGCGTTAGCTTCCCTGGTGGCTTAGAGGGTAAAGCGTCTGCCTGCAATGCAGGAGACCCAGGTTCAGTCCCTGCAGTCGGGAAGATTCCCCTGGAGAAGGAAATCATAACCCACTCCAGTACTCTTGCCTGGAAAATCCCATGGACAGAGGAGCCTGGGAGGCTGCAGTCCATGGACTCCCAAAGAGTCAGACACGACTGAGCGACTTCACTTTTCTAGAAGATCTTGTAGGTCCTCATAGAACCATTCAACAGCAGCTTCTTCAGCATTAGTAGTTGGGGCATAGACTTGGTTTGCTTTGAAAATAAACCGAAAAAGAAAAGAAAAGAAACCAAGATCATTCTGTTGTTTTTGAGACTGCACCCAAAAACTGCATTTCGAACTCTTTTGTTGACTATGAGGCCTACTCCATTTCTTCTAAGGGATCCTTGCCCATAGTAATAGATAAAATAATCATCAACTATTTGTCATAGTGGAATTGACAAATAGACTCAAGGGGTTAGATCTGATAGAGTGACTGAAGAACCATAGACAGAGGTTCACAACATTGCACAGGAGGTAGTGATCAAAACAATCCCTAAGAAAAAGAAATGCAAAAAGGCAAATTGGCTGTCTGAGGAGGCCTGACAAATCGCTGAGAAAAGAAGAGAAGTGAAAGGCAAAGGAGAAAAGAAAAGATATAACCATCTGAATGCAGAGTTCCAAAGAATAGCAAGGAGAGATAAGAAAGCCTTCCTAAGTGAACAATGCAAAGAAATAGAGGGAAACAGTAGAATGGGAAAGACGAGAATAATGGAATTGGTTGCCATTTCCTTCTACAAGGACAAGGAAATTAGAGATACCAAGGGAATATTTCATGCAAAGATAGGCACAATAAAGGATAGAAATGGTATGGACCTAACAGAAACAGAAGAGATTAAGAAGAGGTGGCAAGAATACACAGAAGAACTAAACAAAAAAGATCTTAATGACCCAGATCACCATGATAGTATGATCATTCACTTAGAGTCAGACATCCTGGAGTGATAAGTCAAGTGGGGCTTAGGAAGCATCACTACGAACAAAGCTAGTGGAGGTGATGGAATTCCAGCTATTTCAAATCCTAAAAGATGATGCTGTTAAAATGCTGCACTCACTATGCCAACATATTTGGAAAACTCAGCAGTGGCCACAGGACTGGAAAAGGTCATTTTTCATTTCAATCCCAAAGAAGGGCAATGCCAAAGAATGTTCAAACTACCGCATAATTGCACTCATTTCACACACTAGCAAGATCGTGTTCAAAACCCTCCAAGCTAGACTTCAACAGTATATTGAACAGAGAACTTGAAAAGGCAGAGGAACTAGAGATCAAATTGCCAACATCTGTTGAATCATAGAAAAAGCAAGAGAACTCCAGAAAAACATCTACTTCTGCTTCATTGACTATGTTAAAGCCTTTGACTGTGTGGATCACAATAAACTGTGGAAAATTCTTCAAGAGATGGGAATACCAGACCACTTTACCTGCCTCTTGAGAAATCTGTATGCAGGTCAGGAAGCAACAATTAGAACTGGACATGGAACAACAGACTGGTTCCAAATTGGGAAAGGAGTACATCAAGGCTGCATATTGTCACCCTGCTTGTTTAACTTATATGCAGAGCTCATCATGAGAAATGCTGGGCTGGATAAAGCACAAGCTGGAATCAAGATTGTCAGGAAAAATATCAATAACCTAACATGTAGCTGACACCACCCTTATGACAGAAAGCAAAGAGGAACTAACGACCCTCATGATGAAGGTGAAAGAGGAGAGTGGAAAAGCTGGCCTAAAACTCAACATTCAAAAAAACAAAGATCATGGCATCTGGTCCCATCACTTCATGGCAAATAGATGTGGAAACAATGGAAACAGTGACACATTTTATTTTCTTAGGATCCAAAATCACTGTGAATGGTGACTGTAGTCATGAAATGAAGACACTTGTTTCTCAGAAGGAAAGCTATGACAAACCTAGACAGTATATTAAAAAGCAGAGACATCCATATAGTCAAAGCTATAGTTTTTCCAGTAGTCATGTATGAATGTGAAAGCTGGACCCTAAAGACGGCTGAGTGCCAAAGAATTGATGTTTTCAAACTGTGGTGTTGGAGAAGACTCTTGAGAGTCCCTTGGACTGCAAGATCAAACCAGTCAATCTTAAAGGAAATCAGTCCCGAGTATTCTTTGGAAGGACTGATGCTGAATCTGAAACTCCAATATTTTGGCCACCTGATGTGAAGAACTGACTCATTGGAAAATACCCTGATGCTGGGAAAGATTGAGGGCAGGAGAAGAGGACGACAGAGGAGACAGTTGGATGGCATCACGTACTCAATGGACATGAGTTTGAGCAAGATTCAGGAGATGGTGAAGGACGGAGAAGTCTGGCGTGCTGCAGTCCATGGGGTCACAGAAAGTTGGACACAACTGAGGGACTAAACAACAGGAGAGGGTTGACTCTTCCAAGACACTGGAAGACCTGTTGCAGGGGAAGGATGCGATGTTTTAAATGGCTCCCTCTGGCTGCCATGTGGAAAATTCATCATAGTTGGGCAGAGGGGACCTGAGACCAGCCAGGAAGCCACTGCCACAGCCCAAGCGGGAGCTGGTGGTGGCATCCTGGCAGTGGAGGTGGGGGTGGCCCAGTAGTGGAAGTGGGGAGCACAAAGGGCAGATCCTGGAAGCGAACTAATAGACCTGGCAGATGGCTTAGATGCGGGCGGAGAAGGAGTAGGGGAGACCTCCTAGTTGGGGAACACTAGGGCCACACTGTGGAGAAAGTGAGTAGTTTTGGAAACATTAACCCCCACGTACCTTTGTTGTTTTGTCTTATGTATGTATATTATGGAATGTATGTGTTTATTTTTTTGGCTGCACTGCAAGTCTTGTAGGATCTTAGTTCCTTGACCAGGGATCAAACCTGGGGCCCAGCAGTTAAAGCGCAGAGTGCTAACTACTGAACCACCATGAAATTCCCGAATTTATGTGTTTCTACTAGCGAAAGTTGATTCAGGGCAAAAACCTAAGTAAAAGAAAAACGATCAACTCCTATAGGCTCACTGTGCCCTGTATCACCACTAACACGTTTGTGAGCATCTACCCAGACTAGTTTCCACATGCATGCGTGCGTGTGTTGAGTGTGCAAGCATGCACAGGCAGGATGTTCCCAGAACCGCCACCCTCTTACCCCAATTTGGAGATTCACCAAAAGAACTCACTAGACTCAGTATATAGCTGTTGTCAGTTATGATTTATTACACAGCAATGTAGCCGGCGGGGAGCTGATCCTGCCCGCTCCACAGGAGCTGGCTGGAGCCCTGAAGGCCCTCCCTGGCTGGGGCAGGGGAGGGGCTTGCACCATATCGGCAGGGAACGAAGAGCAGAGGAAGGGTCCACAGTTGCCTTCATCCTTGGCCCTGCTGCTCTAGAAGGGACTAATGTAGTCCACAGAGCATGTTTAAAACGGGACCAGTGTGGGAGATAAAACCATTATCCATTATGTAATAAATAGTTTAAAAAGTCACCCTGGGTTGGACTGCCCAGGATGGCAGCAAGTTGTGCCCAGGATTGAGCCAAGAGGGTGTCCTGGGGCTCCACCCATCTCCTGAGTGCAGTCTGGAGTCAGGGTGGCCACAGCGGACCCTGATTGCTGCCAAGCCCCCTCGGCCTGCAGGCAGGCGCCGCGTCAATGGTTAGGGGTGGGCGGCCAGGCTTTCTCAACATCAGCGTGCACGGCCTGTGGGAGCCACTCAAGGTACTCGGCCAGTAGGTCTGCAGAGGAAGGAGGGCGGTCAGAGCAGCTCTGTGCCCGCCCACCAGCTGCACGGCAGACCCTCCCACCAGCCCCAGGTCCCCTGGGTGGCCCCATACCATCTTCCCCCCAACCCCCTTGCTGTGGGACACCTGTCCTGGTCAGGCTCACATTTGGGGTTTTTGCTCCAAGCCACCAGCAAGGCGTCTCGGCAGTTGGCTTTCTTGGCAACAAGGGCTCTCAGGAGGCTCTCTGTCCTGGGCTGCAGCCTATGGGTGGGATGCAGGACATGGGGCATCTTGAAGTCCACTGCCAGGCCAGCCCTGCCCAGGTCTCCTTCTGTCCATCATGCTGGGGGTGCCGGATGGATGAAAGGATCTTGACTCCATCACCTCCTACCACGTGCCTCTGATCCACCCACCCAGGCTGCTTCTGTAGTTGCTGCTTATCCCATTTAGAACCTTCCTCCAGACCTCTGCCCGCCTCACAGCCCTGCCTCCCCTGAACCTGCTCAGTCAGGCTTTCCTTTTCTTTCCCTGCCCGACACCTCATTCCCATGTCCTGCTCTGTCCCTTTGTACTAGTTGTTCAACCTCCCTGCACTGGAACATCGCACAGAACATGGTTGTGGCTCGATCCCAGCACGAGAACACTGCTGGCACAGAGTGGACGTTCACAACCAAGTGCTGGGTGAATGACCTGGTAGGCAGGGGCTCCTGGTACCACAGCCCCATCCTGAGTCTCTGGGGGATGCAGGTGTGTGCGCACACCTGTCTGCCTGCTTCTGGTGCCTCAAGCCCCTTGCCTGGTCTGGGGTGCCAGCCTCAGGAAGAGGGAGGAGGCTTCTTGGGACTGGTCCATGGGCAGAAGAAGAAAAAGACAGGAGTGTGTGTGCTTAGTTGCTCAGTCGTGTCTGACTGCGACCCCATGGATTGCAGCCGGCCAGGCTCTTCTGTCCATGGGGATTCTCCAGGCAAGAATGCTGGAGTGGGTTGCCATTCCCTTCTCCAAGAGATCTTCCCAACCTAGGGATTGAACCCAGGTTTCCTGCTTTGCAGGCGGATTCTTTTATCATCTGAGCCACCAGGGAAGCCTAAAGAGAGGAGCGGGGATAAGCAGAGACCAGGAGGAAGGGCAGGAGGAGGAAGATGATAGGTGGGATCGGGGTGGCTTCATGTTAAGTGGGCAGAAGCCCCCAGGGGCACAGGTGTACAGGGTGCCTCGGGCTCGCACCTGGCAGCTTTACAATAGGCTGACTTGTTGTTTAGTCACTAAGTCGTGTCTGACTCTCTACAACCCCATGAACTATAGCCCACTGGGTTCCTCTACACATGGGATTCTCCAGGCAAGAATACTGAAGAGGGCTCCAGGAGATCTTCCCGACCCAGGGATTGAACTCACATCTCCCGCATTGCAGGAGGATTGTTTACCACTGAGCCATCTGGGAAGGCAATAGGTTGGCTAGTATCTCCCCAAAAGTCCATGTCTGCCTAGAACCTCAGGATGTAACCTTATTTGGAAAGAAGGTCTTTGCAGATGTAATTAAGACAAGGTCAAATGGGAGAGAGTGGACCCTGGATCCGATAACCTGAGAAGACATAGAGATGAGGGGAAGCCATTGAAAAAGAGAGGGAGAGACTAGGGGGATGTGGTGGCCAAGGAGAGCCTGGAACCACGAGGGGTGGGAAGAGGCCAGGAGGATCCCCCCCTGAGCCTTCAGAGGGAGTGCAGCCCTGCTGACACCCTGACTTTGAACTTCTAACCTCCAGAACTACGAGAGAATACACATCTGCCCCTCAATGGGTAGGGATCTGTTAGGGCAGCCCCAAGACACAGCTCCTCCACCACCACCTGCCTGCTCTGATGCTCCCAGGGAAGCCCATACCTGGCCCATGTCTTCAGCATCGTGCTGGGGCTGGACAGCAAACAGCCCTTGTATGAGGCCAGCCTGGGGAAGACCTGGGGAGAGATCACAGGACGGTGGGGAATCCGGGGCTCACGTCCCGCCCATGGTGTCAAGGAAGGGGCCGAGGGAGCTGCCGGGCTGCCTACCTGCCCCTCTAGCAGAACCCGGGCAAAGTGTTTGTAGCAGTCAAGGCCTTCTGGGAAATCCACCTCGACGGCCGGGAGCGGCCAGCCAACGCGATCTGGAGCACAAGTGCTGGTGAGCGAGGGGCTGTGATGGATCCCCACGGCTCCCTGCGCAGTCCCATCCCTGCCCACCTGCAGGGTCCTGCAGCCTGGGATGACACTGCCCAGGACGCAGACACTTCCCAGGGCACACAGGATGGGGAACCATGTGTTCACTGGAGCCCAAGGCCACTGGGAAGTCACCCTGACTCACAGAACACGCTGGCCCGGTGACACAGCATCCGCCCCTTCTCGGGGCAGTAGGCAGGGGGCGGCTCCTCCAGGGGCTTGTCAAACTGGCAGTAAGAAGGCAGCAGGACCGGAATCCACTGCATGTCCACGGTCGAGACGCCTGGGGGCCCGGGAGAGAGGGGATGGGGTCTCAGTGAGGGGCTCGTGGGCTCTCCCCACACAGGTCCAGCGACACAGCTCACCAGAGCAAGGGGGTCAGGTGAGGGTCCAGCCAGCTGCACTACCTTTCATGTACATCTTGGTGGTCTCCACAATCTCCTGGTAGACCACAAAGTCAGGGAGCTCCTTGAAGAGCACAGAACTGGGGTGGATGAAGACTGGGTCGTCGAGGAGGGGCGTCTGCAAGAGAGACGGTAGGTGGACATGAGTCTGGGAGATACATGAGCTGCACGTGAGGCTGACCCCTGTGAATTCAGTTACACCCTTGGCCAGAAAAGCAGGACAGCATCCATCAAACGACAAATGGCTACACCAGCAGGGTGTGTCCACCGATGGAGCGGGTAGCCTGCTGGGAGAGGTACAGACACAGGCTACAGTTACGACCTGCCCAAAATGGGACATTGAGCTAAAAAAGCCAGTGTAAAAGATCATACAGTGCAGGATCCCATTCACGGGAAATGTGTTAGAACAGCAAATCCATGCAGACAGAAAGCAGACTCAAGGGGTATAGAGATTCAGAGAAAATGTGGAGTGATATGGTGATGGGTACAGGGTGTCTTTTTTGGGGTGATAAAAATGTTTTGAAATTAATATGGTAATGGTTACACAACTCTGTGAATAGACCAGAAACCTCTGAATTGTACATTTTACAGTAGCGAGTATGGGATGTGCTTTCTGTCTCTGTTCAGTGAAGTTGGGGGGAAGCTCACGCTCCAAGTGAGAAGCAGCTGCATTGTCATTTCACCTTGGTCCTGGGTGGGAACTTTCCCAGGGGCAGGGGGACCCATGACCGAGGACGACTGGCCCACCCAGAGCCAAGGGTCCCTCCAGCTGCCGCCCACAGGCATCCTGACACTGTCCAGAGCCAGGTGTCTTAGCCACTGTCCTAGTGCCCAGGCTGCTAGGACACAAGACAGATGGGAGGATGGGGAGGGCAGGGGCCCTGGGCATGACTGCCCCGCTGGCCAACCCCGAGCCAGCAGCAAACCTTGTAGGCGTTCTTCCACTTGTCATCCACCAGGTCCTCGCTCTGGACTTTGCGGGCCAGGTGGTCACCCAGGCCGGCTGTCACAATCTGCCGCAGGTAGGTCACCTGGTTCTCGTTAGGTGGCTGCATCTTAGGGTCCACGAAGAGCCCAGCCTCAGGGCACATGGTGTTGACTGAGAGGGGAGCCAGGTGTCAGGATGGCCAGGTCCAGGGTTGGCTCTGCCTGGCCTCAGCCACTTGTATATCTAGGCCCCTATGCACAGAAGCTGCCGGGAGACAAAGCCCCCAGTGCAGCAGAAACAGCTGCCCACCCACACCCATGTCTGCCCCTTCCTTGGGACAAAACCCCAGGTTCCTTGTGGGCAGCAGACTATGCTGAGACAGCCCACACCTGACTCCCTGTCGGCCTTGGGGCAGGGAGTATGCCCACCCAGGAGACCCAGTGCATGGGCCATGCTCTCTAAGCAGGAGAGCATGGAGACAGACCATCTCTCCCGAGCGCCCTGTGCTGCGGAGCCCTGGCACGAGACCCAGGGCGAGGCCTCCTCCTTCCACATAAGAAGGATCTGAAGCCCATTGTGCAGCAGGGAGAAAGGAGATGGGGCTCTGGGCCTTGCTGTTTGAGTGGGAGGGAATAGAAGGGTGAAAACAAGAAGGACCGGGAAGGCAGGAGGGGAGAGTGGGCTTGTGGATCTTAGTTCCGTGACCAGGGATGAAACCTGCGTGCCTTGCAGCGGAAGCCCCAAGTCCTAACTACTGGACTGCCAGGGAATTCCAGGGCTTTCTGTTATGAGATTTGCAACGTAAATCTGTCTTCTCTACAAAATCTTTAGTGAAACCCATGTTGTTTAACTTAAAAGTGAAAGAAGGAAAAAAACGGGAAGGAAGCAGATCCCTGGGTTGGACAAAGAAGATCTGCCACCCACGCCAGGCCCTGATGTGGCTTCAAACAGGTCTGGTCCTCACTGCTCAGACTAAACAGGAGTGGAAAGTGGGGGGCTGAACCGCCACCTGCTCCCCAACTTCAACAAGAGAGGCCCTCTCTACTGCTGGAGAAACAAACCAGGGTTGGACCCTACTTGAGAGTAAAGACCCCTGGATGTGGCCGCTGGGCCGGAGGGGCAGCCAGCAGCTGGTCCACGCTAGACCCGGGACAGAGGGCAATGAGAGGGACGTCACCAAGGAAAAGATGAGACGGACAGACAACCTGATGAGAGAGCATCCATGTGTCACTGCCCTGCTCATGTGCGTGTCCTCAAAGGACCACAGAAGTGCCACACACTACAGTAAATTCTACTGAATGTGTGAATTCGCAAATACGGAATCTGTGCACGAGAAATGACTATATGTAGATGACATTGCTCAGAATGTCAACAGGGTCAAGTTCTCTGCTGGGTGTTGCCCAAGGATAGGAGAAGCCCAGAGGGTGGTGGGGGGCCGTACCTGCAGTGGTCAGCTGGCCCCGCAGTCGCCGGATCTCCAACATGGCCTTGTACCGCAGTCCGTTGGCCTCGCAGAACTGGGGTGAGCAGCCTGCATACTCGCAGGCTCCCACGGCACCTGTGCCAAGAGGAGGGGAGCACTCGCTTGCTGCCCCATCCTGCCCTCCTGCTGCCCCATCCTGCCCTCCCGCCCTCCCCACCACCCACAGGCCATGCCCATGCTGGGCACTCACCCAGGAGCACCATGAGGTCTCCAAGCTTCAGAGAAGCTCCTTGTCCTGCCCAGATCCTCTTCATCTGGGCCACGCGGGCCCGCTTGCCCTTCAGTCTGGCGAGCTCCTCGTCACTGGCGGCTGGCCTACGAACACACATCACTTGGGCTTTTTGCCCTGATGCTTGTGGCCACAGGGGCAGGGCACCTGCCAGTTTCTCAGAGCGGGCCCAGAAAATGCCTGGTGGGGTCACTGATCACTGTGATCATGGTCTTGGGAATTCCCTGGAGGACGAGTGGTTATGACTCTGGGCTTTCACTGCAGGGGGCATGGGTTTGTCTGGTCCCTGGTCAGGCAACTAAGATCCTACAAGCCTTGTGGCAAGGCAAAATTCAAAAACAAACCACCTCCCCCAGTTCCCCCACCTCACCCCTCCGAGATCTGCAGAGATTGGAACACTGGCAGGGTGCAGGGAGGATATAGATTTCATACAAGGCCACTCACTGAGTCAGTTATGCCCCGGGAGGCTGGGTTTCACAGCATTGCTCAGCCCAGGGTGGTCTCCCCCCACCCACCCACCCCGATCCCTGAATGTCCGTCCCACAGCCCCCCACCTGTCCAGCTCCTCGAACAGCTCCCGAACAGTCATGGCAGCCACGATGGTGATGGCGTAGGGCAGGCAGCCGTGTTGCCGGCTCAGCGCCAGCATCTTGGCATAGCGTGGCGCCACGGGGAACGTGGCCATGGTCCTGCCCAGCTCGGTGATGGGGCAGCTCAGCCGGGACCTCTGTAGCTGTTTCACCCTGGAGGATGGAGGGTCAGCTCGGAGGGGGGTCAGAGCCGAGAACGGGTGGGAGCTGGGCTCTCCGCTTCCCTCAAGTCCCTCCCCTACCTTTCTGTTTTTGGGGGAGCCTGCAGGGCACCCAGTGCAATCAGCAGCTCCTCAGCAGCGATGAGGGCCTCCACGGAGGGGGGTGTCGGAAAGGGGAAGTTGATGACCTAGGACACAGGGAGCCATGGCGGGAGACACGTGAGTGCAGAGGAGGGCTGGAGGAGGGGGTGAGGGCAGGTCTGGCAAGGGGATGGGGCTCCCACTGTCTACCCTCCAAGCACCACCCACGCTCAGAACATGGGACACGGGGGCCTGGGCACACTCAAAGTCCATGTGCCAGGGGAACTCCGAAGGCCCTCTTTGTTCATTTATTCACATCATCTCTTACTCAAGAGCATGTACTGAGCACTTCGTGTGCACCAGGGGCTATTCCTGGTGACAGAGGTTGATAAAAACGAGACAAGGGCTGAACTGGGATATTGGGATTGACATGTAAACACTACTGATACTATGCATAAAACAGATAATTAACAAAAACCTACTGTGTAGGTTGGATGCATGAAAAAAAAAAAACCTACTGTGTAGCAGAGGGAGCTCTACTCAGTGCCCTGTGGGACCTAAATGGGGAGGAAATCCAAGCCAGAGGGGTAAACATATACACATAGCTGATTCACTTTGCCGTACAGCAGAAATAAACACAGCACTGGAAAGCAACTATACGCCAATAAAATCAAAATGAAAAAAACAATAAAAAAAAGACAAGGGCTCTGGCCCCACTGAGCTTTCACTGCAGATGACCAGTGAGTATACACGTGAATAAACAGTCTCACGGGAGAAAATGTGCCCAGACAATGAGATAATCAGAGAACAGAGAGTGATCAGGCTCAGGGATCGCCTGAGGGTTGCTTAGAAAGAGCGACCAACTCAAAACCAGAGTTCAAATAAATAGTTGTACACAAATGTCCATGGCAGCATTAGCTGTAGCAGCCAAAAGGTGGGAACAACCCAAATGTCCATCAACAGACGGACAAACTATGGTCCATCCATCCATACAATGGAGTACGATTCGGCCATAAAAAGGAAGGAAACTCTGACGTGTGTCACAGTGTGGATGAACCTTTAAAACACAACCACTGGTAAGTTCAGCCGTGGATTATCAAAACAACAGAAATAGAAAAGTTATCAATTTATAATATTTTCCGAAATAAACTGATTCAAACTGTCAGCTAGGTTCTTTGACAGTGAAAAAAACCAAACATACTAATGTAATGAAAAGCCTGATCCTCTCTTTTATGACGTTATCTTACTGTGAACTGAATTGACTGATAAATGAATTTTAAATTGGCTAAAACAAACAAACAAAAATCCACAATGCTGACTGAAAGAAGTCAGATAAGAAAGAGTAAGTATCAAAGGATTCTATTTTTATGAAAAGTCCAAAATATAAATTCCACAGAGATTAGAAAGTAGACTCATGGTTGCCAGTGGCTCGAGAGAGGAAGGCTTGGGAGTGACAGCTGATAGGGAGGGGGTTTCTCTGCCTATACCACCCCACCGGGAGCAAGGGAGAGGCGAGTGACCGTTCCCCTAGAGGACCAAGTGGGCAGAACATCCCTTGAGCCCCAAAGTCACTGACCACCCTCTCCTCAGAAGGTACAGTACTGGGAAGGTGGGGGTCTCACAAGAGACCACCAGGGGGCCGGGCGAGCACCACGTGGCTCAGTCCTGTGGGCCACAGGGAATCGGGAGCAGCCCGAGAAAGGGGAATAACCCATGAGGGGCTCAGGCTGCCCAAGAACACCAGCCTGACCTCAGGGACACTGGCAAGTCAGGGGAGCAAGGGCAGGGCTGTGGCTACAACTGACCTTTTCGATGTTGAGAGCTTTCATCTGAAGGATCAAATCCTCCACCGGCCTCCGGGTGATTTCAGGAGGGGGGTACTTCTCAAAGTCACCGAAAACTGCAGATGAGTAGAGTCTGAACAGAGGGAAGCACCAGAGATTAAAAAAAAAATAAATAAAAAAGGAAGTAAGAAAACAGACTCAGCCAAACTACCTGGGATTGAATCTTGACTCCACCACCTTACTAGGGAAGGTATTAACCCACTTCCTGCCTCACTTTCCTTACCTGTGAGATGGGCTAACACAGCAGCTACCCCGTCAAGACTGGGAACGATACTTTATTTATTTATTTAAAATATTATTTATTTATTTGGCTGAGGCATGCAACATGTGGGATGGTAGTTCCCTGACTAGGGATTGAAGCTGCGGCCCCTGCACTGGGAGTGTGGTGTCTCACCACTGAACACCAGGCAAGTCCCTGGTGAAAATACTTTAGGTGTCACACACAGAGTGCTTAGAACTGTGCCTGGCACATGGCACTCAACTACTTTATTTCTTACTACTTTCCTTTGCATAGTTTCTCAATTTTCTTTTTTTTGTAATTTAAAGCAAAGTTGAGAAGAATGGCGTAAACTTAGTTATTGAAGGAGAAAAAAAAAACCAGGACATGAACTGGGAGAATGATACCTCTGGAGAATGCCAATGATACCTCTGACAAGGATCTAACATCAGGATCATCAGGGAATACTTACAACTCACCAATCAAAAGACAGACATGACTGAAAAATAAACGACAGATCTGAACAGATATCCCTCAAGAAGACATCTACAAATGACCTATAAGCATGTGAAAAGACGCTCAATGTTATTAGAGAAATGCAAACCAAGACCACTGTGAGACCCCACCTTGTACTTTCATTTTCATGAAGTGGAAAATACCAAGCGTTGGTGAGACATGGAGAAATTAGAACCTTCACACAGTGCTGGTGGGAATATAAAATGGGGTGCCTGCTGTGGAAACAGTCTGGCGTGTTCCTCAAAATGTCAGAATCACCACGTAACTGTGAGATTCTACTCCCTAGGTATTTACCCAAGAGACATGGAAACGGACATTCAAATACTTGTACGTGAGTGTTCACAGCAGCATTATTCACAAGGGCCAAAATGTGGATGCAATCCAAGTGTCTATCAGCTGATGAACAGGCATGGGAAATGTGGTCCATCCAATGTGCAACAGAATGTGGTCCTGCCATTAAAAGTAACGAAGCACTGATCGGCTATCATGTGGATGAACCCTGAAAACATGATGTGGGGTGAAAGAAGTCACATACAAAAGGTGACATACTGTCTGATTCCCTTTATAGAAAATGTCCAGAATGATCAGATCCATACACACAGGAAGTAGATAGTGATTGCCAGATCCTGGGGGGTGGGGATGGTAGGGAGGTGTGGGGAGAAACTATTACTGGGTATTGGGTTTCTTTTGCAGTGATGAGAATACTTGAAAATGAACAGTAGTGGGCCAGGGCCTAAGATTCTACACTCCCAATGCAGGGGGCCCAGGTTCATTCCCTGGTCAGGGAACTAGATCCAACATGCCACAACTAAGACCTGGAATAGCAAAATAAATAAATAAAAATAAAATTTTTTTTAAAAGAAAATTAATAGTGGTGATGGTTGTACAACTTTGAATATATTAAAATCCACAGAATTGCACATTTCAAAATGGTGAGCTTTATGCTATGGGAATCTTATGTCAATAAAGCTACTAATAAAATAAAAACAAAGGTGCTAATAAATACAGGGCCTGATATCAGTAGCAGAATAATGAATAATGCAAGTGCCTGAAAGCCAACAGGAAAGGGTGTGTGGACCCCAAGGACACAGTCTCCAGTGGGACATCGGACCCCCTTTCCCCGGACGAGGGTGGGTGACCACTGCACAGTAGCCCTGAGGACACTGGGGGGACCCCAGGGAGCCCCACCTGTAGCAGTGGCCGGGTTCCGTCCGGCCTGCGCGGCCTGCCCGCTGATCGGCTGAGGCCTGGGAGATCCAGGTGACGCGGAAGGAGGACACGCCGGTGACACGGTCGTAGTGCCTCTTCTTGACCTTCCCACAGTCCACCACGTACTTGATGCCCGGGATGGTCAGGGACGTCTCAGCCACGTTGGTGGCCACGACACAGAGCCGTATCCCCTCTGGGGGAGGTTGGAAGACCTAGGATGGGGTTGGGGGTGGCAGCAAGAAAATTGACCACTGTCTCGCCAGAGTCAGGGAAGAAATCATGGGGCTGTCAGAGGAAGTCAGCAGGCAGGGCAGGGCCTGGAGGTGACCAGGTCAACAGGTTCTCTCCTTGCCTCTGGCCATTGCTCCCAAACTGAACATGGGAATGCTCTCCAAGTAGGAGACCCCAAGACCTTCTCAAAAGCCTGGAGTGCTGATCTAACAGCTGATGCGGAGGTGACCCAGGGCCTGACCCGCCCCCATCTCAACGTCCTAGGAACCCCTGCTGGGCATCCATCCCAGGCCCCACACGGTTACCTGCGCCTGCTTCTCCGGGGCCAGCAGTGAGTACAGAGGGAGCACGTGCAGGGGGAGCGAGGCATCGGGCTGCTCACCTGCAGGGGCAGCAGAGGTCGGCTGTGTCCTGTGCCCCCAGCTGCTGGCACCCCTGCCTGCTCTGCCAGAGAGGCTCCCCTGCAGCTCCACAGCCAGGGCTCAAGCCCGGGCACCAGCAGAGAGGGTGGGCACACTGCAGTCTCTCCTCGGGAGAGCCCCCAGTCCTGCATGGGGCCCCCAAGGGCTTGATCTCAGCCCCTCTAATCCCCCCACTGCCTGCAAAGCCGAGTCTGGGAGCGTCACCCCGTGACAACCAGCACAAGCGATATTTGAAGGCCTCCTCTGTGCTCGGTGGTTGCAGGAGCTCAGGAGACAGCAAAGGGTGGAGCAGGCAGAAACCCCAGCTCCCCTGGGGGTCATCCCCAGGGAGGATTCCTTGCTCGACCCCAGCCCATGCAGCAGGAACCAGCGGCCTGGGGCTCAACAGGCAGGTGAACCGAGTCCCTGCCAGGTCCCACCTCCGTCCGCCCCGTCGTCCCCTAAGTCCAGATCCAGGTCGGAGCCCAGGGCCTCCTCCTCCTCGTCATCCATTTCTGCCTCTCTGTCCTCATCGCCTTCGCCCGCTGGCAGCACCGAGTAATTGTCCAAGCTGATCTGGGGCAGCGTCTATGGTAAACAAGATGTCAGCATGGAGGGCTGCAGGTGGCCCTATGTGGAGATTGGTGTCGCGAGCAGAGTCCAAGGCCACATGACCCCTGGCTGGTCACATGATACCCCTGCCTCAGTGTTTTCATCTGGGGGTCAGAGATGGTCACAGGACCACGCATAGGGCTGCCCTGAGGATGCAGAACTAACACAATGTGAAGCCCTGAGATCGCCGCCTAGCATGGTGTAGAAACAATAGTGAAGTCGCGCAAATGCCCTGGGGTGAAAGCCCCCAACGACAGGCCTGCCCACCCCCAGCTCTCCAGCAAACCCCAAGGGCCACTTTCTCTGTCCCACCCTACCTGGGCATGTCTACAGGCCCTGCTCAAGGCCTCAGGGCTGGGCCTTCCAGAAGCTTCCTCCCAGCCCCCAGCACAGGGAGCCTGGAATGTCTGAAATCCCAGCCCACTCTCCAGCCCCTGAAGCAGCACCAGCCAACCACTCCCTTCTCAGCAGGAAGGGTCTAGATCCCTGCTGCCCAACACGGTCACCAGCAGCCCCTGGCGCTCACTGGGCACCCGAAAAATATCTAAAATGACCAAGGAATTGAATCTTAATTTTATCTGGGTTTTTTTTCTGGCCATGCCGTGTGGCTTGCAGGATCTTAGCTTCCTGACCAGGGATTGAACCCAGACTCTCAGTAGTTAAAATACTGAGTCTAACCACTGAATCGCCAGGGAACTCCCGTATGTGGTTCTAATTAACTGTACATCTGTGCGGGTGCACAGGGCTGGTGCCCACCACGCAGACAAGGCCGCTTCAGAGCCTGGGCTGCCTTTTCTGGTCTCTACGTACCATGGCCTGGGCCTTCCTCGCCCGCGCCCGCGACTTCTTAAACCTCCTCGTTTCTTCTACCGAATCTTTCTGATCGTCGTTTTCTGGGAAAAGATGAACCAATTAGGAAGAAAGACATCTCTGGGCTCATGCCAGGTCAGCAGGATCCATCATTCACTGTCCACGGTCATTGATCACCATTCACGGGGAAGGGAGGGCAAACAAGGGACCAGCTCCTTTAGGGAGGCTCCAAAGGCCAGGTCGCCCGCCCCCAGCCTCTTGGGTGACAGGCTTCTGCTTGGAGTTACCTTGGGGCCTGTGTCTGGTGAGGGGGAAAGCTCTTCTCAGCCTGCGGCACAGCGCGTGCACCTCTGCCTGCCCCGTGAGGAACACCAGGATGCCGCCTGTGGGAAGAACCAGACCCACCATGACCCGCTCATTCACGTGGCAGATGCGGCCTTGGCCATGACCGTACGCCAGGCCCTGATCTGAGAGCTGGGGCGTGAGGAAGCACTGATCAAATCAAGACTGCAGAGGCCCAGGTGAGCAATGGGACAAGCTGGGACTAGGCGCTAAACCGTTACCATGGAAACAGGCACTGAATCCCTGGACATGAGCACTGGGAAAGCAGGTCTACTCCCAGGAAGTGGGAGCAACCCAAGTGTCCATCACCTGGTAAATGGATAAATGGAACTACCAGAGCATGTGCCATGGGGACATGGGGAGAACTGTGAGGGGGGTCAGGAGGGACACTCAAGTGAAACACCCCTGTCCACTTGCTCTGTGTCTGTGGGGACAAAAGGCACCCACAGCCCCACTGTCTGGTTAGCCCCTGAAGTCTCACAATCCTTGGGGCAGAACGGGGCAGGGCAGGTGGGGTGAGCACCCCAGGACCACTGCAGACACTGAGATACAGACAGGCCAAGTGCTACCCTGAGCCACCGCTGCCTGCACCCCCGGGTCTGGAAGGGGAGGACTCCCCGGCCCACCCGGCCAGGGTCTCACCTGCGGGCAGCATGCGATGGATCTTGCAGACCTTCCGGAAGCACTCCCCGCTGTAGTCTTCCAGTGGCGTCCGCTTGTTGAAGTGCACTGTCACCGGGAACTGCCGGGACTCAACCTACCAGGAGGCATGGGGTCGGGGGCGGGGGATGACCTGAGCCCAGGCCTGAGTCCTCCCCTTCTCTGAACTCTGACCATAAAGGTCTCTGGGTGCTAACCACCCCAACCCTCAGCCAACTCCAAGCTCTGCTGTGGCTGACAGAGAGGCCCTCCTCCCTCCGGCAGCCCTGAGACTCCGGCTTGGGTGGTACCTTAATGACCGGGGGTGGCTGGGTGAAGAGCCGCTGGTTCTGGGTGAAGTCCTCCACTCGCAGCGTGGCCGACATGATGAGCAGCTTCAGCGGCAGGTGCCTCTGGGGAACGAGAGACCCGGGGACCCACGGCCACCCGGGGCCAGGAACATTGATGGCAGGGTTGGGGCAGATTTCTGCCCTCCTGGTCTCATCTCCAGCCCCACAACCTGCTCCTCAGCCCCTCTTCTGGATGCCAAAGATCCAAGAAAAAGTAGAAGTGAATGGTAGTGGCCTGTTAAAGGAGCCCTTAAGATCCCCCCGAGGGACTTCCCTGGCGGTCCAGTGGTTAGGACTCAGCACTTCTACTGCTGGGGACCAGGGTTCAATCCCTGGTCGGGGAACTAAGATCCGGCAAGCAGTGTGTCATGGCAAAAAACAAACAAGGCTTCAAAAAAAAAGATTCCTGAGTCAAGCTCTGATGACGCTAGGCTAGACAGGAGGGCTGAGCCTGGGGTCCACCCCACACACGGGAACAGTGGGTATGGCTGCTGTCAGCCCCCGCCCGACATCATGGCTGTCTGTCCCCAGAATGGACAAGGAGGTGCAACCTGACTCAGGCGTGGGTGCAGTGGGTGTGCCTGGTTCTCAATCTCCTCAGCAGCACCTGCTACGCACCCCCCACTGTGGTGGGCTCTGCTCGAGCCCGTGGAAGCTGTCTTCTGAAGCTTGTAAACTGCAAACCCCAGAAGTTCAGAGTCTTTGGAGAACAAAAGCCACAGTGAGAGGCACAGTGCAGACCAAAGGTTCCGCCTCCTCCCCAACACAACCTCCCCCGTCTGGCCCCACCCCATGCACCTCCATGACCCCATGCATCTCCCGTTTTTCCCACCTCACTCGCTCTGCTCCGCCACCCTCAGTGCCCTGACCATCTCAACACATAAATCAAGACCACAGTGAGATGCTGCTAGAATGACTGAGGACTAAAAACACAGAAAATGTCAAGTGTGGGTAAGGATGTGGAAGACAGCCTGTATACTGTGGGTGGGAACACGGGAGGCAGGACCACTGCAGAAGCCAGTCTAGAGCAGCTCAGATGATTACATGAGGAGCCCCTGTGGGACTCTGCAACCCTGCCCCTGGCACAGGCCCAAGAGAAAGGAAGCACGGCCACCTGGACATGGACATTCACGAGAGATGGAAAGTGGGAAGAGCCCAAGCCTCCAACGGTAGATGAATGGGTATATGAAATGTGGTCCAGCCACACAATGGATGATGATTCAGCCATAAAAAGGAATGAAGCACTGACACACGTGACAATGGGGATGAACTCTGGAAATGTGCTAAGTGAAAGAAACCAATCACAAAAGGCCACATGCTGGGACCTCCCTGGTGGTCCAGTGGCCAAGACTCTGTGCTCCCAATGCAGGGGGTCTGGGTTTGGCCCCTGGTCAAGGAACTGGATCCTGCATGCTGCAACAAAGATCAAAGATCTTGCATGCCACAACTATGACCTGCTGCAGCCAAATAAATAAATAAATAAAAACAACAAAAAAAACATATTGTGTGATTTCATTTATGTGAAACATATGGAATAGATAAATCCATAGAGACAGGAAATAGACTGGATACCTTGAGATGGGAGAGTGGGGGAGGACTATGGAAATAGCTAAAAGGTTGTTTTTCAGGGTGATGAAAACATTTTAAAAGTTGATTGTAGTGATGGCATGTAACTCTGAATATGCTAAAACCCACTGAATTGCACACTTTAAATGCATCAATAAAGTTACATAAAGTTAACAAAAAAACCCCCAAAATAAAACCTGACACCTGCCCCAGGGCCTCTGCACCTGCTTTTCTTGACATTCAGAATCTCCTCCTCTTAGCAGCTGCTTCTCACTCCTTCCCTTCCTCCAATCCCCATCTCAAAGGCCACCCTCTCTGAGTCTCATCATACTACCAACCCTCTACCTTCTGCCTGATTTTGCTCCCTGTTTCTGGTTTTGTCCACCGAGAATTCACAGGCTTCTGAGTTGCTTACTGCCAGTTGCCTTCACTAAAATGGAAATCCCATGAGGGCAGGAACCTCTGTGTTGCTCACTGAGATCTGATCGATGCCTGGCACACAGCACACACAGAACTGATGTGTGATGACTAAGATTCTGCACTTCTAAGAACTGGGTGTGGTGAAGCACCAACCTCTCAACGGGACTGCCGGGAACAGTTCCACGGCACCCCATCCTAGCACAGCATCCCTTTGACGACCATCCCTGCCCGATCGAGGGAGGGGGGAGATGGAGGAAAATGTTGACCCCAGGCTGGGCACAGGGTGTCTCACAGCACATGGAGCATAAAGGCTTGGTGGGCGGCCCCACCAGTTCTGTGGATTTCAAAGACCTGGCTGGTGTCTTAAAGCCAGATGCAGTGGGGTCTGGCTAAGTGCATGTGTGCTCAATCATGTCCAGCTCTGTGTAGCCCCACGGACTATAGCCCGCCAGGCTCCTCTGCCCATTGAATACTGGAGTGGGTTACCATTTCCTTCTCCAAAGGATCGTCCCAACCCAGGGATCAAACCTGAATCTCCTGCATTGGCAAGTGGATTCTTTACCACTCAGCCACCTGGGAAGCCCACAGTGCAGTCTGGCCCACCATGAACTCCTTGCTGAGCCTCTTGCTCTGACAGAGGGAAAGGTAACAGATGATGAGGAGGCTGAACCTAGGATTGGAATCTGTTTACACCAAGACCCAGAGCCCTGGCTCCTGGCCTGGAGGATGCTGTTCTAGGAGACCCTCTCACAGCAGCAGTCCGGGTGTGGATGGGCGTGGGCTGAGCGGGCCTCGGGGTTCCCCGGCACCTCCTGCCTACCTTCTCTCGGAGACACACGATGCGGGACAGGAGGCCGATGAGGATGTCCGTGTACACGCTCCTCTCGTGGGCCTCGTCAATGATCACCACCTTGTACTTCAGCAGCAGGAAGTCCTAGGGAGGAGGTCCAGGGATGAGGATGGCCACCTGGGCCGAAGCACCCCAGGACGAGTGTGCACCCCAAAGCACCTATTCAATGAACCCCTTGGGTAGCTGGCACGGATCCAAGAGCACTTGGCCTGCAGGGAGTCGTGGCCTATGACCCCAGGCCTACTTCTTCATCTGTAAAATGGGACAAGAGGACCTATCTCAAGAGGTCATGGAGAAGTTTCAATGACAATTACTATTTGTAAAGCAGACAGCACAGAGTCTGGGGCCTGGCAGAGAAACTGCTAGAGAAGAGGCAGCTGTGATCTATTAGAGCTGAGCTACCAATGCGGATGGTGGGGAGGCAGGCAGGAAACAGGGACCAGGGGATGTTGGGTGGGGACCAGGGGAAACAGGGCAGCATGGGCCATACAGACAGGGGCCATCAGACCCCAAACCACACAGCCGCCTTCACAGTGATCTTGGCTGGCCTCGAGGCAGAGGTAGGAAGTCACCTCTGTCCTCCCCAGAGACCCCTGCCCAGGGGTACATCATACAGCCAGTGGGTAGCAGTGTGCTTTTGGCTAATGCATAAAGTCTGTGAACCAAACTGCAATAAACATACAAGCTCACATGTAATGAACACCTATTAGGTGTTCTGCTAAAGTGCTTTCATGCTTCATATGATTTAAAGCAATTAGGAGGAAGGTATCAGCTTGCAGATCAAGAAACCAAGGCCCAGAGAGGTTAAGCAACTTATTCAAGGTCACACAGCAACACAACGGTAAATGCAGTGCTTTGCCAAAATTTGCCACACTGGCTGCTCACATCCTGGGTGACATCCTAGCTTCCCACCCTTACGCTCACCAGCCTTGCTCTGTGACATGAGAAAAGCAACCAACCTTCTGGATTTCCTTGAGCAAGACACCATCAGTCATGAACTTGATTCTGGTCTCTTCGGTCACGTTTCCTTCATATCGGATCTGGTAGGAGACGACCCTGCAGGCACAAGCTATGGATCAGTCCCCTAGAGTTGTGGCTGCTTGGGGTTGTAGCCACTCCAAAGAGACCAGCAGAGCAGGCCTGGTCCCGCTAGGCAGGCGGCTAAAGGCAGGGTCCACTAGCTCCCCTACCAAGGCCCAGACACTGGGCCACTCTGGCTCCCTCTCTAGAACCCTGGCCTCCAGGGTGAGGGGAGGGGAGCTCACAGACAAGTGCAGGGCATGTTAATCAAATATGCACACAGACCTTGGCTGGAGTCCAGTGTAAACAATCAACTCTAAAAACTTCTTAGGATGCAATCCAGGAAATGGGAACATGGAAGGAACACACTCAGGAGTTAGGACACACTTTTTTTTTTTTTAAATTTTTATTTATTTGGCCATCTGGCATGTGGGATTTTAGTTCCTTGACCAGGGTTTGAACCCCTGACCCCTGCATTCAAAGCACAGCATCTTAACCACTGGACCACCAGGGAAGTCCCAGGACACACTTTTTAGTGATGGTGACGGTACTGCAATTATGTTTATAGTTGTCTGTAAAAAAATTACAGGGAATTCCCTGGTGGTCCTAGGGCTTCCCTGTGTGGCTCAGATGGTAAAGAGTCCACCTGCAATGCAGGAGACCCGGGTTCAGTCCCTGGGTTGGGAAGATCCCCCGGAGGACTGCATGGCAACCCACTCCAGTATGCTTGCCTGGAGAATCCCCGTGGACAGAGGAGACTGGCGGGCTACAGTCCATGGGGTCGCAAAGAGTCAGCCATGACTGAGCAACTAGGCACCCTGGTGGGCCAGTGTTTAGGACTCCTAGTTTCCACTGCAGGGGCCCAGGTTCAGTCCTCAGCTGAGAAACTAAGATCCCCAAGCTACGAGGGGCAGCCAAAACCAAACAAACAAAAATCCCCAAAACAGAGTCTTGATCTTTCAGACCTACACGATGAAATATTGAGGCTGAGATGATGAGACATCTGAAACTTGCTCCCCAAGAACTGAGGGAGAGCATGGGGCACATGAAACAGAGCTGGTCATGAGGTGACGATTCCTGAAACTGGGTATCGGGTACGTGGGGGCTCGTTATACTGGTCTTTCCACTTTTGCATGTGGTTGAAAATTTAACACTAACAAGATAAATAGAAAATGTGGGGGCAGCTTTGTGTATACTATAAATTTCAAGATATGCAATGAAATGGCATAGGAAAGATACAGCAATCTGTGAACAGCCTCCAGGGTGAATGAGGGCATGTGTCACGGCTCAGCTCAGTGGGTCCGGACGGCCACCCTCAACCCTTCCCCATGAAGCAGAGCACTCACCGTGGCGACAGATTCATCTCCTTGGCTACTCGCTGGGACATGGCCACGGCGGCCACTCGGCGGGGCTCCGTGACGCCGATGATGCTGTTGTTGCTGTGAGGAGAACACAGGGCTGACTCTCAGGCAGGAAGGAGCTGACCCAGCAGGCCCGAGGCTGCTGTCCCTACAAATGCCCCTGGCTGGTGTCTGGGACCCTGGGTTTCAGGGGGGCTCCCACCTCTCCCTGATGGACAAGAGGGGCTCCCTGGGCCTGGACTGTCTGTACAAACTACACGATTCATGCTGACAACTGCTTTCCTTCAGGGAGTCTAGAATTTGGCAGGTGTCAGGCAGAGAGTGCCCACGTGACCAACCCCCAACGAAGAACCCTGGGCACCGAGTCTCTACGGGCATCCAGGTAGAGGACACTCATACGTGTTGTCACAAGTCATCACTGGGGGAATGAAGCATGTCCTGTGTGATCCCCCAGGAGAGGGCTCTGGAAGCCTGCGCCTGGTTCCCCCAGACTTCACCCCATGTGCCTTCCCCCTTTGCTGATGGGAACTTTGTGTCCTTCACTGTAGGACCTGGGGGTCTTCCAAGAAAACTGCTGAACTTGGGGACAGTCTTGGGGACCTCCACATACACGGGTCAAAAGGGCTAACAGGAGTTGACACACCGCCGCTCCCACTAGGAACTGACCTAAGTGTTTTACACAAATCCAGTCATTTCATCTACATAACAACCCCGTGAAGTAGGTGGCAATGCTGAGCCCCCATCTCACAGCTGAGGCCCAGAGAGGTTAAGGAAATTGCCCCAAGTCACACACCATGTCAACCACAGGACTAGAATCAGATCTCCAGGAGCCCGTGCTCCTAACAACTTCGGGGAACCAGGTCTCACTGTTACCTCAGACCTGCGGCGGACCCTGTGGCCAGCCCCCACCTGCTGTAGCCTGCTTCGTAGAGAAACTGCGGCACCTGGGTGGTCTTCCCGCTGCCGGTCTCACCACATACGATGACGATAGGGTGCTCAGCCACTGCCTCCATGATCACTTGCTCTTCAGAGAGAATCGGGAGCTTCAGCCGCTCTTCCTGGTGAGAAAGAGGAAGTCAGAACTCCGGGAATGGGGGGTAGAGGGGGGTTGCAGCCGCTGCAGAAGGGCAGATGGGATGAGGGGTCTTTGCTCAAAGCAAGACTATACAGGTGATGTGGTTCCTACAAAGGCAGCGACTGGCGCCCAGTCAAGGGGGGACAGGTGGGCCCCCCTCGAGGATGGGAGCCTTGACGGCTGGGGAGGGGGCCAGAGACATGGGTTGGGTCCTTTGGAATGTCACACCCAGCAGCCAAAGGGTCAGCTTGGTGCAGAGAAGCCCCTGGGCGGCACAAGAATCCTCCACTGCTGCTAGGGGAAGTTCACACTTATGGAAGAGTCAATTCAGCAAACAACCGGATGCTAATTTTACCAAAGTTCAGGATGTGAGACACAGCATCACATCCTAAGTGTGATCCTGCTAGGTACTCACACATGAGGGTATGCACATGCACACACACATACATGTACACACAAGTATTACATAGTAAGAGAGGAGTTTTGTGAACCCCTGCTTGCTCTGATTATGTGTGAAGCATGTCTAATTTTAAAAATTCTGTTCTCTACTTATATTCTATTGGTTAAAGAAGGAAGCGCTGGCTATCTCATGACCCCATGACGGCTGTAACCTCCAGTTTGCAAACCCTGTCCCCCAATGTTTTGCACCTGTGATGACAAGAAAAGGACAAAAAAATGTAAACCAGCAGAGAAGATGGGAGCAAAAAGCTAGAACATCTCAAATGTCCAGTCAGAGATGACTACTTAAACCATGCTCTATTCAAGCAGAGGAATACTCTACGGCAGTTTCAAAACCAAAGCCAAACCAAATGGACCTCAGTGACAAACATCTTCACAGATAAGTAAATCCAAGGAACATAATGCTGATTAACAAAAAAGCAAAGTGCAGGAAAACATATGTGACACAAGGCCACTTATAAAAACAGACCAACCTAGGCTCAGGAATATGCTTATGGAAAAACCACAGAGAAAGGCCAAGGGAGGAACCTGGGGGACACCAGGGATGCTGGATGGTTGTGAGCCTGGGTCGCTGAATCAGTGTGTGGAGCAGAATCCCACACCCCTCACTTGCCAGTGGATAGCATCAGGCTCTGACATCACCGACAAGGAAACCTTTGTGGCGTGAAGCCAGTGGCACTTCAAGGTCTGTTAGAGCAGTGAGCTCACCCTAATTCTTTACATGTGTTGAGGGAATTTATAATTTCCTCAGTTCTGTCTCATCACAACAAGAATTTGAAGCCCTTGGATTGACCAGGGTCAAAAGCCCTCAGATGGACCAGTGTTATAGCTCAGTTTTATTCAAAAAGTAAAGAAAATACATCCTCGAGGCGTGAGGCCGACCTAAAAGATGAGAAAAGAGAGGTCCCGGCCCAATTTTGGCTCTTATTTTTATATGTTTTTTCTCCTCCCCCTGGGCCTGCCCTATGTAAACTGGGCTAGCCACGAGTGCTGTTTGTTTCACCTGAGGTCTTCATTCTGGTTCTCGGACCTTCCTTTGTTCTATTTTCATGGGCTTCCCCTTCCTTGTCTTTTTGCCACCGCCATTCTGGACTCCTTTTTCCTATTCTAACTACCTAACATATATAAGCACACAAATGTATCTGTGACCAGAACTGCAATCTCATTAAACATGTATGTTAAGTCGCTTCAGTTGTGTCTGACTCTTTTTGACCCTATGGACTGTACCCACCAGGCTCCTCTGTCCAGGGATTCTCCAGGCAAGAATACTGGAGTGGGTTGCCGTGTCCTCCTCCAGGGGATCTCTCCAATCCAGGGATCGAACCTGCGTCTTTTATGTCTCCTGCATTGGCAGGTGGGTTCTTTACCACTAGCACCCCCTGGGAAGCCCTCTCAGTAAACTACTACTTTTCATAAGGAACAGTGACTAATACTTTCTATTCTATTCCATTAAAAAAAAAAAAAAAAGCTGGTGGCATCCCACATGTTTCCACAATCCAATCTGTGGTTTGAAATTGCTGCTCTGAGACCCAGGGGCCCTCTGCCTCAGGGCCTTTGCTCACGCACCTCTCAGTATGGGACGACCCCCCCCTGTTCTCAGCTAGTCACTGAGCTCTTAGCCCAGAAGACACTTTCCCTGATGAGCCTATGTACTCCCGCACTGCCCCCTCATGGTACCCGATCTTCCCTTAGGTGGCTCTTGTCCCTCCCCTTGTGTGACACTGTGTTGTCCATCTTGGTCTTGTCCGCTGAACTGAAAGCTCCAGAGGCTGCAGACCGCTCTACTTCCTGGGCTGGCAGGTGGATGGAGTAACCACCATCTACAACGGGTCAAACCCTGAGGCATCACCAACCTCAAAGCAGTCTCATTAAATGACTTATTCTTAATTGGAACAATGCACTAATATTTTCTAGTCTATATTTCCATGGGCCTCGAGCTTCATGTCCCTTAATCTTGTTGTTGTGACAACCCAGTAAGACACTCATTTTACCAGACAAGGAAACCAAGTGCAGAGAGGTGGAACCCCTGTGAGTAGACAGGTACTGCCATTCCACAGATCAAGAAAGTGGGGCCCGGGAATGAGCTGGGAGGTGGGGGGACCAGCACTCCGTTCCAGGTCAACTGACCCCATAGCCTAAGCTCCTGTCCCGAGGAGCGGACACGGGCCAGGACCCATGGTCAGAGGCTGCAGGTGACAGCGACCAGAAGATGAGAAAGGCAGCTGACACCCATCTCAAGAGCCCCACCATGTGCCAGGCACTCATTCATCAGTCTGACAAGGCGGGTACAGCTATCCCCCTTTCCCAGATGTTGAAACCTAGACATAGAAGGAGACGCAACCTGCTCAGATCCTGGGATGCCCTCTTGCTGCACCCTCAGTCCCTCACTGTACTGACCTGATCCCCTAAGCTCTCCATCAAACACCGGAGCGACCAACCTGCATTTCAGGGGAGCGGTTCACAGGGATGAAGACGGCAGGCTTCGATGGGGGCCTGGCCAGAGCAGAGATTGCTGCGGGAGTAGCTGCTGGAGGGGCAGGCGTCTCGGCTGGGCCGCTGGGCACTGGGCTCTGGCCCGTGGCCCCAGATGGAGCTGGTGGCAGGTGCGCTGGGGCCGATCCTGCACTGGCCTCTGACCGATTGTCTGTTGGGGCCTCCTTGGGTTCTGAGTCCACTGAGGATTCAGACTCTTCTTCTGCCTCCTGGTGGCGGCGCTTCCGGTGGGCCCCACTGAGGCTGCTGATCTTCTCCGGACCCTGGGCTGCCATATCATCTGGTTTCCTGCCGGGAAAGCCAGAAATCAGACTCTAGGAAGGGCCAGCTGACTTGAGGCAGCTCTGGGTTGCTGAAGGCTCATCAGAGGCAGGACTCAGAGGCCACACCCCTTCCTGCTTCAGGGCCTTTGCACCCGCTATCCATGGTCCCTGCAGGTAACTTTTCCCTCAATTGACTCAAAGGTCGCCTCTCAGGAAGACTTCCCCTGACTCTGCAGCCTTCATCACCTCTCCCACCCCTCCATCCTCGTCACCCTGCTCTTTTCTACTGAGCAATTACAGCACTAGATGTATATGTATTTGTCTAACTACTGCCCATCTCCCCATCACCAGGACGTAAGCTCCTTATGGGAAGAAACTTTATTTTTGTGCACTGCTCTATTCCTAGGGCCCAAAGGAGAGCCTGAGATGCACTTTGCGTTCAATAAGCAGTAGTTAAATGTGCCCCAAGTCTTATGGGACGGTACTGGAAATGAACATGGGCCAAGTGTGAGAGAGCGGCGAACAGGGGCCTGAGCTGAGGGTTATACATGGGCCCCACCTCAGGCCAGCTGCCCTGCGGGAATGACAGCTGGTATGGCCACATCATCCAACAGGTCAATACTGGGGCATGAGGGGGAACCTGGGATTTTCATATGAAATCTCCTAATTCTTAAATATTGATTATAGAAGTATCTGTCTTCCCCAAATTCACAGCCACCCAGATATCAAAATATGATCTTATATGGAAACAGGGTTTTTGCAGACATCATTAAGGTGAGGTCAAACTGGATTGTGGTGGGCCCTAAATCCAGTGCCTGGTGTCCTAAGAAAACAGAGACCCAGACCCACACAGGAGAAGGCCACGGAAGACTCAGAGAGAAACATGGAGGACAGCACAATGACACAGAGACTGGGGTGACGTGGGCTGCAGAGCACCCAGGACTGCTGGCACCACCAGAGGCTAGAGAACAGAATGGAACAGGTTCTCCTGTCTCTGGCAGGAACCAACCCACTGACACCTTGACTTTGGACTTCCGGCCATCAGAGCCATGAGAATAAAATCCTCTTGTGTTAAGGTGCCTAGTTTGTGGTGCCTTGTTACCAGAGCTCTAGAAGACTCATACGTGAACAAAAGATCCAAATGCCTACTGATGCTACATGAACCAGACAAAACCTGCTAATGGGCTAAATAGAATTCTTGACCGCCTGATGGTAATTTCTAACCTACTCGTCCCGGCACCAGCTGGAGGGACCTGAAATGCAAGACTCGGTGCTTCAGGGAAACACCAGCATCCCTGGAATAAGGAACTCTGCTGTCTTACGCAGTGTAGGATATTCAGCAGCATGTGAGGTCTCTACCCATTGGATGTATTTTAGCACACGGGTCATTGCAAATGTATTTTCTCATAACCCCAGAAGACCCCATAACTTCCAAGACATTTCCCCGCCCTGGGAATCCTGGCAGGAGGAACAGGTTTCAGAGAGGAACCTGGTGACTTACTCTTTGGTGTGGTACATGCGTTCCCCAGTGCCCAGCTTGGACGTGGTGTAGAAGAGTCTCATTTCAGCTTCTGAAACCTGGACTTCACTCAATTTCTGTAGCATCTCAGCTCGCTGGGGAAGGAAACGAGTGTGTTATACATTTGGCGTCATGAGCCTCTCTTTAGAAGGGAAGTTGAGACTCTAAATAAATTTACAGCATCCCTAACACCCACAGTCTTTTTTAAACCAAAGGCTGAACTTCAATTGCCTGGTTTCACAGTGTTCTTAACATTGACAGACATGTGAGCTTGGGGTGGCTTCTCGTCCCCTTACAGACTCTGTGGTTGGATAAACAAGGTTCTCTTTGCCCCATGGTGTGTCATAAGAGATTATCACCTAGCCAGATGCCCATCAAAGGGAGATGGAATAAATAAAGTAGGGCCCATCTGTATAATGCAAGACTCCCCGGCAGTTAGTACAAGGGAGGAACAGTTCTTTGTGTGATGGGAAGTAGTCCCCACGCTATTTGGAATAAAGCAGTGAGGGGGCTGGGTTCCCCACTCACAGAAGTTGGTTCCCTTCCTCTGGGTGAGCAAGTCACGAGTGTTTGTTTCACTATTCTTGAAATTATACAGATACTTTATACGTGCTCATATATGTCACACACGTATATGTGCGTGCACAAATTTCATAACCGAGAAAAGAAAAAACAACGTACAAAACAGCAAGCAAAGATGCTCGCAGGATTAAAAAACAGCACACACTCATAGGACAATGAGTGGAAATGGTCTTTATTTTAGAGATGCAAACTGAAATATTCAGGGATACAATGCTACATAATGGGTTGAATGGTGGCCCTCCAAAAAGATACATCCATGTCCCAGTGCATGCTAAGTTGCTTCATTTGTGTCCTACCCTTTGCGATCCTATGGACTGAAGTCTGCTAGGCTCTTCTGTCCATGGAGATTCTCCAGGCAAGAATACTGGAGTGGGTTGCCATGTCCTGCTCCAGGGGATCTTCTGGACTCAGAGATCACACCCAAGTCTCTTAAGTTTCCTGCACTTGGCAGGCGGGTTCTTTACCACTAGCGCCACCTGGGAAGCCTATGTCCCGGGGCAGGATCTTATTCAAGTTAAGGGTAATTAAGGATCTCAAGATGAGATACTGGATTAACCAGGTGAGTCCTAAATTCAAAGACAAGTGTCCTTATCAGAGATATACAGAGGAGAGACACAGGGAAGCAGCCCATGTGAAGATGTGGGCAGAGAATGGAGTGATGTGGCCACAAGCCAAGGAAACCTGGAGCCACCAAGATTTGGAAGAGACCAGGTACTGCCCTCCCCTGGAACCTTCGGAAGGAGCCCAGCCCTGCCCACCCTTTGATTTCAGACTTCTGGCTTCCAGATCATCAAGAGAACACATTTCCACAGTTTAAGACACCCAGTTGGTGGTCATTTGTCAGGACAGACACAGAAGCAGTACAGACTGAGGCTGCCTGGGCTCTGATCTACAGGGAAGGAAAGTGGCCGGCTGTGGAGATGATCGAGGTTGACAAAGGGCCTGACAGCTGTTGGAGCTGATGACAGGTACACGGGACCTTGCAACACTAATGTCTCTACTTTTATATATGTTAGAATTTCTCAATACAAAATTTTCTCCTTAAGAAAACATTAAGCAAAACAGGCCAGAACTCTCTAGGATAAAGTTTAAAAAAATAAACAAAATGAATGTGGGGTGGAGAATAAAGAGTGAGCTCGTTGATCGACTTGACTCCTAGTTCAACAAACCTGGTCTCTATAAACCTGAACTGATTCCAGACTGACAGACACACCAGAAGCATGTCCTCCTTCGAGGGCTGGAAGGTTCTGATTTTGCATGTCCCACATGGGGCACTAGTTATATGTGGCTACTTGCATTTAAATTAATTAAAACCAAATCACACTAAAAATTCAATTCCTCTGGGACTTCCCTGGTGGTCCAGTGGTTGGACATGCTTCCAATGCAGGGGGCCTGGGTTTGATCCCTGGTCAGGGAACTGGATCCCACATGCTGCAACTAAAGATCATGCATTCTGCAACTAAGACCAGGTACAGTCAAATAAATATATTAAAAAAAAAATCAATTTCTCAATCTGACTGGCCACATCTCACGTGCTCAACAGTCACACATGGCTGGTGACCACTGTACTATATGCTGCAGACAAAGAATTTGTCCTTCATTCCAGAAAGTTCCATCTGACGGTCCTACTGCACAGATCATGTCAGGGGACACAGACCCCTTCCCTCCCCCATCCCTCGCCAGTCTGGAGGGCTGAGTGCAGACAGAGCATGCATACCTGGCTCTTCTTCTCCTTCTGGTCTAAGATTCTCTGCAGCATCTTCCGTTCTTTCTTGGTCAGAGGCTTCTTCTCCTTCTTGGACAGGGGAGGGGCTTTGGTCTTTTTCTTCTTCTTCCCGGGAAGGACAAGAGCATTGCTTGCATCGACTCCTTTCAACGTGTCCTTATCTGAAAAGATACACTCGCCTGACCCACAGCCCTGGAGGCTGGAGAGCAAGGATGCCTAGGGTCTCAAGATGCTATCTTAATGCTGTTTTCCTCTGGGGTGGCCCTCCTGCCCTCTGTGCGAGCCATCCAGGCACCTGCACAGGAATGGGGATGTAGGCCCACCACACCTTTACTACACTGTCCATCCAGCACCTGCCACAGGTCAGCCTCAGCCATGAGTCGGGGTACCCCCATACTTGAGTTTTGAGGAGACAGAAGGAGGTACAGCAGGGAGGGAATAAACTACACCAGTGTCTTCCTCCCAGTAGGGTCCTGCTTTCAGAGAGTCTGTGAGGTCAAAACCACTTTTACAATAACTCTAAAAGATACTCTCCTCCGGGTGTACAGTGGACTAAGTTCTGAGCTTGTACAGTGGACTAAGTTCTGAGCGTCGGCATTTTTGGGAATTCCCTGGTGGCCCAGTGGTTAAGATACCATGCTTTTACTGCAAGCGGTACAAATCCATTCCTGGTTGAGGAACTAAAATCCCACGTCACAACTAAGCTCGTGTGTTGCAGCTGCTGAGCCCACGTGCCACAACAAAAGAAGCCCGTGCGCTACAGTAAAGATCCACGGAAGCCAAAAGTCAATCAAAAACAAAAAAGAAACCCCAAGCCCCCAAATCCCCGTTTTAATTTTTAATATGTTAAGTTTCCATAGACAGAACTCACACTAACAAAGGCACTTTGGGGTCTTCAATGTTTAAGAACGTTAAAAATGTCCTTAGAGGAAAAAATTGGGGAACCAATGTGCCATAGGAAGAAAAAAGGGGGGGATATGTTAAAACTAAGAAAAAGGGTAACAATATTAGATCAGTGATCAGAGAAGGCTCTTTGCAGAAGGCAAGCTGCTTTATAATCTTATAAGGTCCCTCTGGCCCCTAAAAGTCTCAAGGATAAATGGAGATGTCTTATTCGAGGGTGAGAAACTTTTCCCAAATCTTTGGGTCTAAAAGACCTTGGGCTCCTCTGCGCTCACTTCACTGTCAGTCTATCTCACTTCCTGAGCTGTTACTGCTGCTACAACGAACGATGCCCACCACAGGTCAGGTCAGTAAAGACACAGCCTGTCTTTACTTTTCAAAGCATTCTCAGTTACAAATATATTCTCCCAAAATACCACCCCCATGAACAGGTATGTAACTGCTGGACCCATGTGACAGCTGAGAAAACTGAGGCACAGAGATGTCAGGTGAGTTACTTCAACTCCCAGCCAATCCCTGCAACTTCTGAGGAGGGAATTCAGACTCCAGATTCCCACCTTGACAATCTTTCCCATAATTTCACTGCCTTTCAGGGTCCAAGAGTAGAGTGTGGAAGAGGAGGCTGGTTAGTGGATGAAGAGAAGTAGGCTTCCCCATTGGGCCCGGTTCTCCCTCCCTCCACCTCCAGAATCTAGGCCCACTCTTCCCTAAGGCCTGAATCAGCCTGAGCTTCAGGAATCCTATACAAGCAGCCAGATGAGTTTAACTTTGGACTGTGTTCAGTTTCAAGGGCCAGCAAGACAACTGAACTCATTCAATAACTTCATCCTCAACTCTCCTGTGAAACTGGACGTATCAAGGTCACTGATGGGCTCCCCGGTGTTACATCCTGGGGTCCTTCTCTCCCTCCCTGACCCCAGAGCAACATGACACAAATGGTGGGTCTTCTTCATGGTCCCTGGACAACCACACTCCCAAGGGTCTCCCCCCACCTCACTGGGCTAAACTCACTGCTCAATGAGAGCTGGTCCAGTCTTCAGATTTAAATAAATATCATCTATATACAGTGATGACTCCAAACTGCTATCTCCCCTGGATTTGCCTCTTCTAAGCATCTGAGTCAACAGCTGTCTGACTATCCCTCTACCTGGATATCTAACAGGGCCCCCAAAACACTCATATCCAAAACCAAGCTCTTGGCCTCTTCCCAAGCTGGCCCCTCCCTGCCTTCTCCAGCTTCCAGCCACTGGACCCCACACCTGGGATTCATTCTTGACATCTCCTTTGTTCTTGTGCACAGTCAGCCAGCAAATCCTATTAGCTCCATTTTCCAAATATATCTTGAATTCGACTACCTCACACATTCTCGGCTGCTGCCTCCCCAGACCAAGCATCAACTCCTGCCCTACTGACTGTACTCAGCAGCCTCCTTTCCAATCACCCTGATTCTTTGCCCTCTACTGCTTTTCCTCAACACAGCACTAGAGTGATGCTGTTAAAACCTAATCCCATGCCTTGTTCCTCCTCTGCTCTAAACCCTAAAGGTCCACTGTTCTCACCATGACCCATCAGGTCCTACCCATCCTGCCCCCACTTAATATTTCATCTCCACTCAGTCATTCTGATGGCCCTCAGGTCTTAAGGATTCAATGCTTTCTCAATGGGGCCTTCCCCATCTACCTTACGAAACTCTGTAACCCACCAAACACCTCTTGTACTTTATCTGTTTAGTATGAATGTATGCAAAATATTCTATATATTCTGTGTTTTTCTTTACTTGTCTCTTCCCAAAAGCATATAAACTGCACGGAAGGGATTTTTCTCCCGCCTTAATCTCATCTTCTGTTACTCTCCTAGAATAGTGCCTGGCACATCATAGTCTTCCCTAACAAAACAGAGGAGTTTTAGCAGAAATGTCAAGCAGCCTGGAGCCAGACAGACAGACCTGGGCTGAAAAATACGAACTTAAAGGTCGCTGGTAGGGAGGTTATAATTGATGCCATCAAAATGAATGTAATTACCTTATTTTCTTGTCCAAATTCCCCACGTTGCTATACTACGACCACACTGGAAAGAAACTCCAGGTATTGTTCCAAACTCAGTTAAAACGAAAACTGTCACTATTCCCCGTTTCTTTGGATCATCTGAGGTGGGTGGCCTCTCTCCGGGAGCCTTCCGGAGTCGCAGAAGCAGGACATAGTCCCGGCGTCCTTCAGCCCCACTGGCCAGCCCTGGCCCCAAGGCCCTGGTTGGTCTCTCACCCGAAACCCAGCCCCTCTCCAGGGCCTTCTTACCCTCCAGTTCCAGCCGCACGGGGGGCGGCTCGGGAGGGCCTTTCGAGGTGCTGGGGGCCGCCTGCTGGCGCCCCTTGATGTTGTACCTCCGGCGCAGCTTCCCCATGGCGCCCGAACTCCTGCTCCTGCAGGTAGGGCAGCAAGACCCGCGCACTTCTAAGCCCAACCCACGTGGGCCCCAACCAATGTTCAGGACAGAAAACTTCCGGGCTACGCTATCGCGAGAGCTGGTACTAACAGATCTCTTGGGGGCGGAGCTAGAGGCGGGGTC
Source organism: Muntiacus reevesi (assembly GCF_963930625.1). Classification (NCBI taxonomy): domain Eukaryota; kingdom Metazoa; phylum Chordata; class Mammalia; order Artiodactyla; family Cervidae; genus Muntiacus; species Muntiacus reevesi. The sequence goes on from NC_089261.1 coordinate 22,561,962, forward strand.
ACCTTAAAAAAAAAAAATCAAGGCCGGTGGGGGCGGAGCTAGAGGCGGGGTCACCTTAAAAATCAAGGCCGGTGGGGGCGGAGCGAGGCGGGGCCAAGTTAGGGAGGGGCGGGGCCTGAGGTGCCATAGAGTCTTCTGTTTAAGCCCAGGGCTGTTCGCAGGAATGTGGTTTGAGCCTCTAAATCTGAATTATCTACTAATATTAATTTGGGAATGAGAGTGTTTTGTCGACTTTAAAAATATAATCTACTCCTAACACAGTCTTCTTCCCTCTTTTTTTGGCTTATCTGTACTTTCTGATATTCTTACAAGCAACATTATTTGTGTAGTAAAAAAGGCATTAAATATTTTCATTACAAAGACAGAAAAAGTAAAAGAAGGCATCGATTAGACAACTTTGAATTTTCATGACCACATCACATTTTCTGCATTGCACTCGGAAATATTGTATTTTCTGAATTCTGTAATTATTTTGTGAATAGAACAGCTATATTGTGTCTCCACTAACTCAATATTCAAAAACTAAGATCGTGGCATCCAATCCCATCACTTCATGACAAATACATGGGGAAACAATGGAAATAGTGACAGACTTTATTTTCTTGGGCTTCAAAATCACTGCAGATGATGACTGCAGTCATGAAATTAAGATGCTTGCTTCTTGGAAGAAAATGACCAGTCTAGGCAGCATATTAAAAAGCAGAGACATTACTTTGCTGACAGAAGTCCATATAGTCAAAGCTATGGTTTTTCCAATAGTCATGTATGGATGTGAGAGTTGGACCATAAAGAAAGCTGAGTACCGGAAGGAGAAGACTCTTGAGAGTCTCTTGGACTGCAAGGAGATCAAATCGGTCAATTCTAAAGGAAATCAGTCCTGAATATTCATTGGAAGGACTGATGCTGAAGCTCAAGCTCCAGTACTTTGGCCACCTGATCCGAAGAACTGACTCATTGAAAAAGACCCTGATGCTGGGAAAGATTGAAGACAGGAGGAGACGTGGACACCAGAGGATGAGATGGTTGGATGGTATCACTGACTCAATGGACATGAGTTTGAGGAAGCTTTGAGAGTTGGTGATGGACAGAGAGGCCTGGCGTGGTGCAGTCCATGGGGTCGTGAAGAGTTGGACATGACTGAGTGAACTGAATTGATTGTGTCTCCATTTTTTTCTATTAAAAGCATAAATGGTTAAGGGTAAGTAAATTATATCATCAAAAAAAAGTGAAGGCGCTAGAAGTTATTTTAGAATCTTAGAGAGGATAAAGTTATATTCCAGAGTTAAAGTCATTGCTGCAGGAAAAGCATTTGAATAACCCAGAACACGAGCTGGCTGCCAAGTAGGTAAGTGACAGTTGTCGAACGTGAGAATGAATGATAACTGTGATTAATCTGGACAAGCTCCCCTCTTCTTCAAAAAAGCAAAAACAAATTCCCAAAAAAACACACAGGTGGAGCATGAGCGGATTTTGATAGCATACATATAAACATTCTTTTAATTAATTAAAAAAAGGATTTGGGGGAAAAGTTATAATGAGCAAATCACACTTGTGTTTTCATGGGTTTTATTGCTTAGGATAATAGCAGTCTATAGTTCTTTAAATATGCTTATTTAAGTAAATAAAAAGTTATTATTAGGTTGGTAATAGTACATTCTATTTTCTTCTAAAATATTATATACCAAAGGATTACCTCCAGAAGATATAAAGAACATTCTATAAAGTAAAAGGAGAAAGGAAAATATACAACAGTGTGGATCTCATAAATATAATGAACAAAAGAAGCCAGCCACAAAAGATCATATTTTATGATCCAATTCACATAAGTTCAAAAACAGGCAAAATGAATCCCCTAAATTTTGGAGGGGGCATAGTGAACAGGAGAGGGCAAAGGAAGCCTTTTGGCAAAACTGATAATGTTCCTTTTTTTGACCTGGGTGCTGGTCACCTTGTGTGTCATTTAAATTCATAGAGAAGCACCTACGACTGAATATTTTTCTGCTTGTATGCCACTTAGTTGTGTCTGACTCTTCTCGACCCCATGGACTATATATAGCCCACTGGGCTCCTCTGTCCATGGGATTCTCCAGGCAAGAGTGCTGGAGTGGGTAGCCATTCCTTTCTCCAGGGGATCTTCCCAACCCAGGGATCGAACCCTAGTTCTGAATTGCCGGCAGATTCTTTACCATCTGAAACACTAGGGTGTCTTGTATACTGTACTTCTTAAAAGTTTACTTTAAATATTTTTTTAAAAAGATGATGATGAAATATACACCAGTGAATATATGAAAACCTCACCAGAAATCTAGAAAAATGTAAGTTCAAAACAAGATTCAGGGACTTCCCTGCTGGTCCAGTGGCTAAGACTTCATACTTCAGTGCAAAGGGACCTGGGTTTGATTCCTGGTCAGAGAACTAGTTCTCACATGCTGCAATTGAAAGCTCCTGCCTGCCACAATGAAGACCTGGTGCAGTCAAGTAAATGAATAAAGTAAATATTTTAAAAGATAACTTTTCACTCTGAGTTGACAAAAATTAAGTTTTATTTTTATATCACTTACTTATTGAAGAAACTAAGGTCATTTATCCTGTTCAGTGTTCCACATTCTGACTTTAGCTTCTGCTGTTTCTAATTTTTTTTGGCTTCCATTCCCTATGTTTCCTGTAAACCATGAGTTAGATGTGGAGGTCACATCAAGTTAGGGTCCAAAGTGTTTTGGGAAGAATCCATCACACAGGTGGCTTTGGTACTTCTACCACCAAGATTGGTGGGTCCAGGCCCCTCCATTTTCAAGTTCTCCACCAACATGTCACCTTTTGGTTTCAGTCTGTTGATGATCATGGCCTGGATCCATCATTTCATTAAGGGGTGCAAATTTATTTTCTAATCTCTCTCACTCCCTTTTCATTTACTACCTGGATTTCCTAAAAAGAACTTCGCGTTCTCAACTATTTGCTGACTCTGAAATAGAGTTCATTCAAGAAGGGCAGGAGGGAGTGCTTAATGCTTTTCTTTTAAACATTTCAGAATGAATGAGTAAGCTGGTGCCCCTGCCACCGGCAAAGGTGGCCAATTATTGGGTGTTATAAATTCAACGATATGCAAAATATATATAATTCATATTTCCCGATCAATGGTAGTCATTGTTCCTGTTGGCGCTGCTTCACCTTTACAATCTTGGGTTGCTTTTTGTAGAAAAGTTTAAGATAAAGTTTTGTTTTTTTTTTTAAAGGAAAGATTTAAAGCCCCACCAGGTCACAGAGGGCTTGGGCAGGGGACGGGGGCGGGGAGATCGGTAACCTCACAGCTCTCCGGCGCTCCCGCCAGGTCTTCGGCAGGTCCCGCGTCCGGGGGCGGGGCAAGGCGTGGGCAGGGCCGTCGCGCCTTTGCGCGCGGGGCGGGGCAGCTGGCGCGGCGGCGGCGGCGGCGGCGCGCGGGCAAAGGTGCGGCGCGCGCCCCCCTAGCGCACCAACGCGATCCCCGCCGGAGCTGCGGCGTCCCACCGTGCGGCCCTCATCCTTCTTCTTGACCCGACATCCCGCCGGCTCCAGGATGGGCGCGCGCGCTTCGGGAGGACCCCGGGCCCGGACTGGATTCCTGCTGCTGCTGCTGCTGCTCGGGCTGGTGGCCCCGGGCGCGCAGGGGGCGCGGAGCCGCGGCAGCACCGAGAAGAACAGCTACCGCCGCACGGTCAACACCTTCTCGCAGAGCGTCAGCAGCCTGTTCGGCGAGGACAACGTGCGCGCCGCTCAGAAGGTGGGCGCTGGGCCCGCGCCCGCGGTCACCTTGCCTCGGCCGCCGCGCACCTGGCGCCCAGGGCCCTCCTGGGCCGTGCGCGGCCTCTGGGGCTGCAGGCCGGCCGGGGCTCAGAAAGAGGGAGGACCGGGTCTGGGGCGGGGGGTCCGGGCCTGCCGCCTGTGGCCCGAGCCGACCCGGGCCAGCGTCGTGTCTGGGGGCGAGTTCCGGCGCAGGTCTAGTGCGCAGGGCCTCGGCGCGCCCTGTGTTCCATGCGGTACTTCTCCTTGAACCTTGCTCCCGGGGGCACTCGGTCCGGGCCTCCCCTCGGCAGCTCTGACGCCGCCGCGCCTCTCATTCATTCATTCAACACGTTTGAATGAGCGCCTACTGTGAGCCAGGCACAGTGGCGGCTGCCCAGGGGGCGCCCTGCTCGCCGGCGCCCTCTCCCCACGCTGCTGCGCTCTCCCCAGCAACCCCGAATTTCCTGTAGCCTTACCGCCGACCCGCTTCCCCTGAGCACCTTAGGCCCTCCTCCTTCTGGTTTGAAGATATTTAGGCTTTTTATTATTTTGCTGTTATTTTTTTTAAGAATGAGAGTAATGCAGTCTGCTCCGTTGCTTTGGCAACCTGGCACAGTAACCCGTTTAAGCACCTACTGTGTGTCGGGCCTCTCACTTGGAGCGTTTTATTTACTTTGGAGCTGTTGAGGAGCCCCTGGCCCCTGGGGATGGTGTTGAGCGCTCCGGAGAAGCCCCTTTTCTCCCCCTCTGCCCTCGGCAACTGGGTGAACCACTAGGGGTAGAAGTCCACCGAGCAAGGGGAAGTGAACTAGGGAGACGGTTGCATGTGGTCAGGCAGTTCCTGGAGTACAGCCCATACTGTTCCTTCTCTTAAGCTCTTTGCTCTGCACCAGCCCTGGGCTTTTGGAGTGGAGAAAAGTTCCAGTTCTGACTGGATGGCTTCAGGCAACTGGCTTCACTTTTTTTTGAGGCTCGGTCTCTTTATTCCTTCAATGGGGATAGTAATCATCTCCTCTTGTAATTATGAATCGTTGGTCCCTTCTTGGCCCAGAGTCATGGCTGAATCAGTATCAGATACTGTTGTTAAGTTATATCCTGGCCAAGGCTCAAATCTCGGTTGCTTATCCCTGCTGGCAGCGCTTTCAGGTTTTAAAAAAATGTTTTCTGCTGCTTGAGATGAAGGGGAAAGAAAACATTAAATCTCAAATCAGACTAGCTGAATATTCTAATCGGATGAGATGAAATATAGGTTAATTTGTTGGGAAAGCTGTTAACTTCTGACCATCCTCTCCTATGGGTGTTCTGAGAAGCTGTAAAGGTTGTGGGTAATGGGGCGGGGGGTGGGGTGGGGGGAATATCTCTTTGTAGCTGGCTACAGAGGGAGAGCACAAAACACCTGAGTGCAGAGGAGTGGCCGTTCAGACTGCCTGAGTGTGCAGGGTGAATCTGCACCTCTCTCCTACTGTGTGCCTTAGCCATTTGAAGGCAGAAATCATTTGTTTTACAGCAAAAAGACCTCCCCTTGTGGCTCATCTGGTAAAGAATCCACCTGCAATACCGGAGACCTGGGTTCAATCCCTGGGTTGGGGAGATCCCCTGGAGAAGGGAAAGGCTTCCTATTCCGATATTCTGGCCTGGAGATCCCATGGCCTGTAAAGTCCATGGGTCACAAAGAGTCAGACACGGCTGAGCTACTTTCACTCACAGCAAAAAGAAGTCTGGCCTTTTTGGGGGAGGGTTTAACACAAGCCACCATGTCTAGGCTGATTATTCTATCTAGGAATCTGAGATTCACAGACATGAAATACAAAGTAGATATTTAGGGGTTCAGATGTGGGTTGGTATCAATAATGCAGCTGTGTTCTGGCAAAGTATCTGAGAATCTTGAAATCAGAATTCCTTCTGAAGTAAACCAAGGTTTGTGCTTTCAATAGAGATAACCGTAATACTAACTAATATTTGTTAATAATTTAGACAGATATTGGAAGGGCTCCTCAGGTAGCACTAGTGGTAAAGAACCTCCTGCCATGAGAGATGTGGGTTCAATTCCTGGATCAGGATGATCTCCTGGAGAAGGGAATGGCAACCCATTCTAGTATTCTTGCCTGGAGAATTCCATGGACAGAGGAGCCTAGTGGGCTACAGTCCATGGGGTCACATAGAGTCAGAGATGACTGACGCAACTTAGCACGCACGTTTGTTTAAAATACACCTCCTTTTATCTGGCCAAGCAGCATGAGGGATCTTAGTTCTCCAGCCAGAGATCAAAGCCATGCCCCCTGCAGTGGAAGTGCAGAGTTTTAACCCCTGAACCACTGGGGAAATCCATACCTTTTTTTCTTTTAAAGATCTAATTGGCTTTAATCAACAATTTGTGAATTGGGCGACTTCCCTTCTAGCAAATAAGTGCTCCCTGTTCTAAGTCCTTTTATAAATAGAATAACTCACTTCATCCTTAGAACAGGCCTATAAGGTTGGTACTGTTAATATTTCCGTTTTACAGATAGGGAAACTGAAGCATGGGGTGGTAAAGTGACTGGCTTCAGGTCAGCCTGGGTGGCAGAGCCAGGATTTGAACCCAGGCACAGTGGGGCTTCCCAGGTGGTGCAGTGGTAAAGAATCTACCTGTCAGTGGGGGAGATGCAGGTTCGATCCCTGGGTCAGGAAGATCCCCTGGAGTAGGAAATGGCAGCTCACTCCAGTATTCTTGCCTGGAGAATCCCATGGAAAGAGGAACCTGGAAGGCTCCAAAGAGTCGGACACGACGGAGTATGCACACACATGTACACAGTGGGTCTGGAGTCCGCGCTGGTACCTTCACTGCTCTTTTGGTGTACGACCCTCCCTGTGCCCCTCCATCAGTGGAGCATCCAAAATGAGGCTCCCTGACATTTCCTTTGGAGTATAGCCTAGATCAGCGAGACTTGGGGAAATTGCTCTGTTAATTATATAATTAAAGGAAAACAATCTACTAGCAACTATAGTTTTCAACAAGCCAGACCTTCTTAGTGGGTTGTAAAGTTTGAGGGTATTTAATGAAACACTCTATGTTCTATCTAGGAATTGTCTAAAATTAACCCCAGCCCTTCTGGTTCAGAACCTAGGCCTTGCTCTTCCACAGACTTGGATTCAGATCCCAGCTCTGCTTCTTACTAGCTCTGTGACCTTGGGTCGGTTGCTTGACCTCTGTGTGTCTTTGTGCAAAGGAGATAATTGGCAGGTTGAATGTGACTAGTCATGGTGTACAATACCAGGCACTGAATAAGTGTTTACTAAAATGGTAGAAGATATAAGAAGGATTCATCTGGTGTGTTTAGTATAAAGATGTACCCTCGTTAAACCAACTCCTCCTGATGGTCCATGTTTTGTTAGTTTCCGACTGGACTGGATTGGCCACTCCAATCCTGGCTGCAGTAAAGGTTTTTCTATCTGAATTTTTTGGAGTGTGCATATACAAGTTCATCTGTAAATTGTTAGAAATTCAATTGCTGAGCCACAGGGTCTGTGCGTTTTAAAATTTTTAATTGAAATATAATTAGTGCACTTTTCTGTGTTAAGTATACAGTGAATTGAATTGTCATATACCAAACATGCCCATGTGACCCACATGTTGCACTGGAAATATAGGGGTCCAATCCCTTAGCCCCAAGATAACCTCTCTCCTAACTCTGACAACATAAGCTAGCTTTGTCTGCCGTGTCCTTTATACACAGTTCTAGTTCATATGCATTTTGAGTAGTGAGAGACATTACTGAAAATGTTCCCCAGTTACACCAGTTTCCATTCCTATCATACATGTGAGGACTGCTTTCCAATACCTCTCCAAAGAGGTGTCAGTAAGCTATTTGGTTTTATTATTTTATTGTGAGATAGGCGATCTTTTCACTTTTTCGGAATCCAGTGGCATCTTTACTGGGAACTGATTTTTGTTTTCCTTTGCCATTACTGAAACTGTTAGTCTTTTTCTTTTTAAGAGGCTTGCATTTTTTTTGCTTTGTAAGAAAATATTTTGAGCAGAATAACTTTGACACTTTCCAGTCTTTTTTTTTCCCCCACCAACATTTTAACAGCTTTATTGAGGTGTCATCGACATAGACTGCACACATTTAAAGTGGGACAAAAGTGTATGCATTGGTAAATTTTAACATATGGATACACCCCTGAAAACATCACCATCATCAAAATAATGTTGTCTGACTTTTTCTTTGAAAAGCTGGAAGAACTGAATTAGTTAACAGTGAGACACTCCACCTAGGATCACCATATTCTCCCCAGACTGTTTCTTTTTCTCTACAAACACACACACATACACTTTTTTTTTTAAAGTAAATTGTGGACATGATGATATTTTCTCCTACAGAACCATAATACCATGGCCCCTTTGCCCCAAAACTTAAATTTAGTTCAATAACATTTTGTAATATACAGCCCATATTCACATTTCCTTTATAACTTAAAAAAAAAATACAGCACCCAAGCAACAGCTCATTGCATTTGGTTTTAATGCCTCTTTAATTCCTTTTAATCTATCAAAGTCCCTTTTACCCTTTTGGGAATGGGAGTAGGGGGTGCTTTTATGACCTTGATGTTTATGTCTTCTTTTTCTTAACAGCTTTATTGAGCTATAATTCAGATACTATACAATTCATTCACTGAAAGTTCAGTGGCTTTTATTATACTCAGTGGGGTTGTACATCACCACATTATGTACATTTTACCACATTTCTGTACATCACCACAATCAGTTTCAAACATTTTCATCACTCCTCCCCGCCTTAAAGAAACCCTAAATCTCTTAGTGGTCACCCCATCTCCCCCAACCCCTGGCAGCCCATAATCTTCTTTGTTCTTATGGATTTGCGTATGTATTCTGGACATTTCCTATAAATGGAGTCAGACAGTAGGTGGTCTTTTGCATCTTGCTTCTTTCACCCAGCATCATGTTTTCAAGGTTCATCCATTTTGAAGCCTTTGTCAGTATTTCATTCCTTCTTAGGGTTTTCCTTTGATCCGTTTATCAGTTAATGGTCATTTGGGTTGTTTCCACTTTTTGGCTACTATGAACAGTGCTGCTCTGAACATTCATGTGCAAGTTTTTCCATGAATATACATTTATTTTGGAGTATGTACCTAGGCATGGAATTTCTGGGCTTCTCTGGTGGCTCCAGACGGTAAAAAATCTGCCTACAATGCGGGAGACCTGGGTTCCATCCCTGGGTTGGGAAGATCCCTTGCAGGAGGGTGTGGTAACCCACTCCAACATTCTTGCCTGGAGAATTCCATGGACAATTCACGGGGTCGCAAAGAGTTGGACAACTGAGTGACTAAGCACGTGGCAGCTCTGACACATCAAGGAGTTTCTGTGCAGTGGTACCATTTGACGTTCCCATCAGCAGTATATAAGGATACCAGTTTCTCCCCATCCTCGCCCACATACGTTCTTGTCTTCCCCACCACCCCTCAGATATATTTAATTCAATTTATTTTTAATTGAAGTATAGTTGATTTACAATATTATACTAGATTCAGGTGTACAACCCAATGATTCAATATCTTTGGACTATATCCCATGTATAGCTATTATAATAGGATATCAGCTATGTGCTATGCAATATATCCTTGTGACTTATTTTACACATAGTAGTTGTATCTCTTAGACCTCTACCCCTATCTTGTCCATCCTCCTCCTTCCCTTTCTCTGCTGGGAACCGCTAGTTTGTTCCCTGTATCTGTGAGTCTGCCTCATTTTTGTTATATTCATTACTTTGTTATATTTTTTAGATTCCCCCCAAAGTGCTATCATACAGTATTTGTCTTTCTTTTTGTCGTTGCCTCACAGCACGTCGGATCCTAGTTCGCCAACCAGGACCTGCACCCCGTGCAGTGGAAGCACAGAGCTGTAACCACTGAACCACCAGGGACGTCTCATTATTTGTCTTTCTCCGTCTGACTCATTTCACTAAGCAGAGTACCCTCCAGGTCCATCCAAGTTGTTGCAAATGGCAAAATTTCATTCTTTTTTATGACTGATTAGTATTCTGGTTTGTGTGTGTGTTTATATAGATCACATCTTTCTCCATTCATCTGTTGATGGTTGTCTGTCTTTTCGAGCATAACCATTCTAGTGGGACTGACATGGTTTCTCCCTGTGGTTTATCTTACTTTTTGGCCTCACCACATATCACATGGTACCTTAGTTACCCAGCCAGAGATCGAACCCCTGCCCCCTGCATTGGAAGCATGGAGTCTTAACCACTGGACCACCAGAAAAGTCCCTCTCCCTGTGGTTTTGACACCCAGTTGGTTTTTCAGTTGTCCCATGATACATCTAATCTGTCTCCTCAGGGTTAGATTGAGGACCTACCATTCCAGTAAGAGTTCTACCTGAGGGCCTTGTGTCTTTAAGAGGGCAGCATATCAGGATACGTGGTGTCATCTTGTCCCATGGCTTTGACCCACCCTCCCAGAGGTGGCTTTTCCCCTTTGTAACTCATTCCTGATCCTCATGTGTGTTCCAGCACTTCAATTCCCATTAACTTTGTCTTACTTCCTATTCCTCAGATCCTTAGGCAACCTCTAAACTGCTCCTTTGCTGCTTTTCTTATGGAGACAGATGCTTGGGCCAGTTTAAATGTGCTTGGGGGTAATGGGGGTGAGGAGAGTTTAGGACACCCTCCAGATTTAGGACGGGGCGATGAAACGCTGAGCTGGAGTAATTGTGTCTTCTGCCTTGGACTGGCTGCAGCCGCGGGCCTCCTGAGTTGGCTCACTTGAATCTTTTTAATTTTAACTTTTCATCCTGAATATTGCCCAAGAGACACAAAGGGAGAAAGAATCGTATGATGAACCCCTATACCCTTCACCCAGTTTTGACATTCTTGTTGTATCTCTTCCCCCATCAAAAAAATGTTTGAAGCCTGGCATAGTATTTTAAAACTAATCCAAGAAATATTGGTTCACTTTTGAATATTTCAGTCTCCGTCTTTAACAGATAAACATTTTGCAAAAATGTTTTGCACAATACCATCATCACAGCTCCTGACAATTTTTTAATAACCATCCCAAGTCCATTTTTCTATTTCCCTGACCAACTCAAAACATCTTTATGCAAAAGTGCTTCATTTGAATTGGGATCCAGTTTCCTGACCAGGGATTGAACCTGGGCCACTGCGGTGAAAGTCCAAATCCTAACCACTAGACCACCAGGGGATGCCCAAGTTTTGTTTGGTTTGATTTGTTTTGTTTAATTCTATTATTAAATTTTTGAATTGAGGTATAGTTGATGTACAGTAGTATATGATTCGGAGAAGGCAATGGGAACCCACTCCAGTGCTCTTGCCTAGAAAATGCCATGGCTGGAGGAGCTTGGTGGGCTGCAGTCCATGGGGTCACTAGGAGTCAGACAGGACTGAGCAATTTCCCTTTCCCTTTTCACTTTGATGCATTGGAGAAGGAAATGGCAACCCATTCCAGTGTTCTTACCTGGAGAATCCCAGGGACGGGGGAGCCTGGTGGGCTGCTGTCTATGGGGTCACACAGAGTCGGACAAGACTGAAGCGACTTAGCAGCAGCTGTATATGATTGTACAATGTACAGTCTTGAGTTCCTGGTGTACAGCATTCACACTTTTTACAGGTTATACTTCATTTATAGTTATTATAAAATATTGGCTATATTTTATAAGTTGTAGAAAAAACATACAACCTGCGCCATTGGTTTGGCTTTTCACCTATTTCTGTGAACTGCTTCAGACTCTGGGCTTCGCTGAACCCCACCTTAGTCTGCAGGACTGCCGTGAGGAAGGGCCACAGTCAGGCTGACTCACCCAGAAATATCATCTGGAAGTTCTGGAAGCTGGAAACCTGAGATCAAGGTGTAAACCAGGCTGCTGCTTTCTGAGGCCTCTCTCTCCATGGCTCACGGATGGCTGTCTTCTCCCTGTGTCCTCAAGTGGTTTTTTCTGTGTGCATGTCTGTGTCCCCATTTTCTTTTTCTCTTTTTCCTTTCAAAATTTTTTTTATTGGAGTATGGTTGATTTACAGATGGGTTAGTTTCAGATGTACAGCAGAGATTCAGTTAAACATGGGCATGGTGGTGCCTGACTCTTTGCAACCCCTTGGACTGTAGCTTACCAGACTCCTTTGTCCGTGGGATTTCCCAGGCGAGAATACTGGAGTGGGTTCATTTTCTTTCTTTTTTTTTTAATTTTTTTTTCCCCCATCAAATGCAGTGTTAACTTTTTTTTTTGCCATGCCGCACAGCATGTGGGATCTTAGTTCCCTGACCAGGGACGGAACCTGCGCCTGTAGCATTGACCACACAGAGTCCTCACCACTGGAGGACCTGTGGGGAGGCCCCCCATCTCTTCTTGTAGGGCCCCAGTCCTGTTGGATCCAGGTCCTCCACATTGACCTCATTTCACCTTCATTGAGATTTGGAGGAACACAGTGCTACCCACAGCACCCCCTCAGGGCTCCTGTGTCTTCACACAGACAGGGAGCCAAGGACTAACTTGCTGGAGCAGAGGCCACAGTGAGCGGTGCCAGCCCCAGAGGGCAGAGTGTTCCCACCCACCCAGTCCAAAAGGCCCACGTGAGCCTTTCCACGTATCACCCTCTCCTGCCCCGGCTGGTCCCCAAGGTTGGCCTGAGCTTTCCTCTGAGCACAGCCAGGTCTTGTCTGGGCCCGTGGGTTTCCCAACGCCTGCCCAGACACAGTTGTTTGGTGGGAAGGAGATGACCCCGTTTGGAGAGAGGACTGGACCTCCAACCTGGCTGGGCAGCAACCCAGCGCTGGGTTGCTGCCCAGCCATCCTCAGATCTGACACAGGAGTCCCCACATCTTTTTTTTTAAATTTAATATTTACTTACTTGGCTGCACTGGGTCTTAGTTGCAGCATGTGGGATCTTTAGTTGCAGCATTCAAACTCTTAGTTACGGCATCTGGGATCTAGTTCCCTGACCAGGGAATGAACCCGCGCCACCTTGCATTGGGAGCATGGACTCTTACCACTGGTGGACCACCAGGGAAGTTCCCTAATGTCCATTCTTCCCTAGTCCCATTTTACAGCTGAGAAAACTGAGGCACAGAGAGGGTCAGAGGCAGCGGAAGCTGTAATGTCTCTTCCTCCCCAAATAGCTACTTTCCCACACCCTTTCCAGGGGAGCTGGTGCCCTTGAAAGGCCTGCTCATCTTCTTCCCGGGTGCCCCAGGGAGTCCTTTCCCTTTTCCTCCACTTGAACAAAATGTAGAAATGGCTGCCTATGGACAAATGGGCACAAATTGTGATGCTTTTAAAGAATAACGAGAGGAGGAACAAAGCGTGGAGAACCCCGAAGGGAATGCTCTTTGGCAAGAAAGAGGAATTAAGTACCATTCACATGGGTGAAACCTGACATTATTATTTTGAGTGCAAGGAGCCAGGCACAAAAGGGCACGGATTGCCTGATTCCATGTGTCCAGAAAGTCCAGCAAAGGCAAAACCATGGAGACGGGAAGAAGATTAGTGGTTGCCTAGGCTGAGGGGAGGAGGGAATGAGGAGCGACTACAGATGGGGACAAGACTCCTTTTGGGGTGATGAAGATGTTCTAAAATTCAATTATGGGGGATTTAAAAAAAAACAACAACATTGAATCGTGCGTTTTAAAGCCGAGAACTTTATGGTATGTAAATGATATGTCAGTGAAACTCTTTAACAAGAAAAGAATTATAACTAAACGGACATCGGTGTGTCTTCTCTCCAGGGGATGGTACATTCTCCAAAGTGCCCCCACCCACCTACCCCTATCCAAGAGAGGTCTAGGGACTCTCTTTTCCCTGACATAGATACTTCCTTCTGTCATTCCTACATGATTTTTTTCTTAATGTCAACTGTTCCATTATTATTGCTATTTCTTACTCTTTCAGTTTAAAAAGCATTTTTTTGAAAAATAGAAGTATAGTTGAGGACTCCGCTGGTGCTCCAATGGTTAAGAATCCACCTGCCAATGCAGAGGACATGGGTTCCACCCCTGGTCCAACAAGATTCCACATCCACAGGGCGACTAAGCTTGAGAGCCACAACAAAGATGCAATGCAGCCAAAAAATAAATGAAGTACAGTTGATTTGCAGTGTTATGCTAGTATCCTTCCGGTTTTCAAATAGCAGCTTATTGAGGAATAATTCATATATTAATACTCTACAGTCTCCATTTAAAGTGTATAATTTAGTAGGTGTGTGGGTTGGTCATTTCCTTTTTATCTTTTGGTCACACTGCAGGGCATGTGAGATCTTAGTTCCCTAACCAGGAATCAAACCCCAGGCCCCCTGCATTGGTAGCTCAGAATCATCTTATCTGCTGGACCACCAGAGAAGTCCCTGTCTGTGCCATTCTTCACCTGGGCATATAAGGGAAGATCTACAAGCGAATGGTAACAGTGTTGTCTCTGGAAGGGGATTCAGGTTGTAGAAAGTGAGACTATACCATGTGTATGGCATATCACTTATTTTTTAAAAATAAAGTGAAATGAAGCTGCAACTTGTGTTCATACTGGGAGAGCTACTGCAGCCCTCCAAGGCCCCTGGGTCCTTAAAACTGGGATGGAGGTGCGTCTCCATCATTTGCATGAGCCCGAGAGGTGATGGTGGGACTCAACTGTGAAAACCACCATTCTTGCCCCTTAGAGTTGCTCCCATGCAGCAGCGCCCAGCCTCCAGGTGAAATAGGTTGGTTGCAACACCTCCCACCATTAGAAATGAGAATTCAGGCAGGGACTTTGACAAGAGTCAGCAGAGGGCTCTGGGAGTAATCAGAAGTGAAGTGAGCAGCTTTGCAGAGGGCTCCTGGCTTCTATGGATCCCTCCACCTGTAGAATGGAGACTTTTTTTTAAAATATATTTTTCTTATTTATTTATTATTTTTGGCTATGCTGGGTCTTTGTTGCTGCAGGCAGCTTTTCTCTAGTTGCAGAGAGCTGGGGCTACTCTGCAGTTGCTGTGGCTTCTCTTTTTGCTGAATACGGTCTCTAGGGCTCACGGGCTTCAGTAGTTGTGGCACACCCGCTTTGTTGCCCCACGGCATGTGGGGTCTTCCCAGACCAGGGATCGAACCCATGTCCCCTGCATTGGCAGGTGGGTTCTCAACCACTGGACCACCAGGGAAGTCCAGGAGGGAGATTTGACCATATTCACTCGGTTCTTGGCGCCCTGAGCTAGTCCCAAGTTCCATCAATTCCCTGGGCGATTTGGCCAAGCCCTGGCCTTTGTCATCGGCTGGCTGTGTTTTCTCATTCAAGTATAAATTTGGCTGAGCTAGGAAGAAGGAAGCTGTGGCCAAGTCGGTAATGACTTTTCTCATTTCTGCAGTTCCTGACAAGGCTGACTGAGAGGTTCGTGCTGGGAGTGGACATGTTTGTGGAAACCGTGTGGAAAGTTTGGGCAGAGCTCTTGGAAGTTCTTGGACTTGACGGTAGGTGCTGGGCATTCATTTGAAGGCTGTGTTTCATTCTGGTGCTTCTCAAACTGTGGGAGTGGTATCCAGGGCAGGTGGAGCAGGAGAAGACAGGGGTGGAGGGGATACAAGAGAACTATTTTATTATCATAGTTGTGTTTGTAAGTAACTGAGATTCCCAGATGCTACTTAGAAGGTGTAGGTGGGTAGTGCCAACTTGTCTGTCCCTAGGCTTCCCTGTTGGCTCAGATGGTAAAGAATCTGCCTGCAATGCAGGAGACCTGGCTTCAATCCCTGGGTCAGGAAGATCCCCTGGAGAAAGGGATGATAACCCACTCCAGTAATCTTGCCTGGAGAATCCCATGGACTGAGGAATGTGATGGGCTATAGTCCATGGGATCTCCAAGAGTCAGACACGATTGTCACTCAGGCAAACCTCGGGGACTGGAGGTGGAGTCTCTGGGTGGTCAGGGTCCATAACAAACTACTCCAGTTACTCAGACAGGAAGTGATTTAATACAGAGAATGAGGTGCTCACAGAATCATCGGAAGGAGCAGTGTGTGATCCCCAGGAAGTCAATGTGCTGGTCCAGGAATCAGGAGGCAGCTGCTGGAACCCTTTGAGTTCAGGCTGCTGCCTCTCTCCAGGAAGCCTGCAGCAGCCTGTGTCAGGATCGCCAAGACCACCCCTGCCCCCGGTCCCATGCATCTCTAGAAGGACTCCCAGGACCCAGCGTTTGTTGGTACCCTCAGCTGTGATGTGTTACAGGGAAGGACAGAGCACAGTCAGCAAAGGGAAAGGCACGGGTGAAGTCTGGGGAACCAGGCACAGGCTCCCAGAGCCCTCTCCAGGATGGGGGTGGGGGTGTCACACAGGTCACGCTTTGTTCCCCGTGTGAAGTGTCCTCAACCAGGGACATCCAGTCGAGACTCGGTACCCAGGGTGTTTATTGGGGGGCTGGTCATGTAGGCACCCTCTGCCTCGCACCTTCTAAATTCCAGACTCCTGGAACGAAAGCAGGTATCAGCATGAACCACATTGTTTGTGCAGAACCTCCAGGCCCAGATTGAACTCAGTTCTGACCCTGCCTCCCTGGAGGTAGCATCTGATCCTACAGGTCAGAGGCTTAGTCCCACAATTGCCTCCACTTCAGACACTCGTCTAGGTTGTCCCCAGTGCTTCTGACTGGCTGGTATAGATCAAGGGTACCAATGACCTGCCCCCTCCTTGGGTTCAAGTAACTTGCTAAAGCTGCTTGTGGAACTCAGGAAACCTGTTTACTCAGTATTAGTTGTTTTTTTATGAAAGGTGATAGGAGCCAGGTGAAGGAGGTGCATGGGGCAGGGTTTGTGAGCAGGACTCAGAGCTTTTACGTTCCGAGTTCTATTGACTCATTGGCCACTGGTGATGGATTCAACCTTCACCTCCTCCCAAGAGGTCAGGAGGGTCAATCGAAAGGCTCAACCCTTTAAAAACCAAGTTGGTTCCCTTGGCAACCAGCCTACATCTTTAGAGGCTTTTCAGAATCACCTGATTAACAAACACAGGTATGTGTGAAAGGGGCTGTGAATTATCAAGACACCTTTATTGCTCTTATCACTTAGGAAATTGCAAGGGTTTTAGGAGCCTGTGCCAGAAATGGGGATGGAGGCCACTTATTTCTTACGCATCCCAATCTCACAATCCAGAAATCCATGTTCCCAGATGCTGGCCAAGGGCCCAACTTGCAAACCTTTCTGGAAAGTGGCCTTAGGCCTTCTGGGTGAGCGCTTTCCTACTTATCTCCTAACCAGGGTCCCTTCTCAACAAATCAGCTAGAGTGATTTTTTTTTTTTAATTACTACTTTTTTGGTTAGTGATTTTAAAAACACAAAACACAAAAGTCAGATTAAGTCACTCTCGTTAAAACTGCCCAGTGATTTCCTAATGTGCTTTCAATTGACAAAGTTCACGCCAAGGACACTGCCTAGCCCTTGGACATACCCGAGTCCTTGACGCCTTCCAGTTGCTCTATGTGTTCCCTGCTGGGGACGATCTTCCCAGCCCTTTGCCTGCTCCCGTCTTTCCCATGCTCGGGTCTCTGGTAAATGACACCTCCTCCAAGAAGCCCCTCCTGACCACCTGTGTGAGGACCCCTCATCCTGAGTTCTCACGCTGGCATTCTCCCACCTCCTGCCCTCCTCCCACGTGTGTGTATTTGTTATCATTTCCTCTCTGAGATCCGTGAGCTAGGCCTTGCGTGCCTTCTCCAGGCTGCAACCTCAGCTCCAGCTCTGCCCCTGGTACAAAAGGCCCATTGTCAGTAAGAGTTGGAGGCCTGTCAGCCCCACTGCTTCACTGCTTTGGCGAATTGAGGTGTCCCTCTCCAAAAGTGCCCCCTCAAAACCCCCACACCTGTGAATGTGACCTTATTGGGGAATGAAGTCTCTGCAGATGTAATCAAGCTGAGATGAGGTCATCCTAGGTTAGTGTGGGTCTTCAATCCAACATCTGGTGTCCTTACAAGAAGACAAAGGGACTTCCTTGGTGGTCCAATGGATGAGACTCCGAGCTCCCAATGCAGGGGGCCCTGGTTTGATCCCTGGTCAAGGAACTGGATCTCACATGCCGAATCTAAAGATCACGCATGCCCCAATGAAGATCGAAGATCCTGCATGCTGCAACTGAGACCTGACACAGCCAAATAATAAATAAAAATAAATATTTTTTAAAAAGAGGGAAATTTGGACGGAGACACAGACACACGGAGACGATGGCCGTGTGAATGTGAAAATGGAGATGGAGAAGGAGGGGTGTGGTCAACGAGCCAGGGACCGGAAGGGGCCAGGAGAGAGCCTCCCCTGGAGCTTTAGCTGGAGTGCAGCCCCGCCTACACCTTGACTTCAGAATTCTGGCCCCCGGAACAGTGAGGCTCCATTCCTGTTGCTTGAAGCCACCACGTCTGGTCGTCTGTTACAGAAGCCTGAGGAGACCAGTACACTCTCTGAGTTCCACGCACCATCTCTTTGAATCCACCCACCACCCCCAACCCTCTCCATCGGCCCTGACACTCCCACCTTACAGATAGAGACTGAGGCCTTGGAGCTGAGCTGGCTGCTGGCCCAAACCCATACCCTGGTTCGCACCCGCTGTCATCCCCTCCATCCCTGGGAACCCACCCTCCGGCTTTGAACCACTGAATTCAGTCTCTGAGAGGCCTTAGGCAGAGAATTGGAGGCAGCAGCATCGCCGTTTGAGAGGCTGCCGTGCAGCTCCAAGCCCCTTGGGACTGCGGAGGGCCCCTCCTGGGACTCCGGCTGAGTCAACACGGAACCTGGCTCCCGCAATTGAGTGCAATCCTGCTTGGAATCCATTTCCACCACCTTCCCAGATCATTAAACTCTTGGTATTTCCATCCCTGACCAATGAGCCCTGGACAAACAAACCTGACTGCAAGAAATTGCACTCGGCCTGAAATGAAAGACTGGAGTCAAGTCAGCCTCCTGGTTGGGGAGCTAGATGCCACGTGTGGAAACTAAAGATCCCGCATGCCGCAGTGAAGATCAAAGATTGAAGAGTTCTTCTACAGCCAAGAGGCCCTGAATACTCATGTTCATGAGAAGGGTGGCTGGCACATTCAGAGGTGAAGGAACTCACTTCTGTGTTGTGGTTTTTTTCCCCTTGATGCATTAAGTTTCAAATCATCTGAAGACCTCTAGAGTGTGTGTCTTACACTGAGACATTTGAAGGTGCAAAAGGTTTTGCAGGAAACTGGACTTCGGAGGTGGGTATTCTGGTACAGAATGCATCTGTGAGCACAATGCTTTAATTGCCTGCTTCAGAATGTTTCAAGGTACTGGTTAAAATGGAGAGTCCTTAGCCTGGAGTGGTTCCATAGAAATAGAATGCCAGCCACATATGTGACATTAAATATTCTAATTGCCATGTTAAAAAGGTAAAAAGAAACCAGTGAAATGAATAAGGTGTTTTAGTTAATCCAATATATTAAAAATATTGCCATCTTGGTACTTCCCTTGAACCTCCATGCTTCCAGTGGAGGGGGTGTGGGTTTGATACAAGCCGCCATCACAGCCACAAGAAAAAAAAATGTCATCTCATCTTGGAATCAATAGAAAATTATTAACGAGGTGTCTTACATCTTGGGGCATACTAATGTCTTGGAAATCTAGCCTGTATTTGGCCCAGCACATCTCAACTCACACTTGCCCTGTTTCCTGGGCTCGGTGTCCATTTAAATGACAGCACAGTTAGCTCCACCCTTGATCTCCTGGCTGAAGACACTTTTCCGGGAAATAGCATCCAGAGTCAGAAGGAAGGATTTCAGTCTCCCATCTTCAAATTGTTGACTTTCTCTGAAGCCTTGGAGGCCTTGTGACACTTGTGACAAAACGGGGGATGTAGGGATTCCTCCTGGAGGCTGCCTGAGGACAGGGCAGGGACTGGGTGGCTCTGTCAACCAGACTCTGCCTTGAAATACCAGCTCCACTCTGCCCTAGGTGTGTGACTGAAAAAGGTTCCTGGACCCAATTCCAAAGTGTGTGTGTATGTAGGCTTCCCCCCACCAGCTAGCAATGTGCAGATACCATGGGGTGACAGAATTCTACTCAGCTCTGACACTATCTACCTAGAGGCAGAATCAGACCCCACAGGCAAAGGGTTCAGTCCCACAAGACCACCCTCCACTTTGGATGCCGATCATGAGTCCAGGTTGTCACCTGTGCTTCTGAGCAACTGGCTGCAAACTAGAAGTTCCCATGACCTCCTGCTGCTCAGTTAATTTACTAGAGCAGGGACTTCCTTGGTGGTCCAGTGGCTAGAAGTCTGCACTTTCTCTGCAGGGGGCAAGGGTTCAATCCCTGGTCAGGGAACTAGATCCCACATGCTGCAACTAAGAGTTTGCCTGCCACAACTAAAGATTTTACATGCCTCAACGAAGATTGGCAATTCCCTGTGCCACAGCTAAGACCTGGTACAACCAAATAAGTAAATAAAAATATTTTTTAAAAAAACATGGAGCTTTAAAACAAGACACAATAGTATTAGCATAAAAACAGACACATAGACCAATAGAACTGAGAAATAAAGTCATGCACATATGGTTAGCTAGTATTTGACAAGAAAGCCAAGCATGCTTAATGGAGGAAAGACAATCTCTTCAGTAAGTGGTGCTGGGAAAACATTCACATGTAAGAGAATGGAATTAGATCTCTATTTCACACCACTCAAAAAAATTAACTCGAAACGGATTAAAGACTTAAATGTGAGACCAGAAACCGTAAAATTCCTGGGAGAAAACAGGCAGTCAGCTCTTTGACCTTGTCCTTGGCAGTGACTTTCTGGATTTGACACCAAAAGCAAAAATAAACAAGCGGGGCTGCATCAAGCTAGAGAGTTTCTACACAACCAAAGAAACGATCAACAAAATGAACTTACAGAATGGAAAAATATTTGCAAATGTATCTGTTAAGGAGTTTATATCCAAAATAGATAAAGAATTCATACAACTCAATAGCAAAAAAAAAAAAAAAAAAAGAAAATTAAGACATGGACAAAAGGGAATTCCTAGACAGTCTAGTGGTTAGGACTCTGAGCTTTCACTGCGGAGGGTGTGGGTTCAATCCTTGATCAGGGAACTGAGATCTCACGTGCTACATGGTGTGGCCAGGGAAAAAGAAAGGGTGGGGGGACGACAAGGGACCTGGATAAACATTGTTTCCCAAAAAAGGAAGCATATGAATATGAATGTTTTCATATTTATGAAAAAAAGGAAATATATTCCTTCTATATGAGTGGTCAACAGGTACACGAAAAGGTACTGTATTACCAGTAATTCAGCATGCTAGTCATTAGGGAAATGCATATCAAAACCACAATGAAATATTAATTTGGTTATTAGAATGACTGTTAACAAAAAGATAAGAGAGAACAAATGTTGCTGATGATGTGGAGAAGTTGGAACCCGTGGGCACTGTTGGTGGGAATGTAAATTAGTCCACCACTATGGAAAACAGTATGGAGTTCCTCTTTAAAGTAGGGAACTTCCCTGGTGGTGCAGTGGATAAGAATCTGCCTGCCAGTGCAAGGGACACAGGTTCCATCCCTGGTCCAAAAAGATTCCACATGCCTTGGAGCAACTAAGCCAGTGGGCCACAGCTACTAAAGCCCACATGCCCTGTAGCCTGTGCTGGGCAACAAGAGAAGGCCCCACAATGAAAATCCCACACGCTGCAACCCAAGAGTAGTCCCCACTCGCCACAACTAAAGAAAGCCTGCATGCAGCTTCCAAGATCCAGCATAGCCAAAAATTAATCAGTAAAGTTTAAAAAAAAAATTTCATCTTAACCATACAACCCAGCAATCCTACTTCTGGGAACATATCTGAAGGAAACAAAAACACTACATCAAAGAAATAACTACACCATCACTGCCAACCCCCACCCCTGCCCTATCCCCAGCCATGTACATTGCAGTGTTACTAAGAATAGCTAAGACATGGAGTCAACCTAAGTGTTCACAGACAGGTAAATGGATAAAGAAATGTTGGTGTGTCTATATATGATGGAATATTCTTCAGCCATGAAACAGGAAATCCTACCATTTGCAATCACATAGATGGACCTTGAGGGCATTAAGTGAAATAAGTCAGAGAAAAGCAGATACTGTATAATCTCACTTATATATAGAATCTTTAAAAAAAAAAAAAAAACGAACTCATAAATTGAGAGGTCAGATTTGTGGTTACCAGAGATAGTGAATGGAAAGTAGGGGAATTGGAGGAAGATGGTTAAGAGATACAAACCTCAGTTATAGGATAAATGAATCCTGGGAGTGTAGTGTGCAACATGATGACTGGGTTTAGCCCTGCTGTGCAGTATAGTAGAAAGTTATTAGAGTTAGGAGATCCTCAAAGTTCTCGGGAAAAGGAAAACTTTTTTTTCTATCTATGAGATGATGGACATTTTTTTGTTTTGCTTATGATTTTTAATTGCAATACATTTGCTTTACACTATTGTGGAGATGATGGATATTAACAAAACTTATTTTGATCATCTCACAATATAAGTCAAGTCATTCTGTATACCTTGAACTTAAATAGTGCTGTATGTCAGTTATATCTCAATAAACGTGGGAGAGAAAGTTGCATGCTGAAGTATGATGTGTGCCTCTTTCGAATGGGTTGGTTAAAAAAAGGGAGGGATATGTGACTAGAGATGGAGCAAAATGTTAACCATTGTTAAACCTAGGTGATTTTGATAGTATTTATATTACCATTCTTTTAACTTTTCTGTTTGGAAATTTTCTTAAGTCGGGCACACAGAAGAGGCACGTCTTCCATTTCACTCCATTCTTAAGATGGAACTTCATGTGTGGGTACCAGTTACGATTAGGTTTGGCTGTGAGTAGCAGAGACCCCAAATTACAGCAGCTTATACAAGATGGAAGCTTATATTTCTCTTATGTGAAAAGTTCACAGGTAGGTGGTTAGGCAGGTAGGTGGCTTTGCAGCACATTCTCCTCAGGTCCGAGGCCCCTTCCATCTTATTGCTCCCCAATAGGTGACTTCCCTTCCCTCATGACCCAAGACAGCTGCTCCTATACCAGCCATCACATCCACATTCCAGCAGGCAGAAGAAGAAGAGGTAAAGGGCCTATTCCCACTACTTTTAGGAAGCCATCCCAAAACATTTCTGCCCACCTCTCCTTGACCAAAGCTTAGTTATGTAGCTAGCTTCAAGGGAGGCTGGGAAACACCCTTCTCCTAGGCAGCCGTGCGCTCAGCCTAGTGCTGGGTGTGGAAGACAGGAAGGAGGGCAGTGAAGGCCAGTGTCCAGGCTCCGCCCTACCTGAGAGGTGTTTTAAACCCATGATAGAGCAGTGTTGCCCTGTCTCCTCCCAGGGTTCTATACCCAGGCAGCCAGCTTTAGCTTCTCAGGGTGTGGAAGAGGCCCAGCCAGTGAGCTGAGCCACCCACCCCAGCTCGCAGAGAACCCCCATGACTCCCTGTAACCGGCCGCTGTCCCTCTGTTCTGTCCTGCAGTCTCGAACCTGTCCCAGTACTTCAACCCCAGCTCGGTGGCCAGCAGCCCTGCCCGAGCCCTGCTGCTGGTAGGCGTCGTCCTCCTGGCCTACTGGTTCCTGTCTCTGACGCTGGGCTTCACCTTCAGTGCCCTGCACGTGGTGTTCGGCCGCTTCTTCTGGGTGGTGCGAGTCATCCTGTTCTCCATGTCCTGCGTGTACATCCTGCACAAATACGAGGGCGAGCCTGAGAATGCCGTGCTGCCCTTGTGTTTCGTGGTGGCCATCTACTTCATGACCGGGCCCATGGGCTTCTACTGGCGAGGCAGCCCCAGTGGCCCCAGCGTGGAGGAGAAGCTGGAACAACTGGAGAACCAGGTCAGACTGCTCAACATCCGCCTCACCCGTGTGCTGGAGAGTCTTGACCGCCCCAACAGCAAGTGACAACCAGCCAGCCGGCCGGCTCCCCCCCCACCAGCGCCCTCTCTCCGGAAACAGAAAAGAAGAAGGAAAAAAAGAACGCCAAACCCCAAACAATCTTAATAAACATGCCTGAGCAGGAGAGGGGCGCTTTGTGAGGGTGTTTCCGGCCACGTGTCAACTCTTAGGACATCTTCCGGGAGGAATTGACAAGATCATTGATATAGGACTACCCACCAAGTGTCATTAGTGGAAAAAAATATTTTTTAAACAAAGGATATAACCATATTAGCTGTACAGTAAGAGAAGTTTGTGCATAGAGCATAAAGTTAATTTTTCAAGCATTTAAATACATCTTTTGTAAGGTTTTTTAATAAAGGCAGATCGAGTTGAGCTTATTAAAACTTTACACAGAGGGGAAGAAATTGCTAATTCGACCTTCTGGAAAAGTTTCAAGGCAAGTGCTTGCTTTTGCAGCACGGAGATTGGTGGTTGAGGTCTGTGTGCGTTCTTTTCATGTTCCAAAGCTTTGACCTTCATTTCATGTTGTTTTTGGTTGATGTTGATTTGATGAATTGTGTCGCTCCTGAATGTGGACTGTTGGGTTTCAAGGTTGAAACTCAATGTCTTTGAGATCCTAGATGATCCAACCAAGCCCCCATCAATCAGATTTCTAAATGAAGAAATCATTATTTGTAGAAAACCTAAGATTCCCTCCCCCTTCTGTACTTTGATGTATTTTAACCTCCACATTTTCTAAAGGAAAATTGAAGAACCAAGCAAAGGAATATCCTTAGAGTTTGATACCAAGAACTGCCTGAGCAAGCATAGAAGCTCATCAGGTATCTAATTTGAGTCCTAATTTTACCATTGGCCAGCTAAGGGGATATAGGAAAGTTACACTCTCCAGGGTTTTTTGTATACTTATTTCATTTTGGTTTTTGGTTGACTCAGGACTAAAGGAAAGGAAAACCAACCATAGCAGCTAATAACCTTTCAAGTCTGTTGCTGCTTGTAAAGCATTCTCAGGAACAATAAGCAGACACCCGCCAGACTTGGAAAAGATCTCATTTATTTTATCTGAAATTTTTACAATATATGTGTTAGGTGCTTTTGGTTTGGAATCTGTGGTGGCTTCATTTTCGGTGGTCTCTAGGGGTGAAGAGAGGTACATGCGGGACAGACAGCTGTGGGGGTCCTGAACAAAGGGGGCTTTGCAAGGCTTGGATCAGGGGCTAGTGGAGACGCCCCTTTCTGGGTACCAAACAAGCACAGGAAATCAAGGAAATGATGCCCCAGGTTTTGCTACTAGGCTTCGTGGCTGTCTCCGTTGGCCTTCCTTGCCCCCCTGCGTGTCCTGGCAGCCCCGTCACAGACCCCTGTACATAGGTTTGCAGAGACCCCTGTCAGATCAGGTAGAACCAAGACTTTCTGGTCCAGGAATCCTTTCAGAGAAAACTCAACTGCCAGCCAACTCTTCTGTGCTGTGTTTCTGTACTGCTTTATTTGAGGTTGCAAGTACCTGGAAAAGAAAAGCAGATGTTTTTCAAGAATGTTCATGAAACTTCTATTTTTAAGGTGCACATTAACAGGGCCCAAACTGTCTTGCATTTGCAGCTCACTTCTTGAAACTATATACATGTCCTTTAGAATTTGCTTGGGCAAATCTTTATCCATGGCCATTGGAAACCCCTTGGTTTCCGCATTGAAGCTGTTCCAGTTTTGTCATTTAGATACGTAGAGACAAATCTGTTTTCATACAGGGTATAGGGAACTCCAGGGAGGTCATGTTTGCCTTCTTTCCCCTTGTGCATTTGGCTTCTATGTCTCTAGCATGTTTGGGTGTTTGCTTTGCTCATGTTAGGCAGGGAGGTAATTGACATTCTCTGCACAAAGATTTTAAGTTTTAAATTACCGTCTGGGTACAACATCCACCCTTCTCTAGCCCACCCTCACACCTGGAAACCTTTTGCAACTGTGATGTCTTGAGACCCTAGCAGAAAAATCATTTTAACTTCTAGTAAATCGAGGAAGGCTCACATATCTGGGTGCTGGCAGACTGAGGCCTCATCATCAACTGGAAGTTATTGTTAAGAATATATACACCTCAGGATTTCCCTGTGGCCCAGGGGTTAAGAATCTGCTTGGCAATGCAAGGACATGGGTTCAATCCCTGGTGCAGGAAGATTCCACATGCCGTGAAGCGACTAAGCCCATGTGCCGCAACTAAGACCCAATGCAACCAAATACGTGAATAAATAAATATTTTTAGAAACATGCACCTTGTTTTCTGGATTGGCTAAGTGTAGGCTATGAAGCCAGTTGAACAATCTGATACACCCAAATGAAAGATATCTTTATTTTTTTTTTTTTCTTTTCTTTTTTTTTTTTTTTGATATCTTTATTTTTAACAAAAGTTAATTAGTTCCTTAAGAGTATCACCTCAGGGTGGAATAGTCCTTGAAATTCTGATGGAAGTCACAGAGGTTCAATATGCGTAACTCCTCCTTTTTAATGCGTAAATTTGACTTTTGCTTGGGCATCCTCTTATCCTCAAATAGTTTGGATTTTTTTTTTTCTTCTTTTCATGGAAGCTTGTAGGATAATTGACCTCCGGCAGTACCCCTCATCTCCTTTTTTCTCTCTTTTGTACATGAGAAATGTATTTTTGTATCATATCTCATACCTTGAAGAGAAGTTTTTTTATATCTTCAGGGTTGTAGAATATATTAGTGTAACATATCATTCAGTGTGATATGAAAACATCCTGACGAAAACTACTGTGAATCTCTCTTATAGTTAAAACTCAGTTTTTTAGAGATCTTCAAGTTCATCAGTGTTAATTTCCCAATTCTTCAATATCGCAGTAAATACCAAGAGCAGAAAAGAGCCCAGAAAAGAAAAAGGATTTGTTATCTCCAACTTGGTGGATTTCTGTGGATGTTTTGGGATCAATGTTTGGAGCAATCTCTTCCTTGACATCCTGGCAAAGATGCTTTTGTGGCACATCAGCCTTTCATATTTTCCATTTTTGTATTTTCCAATACCAATCAGCATTACTTGCCTTCTGGGGTTGTTTTGGTTTGTTCGCCTTTCTTTTTTTTTTTAACCCCATATCATTTCTTGTAGCAAAATGCAACGACAGAATTTCCTGAAAGCTGGTCTTGTGAATTGTGCCAGGGTCTTTAATTTATGAAGGGGACCGGGTGACATCATGGAGAGAGGTTACTGCCTTTGAAGGAGATTTTAAATACCTATAGTTGCCTGGAGACGACAGGCATACCATGCCTCTCATGACCCCAGGAAGCCTGTCCCATGTGGACTCAAGAAGCAGACAGGAGAGCTGGATCTATGCCCTGCTGACTGTGGCAGGGAGTAGCTAGTTGGAGATATTTCCTGTTGGCACTAAGGGTGAACATGCAGGATGGGGTCAGTACTTGGGAGGGTTGTAAAAGGACTTTTGTATACCCACCCACCGGGGCTGGCTTGTGGGGAAGATGTAAACCACTTTGGTGGCATTTCAGTAACCTAGAGAGGTTAGGAATACCACGTCAGATGTCCAGTGCAGAATCTAAAACATGGCTAAGACACCTTACTATCAGGAATCCTGCTTTACTTCATCCCCTTGCTTCCTGCTACCTTTTGTTCTGTTTTTCCTTTTCCTTTTTTTTTTTTTTTCCGGCAGCATTGCATAGCTCATGGAAACCTTAGTTTGGGAAACCTTAGTTTCCCAACCAGGGATGGAACTTGGGTCCTCTGCAGTGAAAGCAAGGAATCCTAACACTGGACTGCCAAAGAATTCCCTCTGTTACTTCTTAAGATGCTCTTGAGGAAGGATATTGGCCTTATTGGTTCATACCCGATCACTTCTGATGGGTTTTGAATTGACTGACTGAACCAAAAAGCCAGCTCTTGCCATCACCTCTTGGCCTTTTGGCTAAGATCAAGTGTAGTATGGGGGCTTCCCAAGTGGTTTAGTGGTAAAGAATCCTCTTGCCAGTGCAGGAGATGCAAGAGTTGCAGGTTCGATCCCTGGTTCAGCAAGGTCCCCTGGAGTAGAAAATGCAACCCACTCTAGTATTCTTGCCTGGAAAATCCCGTGGACAGAGAAGCCTGGTAGGCTACAGTCCATGGGGTCACAAAGACTGAGCACACACACAGCCATCTCTCTAGCTCACTTTAACAGAAATTTCTGGGGACTTCCCTGGCAGTCCAGTGGTTGAGACTCCATGCTTCCAATGCAGGGGACGTAGGTTTAATCCCTGATGGGGGAAATAGCATGGCCAAAAAAATAGAAGGAATTTCCAAGACCTAAAGGTGTCACCCACCTCCCCCAACTTTTTTTGGATAATACATCACCATTCTGCAAAAGTTTTGTTTATGGCCATTTGAGTACTTCAACCTTTGCTCCTTATTGTGAATAATAGAAGCATATACTTTTGCAGGATCTAATACAGTAGCCTTCAAATTAAGACTTGGACAACCATCAATGTGATAAATAGGATCTGGAATAAACAAAGCTTGTCCAGCCTACTGAAATCTGCACTCTGCTCTTCACTGATTCCTTGATTTGTAGGAGATACACCAGGACCAGTGTTTCCCTGGTGGTGGTATAAAAACCTGATTGCCCTTTGCACCATCTACTGAAAATCTGTGGCAGCTAGTGGTGTTATCAACCATATGTTCTAATGTCTTTTTGCAGATTTAAAGATTTTATTGTAGTGTCAATTTAATATCCGCATGTGTGTTAACTCTTTGAATACTGTAATTAAATTGATTTCTTTGTGATGGTGGTGGTGATTAGCGCTCACTTAAAATCCAGCCTAGCACTTACTTCCCTCTTCTCAACTGGAAATCATATTTGTGAGGTATGGTACCCATGATCCACAGTGTATTCATGAGTCAACTTCACATTTCGTGTATCTGGTTATAAATTTTACATGGCATTTAATTTGATACTCTGAATCCATTTGATTTTAATATAGTGGTGTGTGTGTGTGCCTATGTGGCGTGTGCTCACTTTAGTTTCATGAGCCTTGGGAAACTGATTCTACAAATATCATAAATAGGCATAAATGTATAAGGCTTATTTTTTTGCAAAGCAATCCGTACATTTCTCTTATTAAATCACTGGCTTTGGTGTTACATAGAGATATTTGTAGACCAATTTCAGAACAGAATTAAAATATTGTGAAAATTACACCTTAATAAATGTTTATTGTAATTTTGGTGTACAGACTTCTTAAATATATTTCATTACTTCCAGCCAAGCCTGTGTGCAGTTTTCCCAATCCTGACATGTCATTCTGATTCCATGATCCTATTCCCCAGTCTGAAGAGTGGTCATACCATGTTGAGTTTAATTGTTTAACTGGAGATAGGGTTGCCAAATAAAATACAAGATACCTGTCTCTTTGTCAGATAGACAACTAATATGTTTTTTAGTATGTGTGTGCCCTGCAATATTTAGGACACACTTAGAACCAAGGGGGAAAAAAAAGTTGTTGCTTATCTGAAATTCAAATTCAATAGGGTGTCCTTTATTTTTATTTGCTAATTTAGGCAATCCTAGCAGGGTATAGCAACTGATGTACGCCTCTCCACCCTAACCTGAACTGAGATGCTTTCATGGGTGCTAAAAATTATTTCTTTAGCATTAGCCAACATTCAGGAACAAGTGTTCCCACAGTTAGGACCCGCAATTCCCCAGAGGCGAACAGGCATACCATGCCACGTGAGACCACAGGTGACATTAAATACACTTATGATTGGAGAGTATTGCTCCTGGGAATATTTATATTGCAAAGAAAATCTCACAGTGGTCTCCTGAAGACAGTTTGAGGCTAGTCATTGTGACGTTATCTGGAGGCCCGCTGGCTGGCCTAGCTGAACAAGTCAAAGCTGGGACTCCACATCGTGAAAGACAGTGTAGCGATGAGCCACAGCATCAGTGCTGGGCGAGAAGGTAGGGACCAAGGAGAAATGATAATATCATTCATTTGAGTGAGTTCATATGCGTGGTTGATCATTTTGCAAGAGCACACATCTTTTTAAAAAAAAGATCCATGCACCCCGATATTCATAGTAACACTGGTCACAATAGCCCGGACATGGAAGCAACCTGAGTGTCCATCGACAGACGAGTGGATAAAGAAGATATGGTATGTATATACAATGGACTGTTAGCCATAAAAAGAGCGAAAGCATGCCAATTGTAGCAACATGGATAGAAGTAGAGATCACACTTATTGAAGTAAGAGGAAGACAAATATATGGTATCACATATATGTGGAATCTAATATTAAAAATTACATAAATGAAGTTATTTACAAAATAGAAACAGCCTCACAGATTTCAAAATCAAATTTTTGGTTACCAAAGGGAAAGTATGGGGGGGAGTGAAATATCAGAAGATTGAGACTAACATATACTCACTATTACCTATAAAATAGATAGGGCGTTAGTTCTCTGGTGGTCTAGTGGTTAGTTTTCAGTGTTTTCACTGCTGTGGCCAAGGTTCAACCCCTGGTTAGGAAACTGAGCTCCCACAAGCTGTAAGGTGCAGCAAAAAATAAAATAGATAACTAGTAAGGACCTACTGTATGGCATAGGGAACTCTGCTCAATATTCTGTAATAACCTATATGGGAAAAGAATCTGAGAAAGGATGTATGTATTTGTGCCACTGATTCACTTTGCTGTGCCCCTGAAACTAACACGACATTGTGAAGCACCTATATTCCAATAAAAATTTTTAAAATAATAAACATTTTTAAATATAGCTACTAAAATATTTTATTTATATAGGCCGCATGGCATGTCGAATCTTAGGTCCCCTGACCAGGAAGCCTGCAGACATCTGCAGTGGAAGTGTGTAGAGTCTTAACCACTGCACCACCAGGGAAGTCCCTACCTGGAAATTTTAAATTGCACATGTGGCTTGCATTTGTAGCTTTCATTATATTGAATTATATTAATATAAATAGTGCTAGAACATGGCCAGCATGAATCACTCAGGTTCTTGTGCTCATGACATTGAAGCATCTTGGTAGTAATGCCTGACTCTGTGAGCTTATGTGGTCCCCAGGGAGGGAAGAAGTGTGAGCTTAGGGACCTTTATGCAAAACACGGGCTTCTCCGGTGGCTCAGACCCTGAAGAATCTGCCTACAATGCAGGAGACCTGGGTTTGATCCCTGGGTCGGGAAGATCCCCTGGAGAAGGAAATGACAACTCCAGTATTCTTGCCTGGAGAATTCCATGGACAGAGGAGCCTGGTAAGCTACAGTCCATGGGGTCAAAAAGAATTGGATACTACTTAGCAAGTTAAAACAGGTTCAATGCCAGATACAGAGCCTCAAGGCATATTTGTTGGAAAACATGAATCTCCTAATTCAGGACAGTATTTCATCTGCACAATACAAACTGTACTTGAGTCTGTGTCTAGAAATGGTCTTATTGTGGGATAATCTACCCTAATAACAAGACAGTTAAACACACCATCAGGTTAGTCAATCCCAGCTTGATAGTAGTCCTCTGTTCTGCAAACCACTGTCAGATGACCAGAGGATCAGATAAAGATGAGGCTGGAGGATTTCCAATTATAGAGCTAGAATTAGGCAAAAGCAGGTGTGCGTGGCGGGGGAGGGTGGCCGTAGGCAGTGATGATGTGATAGTTCAGTTGAGTCACTCAGTTTTGTCCGACTAT
Source organism: Muntiacus reevesi (assembly GCF_963930625.1). NCBI lineage: Eukaryota > Metazoa > Chordata > Mammalia > Artiodactyla > Cervidae > Muntiacus > Muntiacus reevesi. The sequence goes on from NC_089261.1 coordinate 22,593,293, forward strand.
GTGTGAGCCAATGGACGGCAGCACGCCAGGCTTCCCTGTTCATCACCAACTCCCGGAGCCTGCTCAAACTCTCCTGTCCATCGAGTCTGTGATGCCATCCAACCATCTTATCCTCTGTCAACCCTTTCTCCTGCCTTCAATCTTGCCAACATCAGGGCTTTTTTTCAGTGAGTCAGTACTTCGCATTAGGTGGCCAAAGTATTGGAGCTTCAGCTTCAACATCAGTCTTTCTAATGAATATTTAGGACTGATTTCCCTTAGAATTGACTGGTTTGAACTTCTTGCAGTCCAAGAGTCTTCTCCAACACCACAGTTCAAAAGCATCAATTCTTTGCCGCTCAGCTTTCTTTATATTCCAACTCTCATATCCATACATGACTACTGGAAAAACCATTGCTTTGACTGTATGGACCTTTTTCGGCACAGTAATGTCTCTGCTTTTTAATATGCTGTCTAGGTTGGTCATAACTTTTCTTCCAAGGAGCAAGCGTCTTTTTATTTCATGGCTGCAGTCACCCTCTGCAGTGATTTTGGAGCCCAAGAAAATAAAGTCTCTGACTGTTTCCACTGTTTCCCCATCTATTTGCCTTGAAGTGATGGGACCATATGCCATGATTTTCATTTTCTGATTGTTGAGTTTTAAGCCAACCTTTTCACTCTCCTCTTTCAGTTTCATCACGAGGCTCTTTAGTTCTTCACTTTCTGCCATAAGGGTGGTATCATCTGCATATCTGAGGTTATTGATATTTCTCCTGGCAATCTTGATTCCAGCTTGTGTTTCGTTCAGCCCAGCATTTCTCATGATGTACTCTGCCTATAAGTTAAATAAACAGGGTGACAATATACAGCCTTGACGTACTCCTTTTCCTATATGGAACCAGTCTGTTGTTCCATGTCCGGTTCTGTTGCTTCCTGACCTGCATACAGGTTTCTCAAGAGACAGGTCAGATGGTCTGGTATTCCCATCTCTTTAAGAATTTTACACAGTTTATTGTGATCCACACAGTCAAAGGCTTTGGCATAGTCAATAAAGCAGAAATAGATGTTTTTCTGGAACTCTCTTGCTTTTTCGATGATCCAGCGGATGTTGGTAATTTGATCTCTGCCTTTTCTAAAACTAGCTTGAACATCTGGAAGTTCATGGTTCACGTATTGTTGAAGCCTGGCTTGGAGAATTTTGAGCATTACTTTACTAGCGTGTGAGATGAGTGCAATTGTGTGGTAGTTCGAGCATTCTTTGGCATTGCCTTTCTTTGGGATTGGAATGAAAACTGACCTTTTCCAGTCCTGTGGCCACTACTGAGTTTTCCAATTGCTGGCATATTGAGTGCAGCACCTTCACAGCATCATCTTTCAGGATCTGAAATAGCTCAACTGGAATTCCATCACCTCCACTAGCTTTGTTTGTAGTGATGCTTCCTAAGGCCCACTTGACTTCACATTCCAGGATGTCTGGCTCTAGGTGAGTGATCACACCATCGTGATTATCTGGGTTGTGAAGATCTTTTTATACAGTTCTTCTGTGTATTCTTGCCACCTCTTCTTAATATCTTCTGCTTCTGTTAGGTCCATACCATTTCTGTCCTTTATCAAGCCCATCTTTGCATGAAATGTTTCCTTGGTATCTCTAATTTTCTTGAAGAGATCTCTAGTCTTTCCCATTTTGTTGTTTCCCTCTATTTCTTTGCATTGGTTGCTGAGAAAGGCTTTTTAAATCTCTCCTTGCTATTCTTTGAAACTCTGCATTCAGATGAGAATATCTTTCCTTTTCTCCTTTGCTTTTCACTTCTCTTCCTTTCACAGCTATTTGTAAGGCCTCCTCAGATAGCCATTCTGCTTTTTTGCATTTCTTTTCCATGGGGATGGTCTTAATCCTTGTCTCCTGTACAATGTCACGAACCTCCGTCCATAGTTCATCACGTACTCTGTCTATCATATCTAGTCCCTTAAATCTATTTCTCACTTCCACTGTACAATCATAAGAGATTTGATTTAGGTCATACCTGAATGATCTAGTGGTTTTTCCTACTTTCTTCAATTTAAGTTTGAATTTGACAATAAGGAGTTCATGATCTGAGCCACAGTCAGCTCCCAGTCTTGTTTTAGCTGACTGTATAGAGCTTCTCCATCTTTGGCTGCAAAGAATATAATCAATCTGATTTTGGTGTTGACCATCTGGTGATGTCCATGTGTAGAGTCTTCTCTTGTGTTGTTGGAAGAGGGTGTTTGCTATGACCAGTGCATTCTCTTGGCAAAACTCTATTAACCTTTGCCCTGCTTCATTCTGTACCCCAAGGCCAAATTTGCCTGTTACTCCAGCCATCTCATCCTGTCAGTCAATCCTAAAGGAAATTAGCACTGAATATTCAATGGAAGGACTGATGCTGAAGCTGAAGCTCCAATACTTTGGCCACCTGACGCAAACAACCGATTCATAGGAAAAGACCCTGTAGCTGGGAAACATCGAAGGCAAAGTGAAACATTAGAGATTTGCAAGAATGGAAAACAATGCCACTCTTCTAATTTTTTTTTGTTAGCAAAGTGTAATTATTTTTCCAAACATACATTGTTTACAGCACTATGTAATGAACTTATCATTAATTTTTTAAAGTTTTTTTTAATGTGAACCATTTTCAAAATTTTTATTGAATTTGTTACAGTTGCTTCTGTTTTATGTTTTGATTTTTTTTCTTTTTTTCCTTTGGCTGGGAAACTTGTGGGATCTTAATTCCTGGATCTAAGATTCCTGTGGGATCTTAATTCCTTAAAACCTGGTAATGAACTGCACACCCTGCACTGAAAGGTGAAGTCTTAACTACTGGACTACCAGGGAAGTCCCTATTATATTTAAATAAATATATTGGATTAGCCATAAAGTTTGTTCAGGTTTTTCTATATGATTTTCTACACAGAAAAACCCAAAAGAAATTTGGTCAATGCTGTGTGTATGTGTGTGTGTGTGTGTGTGTGTGTGTGTGTGTGTAGGTTCTCAGTTTTTATTCTAATTTGGTAATTATTTCTAATTTGATTGTCAATTCTGATAGATTCTAATTCTAATTAATAAACCACAAAAACAAAAGCTTTCAGGGTCTTCAGTAAGTCAAAGTTTACACACACACACACACACACACACACACACACACATACATAAAGCTCCTCACCTTAGTCTGTTTGGGCTTCTATAACAAAAATACCATCAATTGGGTGGTTTGAACATTTGTTTCTCACAGTCTGGAAACTGAGAGGTCTGAGATAAAGGCACCCACAAATGTGGTGTCTGGTGAGGACTTGCTTCCTGGTTCAGAGAAGGCTGTCTTCTCTCTGTGTCCTCACATGGTAGAAAAAAAGCGAGCTAGCTCTTCTTATAAAGGCACTAATCCCATTCATGAGGGCTCCACCCACATGACCTACTCACCTCCAAAAGCTCATCACATTGGAGGCTGGGTTTCAATATATGAATTTGGAGGAACACAGACATTCCATTTTTAGCAGTCCTGAAACCAAAAAGTTTGAGACCTGCTGGCAAAGGTAAGTAATCAGAGACTTGCAGTGGCTAACTCTTCTTGCTCCCAAAGCAGGGGGCCTGGGTTCCATCTCTGGGTGAGGAACTACATCCCATGTGCTACAACTGAAGATCCCAAATGCCGAAACTAAGACCTGGTGTGCCCAAATAAATAAAAATTTTAAATAATAATAAGAAAAATTTTTTGAAAGATAAGTAATCACATAGTACACAGTTCAGAGGAACAAAAGGAGGTTGGGTGAACAATATCTAGTGTTCTTGCTCCCACGACCTTCACATTCTCCTCCCCAAGGCAAACCCCTTCATCAGTTTCTTGTGACTCATGCAAGGGATAGCCAAGGACTACAGGAGCATGTATGTATGTACCATTATCTAACTAATAATAGCATATTATATACACTTTCTGAACCTTGTTTTGTTTATTTGTACATCTATCTCAGAGTTCTGTACCATTCTTTGGCATATGGTATCCCATTTTTATGGATATACCACAGTGTATTTAACTATTCCTTTATTGATGGACATGAAGAATGTCGGTAAATTTGTTCTGATCAACAGAAGCTGCACTTGTTCAATTTGATTTATTGACCTTAAGTCCCCATACTAGGGACGTCCCTGGTGGTCCAGTGGCTAAGACTCCAAGATCCTAGTGCAGGGGCCCTGGGTTCAATCCCTGATCAGGGAACTAGATCCCACATGCTATATCTAAAAGATCATGCATGCTGCAACTGACTTGATGCAGCTGAATAAATAAATATTTTTAAAAAATCCCCACTGTGTTTCTATGACTTTTATGCAAGTGGTTGCACTTAGTGCAACTATACCACTTTGTAACATTAATATATAACACAACATAATATTATTATATAATAGAATAGAATAGAACATCATTAAGTATTTAGTTTTGCCTATAGTCTTCTAGGAACAAGGCTGTTAATTTCATTTTACTCATCTTTCCCTTGCTGCAGGAAATTTGAAACCAATCTATGGAGATTGAATGAAAAGGTGCATTTACATCATTAGTCTAATGGATAAACTTGCTTCCCATTCCCCCCCCCCCCCGTCCCCCCACACTTTATTTGTCCCACCTATGCCCATTGTAATGCAATGAGGATAGCATTATTAGCTAGAGTGAAACAAGAGCAGTAGTGTTTAATCCCAGGGCTCCCTAAGGTGGGAACCTGCATTATGACAATGGATTCTCTCCTCTCTTAGCTTCTCACAACCAAGTCTTCAGGAGGGGTAATGAGTCTGGTGGGACCAACTGAGGCAGTTGTTGTTCAGTTGCTCAACTGTGTCTTGACTCTTTGTGACCCCATGGACTGCAGCATGCCAGGCTTCCCTGTCCTTCATCATCTCCCAGAGCTTGCTCAAACTCATGTCCATTGATTCGGTGATGCCATCCAACCATCTCATCCTCTGTTGTCCCCTTCTCCTTCTGCCCTCAATCTTTCCCAGCATCAGAATCTTTTCTATTGAGTCAGCTCTTCACATCAGGTGGCCAGAGTATTGAAGCTTGAACTTGAACTTCAGCATCAGTTCTTCCAATGAATATGCAGGATTGATTTCCTTTAGGATTGACTGGTTTGATCTCCTTGCAGTCCAAGGAACTCTCAAGAGTCTTCTTCAACACCATAGTTCAAAAGGGTCAATTCTTTGGTGCTCAGCCTTCTTTATGGTCCAACTCTTACATCCATACATGACTACTGGAAAAACCATAGCCTTGACTAGACGGACCTTTGTTGGCAAAGTAATGTCTCTGCTTTTTAATAAGCTGAGGCAAGGAGAACGTGAAATCTCCTTGTAGGCACTTGTGTTTGTGGAATCCAGCCTTCAGGTCCCACGCCTGTACTTGCCCCATAGTCAAGTAGAGGGGATGGTTGAAAAGGTGCCTCCTGGTAAAGATCACAAAGCTCCAATACTTTGGCCACCTGATGCGAAGAACCGACTCTTTGGAGAAAACCCTGATACTGGGAAAGATTGATGGCAGGAGGAGACGACAGAGGATGAGATGGTTGGATGACATCACTGACTCAACGGACATGAATTTAAGCAAGCTCCGGGAGATAGCGAAGGACAAGGAAGCCTGGCGAGCCGCAGTCCATGGGGTCGCAGAGTCGGACACGACTGAGCAATTGAACAAGGGTCACAACTGTAATTCTAAAGAATCCATATGTTAATTCAGGCCATGTCCACATCAAAAGTAGCCCCCTCCTCACCTCTGCCCTCAGCCACTCTCTGTTCTGTGACTTTATTATATTTGGACATTTCTCACTAACTTATCTGATGAATTTGTTCACTTTCTTCCCACCGAACTTGGTCGGGTTCCCTCTGATTCCCCAAGTGCATTAAGTCTCGTAAACATTAGGAGCCCTCTATAAGCATCTGCACGTCTACGTGAAAGAAAAAGCGTGTCCCAGACAGTTCAGAACCAAACCCTTCCTTTAACCCCACAGGTGTCGAGCTCGAGGCTGTGACTCAGTGAGGTCAACGGTGAATATTTCGGGACTGGGGGAGACAAACAGTTGGTGCAGGGTGACCCGCCTGAGACAGGTTGTCAAGGTGACAGCACTCCGCCTTAGCGGTCAAGGATGACCCCGCCCCCCTGCCCAGGGCCAATTGGGCACGCCTTTTTCTGAATCCCCTTTACGATTGGCTGGAAGGCGTGGCTTCGATGCAACGGAACGCCTTGCGATTGGTTGGAGCTCCAAGGCCCGCCTTTCTCAGTGAGACGGCCTGAGCTGATGTGAGGCCAGCTCCCAAACAGCCAATCAGTGTGGGAGCTAAGTGTGGTTCGTACTTGCAGCCTGGATCCTTCCGCCGCCGCCGCCGCTGGGCGCGGGCTCCTGGAAGGGCGGGTCCTGCTGGCCCAGGGTTAGTGGAGGGTCACGGGGCGTGGAGGAGTGTCTGGTGAGGTTGTCCTGGAAGAAGCATACACGAACGTAGTCGTGCCAAACGGAAACGGCAGAGCCGGACAGCTTTATCCAGAGTGTCCTTTCCCTCCTTCTAAGGACCCCCTCCATCAAACTCTTTCCTGGCATCCTAAAAATTTTTAAATCAAAAAACCAAAAGAATATTGACTACATAAGTAAAAGAACGCTAATAAAAATAAATGAAAGATTTAAGTTGTCCGATATTGCCAAAAGAAATGCCCAATAGAGACATAATATAGACAGACAAATTCTGAACCCTCAATTCTGAATCTCTCCGTAAGTGTTTATTGAGTTGCTTCTTCCCAGAACTGATGGGCAAGAACCAAGTGCTGCTCTGGAGCTTGCTGAAGGCACACCAAGGACTTCCTTTCACAATGTGATTAGCGCTGTGGGTGGGGAAAAAAAAACGGCCATGGGGTGGAGAATCTGGGCAGTATTTTGAATTGTAACCACCAACAAGGAAATGGGGTAACGTGATGAGGGAAGGTTTCCCAGCAAAGGGTAGCCTCCTCGAGGCCTTTTACTGTGCTCACAGGAGACTGTATAAAAAAGGGAAGGGAAATCCGTGTGTGTGAAAATAAGATTGCTTTGCAAAAATAAAAAAAATTTTAATATAAAAATAAATTTTAGAAGATTTCTTTCCATCTTTCACACCATCTAGCACCCTCCTTCATTTGCATTGTTGAATACACTAGAGATTGTTTTTCATGAAATTTGGTCTTTTTCCTTGGAAGCCTAGTTTCTGAAGAATGAACTTTGCAAATACATAAGGGGCCAAATCAAGCCAGAGGGTGGAAAGTCACCTCATCTGGTCACCATTTCTTGCCCTGTTAAAAACAGTCTAGAAAGGAAACCATAGGAAGTCTTGGATGACTTGTAGGGCTGGTCTAAATCTCGGGTTAAATCAGGCCTCTTGTCAGAATACCTCTTTCACCAGAAGCATTCAGCTAACAAGGATTAAGACTGTCTTAAAACCCTGTAGACAGTGAATCTCCGGGTTGTGGATGGTGTTGAGTGACTCAATGTTGCACAGAAAGCACAAGAGAGTGGCCTGTGTCCTCTGTTTGCCGTGAGCCTACAGTGGTAGAGATCAGTGACCTGTAAGGGGCATTTGTGTTCATGTGTCACATTTCCTGCATGCCTGCCACGTGCCAACACAAGGAGAAAGTTCCCTGCTTTCAAGGAACCTCGTGGCAGTGGGGGAAGACAGAAGATAAAAAGGTAAAACAATTAATAATCAGAATAAGGAACTTCCCTAGTGGTCCAGTGGTTAAGAATCCACCTTGTCATGCAAGGGACACAGTTTAATTCCTGATCAGGGAACTAAGATCCCACAGGCCTCAAATCAACTATACCCCTGGGCCACAACTAAAGAGTCCATGTGTCTGCAACAAAAGATCCCTTGTGATGCAACGAAGACCCCATGTGCCACACCTGAGACCCAACACAGCCAAATAAATAAAGAAATACTTAAAAAAAAAAATCAGAATGGTTTCATCTTAGACTATGAAGGAAGCAGAATAAAATCATCTGTAGCTGGGTGAAGAGTGGGAGGAAGGTTTATTGAATTGTTGGCTGCCTGGGGAAGGCCTTTTGCAGGGAATGACATGTGAACTGATAACAAATGTCTGTGTCAAGTGATCCCAGAAGTGGTCCAAATCATCCAAAACCAATTTGCCAAAAACCAGTGTGCCAAATAAGCAGTTTACTGGATTTGCAGAAATGGCTAGATGCACCAATTTATCAGAAAACAGACTTTATGAAAAAGTCACTGATAAAATTTCACCCCATTCTCCTATTCACACTTTTTCTAAACAAATAAGCCTTGCATCTACCTAAGCTTCAATGCATGCCTCTTGGAAATTCCCTGGTGGTCCAGTGGTTGAGATTCCATGCTTCCAGTGCAAAGGGCATGGGTTTGATCCCTCCTCAGGGGAACTAGGATCCCACATGCTGCATGGCATGGCATGGCAAAAAATAAAAACTTATCATCTTTGTTTACCCGTCCATGATCTGGCTCCCCTTGAGAATGTCAGCTCCATAAGGTCACACCACAACAAATACCCACCCACCTTTCATTTCTTTTATATATCTTTGTCCTTCTTCGAGTCAGTTCAGTTCAGTTGCTCAGTCGTGTCCGACTCTTTGCGACCCCATGGACTGCAGCATGCCATGCCTCCCTGTCCTTCACCAGCTCCCGGAGCTTGCTCAAACTCCTGTCCATCAAGTCAGTGATGCCATTCAACCATCTCATCCTCTGATGTCCCCTTCTTCTCCTGCCTTCAATCTTTCCTAGCATCAGGGTCTTCTCCATTAAGTCAGTTCTTTGCATAAGATGGCCAAAGTATGGAGTTTCAGCTTCAGCATCAATCCTTCCAATGAATATTCAGGACTGATTTCCTTTAAGATGGACTGGTTGGATCTCCTTGCTGTCCAAGGGACCCTCAAGAGTCTTTACCAACATCACAGTTCAAAAGTATCAATTCTTCAGCGCTCAGCTTTCTTCACTGTCTGACTCTCACATCCATACATGACTACTGGAAAAACCATAGCCTTGACTAGATCGACCTTTGTTGGCAAAGTAATGTCTCTGCTTTTTAATATGCTGTCTAGGTTAGTCATAACTGTTCTTCCAAGGAGCAAGCATCTTTTTATTTCATGGCTGCAATCACCATCTGCAGTGATTTTGGAGACCTCCAAAATAAAGTCTGTCACTGTTTCCACTGTTTCCCCATTTATTTGGGATGAAGAGATGGGACCGGATGCCATGATCTTAGTTTTCTGAATATTGAGTTTTAAGCCAACTTTTTCACTCTTCTCTTTCACTTTCATCAAGAGGCTCTTTACTTCTTCGTTTTCTGCCATAAGGGTGGAGTCATCTGCATATATGAGGTTATTGATATTTCTCCTGGCCATCTTGTTTCCAGCTTGTGCTTCATCCAGCCTGACATTTCACATGATGTACTCTGCATATAAGTTAAATAAGTAGGGTGACAATATACAGCCTTGACATACTCCTTTCCCGATTCTGAACCACTCTGTTGTTTCTTGTTCAGTTCTAACTGTTGCTTCTTGAACTGCATACAGATTTCTCAGGAGGCAGGCAAGGTGGTCTGGTATTTCCACCTCTTTCAGAATTTTCCACAGTTTGTTGTGATCCACACAGTAAAGGCTTTGGCGTAGTCAAAGCAGAAGTAGATGTTTTTCTGGAACTCTCTTGCTTTCTTGATGATCCAACAGATGTTGGCAATTTGATCTCTGGTTCCTCTGCTTTTTATAAATCCAGCTTGAACATCTGAAAGTTCATGGTTCATGTACTGTTGAAGCCTGGCTTGGAGAATCTGGGGCATTAATTTGCTAGTGTGTGAGATGAATGCAATTGTGCAGTAGTTTCAGCATTCTTTGGCATTGCTTTTCTTTGGGATTGGAATGAAAACTGACCTTTTCCAGTCCTATGGCCACTGCTGAGTTTTCCAGATTTGCTGGCATATTGAGTGCAGCACTTTCATAGTGTCATCTTTTAGGATTTGAAATAGCTCAACTGGAATTCCATCGCCTCCAATAGTGTTGCTCATAGTGATGCTTTCTAAGGCTCACTTGACTTTACATTCCAGGATGTCTAGCTCTAGATGGGTGATCACACCATCATGGTTATCTGGGTCATGAAGATCTTTTTTTGTATAAGTTCTTCTGTGTATTCTTGCCACCCCTTCTTAATATCTTCTGCTTCTGTTAGGTCCATACCATTTCTGTCCTTTATTGTGCCCATCTTTGCATGAAATGTTCTTTTATTATCGCGAATGAGATATTATCTTGAAGAGATCTCTAGTCTTTCCCATTCTATTGTTTTCTTCTATTTCTTCTTCAAAATGTATGTCAAATTCAACGTCTCCATGAACGCTTTCAGTTCTGAAGGAAATTATGAAAAAAGTGTTTACCTGGAACTTTTATATGAGGAAAATACTGTGAAAAAATATTATCAGTTTCTTAAAAATGTGTCCTTCATCTGATATTAGTCACAGTTTCTGTGGTCACTTTCAGAATAGTAATCTAATCCAACTACAATGCAGTCTAATAAAAATATTTAGGAAAAAGAAATTTTTTAAAAAAATTTAGGAATAGTTATGGAAGTTCCTAATAAATAGCAATGTATTATTTTTAAAATCAGTAATCATAGTAAATAATCATTCTTTGCATGCAGATTTCATTTTCTGGGAATGGAAAATTGTCATGAAAATTTGTAACTAATAAAAAGTAATCAATATCCTTAAAAAAAATCAAACAGATTTTATGGTTTCATCTTCCTTTCCTAAAAAATACTTATTTATTTGGCTACACTGGGCCCTAGTTGCAGCATGCAGGATCTTTAGTTGTGGCATGTGGGATCTAGTTCCCTGAGCAGGGATCGAACCTGGGCCCCCAGCACTGGGAGTGAGGAGTCTTAGCCACTGGACCACCAGGGAAGTCCCAGTCTTCATCTTCTTGAATTAGCTTCAATGAGTAAGAATATAGTCTTCTGATTTTTCCTAGAATATAGAAAATATGCTTCATGAACAGATTTCCATTCAGTCTATTGAGGAACATCCAGCCAGAGAACCTCGAGTGTCAGCCTTGAGGTTCCTCATCTCATTCTAGCCCCTGACTCTTGTGTTGGGGGCAGGGGTATGCGGTGGCTGTCATGTTCCTTCTCTTAGCTCCTGGCCCACCCAGCTCCTAGGCTTTTGCGTGGGTCAAAACCAGTTTGTGGAAGACTGAATTCCATGTCCAAATCATGCTGGTGGAAATCTTCCTTTCTAGACTGCAGGAAAGAGAAGGCTTGACGTGGAGGGTTCTGCACATGGATGGACATTTACATACACTATGATCCCTCATATATTTATTCTGTGTGCATCCTCAGGGTGCCAGGTTATGATACTGAACAAATCTGACAAAGACCCTGACCTTGTGGCGTGAAAATTCTCAAGGGGAGCCAGATCATGGGTGGGTAAACAAAGATGTAAGGCTTTGTTTGTTTTTTTTTGCCGCACCACGCAGCATGTGGAATCCTAGTTCCCTGACCAGGGATCAAACCCATGCCTCCTGCACTGGAAGTGTGGAGTCTCAATCACTGGACTGCCAGGGAATTTTCAAAGATGATACATTTTAACGCTGCAAGCAATAATTGAATACATTCTCCATATAAAAAAGAGGAACACAGGAGACAAGATTACAGCGTCTTTCAACATCTCTTCTGTGGATCCCATCAGATGACTTTCTCACCATTTACTTACTCCTTTTCCTGGTAAGGATCTTGGACTGTGGCCACATCTTCTTCTCTCCTTTCCCCTGGGTGCTGGAGAGGAGGTGGAGAGGTTGAACTTTGGTCGATCACTTAAGGCACGTCTGGGTACCATTCACCTGATTTCCACAGTCACATGGGTGGGTGTGGATGGTTGAGGCAGTCACGCCATGGAGGCCTGAACAAGAACTCCCTTGACCTGGTAAACTCAGCAAACTTGACTGAGTCCCCATTTGGAATCACGCTTTCACCTCTTTGCCAGACCAGCCTGGAAGGACCTGCTTTACATTAGCCACTGGAAATGGAAATATGCCAGCTTCTCAGGCCAGGTCTTCTTTCTTCTTCTTTGAGTCTTACTTCATGATTCCTTTGGCTAGGACTTGGGGAAAATCAGTTTCCTGTTACAGCTTGTTTACTCATCTTCTCTGGGCTCCAAGGACTGCCTTAATTTTTTTTTAAATTGGAATTAAAGCTCTTAATGAGATGTATGGGCCATCTTCTTTTATTTATTCATGGCTACTGCACACAGCATGTGGGATCTTAGTTGCCCAGCCAGGGATTGAACGTGCACCCCCTTGCATTGGAAGCACAGACTCTTAGCCACTGGACCTTCAGGGAAGTTCCCAAGGACTGCTTTTTCCAATGCAGCAACACATCCCCCTGGTTCTTCCAAAATATCTCTATGCATATATAGACATTTCAGCCCAGTTCAGTCACAGTTGTGTCTAACTCTTTGCGACCCCATGGACTGCAGCATGCCAGGCCTCCCTGTACATCATCAACTCCCAGAGTTTACTCAAACTCATGTCCTTTGAGTTGGTGATGCCATCCAACCATCTCATCCTCTGTCATCCCCTTCTCCTCCCGCCTTCAATCTTTCCCAGCTCAGGGTCTTTTCAAATGAGTCAGTTCTTCACATCAGGTGGCCAAAGTATTGGAGTTTCAGCTTCAGCATCAGTCTTTCCAATGAATATTCAGGACTGATTTTCTTTAGGATGGACTGGTTTGATTTCCTTGCAGTCCAAGGGACTCTCAAGAGTCTTCTCAACACCACAGTTCAAAAGCATCAATTCCTTGGTGCTCAGCTTCCTTTATAGTCCAACTGTCACATCCATACATGACTGCTGGAAAAACCATAGATTTGACTAGTCGGACCTTTGTTGGCAAAGTAATGTCTCTGCTTTTTAATATGCTGTCTAGGTTAGTCATAACTTTTCTTCCAAGGAGCAAGCATCTTTTAATTTTGTGCCTGCAGTCACCATCTGCAGTGATTTTGGAGACCCCCAAAATAAAGTCTGTCACTGTTTTCACTGTTTCCCCATCTATTTGCCATGAAGTGATAGGACTGGATGCCATGATCTTAGTGTTCTGAATGTTGAGTTTTAAGCCAACTTTTTCACTCTCTTTCACTTTCATCAAGAGGCTCTTTACTTCTTCATTTTCTGCCATAAAGTTGGTGTCATCTGCATATCTGAGGTTATTGATATTTCTCCTGGCCATCTTGATTCCAGCTTGTGCTTCATCCAACCCAGTGTTTCTCATGATGTACTCTGCACAGAAGTTAAACAAGTAGGGTGACAATATACAGCCTTGATATACTCATTTCCCTATTTGGAACCAGTCTGTTGTTCCTTGTCCAGTTCTAACTGTTGCTTCCTGACCAGCATACAGATTTCTCAAGAGGCAGGTCAGGTGGTCTGGTATTGCCATCTCTTTAAGAATATAGACATTTCAAGATGTATATCTACAGATACCTATATTTATATAGAAGTATATAGACCTACGGGACTTCCCTGGTGGCTCAGATGGTAAGGGTGAGGGTGGGATGTTTCGAAAGAACAGCATGTATATTATCTGTGGTGAAACAGACCACCAGCCCAGGTGGGAGGCATGAGTCAAGTGCTCGGGCCTGGTGGGCTGGGAAGACCCAGAGGAATCGGGTGGAGAGGGAGGTGGGATGGGGGACCAGGATGGGGAATACGTGTAACTCTATGGCTGATTCATATCAATGTATGACAAAACCCACTGAAAAATTAAAAATTAAAAAAAAAAAAAAGAATCTGCCTGCAATGCAGCAGACTTGGGTTTAATTCCTGGGTCGGGAAGATTCCCTGGAGAAGGGAAAGGCATCCCACTCCATACACACACACACACACACACACACACACACACACACACACACACATATGGGCTTCCCAAGTGGTACTAGCGGTAAAGAACCCATCTGCCAATGTAGAATGCATAAGAGATCCAGGTTGCGCGTTTGATCCCTGGGTCAGGAAAATCCCCTGGAGGAGGGCATGGCAACCCCCTCCAGTATTCTTGCCTGGAGAATCCCATGGACAGAGGAACCTGGTAGGCTACAGTCCATGGGGTAACACAGAGTTGGACATGACTGAAGTGAGTTATCAGGCATGTAGCACACACACATATATATATGAATAGAGATAAGTAAATGACCAGACAGTCATCCAGTGGAATCCATGGAGGAGATGTTGACTGTAATCTTTCTGCTGTGTTCCTATCCATGATATGTATATACAGTCTCCTCTTTTTTCAGCAGCTCCATGTTTCCACCAATATCTGCCTAACAGGTCTCTCTGCTTGCACTCCATCCTGCCCCCCAAACCCAACCCTATTCACTCTGTGACCACAGAACAGACAGAATAATCCTTTGGAAATGGAGATCTCTCTCCTACTCAGCACTTTCCAAGTGGCTTCTGATTGCACTTTGAATAAAATCTGAAGTCCTTACCCTAGAGCCTCCCAAGGCCCTATATGGTCACTACCTTTTGACTGTGCCAAGTATGCCTCAGGGCCTTTGCACTTGTTATGCCCTCTGTCTGGGAGGTTCTTCCCGAAGATCGGCAGGTGAAGAATCTTCAGTTCTTGTCCTCTTTGTCCTTGTGGAATCCTGAGACACAGGAGCTGTGACAGAGGGGGTCCTGAATGGGGATCTGACTTTCCTTAGTTATTACTGATGGCTTCATATGGTCTAGACTAGGGGGTCCCCAGCTTCTGGTGATCTGAGGTAGAACTGATGCAATAATAGAAATAAAGTACATAATAAATGTAGTGTGCTTGAATCATCCTGTAGTCACTCCCCTGACACTTCACCATCCATGGAAAAATGGTCTTCCATGAAACCGGTCCCTGGTGCCAAAAAGGTTGGGGTCCCCTGGTATAGACTATCACACATGGGTGATGGAAATACCAAAATGAACAGAAACCTCTCAGGGTGAAAAGTGAAAGTGATAAGAGAAACATGAAATTCATATTTCAGAAACATACGCGTTTCCTCTGATAATCTTGGCTCTTATGTCAAGTTGGATGCCACTTCTCTTCCAGATCATCGGAGTTTTTTGCAAATACTCATGCCTTTCACATGAAACTGCTTTCAACATATTCCAGAGGACTCAATATTGTCACATAACTTATTCTATCGGTTAAAGGTCAAGTGTATAATAGTGAGAACTTTGAAACATGGAAAATCTACTTGAACACATTCCACAGTGGGAAAAATAAAAATGAACACAGGTGAACTTAAGGGGAAACAGGGGAAATTCCAAAGCAGTGACTGGAAGGTCAGCCCTCTGAGAATAAGATAAGTGCATTTCGTCTGGCAAATGTCTATATTCTTTCTTTTTTTTTTTTTTTTTGGAAGCAGCTAGAATAGCCTGGAGAAGCACAGGTCAGGAGTGTGGTGTATAAATAGTATCCATCTGAATCCTTAAATCAAACATAAGCAACTGATGGGACTTCCCTGGTGGTCCAGTGGTTAAGAATCCACCTGCCAATGCAGAGGACATGGGTTGGATTCCTGGCCCAGGGAACTAAGATTCTACATGCCACTGGGCAACTAAACCCATGTGCCACAACTACTGAGCCTGAGACCTAGAGTCTGTGTTCTGCAACAAGAGAAGCCATGGCAATGAGAAGTCCTAGCACCACAACTAGAGAGTAGGCGCTGCCCACCCAAACTAGAGAAAGTCTGCACAGAGCAACTATAAGCCAGTGCAGCCAAAAAAGAATAAAGAAAGCATTTGGTGAGATGGGGAAGATGAGAGTTTCAGAGACCCGAGAGGGGTTACCCACAGATAGTTTAAGATTCTTGGTAAAGGAAAGCCCTTCCAGCTTTGTTCCCATTTTATTTATTTTTTAACTTAATTTTTATTTTACATTGACGTGTAGTTGATTTACGATGTTGTATTTCAGCTAGTGGTTCAGTTATACATATACATATATCCCTTCTTTTTCAGATTCTTTTCCCATATAGGTTGTTACCAAATATTGAGCAGAGTTCCCTGGGCTCTACAGCAGGTCCTTGTTGATTTTCTATTTTCTATATAGTAGTGTGTATACAGTAATCCCAAATGCCTAATTTATCCCTTTCCTCTCTGTTCCCATTTTAGATGGGAAGAACTTTCTTGAGTCTCTTTATTTCCCCCACTCCCTTCTAAGCTTGTTAAGAAGCTTCCTTGGTGGTTCAGTGGTTAAGACCCTGTGCTTCCAATGTAGGGGGAGCAGGGTCGATCCCTGGTAGGTGAACTAATCCCACATACCACAGGGATTACTGTGTGGCCAAAAAATAAAAATATAAATAAATAAATTTTAAAAATTCAAAAAAGAAGAGTATGAGGCAGCAAGGAGGGGCCTGAAAAGGCACAACCAAGGTGTATCTGGGAGACAGTCAAGGGGTGAGGACAAATAGCCAGTTATTTTGACTGTAGTTTACTTCTCCCTTGGCTTCCCCTACAGGTCCTGTGCCTCTATGGGGTGTGGGGGGGGGGGGGGGGCGGGTGGCTCTGAGCTGAAAGAAATAAGAATGAACCAAGTAGCTGTCAGGTATATCAATCCAGCCCCGCCTCTGGCTTCATGACAAATGGTCAACCTACGTGTAAAGCTCTGGAATTCCACTCCCCAGGAGGGCTGTGTGCATGCTGGATGGCTTCAGTGTTGTCTGACGCATTGTGACCCTATGGACTGTAGCCCACAAGGCTCCTCTGTCCATGGGATTCTCCAGCAAGAATACTGGAGTGGGTAGCCATCTCTCACTCTAGGGAATCTTCCCAACCCAGGGATTGAACCTGCATCTCTTATGTCTCCTTCATTGGCCGGCAGGTTCTTTACCACTAGTGCCATCTGAGAAACCCCCATAAGGGCTGCTGCTGCTGCTGCTAAGTCGCATCAGTCTGTCCGACTCTGTGCGACCCCATAGACGGCAGCCCACCAGGCTCCTCTGTCCCTGGGATTCTCCAGGCAAGAATACTGGAGTGGGTTGCCATTGCCTTCTCTGCCCATAAGGGCTAGGTCTATGCTTTACACAGTGACCCCCAACCCCTGCCCTTGCTAGCCAACACCAGTTACTCGCTGGACATTTCTGAATGAATGAATGAACATTTCTTAAGCTCCTACTATGGATCAGACTCTGGGGACCCTGTGGAGACCAGTTAGACAGGGAGTTTGCTCCCATGGGATCTGCAGTCCAGTGTTAAAGGGATGAACATATAAACAAGAGTCCCTCCAAGATGAGCTTTCTGAGTTGAGATGGACTCCTACCCTTCTCTGGGCTTCCCTGGTGGCTCAGACGGTAAAGAATCCACCTGCAATATGGGAAACCTGGGTTCAATCCCTGGGTTGGGAAGATTCCCTGGAAAAGGGAATGGCAACCCACTCCAGTATTCTCGCCTGGGAAATCCTACGGACAGCAGAGCCTGGTGGGCTACAGTCTGCAGGGTCACTAAGAGTTGGACGTGACTCAAGTGACTTAGCACAGATGCAGCCGCCTTTACAAAGGAGGTGACTTGCAGACAGAGCTAGAATTGGCCCCAGAACTTGGAGGTCAGGGGAAGGGGAAATTCTGGAAGTTGTGTTAACATAGTAAATACTTTGTTCTAAGCTAGCACCTATGTTTATGTCGTGATTGGGAGATGGGAGCTATTTAAGATTAAGTGGTGGAGGGAGGGGGTTGCTTCTTAAAATGCCAGCACTGCAAAAAACTGTTACTTGGGAGAAGCTGACTGGGTTGCTGTCAGAATAAATAATGAGGAATATGGGAAGGTCCCCAGAACAGTGCCAAGGTGCAATAAGAGTACAGCAAGTGAAATTTCAAAATAACTCCCATCACAGGTTTCCCTGGCAGTCCAGTGGTTGAGGGCCTGCCTTGCAATTCAGGGGACATGAGTTCCAAAGCAGGTGGTGGTGGGAAGGCAGGATCCCCCTGCTGGGCAACGAGGCCGGTGCACCACAACTACTGAAGCCCACACACCCTGGGGCCTGTGCTCCACAAGAGAAACCACTGAAATGAAAAGATTACATGCTAGAGAGAGCCCACGGGCATCAACGAAGGCCCAGTGCAGTAAGGAAAAAAAAAAAAGATCCTATGGCAGTTTCCTCCCCATCTCCATAGCAATCATCATCTCTTGAAACATCACCTTAATCAGTCCTCCTGCGTATACCCTTGCTTCCTGAAGACTCTTCTCAATGCTGCAGCCAGACTCCTATGACAGTCAGAGTATGTCCTTCTGCTCACAACCTTTCAATGGTCTCGTGTCACCCAAGGTAAAAGCCAAAATCTTCACTGGTCTCCAGGAACCCACCTGAGCTTCTGCCTCTGCCTTCACTGACCTTGTCTTCTACTCTAGGTCTCAAGTGAAAAGACACTGGCCTCTCAGCTAGTTCACTAACCACATCCAACACTCTCCTGCCTCAGGACCTTAGCACCTGCTGTTCCCTCGGCCTGGAAACTTTCCTCCAGGTTACTAAGTAGCTCACTCCTACCTCAAGTTATTGATATAATAACCTTTTTAATGGGACCTTCCCTGACAACCTTTTTCAAATAGAAACACCCCTCCCATGTCTTCTACCCTTCCCTGATTTTTCATAGCACTTATTACCTTTTATTACGTGAATAATATTACTTTTTAATGTATGATACTCATTGGTATACTGTTTTTTATTGTACGTATTATACTATATATGACATTTATATAATGTATTTGTTGATTGACCCCGCTCCTCCCCACACCTGTCCCCCACCCCTTATCTGTTGTTGACTGAGGGCAGGAATTACGCTTCGCTCGGTGATGTATCTGCAAAGCCTGCACAGTGTCTGGTACCCGGCAGGAGCTCGGTAAACACGGGTAGGACCAAAAAAAAAAAAAATCAATCGTGAACGAAAGAACACATGAACGAGCCGGCGGGCTCTACCTCGACTTCGGGCCCTGGTTTAACCCCTTCGCGCTCCAGGTGAGGCTGGGGAGCCCAGCCCAACGCACCTGCGCAGCACCACCGGGTGGGCGCGCAGGTTGTAGTTCGGAGCGGCGGCAGCACTCCTTTTCGAGGCGCGGCGCCCGCGGAGGGTTACATTCGGGAGAGGCGGTGCCTTCGAAGGGCGGGGGCTTTGGGGGGCGGGGCTCGCTGGGAGTCCGGGCGGGGCGGCTGCTCCGCGTGCAGTTGCTCCACGTCTTCCTCGCCGCTCACCCGGGGTCTAGCTCCCCGGCCTCTGCCGCCGCCGCCGGCTCGGTCCCCTGCCCAGTCCCGATCTCCCGCGCAGCCCCGGCCTTCCCGCCGGCCTTCCCCGCCGCAGCCATGTCCAAGGAACCGCGGGCCGGGCGGGAGGAGATCCTGGAGTGCCAGGTGATGTGGGAGCCTGACAGCAAGAAGAACACGCAGATGGACCGCTTCCGGGCGGCCGTGGGCGCCGCCTGCGGCCTGGCACTGGGTGAGTGCGGGGCGCGCGTCCCGGGGGGCTCCCCGGCCACCTCTTGGCTGGACCAGGGGCTTTCAGAAATCGGGCTCCTCCCTTGGCCGTCCGAGGGACCACCTGGCAGAGAGACACTCTTCCTGGAGTCCCGGGAGCCCCCTTTTCCTGGACGTTGGGGTCAGGGCCCCTCTTAGTTGTTAGAATGGTCTCCTGATTTTCATCTTCCCGCCTCTGGGGGTTGGACAGGGGGGACCCCCCTCCCTAGGGGGTGGGACATCTTCTGACTGTGGGGTTTTGCCCGCGTGTCTGTGCGGGGTGTCACTTCCTCTCTTCTCAGGGGGCCAGTCTCCTCTTCTCTGCAGTATCCATCTCCCTGGTAGGGTAGCCCCTCTGGTCTTGGAACCCCAGTGGACCGAGTGATCCCTTGTTAGGCATTCCTACCTGTGAGGAGTGCTCCCTGGAGTCTTATCCTCCCATCCTGGGGGCTTCTGTCTCTCTGACCCAGGTCTTCTTTGACCCTTAGCTCTTCCCTTCTGTTGAAGGGTGGGTCACTTGCCAGCCACGTTACCTGGTGCTGACCCATCACGGTGCCCCCGCCCCCCACCCCTGCTAGAGGCCAGCCTGGATTCTGGGCGTGGAGGAGATGGATGATGCTCAGGCAGGAGGCTGTCTCTGGGATTGGGGTGGAATTCCTTCCCCTTACGTGTTTACACTCCCAACCCCAAACCGAACCTAGCCCAGGACCCCCTTTCCAGCTCCCTCCCTGTCCTCAGGAGCCACCTGGGTGAGATGGCCCTTTTCTGAACGAGAAACTTCTCCCCAACTCTCTACCTGGCTGTCCACCTACTTCCTGCATCCTCCCTTCAGCGATTTTCATCTCATTGTGACCCTTTCCCCCTCTGCCGGCTACAGGGACTCCTGTGTTTCTGTTGGTGGCATCACTGTCCTCAGGGAGCCCCCGCAGGAATGGAGACTTGGGTTGTCTGCCTTCCAGCCTGGCCCCCTTCCCACCCCAGTGCCCGCATCTCCCTGGGGGCCCTGGTTTCCTCTTCCGTGAACACTGGCTGGTTTTCCTCCTTCCTGCTTCTCTTCTCTTCCGTACCTGCTGCCTGCGGGCTTTGCCTGAGCAGCCTTGACGCGAAGGTCTGGTTGGTCACACCTGGGCTCTGAGGCTCACAATGGCTCCTTGTTGACCGTGGATTTGCACACCTGGCAGCTTCCGTGTCCTCCACAGCACGGTGGGCGTCAGAGCGTCCACAGGTAGCCCCTTCCCTTGCTCACCCAGCTCCCTCCCTCTCCCGACTGCCTGCTTCCTAGAGACAGGTGTGGCTTATTACTCTCCAGGCCTTCTTTCCAGGTAATAGTTGGTAAGTTGATGTGTGTTGGACTGGGGGACAGAGCTGTTTCTTTTTGGTTACACCGCACAGCTTCTGGGATCTTAGTTCCCCCACCAGGGGTTGAACCTGGGCCCTTGGCAGTGAGAGCACAGAGTCCCAACCACTGGACTGCCAGGAAACTCCCTGGGGCACAGACCTGATTCCTGCCAAGAGCCTGGAGCGGAACCACATCCTCCTTTTGTGTTTCCTTGTCTTGATTCCATGTCTCTTTTTCTTCTGCCAGCTGTTCTCCCTGACACTTTACAAAATGATTTCACAGAAGGGCAGTCCTGTGAGATGTCATCCGACTGTCGGGATTCTGAACTGACTCTGCCACTTACTGGTTGTGTGGTCAGAGGGAAGTCACCGAATCTCCTGAGCCTTGGTTTCCTCATCTGTAAAATGGGCATAATGAGAGGACCAACATCATTGGGTGGGCGTGAGGGCGATCAGGCTGAGTGCTCTGCCACACCTGGCCAGTGGAGGTGGCTGAGCAGACACTGGCAGGCACCAGTTGCCCCCGGACTGCCTGCCCAACCCCTGTCAGCCCTTCAAGGCTGGGACTGGTGGCCTGCTGGCGAGGGTGGACCTGCAGAGTTAGTTTGGGCTTCTCACACTGAGTTGCAGTCTCCTTGAGAGACTGCATAGGAAAAGCAAGAGTTCCAGCTTCTTTGGCAAACCCACCAGCCCGTGATGATGGGTTCGTGTCCGCACAGGTGGCATCAGCTGAGCTGAGTGGGGCTCCTCTCTCGGTCTGGGAGTGCTTTAGACCTTGGTTTTTTTTTTCCCTTCCTCCTCTTCTACTCCTGGTGGTTAACCCACCCTGCCTTCTGTCCTTTCCACAGGCCTGGCCCTGGGCATTTTGGGCTTTGCTTTAGGAACCAACTCAAATGCTGTCTTCTCTGATTATTCTCTTTGACCACTTTCTTTTCCTCTCTCTCCAATTGCATATAATTTGGACTTTTAACCTGTCTTGCTTGTTCATTAACTTGTGAGCATGTTTTTTTTTTGGTCTGTGAGGCATGCGGGATCTTCGTTCCCTGACCAGGGATTGAACCTGTGCCCCTTGCAGTGGAAGTATGGAGTCCTACCCACTGGACCACCAGGGAATCCCCTATTTGTGAGCCTTTTTATTTGCTTAAAGACAGCACCCTTGAACTTGTGTTGTCTGTGCCATCAGCAGTGGCTGGTGTGTGGCTGGTAGGCAGCACTGAGCAATGCTCTTGTCTGGATGCAGGGAGAGAGCAAGGTATGCGTCCTCACAGGCTGGCTCAGCCCTACTGCAACCCTGAGATGGGATGAATGGGGGGGCATTCCCCAGCTCCCCCCAGACCACTGTCAGCGGGAGGATTCTATCCTTGTGTTTTGGAGGGGCAGGGCCTCCCTGGAACTGTGCAGTCTCTTCCAGGACCAGAACCGTAGGTTGGTTGGCTCTTGTCATGGCTTCCAGCAGAGTTCGTCTGGGAATCCACAGCATGCCCACCTAGACCTTGGGGGCGGCCTGCAGCCCCAGCCGAGCGTATGACACTTGGCCTTGTTTGCAAGGCCCCAGGGGGCATACTGCATGTATCAGCTCTCAGTCATTAGGGGGGTGCCACCAGCTTTATGGTACACATTACTTTTTGCTTTTTATACACAGCCATTAAAAAATATATATGTTTATTTGACTGTGCTAGGTCCTTTAGCTGCAGCACATGGGGTCTTTGATCTGTGTTGCAGCAGGTGGGGTCTAGTTCCTTGACCAGCGGTCAAACTCTGCCCCCTTGCATTGGGAGCCCGGAGCCTTTAGCCACTGGACCACCAGGGAAGTCCCAGGACACGCTGTTCTGGAGGACTGGGCCAAGTGTCTTTACAACTGCAGCTCGTCTCTGCAGGCCAGCATCTGTGCGAAAACTGGACAACACAAAGAAGGCTTGGTCTCCATTCTCAAACAGCTCAAGTGTCCTTGTGGGGAGAAGGCTCTCACAAAGGTAGCAGTGCTGAGCAGCGGGTGTAGGGGCGTGTGCCGCCCACCTGAGCTCTGGGGCTATTAGGATGCTGCTAAAGGGGGCTGACAGGACCTTGAGCTGAGATGTGAAAGGTGTAGGCGGGTCAGAATTCTCACAGGTGGGGAGGTGAAGCTGCAGGTGGGGCTTACAAACTCAGATGCCTGCAGGGACCAGGCAGGTGATGAGATAATAACAGTGAATGTTTAGTGAGCCCTTCCTACATGCCAGGCCTCATTTGGGAACTTTACATGGATTAACTAACTTAATCCTCAGTAACCTGGCCAGATAGATGGGGCTTTCATCAAGTTTCCCAGCTGAGAAACTGGAGGCTTAGAGTCTTGGGTGAGGTCTCATAGCTGTGAGCAGTAGGGCTGGAGTCAGTGCCCTGAACTGCAGTATCAGGTTGCCTCTCGAATGTGTGAAGGGCCGAGTGGCCAAGTTGTTACCTGCTTTAGCTGTTTGTCACCATGTTGTGTGACTGCTACCTGTTGCTTCTTTGCGAATCACCCCAGGACTTAGTGATGTAAAATGACAGTAGTTATTTAGTATCTCTCAGTTTCCATGGGCCAGGCTTCTGGGAGGGGCTTAGCTGGACAGTTCTAGCTCTGGGTCTCCCGAGGCTGCATCTATCTGTTCTCATCTGAAGGCTGGACCGAGACTGGCAGCCACACTATTCAGGTGCTGGCTCGTGTGGCAGTGAGTCATTGCTTGTTGTGGGCAGGGGGCCTCCGCTACTTGCCACCTAGGACTGCTTGAGTGTCCTGCCAACGTGGCCACTGGCTTCTTGCAGAGAAGGTGGTCATGACAGCAAGAACTGCAGTGTCCTATGACCATCTGATCCAGCCTCACAAGGCGCTAGGTCATTTCCGTAACAGCTGGTTGGTTCTTCAGATCAGCCCAGCTCAGCCGGGGGCAGGGAGGGGACACCTGTTGGCCGGCTTCCACAATCAAGATGCCCTCTCTTCTCGGAAGAAGTCAGAAATTCTGAATTTCATTCAGAAACCCAAATTTAGTATCAGCTGGTTCTGTTTCTTTCTGAGCATCGTGTAGACTGAATGAGACATGCCTGTGGTTGGTCACCCAGGTGTCTGGCTTGCAGCCTCTGAGCCCAGGTTGGGGTGTATGTGTGCGAACAGAAACCCCAGAGTCCCTGCTTTGCTGGAGAGTTGTGGGCAGTGGGAGAATTTGGGCACACACTCCACCCACTTCTCCATGGGTCCTCGTGAAGTTGAGATGCCATTGTGACTTCTAGCTCCTGGGTTGGCAGGCTGGTTACATTCCTCCACCCTGCTAGATACTGTTGAGGATGCTGTTGAGTTTGAGATACTGTTGAGTTTGTTATGGGCTCTCAAGGTCTTCAGGGGAGGCCTGTGTTTCAAGCTCCTGCTCCATCTCTTGTGTCAGCCTGGGGGAGGTTTTGGTCCTAGAGCTCTTTGCAATTTGTGAGGACCAAGGTGATTGAAAAAAAAAAAAGCCTGGGAGAGGGAGGACCTGCAGGTCCTATTTGTCTAGTGCAGTTTCCTCCAGGCCTTCCAGAGGCTCTGCTGCCAGAGGAGTGCCCTAGGTCTGGCACTGCCTCCCTTGGCGGAGAACATGGCAGCAGGCTCCTGCGAACCCTTGCTTGCTCACCCCTGTCTCCTTGTCTGAGCCCATGCGATGTGGTCAGGAGGCCCGTCATGTGTCACGAGTGATGCTCAGGGTCACATGTTTGGGCCCTCCTCTCTGACAAGCACTGTTCTTAGTGCATTCTCTGCTTTGACTCACGCGGTCCTTGCAGTGACCCCATGATAAGTACCATTATCTTAAGGAAGATAAGTGGCAGGACTTACACCCAGATGGTTGGCGCTGAAGCCAGTGTCTGAGCAGCGTGCTCTCTGTCGTTGTACCCGTGTCACAGGTGAGGATGCTGAGGCTCAGAGAGGTGAAGCAGCCACCCCAAGGTCGCTGTCTAGTAAGTGACAAGAGCTGGGGTTCGAAGCCAGTCATCCAGCCTGGCCCTGGGGGACAGGTTAACCCTGCGCTGTCATGGGAGGACCCGGGGCCGTCTCCAGCCAGTTTCCAGATGACACTCGAGAGAAACTCCCCAAGCACCATGTTGAGAGTCAGGGCTGGCTTCCGGCTTCCAGATGCACCATCCCTGGTGTCTTTCCCTGTGAGCCTGGTCGACCTGGCCTGTGGCTTCTGGCTTGAGTATATACAGGGCAGGACTTGGGGGAGGTTCTCTTGTAGGGTTTGGAAGAGGGGCAGGCAGCATTGTTGGGAAACCAGCTTCTCTTTCTTGAACTCAGAGCTCTAAGACCCCCCCTCTCCCCTCCTCACAGCTGTGCTGACTCTTCCCACTTTGTCCCAATCTCTGCTGCCAGAGATGCCCCATGGCTTGGGCTCTCGGCTTCCTCCCTGGTCCTAGCCCCCAGCCCCTGCTGCCCTGGCTCTCAGCGATTGCTCTCTTCCTCTGGCTCCCATGTCCAGCATGACTGAGAGCAAATACTGGATGCTGGGACTTCCCTGGTGGTCCCGTGGCTAGGACTGAGCTTCCAATGCAAGGGGCTCAGGTTCGATCCCTGGTCAGGGTACTAGATCCCACATGCCATAACTAAGATCTGGTGCAGCCAAAAAAAAAAAAAGAACTTAAAAAAAAAATTACTGGATGCCACATGGAGGAGGGACACTGCTAAGGGCAGGGATTACTATGTCTCATCCTCTGGATGAACCCCCAGTGAGGATGATGAAAACTGTAGTTGAGTGATGGAATGAGAGAACTTGACCTGTTGGTCAGCTTCCTGCTGAACTGTTATCATCCCTGGGGGCACCACTGTATGAATTTTAAGTCCTGTTGAAAACATACTGAGATTAAAAAGGCCCAAAGAGGGGGCAGGACTTCCTGTGGTCCCAGGATTAGAACCTGCTGAGAAGAACGTGCCTCCATTTGTGTAAAAGTGGGAGGCAGAGGGATGTATAAAATTTGACACATAAAATTTGCAAAGTCACACCCAAAAAAATCTCTTTCACTGGTTACCTCTGAACCAGAAAAGTTGGAGGGTTGTGGGGGTTAGAGAGAGGGAGGCTTTTTTTTTTTAACCATATAATCTTTTATTTACTTTGTAATTTTGAATCCTGTGAATGT
Source organism: Muntiacus reevesi (assembly GCF_963930625.1). Classification (NCBI taxonomy): domain Eukaryota; kingdom Metazoa; phylum Chordata; class Mammalia; order Artiodactyla; family Cervidae; genus Muntiacus; species Muntiacus reevesi. The sequence goes on from NC_089261.1 coordinate 22,619,220, forward strand.
AGTGCTTACTCAGAAATCAAAATAAGTAAATAATACAAAAAATTCCTATAACGTTGTCTTGGTGTAAAGAGTCATTGGCAAGCTTCCAGTTTTGGACTGAATTTTCAAATCTATTGAACATAGGTTTTCTGAGTTTGTATGGTACAATAATGTGCTAAGTCACTTTAGTCGTGTCTGATTATGACCCTATGGACTGTAGGTTGCCAGCTTCTTCTGTCCATGGGATTCTCCAGGCAGGAGTACTGGATTGAGTTGCCATGCCCTCCTCCAGGGAATCTTCCCGACCCAGGGACCGAATTTGCATTTCCAGCATTGGCAGGTGGATTCTTTACCACTAGCACCATGTGGGAAGCCCCTAAGCATTTTATACCTGGGCTCACTGAAATCCTCATATTTGCCCTGTGAAGCAGGTTATTACTAATCATTTCCATTTTACAGATGGGGAAACAGAGACATAGCACTTACAGAGCTTGCCTGAAGCCTCACAGCTAACAAATGGCCAAGTTGGGATTTGAACCCAGGCCTTCTGGGTCCAGAGTTCATGGTCTCAGGCATGCTGGCTAAGATAAAAACTCAGCTGCCTCATTGCTTTGGTTCCTTTTGGGGACTAGCAGTGGTAGGTTTGCTTCAACAAAGACTAAGGTCCCCTGCTCTCCCAAGATCCTTTCTCATCAGATGCCTTTGAAGCCTTCAGACACATGTAACTCCATCTTATCATTGAACTAAGTTTCCTCCCAGGATTTATCTGAGCTGTATGTCTTTATTTTCCAGAAAATTATGATGACCTGTATCATTGGTCAGTTGAGTCGTATTCAGACTTCTGGGCAGAATTCTGGAAATTCAGTGGAATTGTCTTCTCACGCATGTATGATGAGGTAAGTAGAGATTTCGCTTACACATTCTTTTTGTGGTTATGTTGCAAAATCATTAATTTGGGGGGCTTGTGGTTATGATTCAAAATGAAGTGTTAATCTGGGGGAAGACTAAATCCTGTCTTATTTTAAATCCTCACAACAGCAGGAAAAAGTCCTTGCTTCAGAGAATTGTTGGGGGATTGTTTTGGGGTCGAGGACCTCATGGGTGCTCTGTGGACTTGGAGCCCCCCCAGTGAGCATGGATCCCAGGCCCTGTCTTGGCACTCTGAGTGATCCTAAGAGTAGGGCATTGCTTTGTTTTTATTTTATTAAAAATTGTTAGAGTTGTGGTAAAATACACATAACACAAAATTTACCATTTTATCCATTTAAAAGTATACATTCAGTGATGCTATACGCATTCACATAATTGTTTTTTAAACTATCAGTTTTGTTGTTAAACTGGATTTTATTTTTGGCGGCATGTGGGATCTTAGTTCCCTGACCAGGGGTCAAACCTGTGCCCCCTGCAGAGGAAGCTCAGGGTCTTAACCACTGCACCACCAGGGAAGTCCCTAACCTGGATTTTAAAGGTTTCTTTTTCCCAGATCTTTATCCTCAATAAATATCGAGGGACTAGGAATTCTGTTATTCAAAGTATCATTTGTTGTGTTGTTTGTTTGATTGTGAGGTGAGCCATTCTGAAAGGTTCATCTGTAGGCACTTGGGGCAGAAAACCAAGGTTCCAGCCTCTGAGGATGGAGGCAGGGATCCTGCTTTCTGAAAACTGTGGTGGGAGGGTCAGGTAGACCCTGCACTTTGACCCCCTGGTTTCTATGCTCCTGGTTATACCTGGAACACTGGGCAGCTGCTATGTCTGTCTTGTTTACTTTCTCTCATCAACATCTCTCATAAAGTAGGGGCTTAATATTTGTTGACAGCGTAAATTAGTGGGGATGGTGTTTTCCCTTGGTGTTAATTTTTTTTAACGTTAGAGAGGAATAATTGCTATGTATAATTATGTATTTCAAGTGTACATGTGATGACTTTATATTTATATATACACACACACACATACATACATACACACGCACCTTGTGGAATGATTTCCAAGATAATTGACACAGCCATCGCCTCGCTGTTACTTTTTTTTCCTGGTGAGAATGCTTAAGATCTCTCAGCAACTGTTAGGTACACAGTACTGCATTCATTTCTGTTTTCAGTTTCCAGCCTTCGGGCCAGGTCAGCGTTCAGTCTGTAAAACGATCTAGCGTCGCTTTGGGCCAGTTGATTAGCTGGCTTCCTGGGACACAGAGTCACTTGTACGCATCCTTGGTGTTACCCTCTCGTGCATGTGTGTCTTGGTTTGCTGTTGTCCCTGTAGGTCGTGGACACATCCAAAGGGATCGCCGATGTGCCTGAGTGGTTCAAAGGCAGTCGCCTCAACTATGCAGAAAACCTCCTGCAACACAAAGAGAACGACAGAGTGGCCCTTTACATTGCACGTGAGTCCCAGCAGCTGCTCGGTTTTCCTCTCTTATTGTGTATTTTTTGTTTTGTTTTAATTTTTTGGCTACACCAGGTGGCACTAGAGATCTTAGTTCCTGGACCAGGGATCGAACCCTGGCCTTCTGCACTGGAAGCATGGCGTTCTAACCATTGGGCCGCCAGGGAAGTCCTGGTTCTAAGCATTCAGAATCAATCTGATATCTTATTTCCAAAAAGTATCTTGGCACCTTTGGATTTTGTGTGTGTGTGTACACGTGTGTGATGAGAACACAAAATAGTAACTTCACCATCTTAACCATTTTTTGAGTGTCCAATTCAGTGGTGTTAAGTATGTTCACACACTGCCGTGCAGTAGATCTCTGGAACTTTTTCACTGAGACTCTGTACCCACTAAACATTGATTTCCCCTTTTCCTTCCCCAGCCCTTGGAAAGTTATATATATTAAAAAAATCACAATCAAGTCAAAGAATTCTTCACTTTATAAAAGCATTGCTAATAGTAAAAAAAGAAATTTTTTAATGGCAGATTCTGAGTGTGTGTCTCGGAGGTGCCCTTTCCCACAGCCTTTCTTTTCCGTAACGTTTGGTAAATCTGTATCTTGTTTGCATTCTCCGCATCTGTGTAACGTCTCCCAGGCATGTTTTCCAACCTGTATTTGTACAGGTGTGAGTTTCATCCATGTCTGTGACTCAGAATCTCTCTTTTTTGAAAAATTTATTTTGTTTTTTGGTTGTGTGGAGTGTGGGATCTTAGTTCCCTAACCAGGGATCAGACCCAAGGCCACTGCAGTGGAATCATGGAGCCCTAACCACTGGACCACCAGGGAATTCCCCAGAATCTTTTTTTGCTTTTTTAAATCAATTTTTTTTTTACCATGTCGTGTTGGTTTCTGCAATACGACAACACAAATCAGCCATGATTCTACATACATCCCCTTCCTTCCCCGCCTCCCTCCCCTCGCCCCAGCCCACCCCTCCAGGTGATCACAGCGCCGGCCTGGCCCCCCTGTGCCACACAGCAGACTTCTCACCAGCTGTCCATCTCACACCTGACAGTGTATGTATGCCGATGCTGCCTTCTCCACTCGCCTCTCTTGCTTCCCCACTGTGTCCACAAGTCCATTCTCTACATCTGCATCTCCTCTCCTTCCCTGCCAATAGGTTCATCAATATCATTTTTCTAGATTCCATATATATGTATTAATATAGTATATTTGTTTTTCTGACTTATTTCACAATGTATAACAGGCTTTAGGTTCATCCACCTCACTGGAACTGACTCAAATTTGTTCTTTCTTATGGCAGAGTACTATTTCATTGTGTATATGTACCACATCTTCTTTATACGTTCATGAGTCGATGGACATCTAGTTTGCGTCCATGTCCTGGCTATTGTAAACGGAGCTGCTATGCACATTGGGGTACATGTGTCTTTTTCGAAGATCAGAGCTCTCTTTTTAGGACAGTCCATGGATGACCTGTCCTTTTCCTCTTCCCAGGGGAAGGCAAGGAGGAGATCGTGAAGGTGACTTTTGAAGAGTTGCGGCAACAGGTGGCTTTGTTTGCAGCAGCGATGAGGAAGATGGGCGTGAGAAGAGGAGACCGGGTCGTCGGTGGGTATTTCTGGCTCCTGTCACCATGGGAACAGGGGAGTGGCTGGGAAGAAATGCGGTGGAGCTGGGTCAGGCTGTTCATGGCCTTATATATATGTGTGCTGCACAAACTAAACCAGGAAGGACCATCACTGAAAGTATGGCCTGGCGGGAGTGAGCTGGGCTGTGAGGGTCCTCGGCTCCCAGCCCTAGCGTGAGTGTGTCTTCATGCTGAGTGGGAGCCAGTGTTCACAGCTGTGTATTTTTTTTTTTAATGAAACATGGTCCTTTTAAAAAAAAATTTTTTTTTAATTTATTTATGTGACTGTGCCCACTCTTAGTTGCGATGCACAGGCTCTTTAATTGTGGCATATAAACTCTTAGTTGTGGCACATGGAATCTAGTTCCCTAACCAGGGATTGAACCTGGGTCCCCTGCTTTGGGAGCACTGAGTCTTAGCCACTGGACTGCCAGGAAGGTTCCAAAACGTAGTCCTTAAACGAAACACAAGCCAGAGAGTTCATCGGTTGCATGCATGCTCAGTCATGTCTGACTCTCTGCGACCCCATGGGCTATAGCCTGCCAGGCTCCTCTGTCCATGGGATTTTCCAGGCAAAAATATTGGAGTGGGTTGCCATTTCCTTCTCTAGGGGATCTTCCTGACTCAGGGATCGAACCTGAGTCTCCTGTGTCTCCTGCACTGGCAGTTGGGTTCTTTACCACTGACTCTTCCAAGGCCGGGAAAAGCTGGCTGCTGCATTTTCTGGATCTGCCCACCTCCAACGCGATGCTTTCTGGAGGAATTTCGGAGGGTAGTTTCCATTCTGTGATTTCCGCTGCTTGTGCTGACATGACTGTAGACTGATCCCGAAAACCCAGCAGAGGGAGTTTTATCAGTGGAGACTCACCTGACTCACTCCTCCGCCACGTAGATGTCAGGGATGGTGCCGCCAACCTGCTCATTTCCCAGATGAAAAACCAAGGTCCAGAGGAGAAAATTCACCAATTCATTTTTTTTAAACGTGGAAAGAATTTCATTACAAAAAATTGGTGTTGATTTAAATGAGAGGGCTTCCCAGGTGGTGCTAGCAGTAAAGAACTCGTCTACCATTGTAGGAGATGCAAGAGAGTTGGGTTTAATCCCTGGGAGGAGGAAACGGCAACCCACTCCAGTATTCTTGCCCAGAGAATCCCATGTACAGAGGGGCCTGGAGGGCTACAGTCCATTAGGGTTGCAAAGAGTCAGACACAACTGAAGCGACTTAGCATGCATGCATGCGGACAGCTTCAGTTCACAAGGTTGTTAACATAAAGTACGTGAAAATACTTGGCCTCTGGAGATTATTTTAAACAAGGAGTTACTTTCATTTATTTATTTTTTTGGGCCATGCTGCTTGTGGGTTCTTAGATCCCTGACCAGGTCTTGAACTTGGACCCTCAGCAGCGAAAGAGCAGAGTCCTAACCACTAGACTGCCATGGAATTCTCTGAGTTACTTAATACTGAGGCATGAAATTTCATGGCCAGGACACCTCATCACAGCTCTGTTAAGCAATTGACTGTAACTGTTTGGCGCTACAGTATAGGAGCAGGGCCCCTGGGCCCCAGCTTCCCCATGCCAGGCTGGTGGCCACCCTGTCCCTGGGGATCCCCACCAGGCTTTCCTCACTCAGCGTGGCTTCTCCCACGTAGTCCTTCCTGGTGAGAATTGGTTTAGCAGCTTCGAGGGTACCAGGCTCCCTGGAGTCAGGTGGCCTGCTTTCTGTATTTGGAGCTGCCTTTGGGCCTGTGGGTTTGAACGAGAAATTCCTCCTCCCTGGGACCTCGAGTTTCTTCATCTTTAAACAGGGCAGCAGAGAGGCTGACCTGACTGGTTGTGCAGAGTGTCTCGTGGGTGGAGAAGTCAGGTGTGCCTTCTCAGTCCTGCCCATCCTCCAGCATCCCGGGTGGGGCCAGTAACGAGGAGATGTCCAGGGACAATTTCTGGTCCACAGCCAGCTGGGGCTCTGTGTGCTTTTTGCTGTGATGCTGGGGGTCATCGTTTAAGTTGTTCCTTCCAGGATCAGACATCAGATCTCATTCTTAAACCAAAAGAGAGAGCTTCTCTGTCCTCTGGCCACACAGCTTTGCTCAAGGTACCAACCCCCGTGGCACCGAGGGTGTCGGTCCCCTGCTCAGAAGCTGACTAGCTCCTGCTGCCCCACAGGGGCAGGTCTGCACAGGCCTTGCATTCTTGCTTCCTTCCCTGCCTCCTCACACTCTTGCCTTTCCTCAGTCCCTCCCTGACTGCCGTCCTCCTAAGTGTCCAGCAGATCCTTTGTGGGGAGCCAGTCTCCTCCCACTGACCTGTAACTTTACCCACAAACAGTGTCTCTCAGGGAAGCCCCCTGGTTGCCCCTGTTGGACCCTCCAGAGTCACTCAGGGAAGTTCCTGGGTTGCCCCCATTGGACCCTCTGTCGGCATCTCATCCTCTGTCTTCAGAGAATGTGTCATTGGTATTTGATTGGCCAAACAGCTTGCAGAAAAACCCAAGTGAACTTTTTGGCCAACCCAAGTAATTTTCTGTTTGGTTTTTGTGATTATTTGATCACTGGTCTCCTCTGGCTCTAAAGTCCACGAGGCCTGGGGGTCCAGCTGTGAGGCTGCCCTCCCCGCCCCCAGGGGCTGTGGGACCAGGACCGCAGGCCAGGGCATCAGCAGGAGAGGCCGCCGGGCATGTTGGTATAACCATTACCCATCCCTCCTCTCCCGGGGCCTCACTGAAAGTTGGCGCTCAGGTGTGTGTTTGCGGAGAGAGTGGCCTTACCCTGGGGTAAGCCATGTGAAAGGGCTGGACCCTGAGACTCCTTGGATGATGGAGCCGGGTGTGGAGCGAATGCTCACTGTTAGCTGACTGGAAAGGAATCTATAGGAAGGGCCATGACTCCCACGTTGCTGCCTGTCTCAGCCCTGGGTGGAATGTTTCCCTGTAGATCCAAGGATTCGCCCTGGTTCACTGAGGTCTCTGCTCAGGGGCCGGCCCTGCCGTCCTGTGCAGAAATCCATTGCCACTTTCTCTTCACCTCACTTTATTTACATTTGTTGCCTTACTGACTCCCTGAAGTCACAGGATTACTTGTGTGTGTGTGTGTGCGCGCGTGCACATGTCTGTCTGTCTGTCCTCCAGGACTAGAGGATGAGGCTTTGTCTTCTGTTCATGCCCCACCTCAGTCCGTGGGGGGCCTGGCACACAGTAGGTGTAGGATGAGTATTTTTTGAGTGATGGCTGCGTGAGAGTACTGGGTCAGAGCAGGCATTTTTGTGGTTGAAACCACAATATCTTGGGTTTTCTGTGGTCCAATTTAATCTGCCTAGAAAAGGAACTCAAGAGGTTCTTCTACCCTCCAGTAATTCTTCTCCCCTCCAATTTTTATTTTCAAAAATTTTCCTTTGAAGCAAATACTTCTGAGAAGGAGAAACAGAAAACAGGGGATACAGGGGGCACCTCTTGGCCATGCTTTTTTGGGGGACGCCTGCTCCCATGCTCTTGGCTCCTCAGCATCACGCTGGTGCTGGCTGACCGACCCCCACTTCTTAGTGTCACAGCTCGAGCACTGATTTGACCTGATGACAGTTACTAGGACTGAGGACTGTGCTTCCCAGAAGCGAGTGTGAGGAACCCGTGCAGAGGGGCTTGAATGGAGAGATGCTTGGAGAGCTTTGAGGATGTAGTTGGAGCTGCTCACGACTCTTCCTCATCTGGGAATTGGGCATCTCCTGGCCGTGTGTCAAAGCCAGCAGGGTCACACAGCCTCCCTGGATGGTGAGTCTCGCCCTGCCTCAGGCAGTGGCATGGTGGAGACACTTCAGTTGCATTCATAGCCAACTCTTTCCTCAGCAGCAGATGTCTGTCAACGGGCCTGCCATGTGCCAGAGCTGGGTAGAGCCTGGCTGCTGAGTGAGTGATGTAGGACCTGTGTCCCTGGGACACCCAGCCTGGGAGATACGGTGAACCCATAGAAACGAAGTACCCACCACTGTTGTCAAATAGGCTGTTCAGAGCTGCGGGAGGAGAAGCAGGAGGAGAGCTGTCCAGGGCGCCTGGGGTGCTGAAGCAGAGAGGGTTTCTGTGTAACCAGGGAGTGGTGCTTGGGGGAGGCTGTGGCCCTTCTGCCCCTGGGTGCCTTGTGCACGGATCCTTTCCTCGAGCATTTAAGGCAATCTGTTTAATCGATCATAGTCTCTTTGGCTATAAAGGTTCTCTGCCTCTATTACTGTAGAAGCCCAGCCTCCTGCTTGAAGACACGCCTGAGCCCCTTTCAGGCTTGTATATGTCTCTGCTCTGTCTTCATTCCCCTACAGCTTTTCCTCTCCTCCCTCCATCCAAACATCCACCCACTGGCCTACCAGAGGGCTTTGATTTGCAGGGTGTGACAGAAGGCATTTGGTAAAGCAGAGCAAGACAGTCAAAGTCCCAGCCCTCACAAGAGAACCAGTTATAAGTTGCCAGTTATGATTTTCCTTAGGTGATTATTATGGTAAATCTGGTGAGGGAGAAATATGGCATGCTTTGTGAGTGACTGGCCAGGGCACCTGAATTCATGGAGTGCCCTTGGAGAAAGCTTCCCTGGGGGAGTTTCATTTGCATTCAGTGCTGAAGGATGAGTGTGAGCCCAGTAGGGAAGGCTGGTGTGGGTGGGAGTGTCTAGACAGCTCATTGCAGCCTGTGCAAAGGCCCTGAGGCAGCAGGAGCTTCAAACAACTGAAGGACTGAAGCCAGGCTATTGTGACTGAGCCCAGAGTGAGTGCCAGAGTGGAGGGAGAAGAGGCCAGACTGTATCTTGTGGGGGTCACTGATTGGAGTGGGTTGGTGGGGTGATGACAGGAAGCGGTCAGGCTGGCAGCAGGTGATTGCGGCATCTGAGCAGGAGCTGTCCAGGTGGGTGGAGTGGGCCTGGCCCTACTGTGTGAGCTGTTCACAGCCAGCCCCTCTCTCCACTCCCACCCTGGCTCTAGGAGGTGCTTTTGGAAGTCTTCTGCATCCTCACACCCTGACCAAACGTTCTCCCTGTGTCCTCTCCACAGGCTACTTGCCCAACAGCGCGCACGCCGTAGAGGCCATGCTGGCGGCTGCAAGCATTGGGGCCGTCTGGAGTTCCACGTCCCCAGACTTTGGCGTGAATGTGAGTCGGGGTCCCCTCAAGTGCCCTGGGTGTGCTGCCCCTGCAGGGGATCATTCCCTGTGATTTCTGCTGATATCTTGGGTCAGGATGTGGGCAGCTGCAGGGTGGGACCAGCAAGATGGGGAGGAAAACGGCTTCACTATGACCTCCCATCTCCCCAGCCAGTGACTTGTGATCCATGGGAGAGAAGGAGCTGAATATTTTTTTTAATTAATTAATTAATTAACTTACTTTTGGCTGCGCTGGGTCTTCACTGCTGCTCTTGAGCTTTCCCTAGTTGTTGCGAGCAGGGGCTACTACTCTATTGGCAGTGCACAGGTTTCTCATTGCAATAGCTTTTTTTGCTGCAGAGTAGGGGCTCTAGGCTGTGTGGGCTCAGTAGCTGAGGTGCATGAGCTAAGTTGCTCCGCAGCGTGAGGGATATTCCTGGACCAGGGATCGAACCCATGACCCTTGCATTAGCAGGTGGAGTCTTAACCACTGCGCCATCAGTAGAGTCCAGAGCCAGATCTCTTAAGTCTACAAGTAAATGATTCTTCCTTCCTTCCTTTGATATTCCTCACGTCCAGCCATGTGCATTGGCTACATTAGTGTGTGTTACATGTGATGGGCAGTGTTCTGAGCATCCAGTAAGGAGTGCCCGACCGCTGCTCTGGTGACTTCGTGCCCACATGAAGTTTATCCTCTGCAGGATATTTATCCTCTGCAGACTGTTTTCCAGATTTGCTCACAGAAGTTCCTCCAAGGCCTCCAACATTGCCATTTCTGATCTCTTACTTTTTAAAAAGTATTTTTAAAATTATTTATTTGTGTTTGACTGTGCTGGGTCTTCGTTGCCACGTGTGGTCTTTCTCTAGTTGCAGTGAGTGGGGGCTACTCTTGGTTGCTGTGAGCAGGCTTCTCATTTCGGTGGCTCCTCTTGTTGTGGAACACGGGCTCTAGGTGCGCAGGCACAATAGTTGCAGCACACGGGCTTTGTTGGTCTGTGGCGTGGGGGATTTTCGCAGACCAGGGAGCAAATCAGTGTCCCCTGCATTACAAGGTGGATACTTAACCACTGGACCACCAGGGAAGCCCTCATCTCTTACTTTGGGCCTGAGCTTTGCACCCTATGTGGGAGCGGGTTGAGCCTTTTTATTCCCTTAAACCTGGAGGGTACCCGGGACCAAGGTGGGCACCAGCTGTAGAGTGACCCAGGCAGGGGCAGGAAGCTGAGCCCCACACGGGAAAGGAAGGGACAGTCGAGCCGGACTTCCTGGGACTCTCCACTTCCCGATCAGGGACCTCTCCTGGTTGCAGAGCCACGAGGACAGTCCCCTGTTAGAGGACATGGTGGGCATCTTCCCAGACTGCTCTTCTTTTGCCCTGGGCATGGCCCCAGCTCTGAGCATCTGTCAGAGCAGTCCAGGGGCTAAGGGCTGGCCTGGCTTTGCAGGCTGTACATCCCTAGGCGAGTTGTTTATCCTCATGTGTGAGGCAGGGGCAGTGGAAAGAGAGAGTCTCATGAAACAAGCGTAGACCGTGTGGGCCCATGATTGGTGTGGGAGGGTTGATACACTTGGACGATAGATGCAGTGATGGCGCTTTTCCAGCCTTGCTCTGTGACCCATGTGCCTGGTCCATGGGCCAGGCATTTTGGGTGTGAGCTTGACACCAATGTCTGTCCTGAGGCTTGCTTTTCTGGGAAAGATTTCACAGTACTTCTTATTTTCCCCTGCACCACGCAGAGGAGGGACAGATGTGCCTCTGTAACATGGAGGCCTGGAGCAGTGAAGTGATTGGTCGAGGCCAGTCCTTGCCCCATGGGGTGAGGACCGAGCCCTGCTGAGTTCAGGGAGAGGGTGGTCATCCTGGCCGTCATCACTGGTGGCCATGATTGTGCCTCCTGGGGCTTTGCTGGACCTCTGCCAGATCACCTTCCTCCAGGACCGACTTGAGATTGAAGCTCCAGGGTGACTTCTCGATCCCCAAGGCCCTCTGTGGGGCCATGTGAGCTTGGGACCGGGCCATCCTTGTGGGAGCCAGTCCCTGGGCACTCTTGTCCTTAGCAGCCCTTGAGCTGTGTTGTCTGGAAGTGGTGAAGGTGCCTCAGGGTTGGAGAAGGCATGTGGCATGGAGGTTACCAGCAGGCAGGCTCCTGCCCGGGTTTGAATCGAGCTCTGCTGCTTCCAGGCTCCCATTCCTGGGGACACACCGCAAGAGGCTTGTGAGGACAGCAGCAGTGATGCCCATCTAGGGTTGGGACAGTGCTTGACCCACCCCCGAGCATTCCTGATGTGGAATCTGGTTCCCTGACCAGGGATTGAACCCAGGCCCCCTGCACTGTGAGTGCAGGGTCCTATGCACCGGACCTTCGGGGAAGTCTGGAGGGGCGGGTGTTTCTGAGTGAATTGGAACTCGTAAGCAGTTGTAGAGATGTTGGCAGAGCTCTCTGTGGCAGGAGGATGTGACTGTGATCTTCTAGAGCCTGATTGAAGCTTGTGCCTGAGGGCGTCACAAGCTTCAGAGAGTAGAGGTCCTGAGTTGGCCTCTGGTGGCAGGTCTGAGCCGCCAGGTGCAGGGCCGGGCAGCATTAGGGGACAGGGCACCTCCCTCTTGCTTGTAGCATCAGCAGCTGGCCCTGACCCCGCGCCTGTTCTCACGAGCCTGTCCTGTGCGGAATGTCACCACCACAGGCCACTCCGGCCGACTCTGGCCTGAGGTCCTGTAGTGTAGAGGACGCAGCCCGTGGGTACCACTGGAGGGCGTCCCAGGCATTCCTTCCCTGGGTTGAGGCTGGTTTGGGTTTTCTGGTGTGGCGGCTATTGTCGGACGCGCATGCGCACTAGATGGCAGCGTGGCTCTGCTCTGACCTCGACCTTCAGCACATTTGATTCAGGGAAATCTTTGCCACGTGATGGCCTGAGTCTGGGGAGAGCCCTCCGTTCCATTAGAAAATGATAGGGCCAGACATCTTTCTACTAAGATGCTTCACTTTGCCCTGAGTTCTGGGAGGTGGTCCTCATTTTGCTGAGCCCCTGGTGTAGAGCCAGAGGCAGACAGTCTTGCGCACAGTCTTCAGGAGTGAGTGTTGAGCAGCTGACAGTTCATGTGTCAGCTTGGTGACTTCAGGGCCCCCCGGCTGCTGGTACCACCTGTCAGCTCCCAAGGGTGAGCCCTGTGTCTGGGAAGCCCTGGTCCAAGTAACCTGGACCACAGCACTTGCTCATGTGGGCATAGATACCCGTAGGCTTCCCCTGGTGGCTCAGACGGTAAAGAATCCGCCTGTAATGTGGGAGACCTGGGTTCGATCCCTGGCTGGGTTGGGACGATCCCCTGGAGGAGGGCGTGGAGACCCACTCCAGTACTCTTGCCTGGAGAATCCCCATGGACAGAGGAGCCTGGTGGGCTACAGTCCGTGGGGTTGCAGAGACTTAGACACAACTGAGCAACTAAACACAACAAGGACCTGGTAGAAAGCAGGACCCCGGGGCCTCAGGTATCTTCTCTGTTTTCTTCCAGTAGCTAAAACCTGCAGGAAAGCACTGCGAGTTAATGATGGGATGGGGCCTGGGGTGGGAAAGGGGAGTCCTGTGGGCCTGCGATGGTCCTCTTCAGGGGTGTGCAAATCTACTTGAAAAAGAGGCTCCTGGGGACTTCCCTGGTGGTCCAGTGGCTAAGACTGTGCTCCCAGTGCAGAGGGCCCGGGTTTGATCTCTGGGCAGGGAACTAGACCCCACATGCTGCAACTAAAGAGCCTGCATGCCTTAACTAAGACCTGGTGCAGCCAAATAAATAAACAAAAAAGAGGCTACTGTTCTCAATTTCCAGCATCACTATTTTTAGATGGTCCTCCAGTTTCAGTAAAGGGTCTGTTTCTGAAATTTGCAGTGAAGTACAAATGTTTTTCCTACTTTGACTCATTTTCTGTTGCAGATCACTGAAAATCCCTATAATAAAGGGAAAATTGCCATTCTCTTGCAATTCCTGATTTTAACTTTTTTTTTTGTGACGGGGTTACACTGTTAGTGACTATGAAGTGTGTTCTAATCCTGTGGTACACTCATGGGGGATAGTTATTGGGCAGTTTACAGGATGGGGGCAGGGTCTCCATACATGTGGACTCACCTGCCCACGGATGAATCCTCCTCGCCTAGCCAGGCTGGTGATGACAGGATCCCCTCTGTTGCCAGGCCATATGCCTGTCTGCATGGACTGTTCTGGGGCAGGGTGGGGTTTCAGTGTTTGCTCCAGGATGCTGGGGGCCATCTCTCACTTCCCTTGACACCCCTTGGGCCTGGTCTGCCCTACCCCTGCCCGTCACCTCACCCTTCCTCCCATCCCTTCCACTTCTCCCACCCTCTTTGCTTGGATAACCGGCCCCCCTCCCCCAATGCAGTGGACTCAGGGACATCTCCAGGTGGGTGGGGTGCTTGTTCTTCAGGTCCCCAACCTTCCAGCCTCACCAAGACCTCCAGGTCCTGTGTGTGTTGACATTTGGTTTTTCCTTTGTGTCATTGTTTACCTTTGAATGGGTGGCTTTTTCAGAGATGCTAGGGCAGATCAACCTTTGATATCCACACATCGGAGAGCCAGGCCAGTAGCCTGTATTGCTCCCTGTTACAGAATGCCTTCAGGTTGCTGCGTGTGTATATGTGTGTACCTGTGCACACATGTACGTACGTGAACATCAATAGAGCTGTTCTCACTCTGGGTGGCTGCCATGTGATCCAGCACTGGCCTGGCTGTTGGTTACAGCGCTGGGTTGGTTGCTAAGCGCCATATCGGGTCAGCTGCATGATCACAGGTGTGTTCATTTCATTGTAACATGAGAGCAGTCAGGAATGAGCAGCCCTCTCCTGGATCGGAATAGACCAACAGCTGGTTTCTGATGCTCAGAGATCTCAGCTCGACCCACCAGGAACCCCACCACCGTGTCGTGGGGTCTCTGAGTCTTTCCACGGTGCCCAGTTCTGACCTCTGGTTCTGAAACACTTGTTGTCTTTACTGTCTGCTCTTTCTCCCTGTGACTAAGGGTCAGTTCTGTGATGTCTGAGCCCCAAGTCACTGCTCTCTAGTCCTTCTGCCTGTGTGGGCTAGTCCACCAGAAGCATGCTAGGTGTCATGTAGAAATTCCTGCCACCTTCCAGGGCTCCTGTCTGACCCCGTCATGCTCCTCCCTGGCCCCAGACTTTCTAGAAGTTCTTTCCCTTCCCTGGGCTGGCTCCCCCTGCCCCGGGCTCTTCTCGTGGCACCCTCGGCTCAGAACTGCCGCTCCCCTTCCTCCTGACTGTGAAGCCTGCTCCCCTGATGCCCCTGAGCGGAGGTGCTCTCTGGAGGCTTCCTGGGATGCTCTGGCCGTGGTTCTTGCTTCCTCCTCCTGATTCAGTCTGTGGGGACCCCAGCCCTGGCTCTTTTCTGCTGCCCGGTCGCTTTCCTGTCCTGAGGGTCAGTCTTTCCTTAGTTGAGGCAGTGCCGTGGTTAAGAGCACCAGCCCCTGTGGCAGATGGAGCAGCCTGCAACCCCAGCTCTGCCGCTGGCAGGTTGTGAAGCTTTGGGCAAATGATGCTGGTCCTGCCTCAGCAAGAGTGTGGAGCTGATCGTAGCCCCAGCCCGCTGCTGGGGACATGAAGTCAGATGCGTGAGTGCCTGCCACCACCGGGAAAGGTGGATGTTGAACTCTCAGTACATGTAGATGTTTTCATAGGCAAAAATTTTCTTCCCAGCTTAAGTGAGGAAAAAATTTTCTTCCCAGCCCCTCTTAAAACCCTGGGGTCCAGGAATACTGTTTATTTTGCTGTGTGGAGCTTGCTATTGTTTTCTGTCTCTCTTCCTCTGTTTCTTTTTTTTTTTTCCATGCTGTGCTTGGCATGTGGGATCTTAGTTCCCAACCAGGGATTGAATCCCTGGCAGTAGACGTGTAGGGTCTTAACCACTGGACCACCAGGGAAGTGCCGCTCTGTGGAGTTTGTATGTGGCCACCTTGCCTAACCCAGTTCTCTTGGTTCTCCTGGTGGTTCTCGAGGGCTTTCTCAACATAGCCATTTCTATTGTCTGCTGCGTGGCTCCTTTCTACCAGCTCCCGGCTCCTGGCTTGGCTGAAACTCCAGGACACCGTGGCAGTCTGGGCACGGAAGCTGGTTTCTGCTTTTTGCCAGGATGCTTTTTTTTTTTTGGCCATGCTGTGGCATTCTGAATCTTAGTTCCCAACCAGGGATCGACCCTGAGCCCCCTGCAGTGGAAATACGGAGTCCTAACCACTGGACTGCCTGGGATGTCCCACCAGGACTCTCTTCCATCAAGAGCGACGTATTTGCCATAGACTTCTGTGAGACACTGTTTATCAGTGAGGAAGTATCCAGCTTAGTAAAGCTTTGAGGAAAGCGAAAGCTTTTAAGATAATCATAAGCTTTCCCCCCCTTCAATCTGTTAGTGTGGTAAATTACATTGGTCGGCAATCTCTTTTTCTGTTTGCTTGTTCTCTGTCGTTTTCTGTCTTCTGAAATGGTTTATATGAAAGGAATGTTCTAGTGCTGGAGGATGTGGTGACACTTGCGTGCAGTTCTGTCCTTCCCTGGTGTCTGTGTTAAGAGGTAGACCTGTGACTGCTTTTTCTCTCATGGTTATTATCTCTTAAGGTGTTCTACTGCTTCTTAGATCATTTTTGATAAATTATGTCTTCTTGGGGAATCATCCTCTTCATCTGGCTTTTGGCAATTTGTTAACAACACTGAACATAGTGCTTTGTCATTGATTAATCTTTCTGTAGAAAAGTGTGATTTCTGACTTTGGGTGATTGTAGGCCTCGGTCTATCCATCTGTAATATGGGGATAATAATGCTGTGTCAGAGCACTGAATGAGTGAATATTAGTGAGGTGCCCAGGACAGTGTCTGATATGTAATAAGTACTGTGTAAGTGTTAGCTAGAAATATTATCTGTCTTCTCAATTACATTTGTCATGAGGCTTATTTTATTGATCTTCTTGGAAAAAAGATTTTGGTTTTATTGATCAAATCCATCACTACTTTTTCCTTATGACTTTATTCCTTCCTTCTATCTTTTTGTTTTCTTGTCTACCTGAACCGTGAGTGTAGTTCACTGAAACCAATTGGAAATTAGAAACAATAACATTTAATTGCTTTGCTACTTTCCTCCAGATAGACTTTATGTTCCAAGGACAAGGAACTCTGGTTGCCTGGCACTGTGTCTTGAAAATGGATGACCTTGAAAGTGGAATCTCAGTTCTTCACTCTTTAGCCCAGAGAGTCACAAATTTTATCATGCGTTAGAATCACCTGAGGGGCTTGTGAAAGCCCAGATTGCCAGGCCACCTCAACACTGTTGTCACCAAGACCATTCCTAGGGGCTCTGGCTTCCCCTTGTCTTAAGCATGTGCTTTGCTGACTCCTGGGGAACTCTGAGAGGCAGTGCCTGGCCCACTCCAGGCCACTTAATGAGTTACCGGGTGAGTTTAATTAGTCGTCCTGCCACAGGGGGCCTGTATCCTGCAGCCAGGGTGGAGACCCTGTCCATCAGATCCTCACACAGAGGTTCTGACATCCCTGACATCCCTGGAGTAGCCCCAGGCATTGGCCTTGAGCTGCTACATTGGGCTTACATGCCAGGGACCAGGCGTGCTGGTCCAGGAGTCCGGTGATGCCTTCCCAGATGCTGTTTTTATGATGAAGATGGCTGTGCCATAGTCTGAATTTGGCAGGCTGGAAGGGGAACTGGAGGGGAGACTGTGAGAGCCTGTGCCTGTCACCCGCAGGGCTGCGTGCAGGTTGTATTGGTGTGTCTCGAGGCTACACCTGCCAGTTTTGTGTGTGCATGAGAGGTGTGCCTTCTCTCAGTGAGAAGGATGTGCTTGAGGGGGATGGTGATTCCATGTGTGGTGTAAACTGACTGCTGGGGGTGGAGAGCCTGCTTTTTCAAATGGGCTGGTTTATGAGTGTACATGTTTATGGCTTTATCCATTTGCTTGGCAAAAAGTGTCATTTGGAGGATTCAGATACCTCTGTCATTGAAGATCAAAGGAGAACCAAACTGTGGGACCGCTTTGCATACAGAGCTTCCTTTTGGGGAGGTGAGCCTTCCCTCACATACGCCAGAGGAGCCATGTTGGAAGGTTCTTTCTGTAAAGTGGGGAACCATTGTGGTGGTGCAAACACCATGTTGTTTTCCCATTTGATAGACTCAGTGTGTGTCTGTGAGTCCATCTGGTGTTCTTTGCATTGATGCTTTCTGTGAAGTGATGACCCTGTCTTGTGTGCGTGTCTGGTTTGCTTGGCTGTCTTTCTTGGCCTCCAGGTGATGGGAATACAGGGACATGACTGGCGTGGTGGTCATGCTCCCTTTTCTTTCCCTGAAGATACAGTGGTCCCATGGGCTGCTGGGAGATTTTGCCTTTTGGATGAGCAATGATGTTTCCTTGAGCATTAATGGAGTTTCTTTTTGCACGGGTGGGGTGGGGTAGGGCTTATGTTCTGCAGACTCAGTTGTTTGCAGCGGGTGGTCTTAGCTGCCCCAGGGCAAGTGGGATCTTAGGTCATCAGTTCGGTTCAGTTCAGTCGCAGAGTCATATCTGACTCTTTGCGACCCCATGGACTGCAGCACGCCAGGCCTCCCTGTCCTTCACCAACTCCTGGAGTATATTCAAGCTCATGTCCATTGAGTCGGTGTTGCCATCCAACCATCTCCTCCTCTGTCATCCCCTTCTCATAACCAGGTATCATATTCGTGTCTCCTGCATCAGAGGGCGGATTCTTAACCCTGGGACCTCCAGGGAAGTTGTACAACAATGACTATCTCCTTCCACCCCAGGGCGTTCTGGACCGGTTTTCTCAGATCCAGCCGAAGCTCATCTTCTCCGTGGAGGCCGTAGTGTACAATGGCAAAGAGCACAACCACATGGACAAGCTGCAGCGGGTCGTTAAGGGTGCGTGGGCTGGTGTGGGGGGCGGGGTGCAGGGGCAAGAGTCCCGCCCCAGGGCTCCCAAGAGTCCCTGGGAGCTGTGAGCTACAAAAATGGAGCAGTTCCAGCCCTAGGTTGTTTACATTTCATCAAAAAAGAGAAAGATCAGTGACTAAGTTTGTCGGGGTCTGTAAGCTTGTGTGTTCTTCTCCTCCTGCTTTTAGGACTACCAGACCTGAAAAAAGTGGTACTGATTCCTTACATCTCCTCCAGAGAGAAGATAGACATCTCCAAGATTCCAAATAGGTGAGCCAGCCGCACGCTGATCACTAATTCCACATGGAACAGTCACGGCCCCACCGGGCAGCAGGTTCTGTGACTCTTTCCAGTTGGAGGGGGAGCATCTTGGAGAGGCAGGGTATCTTTGTTAAAAATTGGCATTCCATAGGGACTTCTCTGGTGGGGTTAAGAATCCACCCCACAGTGCTGGGGA
Source organism: Muntiacus reevesi (assembly GCF_963930625.1). Classification (NCBI taxonomy): domain Eukaryota; kingdom Metazoa; phylum Chordata; class Mammalia; order Artiodactyla; family Cervidae; genus Muntiacus; species Muntiacus reevesi. The sequence goes on from NC_089261.1 coordinate 22,637,725, forward strand.
CTCGGGTTCAAGCCCTGATCTGGGAACTAAGACCCCATATGCTGCAAAGCAACTAAACCCGCGAGCCAGAACTAGAGAGTCCGTGCAGCACAAGGAAAGGTCCTGAGTGCTGCAACTGTGACCTGGTGCAGCCCCCCAAAAAATTATCATTCTGTAGATGGGCACCGGAGGCCCCAGAGGGAGTCCCTTGGGGCCACATGGTGACTTAGTGGCAGAACTGAGTCTGTCCCAGACATCCTCACTCTTCCTGTCTCTTGTCCCTTGGATGTGGAAGTGGTGGTGGGCTTGGATGGGTCCAGGCCATTTGACCACAGCAGTTCTGAATAGTGTCTAAAGTATATCCACATGTGCATATGTGTGTGGATGTGTGTATGTGTTTACACACACGTGTGCACTTTTGTGTATGTGTATATGGTGTCTTTGTATGTATATGTGTATGCGTGTGTGTGTATATATATATATGCATATGTACAAAGGAATGCTGGTGTTGGTGTTAGTCACTCAGTTGTGTCTGACTCTTTGGAACCCCATGGACCCCGCCAGGCTCCTCTGTGCATGGGATTCTCAGGCAAGAATACTGGAATGGGTTGCCATTCACATGCTTAATACATATTTTTTCATTTTAGAACCTGTTTTTTGTCCCCCTTGTTAACGGCATCTTCCTTTCCTCTTCTGACATTCATAAGCTAAAAGACTTCAGGCCTTGAGCACTGAATAGAATGGTGAGCACCTTAATTCTGAATAGGCATCAATAAAATGGATTATGATTTGCTCCAGGTAGAGGTTCTTCCTGAAGGTCTTATTGTCCACCTTTCGTCTCTCTTAAAGAGATCACTGAAGAGAGGTAGGTTTTTTGGCACACACTTCTTGGCTTGTGGGATCTTAGTGCCGGGTCAGGGATCTAACTCGTGCTCCCTGCAGTAGAAGTGCGGAGTCTTAACCTCTGGACTGCCAGGAAAGCCTCAAGGAGAGACTTCTGAGATCAGACGTGTTTACCTGCGCAGGTAAACCTATCCGTTTAGCCTTGTGTCTGGGCTGTGGGCAAGAGTCTCTGAGCAGCCTCAGAGCCACAGGTGGGGTTCCTGTGTGTGCTGTGTGCAGGGAGTGAGGGGGTGTGGAGGCCTTGCTCTTGGGTGGACATGGCTGAGCGGTCTATCCAGGCACCTCCTCGGGCACTGAGCAGGATAAAGCTCATGTGCTGTCCCCAGGTTTACAGTCAAGCTCCGGGGTAAGGCACATCTGCAGGAAGGGTGAGCTGTGACCACTGATCCCAGTAGACACAGCCATGCTCGCTGAATCAGGGGATAGGCAGTGGCCAGGAAGTGAGACATGAGCACAGTTGCTTCTTTGTGGGACCTGGGGGAGGCGACACCTGAAGTGACCTTGAGAGGTGGCCCCGATCGGGGGACAGCTGCAGGTACCAGGATTCCAGAGGCTGAAAGGAGCTGCAGCAAAGTCTCCCTGAAGGCTGTGGCCTCCAGCCAGACGGCTCTGGGTCATATGTCAGCTGTGCGGCCCTGAACCAGCGATCAACCTTGCTGTGTCTGGGTTCCCCCATCTGTAAAGTAGGGATAATAGTACTTTCCTCTTAGGCTTAGCAGTGTGCATGAAGTTAGCTGTCAGTAATGTTGTCTGGCATTATGAGCAGGTGACAGCCCAGGCTGGAGTGAGCTGTGTCCTCTGGAGCACCCGGGTCAGGACGTGTAGGTCCCTAACAGGCCAGCCCGCGGGCGTGGGCTTGTCCCCGAGACTGTGGGAACCCAGCCGACCTTGATAAATTATACCCAACCTTAGTTCCCTTTTTAAAAATTTATTTATTTTTAACTGAAGGATAATTGCTTTACAATATTGTGTTGGTTTCTGTTATACATCAATATGAATCAGCCATAGGTATGTCCCCTGCTTCTTAAACCTCCCTCCCACCTCCCTCCCCCTCCTTGGTTTTATCGATGAAGCCATAATGCACAGAGGCCAGGAGGATCACATGATGGTTTGCTGGCCCTACAGTGGCCCGGCTTTTATTTTTCTGTATATGTTTATCGGTGATTGGTGTAAAATGAGAGCATCCGGGAGAATTAACAGCCACCACTTCATTTAGCTCCAGACAATGCGGAGAGCCCTCCCTCCCCACCGGTCCACCCTGGGAATCAGGCCCCGTTGCTTTCCAGCTTTCAGTTGCTGGGTGCCATAGATAAACTGAAAGCATGTCTGTGCCTGTGTGCAGAGACCTGTAACGGGACCGCCCTTTTGGCTTTTCATTTTTAGAAGAAACAACAAAAGTCATCACTATTTACTGTGATTTATAGACTAGTGGAAAGAAGAGGTTTCTCTCTGTGTGAAGCATCTGATTAGATCGGGCCCTTTATATAAATGGGATTCGGATGGGAGGTGGGAGCTTTCATTGGCTGGAGGGTTCCACAGTGAATAATTTTCCTGACACTCTGGAGGAGGACTCTGCTTATTTACTGCTCAGAGTTGAATTATTTGGAGTCCCCTTTTCAAACGACTGCGCCTCCCCCAGGAGGCAGGCTCAATATTTAAGGATGCCTTCCCATGCGAGCCAGCACAGTTCTTCACTTGAGTGTGCATGCGTTTGAAAATATTTCAGAGTAATCATTGTTGGCAGTTTGTTGCCAGCCAAGTTGAACTGAGTTCTCCCCTTTCCTTGAAAGCAAGTTCTATTTGTCAAAACGGTAGCTTTGTTTGTTTTCTTCTCTCTCCCCTCTCTCCCTTCTACACCAGTGGAGTAACAGGGCTGGGGTTCAGGGATTGATTTTTTTCCTGCTGATCTCAAAAGAGAGAAATCACCTGTCTCCCAACGTGGCTTTGCGGCTTCCGCTGTCCTGAGCAGAAGCTCAGAAAACAGCCCCTGCGGTGGCCCTTGATCACACGCAGTGAGGCTTTGTGTCAGCTTTGGGGGCACAGCTGAAGGCAGGCTGTTTATTAGGCCAGAGCTGACAGCTGGGCTGAATCTTACTTGTTCCTGGACAGATGTTTGCATCTGGCCATTGTAAACCTCAGGATATAGGGATTCAGTGAGAATAGGATCATTGTCTGGCAGGATTTCTGTCATAGAAACTCTTGTGTGGGACCTTGATCCCACCTTCTTGCTGTGACCTTTACATGTCAGAAGAGATCTCTAAACCTGTCACCTCTTCCCCTCCCTTCTCCTAGGGGCTGGGGAGATGGGGGTGGGGGGAAGGAAGGATTCAGGCCCACTTGGCTCTCACTTTCCCTTGGGGGACCTGGGGAACAAGGCATTTGCTAATCAGATGGTGAGTAGCGAATGGGAGGTGCCTGAGTTCTGAGGACTCCAGCATCAGTTCAGAGCCCCCCCCCCCCGCAGAATTTGCACGTAAGCAGCCAGTGTGTTAATTGCAAGCGGTCCCCCTCCGCTGTATTCACTATTAAAGCACTTAGACTCTCGGGAGAAAAGCCCTTGGTCCCTGTCAGTGGCACTAATAAAGCAAAAATTTCTCTCCATTTTCCTTCAGTTAGCATAGTCTGTGAGCCCTGACTCTCCCTTCCCTCACAAAAGCTTTCAGACAGGTGGGTCCCAGAGTCCAGGCTGTCATCCAGGTAGACATGGAGGGGAACGAATGGGAGGACTCAGCAGATTGCCCCCACCCCGCAACGTTCTAGAACCTTCACTGTTGTTCTCCTGTGCCTTTCTGCCCACAGCGTGTTCCTGGAGGATTTCCTGGCCACCGGGCAAGGCGGCCAAGCCCCGCAGCTGGAGTTCGAGCAGCTGCCCTTCAGCCACCCGCTCTTCATCATGTTTTCGTCGGGCACAACGGGAGCACCCAAGTGCATGGTGCACTCGGCCGGGGTAGGTCTGCTCGGGGACTCCCTGCTGCTGAAGGTGGCACCCCATCCCCGCTTTCCTGGTGGGATGCCACACGGAGATCCATCCTCAAGTGAGACGAGGGAGGCATGCTGGCCTTGCTGCTGCGACCCCATCACCATGGGGTCAGGGGTTCTGCAGCACCACCCTGGTCCCTCTGCACACAGTGATCCCTGAGGGGATCGTGAGCCCAGTGGATGGGTCTTGCTACATTTTAGACAGAAGGAAACAGGATAGATGAGAACAGGAAATATCAGCACATAATAGGTCTTAGGAGGGGTTGGTGTGGTTTCCCCAAACTGTCATGTAAGTGCAGGTATGGCTGGGCAGGTGCAGGGCACCATCGCAAAACTTCTGTCTGACGGTGGACTGGGGTCAAAAACGTTGAAAGACGCTGGGTTGTTATCAAATCCAAGCTCAGTCTGCTCACTGCATAACAGTCCAGTAATCGGGAGATGAGACGGTGAAGCACGGAATAGCAACTTCATTCAGAGAGCCAGGCGTCCGAGCGGGCTAGGGCCATAGAACACCATGTTATCAGGGTCTGGAGGGCAGTTTCTTTGATAGAACAGAAGGGGGAGGAGATGAGGAAGTAAACTAAAAATTAGGCTGAAAATCTTGCAAAATATCTCCTGGCTTAGCCAGTTTCGGGAAAGGGATGTGTCAATTTCTTCTTTCCTGCAGCCTTTCCCAGGTGGACTGGGTCAGAATGTCATCCTGTGAGCTGAGCAAGGGCTCTTTAGTTTAACATGCAGGCAGAGGGGCAGGTTCCCCAAGGCAAGCCATTATGTATGCTACAGTTATAGACAGCATCTTTTTTGTGATTATAGTAACAAAAACAATGGAGAGCAGACTTTAAGAGAAATCGTGGAATCAGATTTTGTTCTTCCCTGTTAATAGGTTGCATTACAAAGTACAACTAATTGAAGGATTTCCCAAGCTGTGTTAGTCAAATGTCTGTGCTAGCAAAATAGCATGGACCTGAGGGGCTTAAACGACAAAGATTTACTTCCTCAGTGTTCTGGAGGCTAGAACGTCCAAGATCAGGGTGTGGGCAGGGTGGCTTCCTTCTGAGCCTCTCTTCTTGGCTCACAGGTGGCCACCTTCTCTGTGTCCTCACATCGTCTTTCCTCTGTGCATATACATCCCTGATGGAGCTCTTTAAAAAATATTTACTGTTTATTTATATGGCTGCAACAGGCCTTAGTGGGATTGAACCCAGGGCCCCTGCACTGGGGCACACAACATCATAGCAGCTGGACCACGGGGGGAGTTGTTCCCCCTGCCTTCCCCAGTGTCTCTTTGGTGTCTGAATTTCCTCTTTTTGTGAGAACATCAGTCACAGTGGATGATGGCCCACCCTAACAGTCTCACTTCCTCCCCTCCTGGAGGCCCGAGGATTATCTGAGTGGAGAGACCTCACGTTCTCAAGCAGTTTTCTAGTTTTGCTTGGTCAGATGGTTGTATTTGAAGATGAAGTATAAAATTTCTTTTATCCTAGCTCATTTAGCTTTTACAGATGTTCTCTGCACCTAGAAGCTGTTTGAATCCCTGCCTTAGGAAGGAAACATTTAGACTGGAATCACATTAACTCCTTACACAGCTCTTTACACAGTGTCTTCATCAGAATGTGGAAAGGAGTTAGCACATAACACAGCTTTGTCATTACCTAGATTTGAATCCACGGACGGTCCGATGGCAGGTTATGAATTATAACCACCAGATGCACACAGCCTGTTCATATACAGCGGGCAACCTCCCAGAAGCCCTGGGGTGGGAGGGAGGGGATATCAGGGTCCAAAGCCTTGATTTCTGGAAGCAACACTGGCCAAGCCTAGTGGCCTCTAGGAGCGAGTTCTTCCTGTTGCTCAAACCATCCTGTTGCATCTCACTGAATCTGGAGTGCCCACTCTAAGGTGTGGCTGCTGGCATCATGCTTCCCCTGGAGGGGGCACCCCAGTCCACCTGGTCAGAAGCCTAATACCCAGCCAAAGAGATGAGGGTTTTTAGAAACCTTGCAGGCGAGGGCGGGGTGTATGTGGCAAAACAACACATTTTAGGAAAAACTGAAATGCCCAACTGTACTCTTATTTTTAGTGCTACTTGCCTAGTGAGTGTCACTTATTTAGGAGTGGAACATAAAAATATATTAGATCTAATGTAGTTGGCTCATAAAATCATCGTGCCTGGTATATTTATAGAGTGTGGAAAAGTCAGGAAAAGTTATCTTAATTCTGGCTTTGCTGGGCTCTTGCACTTCCAGAGAAGTGACTAAGCATCTTGCCTGTTTTCAAGAGTGATCTGGAGAGGAAACTTGAAAACAGCAGGATGAGACTGCCAGCACCGACTGTGCCTCCAGGGCCGTTAGTGGGTGTGGCCCTGGTTTGCTGGTTTGTGTTTTCTAAGCCCATGAAAGAGCCAGAAAACAGCTTCCTTCTCTTCCTTTTTTAAAATGAGTCTTCTTGCCTGAGTTCCAGGAAACCATGTTGCTTGTATTTCCTGACCCTCAGGGAAAGTGTTCAGACTTGCCATAAATATTTAAAAATTAAGAGAAGAACTATTAATTTGACTCATTAAGATCCATACTTTGGCCGCCTAAGGCAAGGAGCCGACTCATTGGAAAAGACCCTGATGCTGGGAAAGATTGAAGGCAGGAGAAGGGGATGAGATGGTTGGATGGCATCACTGACTCAATGGACATGAGTTTGAGCAAACTCTGGGAGATAGTGAAGGACAAGAAAACTGTCGTGCTGCATTCCATGGGGTTGCAAAGAGTCAGACACGACTTAGCGACTGAACAATAACAACAACAAAAGATTCATACAGAGAGAAGCAAGGGACGGTTTGGTGCTGTCCGCACGGTGAGGGTATGGGACTTCCCTGGAGAGCCAGTGGTTAAGACTCTGAACTTCCACTGAAGGGGGCACAGGTTCAATTCCTGGTCAGGAAACTAAGATACTACAAGCTGCGTGGCAAGGTCAAAAACAAACAAACAAAAAATGGGGGTACTGAGGAAATGAACAACATGTGATGGGTTATGAATAGGCTGGACTTATAAAGGCATACCTTTCAGGCAGAGATAAAGCTTAGGTGCCGATTTAAGTACAAAGGAAAATGGGAAGGGGATTGGCCTCAGGTTTGTCTGACCTGGGAGCTCCCAGTCCTTTCTGAGAATTTGCCCTGTGAACAGTTGGCGTTCATCAGAAGAATTCCCAAAATGTGTGTTGTCCCCACACGATCATTCACCCACTGTGAGTGAGAACAATGTGTATTGTGGGATTTTCTAAAGAAGCCTGTGCCTGTCCTGGGTTGGGGCCCCTGAGCCCACAATGCATGTGCGGTAAAGCTGAGGGATCTCAGCTCTTGTAGACTGAGGGTGGCCTTGGAGAACCCTCCCGGCAACCTTTCTACCACCATCTACCCAGCCCCCGTGTGGCCCATCCCTAGGCAGGTTGCCCCCACTGCGGGCCTGGTTACAGGGTGCTGTCCAGGACAGACTCTGGAATAGGGGCTCTGGCATTGAGTTAGAGAATTTGCTGAGCAGGATTGTCTCTTTCTTTTTTTTTTTTAAAGTTAATTAATTTGTCTGCATCGGGTCTTAGTTGTCACTTGCAGGATCTTCGTGCTTCATGTGGAAACTTTTCAATGAGGTGCACGGTCTCTAGTTGTGGCACGCAGGTTCAGGAGTTGCGGCACGTTGGCTAGTTGCTCCAAGGCATGTGTGATCTTAGATCCCTGACCAGGGATTGAACCCACGTCCCCTGCATTGCAAAGCAGATGCTTTACCACTGGGTCACGAGGGAAGTCCCTGGTGGGTAGGATTGTTTCTGTTGTGCCTTCAAAGGGGTCGTTTCCTAAGACTGGTTTTTTATTTCTCTTGGGTACAAGGGTTGCAATGCTTATTTTAATATGTGAGTCCCAAAGGTTCCTAAACATCTAGGACTATCATTGTTGTCGGCCAGCGGATGCTGTCTGCGGCCAGACTGAGTGCAGTGGTCCAGCCTTTTCAGGGTTTTTGGAGGGGCTGCGTCCCTGGTCTAGCGTCAGGATCTTGTGTGAGATCCCCTGGGTGCCTGATCACCTGGCGCTCAGAGCCTGCAGCTCAGCAGGAGAGGGTCAGGGTTTCCTCTTGTGTCCTCCGGGAGTCTCAGGGGACAGAGGGATGGGAGATTGCTCATCATGGCAAGGCTGTCAGAACTCTGCCTCTTCCTTGACCTCTCCTGCTCCGGGGCCAGGCGTCTCTTCTGTGTGTGCCTTTGTGCCCCGGAGGAAGCTGCTTGGCTCACTTGCTTCTCCCCAGGGGACGCTCATCCAGCACCTGAAGGAACACATTCTTCACGGCAACATGACCAGCAGTGACATCATCTTGTATTATACCACGGTGAGTGCCCTCTCAGGGCGGGCTCTGGTTCACTCAGGTAGGGAGGTGTTTATCATTACTCTTCTTTTCACTTCTCCCCCATTGCATGTGTCAATAGTCAGAAGTACAGCTCAAGCTGCAGGCTGCGTGCCCCAGACCCCAGGCTGCATGCATGAGACCCCAGGCTGTGTGCAGCTGACCCCTGACTGTGTGCATGAGACCCCAGCCTGTGTGCATGGACCCCACGCTGTGTGCACGGAACCCAGGCTGTGTGCACGGAACCCAGGCTGTGTGCACGAGACCCCAGGCTGTGTGCACGGAACCCAGGCTGCATGTACAAGTGGCCTCTGCTGTGGGATCCTTCCGTGTCGATCTCCATCTCTCCCTTTGCCACTGCCTTCTCCCTGCACGTGGCTGCCTCCTTGAATTGGCACCAAGGTCCCTCCTTACCTTGGCCCGTCCTCCTGTGTTGACCTTGGTTGTCGCTGGGAGACCTGGTGCCCTGGGGAATTCCAGAGAAACAGAGGAGACTGACTGTTAGTTCAGTTTCTTGAGCCTGTAGAGGTGGGGAGGAGAGTCATGTGACTGAAACCTGTGGCTCAACCGGGGGCAGGGGGGCAGGAACTTACCAGAGACGCCATGAGGCTGGTCAGTCCTCAGCCTTGTGGAGCAGTAAAGGGACTCTGACTCATTCAAACTGAAAGGGACTTACTGGAGGCTGAAGGGTGCCGCAGGTGCCAGGCCCTGTCCCCCATGTCCAGCGTGGATGGGCCACTCCAGCACCCAGTTCTTGGCTTGTGTGCTTCACGTGACCACTCACCTCTGTGACCTTCAGTCCCTCCTGTCACCAGCGAGGCTGCAGGAGATGTTCTCCAACATGTCTTAGTGTACACGTGTGTGTTGATCCATGCCGTCAACTCCTGCTGGGCAGTTGCCGGCTCAGGGCATCTCATATTTGGACAGGCAGTTCTTGGCACCTTTGGCTCGGCATTGGCAGGTTTCTAGGGATGTGAGAGGCTGAGTGACAGGGCCGAGAGGAGCCCGCCCGGTGCTCGGTTGACACGTGTTCCTTTCTGTCCACCCCAGGTTGGCTGGATGATGTGGAACTGGGTGGTGTCTGCTCTCGCCACGGGAGCTGCCGTGGTCCTATACGATGGCTCCCCTCTGGTTCCAACACCCAACGTGCTCTGGGATCTGGTCGACAGGATCGGGTAAGTACCCGGGATGCTCAGATGCAGAGCGGCCGCTGTGAGGGTCTGCTGCTATCTCTGGAATGCTTCACAACCCCCCTCCCCGCACGCCCCCGATCTGTCCATGTCCCCCTCTTGGTGGGAGGCTGTGTGAGGACCTGTTGGTGCTGAGGGCAGGTGAAGTTGTCAAGGAGGGTGGGAAGGGGTGGGCGCCCCAACAGGGACTGACCAGTCAGATCTGTGTAGTGAGGAGGAGGCTGCCTCCTCCCACCCCTGGCCCAGGGGTGAGCTCTGAAACCTCGGACACCAGGAGAGGGAACATGGTCTTATTTCTGGAACTCTGGATTCCAAGAACTTGCAGAGCAGCTCAGAAGAGAAGCAGAAGAAGGGCTTATTAGAGCTGTGTTTCATACGGGGGTGAGACAGAGAGTGATCTAGCCTGACGTACTAACCTGGTCAGGGGATGGTGTAGACCCTCTCATCCCGGGAAGGACAGGTCAGTCTCTGGAGAGTTCCCAGTGTCCGGCCTTCCCAGCAGCCTTGCTGCGAGCCCTCAGGGCTGGCCAGTGCCTCGAGGGCCTCCTGGACTCAGCAGTGTGCCCAGATGCCCTGCTGCCAGTGCCTCCCCGCAGTCCTGTTAACAGGGTGACAGGTGGGCATCCTGATGACAGGGGCAGAGCCAGCTAAAGTGGAACATCAGGGGAAGGGCAAAGTGGCCCCATTTATCCTCCAGCCCCCTCCCCAACGTCATTGCTCGAAACTTTCAGAAGACCCTGTTCGTTAGCACTTTGTTGGCTGATGAATTAATCATTACCGGCTGATGCATTCTCCCCACTGTGGTTGGTGGTCACTGTTGGCCTAATGGTCGTGTTTCCAGGAATGAGAACACGGCAGCTGGCAGGGCTCCTGGGGCCCGGAAGTCAGCCACACTCTGAAATGGTCTAATTACTTTACGTTTGAATCTGCTCACACTGGGGGAACAGAATGAACCACAAATGTTCTTAAATCCTTGGCCATTAATATTTTAAATATAACTTTGGCCTAGGTAATATTTAAATTCTGACATTTGGCTCACGATATGAGCAAGGAAGGTTATTTTCTAATGAGATTGTTTCCAGCAAAAGGTTAATCAAATCCCTGGGAACTTAGGCGACTTGAAGATCTTCACCCTTAATACCTGTAAGCTGGGTGCAGGTGGAGGCATTTCTGATGTGTGTGTGTGGGTTACAGGAAGGGATTGGAGGGACAAATGTACCTCCCTAGGGCTTAGAGCTGATGAAGTTGAAGGCTGAAGGACTCAGGGAGACCCAGCTTTGAGTGTGAGTAAGTGTATGTTTGTGTGCACATGTGGATGAGGGAATGTGTATATGTGCAGAAGTGTGAGCATATATATGTTTAAGTATATGCAAGTGTGTGTATATCTGTACAAGTGTAGCATATATGCCCTTGAGTGTAAAAGTATGTGTATGTGCACAAGTGTGAGTCTCATGCACTTGAGTGTGAAAGTGTGTGTATATGTGCACAAGTGTGTGCCTGTATATGCTTGAGTGTGAACGTGTGTATATGTGCAGAAGTGTGAACTATATGCACTTGAGTGTGAAAGTGTGAATGTGAGCATGCATGTCCGTGAATGAGTGTATGTGTGCATCTGATTGTGTGCAGGTGTGCATGTATGTGCCTGTGTATATGCATGTATGTGTACACATGTGCCTAGGTAAGTGGGAGTGGGAGAGCACATGTGTCTGTGGGCGAGTGTATATGAGCTGGCATGTGATCGTGTGCAGGTGTGCACAGGCGAGTTTGCCTGTGTTCGCAGCCCTGTGGACTGTTAGTGAGCACGTGCTGGGCCTCTGCCTTCCATCCTGGTTTGATCTGTGCCCTGGACCCTGGCTGAGCTGTGGCCTTGGTGGTCCTCCGGGCCCCTCTGACCTGCCCTTTCTCCTGGCTGGGAGGGCTGACTTGCTGGGTTCAGCGAGGCAGGTGCCACCTGGCAACCTGTGAGGGGTGTGTGAAGTACACCCCAGTGCTCCGGCTGCCTACATGGGCGAGAGGGGAGGAAATAATGTCCATACATTTAGAGACAAAATCTTTGTTGATTATCATTGTGGCAGCTCACAGGCTTACTAACACATTTCATAACTGGGTGATCATGTTGTAGATGTGAACAAGACTCTTTTAAAGGATGGATTGTCCTCTTTGGGGTGTTTCTAGGCTCCCTGAATCTAGCCCAGGGAATATTCTGATTGGGGTTAGGGTAGAATTCTGAAGTCTTTGTCCAGGTTTTTAACTGAGCAGGCAGTTCATGTTTAGAACTAGGAGACCCATGTTCCAGGCTGAGGGAACAGCACGTGCCAAGACCACGAGGGCAGAAAGAAGGGACCAAGATGGGGGTGTTGGGGAGGCTCGAAGGAGGCCCTTGTGGTCTGGATATGGGAGGCAGGGCAGGAGGTGATGCTCCGTGATGAGGGGTGATGAGAGGTGATTGAGAGGTGAGGGTGGGATTCTGAGCCCCCAGGGTTTTCCGGGCTGTACCTGCAGGGTGGTTTTTTCTGAGTGAAACGAGACACCACTGGGTCACTTGAGTTGAGGGAGCTCATGATCCCCCAAAAACCGTGGAGTTGAGGGCACCTGAGAGGAGACAGGGCTCGAGCTGGTGGCGCCTTGTCTGCGTCTCGCTCCCTGCAGGGTTCTGGGGCTTGGATCCTGACCCTGCGAGCTGGCAGCAGCCTCGTTTCCCGTGGGGTGACTCCCAGCTTCACTAGCTAAAAGCACAGTGTTGAGCACCACGTGAGGGCGCCTGCGCTTTATGGACTCTGTTTTTTAAGCTGTCTTACGCAAGCCCTGGGGACAGATGGGGAGGCCTCGCCGCTTCTTCAGACAAGCAGGCCTGTGGGCCGGCCCCAGGGACGCTGTCTCAGTCTCTACACATAACCAGGGTCACAGTTTGCAGGGACTTCTGTGAGTTAAACACCCTTCAGGACCACAGAGGGCCCTCGGTTTCTGGGCAGGGGCGGATGGGGGATGAGCTGAAATCTGTGTGTGGTTGGAGATCTCTGTACGTGTGACTGGAGGTGGTCCCTGTTCTTCTCTTAAAATACAGATATTCCTGAAGTGGCTGAGACCTTAATCCTCAGAGGTGATCTGGAATTAAACCCACTATCTGAGTTTATGAAATTAGCTGGGGTGGGGGGCTGGGGAGGGGCTTGAGTATGTTTCCTGCTCCCCACAACCTCACAGCTTCCAAATTAGCCATCATTAGGGCGCAGCAACCCAGGAGGCATCTGAGGTTTTGGTGGTGGCAGGGTGTCCCCGAGAAGTGAAGAGAATAAGGGACAGGAGGTGTGAAAGACAGTGACTTTGAGACCCCCCTCACCTCCTCCCGCCCCCATGGATTCTGCACCTCCCAGCCCAGGGAGCCCTGAGTCACCCAGCATTCTGTGTGTCTCGACCTCTGAACATGAAGCAGAGCATGGCTGTCTCCTTGGAATGAATCTTGCCAGCCAGGTGTAAAGGGACAGTTTTACTGCCCAGAGAGGAGAGGCGAGACCTGGATTTTTTTTTTTTGGCCACACCGCATGGCACATAGGGTCTTAGTTCCCCTACCAGGGATTGAACCCTTGCCCCTGTACTGGAAGCGTGGAGTCTTAACCATTCGACTGTCAGGGAAGTCCTGGGACCTGGATTCTATGACCTCTTTTGGCCTCCAGGAGAAAACATCCTTTACCTAGGAAACTAGAGCTTTCATGTTGAGGGCTGCCTTGCTGGAAGGAAGTAGAACATTAAATAACAGCCTCTCCTTGAAAATACAATATTTATACTCGCACAATGTATCATTCTCAGCAAAGAATAAAGGACTGTAGAATTGAAACTTTCAAAAAGAAGGGGGGCAGTTTTGTAAGTTTCATACAAATACAAGTTGATTTAAGGGAAGAAGATGAGTCAGCAATTCCAAGCATGGCACCTCTTCTAACAAAAGCTCCTGCAGCCCTCTCTACTTCCCTGGAAAATTATCTTGTGAGCTCAGAATTTGAGGGGTTTTGATTCTGTGACCTCCTTTGATCTCTGAAATAGATCATCCTACAGTTGGGAAGATAGGGATTTTTTTTTTTTTCAGGGCCTTGCAGCACATAGGCTTCTCTAGTTGTGAGGTACAGGCTTAGTTGCCGTGCAGCATGTGAAGTCTTAGTTCCCTGACCGGGGATTGAACTGTTGTCCCCTGCACTGGAAGGCAGATTCTTAACCACTAGACCACCAGGGAAGTGTCCCCAAAGATGGTGGGTTTATGTACAAACAGTTGTTTTAAGTAGAGCCAAAGGTTAATGAGAGCCCGAGTGCTCTGCAGACCTGTCATTGCCGGCCTCAGAGTAACAGGTATTGTAACTTGCTTTCAGCTAAATACTAAGTATCAGTTTAACCCAGAAAAATGATGTGTCTTGGATTTTGCAGCCTTGTTCTAAATGGGTCACTAATAGGAGAAAACTTTGGTTACCTGCAATATGGAAGAGCCTTGACGGGTTTCTGGTGTTTTCTTTCCGTCAGCATCACCATCCTTGGAACGGGTGCTAAGTGGCTGGCTGTGCTCGAAGAGAAAGACATGAGGCCAGGTAAGCTTGCCTCCCTGCGCATCTGTCCCTGGAGATGAAATCAGATCCGCTGTGTTACCCACTTCCTGCAAGCCAGCAGAGGGCGTCCGATTTGGCTCTAATCTCTCGGTGCTTCTGGCTGTAGTGGAAACCCACAGTCTCCAGACACTGCACACGATCCTGTCCACCGGCTCCCCACTGAAAGCCCAGAGCTACGACTACGTCTACAGGTGCATCAAGAGCAGCGTCCTGCTGGGCTCCATCTCAGGTATGACCCAGTGTGCGCCTGTGCCGTAGGGAGGGTTCTGGAAGGATCAGAGGACTTGGGGGCCAGGCTTGGCCGCTCAGGGTGCTTACCCTCTGACCCAGCAAGCCACCCAGCTTGAATCTGTTGGGATAAACAGTCAGCAGAGTGTGCTCGGGTGATGTTGCTGATCCTTGCTAGTTATGTTCCAGGGAGAAGCTGCAGACGTGGAGTTAGCAGTTCCTGATCCTTTGTCAGGGTGAGGAATATACACACGCACCTCGCATCGGTTGTAACCTTAGACCCTAAATGACTGATTTTGGTAGAGCCTATTTTCTTTACAAAAGAGAAAATGAAATTTGGGCGTGCTAAGTGACTGACCCAAGACCACCTGCTAGCAAGGGTACAGAGTGGGATTTAAAAAAAAGCAAAAATTTATTAATTTGGCTGTGCTGGGTGTTAGTTGCAGCATATGCAGGATCTAGTTCCCTGGCCTGGGATCGAACCTGAGGCCCCTGCACTGGAAGTGCAGACTCTTAGCCACTGAACCACCAGGGAAGTTCCAGTGTGGGATTCAGACCTGGTTCTGTTGTCCCAGAGCCAGAGTTTCTCCACCATCTCCATCCCATCCCCTGGTCCTCCCCAGATCCCACCTGGTGGGCAGGGGTGCGGTGGTCGTGTGGGCGCAGGGTCGTCTTCCCAGGCCAGCCCAGCCCGTCTCGGGGCAGCATGCCTGTTCGGATCTCAGTCGGTCCTCCCACCCCTGTCCGGTGAACCCAGCTCTCGTCCTGAAGCAGAGGAAGCAACACCTCTGCTCACGCCCTTGTGCCTCCTTGGGGCCCTGGGGGCTGGTTCAACCTGCTGGTCACTACAGTGAACACGATTCCCCGTTTTTGTGAAAAGCATCAGCCAGTGACTCGAGGTGTCAGGAGTTTACAGGAAGGACCTCACACTTTGATTCTCTACCTGAATTAATTCTGCTGAATTAATTCAGCAAATCATTTTAGTTGGTTTTGAAACCCCCTGCCCCACCCCATCCATATACATAGAGCATTGATTAAGGAAAAATTACTTTTTAAATCATAAGGCTATCTTTTTAGGGATACAAACAGACATGAAGGGGAGAGTGGACACCAGTGTCTGGATCGTCGAGTCTAGGAAGGGACAGAGTTGGGCGCTCCTTGGGTGACCCCCACTCACACCCTCCCCACTTTCCTCTCTGGGCTGCCATCTGCCTCCATTGTACACCTGGGTGGGCCTCTTGCGTGTCTCTGCCCTCAGGACATCCTGCCCTGCAATCACGTGGGGCCCTGCCCTTCCCTGGTGCCCGCCCTAGGGGACAGTTGTCAAGGGGAGGATTGTCCAGGTCTGGGGGTTAATGCCATTCCCTCCTGATGGCACCCAGAGTGCCTTTCAGGCACTCTGATGGCACCCTCCCTTTCAAGCTCCTTCCTGAAATCAGAGTGTTTCCCATCTAGCACGTTGTCTGTCACGTGAGACTCACCCTCCTGGGACCACAGGCTTTCTGCTTCTCGGGTGATTAAGTGAACGTGAACCACAGCAAAGAGCCTTTGTACATGACCCATCTCCCGCGGCAGTTCCTGTGGACAGATCTAACAGGCCACACTTCGATCTTCCATGAACCTCAGTCTCGGATTTCAGTGTGACCACGGGAGGTCGTTCACTAGTTTCTCTTCCAGCAGGAAGTCCTGGTCAAAAAAAAAATAAACCACCCAGACCCGGGAGGTTTGTGCCAGTTTCTGAATAACCTCCCTGTTTTTTCCCTGAAAAGAGGCTCAACTGTCTGGAGACAGAATCGGAGAGGTTGTCCTGCAGGGTCTTTTCTCCTGGAGGGTTCACCAATGAAAAACGCGAGCAGTTGTCTCGGTCTTATAAGTCCTGGATCTCCTTTTGCTGGCAGGTGGCACTGACATCGTCTCCTGCTTCATGGGCCAGAATCCATCCATTCCTGTGTACAAAGGGGAGATCCAGGCTCGGAACCTGGGCATGGCTGTGGAGGCATGGAATGAGCAAGGTGACGGCCCCAAATCCTTTCTGTCTTTGTGACGAGGCATGAGTGGTCACCCAGGTGTGCTTGGATGTATAGCTTTGCCAGGGGACAGTTCTCCAAAACTGCCGCCTCTGAGGGGCTACCCCTCCCCACCAACACTTGCAGACTGTTGGCCTCCGAGCCTGGTTTAACCCCCACTGGCTCCCCATCTACCTTCAGCCTAAAGCAGAGGAATAGGTGTTGGTTTGGAGCATAGACGGAAGGCCATGTGCTCAGCACGCAAGGCGGGCATCTGAGTTTTGGAAGCACTGCTGAGGCTGTCCCACCAATGGCCTCACATCCTAACCTTGGTGAGGACCCAGGGTAAGATGCAGGCACAAGGGCCAATGTGCTGCCATCCATGCAGAGTTTAGAAACATGCAAAACGACATTATTCAGATGAACGTGGATGTAGTAAAAGCATTAATACCCACAAGGGAATAATACAGTGTTCCAGTCGAGAGATTTGGGAGAGTTGTGTGGGGAGGGATTAGCGTGGCTTTTGGTGATGTCAGAGGGATGGGCAGGGGGGTGGGACTTTGTGTAGGTAGCTTTGTGTGTGTCTGAAATACTGCATAATGGCTTGTGGTTTCAAAAAAGGAGAGAAAGGACACCGAGGTGTGGCCGTGGTGTGTGCTCAGTGTACGTGTCGCCCCTCCCTGACCAGGAAAGGCTGTGTCGGGGGAGAGTGGTGAGCTGGTGTGCACCAAGCCGCTCCCCTGCCAGCCCACGCACTTCTGGAACGACGAGAATGGCAGCAAGTACCGGAAGGCGTATTTCTCCAAGTTCCCAGGTGGGTCGAGGATACAGGCGGAGCCGCCCAGATTCCCGCCCAGGCTGGGCCTTCGGGGTCTAATTCTGGATGCACCCTCCCCCTGCCAATCCCCTCTCCCTAGTAAAACCTGGTGAGGCCGCTCCTGGCTCCTTCCACCAGAGGGGTGATGATGAATTTCTGATCATTATCTTGTCACTTGCATCTTGAAGCCATCTAATGAAACTCTGATCTGGGTTTGGTGTACTCTTAACATCCTCCATGCCCCCTGCCGCTTGACCCTGAGCCTGACACCTGGGAGCTGGCACGAGCCGCTTGTTTGCCTGTGTAGGACAGGGCTGAGTGGTGGGGGACGGTCCGCTGCTCGCTTACCCAGACTGGTGTGTCTATTCAGCGAGAGATGCCTGTGCAATAGGTGTCTGGCTGGGGTCTCCTCTGTCTCACACCCTGTCATCCAGTCCTCATGGAGGTGATGGGAGAAGAGAGCTTTTGAGTGGGATAATTAATTTCAGGCCCGTCACTCACTCAGGCTGCCCTCTCCACTCATCTTTGGAGCGGCGCCCTGCCCCTGAGCTGGGAAGTCTCTTTATTTAAAGCTCTGATCCCTGCCTCCTCCTTATCTTATTTCATAAGCAACCTTGAGTTATTGCTGCTATATAATTCATAATTTAGCAAGCCTTCTGCTCCGGAGTTATTTATACCAACTACTTGCTCTCTTCAGTCTCTAGAAAGGTGATTCGATTCCACATGTGGAGAATCAGAAAGTGGCAGGTGGCTGTCAGGGGTAGAATGTGCCACCGATCCCTCTTATTTCTCTGCTCAGCCTTGCGTGTCCCCATGTGACGTCCCATTTGAAAGCCGTTGTACCCAGCAGAGCACCGCCCATGTGAGTTAGCAGGAACATCCCCCGCCCATGTGGCCGGGTCCTTATTGGATGCCTGCTGCGTTTAAGCCCCACCTTGGATCCTGCCAGGGTGTAGCTGTTGTGACATACTAAGGCAGAATAGAAAGGGAGGGGGAGGGAGAGAGATGTTCCTCAAATGATCCTGAAGAGTCTAAGGAAAGGATTAGAACCTCAGCTTGAAGACTCATCTAAGAAATGACATCTCTTCATCTTCTCAGTACACTGCTCCTTGAAAACTGTCTTTGCTCTCACTTTTTGTTATGTATACAAGGGTTTACATAATAGATGTCTCTTCAGGGTTAATTTCTTAAAAAGCCTTTTTCTTTCTTTTGTCCATGCCACATGGCTCGTGGGATCTTAGTTCCCTGACTAGGGATGGAACCTGTTCCCCTTCCAGTGGAAGCACAGAGTTTTAACCGCTGGGCAGCCAGGAAAGTCCCAGAAAAATCTTTATTTTTGAAGCGCTGATATTGAGAGTCCCTTGCACTGCAAGAAGATCCAGCCAGTCCATCCTAAAGGAGATCTGTCCTGGGTGTTCATTGGAAGGACTGATGTTGAAGCTGCAACTCCAGTACTTTGGCCACCTCATGCAAAGAGTTGACTCATTGGAAAAGACTCTAATGCTGGGAAGGATTGGGGGCAGGAGGAGAAGGGAACGACAGAGGATGAGATGGCTGGATGGCATCACCGACTCTATGGACATGGGTTTGGGTAGACTTCTAGGAGTTGGTGATGGACAGGGAGGCCTGGCATGCTGCGATTCGTGGGGTCGCAAAGAGTCAGACACGACTGAGTGACTAAACTGAACTGAACTGATATTCCTTCTTGGAGAAAATGAATACTATGTGACTTGTGATATTTCCATTTTTGCCTTGGCTGCTAGGAAGCTCAGGGCTGCCATCATTGCTTTGTTGGAGCTGTCCTCTCACCCCTGTGCAGTTTCTGATTCTTTCAATCATCCCATCATACAGTTGGTTTGATAGGTAGCTTCCTCAGATACTTTCTGGATATAGATGGGATATATGAATAAATACGAAGAAACAAGGGCAGATGAGGTAATGGAATCTGAAGCTATTGGTCATGGTCAGGATGGACATAGGTTGAACTTAAGTCATTTCATCCAGTCTCAGGCTGATTGGGTTAGCACTTAAGAGTCAAAAACTGTCGTAAGAATTGGGAAAGATGAGATGGTGTCCGTGAAGACCGTGAGCCAGTTTTATCTGCTGTTTTCTCTTTGTGGATCACAGGAACTCTGGGGCTTATTTCAGGAGGCCAGGCTGCTGCTTGCAAGTTGTGCAGAGCCAGTGGGGCCATGCTCACAGATATTCACATCCGGAGCGCCTCCTCAATTTATGGGGCCGATCCTGGGCTGGCTGTGTTAGCTCAAGGAGGGAGGCCTCTTCCTGGCAGTTCCCACGTGAGGCTTGGCTTCTCTTTGACCAGACCCCCTTGGGTCTGTTTTTTGCTGCGCCCAGGACGAGGGCCTCTCCTTGAACATCACCAGCCCAGGGCCCAGGTGTACGCTGCAAGCCACACGGGGGCGGTCAGGGCGCACGCGGTCAGTGTCCCCTGATTCCTCTTCTTCTGCCCTCGGTGCATCCTGGGTTTTCCCGCTAGTTAAGTCTCTGTCCACGTGGCTGGTGTCTTAGTTCAGGCTTCCATTACTGGGACTGGTATGGTAGTCTCCCGCCCGGTCCTGCTGCTTCTCTTTATTCTGTTCAGAGATGGGCCCTGACTCCTCCAGACCTGCTCCATCAGCTGCCCCGGGCTACCCTTTCTTCTTCCGTTGGGGCTCGTACTTTCCCGCCCTCTTCTCAGAGGCCCCCCTCGAAGCTTCATTGACCTGCTCAGTCCCCGCTTCACATTCTCACTGCTGGCGTCGCTCTCAGCCCGTCAGTTCCTCACTGGTACTTGCAGGAGGGGTGTTTCTCATGCACTACTGCATCTCAGAACTGACTGTAGGGTGGACCCCACTAGAAGGCGTGCCTTTGGGGGTGAGAACTGTTAGTTCAGTTCTGCCCCCAGCCCCACATCACACCTGTTTCTGGGCCTCGACTCTGTCTGTTGATAAGAGTTACATTTCTGTCATACGTACCTCAGGCATCTGTCCACGCCTCTCTCAGGGTGACCAACCCCTCTGCCTCCCCGCAGGTGTCTGGGCGCACGGCGACTACTGCAGGATAAACCCCAAGACCGGGGGCATCGTCATGCTGGGCCGAAGGTGAGGGGTCCGCACACCTGGCTTCTGTCCCTTGCAGACCACCTAGGGAGTGGGGGGTGCTTCCTGCATCCTGGGCTCCTCCACTGGCCCAGTCTGGAGGTGGGCTGACTGTACCCCATCTGGGCCCTTCCTGGGTCAGCTTCCCGAGGGCGGGTCTGGCATGATCCACATTTCAGAGGCCCAAAGTGGTGGACTGGGGGGCTTTATGGGGTGGGGGCAAGGCCTTTGGCAGATGTAAAGCCTGCATCTGTCTACAGTAGCTGTGGCCCTTCCCAGAGTGGGAGTGTGGGGGTGCTGGGGCGTCCGCACCTGGGAGAGGGATACTTGTACGGGGGGAGGAGCAGGAGGTGGCAGATGCTCCCACACAAGGGGACCTCTTGGTGTCTCGCTTTGAGTTTAGAAGGAGAAAGGTTGGTCAGGATCAGAAGCTGGGGAGGCAGCCAGCAAGGACTGGGTGGGCATGGTGTTGTTGTGGGAAGGGGGTGACTGTCCTCCAGCCCCCACAACTGGCCTCACTGGAGCCACCGTGTGTCCACGACCTCTTCTTTCTTTGCAGTGATGGCACGCTCAACCCCAATGGAGTACGATTTGGCAGCTCGGAAATCTATAACATTGGTGAGCATTTTCCTTTCTCCTGGAATAATTCTCAGGTCATCCAGGAGGGAAGGAAGAGGGTCCTAGCAGGGAGCCTGCTCTCCAAAGATCCCACCATTTGACATAACTGGCCCATTTGCCTCTGGTTGTGAGAGTAGACATGTATGAGCTTGTCCTTCTTCCTAGAACATGCCTCGTCCCATACTGCCTGTAGCTTGTAAAACCTCAAGACAGGCTTCTTAGGGTCCTGTGGCCCACCCCCCTTCCATTACATCAGCCTATAGCTCTGTGGGGTTGGTCATTTGTGTATACTCTTTATGACTGAAGAAAGATGCACAGAGAGGTTGTGTGATTGTTGAAGGTCACACAGCACTATTCAGCCCCAGATAAAGACAGTGCACAATAGAGAAACCCACGGGCCTTCAAAATGCCCCCACTAAAGCCACGGAATCAGCCTCTCAGGGAGCTGGCCTCATAGGGATGTTAGAGCCCCAAGGTCACGTCAGGGCTGTGCAGCCAGGATGGAATCTTGATCCTGTGATTCCAGCCTTTCTTCCAGTGCTGGAGTCCCCACCAAGGTGCTTGCTTCCTTTTTCTTTTTAAATTTGTAATTGAGGAAATAAGTGTGCATGGCTCCCTGTAAGACGTCAGCCCTTCCGGTGTGAGCTGTGGCTCTCTGCTGGTGATGGGTGTTCTTCCACCTGTTCCCCAGAAGCTCTTCCCCAGGGTGGGGGGCTGGAGGAAGTGATGGCGGTCCCCATCAAGGTGTGCTGGTGTGAGAGCAAGGCCCTGGCCCTCGCCCTGTCTCCGCAGTGGAAGCCTTCGAGGAGGTGCTGGACAGCCTGTGTGTCCCGCAGTACAATAAGCACGGGGAGGAGAGGGTGATCCTCTTCTTGAAGATGGCTTCTGGCCACACCTTCCGGCCCGACCTGGTGAAGCGGATCCGTGAGGCCATCCGCCTTGGCCTGTCCGCCCGGCACGTGCCCAGCCTCATTCTGGAGACACAGGGCATCCCGGTAGGGCCCCCCAAGAGCCCCCCTGCTTCCGGAGCACTCGGCTAGACGCTTGCTCATGTTTTATATATAGTTGTTCCATGTTGCCTGGCAACCCCGTCCCCATCCTTTTTTCTTTTCTGCCATCCCTCTCTCTTTTTTTTAACCCCTCATAAATTGGATGTAAGGCGACTTCTGCTAAACACTGGTCTTCAGAGGGTAAGCAGGCTCAGCCCAGCCCGACCAACTGGTTTTTTCCCGTGTGGTTTTAGTGTGTTCTCAAATTATTAACGCGAAAATTAATTTTAACTTTTTAAAGAGCCGCTGGGGTGCTGTTGCTCTTGCCTTTTAATTTTTAGTTCTGGCCTGCAGAAAGAAGATTTGAATCTATTTCGAGGCACATCTCCAGAAAGCGGCCCCCCTCCCTTGCCTTGTACTCTGTTTAGGCTCTCAGTGGGGGAGGAGATCAGATCACAGCTTTAACTTGCCTTGCTTACAAAACCAATGCCTCTGTCAGCATAGAGAGGAGATGCCCTGTGTGTGCGCACACCTGTGTGCATGGGTACACACACAGTGCATCACGTGTACAGATGAGCCAAGCTTGTACAAGAGCTGTTCATGGGTGTGGGGGATGGGAGCAGGTTAACTGGGTCCCCAGGGGCTGGAGCGTCTTCATGTTAGGAGTGGGGATGTGCTTGCTTGTTTGTGGGTGTGCAGTTGTGTCCAACCTTGTGAGACCACATGGATGGTAGCCCACTGGGCTCCTCTGTCCATGGGATTGTCCTGGCAAGAATACTGGAGTGGGTTGCCATTTCCTCCTCTAGGGGATCTTCTGAACCCTGGGATCTAACCCGCGTCTCCTGCATTGTAGGTGAATGGTTTACCCACTGAGCTATCCAGTAGAGATGTGAGGTATTAGAACCAGGGCTTTTTATACCATCCACACATTTATTCTCCACTTTGGTTATGTGTAGGAAGGGTCCTGTGACCTGGAAGTTCTCTGTTTCTCTCAGTGGGTGACTCTTTTCTTTCCTTCGTATTTATTATTTTTTTATTTGGCTGCAGCAGGTCTTAGTTGCAGCATGTAGGATCTTATTCCTTGAGCAGAGATCAAACCCAGGCCCCCTGCATTGGGAGCATGGAGCCTTAGCCACTGGGCCACCAGGGAAGTCCCTCAGTGGGTGACTCTTGGTGACACAGTGGGGACAGTGGTTCTCAGGGAGAGAAGGGACTTCTTTTTTCCTTTTTTTGGTCGCACCTTACAGCATGTGGGATCTTAGTTCTCTGACTAGGGATCAAATCCCCACCCACTGCAACCTTGCATTGGAATCTCAGAGTCCTAACCACTGGACCAGTCAGGAAGTGGGAAGGGACTTTTTGAGTCAGTGACACTTACTGACTTTCCCTGGTGAGGGTCTCAGGTGTCCCTTCAGTGGATCAGGTTCTGTCTGCACCCGAAACACTTCAGGGAACTAGAGTGTGATCATCCCCTTGGCCTTTATTTTGTTGAGAACGAATCTATCTCCTTTGCCATCAGAATGGTGAATTCCCAGTCTGTATCTGCTCACGCAGCCTTTAACTATATGGATCACAACAAACTGTGGAAAATTTCTTGAAGAGATGGGAATACCAGAACACCTGACCTGCCTCCTGAGAAGTCTGTATGTAGGTCAAGAAGCAACAGTTAGAACTGGACATGGAACAACAGACTGGTTCCAAATAGGGAAAGGAGTACGTCAAGGCTGTATATTGTCACCCTGCTTTTTTAACTTATATGCAGAATACATCATGTGAAATGCCAGGCTGGATGAAGCACTAGCTGGAATCAAGATGGTAGGGAGAAATATTAATAACCTCAGATATGCAGATGACACCACCCTTATGGCAGAAAGTGAAGAAGAACTAAAAAGCCTCTTGATGAAACAGGAGAGTAGAAAAGTTGGCTTAAAACTCAACATTCATAAAACTAAGATCATGGCATCTGGCCCCATCACTTCATGGCAAATAGATGGGGAAACAATGAAAACAGTGAGAGACTTTATTTTGGGGGGGCTCCAAAATCATTGCAGATAGTGACTGCAGCCATGAAATTAAAAGACACTTGCTTCTTGGAAGAAAAACTATGACCAACATCCACAGCATATTAAAAAGCAGAGACATTATTACTTGGCCAACAAAGGTCCGTCTTGTCAAAGCTACTGTTTTTCCAGTAGTCATGTATGGATGTGAGAATTGGACCATAAGGAAAGCTGAGCGCCAAAGAATTGATACTTTTGAACTATGGTGTTGGAGAAGACTCTTGAGAGTCCCTTGGACTGCAAGGAGATCCAACCAGTCCATCCTGAAGGAGATGAGTCCTGGGTGTTCATTGGAAGGACTGATGCTGAAGCTGAAACTCCAAAACTTTGGCCACCTGATGCTTAGAGCTGACTCAATGGAGAAGACCCTGATGTTGGGAAAGATTGAAGGTGGGAGGAGAAGGGGATGACAGAGGATGAGATGGTTGGGTGGCATCACCGACTCGATGGACATGAGTTTGAGCAAGCTCCAGGAGTTGGTGAAGGACAGGGAGGCCTGGCGTGCTGCAGTCCATGGGGTTGCAAAGAGTCTGACATAACTGAGCAATTGAAGTGAACTCAACTGATCTGCTCATGAGAATAGTGGAGTGATTTATTGGAAATGGAGAATGACCCCAGCCTGTCTTTCCATCCTCAGCCAGGCTCTTGTCTGCTTACTCTCAGGCACCCAGCTCGGCTCTCTCCTCCTCTGTCTTCCTGTGGGGTCATGAGTCCTGGCCTATGAGGTCATGTCTAGGATCCCTGGAGATTTTACAGGCACCCTCGTATTCTCAGATCCCCATGGTCCGAACTAATGAAGCACTTAGGAGAAGATTCGCCCTGTGTTACCAGGCTGGCGTAGGGGGTCTGGCTGGGCCACGGTGCTTGGGACTGGCCGTGGCCAAGGTCACAGCTGGGGATCTGGTCACGCCTAGGGGAATGTAAGTGGGCCTCTGAAGCCCTGGGTGACTGGAGGGCCCAGTGGCTACAACTGCCCTGGTCCTAGCAGGCCTTTGTCCCTGGTCCCGGCTGACATACTGGCCCGTCCTGACTGGAGGCTCGGACTTACCTCCTGGGTGGGGGAGAGGGGGGGTTCCGGCAGGAGCTGGGGGAACTGCTGCTTCCCCCTGCCCTTCTCACCAGGAAGCAGGAGCAGAATTTCTTCTAAAACAACACCTTGTTTATTTTGTCAGCTGATGGAAGATGTAAGTTGTTAGCTCCCACGAGCCGTTACTGGGGTTTTAGTGCTCAGAAGCACAGAAAGCACATGAGACGCTTGCATTTCTGGGCGAGAGGGCCTGATAATGAAAATACAGTGTAATAGTGAGTCATACCCAAGAGCCATGTGCGGGTTAACTCACAGGCTTGGGCTGGGTGCTATGGCCCCATTTTACATTTGAGGAGATAAACTTGGGTTAAGGAACTTGCCCACAGTCACCCACTGACAAAGACTTGCTCTCAGAGTCCCAGGTCGTGATCTTTTTGGCTTGGATGTACCTAAATATCAGAGCTAAGGAATTTTTTCTCCCTTTCGGGTTTTCTTTTCTTTCGCCTTTAAGATTTTTTTCTGTGGAGCATTTTTAAAGTCTTTATTGAATTTGTTACAATATTGCTTCTATTTGATGTTTTGCTCTTTTGGGGGCCTGAGGCATGGGGGATCCTAGCTCCCTGACTAGGGATTGAACCTACACACCTTGCCTTGGAAGGTGAAGTCTTAACCACTGGACCACCAAGGAAGTTCCTAGGATTTTTTTTTAATATATATTTTTAATGATTGATTTGTTCAGCTGTGT
Source organism: Muntiacus reevesi (assembly GCF_963930625.1). NCBI lineage: Eukaryota > Metazoa > Chordata > Mammalia > Artiodactyla > Cervidae > Muntiacus > Muntiacus reevesi. The sequence goes on from NC_089261.1 coordinate 22,663,329, forward strand.
TGGGTGTTAGTTACAGTATGTGGGATTTAGTTCCCTGACCAGGGATTGAACCCGGGTCCCCTGCATTGGAAGTGCAGAGTCTTAGCCATTGGACTGCCAGGGAAGTCCCTCCCCTTTGGGTCTAAACAGTCTTTCTGTTTACTCCCCCTGCCTCCCCCCGCCACCGGCAGTACACCCTCAACGGCAAGAAGGTGGAAGTGGCCGTGAAGCAGATCATCGCTGGGAAGACGGTGGAGCACCGAGGAGCCTTCTCGAATCCCGAGACCCTGGATTTGTACTGGGACATCCCTCAGCTGCAGGACTTCTGAGCCGAGCTGGCCAGCATGTCCCTCAGCCACACGCGCCTGTACTGTCATTTTTGTACATTCAAGAAATTACTTAGAAACCTAAGCTCTTTGGAAAGGGGTTCAAGCCAAGTCCGTGGGCCCAGGGAAGAACCATTCTCTGTCCCGCAGGTTCACTCGGTGGGTTCCCGAGTCTTCCACCCACCATCGCGGGATCCTGACCTTCAGTGATCCTGGAGGGTGTGTGTGTTCACATGCTTGCAGGGAGGAGCCAGGGTCACCTGCGTGTGCTGTTACAGCGGATGCCTGTCCCCTGTCCAGGCCGGTGGGCATCCTGTGACAGCTCAGCTCTGGGGATCGACCAGCTTGCAGCCTTGTGCTGTGGTCCATTTTGATCTCTTTCTCCCCCTTTTCTTCTCCCGGCTCTGGCTGCCGTCCTTCAGGGCCCATCTGGCTACTGTAGTGTGTTGCCCGTCATGGGACCCATCCCAGGGTGACTTTACAGCATCTCACAGCAGATGGTCAGCACCGGGGCTGACCACTGTCCCGTCTGTGTGTCCCAGGTGGAATCCGGGCAGCTCCGGGGCAGCCATGTGTCACCCCAACTCTGGCGCCCCTCAGCAGACAGCTCCAGTTACCTTTAGAGAACGACTGGGTTTCATGTTTTAATAGGGTCTCTTTATTTCATGGATTTTTGAGTGGTTTAAAATTTTTTTAATGTTAATTAAGTGTGTGGTATGTGGGTGTTTGAAGGTGTGGGTAATGTCTACCCCATGAGGGGTGTCACTCAGGAATGTGGGCAAGCCCCAGGTGGTGGGTCACCCAGGTCCTGCCGAGGCAGAGCTGCTGGGCTTCGGGGGACGTGGCTTCACTGCACAGCCCTGCCCAAGGGCCCAGGACTCGCACATCAGCAGCCGGATGTACTTTTGAATGTACTTGTCAGTTCGGCCTCTTAACACTCTCCTGTCATCATAATGTTCATTTTTGTATTTTTTAAAACTGAGCACAGTGGAAAACTTTCTTGAACCCTTTTTCTCTAGTGGATTGTAAAAACAGGGCAGATTGCTATGAGGCATCTAATGCAATAAACATATATGTATATACGCACACGGAGGCATGCTCGTGTGCTCTCTGCAGTGAGTGCTGGATCTGAGGGTGGCAAGCTGGTGTTGCTGGGCCAGTGAGGTGTTTGGTCTAGATGGTGAGAGCATGTCCTGGGCCCCTGGTACGTAGCGGACCTGCCTGGTGATCAGATGGCCCCAGAGCCCTTCGCAGCATGAGGTCGCACCCCAGAGTGGGAGGACATGCTCACCCTGGACTCCCCTGGAGCTCAGAGCCCCCGGGGTTCTGGTTGGCACTCCTTCACCATTGCAAGACCACACGTGTGTCCCTTGGATGGTGTCTGGCATCCACGCCGGGCCCAGCAGGGCTTATTTTTCTCATGTCATGGGAGGTTGAAAGAAGGCTGTTTTTGAGCGGGTGTAGGGGCTGAAGGGACCCAGCCCCTCCATCTCCTGGGCTCTACCGTCCTACCATGGGGCTGCCCACCTCCAGCCTCCCATCTGTGTCCCTGGCAAGATGAGAACTGGGTGAGAGGCAAAAAGCCTGTCCGTCTTCAGCTTTTATCATCAAAAGAATGGTTTTTCTGGAAACCCCACCCAGTGCACACCTGCTTATGCCTCAGGGGCCAGAACTGGCCACAGGCCACCACTTGCTGTGGCGGGGGTGCGGTGGGGTAGAGTCTGGAGAGCTGTTCTTAAACGAGGCCTATTACATTTGTGTACAGATCTCTTTTTTTTTAAGGTGTTTTCTTTTTCTTTTTTTTTTTATGGTGGACCATTTTTAAACTATTATTTTTTTTTTTTTTACAATTTTGCTTCTGTTTTGTGTTTTGGTTTTTTTGGCCACAAGACATGTGGGATCTTAGCTCCCCGACCAGGGATTGAACCCACACCCCCCTGCATGGGAGGCGAAGTCCCAACCATTGGACCACCAGGGAAATCCCTGCAGACCTCCTTTTATTGTAGGCTGTTTTATTGTGCTTCAAAGATACTGTTTGTTTTTTTTTTTTTTTTTACAGATTGAAGGTTTGTAACAACCCTGCATTGAGCAAATCTGTTAGTCCTATTTGCTCACTTCGTGTCTCTGTGTCACGTTTTGGTAATTCTCCCAGTACTTCAAACCCTCCACCAGCAAAAGAGATGACAACTTGCTGAAGGCTCAGACAGCATTTTTTAGCCATAAGTATTTTTTAGTTAAGGTACATGGATTATTTTTTAGACATAATGTTATCACACAGTTTAATAGACTATGGTATAGTGAAAACATAACCTTTGTTCGAGGGCTTCCCCGCTGGTTCAGCCAGTAAAGAATCTGCTTGCAATGCAGGAGACACAGGAGACATGGGTTTGATCCCTGGATCAGGAAGATCCCCTGGAGGAGGAAATGGCAACCCATTCCAGTATTCTTGCCTGGAAAATTCCATGGACAGAGGAGCCTGGCGGGCTACAGTCGCTGGGATCACAAAGGGACACGACTGAACATGAGTCTTTATTCATGTTGGAAAATCAAAAGCTTCATGTGACTCACTTTATTGCAGTGGTCTGGACAGAACTGGCCATATCTCCCAAGAATGCCTGTTTTAGTTTCCTGTCGCTGTTGGAACAAATTACCACACACTTAAAATAATACAAATTTATTACAATTCTGGGGATCTGAAGGCAGGTCTCACTGGACTGAAATCAGTGTCAGCAGGCGCTGTTCCTTCTGGAGGCACTAGGAGGGGCCCTTGCCTTCCAGCTTCTGGAGGTGCCTGCCTCCTGGGCCGGGGGCTCACTCCTCATCCTCAAAGCCTGCAGCGTAGGACACCCCGGCTGCCCTCTTCCACTTCTGTGATGACACTGGGCTCACTTGAATAATCCGTGATACTCCCCCTATTTTAACATCTACTGATTGTTGTTTAGTCACTAAGTCATGTCTGACTTTTTCGACCCTATGAACTGTAGCCAGGCTCTTCTGTCCATGGGATTTCCCAGGCAAGAAAATCGGAGCTGGTTGTCATTTCCTTCTCCAGGGAATCTTTTCAACCCAGGGATCAAACACGCCTCTCCTGCCTTGGCAGGCGGGTTCTTTACTACTGAGCCACCTGGGAACCCCAGCATCTACTGATTAGCAAGCTTAATTCCATCTGAAGCCTTCAACCCCTACTGGCCACATAACCTCACGTTTTTACAGGTTCTGGGGGTTGGGATGGAGATGGTGGCCGGAGGAGGCAATTATTCTGCCTACCTGGCTTTGCAAACTCAGCGAGGATGCCGTGGGGGAGGAGGGAGGGCAAGTGGTCATCAGGAAGGCAAGCTGTGAGCCCTGAGTTGGGAGAGGGAGCAGTCGGGACCCCTGGTTGCTGACCATCCCCATGTGACCGGTCTGCTGGCCTGCCAGCCTCCTTTCCAGGGCTCAGGTTAGGCCTGGGACCCCTCAGCCCTCTCCTATGGCCCACTGCTTGGAACCCACTTCACACTGACTGTGCCTGAGGAGTCGTTAAAGCTTCATCGCCATGGCCTTTAGTTTTAGCAAGATGTCCCAGGCTGGCTGAGCCCACGCGTCCTTATTAATAAGCCATGCCGGACAACTTCATTAACGAGAGACAGATGGTCTGGAACAACAGTCACTCCATCGCCTGCTGTGCCGGCTCTCCTGTGGAGTGCCTTGGCCCGAGCATCGCTCTTCAAAACCCCAGCTCCTGCCGGCCAGCTGCACTGAGTCTTCCTCCTGGCTCCTGTCCTTCCAGCTCCCAGCACACGTGTCCCGGTAGCAGCTCCAAGGAGCATTAAGACCTGCAATACAGTACACTAACGCATATATACGGAATTTAGAAAGATGGTAATGATAACCCTGTATGTGAGACAGCAAGAGAGATGCAGAAGTATTGAACAGTCTTTTGGACTCTCTGGGAGAGGGCGAGGGTGAGATGATATGGGAGAATGGCATTGAAATATGTAAATTATCATATGTGAAATGAATCGCCAGTCCAGGTTCGATGCATGAGACGGTGCTCGGGGCTGGTGCACTGGGATGACCCAGAGGGACGGGATGGGGAGGGAGGTGGGCGGGGGTTCAGGATGGGGAACACATGTACACCCATGGTGTATGGCAAAACCAATACAATGTTGTAAAGTAAAAAAAGAAAAAAAAAAGACCTGCAGTGCAGCCTGGCAGGGCTGCCATGATCTGTGCCCCTGGTCGCCTCCCACGAGTGACAGAAGAGAGGAGGGAAGGAGAAAATTGGCAAGCTGATTTCTGGAAAAGTCTTCCATCTACCCAGCAACCTATTCCTACCACCCCTGCCAGGCGAGCAAAAGGAACTGCTCTCCCCCCGCCCCCCTCACCACCCTGTCAACCCAAGCATCACTCGTGCACAGATCACAAGAATGCTTTGGTTCATGAAGCAAATAGATGAACACACAGCCAGGGTGATGAGCCTGTCCGATTCGGCCGGGAAGCCTGAACTGCATTGACGAGCCGAGGTTCTTTCTGAGCCACGACTGCCACGAACAGCACAAACTCGTTCAGAACGCCTGCTGCCGTCTTGTCCCCAGACCTTGAAGGCTGTCACGGAAAAGCAAAGGCCGGTTTAGATGTTGTTTAAAACACATTATGAGCTAAGCACTGGCTCCTTGTCACAGCTGATCATCTTGGAGCGTGCTCTTGGCCGTCACAGCGGTAAGTGGATGGTCTCATAATTTCATTAGATGACTTCCAGGGGAGAAGCAGTTGTTAGTCAATTCATTATGCTCTGGAACAATTTCCAGACTTCTTCATTTCAGAACACCCTCCCTGTGCTTCCTCCTACTCTCTCTTTCCTTGACTCGAACTGTAAATCACAAGTCAAGCTGGGTTTGGAGAGAGGGAAAGGTACAGCTTGGACCCAGTTTTTCATTTTCTGGGTTTTGAGCTTGCTGGTCTCATCATTCGTACTCACCACTTACCTGCTTGGTGTGGTCTCATTCTTTTTGGCATCCGCTTGCTTTTTTCAATCACAACTCAGGATTTTCCTGGCTACAAGTAACAGAAACTCCAATTGAAACTGGCTGAAGTGCAAAAAGGATATTATTGGCTCACAGTTTTGAAACCTCAAGTGCTGGGACTAACTTCAGGTATGGCTGGATCCAGGGGCTCCGTGATGTCATCGGTGTCCTCTGCCCCCATATCAGCCCTGCCTTCCTCTGTGTTGACCACATTCTCAGATGGCTTCTCCTCTCACGGGGACAGATGAATACTTACAGCTCCAGGCTTATGTCCTCACAGGGCTGAGAGAGGAGAAACATTTTTCCCCCCTGTAGTAGTTCCAAAATGAATTCTCGTGTTGAAACTCATTGGACTATTTGGATCACATGCCCAAACCTGAGTCAATCACTGTGGCCAGGAGGAGAAAATATGCTGATTGGCTAAGCCTGGGTCGCATGACTAGCCAGCAGGTGTGGAACTAGCTGCTCTCAGTAGCTGGGACTGAGGCGAGGGAGATGGGTCCTGAAGGAGCACGTGGCTTTCCTTTAAGCAGCAGAGGCAGCAGCAACCAGCCCTTCTGTATCTTTTCATCGTTCCTCAGGTGCCAGCTCTTCCTCTTCTCTCCTTTCCTCCCTGCTTCCTTCTTTGTCCAGGAGAGCCTCTCTAACCTCCTGTGTATCTCTCCCTGTTCCTGGGGTCCTCCTCTGCACCATAGAATTTCAGGTTGCTCAGAAAACAAGTTGGGTTCTGGGGACATAGAATAGATTTCCAGATTAAGAAAGTGGGGGTGGGATGGGCAGACCATTTCCTCCGTTTTTCCATAACTTAAATTCTGCAAAGTAAAGCTCTGAAATCTAATGTTTGTCCTTAAAGTTGTGGGAGATGCTGGATTGACGTTTAGATGCCCCCCTCTGCGCCCTCTGCAGCCTGGGGGAGGCTGCAGCCAAGTGGGCTGGTGGGCTCGGCCCCCCTGGGGGGCTGGCAAACTGCCACTCTTCCTCCAGCCGTCACCTGGGGCCCCAGCTCCCCTCCCCTCCCCTCCCCTCCTGTCCTCTCTCTCTTTCCCATTCACCTCTTCCTCCTTCTCGCCTCACCCCCTCCGACCACTTGACGTCACACCAGGCGCTTCCCTTTTCTGTGCCTCAGTTTCCTCACCCAAGACATGGGATGAAGAGAAACAACCACCTGCCATGGCTGGGGGAGGCAGGAGTGAGGCTGGAGGCAGAAATCATGAAAGCGCCAATGAACAGAGTCGCTGGAACTGCTCAGGTCAAACCCTGTCTCAGCTCCCTGAAGTTCTTCACTCCCCAAATGCCCACACCCCCTCTCCTTGGAAGCCTGTCCTACAGTGCCACTCTGGACCCCCCAACTGTAGTATACATACCCTACAGTGACCTCTATAATTCAGCTGGGTCATGTGACCACCCCTGCAGCCGGAGTGTGGAGCCAGCCCAACGGGGACCACCTGGGATAAGAGTGGGGAAGGCGAGGTCCCTCCTGGGAGAATCAGGGTGCTGATGGTAGAGGCGGCAGTGAGTATGGTTTCCTGAGGATGCTAACACCCCCTCTCAGAGCAACTATGGGTCATCTGTGAAATGGCAGGATTCAAGGTCAGTAAGAAGTGCTGTTAACTGGATTTCAAACTTAGGGTCCTGCCTCATTCTCAGCTGAACTAGCCATGCCCATGGCGATCATTCCACAGATGAAGGTGGGAGGACATGAAGGCGTTGTTGTTGGAGGGCTAGAGAATTAAAGAATTACCTGGATCTTAGCTGGAAGAGTTCCCAAATAGACTTTCAATGAAAAAAAATTTGTTTCTCTGGTTCTGAATGTTCGTGTGTAATGAACACAAATGAGACTTATTTGCACAGACGGCAAACACCAGAATTGGGTTTTGAGCATCAGCCAGATTTAAAACGAGGCAGGTCACCTTTTGGGAGAGGCAACTCTGTCTGGGATAAATCCATCTTAACGAAATTGCAATATTCTCGGAGCTAGCATTTCCTTTAGGAAGAGAGGGCTCTCAGGAGTTGTGGTAGTTCAAGAAAAATGGCAGAATATTTTTTGACACTTCTCCCATGCTGGTGGAGAAATCTGATGACCTCAAGGTCATCATGCCAGGGAAGCCACATGGAGGCACTCTGGCTAAAGTTCCAGCAGAGTCCAGTGTTACAGCCGTCCCTGCCGAGGCACCGGGCACATGAGTGGTGCCAGCCTTGACCTCTGGACCAGCCCTCTGCCACATGAATGTTGGCAGGTGACCTCAGTTGACACCACATGGAACAGAAGAGTCACCCAGTGAAGCCCTGCCTGGATTCCTGACCCGTGGAATCCATGATACATAGCAAAATTCGTTTTGTTCCATGCTACTAAGTTTTGGGTAATTATATAGCAGTAGTAATCAGAACTTGTTTATTTATTATTTTTTTGATTTTTATGTATTTATTTGGCCACTCCAGGTCTTAGTTGTGGCATGTGAGATCCAGTTCCCTGACAAGAATGGAACATGGGCCCCTGCATTGAGATCACAGAGTCTCAGCCACTGGACTGCCAGAGAAGTCCCCGGAGCTCCTTTGAAGTAGGGCCAAAGCTGGGGATGGGAATACAAGAAGAGGGTCAGGTGTAGCCCAAGGGAAGCTGGGGACAGCAGGAGCCTGCTCTGTCTCATGGTGACAGCCATTAGTAGGAAACACAGGCATAAAAGGACTGACTCTGGAGCCAACTGTCTGGGTTCAAGTCCTGGCTGGGCCAGCTGGGTCATACTGGGAAAGCTGCTCAACCATCCTGGGCCTCAGCTTTTCCATCTGTAACATGGGGCTATCGTTCTAAACTTGGCAATAAGGGACAGACATCTCCAGCCAATGGCCCAGGGCTCAGACCTGGGCTACAGATGTGTCTTGTTTGACTCCCATGTTTTGTTTTGTTTTTTATTAAAAAAAATATTTGGCTGTGCTGGGTGTTCACTGCTGTGCGCGGGCTTCTCTAGTTGCGTCAAGGGGACTTCTCTAGTGGCAGTGCATGAGTTTCTCACTGCAGTGGTTTCTCTTGTTACAGAGTGTGGGTTCTGGGGTACATGGGCTCAGTAGTTGTGGCATATGGGCTTAGTGGCCCCACAGCATGTGGGATCTTCCTGGACCAGGGATCGAACCCGGGTCTGCTGCATTGGCAGGTATTCTTAACCACTGGATCACCAGGGAAGTCCCCATGTTTTATTATCTTAATCTAATTTAGAAATTGGGAGATTTCCCAGCTTCTCTGGAAATCAAGTGGTCATACTGCTCACACGGATGGACCATCTAGCATGGACGGGCGGGACAACATTCTAAGGGTTTGACATCCATTCATTTAACCCCAAGCAGCCCTGCAAGGTCTGTATCATCACCATCCCAGGCTCTGCCAGAGGTGATCCAGGGAGCAAGGAAGACACTTCAGCGGCTACCATGGTGGCAGGAGATGCTGATGAGAAAATGTTCCCTTCCCTTCCTGGGGCCAGACACACTCCTGCCCAGAGTTATGCATGACCCTGGAGAGAGAGGAGAACTCCCACATGTGACTGAGATTAACTTGATGTCCTTAGGGGTGTGGGGGTTCATGAAAGCAATTCATTTAGTTTATTGAGAACTAAAGTAGATTTCTACAAAATCCAGCATGTACACTGAACACTAAAAAGAACACAAAAAACAAACCAAAAAAGTACTCATACAACAAACCTTCTTTGCGTGCTTAAGTGATCAAAGTAGCAGCTCCTTCAATCCTCACAACTACCCCGTGATGAAGATGCTTTTATGACCCCTATTTCCTCAGAATGGAGACCAAAGCACCAAGGTTAACTTTCCTGAGGTCATTAAGCTAATAGGGGATAGAACTGGGGTTTGACTTCAGGCAACTTGGCTATAGCCTCCCTAAACGGTGTGCATCCAGAGCCCCTTTCCTGGCAGTATTTCCTAGGAGAGCTGGGATGATGCCCTCTGTGACTCAGTCAGTGGTCCCCATGTAGGTCCTCAGCATGTAGTGATGCTTACGGACACTGGAGGTAACGGGGAACTGAGCAAAGGCAAACAGGAGGAAGTGGATGGTGTTCATTTCCCACTCAGGCTGGGCTGGAAGGAGCTGATGAACGTCACACCGCATCAAGCAGACGGTGCGCCTGCAGCTTTGATAATGACCGCCCGGGTCCCCTCTGTGTGCTGACGGCCGAACCAGGTGCCAGTTGCCAGAGGCAATGAGCTTGTTTCTCATCAGTCTGGGCTGTGCTGGTGGCCAAGGGCTGTGACTCCTGCTGGGCGATCTGTCCCGCTGTCCTTCTACAATGGACAGGACTCAGGACCACGGCTTCAGGGGCTGGAGCCATTTGTCTGAGCCTTAGGCTGGCTGATGCTAATAACAGCCAACTTTACTATGGTTCTTACAATGTGCCAGGCATTGTTCCAAGGGCATGATCCTGACTACGAGCCTGGGAGGTTGATAGCATCATTACCCCCATTTTGCAGGTGGGGAATAAGGCACCAAGTTCAAGGAACTTGCCCAAGGTCGCACAAGCAGACTGGCTTCTGATGCTGGTCCCTACCTTCCGCCTGAACCTTTTGGAAAGGACTCCCCAAAGAATAGGGAGAATCCCTCTTTTGATAATCAAAACCTCATTATGTGGTCCTTTTTTTGGGTAGTTCTTTTTTGGGGAGGGGTGGTTCCTGACTGTCTAGATTGATTAAAAAAAAAAAATCACAATCCAGTGAAAAAGATCAATTGCCATGTACAGTTCCAAGTCAATTTGACGCCATCACAAACCCTCTCATATGCTTGAGCCTCTAATTAGATTTGGAGGAGAATCAATTCATGTGTCATGAAATTTTAAAAGACAGTGTTCTGTGAATGGTCCTTCCCATTATTCCAGCTTGATTGAAATTGTGGGTTTTTCAGAGGATGCTATATTTATACTCTTAAGACAATGGAGCTTTCAAAAGGATTCCGACTCTTAGGTCTTCATATGTAATTTCTGGAGAAGTGGAAATTTTCAAATTTTCTTAATGAATGTGTTTTTGTGGCTTTTTTCTGTTAGTTCTTTCTTTAAAACAAACAAAACAAAAAATCCCTGACTCTACAGTGTCTCTCTCCCTCTGATGGGGACTTCAGGTTCTTGCCAAAGTATGTATCACATAATTGCTTTCATGTTCAGACCCGGCAAGAGCACGTTGTAAATGACTGCGACGCAGATGTGACAATTCTATTAGGCCTGGGTTCTTGCATGGTTGACCTTGCAAATTGAATTCGAGGAGGTCAGCCCTTATGCCTGGCTGCTAGATTTCACGTTTGCAGTTTGGGCAGAGAGGTCTGGGGAGGTGCAGGTGGCAATTTCCGTGCTGGGGTGTGGACAGCCGGACATCCATTCCATCGTATCCTGAATCCGATCTGTATCCCCCTTTGCGTCCCAGAGTCTTCCTCAGCTCCCCAGCGGAAGGCAGCCGCCCATGATCGATGGGCTTCTGCCCGCCGTGGTGTTATTATTCACTCTGTCAAGGTGACAATGTCATTTTTAATATTCCATCTTCAGACCTGAGGTTTATTTTTAGGTTGGGAATCAGCCAGCCTTCCCAGAGAGTGAGTTTCGAGGACTTGAGCGTATGGTCGTCAGCCCTGGCTACTGAGGAGAGTTTTACCAATTCGCATGCCCACAAGGGTGGCCGCTGGGGTGCAGGAAATGTTCTGTGTCTTGATTTGTGTGGTTTTTACTTGAGTTTATCTATGTGTGTACAAAAATTGAGCTTTGGTGAGGATGTGGAAAAATCAGAACCCCATGCGTTGCTGTGGGAATATAAAATCGCCCTTGGAAAACAGTTTGGCATTTCCCTAAAAAGTTAAATAGAGCTACCATGTGAAAGTAAAAATATTAATCACTCAGTCATGTCTGACTCTGCCACCCCATGGACTGTAGCCCACCAGGCTCTCTGTCCATGGAATTCTCCAGGCAAGAATACTAGAGTGGGTTGCCATGCCCTTCTCCAAAGAATCTTCCTGACCCAGGGATCGAACCAGGGCCTCCTGCGTGACAGGTAGATTCTTTACCATTTCAGCCACCTTGAAAGCCATAGAGTTACTGTATGACCAGAAATTCTGCTCCTAGATATGTTCCCCAAAGAACTGAATGCAAAGACTCAAATGGGTATTTGTATACCAATGTTCATAGGAATATTTTTTTTTAAGGAAGGATTTCTTTTTCCTTTTTAAAAAATTTATTTATTTTTGTTTATTTGGCTACGTTGGGTCTTAGTTATGGCATGCAGGATCTAGTTCCCTGACCAGGGATTGAACCCAGGCCGCCTCATTGAGAGCACAGAGTCTTAGCTGCTGGACCACCAGGGAAGTCCTGTTCATAGCAACATTACTCCCAACAGCCAAAAGATGGAAACGATCCAAATGTCCATCAACAGATGAATGCAGGGAGTCCCCTGGTTCTAGTGGTTAGAATTCCCAGCTTTTGCTACTGTGGCCCAGGTTCAACCCCTGATTAGGGAACTGAGATCCTGCAAGTGGAATGGCATAGCAAAAAAAAAAAAAAAACCAACCCACAGATGAATGGATAAACAAAATGTGGCCTATCCACACAGTGGAATATTATTTAGCTATAAAAAGGAATACAATTCTGATACTTGCTACAACATGGATAAACAATGAAAATGTTATACAGAGTGATCCCTTAGCTGAAGTGGTAGTCTGCCAGGGTTCTTCACTGTTGAGTGCCCTATGAGGCCCCATAAGACACAGACAGTAGGAAAAAGAAGAATGAAGTCATGCCATTGGCAGTGACACGGATGGACCTAGAGCTGATTAAACTAAGCAGAGTAAGTCAGGCGGAGAACTGAAAATATCATATGATATCACTTAGACGTGGAATCTAGAATTTGATACAGATGAACAAATTTACAAAACAGAAACAGACTTAGAAAACAAACATCTGATTACCAAAGGGGAAAGGTGTGGGGAAGAGGGATAAATTAGAAGGTTGGGATTGACATATGCATACTACTATCTATAAAATAATCAACAAAGACGTACTGTAAAGCCTAGGGTACTCTGGTCAACATGCTGTCATAACCTATATGGGTAAAGAACTGAAGAAAGAATAGATATATGTCTATGTGTAACAGAATCACATTGCTGTACACCTAAAACAAACAGAACATTGTAAATCAACTATAGTCCAGAATAAAATAAAAATTGGAAAAAAAGCCCCATAGACAGCAAGAGATGACATTGTTTACCCTTCACTGACCTTCCTGCTAGAAGGATAGAAGGAACTAATATTTCTTGCACACATACTATGTGTCATGCCTTGGGCTAGGCACTCACATCCACTCATTTAAATTAGCCTCTCAATGTCAGACAATGATTTGGGGGCACTTTCTTCATTACAAACCAGAGAAAGCATTCATAGCTTTCTCCGATTTCTGAATCTGCCTCACCTCACTTGAGTACTGTTTTTTTTTCTTAAGCATCTGAAATATTTTCCATATCAAGTGTTTCAAGGACCTAATTATGAACTTCATTATAATTGTTCATTAGTTATATTTTGTTCAATTACTTTAACAAGTTGCCAAATAGAACACAATGCTGGCAAATAGCATTATGTAATTGTAATGAGATGCTCAAATTGGGTTACAGAACTTCAATTTTGCTTGTATATTTTTTCCTCACAGGAAGACAAACAGAAGGTGGTGGCAGCCTCTTGGTCTGCTCACTGGCCCCCTCCAAGCTGTGGGGAGTGGGGACCAGCCTTTGTTTCTGTACCAAGGTCTAATCTGGGAAAACGGAAACATTTAAGGGTGATGTTAAAAACATTTTAGATGATGATGGTTATATGTAACACTCACTACATGGCAGTCACTATCCCAGGCACGTTTACAGGCAGTAACTCATTTAACTTCCTGCCAGGTCCCTAGGGTGGGTGCTATCATGTCCCCTATTTTACAGATGAAGAAATACAGGCACAAAGTCTAGGGGACTTGCCCAAGGTCATGCAGCCAGAAAGTGATGAAGCTGAGCTCATACCCAGGTGGGTGGTGCCTATGGCCCCTACTCTTGGCCACTGCTTTCAATTGATTTATCGAATCTCAAAGAAAAATGTATATATATATATATATATATTTTAAAATCTATTGTTAGCTGTGCTGGGTTTTCGTTGCTGGAAAAATGTTATTATCCACTTCCTAAGACCATCAATGAGGAAAAAAAAATTGCATTGCCTTTTAACCACTTAATTGTTAATTTCTGAAAATGTTTTAGAGAGAGGCATGTGAATGCAATTTCCTAAAATTTGTAGAGCTAGATCTCAACAGCCTCAAATGGTGATCCTTGACCCAATCACTAGGGCTGAGGGGATAGAACACGTTGACCCAACAGCTATGGTCTCCAGCTCAGACAGTTTGATCTATGAAGATGTTTCAATGGGATTCTGTTAACTAAGATATTCACTTGTTGAACTAAAAGAAGCTGACTTGACTAAGAATGTTAGTCTTGGAGTGCAAGTGACAGAAATCTGGCATATCTGAAAAGGGAAGACTTAATTGTTTAATGCAACTGAAAAGCCCACGGTTGGATTTCAAGTATGGCTGGATCCAGGAACTCAAACAATGTCCTCAATGCTCTCCCTGCATCTCACCTAGGGTCTGCTGTCCTTTGCATTGGAGTCACTTTGGGCAAGAAGTCTACCTGCAGTTTCATGCGTCCCCACCAGGAGGCGTGCTATAGCTCTCCTTTCAAGGAGGAGTCCGCCATCAGCACCGGCAGTGCAATTAGCTGACAGTCCCCAGATATGGCTCCCTGAAGGTCTGCCCGAATTTTTGAGACCAGGCCTTGCGGATCCCAGGTGGTCCCAGCCAGTGGTAGTAAGGTTAGGGCTTAGTCATTTCTTCCCAGTGCTTATGCTGTTGCACTGTGTGGTCAGATCTCCATGATGGTCTGAAAGCTTCTTTCCACTCCTGCTTCCCATCACATCTGTCTTTCACAGGGGTCACTGCCAATAAATCTCTTTCTCTCCTAACCTCTTCTGAGCGTCTGCTTCCCAAACTATCCAACTAATACACCAGGGTTATTTTTTTAACAGGTTGGACTTCCCAGGGGCAAGGAATACAATGTTCCCAAAAGTTCCAGCAAAATTCCTAAGTCTGACTCCCATTGGTTGAAACTGGGTTACATGCTTATCCTGGAACCCTCCCTGTGAATCTGATTGGCCAGACTTGAGTCATGTGGCCACTTGTGGGTGGGATCATCCGTGTCTAAATATCTTGACCCAAAGAAGAGAGCTGTAGCTCCCCAAAGGAAAAATCTGGGTTCTCCTCTCAGAAGAGAAAGGGAATCAATGCTGATCATGCATAAACAGCAGGTCTACCTCAGAAGGCTATGAAATCAGAAGGCCTGGCCTTAAGCCAGCTTGTCACATCGCCTCTTCTGGGACTCAGTGTCCACATCTATGAAATGGGCAAATGGCAAGTGGATCCCACTCTGTTTCTCTTCCTCACTCTCTGTCTCTGTCTGTCACTTTGCTTCTCTTTCTCACTCTGTCGTTCCCTCCCTCTCAGCTGATCTCTGCTCACAACTCTCTGAACAAATCCATCTGGGCCCCGTGCTGTTTGCAGAAGCCCTTTCCAGATGGTGGGATGGATTTGAGTCAATAGCTTGGTGTGCTAATGACAGAGCTAATTTTTAATAATGATGAAATGTGATAAGAAAAAAACCCTCATCTGGATCAGCTCAAGATACCGAGTCCAAACCGTACTATCCTCTGCAGTCCTGGCTGCTGTCCCCAGAACAGGTGTGGTTATTCCATAGCCAGAGCTTATCTTGCAGCCTTGGTCTCTTCCTGGAACGGCCTCAGAGTTTGGAAAGTCAGGGCCATCTGAATCTGCAATGGGTGAGTCGCAATGGGTGAAAGAAACCTCTTTCAAAGAAGCTCAAGTCTGGAGGGAGCTTACTGTAAGTGCAGCAACTACAGAGCGCAGGCGTGCATCGAACAAAGCCGTATCAGTCAGGGTACCCGGATGTGAGCTGCAGAGACAGTCTAGCTGCTTCAAGTTGAAAAGGCATTTACTGAAATGATGCCAACGATCTCACAGAGTTGTTGAGAAGCTGCAAAAATATACTCCCCAAATGAGTGAGGATGTCCAGACAGAGAGAAGCATGCTGCAACATCAGCCTGATGAGGCCAACATTGCTGGACTTTGATGCTCTGGACGCTGGCTGCCGCTGCCACCACCAGGAAAGCTTCTTCCTGCCTCTGCTTCTTCAGGTCAGGAGTTCTCAACTCAAAGTCTAGTCAAGGGACTTCCCTGGCGGTCCAGTGGTTAAGACCTTGCATTCCAATGCAGGGATTGTGGGTTCAGTCCCTGGTTGGGGAGCTAAGATCCCACATGCCTTGCATGCCAAAAGCCAAAACATAAAACAGAAGCAATATTGTAACAAATTCAATAAAGACTTTAAAAATGGTCCACATTAAAAAACAAAACAAAAAAATTTCACAAAGCCTAGTTGGTCAAGTTATGCCACACTCTCACACCCTTGCTGGAAGGTAGGCAAGGCATTAAGCACACAGGTTCTGGAGCCAGATTTGTTCAGTTGCTCAGTTGTGTCCAACTCTTTGCCACCCCATGGACTGCAGCATGCCAGGCTTCCCTGTCCTTCGCCATTTCCCAGAGCTTGCTTAAATTCACGTCCATTGAGTCAGTGATGCCATCCAACCACCTCGTCCTCTATCATCCTCTTCTCCTCCTGACTTCTATCTTTCCCTGCATCAGGGTCTTTTCCAATGAGTCCACTCTTTGCATTAGGTGGGGAATGTATTGGAGCTTCAGCTTCAGCATCAGTCTTTCCAATGAATATTCAGGGTTGATTTCCTTTATGATTGATTGGTTTGATCTCCATACTGTCCAAGGGACTCTCAAGAGTCATCTCCAGCACCACACTTTGAAGGCATTAATTCTTTGGCTCCCAGTTTGGGTGGGTCCAAATCCAGGCTCTGTCACTTATGCTCTGTGCACCCCTGGGCACCATGTGTGCCTCAGTTTGCTCATCTGCAAAATGGGGATGATGATTGTGCCTGCTCCCCCAGAGGTGTATGAATTAAATGACAGAATATGTTTGAAGTGTGTCGAAGAAATAGCTGAACAAGTATTCAGAGTTTTAGTTTTAATTCTTTAAAAATTATCAGTTGGCATTGACAAGGTGAGGTAGCTGCTCTCTCTTACGAAGACTCAGATTGTGGGAATTCCCCAAATGCAGAAAGGAAGATCCAGGTGACAGGCATCTCCCACAGTAATTCCCTTCCCTTTCTCTACTGCTCAAATTTATTTCTATTTTGAGCCTTGATTCCCTTATGCTTTTCTGAAGTTTCAGTCAATCTGGGGACACACCTACCTGTTCCCCAGGATTGCTCCTTAACAATGAAATCTAGGGAGTTCCCTGGTAGTCCAATGGTTATGAATCCACCTGTCAATGCAGGGGACACAGGTTCAATCCCTGGCCTGGGAAGATCCCACATGCTGCTGGATAACTAAGCTATTCTATGAAGAGTAGCCCCTGCTTGCCACAACTAGAGAAAGCCTGCGTGCAGCAACAGGTAGTCGCAAAGAATCAGACACGACTTAGTTACTGAATGACAAAATGTGCAGCAACGAAGACCCAGCAAGCCAAAAATAAATAAATAATAAAATTAAAAAAAAAAAGAAACCTGAATGCCATTAAGGAAATAGTAACTCCTTCAGTTTACCGCAGTCCCTACCACTCCCTGCGCCTGCCCCGTTTAACTCATTTATTTTACTTAGCTTGGTTCATGTGGGCATTTGAGTTTATGGTCCTAGAACCAAAGAACTAGGAGTCTGGGAAGACAAAAAGATAAAACCTAAAGGCTTTTGTATTTACTTTCATGGGAGTCAAGTAGGGAGTCATCCCTACTTGAAATAATGTCTGGATCTGTGATCTGCTTGCGAGGGGGAAAGGATAAAACAAGTAGATAAACAAGGATAAAACAAGCCTTATATGTGTGTATGGGCTTCCCTGGTGGCTGCGTGGTAAGGAATCCACCTGCCAATTCAGGAGATGTGGGTTTAATTTCTGGGTCAGGAAGATCCCCTGGAGGAGGAAATGGCAACTCACTCCAGTATTCTTGCCTGGGAAATCCCAAGGACAGAGGAGCCTGGCAGGCTACAGTCCATGGGATCACAAAAGAGTCAGATTTGACTTAGAGACTAAATAAGAATATGGGTGTATATATTACACATTGCCAACATGTCCTGCACTGCCCTCAACCCCAAGGACATGACCAACATAATCTCAGAAACCCATCTTTCAGGGTCTGTGTCCTGGAATCATTCCCACAGCTAGTTCTATATCGAAGTCCAACCAGGAAACAGAAATGTCATCAGTAATTTGAACTGGGAATTTTGACTACAAAGAATCATTAACCAGGAAGAGGGGATTAACGAACTAAAAGGATAAAAGAAGGGACTTCCCTGGCCGTCCAGTAGATAGGACTCTGCTTTCACTGCTGGGGGTGTGAGTTCAATCCCTGGTTAGGGAACTAAGATCCCGCAAACTGTGTGGTGTGGCCAAATCGAAGAAAAAAAAAGGGAGGGGGAGGTGATAATAGAAGACTCTAGGGGGTCCAGAAGTAGCAAGTACAAAGAAACAGCTGAGGGAAAGGGGATAATGAAGGGATTACAGTTCTTGCCTCCTCCCCGGGACTGATATTCTTAAAAGAGGGTCTGGCGACCACAAGAATAGTCTGCTGGACTGAAGAGGCGTCAGAAGGTGACGGCTCTGGCTGGTCTGTGTGTACAATCCACCACTGCTGGAGGGTGTGAACTGCTCTCTGTAAATGACCCTCTGGGTGGGGAGAGTGTGGCCTGAGGGTGCGCTTCAAGGCTTCAAGGCTTCCAGGCAAGGAGGACAAGACCCAAAGCTCTGCTGACATTGGTGTGAGAGCAGCTGGGCTCCTGCTCTGAATGAAAGAGCTGGACTGTCAACCTTCTGCCCTCTATGGACAGAGCCTGACGTCCTACTAGCTGTCAGAGGAGGGACTTCACCAACGGTCTAACGGTTAAGACTCCACCTTCCAATGCAGGGGGTGCAGGTTCAATCCCTGGTGGGGGAACTAAGATCCCTCAGGCTTTGGGGTGCAGCCAAAAAGTAAAAAAACAAAAAAAGAAGGAAAAGAAATATTCCTGGGGCCAGCTCCAGTGTCTTGAAGCAGGGTAAAGAAGGATGGCTTTGGGGCTGAGAGATAATAAAGTAGGAACTGGCTCAGGGAGAAAGACCTGGGAGTCTGGGAGAGGGTTCAGGAGAGTTTGAAGGGAGGAGAGGAGGTGTGAAGGAGGAGGAACGTGGATCAGGAGGAAAAGAGAATTTTAAGAAATATTTTTGTGAACCATCCTTTATGGTAAAAGTAAATAAGGACCTTGGGACTTCCCTGATTAGTCCAGGGGTTATGACTCCCCACTTCCACTGCAGGGGGCAAGGGTTCAGTCTCTGGTTGGGGAACTAAGACCCTGGATGGTGCGTGGCACAGCCCCCAACATGCCCCCCCCACCCCCCACAAAAAGAGAGAGAGAGAGACCAGGAGGTTGTTATTAAAAAGTAAATAAGGACCTTGAGTTATTTAGGAATTTCTTTATGATTGATGGACAGTGTTACTCTGACCACAATATAGCATCTGAGGGAAATTGGTTCCTAGAGCTGCTGCAGATACCAAATCCTTGAATGCTCAAGTCTCATATATAAAATGACCTAGTACAGTGAGTGAATACAGTCTGCCCTCAAATTCATGGGTTTTGCCTCCATGGATTCATGATTGGTTGAATCTGGAGAGGAAAAACCTGTGGATGTGGAGGGCTGACTATACTCTTCTGAGATTGGACCACTTGAGTCCTGGGTTTCTAATTGGCTTATGACAGTTTTCTGTTGGCCTAAAGCCATCAAACAGAGGTTTACAATGAATGTTTTCTTTTAAGGGATCCTATTTTATATTATAGGTTCTTGTCTTTCCGTGTGTTGAGCTAGGAATTTGGAAGTCCAAGTTGTCGTTCTGAGTCTCAAGTTTCACCACATAGCTGTGTGATGCTTGGCAAATCACGTCATCCCTTTGAATCTCAGAGTTTTTTATCTACCAGATGGGGAAACTAGAGTCTGCTCATCCAAACTCTAAGGAGTGTTGTGATGATAAAGTCAGAGCCTGGATATGAAACTGCTCAGACAAAAGACACAATTTTGTTCACTCACATGGATCTGTCTGTAACCACACAGCTGGTGTAATGGGAGGAAATGATTTTTGCTTGGAGGTAACAGAAAACCTCACTATTGTGGCTTAATAAGGATTTACTTTTCTCATTTATCAAGAATTCTAGAAGTAGTCATCTCTGGATGATGATAAAGCTGCGCACTAATGTAAGGGCTAATCTCTGATTCTCTGGGCCTTCTCCTCTTGGTCACAAGATGGCTGCCACAACTCCAGCCATCATGGTGACATTTAAGGCAGGAAGAAGGGCTAGGGCCCCATCAGTAACCTCTGTTCCTATTTCTGGGAGGTGAAGGCATTCCCCGATTATCTTTAGATTTCTTCCGTTACATCTCACTGGACAGAAGTAGATCTTCAAGACAGTCTGGGAAAATGACAATTTGACTTTCCCATCTCTTAGAGAGTGAGGAGGTCAGGGAGAAAGAAGATGGGGCTGGGTGCTAGATTAGATAGCTAACGGTGTTTGGAATAGCTGGCAAGTTCTAGATGGCAAAAACTAAAATTGTTCTGTGATGGGGGGAGTCAGCTACAGAAGGATTTTGATTTCCATCCTTGTGATTCCTGTTTGTTTGACTCCTTTCATGGGGCCTGGCTTCATTTGAATAGCTAACATTTTACTTTGGAGGTGGAATTATATTAAAAATCAGATGCTTGTCATTATGCAAATGACTGTCTCGCTATAGCTTAGGATTTTCATTTTTCCATGAATTATTCCTTTTTCAGTGCTTTCCCCACACCTCTTGGAAGAAATAAAAACAACCCCTGACTAGTCAGAGGAATTTTCCAATCACTCAGTCAACGGATATTTATTGAGTGTCTTCCATGCTCCAAGAGCTGTTCTAAACTCTTTGAGACAGAGGAAGACGTGGTTTCTGCAGTATTGGGGCTTATATTCCAGTGGAAAAGATAAGCAGCAAGTAAATGAATAAATCAAATAAAATATGAGGATAATACATGCTATGAAGAGATTTTTAAAAAGCTGGATAAATAGATTTGTGGAGGGAGAGGGCTTTTTAAATTTTTTCATTTGGCTGTACCTGATCCTAGTTGCAGCAAGCAGGATCTTTTTTTTCAGCTGTGGCATGCGAGATCTTCTCAATGTGGCTTGGGCAATCTAGTTCCCTGAATAGGGATTGAACCCAGGCCCTCTGCATTGGGAGCTCAGAGTCCTAGCCACTGGACCACCAGGGAAGTCCCTGATGAGGGGTTTTTTAGATGGGGTGGTTGGCAAAGGTCTCTGAAAGGTGATATTTCAGGAAAAACTGGAAAGATGTGAAGAGACCAGGCATGTGAAGATCTGAGCCAGAGGAAACAGCAAGTGCAAAGGCCCTGAGGTGAACAAGCTTGGTGTGTTTGAGGATGAGAAGGAAAACCAGGTGGCTACCACACAAAGAGAGAGGAAGAGAATGGCATGCGATGAGGTTGGAGACTTCAAAGCCCATGGAGAATCTTTCTCACTTCAAATATCTGCCTTCAGGAAGAACACAGTTGCTTTTAAGGGGTCACCTGAGATAATCTCCTTTTTTTGTTTGTTTTGGTCTCACTGTTTGGCATGGGGGATCTTAATTCCCCAACCAGGGATTGAACCTAGGCCCCCTGCACTGGGAGTGAGGAGTCTTAACCACTGGAATACCAGGGAAGTCCCAAGCTCCCTTTCTTAAAATCAACTGTACTATATAATGTAACCTAATCACAGGAATACTCCAGGAGTCAAATCCATCATATTCACAGTCCTGGGGATTATACAGGGATGGAATCTTAGAATTCTTACCCCCCAAATGCATGAATGAATCAACTTCCCTCACTCTCCATCTCTCATTCTTCCTCCACTTCAGAAGTCATTTCCTAGCTCCTGCCAACCCAACTACATTAGCTTTTGTTTTCTGGTTGCTGGGAGTTATCTTTGGTCCATTGTGTCTGCAATGCTCCCAGTCTGGACTATGGGTCTCTATTTGTGCCTTTTTAATAGTGACACCATTCAACCCCAGGGCTTTTGCACTTCCAGTTCCCACTGACTGACAGGCTCAGCCCTCATGTGGCTCACTCTCTCACTCTTTTAAATATTTGCTCAAATGTCATCTTTGCAGGAAAGCTTTTTCTGACTCCCTTCCCTCCCACTCTAAAAATATTTTCTCTACTTGTTTTATTTCTCTTCTTTGTACTTATTTTCATCCGACCTGCTATATATTTTGCCAATCTATTTGGTTTATAGTCTCTCTCCCCGCACTAGAATGTCAGCTTTCCCCACGCAGGGAATTTGGTCTGAATCTCTGTCATATCCCCAGCGCCCACAATAGCACCTAGTGCAAAGTAGGGGCTCAATAAATATTTCCCCAAAGAATGAGTGAGTGAGGATTAAGGAGGCCAGTTTTAACTTTCTTCATTTGTTTTTCCTTTTTCTTTCTTTTCTTTTTGTTGCAAAATCTGAACAGGCACCAGGCTTCCTTCCCCAGGCAGCCTCGTTATATAATCAGGACCTTCGTTCAGCAAGAAGCTGTCAGCACTGCTTCAAGCGGTTATACTTAGCGTTTCCAGCCTCTCATTTCAGCTGCATGAGCTCTCCCGAGGAGCTCTGGAAATTAGGCCTCGCTTCTACAGAGAGAGAGGACTGCTGGCACCAGGCAAGGTGGCCCTGGAGGCTGATGGGGCACTTGTGGGTGGTGGTGGACTAGCAGCCCTGACCTCAAGATCAGCCCATGGCTGATGTCACGCTCAGAGCACCCATCTCTAGGGATGGAAGGCGAGTTCTGTCCTGTAAATCACAGAGATACGAGAAACTGAGGGTGGGAGGAGAAAAGAGATTGATGGAGGTCAGATCTAAGCTCTGCCACTTGTAGCTGTGTGTTCTTGAGTGCCCCCAAGTATCCCAAGGATTCTGTGGATTCAGGCAACAAACACAGCATCTTCAACTCAAAACTCACTTGTGTTTCTGAAACCTGCAGCAGACATCAGCAAAAGCCAAGACACCAAACAGTGCTCACGGTCCTGGCAGAAGCACCCACACCCTGCCGGGGGACCTGCCCAATGACAGTGGGAAAGCATCAGCCTCTCAGAGAGCTCTCTCAGCCCCTGGACCCGTCCTTAAATCCCGAGGAGTCTAGGATTTCCCTGGTGGTCCAGTGACTAAGACTCCTTGCTCCCAAAGCAGGAGGCCTAGGTTTGATCCCTGGTCAGGGAACTAGATCCCACATGCCACAACGAAAGATCCTGCCACAACGAAGACCTGGTGCAGCCAAACAAATAATATTAATTTAAAAAGATAAGAAAATAGGATTCCCGCAAAATTACAAACTTAAAATCTCAAGAAGTCCTGTGTACGAATGTTCCTTCTCTGGCCAGTTTACTTGAGGGCTACAAACTCAACCTGGCTTGTTTTACGTATTCATTTTTAATATACACTCTCTGTTTTATGCGATTAATAAAAGATTTCCAATTCAGGTTAGCTCATTATGCATTATGAATTTGTAAATGTCAAGGAGATGATTGCCATGAGATTTAGATGGTGTGGTTCGAAAGATGTTGTACCCAGGGGGCCTTTCACTGTTGCATTTAATAAGCTCAATGGCATCCCCTGCCCCCAAACAGGTGCTGGTTCCGCCTGGGGGCCACCGTGGAGCTCAGCTCCTTGGCATCTCTAAGGCACGTGAATTTTCTTGCCAGGTCTCTGTTTTCCCAGCCAATCAATTTTTGTAAAGTTCCATCATCAGTCCTAATAGCTCAGGTTGCTATTTCCTGTTCAAGTTCAACGTGGTGGGAAAGTTAAGCAGCTCTCAATAGTTAACTGTATGACAATCCTATTAAGGCAGTTTTTTTTTTTTTTTTTTTTTTTTTTTTTATCATCTTGGCCCCACCATTAGGCATACAGGGATCTTAGTTCCCCTACCAGGGATGGAACCCGCACACATTGCAGAGTCTTCAATGTTTCTTCCAGGGAAGTTCCCAGCTCTACATCTATTTTTTAAAAAATTGATCAACTTATTTACTGGGCTGCCTCTGGTCTTGAATCTTTATTGTGTCACGTGGGACCTTTCATTATGGCCCACGGTTTCTCTAGTTGGGGTGCACAGGCTCAGGAGCCCCACAGCATGAACCTGTATCCCCTGCATTGCAAGGTGGACTTTTAACCTCTGGACCACCAGGGAAGTCCCCCCAGCTCTGCATCCTGACATTAGGAATAGCTTTCTGAGGAGATGGAGTAAGAGCACTGTGGTACCTAAGATAGGACTTTGGGGACCGCTCTGCTTTTTGAATCACTTGGAGCAAATTTCCTTACCTGTAAAATGGGTGTAAAAACCCCTCTCCGACTTTACTGGGACAGTTAAATAGTTTGTTACATTGGAAGGTCTCAATAAGCAGCAAGACAAAAATGATGATATTCAGCTTTTCAGATATTAAGGGGCACCCATATCTGGGCACCTAAGCTAACAGGGCAGGTTTCCTCCTCTGGGGCAGGGGAGCCTAATGAAGGGAACCGAACATGCTGACTCATTAATGATGCTCTGACGAGCTTTTCTCTACTTGTATGTTTAACCGAGACCTCCTGCCTTACTACCAGCAGGTGTTGCTGTGAAAAACTGAGGTTCTCCAGTTCTAGGGTTCAAAGTGCAGGACTTGCTCAACGCAAATATTCTTAAGGAAATGCAGCTATATTTAAAATTCTTTTTTTTTTTTTTACACACTTAAAGCACGAGCATTGCCTTCACCTCTGTCTTTTGCCTGCTGAATGAACGGGTGTTTGGTAACCGTAAGAGTGAGACGGAAGCTCCCTCATCAACAGAGAAGTGTCTTTTTCACACAGTGGCTACTTGCAGTGCACATCAGTTGTGTGATCTGCTATGTATCCATCTTCTGAAAATAGCATCATGGCTCTCCCAAGGAAACACGCCTCTCCCCACCCACAGGGGGCGTGGTTTGGGCGGAGCTGATGTCCCTCCCAGCTCCTGGATTGGACTCAGATCTGGTCAATTAGCATATCCAATCTCCCTGGGCACAGTGATTCGTCCATCAATAAGCATGTGACCTCACTGCGGCAAATGATATTCCTTCTTGTCATTCTGCTGATACAGAATCCTGAGAACGTTGGGCCCTTGGAACCAGACAAGCTTGGAGTCACGGACACTTTGATTATGTGAGCCAATAAATAACTTTGACTTAAGTTTTTGTCTTTAGAAAATGTAACATTGCTCTGAATCCTATGGTACCAGACAAGAAGAAATCTCTCGGCCCTATGCAGCCTAAATGCAGTGATTTGACAAGCCAAGAAATTTTAACTTGAGTTCTCCAAGCCAGGAATGTGTAGGACTACATCCATCAAGCACGTGTCTCCATTTTTCCATCAACGCTTCCACAGTCGCACCCATCCTATCCTGTGCTGAAGGACACAATCCTGTCCTGTGTTGAATCATTACCTGTACCTCCGTGGGAGCTTCCATGCTTTGAAAAATCCAGAGAAGGTCATTGGCATTAATCCTGGCGTGGTTAAAAGCTCTCTAATTTTTCCACAGGAAGCTTCCCTAAACAAAGACTAAAAGATAAATATAATTAATTTGTGAGAGGAACAAAAAGTATTTTAAAATGCACACGGGCATACGTGGTCAGTAGAAAGAACTTCACAGATGGGGCAAACCCAGATATTTTCCGGACATGGCACTATATCATCCTTCGCACTCAGATTTTATCACGGGGAATGTTTTACATATTATGATAATGAGTGATGATAACATTACAGTTCAGTTCAGTTACTCAGTGGTGTCCGACTCTTTGTGACTCCATGGCCTGCAGCACGCCAGGTTTCCCTGTGCATCACCAACTCCTGAAGCTTACTCAAACTCATGTCCATCGAGTCGGTGATGCCATTCATCTTCTGTTGTCCCCTTCTCCTCCTGCCTTCAATCTTTCCCTTCAATCTTCAGGGTCTTTTCCAATGAGTCAGATCTTCGTATCAGGTGGCCAAAGTTTTGGAGTTTCAGCTTCAGCATCAGTCCTTCCAACGAATATTCAGAACTGATTTCCTTTAGGATGGACTGGTTGGATCTCCTTGCAGTCCAAGGGACTCTCAAGAGTCTTCTCCAACACCACAGTTCAAAAGCATCAACTCTTCGGCTCTCAGCTTTCTTTATAGTCCAACTCTCACATCCATACATGACTACTGGAAAAACCATAGCTTTGACCAGATGGACCTTTGTCGGCAAAGTAATGTCTCTGCTTTTTAATATGCTGTCTAGGTTGCTCATAACTTTTCTTCCAAGGAGCAAGTGTCTTTTAATTTCATGGTTGCAGTCATCATCTGCAGTGATTTTGGAAACCCCCAAAATTAAAGTCTGTCACTGTTTCCATTTTTTCCCCATCTATTTGCCATGAAGTGATGGGGCCAGATTCCATGATCTTAGTTTTCTGAATGTGGAGTTTTAAGCCAACTTTTTCACTCTCCTCTTTCACTTTCATCAAGAGGCTCTTTAGTTCTTCTTCACTTTCTGCCATAAGGGTGGTGTTATATGCATACCTGAGGTTATTGATATTTCTCCCGGCAATCTTGATTCCAGTTTGTGCTTCATCCAGCCCAGCATTTTGCATGATGTACTCTGCATATAAGTTAAATAAGCAGGGTGACAATATGCAGCCTTGATGTACTCCTTTCCTGATTTGGAGTGGTAATTTCACTAAATTTCTAAATTTCATAGCAACCATCTCCTGGATATTGACAAATTCATAACACACAAAAAACTAATCTGAGGGGGAAATATGTCATTAATTGCATAAATCAGAGAGTGTATATTAAAAAGAATTAAATAGGGACTTCCCTGATGGCCCAGTGGTTAAGAATCTACCTTCCAATGCATGAGATGTGAGTTCAATCCCTAGCTGGGGAACTAAGATCTCACTTATCATGGGGGCACCTAAGCCCTCATACCACAATGAGAGAGCCCTGTGCACCATAATGAAGACCCAGTGTGGCCAAAAAAAAAAAAAAAAAAAAAAAAAAAGAAAAGAAAAGAAATAAAACAAACAAGGTTGAATTTGTAGACCTCACATCCAGATTTGAGCAAAAGGACACTGCCATGCACTCATAGAAATTTAAACAGGTCTAACTTCCCCAGAGGCATTTGATGCGAAAATCCTCAACAGCACAGGTTTTCATTTGACAATTTGTTTTTTAGGATTAAACCTGTAGAGGTAATTAAGAGCATGTATAAAGGTGCAGGAATGAGACTGTTGCTTTTGAACACTGAAAAATTGTAAATGACCTTAAATGTTCAGCCACATGAAAACTGGTTAAACAAAAGATGGCATTTCCAATGGCACACATTAAAACTATCATATAGAAAAATGCTTAGATGGTGTGGAGAGATGTTCCTAATGTATAATTAAGTGCAAAGAGCAAGTTAAAACAATACATGCCATGTGAGTCCATTTTAAATAAGTCAGTGGGAAAAGCATTAAGATATTAGGAGTGGTTATCTCTGGGGTATGGGAGTTATGTTCTTTCAATATTTGTATCTTTGAGTTTCTGCCAGGAATACATAATTTGAAAAATAATTTAACCCTCCCAAATTCAGCATAAAAGAAATACAATTTTCTGTATTTTTTCTACCATTTGACAAGTTATTTTGTGAGTGGTTTGAGCTTTTCTTGCCTGTATTAATTAGACTGCTTTTGGCTGCAAGTAAATGGATATCCAAAAGGCAGTTCTTAAACAATTGTTTTTATCTCAATGAACAGGAAGTTTGGAGGCACTACTTCTGGGGCTGACGCCACAACTCAAGGGTTGTCAGAAGCTCCTGTCTTTCTGCTCTGCCATTGTAGCTGTGGGCATTGTGGTGCCTCAAGGTCAAAAGAGGCTGCCACAGTCCTCCTATCACACCTTCACTCTACAAACTGTCCAGAGGAAAGAGGGAAGAATAGAGCAAAAAGGGCCCTTTGCCTCTTTCATCTGATCAAGGAGAGCAATTGCCCCACAACTTTCCTTTACATCTCATTGGTTAACACTGGGTCATACAGTTCAATAAGAACAGTCCCTGGTATGAGGTTTTGTGGTTGGTTTGGATGTGTGAGGATTCATCCCCCTGCTCCCAGGGCAGGACACACTGCCACTCAAATCAGTTGGGAATGTGTTGAGAAGAAAAATAGGGCTGCATCAAGTTTTGGGAGGGCCTGGGTTGTGCAGAGGCAACAGTAGGTGGAGGAAGCAAAACCCATTCTTCTTGACAGTTAATGGATCCTGGAGTAAGACGGCCTGGGGTCATATCTGATTCTGCCACTCTCTGCTGGCGGTGTGACCATAGGCAAATCATTTAATCCCACTGTGCCTCGGTTTCTTCAATCAGAAAACAGATGATTGTGAATTAAAACATATTAGCCCTAAAGAATGGACAATAGGTTGCAACAAAATCTTGGACACAAGTGTTTATAGCTGCACTATTCATAACTGCCAAAAGGTGGAAACAACCCAAGTACCTAATAACAACTGAATGGATAAACAAAGGTGTTATATCCATACAATAGAATATTATTCAGAAAATGAATGAAGTACTGATCTATACCACAGTGGGGATGGACCTTGAAAACTTTAAGTGCCAGAAGCCAGACACAAAAGATCACATATTGTATGATACCACTTATATGAAATGTCTAGAATAGGTTAATCCATAGAGACACAGAGTAGGTGGTTGCCCCTGATGCTGGGAAAGATTGAGGGCAGGAGGTGAAGCGGACAACAGAGGGTGAGATGGTTGGATGGCATCACTGACTTGATGGACATGAGTTTGAGCAAACTCTGGGAGATGATGAAGGACAGGGAAGCTTGGCTTGCTGTAGTCAATGGGGTAGGAAAAAGTCAGACATGACTGAGTGAATAACAAGAAACTGGGGGTGCTGGGGAGAGTAGTTAGGTACAGGGTTTTTGTTTTGGGTGATGAAAAATTCTGGAACTGGATATAAATGATGACTGCACAGCTTCATGAATTGTACTAAATACCACTGAATTGGACATTTAAAAAATGGTTAGAACAGGGACTTCCCTGGTGGTCCAGGGGCTAAGACTCCGTGCTCCTAATGAAGGGGGCCCAGGCTCAATCCCTGGTCAGGGAACTAGATCCCACATGCTGCAGCTAAGAGTTCACATGCTTGCAACTGAAAGATCCCAAATACTGCAATTAAAAAAAAAAGATCCCTCATGCTGTAACAAAGACCAGGCATAGCCAAATAAATAATTATTTAAAGAATCTTCTCAACTTTCCCATTAAAAAAAGTGGTTAAAATGGTATGTCATGTGCATTCTACCATAATTAAAAAAATCAAACCACACAAAGCACTTGGAGCAGTGCCTGCCCAGCCTGTGTTAAATACCATGTCCTTGCTTCCAAAGATGAGTCGTTGTTCAGCTCTACACCTTGAAACTTGCTCCAAAATCCCACCCTTCTGGTGCCTTTCTTCTAGGCTGCTTTCTCACACCCCCTCCCACCACCTCTCCTGGGAATCCAGGGAACTTTCTATTGCTTCCAGGTCATGCTGGAAGTTTCAGGAGGGCTGTTTAGTGTGCTTTCTGCTTAAACACTCTAGGACCCCATGCTTCCCTGGGGTCTCCCCACCCTCTGGGGTGCTACCTGAAAGCGGCTCAAGTTCCCTCCTATTCTCCATCTTCACAAGCTCATCAGGGCTTCTGCCACCTTCCTGGTTGTTGTTGTTTAGTCCCTCAGTCATATCCAACTCTCTATGACCCCATGGACTGTAGCCTGCCAGGCTCCCAGCTCAATCCTTAATCTATTGTCTTCTCATTCACGCATTCATGACCATTATTTATTAGAAATTTCCCTTGCCTTCAGCACTGTTCTTGACACTAGCTATTTGGTGAACAAGACAGGTGCAGTGGAAGAGACCAGAAGTCAATAAGTTTCTTCCTTGAAGAAACATATGATGCTGGCAGTAACTGTTGTACAGAAAAATGAAGTGGAGAAAGAGGACACACAGAGAGAGAGAGAGACATGGGGTACTTGAGGTCCTAGGTCCCCAGAAAGGTTGTCAGAAACGAGCCCCCTTCCTTCCATCACTGGTCCATATATCCAGGAACGGTATCATTCTTGTTTTCCTATATAAGTGAGTTCCACCGCTTTTTTGAGAGACTCCCCTTCTCCACCATTAACTGAGTGGCGGAGACATGATTGAGTCGATTCTGTTCCCTGGAGAGAGTGCCAGGGATGGTTCAGGTAACCTTGAGGATTTATTTGCATTGGAAAACGAAGACAATCCCTCTTGCAAAGAACATCTCAAAGAGTGATTCCGGTGGGGGTCGCCGTCAGAGTGTCGGAAGCGTTGTCTGTGCAGAGGACACAGCTGCCTCTTCAAGCCTCTGCGAGTTGGAGGAGGTGGGTAAATCTCTCTGCCTGGTCCCCCCCATTCCCCCCTCCCTCCGTCCTGTCCTCTCCGCGGTCTTTCTTCAGCTGCTCAGGCCAGGCCTGCAGCGCCAAGGACAGCCACGAGATGGCAGTGTCGCTCTACACTTAGACGGGCGGGCGCGTGGGTTGAGCTGGAGCAGAACTAGGGGCGGGGAAAGGCGCCAGGGGACCCGCGTAGGGGGTGGCTGCCAGGTGGGCGAGGGCTGGCGGGGCCTGAGGGAGCCTAACCCGAAGGATAGGGCTTCCGACTGGGGGCCCCACATTTGCAGAACGTGGGGAAGGCTGTTCCTGGCCTCAGTTTCCCCATCTGCACACAGAGGGAGAGCCTGAACTGTGTCATTCTTTTGATCCTGCCCCAAGCTCTGAGGCCAGCTGGCTGGGCGTGAAATTCTGGGATTTGCTGGGTGGTGGTGGGACGGGGGGGATGCGGTGGGAGACCTGGGGTCTCCTAGATCATTGCTGCCAGTCCTTCCCGCCTGCCCTGCGGATCTTCAGAATTCAGGTAGACCTTTTTTTCTTGCTCAGAATAACCCTTGAAACCACCCCATTAGGTAGAAATTCAGGGGCCTGGTTAATATGCAGAAGATCTTATCCAGCCGTGGATAGACTGAGGCAGGGCTGGAATCCTCATCTTTGCTTAAGTAAGATCTCAGAGAGGGTTAGGTGCTGGTCCAAAATCACACAAAAGCCACCTTCACAGCCAGAGCCTTCTTCACAGCCTCTGGTTCCACCAGCAGCAGCATCGGTCACGGCGGGGGAACCGTGGCTACTTTAGCTCCTGAAGAGCAGCGCTCGGAACAATACGTGAGGGGAGGGGGGCTACAGAGGGAGTGGGCTGTGTGGGGGTCTGTTTTAGATGGTGTGGCCTGGAAGGCCTCTCTGAGGAGGTGGCGTTTGAACTGAAATCTTAAGGGAGATATTCCTGCTGTGGGAAGATCGGGAAGGAAGTGCCCAGAGGAGGAGTTCGATAAAGCAAAGGCTCGGAGGTGGGAACAAGGGCGTGCCCAGGGACACCGGAGGCCTGCGCGGCTAGGATGGCCTGGGGTGGGAGTGGGGGTCGGGGTGGGGCTGGGGTCGTAGAGCTGCAAAGGATGCTGTCTGTGCCCCCAGCCTAGGCTCTGCCCTGGAGAAGCGGGGTGGCTCTGTGGGGTCCGCAGGGATGGTCCAGAGCTGGGGGAGGCAGGCAAGCACTGTCTGCCATCACCTGATAGCATATAGACCCTTGGCCTGGGGACTCGCTGGATCGGTTCACCCCCTTGCCCTGCACCCCTGCCAGAAAAGGACCTCTTATCTTTGGTCACAGCCCTCCAGCTCTGCTGCCTGGTCAAGATACCTGGGGCATTTTAGCATAGACAACCCGGGTCACTCCTGCTTTGCTCCCTGCGGGGACCTCCCTCTGGGTCCCTTGAGTGTGGGTTATCCCCTCTTCTGAGCTGGAGAACTCCCCACCACCATCAGCCCACATAGGTCTGGCACACAGTAGGTGCTCAGCTC
Organism: Muntiacus reevesi; assembly: GCF_963930625.1. NCBI lineage: Eukaryota > Metazoa > Chordata > Mammalia > Artiodactyla > Cervidae > Muntiacus > Muntiacus reevesi. The sequence continues at coordinate 22,694,783 of NC_089261.1, forward strand.
AGCAAATACTTCTGAATTTGCTGGGGAAAGAGAAGAGATAGCTGTGCATGGCCGGGCACAGAGGATCCCAATAAAGCCCTGGCAGCTTCTCGGGGATCATCCTCCTGCTCTGGGGAGACAGTCACAGAGAGAGGCTGATGGGCCTGTGCAAGGCCATCCCAGACTCACAGTGACTCCCCATTGTCCAGCCTGTTATGTGGCTCTTCTTGCATCCCAGGCTTCCAGCCCAAAGAGATCTCAGCGCGGGCAGGAGTTTCCTGCAAAAGGAGTCCATTAGCTGCTTCGGAAGATCCCTTTATGTCTCGCAGTCAACCTGGGCCTGGGACTGGCCACCTGCCCCTGGCTCTTTCCTTCTTTTATCCAGGAAGAGCTGAGTGCTGCGGCTGCTAATGAGCTTGTCTGTACTAATGAAGCGGGTGCCCTGTCCCCCGACATCCCTCCTCGCCAGCTGGGAGGGGCGGAGGATTGTTCTGCTGATGTGAGCTCTGGGCCCACAGAGGAAAATCAGATACATAATGATAATGACCATCATGATGAGAATGATAATGTGGATAGCGGATCCCTTTAAATGAGCTCTCACTTCACTGGTCGGGGGCTTTACATACGTTGTCTGGGACACCAGGCGGACGGGGCAGTGGCTCCCATTTCTCAGATGGGACAGACGGAGGCTGCGGAGGTTGAATGACTCCCTCGAGTGCCGCACAGCTAGAGTGGCAGAGCCAGGATTCTATGCCTGGTCTCCAGGCCGCTTAAGTCTTCCCCAAATTCGTCTTTGCATCACCCCACCGCTGCCTTATTGACTGTTTCCGAGGAGTTTGACCCACTTTTTCATGGAAGACCGAGATACTGGAGCCCGGGGCTGGTATGATGGGGGCTGGGGCAGAGACTCCAAAGTAGGTGGACCGCCCCCCCACCCCCCACCGGCCCCGTCCCCGCCCCACCCTTTACACTTCCGGCTCTGGAGCAACTTTCAGGGCATCTGAGGACCGCGGGCGGTGCCCCCAGGTGCACCCAGCATGATTCATCCATTTTGTTTCGCCGCCCCCCCCACCCCCCAACCCTCACGTCCGGGCCTAGCCTGGTTGCTGCGCCCGGGGAGGGGGCAGAAATCTAGGACTTCCGGGAAAATGGGCACTGTGACCCCCGCGGAGGCGCTGCCCGGAGGCTGGAAGAATCCGACCGCTCGGTCCTCATCCTTGCCTCCGCTACACCCCCGCGCGGTCGCTGTCTGACCCTGCGCAGGGAACTCTTTCCGGGGACCTCTCTGGCCCGCGCCCCCTCCCTCGGCGCGCTCTAAGGGCCGGCGAGAAATGGGCAGGCGAGTCCTGTAGCTCCGGTAAAGAAGGGTCCCCCAAGGCCCCACGCTTCTCACTACGCGTGGGTAGCCATCCCTAAGACGCCTTCGATCTCTCTCAGGACCCCTGACCGCGCCCAGCCAGCGCGTCCACGCCCCGATCCTAGTGCGCCAAAGAAACTCCTCAGGTAGCCCCCGACTCCCGGGGGCCTCCCCTGCCTCCCCTCCCCCACAGGCACCCCCCAAGCTGTGCCAGACCTATCCCAGGACCTCTGGTCTGCGCACAGTCCCACGGTCCCCGTCCCCCGCAGACACCTCCCTCCAGACTCGCTGCCCCGTTCCTAGGACCCTTCGCATCTCCCTGGTCCGCGACCTTGGGAACTCCCGCCACTACGCCCCGAAGGCGCCCGAATCTGTCCGCACTTTGCCCAGTAGGTCATCCCTCCGGCGGTCCCTGTCCCCGCCAACGCCCTGACCACCCCCGCGGGGCTTCCCAGGCCTTCTGCGGCCAGGCGCCCTCCCCCGGGGACGCCGGGGAGTGGCACGTCCCGCCGCCTATCGCCGGGCGGCCGCCTGGTGCCCCGTCTCCCGGCGGCGGGCCCCTCCCCCGGCCTCCCCGGCCCCTCCCTCCCTCCTCCCGCCTCGCCTCCCTCCTCCCCGGCGCTCGCGCGCTCGCTCACTCTCTCGCTGGCTCGAGGGGCGGCCGGCAGCTGGCGCGGGCAGAGGCGGCGGTGGTGGCAGCGGCGGCGGCGCGACCGGAATGGGACGGGCGCCGGGGCGCGGGAGTCGCGGCGGCGGCGGGGGCTGCGCAACTCGGGCCAAGTGCGGGGCGGCGGGCCAGGGCGCCGGGCGCTGAGCCCCCGCGGCCCCCTGCTCCCCGGCCGCGCACCGCCGAGCCCGGGAGAGCGCACTGAGGCGCAGCCAGGGAAGCGCCGCCAGCGTCCGCCGCCTGCGTCTGGGGAAGAGCGGCGCCCTGGGAGCTAGCCATGCCCGGCGCCCCAGCGTAGCCGCGGGGGCCGCTCCCGGGAGCCGCGGGCCGGGCCCACCGCGCGCCGAGGACCATGCCGCCCCCAGGCCGGGCGCCGCCGCTCGGGCTCCTGCTGGCCTTGACGGCCCTCCGGTGCCCAGGTAACGCGTTCCCAGTCCCCATCCCCGACCCCGGCCGCAGCGCACAAAGTTGGCTCCCGCACGGGGCAGCCACCTCCTTCTCAAGTCCCCAGCAGCTTGCGTCTCCCGAACTTGGACAGATCTAAGGAGACTCTGGGAACCCAGGGGTCCCCAGCACGTACCCCTTTGCCCAGCTTGAGACCTTGCCCGCCTTCCTCCCCAAAGCCCCAGCTTTCCTGCGTATCCTTTCAGCGCGCAAGAGGCAACAGACCGGGTGCGCTCAGCCTCACAAGGCGGGTGGGGGCGCGCCTCCAGGAATCGAATCGCCTCTTTGCCTTGCCTTGGGGCAACATCCCCTCCAGGACCCGGTTCCCGCGGCGGTTTTGCTGTGGCAGAGTCGGTGGGCCCCTCCTCTCCGTTTCCTGATGCCCGCGGACGCCCCGCCGGCTTTCCCAGGACACCTGCGGGGCCCACCTTGAGGTCGTCTCTGTCGGAGCTGTCTGGCTGGTGCGCAGCCTCTCCCTAAGCCCCGCGGCACCCTCCTGCTTTTACATCCCCGCCGAAGGTGCCCCTTCCCCAAGTGGCCTTCCCTTGGCTACGGCACAGCCCGCTCTTAGCCTCCTGGAAACCCAGCGCCCTGACCCCAAGGCGGACAGGCAGTTCCGGGCGCGCAGAGGCGCCAGGAACGTGGTGATGCCTAGAGCCATCGCTTGGGTACCATGGAGCCGGGCTCCCCGCTGGCTTCGGCGCAGCTGTTGCCAAAATCTAGCGAGTGGGGAAAGGCAAGATAGTCAGGTATTTTGGGTCTCCGCTGGAGTTTGAAAAGCTTTCTACCACCTTGGTGTGGCTACACGGTGGTTCCCGAGGACGCTTATCCTAAAATGCCAGTTCCTCCCCTGCTCCCACCCCAGGCAGCGAAGATTATCCTAAAGGTTTAGAAGAATGGGGAACAGTCACCAGCAGCATTCATATACATTTGGAAAGCTCGGTTCTCCAAACCTTTTAACATTAGGATCCGTGATTTGGGAGCAGGTAGCTTTTGCTTGAGACAATTTCTTCTCATCTTGTTGATAAACAAACCACACAGCCACCCAGAACGCAACAGAAAATACAACTGTAACTTTTCGGCTTCAACTGTCTTGGAGGGTTGCAGTCAGGAGCCAATGTTGTTTGCCATCTTAATGTGTGATGTATTTGCATGGAAAAAGTAAATATTGTCTTGCTTTGAGATGCCCTTAAGTGACCCAAAATATTAAATAAAACCTTCTACTCCGAGAAAGCCTTCTGTCAGAGATATCCATCGGCGTTCCGCTTTGGCTCGATTTAGAGAGTGGTGTTGGGCTTAACTGTGGATGAATCTTCAATCTGCTTGGCTAATAAGCAGCTCTGATCACTGTTCAGCTCTCCGCGTTTCTCTGTGGTACCAAAGAGGGGCTGTTTGCTGGGGCTGAGGCTGTTTCCTCTCAGCCGAAGCCCTGGAGCCTGTTCTCCAAAGTGCACAGTCCCTTCGGACTTGAAAATTGCAGTTTTTGTCTTGGTTTTGTTTCTGAACGGGGTGGAGGGTAGGGGTGGTCAGAGTTTGCCTGGATGTGCTGCTAAGTGAAGATGAGAAATCTCCCAGAGAGGCTGTCTGCCTAATGCTTTGGAAGGAACATGGTGAACCCTGGCTCCCCTGTCCACTAGCAACAGAAGAACTCGTGCCTGTCTCTGGGGGGGGCCCAGTCCTGGCTGGAAAGGTATACCATCCCTGAAACCTGGTGCTGGCCCCGGTTCTGAGTCTGCCCCCAGGTCTCAGCTGGGCAGCTCATTCTGACAGGTGCTGCTACGGCAGAACCCTCACTGCTGCCACCAGGTCCTTGCAACCACATATAAGTCTTTCTCTGATCCCCACCAGGGACATAAAGAGACAACAGTTCATAACTCTATATTTAGCACCAGTTAGGAGAGCTAGGAGGAAAAAAAACAAGGCTGAAATTCCTGAAAGATACTTAGCTGCCTACCGTTGGTTGAAAGGTTCGGAGGAATTAGCTAGAGCATCCTTCAGAGCTGGTTGGCTTTTCTGGTTAATTTCTGGCATGATTTCCCGACCACATTTGACGGAGGCTCCAGGAGAGGGGCTGGAAGAGTTCAGAGGCGAGGAAGGACACTCTCTACCCCCATCACACACAGGGGCTGTCTGCTTTGCACCCCCTCCCCCCTCCTGCGTGGGTCGCTGCCATGGTAAAGAGTGTGGTGGGTGTACTTCTTTGAGCCTTGCAAGTGCTTAAACATATGGAACTGTACTTGGTAAGAGTCAGCACAAATCCCCCGGCTTAGCGACTAGGGGGCCCCCATTATTCAAGCCACTTTTGTGCACGCTATGGCTTTGCAAATTAGCGGCGCTGTTCCAGTGCCTGCTGGGGAAAATGGACGTGCCTTGCTCCATTGACCCATTGTGTTCGGGGTCTAATAAAATCCGGGTGGGTGGGGAACCCCCGACAGAGGGTCCTTGTGAGTGGCAGAGCCTGCTAGTCTGATGGGAGGGTGGGTGGGGGAGACTTTGGCTTCAAGGCAGAGATGCTCTTAGCCGTGCCTGGCACCTTGGCGTGGCATGTGGTATATTTCTTTCTCATTACAATAGTGATTTTTTTGGGGGGGGGTTGCCTGTGTGTGGTGTTGCTCTTTAGAGAGGTGGCCTTGGGGATGACGGCGAGTGGTATGCCAATGCTGTCGCCTCCCTGCCCCCCCCTCCAGTGATTTAATGGCTGTACCGTGGAGGTTCCCAGAGTAAATCATTTCATTCTGCCTTCCTTACCCCCGCCTGCCACCGGATGCAGGGAACTTGAGAGGCATGAGGCTTCTGCATGAGCTGCGATGCTTGAAGCCAACAATGAGGGAAGTGGTTGCCATGGTCCAAAGGAGCACAAGAAACCCCTCGTTTGTTGACATGAAATCTGAGAGGGTGGTCACTGGGCCAGCAGAGCTGTTGCAGGGGCCTTGTGCCTGGATGTATGCACACTGCCCCCCCCCCCCCATTGTATGTGGCTGGGCACCTCCTTTTTTTCCTCCTGGCTCTAAAATTGAATGGGGATGGAGAGAGTGCATTTCCCTTCGAAGCTATGGGATTCAGCAGATGAATCACCAGCCATCTCTATAGGGAGATGGAGGCACCCTGGTACCTGAGGCAGCAACATGGGGTGGTAGTGGTCCTACCAAGTCTGTCCAGAGTAAATGATTAGACTGGGAGAGCAAGAAGTGTTCTGGAGCATCTCCTCCAAGAACTTTCTCTGCAAATGGCAAAGGAGACTCAGGCATGGAAAGCGACTTACTCAGGGTCACACGGTGAATTGATGACAGATCAGGGCTCATGGCTCCTATAATTTCTCGTTTCTTTTTTTTTTAAACTCCTCTCCCAGGACTTTTCCACCCTACACAGAGGAGCCTTTCTGGTCAAGGAGTTCTTCTTTCTGGTCCTTCAGAGGATTGTGATTCCATTTAGGGAGTCCAAGGTCGTGAGAACGACAGCTGCTGGGGGTGGCCAAAATAGCAAATGTCAACTCAAAAGGCAGGTAGCAAATCATCACAATGACAATGATGATGATGATGGTGGTGGTGGTGGTGATGATGATGATGATGGTATAGTGGTGGGATGATGGGATGATGGTGATGATGGTGATGGGATGATTATGATGGTGGTGATGGTGATGATGAAAGTGATGGTGATAATAGTGATGGGATGGTGATGATGGTGATGGAGATGAGGATGTTGCTGATGATGGTGATGATGATAGTGATGGTAATGATGGTGATGGGATGATAATGATGGTAATGATGATGGTGATGATGTTGGTGATGATGGTGATAATGGTGATGGTGATTGGTGATGATGGTGATGGTAATGATGGTGATGGTGATGGCAATGGTGGTGATGGTAGTGATGATGATGGTGATGGGATGATGGGGTGATGATGGATTCACATGCTTCTGAAGTTGCTCCCTGTGTTGCAGGGACCATCTCAGACTTTTCCTCATCTAAACAGAGTGAAATACTGTAATAAAGGGTAAATGAACACCCTCATTATTCATAGTTTACAGATGAGGATATATTGAGGTCCAGAGATGCCAAGTAACTTGCCTGAGGTCACACAGGGTTAGGATTCCAGCCCAGGCACTGGTTTGTGCCTTATCCACCTCCTCACACAGCCAGATTTGCCTCCACAACCTTGCACAGAACTGTGTGGACAGGCCAGACCCACATTCCAAGGTGCTGGGTGGTTATTTCACTTTTTTTCTGCTCTCTCTCTGATACAAATAGACCTATTAATTCAAGCTAAGGTTTCCAGCCATAGAAATCAAACAGATTGGCATCAACTCTGCAGGCAACTAGGAATCCTTTGAGTTCTGTGCCCTCGAGGGATTAGACGGTTACATTAAAGGGTGAGACTTTGGCAGACAGACACCCCCCACCTTTCCATTTTGTCTCCTGCCCTGGTTCTTCTAGTTCAGTGTAGCTGAGAATCAGAAACACCGCAACTAACCCCGATCTACACTTACTGTGCATCCTAAGCCCTCTTCTGATTTTACTTCATTGAGTCCTCAGTGGCCCCCTGGGCTCAGGACTTGTGTTTGCCCCACCTTACAGATGAGGAAACTGGGGCCCAGAGAGGCGCCTTGACCTGTCAAGGTCACACAGCCACAGAAGGATGGGCCATGGATGTGAAAGCACAGTGGATCTGTCTCAGAGTCAGTGCTCTTAGCTGCTGCCATCTCTGTGTTTGTAAACACTGAGTTTTGTGGGCAATATATTGGATTTTGAGACTAATTTGGGCCCAGGGGATTCAAGGATGTGTTTTGAGTTGGAAACAGAGCTCAGTCTTTTTTGAGAAACCCATTTTGGGGAATTCTGGTGCCTTTAAAGACAGCTCCCTTCCTTAGGAGCTGAGGGGGTACATTGGCAAGGCAGGGTGTGGCACTTTTTTTTAGTCCCAAAAACTGTTTTGAAGATACTTGATATTTTCTAGCATTTCTAGAATGTTTATTTTTAAACTGTTGTTGTTCAGTTGCTCAGTTGTGTCCAGCTCTTTGTGACCCCATGAACTGCAGCCTTGCAGGTTTCCCTGTCCTTCACCATCTTCCAGAGCTTGCCCAAACTCATGTCCATTGAGTTGAGTCCATCCATCCATTGATGTTGCCATCCAAACATCTCATCCTCTGTCATTCCCTCCTCCTTTTAAACTCCTTTTTAAAGTAGTTTTGCATCTTATTATTTATCAGTATGTATTTTATTAAGATTAAAAAATTTTTATTGAAGTATAGTTGATTTACAATGTTGTGTTGGTTTTAGGTGTGCAGCACAGTGATTTAGTTATGCATATATATTCTTTCTCAGATTCTTTCCCTTATACGTTATTAAAAAAATATTGAGTATTTTCCCCTGTGCTATACAAGAACCTGTAGGTCCTTGTTGGTTGTCTATTTTATATATAGTAGTATGCATGTGTTAATTTCATACTCTTAATTTATCCTTCATCCCTTCCACTTTGGTAACCATAAAGTTTCTTTTCTAAGTCTATAGGTCTATTTCTGTTTTGTAAATTAGTTCATTTCTGCCATCTTTTTAGATTGCACAAGTAAGCTATGTTGTGTGATTTCTGTGTTTCTCCATCTGGCTTACTCCACTTCGCATGACCGTCTCTAGGTCCATCCAGGACCTGGTGGGTAAACTGAGCCTGTGTGGAAGGCTTCAGGCTGCCTTTGGGCCATGTCTGGCCTGCGGGCATCTCTTCTTAGTTGCCAACATAAAAAGTGGGAGATGTCAGTACCTCCATCCAGGTTTCTGGCTTCTTTCAAGAAATTGCGAGATCTAAATCTAGCCCCTTCTAGCCCCCTGACCTCTCCAAGACTCAGTTTCCCCATCTGTAGAATAAGCCCAGTCTTAGTCCATCCTGGCTGTGATAACACAGCGCCACTCCTTGGGTGGGTTATAAACAACAGACATTTATTTATTCTTGACAATTCTGGAGGTTTGGAAGTCCAAGGTCATGGTGCCAACATAGTTACAGTCTGATGAGAACCCTCTTCGTGGTTCATAGATGCCCGTCTTCTCACTGTATCCTCACTTGGTAGAAGGGGCGAGGGAGCTCTCTGAGGTGTCTCTCTTTTAAAAATATATGAATTTTTTTTTTTTTTTTTTTTTTTTTTTGCTGCCTTGGGTCTTAGTTGCAGTTCACGGGCTCTTCGTTGCAGTGTGCAGGGTTTTTCTGTTGTGGAGCATGGGCTTCACAGCCCACGAACTCAGTAGTCGTGGCATGCGGGCTTTCTAATTGTGGTGCTTGGACTTGGTTGCCCCATGGCATGTGGGATCCCCTACCAGGGATCGAACCCCCACCCCCTGCATTGGAAGGCAGATTCTTAACCCCTGGACCACTAGGGAAGTCCCTGGGGTCTCTTATAAAGGCACTAATCCCATCATGAGACCTCATCCTCATGACCTCGTTCACCAAAGGCTCACCTCCTACCCTCGTTACATTGGGGGTTTACGTTTCCACACATGAAGTCTGGGGGACACAACCGTTCAGACTACAGCAGGGCTTGAACTCTCCTGCTGATCTTGGCACAAGCTTGGGAGACACTAACAGGGAGACTGATGGAGGGGAGTCCTTCAGGGGTGGGGGGAAGAGAGGCAGGAAGGGAGGGGTTGATGGGCTGTTTATTGCAACAGTCAAACCTGTGAAGAGAAGGATAAGGCTGCCTACCAAGTGGTTTCTCACTCCAGGATTTTGCTGCATTCTTGGGCACCCCCCAAGGGCTCAGATGTATTCCCAGATGTGGAAGGGGCACTGAGACTCAGAGGAACTCAGGGACACTGAAGACCGCACAGCCTGTGAGTGGCAGGCTGGGGTCTCCTCCCCAAAGTGCTTGACTCTTGTCTCTCCTCTCCCTAAGGTACCTCCATGGCTTGGAGTTTTGCCTCAGTATCCCCACCCTCAAGCTTAGGTGCCTGTGACCTTGGGGGCTTACATTCTAGGGCAGGTGTGGTGTGACTGAGCAAGGGACAAGAAGTCAGCAAATCCATAACCAGGAACGTCTCAGACAGTAATCTGTGCTCCTTATATTCAGTACAAAGCAATGCCATGTGGAGAGTATGGGTGGTCCAGGAAGACTTCTTGGAGAAGGTGGCATTTTCTTTATTTGAGACATAACAGGTCAGAATGAGCCAACCTGAAGAACCGTGTCAGAGGCGGGAGGAATTCGACTCTCTGAAAGGTTCTTTGCGCGGTGCCTGGCCCGCATCAAGTCATCAAGAAGGTCATTGACCACTTGAGCTCAGTCATTCATTCAACAGACATATTAATCGGTGCTCAGCACTGGGGACACAGCAGGGGGCAGAAAAGACACCCCCCCCCGCCATCATCCAGGCAGAGTAAGACAATAATACAATGGACAGATACATAATTTAATGTCAGGTGGTGATAGCCCCACTGGGAGAAATAAAGCAGGGTCGCTTGTCACTTTTATTCTCCGTCCAGGTGTTTGTTTGGCATTTTCCTGGCAACTCAGGGTAGGAGGGACCCCTGATGCTCACTCTCTGCCAAGGGAACGTGGAAAAGAAGCCCAGGTTCTTTGGAGTTGAATTCTGCCATCTTCTCTTGCTCAGCCTGCCTTGGGGCCACAGTTGGGATGCACAGAACTCCCCTCCCTGACACCTGACTCCTGAACTGATCAATACCCTCTCCTTATGTTTCAGCCCCAAAATAGTTACATTAAAAAAAAAAATCAATAGAGTCCAATTGGATTTGCTGTATTTTTATTACTGAAGGTGATGGAGACTCTAGAATTGCCCAGCACTTCTGAGCCCCAGCTGTTTTGCAGTGTTAACCTAAATTAATCCGTTGGGGGACCTCACTCATCATGGCTGCGCTTCGGAGCCCAGGATTCAGGACCTAGAAAGGGTGACTCAGAAAGTACCGCATCTCTAATGTCTGCTTGTGCTTGGAATGCCTCCCACCAGGGCTGTTAATGCACTGGAGCAAATGGACACATAAAAATACTGCTGTGGCTGCAGCCTGAAGCTTGCGGGGCTGACTCCGTGCGCCTGGCGGAGGGTCCTGGCTTTCCTTCCAGAACTCTGGAGCGGTGGATGGGCCCTGCCTGTTCTCCAGGCTCTCGGAAGCCGTGGCTCCCTTTGTTTGCCTGATTCTCTCTGTGCTGTGCGCTGCGGATGGATTTATATCCTTGGTTTGCTATGTTTCTCTCTGTAATTGTGCCATCTGCTGCTGCAGGCTCTCCTGGGTAAGTGGAGGGGGCCAGGTGAGCGGGGACGGGGGCACCTGGGCAGAGTGGTGAGGATGCTTTGGCAAAGGGGTGGAAGGGGTGGCCAGGTGGGAGGGGACTCTGTTCTCCCTGAGTCTGTTCCAAAGACTGGGCAGGAGGGAGTGGAAGGGGAGGGGCACGGTGTAGATGGAAAATGGTTTTCCCCAAAAGAGTTGTTTTTAGGGTGGCATTGCAGTGGAACTTTTCCAGGCCAGTGCAGAGCCGCTGGCTGCCTCTGGGCCATATCTGGGTCTGCAGGCTTCTCTTGTTTGTTACTGGCATTTAAAAAGTGGAAGATGTCAATATCCAGGTTTCCAGCTTCTCTCAAGAAATTGGAAGATCTGGGAGCACTGGTCTGGCTCCTTGACCTCTCTGAGTCTCAGTTTCCCCATCTGTAAAATGGACCTGCATCCCCGGTGCTGATCGTCAAAACCTCTCCCCAGTTCTCTCCCTTCCCTCATTCTGCCTTTGTTCAATGACACATGTTTTCCTGTGTACCGGCACTGTGACAGGTGTTATACTTGGAGAGGGAGATACGGCAGGTTCAAGGCAGGTGAAGGTCCCTATCCTTGTAGGGTTAGCATCAATCAAGGCACAGGGAAATAGACACTGAAATAGCTAAATAACTAAGATATGCTGTTTATTAAATGGTTGTTAGTGGTTTTGGAGAAACATGAAGTGAGGGACTGGAGAGGGAGCGCTGGGGAGAGATGTTTTGCAATTTTAAATAGCAGGATCAGGAAGGTGACTTTGAGTAACGACCTAAGGAGGTGAGGCAGTCAAGTGTTCCAGGCAGAGGGAACAGCCAGTGCAAAGGCCCTGAGGTGGGAAGGTGCCTGGCAGGTTCAAAGACAGAAAGGAGGCCACTGAGGCTGGGCTGAGTAGACGAGATTATAGGGACCAGAACCTGGTAAGGACTGTGGCTTTTGCCTCAGATGAGTCAGTCTGGAATTACTGGCAGGTTTGAGCAGAGGAGACGGTGCTTTGAGTCACAGGAACCAGAAGCAGGGAGAGCCCCGAGGGGCTATTGTAATAGTCCAGGGATGTTGGTGGCTTGGATCAAAGTGGTAGCCAGAGAGGAGGTGAGAAGTGGTGAGATTTGGGGTGTAGTTTGAAACTCACCCTATGGGATATGCTGATTGATAGACTCACTCAATAAATATTTATTGGGAGCCAATTATGTACTTAGCGCTATACTTAGAATAGGGGCCAAATCAATATATACATACATATATATATATTTATTTTTATTTATTTATGGCTGCGCTGGATCTTTGTTGCTGTGCTTGGGCTTTCTCTAGTTGCGGTGTGCAGGCTTCTCCTCTTGGTGGCTTCTCTTGTGGAGCACAGGCTCCAGGGCGTGATGACTTCCGAAGCTGTGGCATGCGGGCTTAGTTGCTCCATGCACGGCATGTGTGATCTTCCTGGACCAGGGATCGAACCGGTGCCCCCTGCGTTGGCAGGTGGATTCTTAACCACTAGGCCACCAGAGAAGTCCCTCAAATCAATGTATGCTAATGGTGAACTTAACAAACCGAACTTAACATCTCTCTGTTGGGTTTTTGCCTTTTATGCGTTCTTCCCAATGGCCCTGGGGAGAAGGTTGGGATGGATGAGCCTGTGTTTCCGCATCTGTCAGACAGACATAAAGACACATCATTAACGGGGATAAAGTTAAGAAGATCCTATGAGACGATAGATGCAAATGCTTCTTAGCAAGTGCCCTGCACATGCTAAGTGCTCAATAGCTGGGGGCAGTTATTAATAATGTTGGTAAGACAGTTGAGGAAACCAGTGTTCCAGATGTACTATTTGCCCCTGGAAATTGGAGGTGGAGGTCAGATTTGAGCTGTGAACCTACCAGCTTTAGTGTGGGGTTCATTTTTCTTGCTGGAAGCACTGATATTCTAAGAAAAAAGTTTCTCCTGTGTTCATGATGTGATTGGCACAGTTTATTATTGTTAGAGTGCCACTGCAGGTGTCCTTGCTGTATCTAGTAGGTGTGTACCTGAAAAGCTGTGTGTCAATCAAATTTTATTTTCTTCATCCAATTTCACAACAGTTGAGAGATGTGTAAATTCCATCTGACCCTGTGCTGGCCTTGGTTCCTATTCATTGCTTATTATTTTCTGTACCCATTAAACTGGGCATCACCAGGCTAGGGTCCATAGACCAAATCCGGCCCTCGACCTGTTTATTGTGTAAATAAAGTTTTATTGCACCAAGGCTGTTTGTTTACTTACTATGGTTGCTTGCTCACAACAAGGGCAGGATTGAGTAGCTGTGACAGAGATCATATGGCTTGCAGAGCCTAAATAAATTGCCTACTATCTTGCCCTTTCAAAGACAAAGTTTGCCTTACATGTTCAAGCAGAGGATGCTTTGTAAATGTGTGTTTATAGCACGCTGTGGTCAAAACAAGTATCCCCTTTTAATGTCTAAAAGATTATCCAGCTTGTTTGAATAAGAAGAATTGTGGGTTTGGTATCTCTTGGTTAAACAAGAAAAACATATTGATCAAAAGTTGCCATCAATTCAGTAATGCTTTTGAACGACTAGGTTTTGGTAATTACAGTAGCATTTATGTAACATTTTAAAAATAGTAGCACATGTGTGTGGGAGATATTTTTTACTCTGCAGGCAAAGCTTGATGGCTCACGGCTCAGAAGACCCCTTGTAGGGATGCTGCTGGAGGGAGCTAGAATTAAAGGAACCTACTGGTTAGTTATTTTATACTCAGAATGACTCCCATCAATGGATCTCTTTTATGATCTTGTGTTTTTTCATATTTGGTTGTTTTAAAGATTAACATAGCCTTTTCTCTTTTATCTGTGACACCGAGGTCTGTGACATTTTAAGTTTCCGAATTTAAGATTTTCGGTGCACTCATGGAGATGATGTGTCAAATGCAAGAGTATGCCAGTGTATTAAATCTGGATTATCATAGTTGCAAAGTATAAAGTTGGGAATTTTTATACTAGTCCCTGAAGGTGGGAAGCTTAAGGAGGAAACAGCTTCAGGCATGGCTAGATCCAGGGGCTTAACACTCTCCTAATGAAAGCTTATGCTCTCCCTCTGTCTCTTGGTTCTTTTTTTCCCTGTGTTGATCTAATTCTTTGATGGCAAAGTTCACTATCGGCTTTCCTCCAACCAGCAAAAATCAAATGTCTCTTTCTTAATTGTCCCAATAAGAATCTCAGGACTGACTTTTACTGAACTAACATGGGTTGTGTGCTGACCTCTCAACCAGGAACTGTGGCTGAGGGGATGGAATCCTTCATCTGATCAGCCACCCTTAAGTCAGAGGCTCATCTCGGGAGCCAGAATTGGAAGGAACTTGCTGGAGAGGTAGGCAGGGAATTGTTTCCCAAAAGAAAAATCTGGTTGCATCCACGAGAAGGAAGAAAATTTACTCTGACAGGCTACCAAGTGAGGTGGGGACATTCCCTCCACCCGCCACCCCCCTACCCCACCTCCAGGTCGGGAGAGCTCTCATGTCTGGATTGATACCTCTGGTGCTCTTCCCTCAAGGAGCCAACGCTTACCCCTCCTGCCCTTTGTGGGTTCTCTTCTGGCTGCTTCTGAATCTCCTGGGGCTTCTGTTTTGTGCATGTGACCTCTGAAATCCCAGTCCAGTGATCTCACACATATCTTAGTTGCTTTGGTTGAAAACACAGACTATTTGGAATGTAACCTGCTAATATATATGAAAAGAGAATTTGATCTTTGACCCAGCAATCTCACTGCTGGGAAATCTATGCTTTCTAGAAATAAAAGCACCACTGGTAAGATTGTATGCTCATGGATATTTATAGCAGCGTTGTCTGTAATGGTGAAAAAGAGAAAAAAAAAACCTTGATTGTTCATCAATAAAGTCATTCTGGACTAAATAGTGGTATTTATATGCTTGGATCACTATGCAGCTATTAAAAAGAATGGATTGGACCTCCCTTGTCCTGGCTTTATTGTCAGGAGGCTTTATTGTCAAGGAGAAAAGTGAGCAGCAGGGTAACAGCCTGTGCATGCCATTTTAATAAAAACAACTGACCCAAAGTCTCCTATGTGTATAAAATAACTATCTTTAGATGGTGCTTTCTATATGGCAGTCACAGTTCTAATATGTCTAAATTTATCAACTCATATTCTCAACAAGTCTGGATATTATTATTATATCCATTTAAAAATTATTTTTAATTGAAAGATAATTGCTTTACAATATTGTGTTGGTTTCTGCCATACATCAACATGAATATGCCATAGGTTATACATACGTCCCCTCCCGTTTGAACCTCCCTCCTACTTTCTACCCCATCCCACCCCTCTAGGCTGTCACATAGTCCCTGTTTGAGTCGCTTGAATCATACAGGAAATTCCCACTGGCTATCTGTTTTACATATGGTGGTATATATATTTTAATGCTACTCTCTCAATTCGTCCCACCCTCTTCTGTCCCTGCTGTATCCGTAAGTCTGTTCTCTCATCTGGGTCTCTATTTCTTGTTGTTGTTTAGTTGCTAAGTCATGTCTGACTCTTGTGACCCCATGGACTGTAGCCTGTCAGCCTCTTCTGTCCACGGGATTTCCCAGGCAAGGATACTGGAGTGGGTTGCCATTTCCTTCTCTAGTGGATCTTCCCGACCCAAGGATCAAACCCAGGTCTCCTGCATTGCAGGTGGATTCTTTATTGATAAACCACCAGGGAAGCCCCCTGACTCTCTATTCCTGCCCTGCAAATAGGTTCATCAGTACCATTTTGCTAGATTCCATGTATATGTGTTAGTATATGATATTTGTTTTTCTCTAATTTACTTCACTCTGTAAAACAGGCTCTGGGTTCATCCACCTCACTAGAACTGACTCAAATTTGTTACTTTTTATGGCTGTGTAATATTCTATTGTGTATATATACCACAACTTTTCCATTCATCTGTCAGTAGACATCTAGGTTGCTTCCATGTCTTGGCTATTGTAAATAGTACTGTGATGAACCTGGGGTGCATGTGTCTTATGGTTGGGATTGCTGAGTCATATGGTAATTTTATTCTCAGTTTTTAAAAGAAATCTCCATTCTGTTCTCCGTAGTGGCTGAATCAATTTACGTTTCTACCAGAGCTGGGATTTTAATCCGGGTCCTTTGGATATTAACCAGCAGACCAAGCTGCCTCTCACCCCTCTCCCATCCCTTCACACATGCGCTTTCATATTGTTTTATTAGCACGGGAAAGGTGTGGCTGGACTACTGACCTTAGTGAAAGAATGAAGGTGGGGGTGGTGGGAAAGGAGTGGGGGAGTTTCAAGGAAGGAAATCAGGAAAGTTTGAGACATTTCAGCCACGATAGTGCTGATGTTTAAAAAAAAAATAATGCTGATTTTTAAGTAGAGAGCCTGACTTTTTCTCTTAGGGTTTCTGGGTCCCCACTGGGGCTGGTGAGATCGCCTTTTCTGGGACCTCCTGAATTTGCTGCTCTGCTTTGCTGGGTGCTCGGGGCTAAGCTGCATGGGACTCAGGTGACCCAGAAGGGATGTGCTTGGTGTTTCACTGGGGAAATTAAGCTGGGCTGTGGTGTGATGGGTGTATTTATTGAAAATGGGCTCATCAGTGAGCGACAGAGAATTAAAATAGTGATGATGTGAGAATTACCTGGCAGTCCAGTGGTTAGGACTTGGTGTTTTCTCTGCCAGGTCCCAGGGTTGCCCCCTGGTAGGGTAACTGAGATCCCACAAGCTGTGTGGCTTGGTTAAAAAAAAAAAAGTGCTGGCTTAAAAAATAAGAGTTTATTTCTTTCCCAAGTCAGATTCTGGAGCTCAGTAGCTCAGGACTGTAGGTTGGCTCTGTTCTGTGAAAGCCTCATGGACCCTTTTTCCTACCATTTCAAGGTTGAGGTCTTTGCCTTCATGGCCCAAAATGACAACTACAGGTGCAGCCATCTTATCTTCATCCCAGGCACCAGGATGGGGGTGCAGATAAAGAAAGGGTAAAGGATTTTTATCAATTGTCTTTTATAGAAGAGTCCTAGAAGCAGCCCCAAGATGCTTCTGGTTATATCCTGTTGGTTATGATGAAATTACATGGCCACGTGTAGTTGTGAAAGAATCTGGGGAATGCAGTCTTCCTTTGAAGTTGCTGAAAATAAAAGTTCTGTTACTCTCTCAAAAGAAAAGAATGGATATTGGGGGGATAATTAGTAGCTGGGGATGAATACTTTAGCAGGAATAGCACAGCATTTGGAGGAAGGTATAAACAATCAGGATCTTTTATAATTGCACTGTGTGTGTTTGTGTGTCTGTGTCTCTGTGTGTGTTTGTGTTTGAGATTTTATTCTGCCTCCTGGGATGGGAATGTGGGAAACAGTTTTTCTGGGTGAAAGCAGTTTGGCGATTGCACAACACTGTCTCTGTCAAAGCTGTGAAAGTGGTTTAAAAAGTGTGACAGATAGGCCCCAAGTCTGCTTTGTGTAAGTTTCTTCCCAAAGGTAACTACTCTGTTTATCAGTTTGTTGTGTATTTTCCTTGTAGGAATATATATAATTTCTTCCCCAGTATCCATGTACATATAGAACTATTTTTTTTTCGATCACTGCCTGCTATTTCATGGCAGGGAAATATCAACGTGTGATTTCCCTCTGTCTCAGGGCTTCCCTGGTAGCTCAGATAGTAAAGAATCTGCCTGCAATGCAGGAGACCTGGGTTCAGAAGTTCCCCTGGAGGAGGGCATGGCAACCCATGCTAGTATTCTTGCCTGGAGAATTCCATGAACAGAGAAGCCTGGTGGACTATACAGTCCATGGGGTCACAAAGAGTTGGACACGACTGAGTGACTAAGCACATAGAAAATGGAGGATTCCCCAAACATCGAAAGGAGGTTTAGAAAGATATGCAAATATCGATGCTAGCCAGCAGAAACACTGTGCAAAAATCAGCACCCAACCCGATCTCCAGACATTTGAGGAAAGCCAGGCAGGGTGTGACTGAGTGACAGTTATTGAAAGAACTGACACCTGAAGAAGTGGAGTTAACAGAAAGACAGGAATGGTCAGGGACTGGTTCTTAGAACCCAGGCCTCTTGCCAAGAGGTGCTTGCTTTTTGATGACCAGGACCTGCCGATGTTTCCCAAGGCTCTGTTCCCAGTGGTTCCAGTGGTGGATGGTCCCCAAAAGACTTAGAAATGCTAGTCCCTCAACTCACGGCATTTCTCTAGATTCTGGGAACTTCAATCTTAGAAGAGAGCCATCTTCTGTTCCCATCTATGCCTCCCTAGCACTTAACACAGACACATTCCTTTCTAATGCAACAAGTTCTCTAGAAAGCACCATGAATTTATGATGAATTTTTAATTTCCCTATGATATTTTTTTCTCCTTCCACCCACTCCCCCCCCACGCCCAGCCCAGTTAAAGTGTTTTTCTCTTAAATTTATGGGCTGAGTTGTTAAGAAGGTCTGTATATTTCAGGAGAAAAAAGTGCTGGGGAAGAGGGTGTCGGCCTCACCGTTTGTACCAGCTTCACTTAAACAAGCTCCAGAGTGGCCTTCTCTTCCTACTTGATTAATTTGCCTGTCATCTCAGATCATTTTGTAAGGGCAACTAAATTCTGCTTCTCTTCATTACAGCATTGAGGATGATATAAGGGAGGAAGCTGCTGGAATTTCTTTTTCAAGCTTTCCCATCCTGTATGGTTCCCTAACTCTTATTCTCTGTCTTTCTTTGTGAAAGTTTTTAATAAATGTTTGAATGAGAAGATGAACTTCTATAGCACCCCCTGTCAGCTTTCTCTCATGGCTTGATTATATAGTTTGTTCCTCCTTCAGCTGGTCTTACAAACGGTTTTCAAACAGATAACTGAAATTCAGATCATGAATTCAGGTGTCAGACTGCTTGGGTTTAAATCCCAATTCTGCCACTTGCTTGCTCTGTGACTTTGGGTGAATTACTTAACTTCTCTGTGCCACAGCATGTTCATCTGTGAAAAGGGGAAAGTAGGAGCTCCTACTCTTTGGGATGTTGTCAGGATTAAGGGAGATCTTGTGTAAGAATTCAACATAGTTCTTGAATTCACATGGGTCTGTAATAAATGTTAGTCCTGGTTTAATCTTCTTTTCCAACCATTGAGTTTTTAATTGAACAACTGCTATGTGCTCTGGGGCTCATTTTTGTGCTTTTCCCCCCTTATCTCTTCTTCCACATTACTTCATACCAAGTCTTATTGTATGATAGTGGTTGACTGCTATTTTGCCTTCCTCTGAGACTAACACCCTGATTTTGTTTTGGGGAATCACTGCTTCCCAGCTTTGAGGTTTGGTTACTGATAACTTTCTCCTCTTACTCCTCCATGGGCGGGCTCATGACTTGTGCCTGACCAACCAGAACATCTCATCTCTTAGGCTTCAAGGATTGGCTCAGGCTTGGGCACATGACCCAAGCTTGGCCAATGAGATCCAGCTCTGGGATGTTTGTTGCAAGCACTGGGGGAGGGAGGCTTCCTTTTCTGTTGGAGTTGCTAAGGTGGGGGGATGTGAGCCTAAATGTATCTGTTATTATTGCTATGTAACAAGTTTAAGCCACAAATTGATGGCTTAAAATAATCTGCATGTATCACTTCATGGTTACTTCATGGTTTCTGTGGGTCAGGAATCCCACTCAGGTTAGCTTCTGTTTCCAGATCTCTCACAAGGCTGCTATTATGGTGTTGGCCAGGACTGAGCTCTCATCTGAAGGCTTGACCATGGAAGAGTCTGCTTCTGCGCTTACATGGTTGTTGGCAAGATTCAGTTTTTGTGGGTTCTTAGACTGAGAGCCTCAGGTTTTTGACACGTGGTCCTCTCCATATAGAAGAGAGTGTCTTCACCAAAGTGACTGACAGTTTCTCATGACCTAATAACAGATGTGATCTCCCTTTCACTCTGAGGTATGACAGTGATCAGAAGGAATTTACTCAAGGAGAGGGGACCACACAAAAACCATGAATGCCATCAGGTGATGAATGTTAGAGATCATCTTAGAAGCTACCTACCATTCTGGAACTGCATGAGAAGGAAGCAACGTGTAATAGAACACAACTGAGTGCAGCTCTTAGCATGCAGGCTGTTGCTGTGGGCCATTACCTCCCCACCCTGTCACTAGGCAACGGTTACTGCTGGATCATTATTGGTCCTGCTCAGCCATTGGTCAGCACTGTAGTGGGCCTCACCCACAAGTGACCAGCTGTCAAGGAGTGAGTTCGTGGTCCTGCTCGATCACTGGTCAGTGCCACGGTGGGCCCCTCCCCTAAGCAACCAACTCTCAAGGAGTGACAGTTAGTGGTCTTGCTCAGCGATTGGTCAGTGCTGTAGTGCGCCCCACCCACAAGTGACCAACCGTCAAGGAATGACAGTTAATAGTCGTGCTCAGCCGTTGGTCAGTGCTGTATTTGGCCCCGCCCACAAGTGGCCAACTGTCAAGGAGTGACCGTTAGTGCTCCTGCTTGGTCATTGGTCAGTGCCATAGTGGGCCCCTCCCCCAAGCAACCAACTGTCAAGGAGTGACCGTTAGTGCTCCTGCTTGGTCATTGGTCAGTGCCATAGTGGGCCCCTCCCCCAAGCAACCAACTGTCAAGGAGTGACCGTTAGCGGTCTTGCTCAACCATTGATTGGCACCGCAGTAGGCCCAGCCCACAAGCAACCAACTGTCAAGGAGTGACCCAGAGTGAGGCAATTTAGTCTATGGTTGGAGTGGTCGTCGTCAGGTGGAAAGTGAGGTAAGAGGCAGAATCCTGGGCTCCTCCGGCTTACCGGGCCTCAGGCGAGTAGGTGAGCAGGGGAAGGAGGGGGACCCAGTGGACAGTCTGGGGGCTGTGTCCTGCAGAGCTCCAGAGCCCTCACAAGTCCTCCCACAGGTTGGTCCAGACCTTGAGGCAGAGGTGAGTTTCCCCCTCATCCCTGCCTGTTCAACCTAATAGCAGTGGCTGTCTGCCTAGGATGAAGTCTGCGGGACCTGGCTCCCACTATATGGGCGGCCTGAGGGCTGGCTGGGTCATGGGTGCCCGCTCCCTCAGCGATGACAGCTGGACAGAGTCTGGGGACTTGGCCCTGAGAGGGAGCCGCCAACTGAGTTCTGCCTCCTCTTAGCTGGGCCTGGATCTCAGAGGGTGAAAGTTGTGCCTTGGGACCTTACCCTTTCTTGTCAGGATGGAGAATAACATTTGTTTGGTGGAGGTTTACAGAAACATCCTTACCTGACCACAGCCTGACCTCAAGAACAAAGGATCTGATGCCAAGATGTTGGCAAGAACAACCATGCCCCTCTTTCCTCTCTCCTAGAAGAGGGCTTTACTGAGAGCTTTTGGGGAGCTTGGGGCTTTTTCTAAAAGATAACTTTGTTGATTTGTTTTTCAGCTGTGCTGGGTCTTCACTGCGGTGTGGGCTTTCTCTAGTGGTGGCGAGTAGGGGCTATTCTGAAGTTGCGGTGCTCGGACTTCTCACTGCCGTGGCTTCTCTTGCTATGGAGCACGGGCTCTAGAGTGCACGGGCTTCAGTAGTTGCAGCACATGGGCTCAGTAGTTGTGGCTCCCGGGCTCTAGGGCACAGGCTTGGTAGGTGTGGCTTAGTTGATCTGCAGCATGTGGGATCTTCCTGGACCAGGGATTGAAACCTGCACACAAGGAAGCAAGTTTGAGACTTTTAAGGCATGAGCCACCCAGCTCCTTGCCGGACCTTGCAGTAAACCTTTCTCTGCTCCAAGCTCCCATGTTTTGGTAGTTTGGTCTCGCTGTCAGTTGAGCACATGGATTTGCATTTCAGTAATTCATGGGGGAAAACAAAGCCAAGAGAAGGAGATGGGGAGAGTGTTCTTGTGACCCTTTTGGAGTCTCCAAAAGTAGTTGCTTCTGCCAACTTGGTCTAGAACTTCCCCAGTACAGGAACCAATACATTTTTTCCTTAAGATACTTTGAGATGGGCTTCTGTCACTTGCAAGAGTCTTGATGAAGTCTTGCAAAATTCTTCTCAGATTCCCTTGCCTGGCAATGACTGCTCCTCCTTGGAAAGCCTTTACATTCTGTGTGCTTGACAAAATCTAAAGTGTCACATGCCTTACGTCTCCTTGAGTCTGAGCTCATGGAGGGCAGAGTTGTGTGAATTTTTTTTTAACCCCCTTTCTTACTTTACTGCAGTGCCTAGAATGCTGTCAGACACAGCGGATGCCATCTGTCAGTAATTAACAGTATGTGAGGCTCTTCCTTGTCTCCCCTCCTCCCCCCGCCAGTCAAAAGTGTCTCAGAAATGATCTCAGTCTCCCTGCACCTGCCTTCGGGTTGGGACGCTGGATATCAAAGGCAAAAACATCTCTAATGCTACCCTCCAGAGGCAGTGCACATCTGCCCACAGAAATCGCAGTGAGACTGTGAATTTCACAGTGGGTGGGTTAACCTAACAGAAAGAACAAGTCACAAACAGTAGTGCTGATCAGAAGTAGCGCTTGGCCAATTGCCTTAACATTTTAGGTTTTAACTGGTGACTTTTATGATGACTGGGCAAACATTTACTGATACCAACATTATTTTTGTAAATTAAAAACATGTAAAAATTGACGTATAGTTGATTTGCAGTGTTTTGCCAATCTCTGCTGTGCAGCAAAGTGACTCAGTTTCACACATATAATATGTATATCCTTTATTCTTAATATTCTTTTCCATTATGGTTTATCCCAGGAGATTGGATATAGTTCCCTGTGCTATATAGTAAGATCTTTTTGTTTATCCATTCTAGATGTAATAGTTTGCATCTGCTAACCACAAAGTCCCAGTCCATCACTCTCCCTTACCTCCTACCCCTTGGCAACCACAAGTCTGATGTCTATGTCTGTGAGTCTGTTACTGTTTTGCAGATTGGTTCATTTGTGCCATATTTTAGATTCCACATATGACTGATATCATATGGTATCTGTCTTCTCTTTCTGGCTTACTTCACTTAGTATGATAATCTTTAGTTCCATCCATGTTGCTGCAAATGTAATTTCATTCTTTTTTATGACTGAGTAATATTCCATTGTATATGTATAACAGATCTTCTTTATCCATTCATCTGTTGATGGACATTTAGGTTGCTTCCATGTTTTGGTTATTGTGAGTAATGCTGTTATCAACTTTTTTTTTTTTTAAGTGATAGGATTTATAAATTTTTTCCTAGGACTAGAATTTTCTTGTATGTCGAGAAAGTATGATCTCCTATTTGATGCCAGTGTATTAAAAAAACATGCTTTCCCCACAGATCCATGTTAATATGCTTCTCATGAGTGAAGTCAGTCCATTGCAATGAACCAGCCTTGGAGGTCACTCAGGGTCACATCCAAATGCATTTTACTCACTGGAGGCCAGCCCATAATCAAGGGAAGGGGAACTTGACTCCCTCTCATGATCATAAGAGTGTCAAAGAATTTGCAGGCATATTTTAAAGCCATCACAAATGCCTTGGAGAAAAATGACTGCAGGTAGAGGGGCCTCAGCAAGGATTAATCAGTGAATTGTCAAACGGTCATGAACCTCCATGATCTAATGCCAAATGACCTGAAGTGGAGCTGATGTAATAATAATAGAAATAAAGTACATAATAAATGTAACATGATTGAGTCATCCTGAAACCATCTCCTACCCCAGTCCTTGGAAAAATAATCTTCCTTGAAACCAGTTCCTGTGGCCAAAAAGACTGGGGACCACTAGAAAGGACCTCTGACCAGTGATGGATGGCCAGAGACCTCTGGTCAGTGACAAGTCGGACCAATGACGGAGTGATGGAGGGAGGAGTGTCTTGCTCCTTGATCCAGGAAGCTTGTGCTGTGAGGGATAGGATGGAGAGTGGAACTGTCCGAATCCCCAGCTAGGGGGCAGTGAACCTGGTCCCCTTTCCTCTTATCTTTTCTTGCTATAATAATGTCCTGCTGGCCTTTCTTAGAGGTAGCAGCTGTCCTGAGCCCTTTTCTGGCGATGTGCCTTGGGAGCCTATGGTTTAAACGTGGCCCCTTGTAGTCTCTGGACTTGTGTGTGGTCAGCAGGCTTGGCGAGGGGTCCACCCCAACAGGGCCCCTAGTCATAGCCGTCACAGCCTTCTATCTTATCCTGGCAGTGGCTTTGGTACCTAGATATTCTTCTCCACCTGCCTCCCTCTCCCTCTTTATTAATTTGCGCCTTCACTCCTTTCTAAGGGATTCATTGCGAGTTCTTTAGCATTCCAGGATGGTGCTGGTGGCTACCTTTCTCTGTGTGAGAGGCTTGAATTGGAATGTTAATTTCACCTGGGGCCCCCGCATATTGTTTCTGTGCTGAGCACACATTTAAAAGGGGAAAAATGTAATTGGCTCTTTCTTCCTGGGCTTCTTCCAGGAACCCCTGGGGGAGTGAATGGGAGGTTTAAGAGTTTCTGTGACCTGCTGATTTCTCCATGCAGCTTTCTGGAACTTCAGGTCCTGAGGCACACATGGAAGGAATCTTTGCTACCTCCTGATCCAGTGGTTATAAGCCAGCATCTCAGGGCCACAGACAGCCAAGGGGCCTATCTATTTGGCCAGCCTAGTGCTTTAATAATTTTTGAGCCAATATTCAAGAGCTGAAAGCTTTAGTATTAAAATCTGGATTTTTGGTTTGTTTTTGGAGAGCAGCAGTACTGGCTGCACGGTGTCCACATTCCCAGAGAGTGACATGTGACTGCGGTGACATTCACCAATTCATTTGCCAATCCAGTCATCAGATATTTAGTTGGGCATTTGGTGTGCCAGGCACTATTGTAGGTGCTGGCAATGTAGCCCTTACTGTCGAGGAGCTTGCATTCCATCCAGAAGGCATGGCTCTTGTATGTCACCTGTCTGAGCCCTCCAGACCAGCACTGTCTAATAGAGTTTTCTACAGTGATGGGAACGTTCTTTATCTGTTCTGTCCAATAGGGTAGCCAGGAGCCACATGTCGCTGTGGAATGCTTGAAATGTGGCCAACTGAGGAACTGAAATTACAATTCTCTTTCACTGGAATTCATATATACTTAAGTTTAAACAGCATTTGGCTACTGGCTGAAGTATTGGACAGTGTGGCTCTAGGGAATTGAATTTGCATCTCCCACTCATCAACTAACCCAACTCCTTCATTTAATAGTTGGGGAAACTGAGGTACATGGGTTGTGCAAAGTCAGGATTTGGAACTCAGATCTCCTTGATGACTCACCTATGATGTCTAGTGTAACTGATACCAGTTAGGCAGTGAATGGGGATGACATTAGATATAGTTGTAGAGGCAGATGGGGCTGAGATTGTGCAAGACCCTGTAGACTAAGGGGAAGAATTTGGATTTTTTAAAAAATAATTTATTTTGATCACATACAAATTAACTATTTTAACATGTGCCATTTAGCAACATTTTGTCTGTTTACAGTGTTGGGTGACCATCACCTCTATCTAATTCCAAAACATTTTTATGACCTCAGCAGAAACCCCATACCCTTTATTTTTATTTTTTGGCCTCACTTAGCAGCATGCGGGATCTTTGTTCCTCAACCAGGGGTTGAACCTGCACCCTTGGCTGTGAAAACAGAGTCCTAACCACTGGACCTCCAGGGAATTCCCAGAAACCCCATACCCTTTGAGCTGCCACTCCTCCTTCCTCCATCCCCCGGCACCGGCAATCTACTTTCTGCCTCTATGAATTGACCTGTTCTGGACATTTCAGAGATGCAGTCCTCAATGTGTGTTCTTCTGTGTCTGGCTTCTCTCACTTGGCGTGTTTTCACGGTTCATCCATGGTGTAGCCGGTGTCAGTGCTTTGCTCCTTTTCATGGCTTGAATCATAGTCCACTGAGTGCAAATGAAATTTGTCTGAGAGTAGTGGGCAGCCACGCAGGGTCTCTGGCAGGGGGCTTCTTTCTAAGCATTGCTGGAAGGAAGTTCCATTCTGCAGCCTAGTGCTAGACTTGCTTTCCTTCCCTGGGTTTGCTGAAGCCAGTTTTCAGCTTTGCGTCTGGGGTCCAAGGTGCAGGGCTGTCCCAGCTGTCACCCCTGATCCCCACGTGCCCCTCGCCCTGTCACCATGAGAACCCTCCCAGGAACCCCTTCTGAATTAATTTGAGCTTTTGGGCGGGCAGTCCCTTTCCACATGCTTCCTGCCACTTGGATGCCCACCAAGGTGCAGGTCAGTTATTTACCCGAGACAAATTATGTTTGGAAGATCGATTTGATTTGGGAAGGGAGCTTCCACGTTGAAGAGAAGGGCTTGTGCTCCAAGTGGCCTTGCCTGGGAATCGGGGACCACGGGTAAGAGGCTTGGGGATTATTGTATTCTCATCAGTTTCTCCCTTTATGTCTGTTAGTATTTGTTTTCTGTATCTGGGTACTCCTATGTTGGGCGCATATGTGTTGATGAGGGTAATAGCTTCTCCTTGTATTGATCCTTTTATCACTATATAGCGTCCCTCTTTTTCTTTCTTTATAGCCTTTGTTTTAAAGGCTATTTTGTCTGATAGAAGTATTGCAATTCCCTTTTTCCTGTCATTTTCATTTGCATGAAATATCTTTTCCCATCCCCTCACTTGCAATCTATGTGTGAGACTTTGAGATTAAAGAGAGGGAAGAAGGGAAAATGAGACCCTCCATCCAGTGCATCCTGAACAAGCATGAGGGGCATCTTGTCTCTATAATTGAGCACTGGGCTGGGAAACAAACATACAGAACCTGGCCAGCCCAGCACAGCTAGCCAGCTCCAAGTGGGGCCCAGGCTTGTGGACCCACTCTTCCCAGAGGTGGCCCAGTGGCCAGCTGGGTTTCCTTGTCCTGGACCTGGAGAGCAAGCATTGGTGTGGCAGAGGAATGAGTATCCTAGCCACAGGGACATAGCTGTCCTGGGGGAATAGGGCTGCCAGATTTCTTAGGCATTGCCCCATCCCACAGCGATTCTTTGGGGAGGGGGAGTATACCCAGTTTCCTCTGCTTCAGACCCTGACAGCAGGGCCAGGCGCAAGGACCCCTTTCTTCCCTTGGCGCCCTCTCCTCCTGCCCACCATGGAGCTGGTCATGCCTGGGGCAGAGACACTTGTTTCTTATTTGTCAGACAGACACTGCCCGTCACCGGGCTGAGCCACTTGGTAGAGTTCACCATCTCAGTGCCTTCTGTATTTTGTGGTGGTTCTTCTTTTTTCCAGTAGTTTTCTCTTTGACTCTATGCAATGCAACGACTATTGATTTTATTTAAAAAATATAATGACAGCAAGTTGTATGTGTAAATTTTCTCCTAGTAGAAAATGAAAATGTTCCCCAATCTTGAAGTCACTCTTCCTTCCCTGGAGGTGGACTACTCTTACAATTGCTTGTCTTTCCAGATGCCTTTCTGTGAGTCTCACCTGTATCTGTTCATTTGTTTGGTCGCTGATTCTTTAGTTCAGCATGTAGTAATTTATTGAGTATTTACTGTCTGTGTCAAGCAGTGTTCTAGACTCTGCAGATGTATCAATGAACAAGGCAGACAAAAATCTCAGCTCTGGTGTGGAGATTCTTTTGGGGGAAGTGGAGAATAAGGAGGGAGTGGCTGGGGAGTCCTGGGTAGGGGGAGGAGTTGCCGTTGAGAGGGCAGTCAGGGTCAGAGGAGAGCTGGCTGAGAAGATAATACTTGAGCAGAGGCCTCAACTCCGTGACTGGGGGCAGGGGCAGGCTGCTCTTGCTGTGACCTCAGCAAGTGCAAAGGCCCTGAGGTAGGAGATGCTGGGTGTGTGCTTGAAACATTAAGGAGATGGGTGTGACCAGAGGGTCCATAGAGCAGAGACCAGTTTAGTGATGAGGCGGGATCACAAAGGGCTTAGCAGGCCCTTGCAGGACATTTGACTTTTACCCTGAAGAGAATGGGACCCACTGGAGAGTTCAAGCAGCAAAGTGACCTGGACCAACTCCCACTGTAAAGTTACCTCCACTGTGGTGCGGGAGCCAAACTGATGTGGGCTGGGCTAGGGTCGGGTGTCAGGCGGGAGACCCGGGGGTGGGGGGAGGCTGCAGCGGGGGTAAGGGCTTGGACCAGGAGTGGCGGTGGAAGTAGGGAGCGGGGAGGGTCAGGGATGTCCCCGAGGTTCTGGCCTGAGCTCCTAGAAGAACTGATTTGCACCAAATCAGCTGGTGGCAGTGGTTCCAGGCAGTGATTGATTGGAGATGCTTGGTCCAAGCGGAGGTGTCAGGTATACTGCTGGATTTGTGGGTCTGGTGTTGAGATGTTTAACTGCCTCCTGCCTCAAATATTTGTCGCCCAACCAGCTCTGCCTTCCTCTCCCCTGCCCCTGCCTGGGGTCCGCCTCCAACTCTGCAGACCACCTTGAGCGCTGCCTCCTCTCCCCAACAGGAGCAGGGAGCAGGGGCCCCTCCCTGCAGACCGCCTCCCTCTGACCAGAGGTGTGTCTAAGGCAGGGCAGGTGGGAAACCAGGGCATCCAAACAAATAAATTAAAAAACTTCAGCCCATTTTGGGAGCCCTCATGTGGCTTTTCCCCTCCCTCCCAACCACCCCATCCCTTCTGTGCACTCATTCTGGCTTCCTCTGTCACCAAAAAGAACAGAAGTCTTGGTTTCCTGACTCCTTGTTGGCAGGGGTGAGTGAGGAATGTCCTCTCTCTTTGCTGCTGTGTTGGCCACCCCCACCCCCCATTTAACCATTTCCTCTGGGGAAATCTGAGCAGGCTGAGCTCCTGCCAACAAAGCCGAGTCCGGGGACAAGGTGAGGTGAGGGACAAGGTGGGGTATAAACACCACTGTGAGATGCTGCCAGCTTCATTCACGGATGGCCTGTAATGAAGACATAAAAGAACCTGCAATGCACTTGTTTTTTTCAGCTGGGAACAGAATTTGTGATTTTGGTTATCTTTCTCCCTAACTCTTTAAGAGTCCTGAGCTAACCGCTTCCATCTCCCCTGAAGATAATTCAATCCTCCCCACTCCATTCTGGGAGCTGACTGTTCTGGCTTTGGTCCTG
Source organism: Muntiacus reevesi (assembly GCF_963930625.1). Classification (NCBI taxonomy): domain Eukaryota; kingdom Metazoa; phylum Chordata; class Mammalia; order Artiodactyla; family Cervidae; genus Muntiacus; species Muntiacus reevesi. The sequence continues at coordinate 22,723,429 of NC_089261.1, forward strand.
ATGTTTTTGGTAGGCTTTGCTTTGTTCTGGATGGCCAGGTTGCTTCCTAACTCAGAGCTGCACTATTCTGCTGCCTTTAGAAATCTCAGCAGGGAGAGAGGGAGGGGGGAGCTTCCACTTACATGGCCCCGGCACCTGCTGAACCTCCTTGGATGTGGCCTGGTTTAATGCTTTAATATTTGTGTGTGTGTGTGTGTGAGCTAAAGTATTAATATCAATATAAAATTAAGGTTAGGGAACTTACTGGCAACAGGTTCTAAGTAGCTGGCTCCACCATTTTTCTTCATATTGAGGTGAAATTTACTTAACATAAAACTACTTTAAAGTATGTAACCAAGTCGGTGGTTTTTAGTACATCCACAGCGTTGTGCAAGCACTGAATCAGTCTAGTTTCAAACCATTTCATCACCCCCAAAAGGAAGCCCTGTACCCCTGAGCACCCACTTCCCGTCCCGCCATCACCCGGCAACCACCCATCTACTTGGTGTCTCTGTGGATTTACCTATTTTTGGTATTTCATGTAAACAGAATCATACACTATGTGGCCTTTTTATATCTGGCTTCTTTCACAAAGCATCTTGTTTTTTGAGGTTCAGCCATGTTGTAGCCTGTGTCAGTGCTTCATTGCTTTTTAAGGGCTGAATTGTGTTCTATTGTGGGGATGGATCACATTTTCTTTGTTCATTCGTCTGTTGGTAGACATTCAGAGTGTTTCCAACCATTTTTTCCCCTCTCTTTTTTTTTTTCTTGTTTGGCTACACTGTGTGGCATGCAGGACCTCAATTCTCCAACCAGGGATCAGACCCACACACCCTGCAGTGGAAGCCTGGATTCTTAACCAGTGGACTGCCAGGGACGTTCCTACCTGGGTTACTTTTTTAAAAAACTCTGTATATGATTTTAACGGGCAATTCGTGTGAGAACCATTGGAACGATCTTTGACCCCTGCCTTGGGGTGGGGGGTAGGCCAGCATGGGGGTGGGGAGCTAGAATTGCGAGCCTGCCAAAAGACGCTTTCATTGTTAGACAAATGGCTTCTCAGTGGTCACTCTGTGGTTTCTTGTCCAGCGGTGCCTTCTCCAGCCCTGGCTGTCTCTTGTAAATAACCACCCTGTTTGATTTTTCTGCTTAGCACTTATCACCATCTGAATGAATCTCCCTTTGTTGCCTGGATGGATGGTTTACTTGTATACAATCTCAATTCTTTTGCTCTAGATTAGAGTGTGGTCTCCATGGGAATAGAGACTAGGACCACCTTGTTCACCCCTGTCTTCCCAGCACCTAGAGGGGTTCTTGGTGAACAATGTCAGGTTAGAATCTACTTTATCTATTTTCTGAAAATGTCGGAGGCTGGGCTGCTGCCAAACCTACCTTTAGAATAATAACTCATGCTAAAAAAAAAAAAAAAAAGGAATAACTCATGCATCCATCAACTCATTCATCCATCCATTTAGTCATTTGACAAATATTTATTAATGCTCACTCTGTGCCTGGCAGTGTATTTCAGTGCTGACAATGGCCCTTCTACCAACGAGCTCTCAGACTATTTGGAAGACAGACAGGTAAACAATCTCAGTATAGTTCAGGGAGTTAACACTGTGGAGGTGTGAAGTGGCAGTAGGAACTATTAAGGTTAGCTTTAGGAAGAGGTGTGTTAGTTAGGATTATCTTGGTTGTAAGTAACAGAAACCCAATCCAAGGTGATATAACTAAAAGATAATTAAAAAAAACTTATGTAACTGGAATGTCCTGCACAGGCTTCAGGTATGGCTTCATCCAGGGCCTCAACTGATGTCATCAGGACTCATTCGCTCTCTGTCTCTCAGCACTAATTTTTTCTCTGGTGGCTCTATTCTCAGGCAGGATCTTTTCAAAGATGGACACTAAAATATGGCTCTTATCCTACCAGTTTAGCAACCACAGTGAGAAAATGGCCATCTCTTTCCAATGGTTCCAGCAGAACCCCCAGATCTGATCCTTATTGACTGCAACAAGGTCGTGTGACAATCCTTGAGCCAATTGCTGTGACTCTGATTAGCCCGACTTGGGTCATGTGCCTTCTCCTGGAGCCAGGGAGGGGGTAGGATTACCTCACCTGTACCATTTGGGCAGGGAGTGGAAGTAGAGGGAGTCCTGCCGAGAAAACTGGGGCATGGCTACCGTGGGAAGGGCCAGAACCACAGATGCCCGCTTTGAAAGTCTGGCTTAAAAGAGCTAAGAAGAGGATATTCCCTAGCAGTCCAGTGGTTAGGACTCCCGACTTTCACTGCTGAGGGTCGAGGGTTCAGTCACTTGTTGGGGAACTAAGATCCTACAAACTGTGCCATGTGGCAAAAAAAAAAAAAAAAGAGAGAGAGAGCGAGAGAGTTAAGAAGAGCTTATTGCACCTAAAAAGGATGTTCTGGACATTTCTTGGTCCCCTCCACTCAGAACTGTTCTGCACCCTCTCCACCTTTCCCTATGCCTGGGAAGCTGGCCCTCAGGGCTGCATCATCTGGCCCTCTTTGTCCTTCAGCTTCCAGTTGGATGTGGCCAGTGAGAGACCAGGCTGGAGATCCAAGGGTGAGGCAGGAGAGAGTGCAGGTGTCTGTCCCCTGCTCCTCTTGCTTTGGCACGGTGTCTCTGCTAGAGCCTCACCTCCTCCTGTTCCAGCAAGGAAGCCTCACCTCCCAGATGTGGCTGTCTCTGGTGTCAACCACACTGCGCTCTGTCCTGGTCCCTTAAAGCCCCGGGGAAGTAACAGTTCCCCGCTCCTGCCACCATCTCCGTGCCTCACCACCATTGCTACCTGCTAGTTGCTATCTGCTTGTGTCCTTTGAAATCTCCTCATTTGACCCATCCTGGAGGGTGAATTCTCCTTCCTGCCAGGACCGTTATGGACACGGAGACATTTGCCAGTGTGTTTGTTTCCTATTGCTGGTGCAAGTTAGCCCAAACATAGTGATTTAGAAGGACCTGAGTTTATTATCCTACAGTTTATTATCAATCTTTGGAGGTTTTTAGTCCAAGATGGGTCTTTCTGGGCTAAGATCAAGGTGTGAGCAGTGCTATGTTCCTTCCAGGTGCTCTAGGAAGATTCTTCAGGGGAGCTCTCCTGCTTCTTTGCCCCTTGTTTTTTGATTAAAAAAATAATTTTTTTTTTAAATTAAAAAAAAATTTTTTTTGAGGGGAAAGCCTTGCGACTTGCGATCTTAGTGCCCCCGACCAGGGATGGAATCTGAGCACCCTGTGTTGGAAGTGCAGAGTTCCAACCACTGGACTGCCAGGAATTCCCAAACTCAGTTTTTAATACCTCCCCTCGCTAAGCTTCTTTCTCTAACTCTCAGCCTTGAAGGCTCTCTTTGTGTCTCTGTTGAGAAAAGGGCCAAGATCCCTTTTCAGTCTTGCCTCACCCTTGAAATTACTCTATTATCGCGGCCGGATTCTCTCTGCTCTGTGAGTGTGGGCAAATTGACAGGATGTTAAAGGATGTTTCAGAAAAGGTCACTGATAACAGGCCTTTGATTAGTTCCTGAGAAAAGGAGTCGGTGATTCCTTTCCTGGGCTGGAACAGGGTGGGGGTAAGGGGGTGGGGTGGGGCGGGGGGTGCAGCCCATGGCTGCACAGATGTCTGGTCAGAAGGGGCCTGGCTGGGTCAGCCACAGGACGTGAGCTTGCAGGACGCATCACGCCTCATCCATCACTGGGGCCCTCCCCGCGTGGAGGATGCCCGTGGCTGCTGGCTGTGATTCTAGTGTTTTGCAAGCTGGAGCCGTTGGGCCCCTGAGCCGCTAAGCTGCACAGATGCCTTCCCTGTACGCTCTGGTTTGTAATTAAAACACGACTTGCCACTCTGATTAGATTGAGCGGTTAAGTTCATCTGGAAGAGTTTTTCATCCGCATTGTGTAATTAGCAACATATGATGCTTGTATTAGCTCAATTAAAAGTTATGGTGATTAATATGGGTATCAGAGCAGAACCATAAATCAACAGACTCGGGGCACTTGGAGTTCAGGGGCTGGAAGGCAGAGAGCCAACCACTGCCCAGCCCCCGGGGAATATAACTTAGGTGCAGCCTGGCTGTGCTCCTAGATGGTGAATAAACAGAGCCTGGAGATCTGGTACCCAGCTGGGTTATTTCTGACATCGCTGAACCTCAGCTTCCCCATCTGGAAAATGGAGGTACCAACACTTACCCCTTGGATTGTCCTGAGATATGTTTTGCAAATGATTCTTTTTTCCTCTCTTCACCCTTGATTCAAAAATGGGCTGACAGGCATTATCTATCAGCAGTAAAAACCATTTCTCCCTTTGACGCAGCCATCCCACGCTGAGGTATTTATCATTCAGATATATTTCCGTGTGTGCAAAAATGTGGAAATTGTGCTAATAGTGATGGAAGTGATTGTTTGTCATAGGAGAGATTTGGGAAGAGCCTAAGCTGATTAAAGAAATTATGATATATCCAAGCAGGGAGATACTTTGTAGCTGTTATTAATTAAAAAAAGAACACAGCAGGTCCATTTATAGTGATACAGAACTGACTCTAAGATGTGCTGTAAGGGACTTCCCCAGTGGTCCAGTGGGTAAGACTCTGTGCTCCTGATGCCGGGGGCCCTGGGTTCAATTCCTGGTTAGGAACTAGATCCTGCACACTACAGCTAAATATTCTGCCTACCGCAAGGAAGATGGAAGATTCTGTGTGTTACAACTAACACCTGGCACAGCCAAATAAATAAATATGTTTTAAAAATGAAAAAAAGATAAGATGTGCTGTTAGTGGATAAAGCAAGATGGAGAATGGGAGTGTAGAGTACGGCCTGCTGTGTGTGTGTGTGTGTGTACAAAAGAATACATATGTAAATGTTTGCAAATATTGATTCCCTTGAAATTAGCAGCTCCTGGGAGGGGAAAGGGTTGTTTGGGGGACAGGGTGGGAGGTGACTTAATTCTTGTCGGGGTATCTTTTCAATTTTGTGCCATTATATATTTATTATTTACTATTTAATTAATTAAATTTAAAAATATTTTAGAAGAAAAATAAAAGAGGCAACCACTCAACCTACTTTCCCCCTAAAAACTGAGAAAAAAGGGCCTAGTCTAGTACTTCGCATAGATTTCCTCGTTTAGTCCCTGTGACAGTTTACAGAGTGATTTTTCTTTCCTGTGGAATTTTGTATCTGGCTTCTAGATTTTTTAGCACAGAAATGAAATATAAAAATCTTAGACACCCACGCCATGACATTCTGGGGTGGAAGAGAAGAAACCTTTGCCTTGACCAGATTCCTCCTTGTTGCTTTGACCTCGATTTGGGCGTGGACCAAGGTTGTGACTATAGACATGTCACCATGAGCTGTTCCCATCAGCCCCTCCCGCTGGGCTGCCGAGGACCCCTTAATGAAGCTTGATGGCCCCATATGTTCCCTAATCTATGAGATGCTTAGGTTGGGTAGCAGAAAAGGGAAGCATATAATTCTTGTTGAAGCTTTTTTTTTTTTTAAAAGAAAATCACCCAGCAATGCCGCTTGTAGGTTATACCCCCCAAAATTGAAACCAGATGCTCAAACAAAGTACTGTTCATAAATGTTCACAGCATCACTGTTTACAGTGGCCAAAGGTGGGCAAAACACAAGTGCCCATCAACAGATGGGTGGGCAAAGGAAACATGGCACTTCCATACCACACAATAATATTATTCAGCTTTTTAATAAAGTACTGGTCCTTGTTATATACCATGGATGAAACTTGAAAATTCTGAGTTTTAAGAGCTCAGACACAAAAGACCACACACCGCCTGGTTCCGTTTATATGAAGTGTCCAGAACAGGCAAATCTTTAGAGGGAGAAAGCAGATTGGTGGTTGCAGGGCACTCAGGGGAGGAAGGAATGGGGAGTGACTGTTCAGTGGGTACCAGTTTACTTTGGGGGTGATGAGCATGTCCTGGAATTGGAGATCGTGATTATACAACGTGGTGAATGTACTAAATGCCACTGAATTGTTCATTTTAAAATGATTAATTTCATCTTACATGAATTTCACCTCAATTAAAAAAAAATTAGAGCCATCTGGAAGGGGAGAGGTCCTGACCCTCTAGATTATTCCATCATTGCTCAAGAGATCAATATCTGGAATGTTGTGATAATTTGGACTTAAAAAAAAAATACATAGCCTCTTTAGTGAGGTTTCCAGCAGCACCTTAGGGACTTGTGACAGAGACAGAGGAATTCGTTACCAGAGTTCGGACCAATATTCTGGATGATGCTGACAGCGACAGCACAGTATAGTTTTTGCTTTCTGTCATATTACATAGATGTGCTTGTTTTTTGTGTATCCTTTTGGAGTTTCTTTGTGTGCATCCAAGCAATTACTAATATACATTTTTATTTTTTTCTGCTTTTCTCATAGGAAAAATAGCATCCTTTTGCATTGCTCTGTGGCATGCTTAGCAATACATCTTGATAAACGGAGGTTATTTTGCATCAGGGTTTGGGGAAGGGACTCCTTCCTTTCTCCAGTCACTGTTTTTCAGAACTGAGGTCGTTCTTGCCCTAACCTGGGTCTGTGTGAAGAATCCTGGGGCCACCCAGCCTTGCTGCCTGGAGATCTGTAAGGATGGCTATGGGATCTTGTTTGGCTGCAAACCTTTAACAAGCCTACAAGATGATGCCATTTCATGGAGGCCCAGCCAGTCCTTAAACAAGTGCAGATTAAATCCCTGTGTATTCAGTATTGATTTGATCTGGGCGTCCTGCCAGTCTCGGAGGAAGCCAAGATGGTGATGCAGGCCCTTCTCTCGCGGCATCTCCAAGAGGTCTGGGATGACGATGCTGACTGGGCTCGTGTTTTCTGGCAGTAGGTGGGGGCACCACCAGGCTCCTGGCTTTGATGTTTTCTTGGTCGAGCAGGCAATCAGCAGGTCCTGGAGGCTGCAGAACCTCCTAATGGGTCTCCCTGCTTTTTTTCTTGTCTGTCTGTGTCTGTTTTTCAGATTGTAACCAGAGTGAGTCTTTTAAGATGTTCAATCAGTTTGTGTCCCTCCTCTGCTCCAAGTCCCCCCGTGGCTCCCAGCTCACTCAGTGTAAAAATCCCAAGTTCTGAGCAGGGGCCACAAGTCCCCCGCACCCTTCTTTGTTCTTCACCAGCCACTGGCCTCATGAGAGATCCCGAGAAGCCAAGTGCACTCCTACGCCAGGGCCTTTGCATGCACTGTTCCATCCATCTGGAATGATCTCCCCTGACATTCGCATGGACCACTTGCTCAGTTCAACATAATTCCAGTCATATGTCATCGTATCAAAGGGGCATTTTTTGACCATCCTGCCTCCAATATCACCCAACCCCCTTGTTCTTATTTCTTGCTTTGTTTTCCCTCAGCATTTATAGTCATTTGACATAGAATATAATTATCAGTTCATCTGTGTTTTGCGTTAGAATGTCAGCTTCATGAAAGCAGTGACCTCCTTTGTCTAGTTCATTAATGTACCCCCCAGGACCTAGAACAGTGCCTGGCACATAGTAGGTGCTCATTGAATACTAATTGGAGGCATGTTTAATGAGCATTTTGTCATGTACTTGACACATGGGGATTTAGTGAGAATAAGACATACCCCTTCTCTTTAAGAAGTTTAATGTCTAGTTGGAGAGGTGAATGTTATCATTTTGTTCATTGGGTTCTATAGGCAGAGTGCCTTGGGCTTACGAGTATATCTGGGATTAAACCTCAGTAAAGCTGGAAAAAAAATATACAAAGCAGTTACAACAGTCAAGTATGTATTTAAATCTTAAGCTTGTTATACATACATTTTGTAATCTGCCCACATTAATTTTAATGAATCAGTGGACATTAGGTTGTTTCTAACATTTTGTTATTCTTCACACAGAGCTAGAAATAACTGTTTGGAAATAGAAGAAGAAACAGAAAATTTGAGACCTGAAAAAGTCATTGGTTCCAAAATATAGAAAGAAAATGGTAATACAAAAAATAGTGTTCAGATAACCAAAAAATATAAAGTTGACTGATCAGTCAATCTCAGTTTGCCTTGACTCATAAAATAATTTTATATAATCTGGGTTGCAGGAGCATTTCAATACATTTAGTCCATTGACAGCCTTGAAATGGAAGAAGCCTGCAAAGGTCCTAAAAATGCCTTCGAGATAACTGGCCTGCCTGAAATAAAGTGATTAAACAGAGTGTGATTAGCCCCCTGCAGGAACAGTAGCAATTTAGAGAAGGAAGAGTCGGGGGCAGTTCTGGGACGGCTTCCTGGAGGAGGTGTGACTTGAGTTGAAAGTCTGCTAGAATTTGGATAACTTGTGGTGGAAGAGGAAACTGGAAAGAGTAGTTTTCCTGACTACTTGATGCCTGGGTCAAGCCAGTGAGCTCAACACAATGGTGCCCCCTCGTGGAGTGGTCTCCCTGCCAAGGATGGCAGCTCAGACTTGTGTGGCCAGGCAGTCTGTCTTTTGAGGTAAGAGCAACTGTCTTGACAGTTACCTCTGAACATCTGCATAAGGAAAAACTGGATTGCCTTCTGGGCCTCACGCTATTATTCCATAGCTACGCACATGTTATTTCAGAAGAGGGGGAGGAAACAAATCCACCCAGCCTTTACTGGGATGGGGGTAAAAGGAGCAATGGGTGTTTTGTGATTCAGAGAGCAGTACATTTCTCTGCCTCCTTTGACTTCATAGGGTGAGCTGCATGGTTTTCTTTTTTTTAAAAAACTTTTAATTTATTTTATATTGGAGTACAGCCAATTAACAATGTTGTGATAGTTACAGGCGGACAGCAAAGAGCTTCAGCCATACGTATACATGTATCTATTCTCCCCCAAACTCCTCTCCCATTCAGGCTGCCTCGTAACATTGAGCAAAGTTGCCTGTGCTATACAGTAGGACTCTGTTGGTTATCCATTCTAAACACAGTAGTGTATACACATTGATCCCAAACTCTCCAACCATCCCTTCCCCCATCCTTCCCCCCATCTCACCCCAGCAACCATAAGTTTGTTCTCTAAGTCTTGAGCTGCATGTTTTGTTGTTGCTTGTTTATCACTACTTTCATCCTTCATTGACTCAAGGTGGTGTACAGAAATGCATCAGGGTAATAAGATTAAAACACTGGGGGACCTCCTTGGTGGTCCAGTGGTTAAGACTCTGTTCTTCCAATGCAGGGGGCACAGGTTTGATCCCTGGTTGGGGAACTAAGATCCCATATGCCACGTGGTGTGGCTGAAAAAAAAGGTAATGTTTGTTCCCACCCATCCCACTAATCAATATCTTTGTTGAAGGGTTGGGCAGGAACTGTAGATTCAATAAATTATAATGAACTGTAAATACAGTGCAGTCATAAAGTGAAATCGCAAGTCTTGCAAGAAATGTAGGAAGTCAATGAAAGTGATGCTGGCAGATTGCCGGAACCACAGCAGAATCGTAGGCCAATGAGGAACTCTCAGGACTGGAGCCGCGAGGGTTGGAGAATGTGAAGAAGAGAAATCGACCGAACTGCTAATTTAACGGATGCTTCAAAATAGAATGATTTGAGTACCAAAGCAATAAGAGATGACCTTGGGGAAACTGATGATGTCCTGAAATATTTTTGCAAAAACACGCATCTTTATGGTCATGTTAACAAAAGTCAAATGAGAAGAGAAGGACATTTCATCCTGCTCTTAATGATTTTGTTGGATGAATCAGATGATTACTCTCAACTATTTTACTCATACCTTAGTCTAAGGATTGGCTAATGGTTGCATTTGTAATTTACATTTTGTAAAACATAAAAAAGCAGTCTTATTTGCAAACGTTTTATTTCATTTTTTTCTAAAGTGCTAGTCATACCTTTGTTTTTGGTAGTAAAATTCACATAATATAAAATTCACCATTTAAACCATTTTAAAGTGTACAATTAGGGAATTCCCTGGCAATCCAGTGGTTAAGACTCCAAACTTCTATTACTAAGGGTACAGGTTCCATCCCCGGTCAGGGAACAAAGATCCTGAAAGCTGCCTGGCCCAAAAAAAAAAAAAAAAAAAAAGGTCTATAATACAGTGGCATTTAGTATATTTACAATATTGTTAAAACCATCACTGCTGTCTAGTTCCAGAACATTTTCATCACCTGAAAATAAAACCATATCCATTAACAGTCCTTCCCCATTTCTCCTTCCCTCCAGCCCCTGGCAACTACTAATCTACTTTCTGTCTTTACGGATTTGTGTTTTCGGGACATTTCACACGGTTGAAGTGGTATAATATGTGGTCTTTTTTGTCCAACTTCTTTCATTCAGCACAGTGTCTTTAGGGTTTATCCATGAGCTAGCACTTGCTTCCTTTTTGTGAGTGAGTAACGCTCCATCGTATGGGTTTACTGCATTATGTCTGCCATCCCTCCACTGATGGACACTGCGGTTGTTCCCACTTTGGGGCAACTGTAACTAATGCTGCTATGAAGGCTCGTGTGCAAGGTTTTGTTTGAACATCTATTTTCATTTCTCTTGGATGTGTATCTAGGAGTGGAATTGCTGGGAGCTTCCCTGGTGGCTCAGATGGTAAAGAATCTGCTTGCAATGCAGGAGACCTGGGTTCAATCCCTGGGTTGGGAAGGTTCCCCTGGAGAAGGGAATGGCAACCTACTCCAGTATTCTTGTGTGGAGAATTCCATGGACTGAGGAGCCTGGTGGGCTACAGTCCATGGGGTTGCAAAGAGTCAGACACAACTGAGTGACTAACACTTTGAACATTTGATTGTTCTAAATGTCTTTTGAACATGGTAATTTGATGTTAATTATGTTCTATGCTAATCCTGTTAATTATGATATGGTAAGTCTGTGGTAATTCTGTCGTGCTTTTTTTAATAGTAAAGTTTCTGCTCTTAGCTTGCTATCAGTCCAAAAAATCCCATTTTACCATGTGATGGATATTGGGGCTTTTTCCAGTCTTTGCCTTCTTTGAAAAAAATGTAGCAGACATCTCCTTCTATGTACATCTTTGCGTACATAGCAAATTCAAGTATACCTGTTCGGTTTTCCTTTTAATGCAGCAGGAACAATTCCCCATTTCCCAGGTATGGGTGTCAGAGTTGCATATCCCACAGAAATGTGTCAGACTAAATTAAGGGTCCCAGGCCTGGGAGTTAGCACCCTGGCTTCCAGAGTCAGCTCTGCCATGCACCAGGTACTTAACCTCTTTGACTTTAATGGGATTAATAATAATATTAACTGACATTTCTTGAGTACTTGCTATGTGCCAGGCACTCTTTTAAGCTCTTTACATATATTGATATATTTAATCCTCACAACAACCTTCTGAGAAAAGTATTGGTGTCTCCCATTTTGCAGATGAGGAGACTGAGGCACAGAAGATCAGCAAATTGCCTAAGATTGCATAGTTAATAAATGTGCTCCCTAACTTGTAGAGTGTTTGGCAGGGAGGGTTTAATAAAAAGGTAATGGTAGATAGAGAATGCCTAGCCTTGGAATCAGGCCTGTCCTTCCCTCAGTTTCTGAGGGAAGTCTGTTTTCTCATCTGTAAAGTGGGAATAGGATTTACCTAGCAGAATTTATTGGATTGGTCATTCTTCCATTGATTCATTTAGCCAGGATAAATGAAGCCCACCATAGAAGGTGATGGAAAGTTGTTACAAGGCCCCAGCTCTCATGGAGCCCTCCATCTACAGGGAAGGTTCTCTAGCATTAAAGCAAAAACATATTTAGTTAGTGACTGAACCTAGTACTTTGTAAACTCTTGGGGACTGGTAGTTATAATAATGGATAATCATGTGTGTCTTAAACTGTTAAGTGCTGTGCCAGTGTCTGGTACAAATGGTATTGAAAATTCTATTGTCTGTTAGACAGAATTTGCATGGAGCGGTGATGAGAAAGATATGGGGGAGACCTAGGTTCCTTGCTACTTAATATACTTTACATTTGTTGAGGACTGACTTTGTATCAGATCTGTAAGTGCTTTACATGTATTAACTCCTATAATCCTCATAAAAACTGCATGGGGGGCACTTCCCTGGTGGTCCAGTGGTTAAGAATCCGCCTTCCAATTCAGGGGACACAGGTTCAATAATACCTAGTCAGGAAATTAAGATCCCATATGCCTAGGGGTAACTAAACTTGCGTGCCACGACTACTGAACCCTCATGCCACAACTAGAGAGAAGCCTGTGCACCATAATGAAGAGCTGGCATGCCACAATGAAAAGAGCTGGCATGCCACAACTAAGACTCCATACAGCCAAAGGTAAGTATTAGGAAAAAACCTCACAGGGAAGGTACTATTATACCCATTTTATAGATGAAGAAATTGAGGCACAGGTAGATGGAGTAATTCACTCAAGACCACCAGCTTGGCAGAGCTGGGGCTCAGATCCAGATGGTCTAACTCTAGAGTCTGAGATGTGACTCACTTTGCTCTGTGGGGCTCTTTTGATGGGTCTGGAGTACTGGGGTAGGGAGGAGGGGCCAGCCAAGCAACAAGGCCAGGAGGGGTGCCCTTGAGGACTGTAGGGATCCACCTGGGACGGCTTCCTCTTGATCCCAGGGCAGCCTCTCTCGCAGGATCATGCAGAATCAGCAGTTCAGAGACCAAGGCAAATTTGGCAAGCCAAGAAGAAACTGTGGTCCCAGGCCTCACCCCTTGCCACTGCCGTGATGGTTCAGTATCCCACCACTGACACCCGTGGGTTTCCTCTGGCCATCAGAACCATTCTGCTTGTGTGCCAGGCTGATCAGACGTGCCAGGAAGTAATGAGTTCCAGAAGTCCAGTTCCTTGCTATAGGATAATGCTGAGTTTTTCCTGTACTTTTCTCTTACACCTGCCTGGCAGGATGGAGTCAATTGGTCACAGTGTTCGTGCTGTAACCAGAGTCTTCTAGCTTGTTAACTCTCTTTATTGACCTCTTCCCATCTCTGTTTCACTTCTGACTCTCTGCCTGGTGTTTCCTGAGGTCACCCCTATCTGCATTCTAATTCTTATTTCAGATCTGCTTCAGGGGTTCCCCAGAGTTGCTGGGATCAGTCCCATCATCCTTTGGAGCCACTGGCCTGAAGCCCACCTCCCGTTGCCCTTGGTTTCTGAGCCTTATAGCACAGACCCTGAAGCTTCATTGAGGTTGGACCGGCTGGAACTTGCATGGCTTCTCATTCCCTGGCCAGCTGCCTTCATTAGCACCTCGGAGGCTCCCAGGACCCGAACACATGTGTGTGAACAACTGCAGATGGGTATGAGTAGGGATTTGGCAGTCTGGATCTTGATTAATGGAGAACTGTGGAGATTGGCACCTTTGGACTGGGAAGGCAGCAAAAATTCTCTTGGCTGCTGACCCTGAAAAAATTTTGGGGAAAAGTCAAACAGTTTGGGTCTCGATGCTCTCTGGATCTCAGTATTTCTGAAAACGCTGCTGTGTCCACCATGATTCCCTGGAAACCACAGAGAGCAGGCAACTCAGATGCTTTTGCAATAGGGCAAGTGGTCAGAGCTGAACTTTTTCAAGTTTGGAAGGCTCTCTTCTGTGGTTGTAAACCACATGTGTGCTTTGGAGGGGCTAGTGGTGCGCAGGGGGATTGCTAGAATATTCTCTACGGTAGGCAACCCTGCGGGCCCACTGCCAATAGTCTTGTCGCTTCTCCTTTGCTGCTAGAATAATATTCATTCTGGAGACTATGGGCCTTTGTGAATCCTGATTGGTCTTAGGTGTGTGTCAATCAGCTCCTTCTTTGCAGTGATTGGTCTAAAGCTGGCCATGTGACTAGGTTGTAGCCAATGAGATAGGCGAGCAGGTGTGCAGAAGGCTCTTTGAAAAAATGCTCTCACTTTGAGACAGGAGTATGCCGGCGGGCGGAGGGGCGTGGGGGGTGGTGGGGGAAGTCCTACTTTACTGCCCACCTCCTTTCTACTTGGGATGCAGTCCTATGAGGACGTGATGACTAGCTTTGTAGCCACGGTGCGGTGGCGGTGGCGAGGGGAGAGCTGGCCAGCATGCTGAGGAAGGCAGAGCAAAAAACTGGAAACATGCCTGGGTCCCTAGTGACGCCACCGAGCCTCTGAAGCAGTCCTGCAGCCGCCTACCTCTGAATTTCTCTGCTTAAGTAAATAACACATCCTTATGGCTTAAGCCACTTTTAGTTGGGTTTTTTGTTACTTCAGCAAAATGCATCGTGATGGGTTAAGGTCACCGTTTTCAAGAAGTCTTTCAGGGGGATTCTTTAATATTTCACCACTTGATCCAGGATTTGTTTGTGAACTCTCAGCTCTTTACTGAATCAGGACTTACATATTTGTCCCTGCAATGCAAGTGCACTGAATTCCAGCCAAAAAGGGTCCCTGATGTCACTTGGTTCATTCCTTCTCAGGTTCTCAAGTCCCCACATCCTAGAAGACTGTATTGACATCTCTATTAGGAATCTTGGGGTTGCTATGAAGAGAAACTCAACTCAAACTGTCTAAATAAATAATCTGTTTATCTATCTTTCCATCTGTTGAAAGAATTTATTGGCTCTGCAATGAAAATAATCAAGACACAGAGTTTCTCCTGTTGCAGCTTCAGGTATAGCTGTATCCAGGGGCTCAAATAGTGTCATTGGGACTTTTTTTTCCTGCTTCTGGCTTTTTTTTCTTTGTTGACTATGTTCCTGGGCATATTTTCCTCATGAGGTGTCAGGATAGCTGCTGATACATTCAGATTTGTATGCTCCCATCCTCCTAGTTCTGCAATCCCAGTGGAAAGAGAAACAGTCATCCACAATAGTTTTATCATTTTGCCTAGAATTTCATCAAAGGGGCCCAGCTAGGGCCCATCCTGGAACCAATCATTCTGCTTAGGAGGATGAAAGAGTGAAAGTGAAAGCTGCTCAGTCCAACTCTTCGCGACCCCATGGATATACAGTCCATGGAATTCTCCAGGCCAGAATACTGGGGTGGGTAGCCATTCCCTTCTCCAGAGGATCTTCCCAACCCAGGGATCGAACCCAGGTCTCCTGCATTGCAGGCAGATTCTTTACCAGTTGAGCCCCCAGGGAAGCCCAAGAATACCGGAGTGGGTAGCCTATCCCTTCTCCAGAGGATCTTCCTGACCCAGGAATCGAACTGGGGTCTCCTGCATTGCTTTACCAACTGAGCTATCAGGAGGATAGAGAATGCCATTTGACCTGGGTCACACACTGGCTGGTATCAGTCTCCCTGAACCCCATGGGCTTGAAGTGGGGGAGGAGGGCTCCCGAAAGAAAGCTGGGAGGGATGAACAGAGGAGGGGGACTGGAGCCCAGGCAGGCAAAAACAACAGATGTCTCCTGCGCAGTCTAAGGTATTTTGGGAGGAGAGGAGACACTGCAGATTTCCTGTAGTTTCTATTTTTAATTGCTAGTTGTAGAACCTTTTGTTTTTTTGTTTTTTTAAAATCTTACACGTGAGGCCAACATGTAAAGGAGAAGGATGTGGGGCTTTTCAACCTGCAGCTTCAGGGAGGGGGTGGGGCAAGTTCTCATCTGTTTGAATCGGTAGCTCAGTGCTTCTTAAAGTGTGGTCCCTGAGCTGGCAACTTTAGCACCTGGAAACCCATTAGACATGTAGATTCATGGGCTTCTGCTCTGGACCCAGTCAACCAGAAGCTGAGTAGGTAGGGTCCACAAATCTGTGGGTTTCTGCCCCCCCAACTTTAAAAAATTATTTTGACTGCACTGGGTCTTCATTGTGGCATGCAGTCTTCTCCAACTGCTGCACATGGCATGTGCGATCTTAGTTCTGGGACTAGGGATGGACCCTGACTCCCCTGCGTTGGAAGGTGGATTCTTTTTTTAAATTTTTTATACTATATATTTTATTTCATTTATTTTTAATTGGAGGATAATTGCTTTACAGTGTTGCATTGGTTTCTGCTGTACAACAAACGTGAATCAGCTATAAGTATAGATGTGTCTTCTCCCTCTGGAGCGTCCCTCTCACCACCCAAGGTGAATTCTTAACCACTGGACCACCAGGGAAGTCCAGGAATCTATGTTTTAACAAACCCTCCTGGTGAATCAGAGTATGCTAAATCTTGAGAACGACTTAATGTAGAATACAGAGGTGGAGACTCTTTTGGTTTGTTGTTGGTTTGTGGCCTGTCCACACTGCTGCTTGACCCTCTGTCTTCCTTTTGTGAGTTATGTTAGTTTCCTCGGTTAGGCCACACTCCCTCCAAAGGCTCTGGTCCTTCCTGGTCTCTTCCAGCTTCTGGTGGTTGCTGGCATTCTTTAGCTTATAGACACATCATGCTAATCTCTATCTCTGTTGTCACCTGACCTTCTTCCTGTGTGTGTCTCTGTCTTCTATTTTCTTAAATTTTTTTTGCTTTTATTTGTTTGGCTGCATTGGATCTTAGTTGTTTGTTGTGGCATGTGAACTCTTAGTTGCAGCACGTGGAATCTAGGCCCATGACCAGGGATCGAAGATGGGCCCCCTGCATTGGGATCATGGAGTCTTAGCCACTGGACCACCAAGGATGTCCCTCTTTGTCTTATAAAGACACCACTTATTGGATTCAGGACCCACTCTAATGCATTATGAATGCATCTTACCTAATTACATCTGCCAAAACTGTATATCCAAATAAGGTCACATTCTGAGGTTCCAGGTGGACAAGAATTTTGGGTGGGGCACAGTTCAGCTGCATGAATTACTCAGTGAGCTTAGAAATGTGAAGTTTATACAAGATCCATCCCTGAGAATGGAGTAGACAGTGCCTGAATCTAAGTGCTTTAAATCTAAGCAGGAAAACTTGGGCGTATTTTTCTCAATAAAAACAATATAAATAACCTTGCACATTTATATTGCCCTTGTCCCTGTGGTTTTTGAAATGTATTTTTTAGTGGTGGAACTCTTTTATCCCTGCAAAAAATATTGTGCAGGAACGTAGGCTGTAAGACACAGTGGTTCTGACTCTAGCCAAGTTAGGAGCTCGGCACACTCTTTGCCCAAAAGTATTTTTTAAATTCTAGGATTCCAGAGAACAGAATTTGAAAGCAATTGCATATACATTTTTTCTCAAAAAAAAGTAAAAAGACAAAACCTTTGTAACTCTCATAACAATCCCTGTTAATCCTTAAAAATACGCATATACAGGTTAAGACAGTTCAAATAGTACGTAGTATATAAAGTTGTAAAATGAAACTTCTTTTCTGTTCCTCTCCCCCCAAATTTAGTCTTTAAAGATACCATCTATGTGTCATTCCAGAAAAATCTTACATGCACGTGCAGTCTGTGTGTGTGTTCTGTATGCTTTTTTTATCTATATGAAGGAAGGCATAGTGTACACGGTTTTTTTTGGCTGCACCGCGTGGCTTATAGGATATTAGTTCCCTGACCAGGGATCAAACCTGTGTCCTGTGCAGTGGAAGCTTGGAGTCCCAACCACTGAACCACTATTGTATTTTGATTAAAAAAATTCACTTATATTCTAGAGCTTTTCCCCCAAATGCACATGATAGATCTGGCTTATACTTTGTAATAGCTGTGTAATAGTTCCACTGTCTGCATATATTATAATTTATTTAAAAAACCTCCCTGCTGATGGGTACTTACTTTGTTTCCAATTTTTTTCCCACATTATACACAATGCTGGTGTGAACATCTTGGTCTTCTCATGCATCCTCACTCTCTCACAGTTCCTTTGCTAAAATCCTGCCTTCATTCTTTTTAGAGCTTCTCCCCAAGAGTGTTTCCAACTTGAAGGAGATGGAAATTTGAAAGTGAGGTGGTCGCCTTACATTGTAGGCGCTTGATTACTTAAATTTCCTCTCCCAAGAATTTCTTCTTTAAAAAAAAAAATCAGCCTCCCACTTTTCTAACTTTAACCTACTTCTCTTTTCTAGACAAATGCCTGCAATAGACAACCTCTGATCATGGAATTTTCCTGATGAATTACCAGCCAATAAACAAACATCTCCTGATTAGTTGAATTGTAAATTGGCTTTAGGAGAAAGTTTTAGGCACAAATATAGAATTGACACCTGCTTGCCATGACAGACAGGGATGTTCTGTAAATATTGGGACAGGGTTAAATGTACAAAGTTACATTATGCATTTTTTCCCTCTCATAAATATATAAATAGCTCCGATGTTGTTCCTAAGGACTCAAGCTTGACTTCTTTGGGCAATTAATTAATTGAGGCATTCAGGCAAGTTGTTCTGTTGTTCTTTTCTGTTTTTAGAACTGGCAAAAGTAGTATTATGGACTCCTCTAGTGAATGAGCAGATCTTTTTGATGAGAGTTACTTCAGTATAAGAAGTCCCCAGCTTGGAGAAGTTGGGAAAATCTTTTTTTTCTTCAGAAGGTCTCAGTTTCTTCACCTGTCAAATGGGATGGTTATATCAGAGACCTGACAAAACTTTTCCAGTTCGGCTGTTCCATAGCTCTTTGAAGGTCATACTGACTTGTATGTGATATTATTGTTGGCTGTGATATTATTGTCTTTGGATGTTTTTGACTTAGGTGGATCAGTGTGTTAACCTTGGGAAAGGAGACTTATCTAGACCAGGAATAGGGTTATTAACTAAACCAAATGTCTGGTAAAAGTAGTTACTAGGCCTTTAGTCATTTAGGACTAGCTTTGGCTGTCTAGAGCAGAGGAAATCAAAATAATAAGGACTTAAACATGGGAGAAATTAATTTTCATCTCTTCCCACTGGTGTAGTGACTCCATGTATCAAAAAATCATGGATTCCTTCTACCCTTGGCTTTGTCATTCTAGGCTTGTGACTTTTATTCTCATGGTCACCTCATGGTCCAAGGTGGTTCCAGCTATCACTTTCACCGTCTGGTCAGTGGCTGGAGGAAGCAGGTGTCCCTGCTAGTTGTTTCAACTCTCTTTGAGCAGTCATCTCAGAAGGCCCCCACTGAACTGAAGAAGTTTTTTCACTTAGGACTCTATTCATGGAAATATAAGCTTGTGTCTCCAAGTCAGGGGGCCCATCTCACACAGCTACCTCCCTAGGAATCTGGTACAGTTTTGGACAATAGCAGCCATTTAGTATGTACTTGTGGTTTGATAATTAGATTTTCTGCTAACTTAATAGTGCACTGGAATTTCTTTTACTGACATTATTATAGAATGATCTATAAGGGTCTCTGTCTCCCACAAGAGACCAATGGATCTTTGTAGTTGGGGATGCGGACACTTTCTCTGGAAGCCCCTTAACAAGGTTTCTGGTACACGGTAGTCCTTTGTACATGTTTATTGGGCATGGTCATCAGGCTACTTTTTAAAACTTTTTATTTTATATTGGAATATAGTTGATTAACTATGTTGTGTCAGTTTTAGGTGTATGGCAAAGTGATTCAGTTGTATTTATGTATATGCATTCTTTACAAATTCTTTTCTCATTTAGGTTATTACAAAATATTGAGCAGAGTTCCCTGTGCTATATAGTAGGTCCGTGTTGGTTATCTATTTTAAATATAGCAATGTGCACATACCAATCCCTAACTTCCAGTCTATCCTTCTCGCCCACTTCTCCCAGTAACCATAAGTTCATTCTTCAGATTTGTGAGTTGTTGTGTGTGTGTGTGTGTGTGTGTGTGTGTGTGTGTGTGTGTGTGTGTGAGTCTGTTGGGTAAATAAGTTCATTTGTATCATTTTTTAAAAGAGATTTTACATATAAGTGATATCATATATTTCTCTTTTTCTGTCTGACTTCACTCAGTTTGACAGTCTCTAGGTCCATCCATGGCATTATTTTATTCTTTTTATTCTATTTTATTCTTTTTAATGGATGAATATTTTTCCATGTGTATTTCCATTGTAGCACATCTTCTTTATCCATTCCTCTGTTGGTGGACATTTAGGTTGCTTCTATGTCTTGGCTATTGTAAGCAGTGTTGTAATGCACACTGGGCTGTTTCTTAAACTAGTGCTGATCCTGTAGACTCCAGGATAAGAACATTTGTTGTTCTGTGACATTTGTGATCAGGTGAGAACATTTCTTTCCTTTTGGCTTCAAGTTGGAATTATTTTCATGTTTCTTATACTGAAAATGTAGATTGCTATGATGTTGGTCTTGCCTTATCTGCTGATGCTGGATGTTGGGGTGGACCTTTTATCTGCTGTGGTTCTCAAGCTTTGCTGTGTAGCATCATCTCTTAAAAACTGTTAGTTGCTCAGTTGTGTCCAACTCTTTGTGACCCTGTGGACGGTAGCCCGCCAGGCTTCTCTGTCCATGGAATTCTTCAGGCCAGAACACTGGAGTGGGTAGCTATTTCCTTCTCTAGGGAATCTTCCTGACCCAGGGATCAGTCCCTGGTCCGGGAAGATTCCACTTGCCATGGGGCAACTCAACCCATGCTCTACAACTACTGATCCTGTGCTGCAGAGCCCACAAGTCACAACTGAAGCCCGTGCGCCCTGGAGCCTGTGTTTCACAACCAGAGAAGCCACTGCAATGAGAAGCCCGTGTTCCACAGGAAGAGCAGCCCCCACTCGCTGCAAATAGAGCTAAAGACCCAGTGCTGCCAAAAATAAAGAAATAATACGAAAAATAAACACCACCTGATGCCATCTGTCTGCTCCCGCCCTGTCCTCCTGGCCTTCCTGTTCTTTGGAAAGGCCAGCTGAACTCTCTGCCTTTGGAACTTTCGGATAGACTGTTCCTTTTCCGATAATCTTTTCATGGCTGCCTGAGTTTGGTCCTGAGACAAAGATTAGGATGCAGGTAGGTCAATGGAGGGGTGATCACAGGCAGTGGGGGCGGAGACAGGGACGAGAGCACAGGTAATCACAGGCGTGCTCATGGGCAGATCACGGGGCACCTGGGGCTCACTGCCCCTGGGTGACTGGCTAGAACACACCTCCAAAAAGTCCCACCCAGCCGCAAAGGAACGGAGTTTTATCACCACCTCTCCACCCTTCCTGGCTGGCACTGCCCATATCAGGCTGAACATGCTCCAGGGGCCAGGAGAGCCTAGGTAGCCAGAGAGGTAGGTCTTCGAGGTATAAGTCACCAATGTCTGGGAGCTGCCAGTCAGTGCATCAGATGACCTCCAGGGGGCGCCCTGGGAATGCGCCTTTGGTTTGATAATCCCCACTTCAAACAGGCTTTCTTGGGACCTCAGATTAAGTTCTCTCTCCTGGTATTCTGGTCAGTTTCTTTGTAGAACGAGATCTCCACTTATTAGTATAAGTAGGCGTGCTTACTTAAATCAAGTTCGCCTCCTGGATGGGGGCAGCTCTCTCTGTTGCTGGTTGCTGTATTCTTTCTGCTTAGCAACAATCTTGACACACAGCGTGGAAGCTTGGTGTATGTGGTTCAGTGAATCAGTCAGTGGTTCCAATGCCCGTTGATTTCCCCCTGAGTTGATCAGAAGGGCCATGGCTCCAGAAGCAGGTTTCCATGTGCCAACGACCTAATCTTTTGCACTTTTCATCCAAGAATGAACAAAATTCTGAGATGCAGGAAGCACAGAGCAACTGCTCATATTTGTTTTTCAAAACCAGACTTGATTGTATTTGAATTTTATGCTCCTTCTTTTTCTTTTCTTTTTCCTGAAAGGATTGGCTTCTTAGAGTAAAGACATTGGGGAATTTCTTGGAGGTTATTACATATTTTCTTTCACGTGGCTGCCTCTGTCAAAACAATCTCAAATTTGAGCTTTGCTTTCTCTGCTTTATGCAGTTTGGTTTCTTCTCCTTGTTCCTTCTCCTTCAAGCTTCGGGCTGTTCTGCTGAAGTTAATTCCCAGGAGCATGAAGTGTTGATTTTGCATTTGTTCATTTCTTCCAGTGTATTCAAAGAGCGATTTTTGTAAGTCCAGGGGTTCTGTTTTCTGGGTTTGATTTTGAGAAAGGTTTTGTTTGGAAAGTTCTAAAACTCAGAGAAATGTATGGAAGAAGAAGATGAGAAAAGTTGATTGAGATGTCTGAGATAAATGGAGGGTTGAGATCACAAGAGAATTTTATAGTTTTGCAGATCACTGTTGATCTGTTCCCTCTGAAAATACTGGCTATTTATTTGCATTTAAAAGTGTTGAGAATAATTAGAAGGAAGAGAATCTGGGAGTTGATAAGAAAAGGGGGACATAAGGCAGATGGTAGACCTGAAGGAGATGAGTTCATTTCTTTGATAAGAAAATATCAGTTGAACCCCATCCAGTCCCAGTCCCTGATTTAGTGCTGGGGATAGAAGACGCAGACCTTCATTCTCAAGAGAGTTTCATTCCCTGAAGGGAGACCAAGTTTCTGTCCAACGTGGTATTATGGTAGCACATGTCCAGAGAGAGGATGGGAGGGCAGAACTGAGATGCCAGGCTTGGGAGGGTCAAGGAAGGCTTCTTGGAGGAGATGATGAATGGGCAATTCAGTCTTGTCCATTCAGGAGAGAGATAGAGGAGGGGGAGATGAGTTGAAGTCTCAGGCTTAGAAGTTGGAAGGGAGGAGGAGTGTGAGATTTATAAGTGTGGATGATTCAGTCAGGCGGGTTCTGATTTGCTCTGGTGGTGTTGTTCCAGTTGGCGCTAGTGGCAAAGAACCCACCTGCCAATGCAGGAGACATAAGAGACGTGGGTGCGATTCCTGGGTTAGGAAGATCCCCTGGAGGGGGGCATGAGAGAAGCCCATGGACAGAGGAGCCTGGTGGGCTACCGTCCAGGGGGTCACAGAGTCGGACGTGATTGAAGTGATTTAGCATATGCACTGATCTCTGTCCCCAAGGATAGACCTAAGGCTTTCTTGCCTTGAGGGTTGAACTGGAGTCACAGTTAGGATTCTTTTGGTTATAAAAAACAGAAACTCAAGTCAAACTGCTTAAGGAAAAAAAAATTAAAAAAAAAAGAAAAAATGTCGAGTTCATGCATGGTTGGATCCAGGAACTGAGGATGTTCCATTGGAGCTTGGTCTCTTTCTTTTAGTCTCTGGGCTCTACTTTTTTCTGTGTTCTTCTTACAGTGGCAGGGCAGCTGTGAGCAGCTGCAGCCCACATCCTTGCCTTTCTGTAGGCCCGTTAGAACATCATACCTTTTCCTCAATGATGCTAACGTCCTGGAATTGAGTGTGAGTTGGCCCAGGTGCACACACTTGAGATTCGGAGGTGGAGGTGAGGGAGAGCTACTGTTCTTCTATTTCTCTAGGCAAGTGTCCTAGCGGAGATGCCTGACTTTTGTGGGGGCAGTGTCAGCAAAACCACTGACTGCTCCTGAAGGGGTGCAGAGGCAGGCGTGGGGACCAGTTTTGATGGGGTGGATTGTAGCAGGCATGGCGCCACAGCAGCAGCCTGTAAATTGTGACTTCTTCTGGACAGTAGTGGCTTCCTTGTGGTACTGGCTTCTGGATAGCGGCAGAGCTGGTATGATTCTGGAGGTGGCAGCTATCAGTTCAGCTGGTGGCTTCCACATCATCCAGAGGACAGTAATTCTTCATGCCCTGGATCCTCCAGGTGGCTCGGAGGGTCCTTTCTGAAATATTAATGTATAGAGCCTGCTTCTTCAACATTCCCAATGATCCCTAAGCCCTTTGCTTCCCTCTAAGCAGTCTGTCTCCACTTCAGCTATTGGGAGTGATTCTGTTGTCTGCAACACAACACTGACCTACACGTTTAGTGGCTGCAGCCGTCACACTGGAGCTGAGGGAATGCACTCCACGTTGATTTGGGACTAAGTCTCTGTCACTTCCTCAGCGTCAGTGTAGAACCAGCTTCCCAGAATTGCTATTCTGATTAGTGGCACGTTTCTCTGCTGTCAACTCCCTTTGACAGGACGTGTTATTCGAGCTGACATCTTCCCAGGGCTCACCTGCTTATTTCCTGGGCCCTGCTGAACTATCTGGCAGGCACCCTCATTCCCAGACCTTAAGAAACCTCCACTTAAATGAAACTTCTGGCCCTGGATGGTCGAGAGTCAGAGAGTAGGCATGAGTCCTTGACACCTTCACTTGAGGTCCAGGAGGCCAGTTTTTGGGGGTGGTTGCCTCACAGCTTTCGGGATTTTAGTTCTTCAGTCAGGAATTGAACCTGGAACCCCAGCCCCGGCAGTGAAAACACCAAGTCCTAACCAGTGGACCACCAGGGAATTCCCCAGGAGACCATTTTAAAAAGTACATGCACCCTAGCTCTATAAACACACTTTCCTGGGAAACTGAAAGCCCATCTTTTCTGTTCAGAGGCCACTTCCTGGGCCACTCAGCCCTCTTCCGACCAGGTTAAGTCTCCACCTTGCGTCTCCTTGACCCCTCTGTTCTTTGCTTTCATGTACTCGGCTCATTGTGCTTTGTGATTAGGGATTGTGTAGTGTGATTACCTCGGGGACATCTGCTCCTCCCACTGGGCTGGAAGCTCTGAGTGGCCAGGAAGGACCTTGGCACTGACTTAATCCAGGGTATGGGCCTGAGATACCTTTGCTGAATGAGTGATCCCATGAGCCTGTGGAGTGTAACCATCTCCAGAGCTCCCAAAGTAGCCAAGTGGTAGTGGGCTGGAATAGAGCAGTTTCCTTTAAAGCTAGGATTCTTGACCTATTTTGCACCTTGGGCCCCTTTGGTAGATAGGCAAAGCTGTCTCAGGAAAATGTTTTTAAATGCAAGGAGATCAAACCAGTCAATCCTAAAGGAGATCAACCCTGAATATTCATTGGAAGGACTGATGCTGAAGCTGAAGCTCCAATACTTTGGCCACCTGATGTGAAGAACTGACTCATTGGAAAAGACCCTGATGGTGGGAAAGACTGAAGGCAGGAGGAGAAGGGGACGACAGAGGATGAGGTGGTTGGATGGCATCACCGATTCAATGGACGTGAGTTTGAGCAAGCTCTGGAAGTTGGTGATGGATAAAGAAGCCTGGCGTGCTGCAGTCCATGGGGTCGCAAAGAGTCAGACTTGACCTAATGACTGAACAACAGCAACAAAAATTGAATCACAAAAGAAACTAATTTTGTTGGAATCTAGATATCGAATTGGAGAAGGCAATGGCACCCTACTCCAGTACTCTTGCCTGGAAAATCCCATGGATGGAGGAGCCTGGTAGGCTACAGTCCATGGGGTCGCTAAGAGTTGGACACGACTGAGTGACTTCACTTTCACTTTTCACTTTCATGCATTGGAGAAGGAAATGGCAACCCACTCCAGTGTTCTTGCCTGGAGAATCCCAGGGATGGGGGAGCCTGTTGGGCTGCTGTCTATGGGGTCGCACAGAGTCGGACACGACTGAAGTGACTTAGCAGCAGATATTGAAATATGAGAAAAAAGCAATTTAGTACACTCACAATCTTGTGTAATCATTACTGCTGTCTAGTTCCAGAATTTTTCATCACCATAAAGGAAACCCATACCCCTTAAGTTCTTCTTCCTCATCCCTCCCCTGTCCCCTTAGCAACCACTCATTTACTTTCTGTTTCTATGGACTTGCTTGTTTTGGACATTTCATATGAATGGGATCATACAACGTCTGGTTTCTTTCACTTAGCATCATGTTTTCCAGATTCATCTATGCTATAGTATGTGTCAGTACATCATTCTTTTTTTCCCTCTTATGACAACAACCATATACCATTAGCCCTAATGGAAAACCAGTGTCCCTTGAAATAATTCGAAGGCAACAACTAAAGTACTTTTGTTGGTTACTTTTGTTTTATTGTTTTTCATTTTTCCTTCTATTTTCATTGTTTCTTTTCAGAATCCTATTATAAAACAGCCATGTTGAAAACCAAGACCCTGGAAAGAGGGTGTGAACCCTTCTTTGTTTCTGGGAGCTGAGCTGAGCCACGATGCAGTTATGAGGAGGGTGGAGGGCTTGGTACTCTAACCTCCACCCTGCCTGTCAGGGAAAGAACCTCACCGAGGAATCCTAGCCTTCCCCTTATCCCCCTGCAGGTTGATCTGATCTTGGTCACAGGAACCTGTGGTAGACACTAGCATCCTTCGGGTTCTGACTGTTGAAGACATGGTCAGGGCACAGGTGGTGGAGAGAGCTCATCGCCCTCCAACTGGGGCCCCTAGTACCTTGTGGCCAGTGGGCCAGTTGCCAGGATGAAGGCCTTAGTGGGAACTGGTGCAGGTCATCACAGCCAGCCTTGGAGGGACAGCAACCACTCCTTGAACCAAGAACCAACATCAGATTGGAGCTGTTAGGTTCTTAATGAATGCAAGCGCCCTGGCTCCTTGCTTACCCAGAGCGTGATGAGGACATGGCACTGGGCACAGGCCTCAACTCTGCCAGTGTGCAGAGAGTCCAGGAGGTGGGCGTGGGGACAGGTGAGCAGGTGCCACAGACTCTCTCAGCCTCTGGCTTGCTCTGCATTGTGGCTTTGCAGGAACCACATACCCATCCCACTGCCCTGCTCCCCAGCTGCTCCTCAAGATCCACGAACTCAGGATCTGCCTGCCTTGAGGTGCTCGAGTTGACTGGCCCAGACAGCCTGATGCAGGCTGGGGGAGTCATGAAAACGACTATCAAGGTGAGATATAAACTAGGAAGTTTTTTGTGCTGCCCCCACACGGCAGGGCAGGCAGAGGCGGGCCACTGACCACAAGTAAGTGCGTTCTGACTGCGGGCACTCTGGCCCTGGTGGTGACTGGTGGCACCTCTCCTGTGACCTAATTTGCTTTCTGCTTGGTGACAAGTGATTGCTCAGTATCGAGTGGAAATTGCTCTGCGCTGAATGGAATGTCAGTCCTCTGAGATCATAAAACCCCCATCGCTGTCAGTGTGAGCTTGGGGAGCGCCCGTCCTCTCTCCCACCTTCCCCACCAACCACTGAAGGAGAGCTTGTTTGGGGTTAGGGAGCAAGCCCGTCAGTGTAAATAATGCATAGGATTATGAATATGAATGGAGCCCTCGCTAAATCCATGAGGAAGTCGGCTTCCTGGGCTGCATCTCTTGCCCTGTTTATTAACATGCCATCCCAACTCTGATGCCGTGTTTCGAAACAGCGTGCCAGTGTTATGATTGTGATTACTATTATTATTTGTGCGGCAGCATTTGGAAGCCTTTATTAAGTGATTCCCATTTGCTTCGGCATGAATGCACAGTATGCAAGACTTAGGACAATTTCAGTGTCTTTAGCACACACAGTGCCATTTAAGGAGGAAGCTCTGGATACCAGGGTTGGCCTCTGTGTACAAACACTGATTTTTCCATTTTGGGCTCTTTTGTGAAATGTTAAAGTGCTTTGATTCTGTTAAAGCAGAGTGGAGCCGGCTCTCAGGCGCGTTTCCTCCCGCCCTTTGTTCCCCTGGATGGAAGTGATGGATTTTGCGGTCTGGAGGAATCCGTCATTTTGGCTCCATCTGCTTGTTAGGCATCTCCAGTTCTCTGATATGATGCTGTTTGGGGTTTTAGAATTTCATCATATCTTGCATTGGGAGAGACTAGGTGAGTGGTGGAGGGGGCATGGGACAGTATTTTGTACTTGTTTTAAGTTATTACCATTCCCACCAGTGGATGGATATTTTTAGGAGGCATTAAGTCAAGTGAAGGGAATCTTGAGAGGTTCCTTGCCCCTATGCAAGGACATGCTTCCAAATGCTGCTTGATTGCTGCCAGTGACAAGATGCTCACTACTAGAAAGATAACACATTCCATCAAAGCTCAGATGTGATCGTCAAGCTTGTTCTTTTTCTTCTTTCTGTGTGCCTGTAATCATCCACCCCTTTGAGCATATACAGAGTAGCTCTGAAAAAGTCTAAGCATGCTTACCTATTTGACATTCTCTTTCTGCTGGTTTTAGGAAACAGCTCGCCTGAAACGTTTGATAAAAAAGGCTCTATCTAGTCCAGAACCTCCCAGAAGATAAGATTCTGGGGTATCCTTGGGGTTTCCCCAAGACTGTGCTTGTTCACAGAAGATGAGATCTGAGCACATCTATGCCTCAGCCAGCCCCCTCCTGTCTGCATTCTGTTGAAAGACGTTCCTTGAAGATTTTGCAATGTGACTGACTCCCAGCCCTCATACTTTGCCCCTCTCCTTGATTATCAGTTTTGGTTCTGGGGCCGTTTAATGTACCTTTAATCCCATGTGACCAATCAGAGATCACATTCTGGCCAATCAGCGTGGAGCCTCCTCCTGGCCAATCAGAGCACCGCATCTCCCCCAGCCACTGTCATTGGCTCTGGGATGGACCTGACCTGCTGGAGGAAATCTCAAGACCTTTTCCTGGGACAGTGCAGGAATGTGGTACTATGGTTTCCCCCTCTGCCCCGCAGCACCCTTTCCCGCCCCCTCACAGAGGGCATGATGTAGGACCTCTCTCTTGCTTTTTCATTTCCTTCAGCCAATAAACTCCCTTTTCCTCTTAAGCCAGCTTGAGTTGGTTTTCTGTGATTTTGCAGCTCAGAAACGTTCTGAGACACTTAAGTGCTTCAGGGCACATCCTTCAGTGTTACTTTGGATTTGCACATTGATTCTGTGCGTGGAAAACTTTAAAGAAAATCCCTACCAATATGATTTTTTATTCCCAGAAGCAAATCTTGGAGATAGTGGTCAGGAAGGAGAGTCAGAAATACCACCCACAGGCTTGTTGATACTCACTGCTAGTAGTTTAAGCAATGGTTCTGCAATTCTGGGGCCCTTGTCTTGTCTTCCTTCAGGGAAAAAATTAGGAGCTGGTGGGAGACACATCTAAGAAAGCAGAATCTCAGAAACACCTGAAGAAGCAGCTTTATGAGGGCAAACCAGATTAATTCCATCTTAATTCCATCTAACCTTTTTTAAATATCTTAAAGCTTAAAATGGTTATATCTAAGAGGAAAAAAAAAGAATGAAATCTCTGACTGGAGACTTCAGTTATTGTAATATTAGGTAGGTTACCAAGGGCCATCAATTATTAGTTGCCAATGGTCCTTTACTACACTAAGTTTATTACCTTTATCTGGATTTATATAGGGTTTGATAGAGTTTATATGGCTAGATGCATAACAAAAAGCATTTCAGTATGCTTATGGCTTTGTGTCTGAGTGTGCCCCGTGGAAGGGCTAATAAATTATAAATCAATGTATCTATTCCACTTAAAGGTATAAACCCAGTTGATTCAGGCTGTTTTATTTATGTTTTGGGTTATACTTCAAGCTGGTGTTTTTTTGTGGGAAGGAGCCTCACGGGGGAAGGGGCAGTGGAGGTGGGGGAGTGTCTGCTCAGAAGTTGTTAATCATCAGCTTGTACCATGATTCTCCTCCTCCCTCTGCCCACTCCTGCTCCCTCTTCTTCCTTCCACAGGTGCTGTCCCAGGGATGCATGCCAATAACCACCCTTCACTCTTCCCTCCATCTTAGTCTCCTTCCTGGAGAACCTAACCTGTGACATCTCCCTCTTTCTAACCAGCTACCTGGCCCCCAGACTTCCTCCTTGCCGCCCCTCACCCTGAGGTCATGTAGCTCACAAAGGACTTAGTGACACATAAGTCTTACCTTTGCCCTAATCAGTGGTTACCAGTCTGGGGGCCAGGCAGATATTTAATCAGGAAGTGTCTTAGTCAGTTTGGGGTGTTGTAACAGAATACCGTTGATTGGGCAGCTTAAACAAGATTTATTCCTCGCAGATCAAGAGGCCGGATGTCTGAGATCAGGGTGCTAATGTGGTTCTGGGTGTCCACTTCCTGGCTTACGGACAGCCCCTTCCTGTTGTACTCTCATATAAGGGAGAGCAGAGCAACTTCTTCTTGGAAGGGTACTAATCCTATTCATGGGGCTCTACCCTTGTGATCTGATCACATCCCAAGGCCCCGTCTCTTAATATTATCAGACTAGGGGCTAGGACTTCAGCATATGAATTTCTGGGGGGACACAAACATTCAGTTACAACAGGAAGTATTACAAGTTGGGGTTTCAGTAAGAAGAGTCTGAGACAGAGGCTAGAGTTCAGGGCGTCTAATGGGGAGTGTCCCCACTGGGCTGAGATGGTTGAGCTTTCACAGCCCTGGCCTCCATCTGTCACTAACTGTAGGTTATCCTGGGAATGGGTACGACTTTGGGCTCTGTGACCTCAGGCTATGTGCAGCCCACACTCACAGCAGCTGGGGCCACAAGGCCCTGGTGGCAGTGGGATCTGGGCAACGTGTCCCTGTGCCCATCATAGGAAGTGAGGCAGGATTGAGAGCCATGGATGAAGTCCCTGATAAACTAGTCCTGATATTTCAGGAGCCTGCAGAAAACTGGCTCATTTACCTGCAGTAAATCCCTGTTGCATAAGGAAAATGTCAAGTTGTTTTGCTTTTGGCAGAAATAGTTACTTCGATGTTCTGTGTTGTGCTTGTCAGACCTTCTCTGGCTCCTTGGATGCCTTGGTCCTGGGCCCTGCGGACCTCACACTCTTCTTGTGTCCCCTTCAGTTCTCCCTTCCCCCCAGTCTGGGGAACTCACTCAGTCTCTAGGCAGGAAGCTTCACTCTTGCTCATTACATATTCTATCAAATCTTTTGTCTAAACACAGGAGTACTGAGTGCGCCCCATGAGGCACAGGCTTTTGAAACTCAAAAGCTGAACATCCATTTTTCTTTTCTCAGCTCTCTTTGGGTCCCTCCTTCCCTGAGGCAGTGAACACAGAAGGCCCAAAAGACTGCATGGGAAAGGAGAGGGGGGGCAGAGAGCAAGGAAGATGCACTGGGCCCAGCAAACAGTGACTTATGTTTCAAAAATACCATCCCAACTTGTCCTAAGAATGCAGGTGTTGAGCCTGGTGGAGTGAAACTGGTGGGGCCACAGAAAGAAATGAGAATGATGCTTAGAAGGAAGAAGTTGATTATACTCATAGAGCTTAGAAAGAGGGGGTGCCACATGCCATGTAGGGCCTTGGGGGAAGCACCAGGGGAGTCAAGAGGCACAGGGGAGCAGGGAGAAAGCTGAGAGCCTTTACTGAGGTTTCTACAGGAAAGGCCAGGCAGGGCAGAGCAAACAGCTTGGTGTTGAGTAGTTGAAAGAGTTCCCATGGAACTGCAGGGGTGGTCTGTAGTGGCCTGGCACCTGGCTCTGGGTTAATTTAGGGCAGGGGAAATATTGGCTTGGTGTAAGAGTTACAAAAGGAGGTCATTGGGGTTGTGGATTTGAGATTGGTTGATGTTGGGTGAAAAGTGTGTTCATGGCATGCTGTTACTATCTTTAAGAATCAGTTGACCCTGGATGAGCAGACACACTCTGGGTCTTTGAGGCTTGCAAATGCCAGAACATCAAAAATATAGAAAATAAGAAAATATAGTTAATATAATTGGCTGTGTAATGCATGGGTGCCAGATAGACAAATAGAGACTCTAAGAAAACACAGTTAAACACAGCCACACTTGTGATCCTGAAGGGTTCCTCCCAAGGCCTGCTGCGGAAACAGCCACAACTGTCCTTGCCCTTTACTTCCTGGAAATCTGGGTTTCCATCTATTCACTTAAGAAACCCAGGACGACATGCCAATAGCTCCCAAGGTGACCTTTCGGCATTTCCTGCTTTAATGCTTCCATCTCCTTATTTGATTTTGTAGTAGCATTTAATGAGGTTTCTCTGTCTACAAAGACAAGATCACTTCCAACAATTGCTAATTTAGCACTAAGTACAATGCTCTGGAGCAATTGGAGTCTCCTTTAATTTCTTTATTTCCAAATTGCCAGTTTCAACAGATTTCAGTAGGGCACAAGTATCTTCTGGGGCGGGCCTGGGAGTTTGAGAATTGAGTGGCATGGAGGAGTGTCTTGTTGCTTAAGACATAGTGCGTTTGACTCAGAAAGTGAGACTGGTTTTGAGAATATAAAAAAGTATCTTAAATTTGGGCTGAATCCATCTAGCTTTCTTAAAAATATATATATTTATTTATTTGTTTGACTGTGTCAAGTCTTAGCTGTTTCAGGCAGGATTGTTAGTTGTGGCATGTGAACTCTTAGCTGTAGTATGTGGGATCTAGTTCCCTGCCTAGGGATCCATCCCAGGTCCCCTGCATTGGGAGCACCGAGTCCCAGCCACTAGACCACCAGCGAAGTCCCTGAATCCAACTAGCTTTTAAATTCAATATTAAATAATATGAAAAAGCATTTTAGCAAAGAAGAACTGGTTGAAAATGTATTTTGTGATGAGAGTTTTCATTGAGGATGGGCTTTCAGACATTGTTGTTTCTGGGTCCCTTGCTGAAAGTGGCTGTAGGAGCCTTTAAACCAAGGATTGCAAACTCAGAGATCTGCGGGGCTCAGGCAGTCATATAAGGGAGTGAATCAGGATGGGGGGGAGAAAGCTGCTGCTCTCTACCTACATTTTGATTCTTCTTTGGATAGAGACTTGGGTGCAGAGGAATATTGCTCTACTCTAACAATACTGTAAGCTTGATGAAGCAACTGATAACCCAGACTCTTGGTTGGTGGGACATTAGGGAAGGGGGAGGATTGTGGGCAAACTGGAGACCATGTGCTCCAGACGGAGGAGCTGGTGACAGCTCAGCTCTAGCTAATCAGTTGCACTTAGGAGTATAGGCCCAATGTTGTCAGAGTTGTCTTTTCCCAAAAGACCACACACTTAGAGTTTTATGTGAAACCTTCCAATTTTGTAATAGCATGCATGCATTGGAGAAGGAAATGGCAACCCACTCCAGTGTTCTTGCCTGGAGAATCCCAGGGACGGGGGAGTCTGGTGGGCTGCCGTCTCTGGGGTCACACAGAGTCGGACACGACTGAGTGACTTAGCAGCAGCAGCAGCAGCAGCAACACTCAATTATGGAGACTTCCCTGGTGGCCCAGTGGTTAGGACACTGTGCTCTTAATACAGAGCGCCCAGGTTCAATCCCTGGTTAGGGGACTAGATCCCACAAGCTGAGACTAAGAGTTCACACGCTGCAACTACAAGGTCATGAGTGCCACAACTAAGACCTGACACAGCCAAACAAACAAATATTTAAGAAAAATGACCCCAAACCCCCAATCAATTATGATAAAAAATGGCGGATGGGCAAAAGCCAAACCAAATGACAGCAAATCGGAATACATCTCTGTGTCACATCTGATCCATTATCTCAAGCTTCCTAGAATTTGCTGAAAGGACTTCTACAGCAAATTCTTGGACTAAATTCCATCTCCTACTTAATTTAGGAGAGTGCTATGTTCTGCCTTCTTGTGGACAGGCATATTCCTCTAGTATGCTTGTGTGCTCACTACCTAACGAAGTAGAATTCCCACCGTTCAGTGGTCAGAGTTGTAAGAAACTTTTTTGGTGCTAAAGAAAAGAAACCAAAGCAAGACAAAGCTGAGTTTTGTCAAGCCTCATGGCAGAATGCTGCCAGCGGGACCTCAAGAAGCTGGAGTCAGGAAATGGGAAGTCCCCAGAACCCACTGTCCCTTTGCCCTCCTCTCTGCACCCTTGCTTTCCTTCTCTTCCCTCTCCAGGCCTGCTTTTCTCCTGTTTGCTCATCCCCACGGTGGACTGAGGTTGCCCCACAGCTTCTTCCTTTAGGCACTTCTGTTCCAGCCTCCCACGGAGTCCCATACTCCCTGTCTCTGGGTCTCAAATTCACATGCCCGAGAAGGAGAATATGATTGACTCCCCTAGAGTCAGGCGTCCAGATCCGGTCCAATCAACTGTGGCCACAGGGGGCAAGGTCACATAGGAGAAAGATGGCACCTCAACCCAGATGGCCAACTGCTAGGGTGGATCATTCTTGTGATGCTTGGAATGGCCAGAATGCCTTCAAGGCTCATTTAATTGCTTTGCAGAAAGGCTGGAAGCCCAGAGGGCATCTCTTCAGTTCCTTTGAGCTAAACTTTGTTTCAGGGTGATCATCTGAGGCCCTCCTCCCAAAGAAGCCCACGATACCTGTCCACCACTGGGGCCTCCTCTCCCTGAAATGTTTGCCTCCTGGCTTGATATTTGTAGTCCTTCCACCTGGTGTGAGAACAGTGAGTCCCAGGGTCCTCTTCTGCCCTGGGTGCTCCTTCAGGAAAAGCTTTCATTGGTCAACTTTTTCTTAAAATGTGCCATACTGATCCCATCTCAGCCTTCTGGGATAGTTACAAAAATAGTGACACTCCTAAGAACTCAGAAAGCTCACCAGATGATGAAAACAGCTTAGAAAAATCCGCTTGCTCTGGGGGTGGAGCCCTGTGGAGCTAGGTGGGAGCAGCCTGCCTCCCCTGTGAGATGCTGAGATGGGGTTGTGAGCTGTCCGATTTTGAAATATCCATCTGTCATTGTGAAGGAGCTTGGCAGAGGAAAGGACCCCCTGGGGGAGGCTGCCTCTGACCGTCTCCTCCCTAGGTAGAATTAAACCCTCTAGCCTTGTGTTTCTTTAGCACTGTATCCGTCTTCTTAGGATGTCTGTGTCCCTGTAGTATCCTGGCCATTTGTGGTGAAAATAATAAAAGTTCATGTTTATGGAGCTTTCACCATGTGTCTGGCACCCAGTTAGGCCCCTCATAAGCTGTAGTTGATTACTTGTCCAACATGTGCTAAAATAATAATAATAATAATAGCAGTAGTACAGAGGGAGGGGATGGAGAGGGAGGTGGGAGAGGGGTTCAGGATGGGGAACACATGTAAATCCATGGCTGATTCATGTCAATGTATGGCAAAAACCACTACAATATTGTAAAATAATTTATAAAAATAAATGAAAAAAAATAGTAGTAGTAATAATAATAGTAATAATGACCCTTCATTGAGCAAGGCTTTAAGCACGTATCACATGTCACTTCATTTTCGATCTTCATAATAATCTGTCCTGAGGTTCTACTATTACTACCTCCATTCTAGAGGCATAGAAAGATAATATAACACATTTAAGGTCATCCAGCCAACAAGTGGTGGGACCAGGATTTGAACCTGGGTCTGACATTGGCATTTGCTCTTGGCATGGTTCTCTACTACTCCTTTGTATTCATCATTGTTTCTGTGGGTCTTAGCTCACACGGGGAGCTTGAAAGAAATAAGTGACAGAGGGAAAGAGCAAGAAACCAAAAGTAACTTTGGGGAGAAGGGGAATGTTAAAACCTTGCCGTGTATCCCAAGGGAGAGCTTGTTTTTTAAAATTCTGAGGTGAACTGAGGTGAGGTGGACCAGTCTCTGTCTACTCTACTCAATCAGGTTAGACCTAGAAGTAGCAGAAGACATTTGTAAGTGGTTAGTTTTGCCTGCCAGTTAAGTGAGCTGACACTCTGCCAGGGGCATCTCCATACCTGTCTCCCCCAAAGGACCTGGGAAGATTGTCCTTCATCTCTTCAGTGGCACCAATATCTGAGATGGAATTATGGTTTTGGTTAACTGCATTTCCCCCTCCCCTGGGGACTGGGAGTGTGCTTACGTGTCTCTTCCTACTTTTGAAAGGTGGCAGCTGTGACCAGGAAATGACAGGGAGCCCTCATCCTCTTTGATTAGAAGGAAGAACTGGAAGAAATTCGGGGAGCGGGCTGGAGCATGGGTTTGCATTTCAGTGGAAGTATCGGAGTTCCATATGACTCATCCCCCCATCCCTAGTTTAGAAACAAAATAGGGGTCGGGGAGGGGAGGGGTAGCAGCTTGAAGAGCAAACTGTGTGTGAGTGTGTGTGTGTTGGGGGGAGGGGTGTGCCCCCACAGGGGCGGCATGGCTGTGCTGTATGCTTTAGGCAATTATCAGTTCTCTCTCTAATTCTGTTCAAGGTGACTGTCAAAAATCCACAGAAGACTCTCCTAATGAAATGGAAAAGTGTGCAAATTTATCCTCCTGCATGCAGATGCCTTTTCTTTTTATCTCCTAATAATTGCTCCCTTGGGTTCAGCTTCATGGTATGAAAGGGTCTTTTCTTGTTCAACAATTAGTCGAAATGGTCCACCCAGTGTACCTTCTGGAGTCTGGACCTTGGAGGATGAGATGCAGGGAGCCAGGGCCTGGGAGTGAGGTCTCTGCCCTTTCTCTTTCTTTCCCGTTTTCCTTTTTTATTTCTTACAGGCGTGGTTTGCATATGGGTGGAGTGAGATGTTCTTGAGTGTGGATATGTCTGAGGGAAAAATAACATCTTTCAACAAGTCAAGATGAAAAGGTGGCCCCAGAAGGACAGATTCTAGTTGAAGTTGTCACAGCGACTGATTGTGGGTTTGATGAAACTAGTGTCTAATGCAGGGGAACAATTAGCAGATTCACCTGGGTCCTCTTTTAGGCTGCCATTGTCAGCCTCCATCACCGAGTTTTAAGTAGTCTGGTTGTGTGTGTTTTTCTTTAACTCTGTATTTGAATTTTTCATCGCTTGGATGTTGCAGAAGCGATGCTGGGTCAGGGTTCGTTCATGTCCTGGTACCTGTCATCCAGTCCTGAAGATTTCGTGGAAGCCGAAAAGTGATTAGCTTCTCCTGCAAGGAGGTGGGGGCTAGCTTCAGAAATCTGCTCTGCTCTCTCTGACAGCCACGCCAGGAAACAGAGAGGTAGTCTGGGAGTCACAAGAGCCTCTCCTTAAAAGAGGGGATGTGTCAGTCCACAGGATTCATATGTTTTTAATACAGCCTCGCTGAAGGAGATGCAGAAGCATCCTCTGTGCTTTAAGGAAGGTCAGGCATGTGGGAGGTGCTGCCAAGCTTGTTTTGAAGGTTTGATTGTCCATGAGGTTGGAAGGCAAAAGCTTGGACTTGGGGCTGAGGTTGGCAAACTGTGAACCTGTGAGCCTAATCTGGCCCCAGCTTGTTTTTTTAAATAAAGCTTTATGAGAACACAACCATGCGCATTCATTTGCATGTTATTCACAGTTGCCATTGGAGCTGCCAAGACAGATGTGTTCCCCCTCCCCACCCCCCAGCTATTGCCATGATACCCTTTCCAAAAGCAAGAATGAAATTCAAGGCAACTAGGGACTTCCCTGGTGGTCCAGTGGCTAAGACTCTTCACTCTCAATGCAGGGGGCCTGGGTTCCATTAGATATCATATGCCACAGGGAATTATATCCTACATGCTGCAAGATCCCGAATGCCACAACTAAGACCCGGTACAGCCAAATAAATAAATATTTTTAAAAAGAAATTCAAGGCAGCTAGACTGTGCAACTGGTTCATGGCTATTGAGGGCTGTTTATTTACCTTTATTTCACCTTTTTGGGACAACCTTCTTGGGGGGGAATTTCTGCATCTTGGCAGCAGTTCTGACAAGTGGGCTTTGAGGGCAGAAGTTAGAGATCTTTGTCCTCCTCAAGCCTGGAATTTTTTAGGAACTGCAGTTTTTGTAGACAGAAAAATGGTTAAATAGCAGGAATTTCACATGCTTCAGTCTTGTGCTGGTGCACTTTATACATGGAGGCTCCCCATTTTTGTCGAAAGGTCAGTGGAAGGAGAATAAATAGCCGAGCTGGCTTTTCTTTAATCTCTGCTCCTGCTTTTCTAAACATAAAGAGGTTCTGAGTTTTCTGGGTTTGGCATCTGCCACAGGCGTGGTGCTGGCAGAACCCTGTGGGTGGAAACTGTGCATGTGGGGGATGCTCCAGGGGGCCTGCTGTGTTGCCAGGAGCTGGATCTGCTTTCCTGGATGATATGCAAGGCTGAGTAATGTCCCCTCCCTTTGAAGATGATCCTAATTCCTGGAACCTGTGAATGCGACATTATATGCAGAAGAATTTACAGATGTGATTAAGTTAAAGCTCTTGAGATGGGAAGGTTCTCCTAGATTACCTGGGAGGGCCCCAAATGCTGTCTCAAATATCCTTAAATAGCAAGAGAGGCAGAGAGAGATTTGACAGAAGAGAAGGCCATGTGACCTCAGAGGCAGAGACTGGAGTGATGTGGCCACAAGCCAAGGAACCTCTCGCCCACCTGAATTCAGAAGAAGCAGGGAACAGATTTCCCCCAAGGGCCCTGGGAGGAAGTGTGGCCTGCTGACACCTTGATTTTTGCACAATAATGCTAATTTGGGCTTTGATCTCCAGCATTATTTTAAGCCACCGTTTGTTACAGCAGCCATAGGACACTAATACTGCAGTTTTCAAACTGTGCACGTTTTTGCCATTATTTCCCTTTTTAGTTGCTCAGGAAATATTTATTGAGGGCCTTTTGCATGCCAGGTACTGTTCCAAGGGCTGTGTACAAAACAGGCATGGTTCCTGTGTATTGGAATGTTAGGCTTCATGGGTGAAGTGAAAATAAACCAATAAAGGAGATGCTTTCATTTAGTGGTAAATGCTATGTTCCAGACGCTCTTGCCGCATGAGAAATTACCCCCAAACTTAATGCCTTACAACAACCATTTTATTATAGTCCTGGATTCTGCGAGTTGGAAATTTGACCAGAGCACAGTGGGGAGAACTGTTTCTGCCTCACAATGCCTGGAGCCTCAGCTGGGAAGTCTCAAAGGTTGGGGGTGACTTGAGGGCTGGGGATGGGAATCACTCCCAGCTCCTTCACTCACATGTTTCCCCCCCCCACTCCTCCCGCCCATCATTCTGACTCTCCCGGCTGGAATGACGCAAAGATTAGGATTGCTGGTTTGAGTATCTGTATGCATGTAGCCCCTGCATACGATGGGGTTTCCTTACAACATGGTGGCCCCTGGGCTCCAAGTTTAAGGCAACCTGCATGGCCTTGTAGGACATTGCTTCCAAAGTCATACAATATCATTTGTGCTGCACTCCACTGGCCAAAGCAGTCACAGCTCACCCAGACCGAAGGGGAGGGGACCTCCCATCTCTTGGTGGAAGGAATGACAAGATTACATTGTGGAAGGAGCATGCCAGGTGGGCGATGTGTTGCCACCATCTTTGGGATATACTGCGAAGATGATGAAACAGGATAATGGGAAAGAGAGTGACTGGGATCCAGGGGCTACTTTATATGCTCAGTCAAGGACTCCCAGAAAGGTGACACTGA
Organism: Muntiacus reevesi; assembly: GCF_963930625.1. NCBI lineage: Eukaryota > Metazoa > Chordata > Mammalia > Artiodactyla > Cervidae > Muntiacus > Muntiacus reevesi. The sequence goes on from NC_089261.1 coordinate 22,762,134, forward strand.
ATCTGAATTCTGAATGGGAAGAAGGAGCCAGCTTTGGCAAAATCCAAGGGGGAAGATTCATCCAGGCCAGAAGAGATATTTGCATCTTTTTTGAAAAAAATGTTTATTTATTTTATTTTGGCAGCACCAGGTCATGGTTGCCATACTCAGGATCTTCATTGAGGCATGCAGAATCTTTTTAGTTGAGGCATGCAAACTACTTAGTTGCGATATGCTCCTGAGATCTAGTTCCCTGACCAGGGATTGAACCCAGGCCTCCTGCATTGGGAGCATGGAGTCTTATCCACTGGATCACCAGGGAAGTCCCGAGATATTTGTATCTTTACAAACATATGGTAGAGCATTGAGCCATCATCAAGAACACAGGCCATTTGGAATGGATGCCAAGGACAAGGATGACTGTGTCTGTGATGTCTCAGGCAGAGAGAAGACCAAGGGTAAAGTCCCCGGGATGGGAGTGAGCATAGCTTCCCCATCCTTCTGTTTTAAGGGCTTCCCTTGTGGCTCAGACAGTAAATAATCTGCCTGCAATGCAAGAGACCAGGGTTCGATCCCTGGGTCAGGAAGATCGCCTGGAGAAGGGAATGGCAACCCTCTCTAGTATTCTTGCCTGGAGAATCCCATGGACAGAGGAGACTGGCAGGCTACAGTTCCCGGGGTCATTAAGTCCTGTCATCCTACTGTGTTGTCTTTGCACTTAGCTGTTTTCTGAAAGAATCTTACTTGTCCACTTGTTGATGCTTTATCTCTCCCTCTAGACTAGAGTGAGGATCTTGTCTGACTTGGAAACCTTCATTCTCAGTGTGTATCAGAGCTCCCAGCATACAATAAGTGTCTTGTAAAAATTGGTTAAGGGAACGATTCATTTCAGAGTGGGCCCATCTCCTGGCCACAGGGCTGCCTAGCATAGAATTTCTCCTTAATTTTGATCTGTGATATCTTAAGTAGTGGTCACCAGATTAAGTAATAAAAGAAAAGCAGAAAAATGTTGTCAGCTTCCCGGACACTGGAAATCTGTCACCTGGTCAAGCTGGAACCCAGGAATGATGCTATTCACCTGGGCCATTGGTCTTTTAAATGAAATTCTCTTTCCTTGGTTTGAAAAATATGCTGAGAATGGGGAGGGGGAGGAGCCTAAGGAACCCCTCATCCATGGTTTCTGTAATGAATCCCCCAGGACTTGTCAGCAGAGGCATCACACCCATTACTTACACACAGAAATAAAGATAAATGTGCCTGGATAATAGCCCTGGGAAGGTATAAATCTCGCTTGTTTATGGGGGAATGCAGCACGCGAAGACTTGTCACTTTGATTCAGGTTCGTTTCGATTTATGAGGACACCCTTACCAGTAGGAACTGAGATTTAGAAGCAAAAGGTTACGAGGGAGGATGGGTGGGTCCAGGCATCCTTGTGGCTTCGGGTTGAGCTCCCTGCGGCATCTTCCAGTCAGTTCTTGATGAATCCCTGTTGACCCAGAGGAGACCGTCTCTTCACTCGGTTTTGCACCCATCAGCTGCTGTCCTGGAAAGGGCTTCTCCTAACCACAGAAATTACATTTTCCTTTTGAATGAAGTGTGTTTGCAGGCTATATCAGCAGAAGCCACTGAAAATCACAGAAGACATTATGTCAACCAGGTTGGAGCTACGACAGAGAGATCAGAGTGGGTGTTGGTGTCCTGAGATGTGTTTCATTTGGTCACTTTACTGTTATGTTTTTACATGTCTGTCAGTATTTTTTGAGCTCCAGTTATGTGCAAGTCTTACGCTAGATTCTGCAGTTTTTTCAGAGTGAGTCTTGGTCCCTGGAGTGTATCATGACTTGAATTAGTTCCAGCATTTCACAAGCTGCTGTTAACTTCCTAATGATCTTGTCACTATATACTAATGCTACTCTGACTTCTTCATATTTATCTTGAAATTGAACTACTTGTTTTCAAACTTAAGCATCAAGCTTAGCTCTGTCCCAAGTTGTAAATCTTACTGCTTTGTTCATCCTGGTTTTTTGTGCTAGTATATTTCTTTTTCACTCATATGAAAAGAAATATATGTGTTAAAAATTTCCCTTGTCCACCACTTAAAATAATGGCGTGTTCCACCCAGTCACCTTCCCTACCACTGTGGTTTGTATACCTCATTTCAAGAAATGTTTGCTTTGGCTGAATGTCTTATTTACTTTGGCAACTCTGTGAGGCTTTCAGCTTCTACCCATTGGCTCCTATGATGGCTAATTTTATGCGTCAGCTTGAATGGTGGGACCAACGGATGCCCAGAGATAGTGAAGCGTGATTTCTGGGTATGTTTCTGAGGGTGTTTCTGGAAGAGATTAACACTTGAATTTGTGAACAGAGTAAGAAAAATTGCCATCACCAGTGATGGTGGGCAACACCGCAGCTATTAATGACCTGCATAGGACAAAAGACAGAGGAAGGGTGAATTTGCTCTCTTGGATTGAGTTGGGATGTCAATCTCTTCCTGCCCTCAGACATTAGACGCTTGCGGTTCTTAGGACTGAACTACACCATTAGCTTTCCTGGGCCGCTAGCTTGCAGATGGCAGATTGTGGTCCTCACAATCATGTGAGCCAATCCCTTAGAATAAATCTTTCTGTATGTCTTTTAATATATGTCTCCTCTTGGTTCTGCTTCTCTGAAGAACCCTGATTAATACATCTGCCCTGCGAGAGGTTTCTGGCCTAATTGTTTTAGGGGGAAAGGTAGATCCTATCTTAAATTCTGTGACAGTTTTCACTGCCCAGTTTTTTCTTACTTTTCCTGCAAAATAATGCAGAAAGATGTTCTTAGATCGCTATTGACCGACTTCCAAAAAAATCAAAGTGTGACTCCCCAGAGTGACAGATCCTTTTTCATGGGCATGAAATGCACTATTGTATTCCTCTTGCTTCTGTTCTAGTGCCTAGAATGGGACCGTGTACCATTAGCTGCTCGAATATCATCTGACTTAAGGGTCTGGTCCATTAGACAGACTGCAGTGGTCAGCTGAAGGATAGAGAGAAATGCTGTTTATTTCATTGGTTGGGAGACAAACTCATATATACCATGACCATATTTACTTGACCCCAAGTCTGAAGTCTGAATTAGCTGAATTTATTAATAAGCAATGCCTTACGAGTGTAGGGAAATTAAGTTGTTATCCGCTATGTGGTTAACCAATGAATTTCATTGAAAGAATGACATTGTATGAACATGCAATGATTTCAGAAGATTTGTGTTGTACAGAGGCTGAATGTAAGCTTACTCAAACCAGAGGAAGGCGAGGAAGGAGGGTTGTATGTTCTCCCAGACACTAGAATTTGCTTCTGTAATCCATGGCCCTTATTTCTCCTAAGCCAAAGATGCAAAATGATGCCCCTTTAGACTGAATCTAGCCAACAGATATAGTTTGTTTTGCTTATGGAGTGTCTGAAAAAAGATTATCACCAACATAAAATAAGAAGTGGATTATTGCTCATAGATACCTGAAGTTTTGGTCTGTTTTGAGACAGAGGAAGCTCTGAAAACACTGGCCCTGCAGTCCCACTTGGAAACAGACTCCTGGGTAGAGCTGCGTAGTCCACACCCCTTTGGACAAGTCATAGACTCACTACTTTGCCGCAGTCACCACCAGCCCCTCTTGTCTCTTGCACTGAGGTTGTCAGTCACCATTCATAATCCTCCTTGAACCATCGTTTTTCTTAAAGGATTCTTTTTTAAAATCATTTCTCTGTTTCTCAGACTCTGTCAGAAACGAGAGGTAGTTCCAGAGAGCTGTGTGTTTCGAGAACAATAGGAGAGAACATGTTAGTAGAAGTGAAGATCATTCCTCTGTACTTAATATGCAAGCAAGTGCATTGGTTGCTTCTGTTCCTTCACTGTCACTGTCTGGTCCCTGCAGGCATTTGACTTTCTGACCCTTGGATTCAGCTAAGAGGTGAGGGAGGAACTCTCCCACACAGACAGTTGGTTGGGAAGCCCCTTGCAGAGCCTGGTGCCCCCAGATGCAATAAACTGGCCTCCTGGGCCCCTTGGGGATGGAGTGGATTGGTGTCTGTTTCATCCTTAATGAATGAATTGAATGGCTCACAGCAGGGGAAGCTTTTACCCAGCAGTTTTCCACTTACAACTACCCTCTCCTTTCTGCAACTAAACAACCGAGTTTGCTTTTGTGTATTATTCTGTGGAATTGGGAGGTGGCGATTTTACATCTGTGGGGACACTGATCTCCTCCAGTTTGAGGTCAGATTTCCCTTATATCTTGTCTCTGTATCCTCCAGACCTGGAAGGCAGCCCAGAGTGGAATGAAAACTTGATGTGAGTGGGTCTTTTCCTGTGGATGATGTGAAGTGTGTCTGTCACTTTGCAACCCCATGGACTATACATTCCATGGAATTCTCAGGCCAGAATACTAGAGTGAGTAGCTTTTCCCTTCTCCAGGGGATCTTCCCAACCCAGGGACTGAAGCTAAGTCTCCTGCACTGCAGGCATATTCTTTACCAGCTGAGCCACCAGGGAAGTCCCAAAACAGTGGAGTGGGTAGCTTATCCTTTCTCCAGTGGATCTTTCCAACCCAGGAATTGAACCAGGGTCTCCTGCTTTGCAGGTGAATTCTTTACCAGCTGAGCTACCAGGGAATCCAGGGAGGTGGATAAAAGCAAACTGCCACCTGGGGATTAGGACCAGGACGTTTTTTTTTTGGGGGGGGGTCATTATTCTGTCTGCTGTAGCTCCAGAGAGGGTAGGATGTGTCAGAGAGGGTAGGATGCTCTTGGTGAAATTGCAGCCAGGAGCAGCCAGGCGAAGCACGGGTGACAGCTATGACTCTAGGTCTGAGATCCATGTCTGCCTTTACAAATGCTGGCAGAGGGCTTCATTTATTCCTGGTTCATCCTTTTTTAAAAAATAATTTTATTTATTTTTTTATTTTTGTTTGCACTGGTCTTTCATTGTTGCATGGGCTTTTTTCTAGTCAGGGTGAGTGGGGGTTACTGTCTAGTTGCGGTGCCTGGGTTTCTATTGTGGTAACTTCTCTTGTTGTGGAGCTTGGGCTCTAGAGCACTCGGGGCTTCAGTAGTTGAAGGCTCAGTAGTTGTGGTTTAGTTGCTCTGCAGCATGTGGGATCTTCCCCAATCAGAGACTGAACACATGTCTCCTGCATTTGGCAGGCGGATTCTTTACCACTGAGCCACCAGGGAAGCCCTGTGTCTGGTTCATTCATGATGCTGTAGAACAAAGGTTGGCAAACTATGAACTGAAGGTTTTTCTGTTTTGACATGGATGAGGCTGAAGGTCAGGGTTGTGATGTGGGTTTGAGTTGGGGCTAGGCCTTTTCGTGTCCACAGCTACAGAAAAAAGTCACTCAGGTTTTCTTCTGGTGCTTCTGTGATTTCTTTTTATTTGATATCTGGAATTTATTTTAGCATTAGGGTGAATTAGGGCTCTGTAGCCGAATCCCAATAGCTTATCAGTTGTCTCAACATAAGTTATCAAATAATTCTGTCTTTTCTAAATGTTTTGAAGCTAAGTTAAGTTGAAGTCGAATATGTTACATGACACTTAGGAATGGGCTCCCCAGTGAGACCCACACTGATAGAGAAATAAGGTACTGGACCCCAAACTCAGGGGTCTAGGAACCAGGCAGGCAATGAACATGGTGAAGCAGGTCAGGTATTTTCTTGTTCAACATTTAGAAATATTCTTCTCATTAACAGAGAAATATGCTTCCTTTTCATCTTGGATCAAGGAGAGGGGCTGAATCATGGAGATTCCAAATTCCAGTGACTCAAAAAAAAGAGACATTTAAAAATGTTTATTTATTTGGCCATGCTGGGTCTTAGTTGCAGAAGGTTTAGTTGTGGCATGCTATCTCTTAGTTGTGGCATGTAGGATCTAGTTCCCTAACCAGGGATTGAACCTGGGCCCCCTTCATTTGGAGCATCAAGTCTTAGCCACTGGACTACCAGGCAAATCCCAAGGTAGACTTTTTTCTCTTTTCTCCATCCTGATGTGGGGAGGAGTTCCCATGTAGAAATTTGTCATGATCTCTGACATCATCCTGGGATCCAGGGGTTTTCTTTCCCTTTGCCCTGGCCCCACCTAGTGTGGTATCTAATGGTGGAGGTTGCTTTATCCCCATGTATCATCCCATGTTGGGAAGGGAAAAGAGATAGGAAGTGGACGGTGGGGCATTTCCTTTTCAAAGGATATGACCTGGGAATTGGACGCATCACTTCAACTCATTTCCAGAGCCTGGACCTAAGTCATGTGGGAAGAGTTGGCTGCCAGAGGGCATGGGAAAGGCAATATCTAGCCTTGGGCACAGCTCAGGCTTGGGGGATTCTATTACCAGGAGGAGAAACGTGAGAAAGGACACCGAAATTAGCCATTTTCTGCCAGAACAGCTGTCTTTTTTGCCCTTACTTCAGATATGCACATGGTTATAGAGGGTTGTTTCCCCATAGTAAGGAAAGTAACAGTGCAGATGGGATAAGCAGCTGTGACTGAAACTCACACTTATGGTTGGGAAGACAATAGGGAGTGACAGAGCTTGGGGATGCATTATCAGCTTCATCAATGGCGAAGCTGACACTTGACCTTATTTTTTGCCCACATGTGGCAAGTGAGATCTTTGTTCCCCGACCAGAGGTCAAACCTGTGCCCCCTGCATTGGGAGCACGGAGTCATAACCACTGGACCACCAGGGAAGTCCTGAGACTCAACTTTTATCCGCTGATGATGGCAATGCTGGTCTACTTCCTCTGGAGGGCAGTTTTGACGTTGCCTATCAAAATTACAAATGCACACACACTTTTTGACTCAGAAATTCCATTTCAGGGAACATATTCGGAGAGACTGAACACATGCAAATTAACCTATACATGAGGTTGTTCACTGCAGCCCTGTAGTAGCAAAAGGCTGAAAGTAACCTAAATGTCCATTAAGAGTTGTTCTTGTCGTTGTTCAGCCCAACTCTTTGCAACACCGTGGACTGCAGCATGCCAGGCTTCCCTGTCCATTAAGAGGGATTGGTTAAATACATTTTGGTGCCTTCATACAATGGGGCAATATGCAGCCATAAAAAAAAAAGAATGAAAACACTCTAATGTTGGCTATAGTAACTTGAAGATACTGCTAAGTGAAAAAACAAAACAGGATGCAGAACATGGCATATAGTATGCAATTATTTATGTTAGCAAAAGGAAAAAGAAGAGTGGTATATGGGTGTGTGTGTTTGGGGGGTGTGCATATGTGTGCTTTTGTATACATAAAATATTTCTGGAAGGTTCATAAACTGGTAACGGGTTGCTTCTGAAGATTTGAATGGCTATAAAATGTTAGCAGAAAGGAGATATTTACTTTAGAATCTTATACCTTTTGAAGTTGAACCATGTAAATCATTTTCCAATAAACTACAATTATAAAACAGGAAAGATATGTGAAGCTCAGAGAGGGTGAGCATTTCCTGAGTGTCACACAGCAGTTTGGAGCCAGAACTAGCATCCATTTCTGTACCTTCTGGCACCTCATTTTGTTTCCCTGGCAATCATCCCACGCTGCTGGTTTTTGCCTTTAGAGATGGTTCGAAAGAACCTCTCTACCTTATTAACTAGCAAGTTGGAATATGTTTTACCAGCTGATATAATTAATTTGGTGCTTTTCCAGGGCTGTTGTTTTCCTCTGTCTTAATAATAACAGCCCTGAAGCAAGACCTTCTTCTGCAGGATCCTGGGCTCTAAGATCGACCTCTGATTATATCTACAGTTAGTTTGTAGTTCTCTGAGCATACCTGGGCCAGTTCCCCAGCATTGGCTTAATCACCTGAGTATTGGTAATCTTGGAAGCTGATGCAGGGGCCAGGGGACCTCATGGTAACTTGGAGGATCCTTGCTGCTTCACCTCTTTCCAGTGGCACCAGGAAAAATAATGATTTCTTGGCTGCAGAAGGAAGGGTGACAAATGTGGGACGTGTGTGGAGTGAGGCAGGCAGCCTTTCTGGTTTCCTGGCAGAGACGCCATTTAAATGACATTTTTCTTGCAGATGAGAGAGCTGTTTGGAGCCTCATTGGGACTGGAGTCTGGTAATTAGCTCTTTACCTGTGTCCTGAGGATTTCCAGCACAGTCACTTGTCAGGGGAGCTTGCAAGAGGATATACTGTGTTCTGACCCAAAGGTGAATTAGAACTTTCTCCTTGTTGAAATAAAATGAGAAATCTGAGTGTCCGGAGTTCGTACTATCACTTTAAACCTGTAGGATGTGGCATGGGATGTGACTGATCACTTAGATTGTGTGCGTTATGTGTAGTATAGATTTGCTGCTGATAACTGAGGCCTTAAATAATAGCTTAAGAAAGATAGAAGTGTATTTCTCTATCATCATCTAAAAAGGCGTAAATAACCATCCAGATCTCGTGCAGCAGCTCCAGTGCCAGACCCTCAGGGTTCAGTCTCCTCCTGGCTCACTGCCATTCCTAAGGGCTGGGTCCCTCTTCCTGGTGTAGGATGGAGCCCCAGTCATCCCTTCCAGGGTCCTGACAGCAGGAAATGGCCAAGGGCAAAAAAGTACATGCCCTTGCTTCTTAAGCTGCTCTTTAAAACAAGCATTTATTCCTTTATTTGTGACTGCACTGGGTCTTCCTTGCTTTGCTTGGGCTTCCTCTAGTTGTGGCAAGTGTGGTCTTCTCTTCATCGCAGAGCGCATGTTCTAGGTGTGTGGACTCCGTAGTTGTGGCACACAGGCTTAGTTGCTCAGCAGCATGTGGAATCTTCCTGGACCAGGGATCGAACCTGTGTCCCCTGGATCAGCAGGCAGATTCTTATCCGCTGTACCACCAGGGAAGTCCCTTAAATTGACTTTTAAAGAAGCCCCCTGCAGGACTTCCCTGGTGGTCGAGAGGCTAAGACTCCCAGCTCCCAATGCTGGGTTTAATATCTGTCAGGGAACTAGATCCCACATGCCGCAACCAGGAGTTCGCATGTTAAAACTAAAGAAACTGCATGCCACAACTAAAGATCCCACTTGCTGCAACTAAGACCTAGCACAGCCAAGTAAATAAAGTAAATGTTGAAAAACAGAAGTTGCTTGCAAAACCTCCCTAATGTCCTACTTCCAGACTTCTCTCACCTACTTCTCTCACCCTGTCCCGCCAGCAGAACCTGATAAGGGCTCGTGTTCATGTTACATTGACTAGGCTTTCCTACCACAGGGTCTCATGGCAAATAGTCTATCATTATTTTATGGCTGGATTCAAAGGAAGTGGCAGTGGGCTAGCTGGGGAGAGGAAGCAGGGAAGGAGAGAAAACCAGTTCAGAGCTGTGTATTGAGCTGGTTACTGCTGTGGGCAACTGGGGTGCAGTCCAGGAGCACTGGGAAGGACACCCTGTGGTTGTTTGCCCAAGATGGGGTAGAGGGAAGTATTTACCCACAGGCTGCAGTACCCAACAGCCATGGTGGGGCGCTCTCCGCTTGTTCATTTTCTTGTATTTGAATTATTTACACAAGCAGAATGGCTGGGAAGTATCTCTGCAGAGACTTTGGTGTGCAGATCCTGTGGGTGCCATGAAGGCCAGAACCAAAAGGATGGGTGGAGAGGAGGTGAGATGAGAAGGTGAAGTTATATGACTTCCCTCAGCTGCAAAGACATCTGGGAAATGTAGTTTTTATTGATGGTGGCCACAAGCCCTGCAAAAACTAACAAACAAGCCCAGGCTTTTTGTTTTTGTTTTGGTTATTGTTGAAAGGATATTGGAACACAGGTGGTAGAATTCCAGCACAGCAGAATCTTCATTCATCCAAGAAGAAGGGATTTTGTCAGTCTCAGTGATCTGGAACTCAACTGAGGATATATTAAAAGGCCTCGGAATGACCAAGATAGCCATCAAAGTCCGTGCACTGAAGCATGTATTCAAGGATGGCCTCTAAGATCTCATCTGAGGTCTACTGACTCTTGCTTTGAATGACAATTCTAACAAGCAGAGTGGTCTGTCTTCCCTATGGAAGCAGTTGAACATGCAGGCATTGCTAAGGGTCTGTCTACAGATGGAAACCTAACTCTTTCTCCCAACTCCAGCCTGTCCTTTATAGACTTTCAGAGTGGCTCATACAAATGCAGAGGTCACTTCCTTAGAAGCTTCTCAGTGCCCTTGGGAGCTTGTCCTTGACTGTCCACCTGGGAACCACACTCCATGCACAATTTCACTCTTCCAATGCCCTCTGTACATCATCCTTCCTCTTGTCTAGAGTCTCCCCCACCTTGTCCCCAGTCTGGGCACTCCTGGTCATTCATCAGTTTTCTGCTGAACATTACATTGACTAGGCTTTCCTACCACAGGGTCTGATGGCAAATAGTCTATCAGTATTTCTTGTTCAGTGGTCTTTCCACTGTGTGACTGTGCTCTTGGTGGAGGTGGGATGGAGCTATGTCTATCTTGTTCATTGCTATGTTTTTAGGCCCTGGCACCCAGTTGGTGCCAGTAAGTCTTTGTGGAATGGATAGGGATGGATGGATGGGAACACTCTATCTCTGATCCCAGGTAGCTTCTTTCTAGCGTGAACCCTTGGTTCTTGGGTGAGAAAGGTCGTAGAGTTTTTCCCAGCCTCTTCCACTGCTGGGGTGCAGTTTCAAGCTCAGGCCTTTTTGGAGTTGGGGTGGTAAAAGATCAGCAGGGTGGCTCTACTTCAGAACTACTCCTAATTGCTGCCACTCTAGGCTCATCAGAGAGATCTCCAAGAGAGAGAGCTGCATGAATGAGTCAGTCATCCCGCAAGTCAGCCCTACTCAAAGTGGAACACTGCCTCCTGCTGGAATTTGAATGTATTTGAGGCTGAGGCACGTTGGCATTGGCAAATGCTGGGTATCTTTTCCATTCTTACTGCCAACCCTTTACTTTCTTTTTTTGGCATAAGAATATGAATTAAAAAAAATTTTTTTTAAAGTAATTATTTTAGTTAGAGTATAATTACTTTGCAATATTGTGATGGTTTTTTGCCATACATCAACATGAATCAGCCACAGGTATATGTTTGTTCCCCCCTCCCCAATCCTGAACCCCCCTTCCACCTCCCTCCCCATCCTATCCCTCTGGGTTGTGCCAGACCACTGGCTTTAGTTGCCCTGCTTCATGCATCAAACTTGCACTGGTCATCTATTTTACATATGGTAATGTACATGTTTCAGTGCTATTCTCGCAAATCATCCCACCCTCGCCTTCTCCCACATAGTCCAAAAGTCTGTTCCTTACATCTGTGTCTCCTTTGCTGCCCTGAATGTAGGCTCCTCAGTACCATCTTTCTAAATTCCATATATATGTGTTAATATACAGTATTTATCTTTCTTTTTCTGACTTACTTCACTCTGTATAATAGGCTCTAGGTTCATCCACCTCATTAGAACTGACTCAAATTCGTTCCTTTTTATGGCTGAATAATATTCCACTGTGTCTGTGTACCACAACTTCCTTATCCATTTGTCTGCTGATGGACATCTAGGTTACTTCCATGTCCTAGCTATTGTAAACAGTGATGCAGTGAACATTGGGGTACGTGTGTCTCTTTCAGTTCTGGTTTCCTCAGGGTGTATGCCCAGCAGTGGGATTGCTGGGTTGTATGACTGCCACCCTTTTACTTTCAGTTAAAAATATTCACGAACTTAGGTGCCTTCCCCAATTTTATAAAACAAACTCAGTGGATATAAAACTGTTAGTTCTCCTTAAAATGCTTAGAAAGCGGTCTTCCTCCCAACCTTGATTTTCAAACTAATATTCAAAATTTAGCAACTATAAAACAACATAAAGACTTAAAATAAAAACCATCTGGGAAAAGTTAGCAGTAATTTGCTTTCTTCCAGTCTTTTTTATGGTATATATTAACATGTTGGTAAATACACACACACCCCTGAAATCATTATCCTAAATGTAAAGGTTTTATAACTTGTTTTTTTTCATTTTATGTGAGCTTTTGAGCATGTTCTTTAACTATTCTTCAGGGATTAATTTTGAAGATGGCATACCACTTCTATGCAAGGGCATACCTTTAAAATATTATCAACCCCTTATATTTTTGAGCAGTTAGGTTGTTATGATTTTTCACTGCCACAGCTTTATTGCAAAAAATTGATTTTTCTTGTACCTCTGATTATTTTTCTTTTTTTTGGAATTATTTCTTATAGAATTTTAGGAATACAATTCCTGGGTTAAGGGTGTGATTAGTTTTCAGTCTTTCAATTCATGTTGCCAAATTAATTTTTTAGATAGATTATCTGTCAACATGCCACCAAAAGTATCTGAGGGTTTTTTTTTTTGGTTGGTGATTTTTATTTTACTGAATCTTGAGCAATAATGGTTATGATAATTTAAAAGAAGCCAACTTATTAGTTTCCAAATTACCTTCTAAACTTGCAGGATTGGATGGGTCATTGTGTAGCTCTGGTTGATGTGTGAATAAGGCAACTTTCTTTCCTTATTTGAGTGTTTCTGTGTTCCCTATTTCCAAAACAGGATGTGTGGTAGCCCACAGGAAAAATAAAAAAATACAGCATAATAGTTAAAGACAACTTTTCTCACTTCACATTTTATTAAAACATTTTCATGTGTTAGAAATATTTGCATACCTCTTGCTGTTATGGGTGAGAATTCCACAGTTGATTGGTGATGTCTGCCACAGGTGTGTCTGTGGCGAAGTGGAAGACTTGCTGTTGAGAGCCTACTCTTCCTGACCATAGGGAGCTTGCAGCCACTTACAGATCAGCTTTGAACAAAAAAAGTTTACAAATTTGGTCAGAATAGAATGGTAAGAGGTCGCCCTATAATTGGCACTCATCTTATTCCAACCCTTGCTCTTCTGCTGTCTCTGGCCCTCCTTTATCTTTTCAGTAGACTTGAACTGTAAACCTACTATGTGCACATCCAGCCCCTGAAAAGGTAGAAAGGAGCAGAGAATACACCAAGTAGGCTGCATTCCCCGAAGTTTAGTTTTAATGCATTCCCTTCACAGTTTTTTTTGAGGCCACCTCTGGTATATTCCTGTGCTATTTTTAATTTAATGTGTAATTTTAAAATTGATTCATTGACTTTATTTAAATATGTTTATTCTAAAAGCAATCTCTATCACTCTCACAAACAAAAGCCAGCATCACTTGCCATAAATAGACAAAGCCTTTCAAAATGAAGACAATGAAAACAAAACAATGGTCTTAAATTCCAGCTTGGAGACTGTTGCTTGCCAAAGGCTCTCAGACGGAGACCTGCTGTCTCTCTGTTAACAAGGTGATCAGCCAAGTGTTAGAGGCTCATTAGCTCCAGAAGGAGGCTTTCTCTCTTTAGGAGGTTTGCAGGAAAATTAAGAAGAGACTAACTTTCCAATTGTGGAATTTCATCTTCCTGAAAACATTTGGTAAACAGCCCTTCACATTGGTGCAGGGACCCAGGCGAGGGCAGACTTAGGCAGGCATTCAATGTGAGGCAAAAGAGAATGGTGTCTTGGCAGAGTTCTTGTATGCTTTGGGGGATTATTCGAGGACACAGGAGCCGTTTGTTTCAATAGCAGAATTATTAATGAATGGGACTCCCCAGGTGGAACAGTGGTGAAGAACCCACCTGGTCAATGCATGAAATGCAAGAGACTTGGATTTGATCCCTGGGTTGTGAAGATCCCCTGGAGGAGGGCATGGCAACCCACCCCAGTATTCTTGCCTGGAGAATCCCATGGACAGGGGAGCTTTGTGGGTTACAGTCCATGGGGTTGCAAAGAGTTGTACATGACTGAATGACTGACCACACACGCATGGCCTCCAAAGGGAGATTCCTATTTAGGTAAACAACACCCCCCCAACCCCACTTCGTGTGGTTGGTAACAGACAACGTAGGACCTGATGGGCCCATTTCTGTCTTTAAACGGGCACCAAAAATCATCTCTTCCTCCGGAGGTGTCCTGTGTTGCTTGAGCTCCCGTGAGTTCTGGGCATGAAAAAAATAAAATCGAGTTGGCAGCACATCCAAGTGGCATGTGGCGCGGGCGTGTGCCGTTGGATTATTTTTATTTATGATAGCTGATTCACAATCGTCTCCATGGCGATGGGGGAGCTGAAGGCGGAGGAAAGAAGTGAGTTGTCGCATTATTAAATGACCCAATGAAAGAAAAAAAAGCTCTTAGACACATTAAGGATTAATTTAGTGTCGCGGCCTTGCCTGGCAGGTCATTACCCATCTCTGCCACAGATGTTGGTGTTTCCATTTCCAGAGTGTTCGGAACGGTGTGGCTCATCTGTTTGCATTTGAATGTCATTCTCAGCTCAAATGCAGCCAGATGCTGAGGGTCAGGAGAGCTGTTGGCAAACTCGTGGGGAGATGCTCCCAACCACAGAATGTTCAGGGTATGCCATTTTGGATGCCAGTTCGTACATAAGTATACTTATGTTTTTTTCTTTTACAGACTGGAATAAATGCAAAATCATCTATAAATTATTTGTCAGAAATCCAAGCATACAATGAACACCCAGGTACCTACCACATGTGGTCAAAAGGTGATAGGTAGAGGATGACAATATGTCTTGATTTCCCAGCTTTGTCCTGTTGTTTTGGCAGAACCCTTAATAACATCCCTTTTCACTCTCAAAATAGGCTCGGGTTTGGGTGATAAATTTTGTCGGCTCTGTTTTTAAGCCTTCTTTAAGCTCCCCACCCCTATCTTGTTCCCTCTTCCCTCAAACAGAAACTCTTCTCTAAATTTTAGTTTTTCATTCTTTTGCTGTTTGCTGTTTGCCTCCCGAAGTGGTCTATTATTCTTTTGTTATCTGGCCACACAGCAAGTGGGATCTTAATTTCCCAACCAGGGATAGAACCTGTGCCCCAGAGTCTTAACCACTGGACCATCAGGGAAGTCCCCAGTGGTCTATTTTTTGGTTCTTTTCTTTGTGAACTCTCTGCTCTGAGTCTTCTTTTGTGTCATTTCTCTTTCAGCAAACGTTGCATTTCAGAGGTGCATCCTCATTGCTAGACGTAACAGTAATTCATCCTTCTCTACAGTTGTATACTATTCCATGGTAAGAATGTGTCGCAGTGTACCCATTTTACTGCAGGCAGACATTTAGATGGTTTTCTGGTTTTCGTTTTTGCTGTAATGAAGAAGGCTGATAGGAACATATTTTGGTGTGTATCCTTATGGAAGCTGGAGTGAACTCTCCAGGCTCTAGGTCTAGAATTGTTGGGTCATGTTCATTGCATTTCCAAGTTCACCAGATGGTGCTGCACTGTTTCCCAAAGTGGCAATACAGTTTTTTGTTGTTGTTTGCTTTTTTTTTTTCTTTTGGCCATGGCACACAGTTTGCGAGACCTTAGTTTCCTGACCAGGGCTTGAACCTGGGTTCTGGGCAGTGACAGTGTGGAGTCCCAACCACTGAACCACCACAGTTTTAAGGCCTCACTGGTAATGTGAAAGTGTTTAGGTTGCTCTGTGTCTTTGTCATCACTTGCTACTGTTCAATTGTTATGGGTCTGATAGGATCAGAATGGTATCTCATTGTTCCTTTATATCTCTAGGGCTGCCTGGGATTGTAGCCAGTCTGCACAACTCTGGGGCTCAGTATGAGGAGCTCAGCTTCTTGTGAATAGGCTCTGTTCTCCAATATTAACTTTATAGTAATAAAGTTGATACTCGGCTCTATAGCAGCCTTTTTTGTTTTAATTGGTTGAGAACTTAGGTGGGAAACAGGGATGTCCCTTAAGGGTGTTGAAAAGGAAAAACTGTGTATCTTCTCTGCTCTCACACTCTTCCCCCCAGAACACTTCCACTCCAGTTGTAGGGAGTGGAGCATGATTTCCCCCACACCACCCAGCTGTTCTCTGCAACACCAGCTGAGTGTCCTATAATTGACCTCAATTTGGACACTGTCTGGCTGGAGACAGCATTAGATCCTGCAGGTCAAGGGCTCAGTTTCGTAATATCGCCCCCAACTTCAGATGCCAGGGGCAAGCCCAGGTTGTCACCTGTCCTCCTGACCGACAGGCTATAAATTGGGGTTTCCCACAACCCCTTTTTCGGTTTCAACCATTTACTAACATAACTCACAGAAATCAGGAAAACAGTGTGCTTACTAGATTACTAGTTATTATAAAAGGATACAACTCAGGAGCAGCCAGATGGAGGGATGCACAGGGCAAGTTCTGAAGGAGAGGACCTCGGAGCTTCCATTTCCTCTCTGGGTGCATGACCCTCCCAGCACCTCTGTACGTTCAAACCCAGAAACTCAGAACCTCATTATTTTGGGTTTATATGGAGGCTTCATCACGTAGGAATGATAGATTAAATCAGGTCAGTCATTGGTGATCGATGCAACCTTCAGTCTCTTTCACCTCCCTGGGGTCAGAAGGTGAGGCTGAAAGTTCCAACCCTCTAGTCACATGGTGGGTTCCCTGGGAACCATCCCCTCCTGTAGCTGTCTTGGGGCTTTGCAGAAATCACCTCATTAATATAAACTGGTATGTGGTTGAAAGGGGCTTGTTATGGATAACAAAACACTCTCACCTTAAAAAAAATTACTTATGTATTTGGCTGTGCCAGATGTTCATTGCAGCATGTGGGATCTTTAGTTCCCTGACCAGTGATAGAATGTGGACCCCCTGCATTAGGAGCTCGGAGTTTTAGCCACTGGATCACCTGGGAAGTCCCACACTCTCACCTTTTTGGCTCCATCACTTATGAAATTTCAAGAGTTTTTGAAACTTTGTGCCAGGAATAGGGATGAAGAACAAATATGTGTTTCTTATTACAAATTGCCACATGACAGCTGTCCTACAGACCATCACACACACAATCAGCAATGCTGTCTCTTATAACTTACATTTTCATGTGCCTCTCATTCACCTGTCCCAGACCTTGCTCACCTGGAGCTTTCACTCCTCTCGTGGAGCACCAACTCAGGCTGGTTCACACAGCTTACTTGGCTGTCTGTGTTCATAGAATTTGTTTGTGGATTTAGCCTTTTTCCTATTTAATCATACTCTGCTAACCTTTTTGTGGATGTAAGTCTTGCTTCCTTCATCTGAAATCTTCTGAAACTTTCCTCATCTTTATGTGTCCCTCGGGGACTAATGTTGTCTAGGCTCATTCTTCCAGGAAATGTTTGGCAGATCCCATTATGTGCTAAGCCTGATGATAATGGCTAAGGTAGTCAAAGATAAAGAAACTGAATTACTAGCTCTTCTCAGGGACATGCTTTCCAGACAAAATGAAAGAAATAAATAAGAGTGACGTGATAAGACTTTGGATAGGAGGAATACCTTGATTATTAAAGAGACTTTCTTTGCCTGGAGAAGTTGGGTAAAGATTCCCAGATGAAAGGTAACCGTGAAGTGGATTTTAAAGGATGAGTAGGAGTTGTTAGTTCAGTTCAGTCGCTCAGTCGTGTCTGACTCTTTTCGACCCCATGAACCGCAGCATACCAGGCTTCCCTGTTCATCACAAACTCCCGGAGTCCACCCAAACCCATGTCCATTGAGTCGGTGATGCCATCCAACCATCTCATCCTCTGTTGTCCTCTTCTCCTCCTGCCCTCAATCTTTCCCAGCATCAGGGTCTTTTCAAATGAGTCAGCTCTTTGCATCAGGTGGCCAAAGTATTGGAGCTTCAGCTTCAACATCAGTCCTTCCAATGAACACCCAGGACTGATCTCCTTTAGGATGGACTGGTTGGATCTCCTTGCAGTCCAAGGGACTCTCAAGAGTCTTCTCCAACACCACACTTCAAAAGCATCAATTTTTTGGTGCTCAGCTTTCTTTATAGTCCAACTCTCACATCCATAAAGGACCACTGGAAAAACCATAGCCCTTGACTAGACGGACCTTTGTTGACAAAGTAATGTCTCTGCTTTTTAATATGCTATCTAGGTTGCTCATAACTTTCCTTCCAAGGAGTAAGCGTCTTTTAATTTCATGGCTGCAATCACCATCTGCAGTGATTTTGGAGCCCAGAACAATAAAGTCAGCCACTATTTGCACTGTTTCCCCATCTATTTGCCATGATGGGACCGGATGCCATGATTTTAGTTTCCTGAATGTTGAGCTTTAAGCTGACTTTTTCACTCTCCTCTTTCACTTTCATCAAGAGGCCTTTTAGTTTTTCTTCACTATCTGCCATAAGGGTGGTGTCATCTGCATATCTGAGGTTATTGATATTTCTCCCAGCAATCTTGATTCCAACTTGTGCTTCATCCAGCCCAGTGTTTCTCATGATGTACTCTGCATATAAGTTAAATAAGCAGGGTGACAATATACAGCCTTGATGTACTCCTTTTCCTATTTGGGACCAGTCTGTTGTTCCATGTCCAGTTAACTATTGCTTTCTGACCTGCATACAGGTTTCTCAAGAGGCAGGTCAGGTGGTCTGGTATTCCCATTTCTTTCAGAATTTTCCACAAAGGCTTTGGCATAGTCAATAAAGCAGAAATATATGTTCTTCTGGAAATCTCTTGCTTTTTCGATGATCCAGCGGATGTTTGCAATTTGATTTCTGGTTCCTCTATCTTTTCTAAAACCAGCTTGGTTTTAGAAATCTGGAAGTTCACTGGCCAAATAGCTATTATAAATCTGATTGGTAAATTAACTATGTCTTGTCTTCCTAGCTTTGGGGATTTATTGTAGTTTTGTTTTTTCCATCCTCAGAAACTTTTGGCTAGTCAATCTTTGTGTGTGTGTGTGTTGAGTCACTCAGTCATACCCAGCTCTTTGCAACCCCTTGAACTGTAGCCTGCTAGGCTCCTCTGTCCATGTGATTTTTTAGGCAAGAATGCTGTACTGGGTGCCATTTCCTTCTCCAAGGGATCTTCCCGACCTAAGGATCGAACCCATCTCCTGCATTGGCAGGAGGATTCTTTACCTGCTGAGCTATTGGAGAAACCCAAGGTCAATCTTTAAAAGGTAAATACTAATGAAAATTGAAAGATAGCCTTTCAGTGTCCACAGGATCTTGACTCTGGTCATTAATGTGTTAGAAATGAGGTAAGAAGTCCATGCCAGGGTGACTTTTATTCATTCATTCTTTTATTTGAATACATAGTTTGCATCTGTTGGATGTTTGAATAAAAGATAAAGGAAAATAGAATAAACTACATTCTTAGAACTGTGACTGCCCTGGCTTCTCTTCCAACCTTGCTGGGGTCAGCCGACTCCAGCTGGTGGCAGCAGCTGTCACCACTGAGGTGTGTTCTCTGAGCATTTTTCAGCTGTTTAGCTCAGACTGTGGGTCTGGTCACAGTGGCCAAAATTACACAGAGTCATTGTGGGCATTTGGTTAATTACAATAAAGCCATCAGGTGAAATGAACTATCCATCGCTGACTGCGTTCTAACCATCATTAGAGGGATCTCTGATGAGCTGGCCCTGGGCTGTGCTTTTTCCGGGCATCTCAAGGCTGTTTGGAGTGTTAGTCAAGGCTGAATGGTTGGGCAGGAGTTGGGAATGAGATGTTTTTCTCAGTGGGGAAACCTTGAGAGACTGTTTGTATGGGTGTGAGTCCCTCATGCCTTTGGGGGTTGCCTGTCTGTTAAGCAATGCTTGCTTTGCCCTTGACTTTGACCTGACCCCAATGTAGCTGTCAGTCAAATAAACAGAAGCACTGGCATCTCCCCTGACAGCTAGTGTGGTGACGACTGTCAGGGTGCAGGAAAGTTGGCTTGCTTTCCAGAAGGTGCATATGTGATGTTTTAATCCGGAAAGGGGACCGGCCAAGGGGTTGGACTGATGAAAGGCAGGCAGAGGAGTTCAGGTCCTCCTGAAAATCCCATTTGGGCAGGGTTTTGGGGTCGAATAAAGTTGTCTTTCATCACATCTGTTTAATGCATTAAATTTTTTTTTTTTTTTGGCCATGCTGCGTAGCATGTAGGATATGACTGCCCTCTCCAAGGATGGTTTCTGTGTGCCCTGCATTGGAAGCGCAGAGTCCTAACCACTGGACTGCCAGGAAAGTCCCACTGCATTAGATTTTAAGGTAGAGGTTGCAAATTGGAACATCTTTAGCCGGATGTGTGGGTGCCATGGGTTGAATTGTGTCCCCCCAAAAAGATTTACCCAAGTACTTGCTAATGTGACCTTATTTTGCAGATAGAGTCATATAATCCTTAGGGCACTAATACAGTATGATTGATGTCCTTATAAGAAAAGGAGAAGAGCTCAGGAAGAAACACGTGAGGACTTTCCCCTGTACCTCTGGGGAAATTCATAGAGGCTATGATTTAAAAACAGAGATTTCATAATAAAAACAGGGATTTCTGGCATCTCTAGAAGCATCAGATTTGTCCACATAGGGCCAGCATTCTCTGATGGGAGTCATCTGGACCTCTTCACTTTACCCCAGTCATCACTACTCCTCGTGGTCTGCTTCTCCGAGCTGCATTCCCCATCCAGCCCTCCAGGAATGCGAGACTGTGGCCCTTGCTCTTACAATAGGTCTGGGATGGAAGATTTGAGAAAGGGCCCATCTCTGGCTTCTAGAGCGGGAGATGGCAAACTGCAGCCTGTGGGTCAAATCCAGCCTGCTGTCCATGTTGATAAATAAGGTTTTATTGGGAAAGAGCCATGCCTACTTGTTTATCTATTGTCTCCAGTTGCTTTCACACTGCAGTGACAGAGTTGACTAACTGCAACAGAGATCATTTGGCCTGTAAATCCTAAAATATTTACCATCTGGCCCTTTATAGAGTTTGCCGACCCCCGTGTAGAGAATCAAGAAATCTGGATTTTTACATGGATTCTCTTTGTTTTTAAATGAGGGCAGGTAATTCATATTGGTTTTTAATGTCAGAAAACCTGTCAGTCAAAGACATCTTTTCATGACAATAAATGTGAATTTCATCATTAAAAAAAGATGTGGAGTACTATGACTTAACCATTTTTTTAATTAATGGGTATGTAGGCAGTTATGTTTTAACTTTATATGCACTAGTCAGGACTGGCTAATGAGCGCCACACTTGAGCATTGAATATTTTTTTTTGGCAAATCTTTTTTTTTGGAGACTGTACCATGAGGCTTATAGGATCTTAGTTCCCTGACCAGGTATTGAACCCGAGCCCTCGGCAGTGAAAGCACAGAGTCCTAATCACTGAACTACCAGGGAAGTCCTAAGATTTTTTTTAAGATAGGGAGGGCATATGTGATTGGGTTATTTAATTCAGACTGTAGAGAGCCAGTAGACTATGTTATCACTCTTGTCAAATGCTCACATTTCATTTTTTAGGGCAAGATATTAAACACTGATTCTTGCTGTTCACCGAGGGCTACATGAGAGAGAATGGAATTAACAGAGGAAAGGATTGTTTTGGGTGTAGGGAGGAAGATTCTGTTACCGAGGGCTACATGAGAGAGAATGGAATTAACAGAAGAAAGGATTATTTTGGGTGTAGGGAGGAAGATTCTGTTACTCAAGGTGGTAAATCTTGGAAAGTATAGCAGAGAAAGTCTCTGCAGACCTTCTAGGAAGCGACAGCTCTGCCCTGGTTGGATGTCGCCCAGGCATGGATGATCAGGTGACCCACTTCTGCACAGCCGACCTCTGCATCCTCTCTTGCTCCCAGGAAGGAGTGCCACATTGGGTGGAGCGGGGTCGTTGGTGCCGGGACAATTCATTGGGCAGCCACTCCTCTGCCATCCCTGGATTGGAGGGCACAGGCTGGCCTAGCTGATCCCACGCCCTGTTCACCTCCAGTATTTTTATCTATGACTGTATGGTTCCATCCCTCGATTCAAAGCCAGTTAGTCCCCTCAAGGTGGTGTGGCTGCTTGGAGGGTATGGATGTGTGCAGGAAAGGGCTAACATAATGTGAGGCTGTTATCCTTAGAAAGGTCTACTTGACGGTTGGCTAGCCAACAGTCTGGGAACTTGGCATCTGAACTGTTCTCTAAGTGTGGTTCACTGTTCCCAGACTATACGAACCTAGTGATTTATGTTGAACACCTGCTTTCCTTCTGAGAGTCTGGAAGGTGGACACATGCTAAGCAGAGGGTGCCTACATCACAGCTCCCAGTATAAACTGTGGTCACTGAGACTCGAATGGACTTCCCTAGGCAGAACAGCACATGCATGTTGCTGTGTTTTTGTGGCTTAGAGAGAGTGAGGTCTGTGTGACCTTGTGGGAAGAGAGTCAGTATAAGATAGCCTGTGCATAAGATTTCTATACACTCAGCCTGTGTCTTTTCCTCTTGCTGATCAGGTTATGCAACAAACCTTAGCCATAAGGACAACTGAATACTGAGTTCCACGAGTGCTTCTAGTGAATCACTAAATGTATGGGTGGTCTTGGGAAACCCCAAAGCAGGATGATTTATTATAAATTAAAATCCAGCATTAAAGGAAATTCAGGGAGTGCATGCCTTGATGATAATGATAAAAGTACCAACGATTATATTAATAACTAATTTTTATTACTTTGGCAGTTGCTAATCTAATCTTCATAGATTAACTAACTTAACCATCCTCTTAGAAGTAGGTATTACTTTTATCCCATTTTACAGATGCAAAAACTGAGGCATGGAGAGGTTAAGTGACCTGCCCTTTATCAGTTAGCTCATCAGTGACAGAGCTGAGAATGAAATCCCCAGAAGCTTAAGATCCTCCTAAAACACAGGACTGTGTTCAGAATGATGACTGGGGCCACTGCCTTCCGAGAAACTAGTTTTAGTCTAAAGAGGCTAAACATTGTCTTTATCTTTTCTGATGGAGGGCAAATCAGCTGAGATAAGAAGTCAGCTCAAAATTTCAGTGGCCTGAAATAACCTTTATTCCTTGCCCAATCTGTGTGTTTATCCCAGACTGGCTGGAGGCTCAGCTCTGTGTCATCCTCACTCAGGGACCCAGGCTGCTGTAGCAGCCACCACCCTTAAGGGCTGCTGGATGCCCTGGCAGAAGGAGAGTCTTGCATCTGCACTTCGATGCTGCAGCCCAGCAGGAGCGTCCCAGATCTCATTGGTCGGAAGTGTCCCATGACCCTCCCCCACACAAGGGAGTCAGGAAATGAGTGGCACTCTGGCCCAGAAGGCTGAGAGTAGGCTTCTCCCCCATCCTACCTGCTGTGCTGTTCCTTCGCTGTTGTGTGGGCTTTTCTCTTGTTGCGGAGAGCTAGGGGTTGGGGTTGGGGGTGAGGTTTCTGGAGGGGGTCTAGTCTGTAGTTACGTGCGGGCTTCTCATTGCCGTGACTTCTCTTGTTGAGGGGCATGGGCTCTAGGCATGGCTCAGCAGCTGCAGCTCGCAGGCTCTAGAGCACAGGCTCAGGAGTCATGGTGCACCATCTTAGTTGCCCCGCTGTGTGTGGGATCTTCCTGCACCAGGGATTGAACCTGTGTTTCCTTCACTGGCAGGTGAATTCTTTACCACTGAGCCACCAGGGAATTCCTGAGAGTAAACTCTTCAGTGAACAGTGCATGGAATACTACAGCAAGGATTGGAAAAGCAAGCACAAAACTTATTTTCCCTGACTCCAGATTTTGAGTAAGACTGCTCAAGGAAGGAAGAGCAGGCAGTTGAGAGCAGAGGGGTGGGAGGGAGCTGGTTATTGTCAAAGGCAGGAGTGAGAAATCAGGGGGGCTGGATAGTTCAGTCCTTTCAGAGCGAATGAAAGTGATTTCCATGACAACAATTCAATTAGTGAACGACGTGAAGTTCTCCTCTGTAAGGGAACACCGGGGAATGATTGCCAAAAGGAACCCGAGGCGAATTGGCCTTGGGGGTGGAGAGGGAGAGAGAAAGTGCCCCAGCGGGGTGCCCCCAGCAGTTCCTGGATTCGGACACACCCCCCTAATTGGGAGGCTCACCCTTGCACCTTGGAGGCCAGCATCGAGGGAAAGAGGAGGTGTTTGAAGTGAGTGGGAATGAGATTAGAAATTTGGAGTGGGTAGGAACGGGGAGGCACCTTTGTTTTGCTTTTGAGGTGTGGGGGCTTGGAATACAGGTTGGCTGCTGGAATAGGTGCTGAAATGTTTCCACATAGACATAAAATTCTGACTTGGAGGAAAAGAGAATGAGGTCCCACGGTGTGGGGAAAGAAACTAGGCTTTGAAATCACACTCTGTGGCTTCAAATCAGTTTCTTTTTTGTTTTGTTTTCTGTGTTTGAACTTAAGGTCCCTGAACCTTAATATAGACATATATATGTATATATATAGTATATATGTATGTGTATATATATATATTTGCTTTAAATTTTTTATTTACTTATTTATTTTTATTTACTTATTTTTATTGGAGTATAATTGCTTTACAATGCTGCATTAGTTTCTGCTGTATAACAGAGTGAATCAGCTCGACGCATACATATGTCTGCCGTGGACTTCCCTTCCACCCCCCCACCCTGCCTAGCTAGGTCATCACAGAGCACCAAGCTGAGCTCCCTGCGCTATACAGCAGCCTCCCAGCAGCTATCAGGAATAGAGATGCAGACCAGAGGATGGGCATGTGGACTTGGCAGGGAAGGGGAGAGTGGGATGAATGGGGAGATGAGCCTTAATATTCTTAACTAGGTATGCAGGATGATGGTGAGTAATAATATAGCCTTGTATTTGGCAGCATAGTAGGTCCTCTTTATAATGTGCCTGTATTTTCCTCTCTTTTCATACTGTTCACAGGGATCTCAAGGCAAGAAGACTGAAATGGCTTGCCATTCCCTTCTCCAGTGGATCACGTTTTGTCAGAACTCTCCACCATGACCCATCTGTCTTGGGTGGCATGGCTTATAGTTTCACTGAGTTAGACAAGGCTGTGATCCATGTGATCAGTTTGGTTAGTTTTCTGTGATTGTGGTTTTCATTCTGTGTGCCTTTTGATGGATAAGGATAAGAGGCTTGTGGAAGTATCCTAAAGTTAGGGACTGGCTGTGGGGGAATCTGGGCCTTGGGGTAAACTTTTAATGTGCTCAGTACATTTTTAATCCAATTTTCTGTTGATGGGTGAGGCTGTATTCCCTCCCTGTAGTTTGGCATGAGGCCAAACTATGGTAGCGGTAATGGTGGTAATGGTGACCTCTTTCCTTATGCCAGCATTCTGTGGCTCCGAGAACTGCTGTATTCAGTGCAGAGATATTACTTTGCCGACAAAGGTCCATCTATCAAAGCTATGTAGTCATGTATGGATGTGACAGTTTGAGCATAAAGAAAACTGAGCACCGAAGAATTGATGCTTTCAAACTGTGGTGTTGGAGAGGACTCTAGAGAGTCCCTTGGACTGCAAGGAGATCAAACCAGTCAATCCTAAAGGAAATCAGTCCTAAATATTCATTGGAAGGACTGATGCTGAAGCTGAAGCTCCAATACTTTGGCTACCTCATGTGAAGAATTGGCTCATTGGAAAAGACTCTGATGCTGGGAAAGATTGAAGGCAGGAGGAGAAAGGTATGACAGAGGATGAGATGGTTGGATGGCATCACCAACTCGATGGACATGAGTTTGAGCATGCTCTAGGAGTTGGTGATGGACAGGGAAGGCTGGCGTGCTGCAGTCCATGGGGTCACAAAGAGTCGGACATGACTGAGCAACTGAACTGAACTGATTTTCCTCTTTAATTAGGGGATAATGGCAAAGAGACTCCCATCTCAAACTGTTCAGAATAATGGCTTCCTGGAGCCTGTGTTAAGAAGGATTCTGAAACTCAGTGAGAGAGAACGGTGCAATTGCTATTGATGTCTGTCCTGAACATGGGAGTGATGCTATCTATGTGTGCTACATATTTGCCGTCCTTGGTTTAACCTCTTTGCATCTGAGCCTTTAAAAAAAGGCTTCTTGTTATTTTATTATTATTCTAAAAAATATTTATTTGGCTGCCCAGGGTCTTAGTTGACACACATAGTCTTTTAGTTGAGGCATGCAAACTCTGCCCAGAGTCTTAGTCGACACACTTAGTCTTTTAGTTGAGGCATGCAAACTCCTAGTTGCTGTGTGTGGGATCTCGTTCTCTGACCAGGGATTAAACTTGGCCCCCTCTGCATTGGTATCACAGAGTCTTAGCCACTAGACCACTGGGGAGGTCCCTACTTGAGCCTTATTTCTTACCACCCCTTGCTGCATCCTTTCTTCCACTCAAACTGATCAAGGGTCAGCTCATTGCCCCCTCCCTGAGCATTCTCTGTGCAGTCTGCCTTCTCTCTCTCTCTCACTCCCAGCCCATCTAGATATGTCCTGTCCTTTGTGGATTAGGAAGCTCTACTCACCTGACCCCTGCCCTGGTATTTTCAAGACCAAAGATGTTGTCATCTTTTTCTGAATTCCCATAACGCCCACCACCTCTTCCATAGCCTTGACACACAACCTCTCACAACCTCTTAGGTAGGCTCTGGTGTTCTTTGCTTGTGCACATCAGCTGGTCTCTCTGGGCTGTAAGCTCCCCAAGGTACCCATGTTGTCTGCTACTCCTGTTACCCCCATACACTGACCTCAACCTTCACAGACCTCTCCCTATGCAGGGAATGCGATTTGGATGATGCGGTTTGCATAGTATGGAATTGTATTGTTTAGGGGTCCATCGGTGGCAATCAGAGATTCTGGAGCTGCTGTTTTAGGGTGGTGTGACCTTAACTAAGTCCCTTGACCTCTCTGAACCCTGTGCCCTGTTCTTAGATGACCATTGTGCTGTGGCTCTTTTGCTAGGCTGGTCCTACAAGTATTTTTTGTGTGGTAGTGGGCATTGAGCTGGTATAGTCTGAGTGCCTCAGAGTGCTGGGTGCAGGAGAGAAAAGATGTCTATTCACTCATGGAAAAACCCCAAGTCCAGGGGAGCCCCTGGCACTATTAATAGTTCCTGCTTTAGGCAGCAACTATGTTCTCAAACAACTGTGTGCAATTCCAATTTGATTAGCTTCACCATGAGTCCCCCTTTTAGAAGTCCCAGGGAACTTGCCAATTAGAGACCTTTTTGACAAATGCTTTTGTAAAATGCAGAGTCACCAAATTGTTCTGCTTTGTGATTTCAGATTCATATATATTAGGTTTTCTTAACATAGGTGCTATTTCAACAGCAAAACCTCCTTATAATATTCCAGCCAAGTTTTTGAGCTTTGGCAGTCAAAATTGGTATTTATTTCAACCTGTTGAATATGCATTATATTCCAGAACAGTATCTCCAACTCATGAAAATTAAGTGAGAAAACTAGAGTTACCTTGGTTGGTCTTTTGTACCCATTATGTGCTGGCTCTTGCTGGAGCATCACTAGCAAATGCTCTGTTGTCCTTGATAAGGGAGCAGGAATGAGAAAAACCAGGAAGATGCCGCGAATGACTAATGTGGTCAAGAAAACACGTAATTACCACGAATGTCAGTCTCCATAACAAAGCATTGATAGGGCTAAATCCAGAGCATAAATAACTAGAGAAGGGGGCGAGATAATAAGTTGAGTAAAATAATTTAGCCTCTGAGTAGCTCCCGGCAGCTGTCCTGTGATGCTCTGATGCAGGCCAAGACAAATGCTCCCATGTGGAAACCCAGTGCATGCCACCTCCCAGGAAGACTCGTGCTAATGACTCCAGGGAGGATGCTGAGGCTGCTGCTGCTCTGCCTGCCATGCTCTCGGAGGGATGCTACATTTTCAGGACAGAGCTTGAGATCACTGCCCAACTCTCCCATTTAACAGGTGAGGAAACTGAGACCCAGGGAGGGCAGTGGAATTCCCAGAGTCTCCCAGTGATTCAGTAGCCATTGTTGGCCCCTGAACAGCCATCTCGTGACTTTGATTTGCCTTTGCTGCCCACCCCCCACCAAGAATGCAGAGACCAAGCATGGTTAGCAACCCCATTTCCTAGGGGATGTGGATTTCCAAAGAGTGACAAGAGGTTTTTCCTTCTACAAATAGATGACATTTTGTCTTGTTATTTATTTAGTTAACTTTTTAGAACAGATGTGCATGTACATGGTTCAAAATTCAAAAGGTTTAAGTTGAAAATGAGGTTTCCTTCCCTCCCATCCATCCCTCCAACCTTCCCGATCTCCTTCCCAGAGGCAGCTGGTATCATCAGATGTTTTGTGTATCCTTTCTGAGACTTTTCCATGCATATAGGAGCAAAATCTTGTTTGTTCACTCATTCATTCAGCGAGTTATAGAGAATATTTCATGTGCTGGGCTCTGTCGTAGGTGCAGAGCTAAGCAGCAAGACAAGGATGGTTGCCATGGAGCTGACTTTAGACCTCACAATCCACTCCCCTTTCTCCTCACCTTTCTTTACAGTAGCTTACACATAGTTCTGTGCTTGTATTAAACTTTAAACTTATATCTTTCAGTCTCTTCCTATAAGTTCATAGGGAGTTGCCTCTTTCTTTATAACTATGGTGTGGCATTTCATTGTGTGGATTTACCTTAATTTATTTAGCTAGTATCTAATTGATAGATATTTAGGTGGATTTTTTTGGTGTTTTTTCCTTTTGCTATTATAAATGACGCTGCAAGGTCCTTGTACAAATGTCTCTATAGGCACACGTGGCAGTCGATCTAGCAGTTTATTTAGCAATGTGTCTAAAATGCCCACAGAGTTAGGTTTTCAGATATGGTTATATCCAGGTGCTCAAACCTATCCCTTGCAACTAATGTCTCAGTCCCAAGATGGCTTCATTCTCAGAAGAAGAAGACTTACTAAATCTTTATAAAATATTATTAATTGCACTGGTGATTGCACCACCTGCAATGGGCTAGATGTTCTAGGTGCTGAGCATATATTGGTGAAGAAAATACACCCAAATCCTGGCCTTCCTGGAGCTGACATTCCCAAGATTCTGTATGCCTACCCAGTCAAAGGTTTATATTCTCCCAGGTTGGAGGAAAAAGAAACCTTCCTCCCAATAGGTACAAGTCTCAGGATTGAATCTTATTGGATCAGTTTGGTCATGTGACAATTCCTGAACCAATCACTTTGGCTGGAGGCAGGAGTGCTATAAGCTGGTTGGCCAGCCTGGGCCTGGGCCTAGGGGGTGGAGTTAATGTCTTCAGAAACCGCAAGGACTGAGGGTAGGTGAAGGGGTTCCCGAAAGTAAAACGGTTTTCTTGTGGGAGGAAGGATAGTACATTGCTGGGCAGATACTGAGGTTCACAGGCAAAGAACTTAAGGAAAGTGTGAGAAGGAGGAAGTGAGAGAGTGCCTGGGGCTGAGGAACAACGTTTAATGGTAGGCCTTGGGGAGGTGGCAGAGGCTGGGGATGGGCGTTTTAAAGACGTAGAGAAGATAAACATCCTTAAAAGGGAGTTTTGGGGGTGCTTGCAGCTCCTGAAAACCCTGTGCCTATAGCAAGAGCATTCCCCTCAACGCCTGTTTACTGAGTACCTGTCATGGGAAAAAAACATCATGCCAAACTCTACATTAACCTGAGATTAATGATACTGAGGATACTCACTTGTTTTGAAGTCTTTCTAGTGCCAGGTACTTAACACATATGAATTGATTTTATTCCTACAATGGCCTTCTGAGGTCGGTATTGTTATGATCCTCATTTGGGGATGAGATAATAGAGGCACAGAGAGATTAATTAACTTGCTCAAGATCGCACAGCCAGTAAGGGGTCAAGCCAGCCTTTGAGTCCGGCAGTCTGGCTGCAGAATCTGCTCTGCATACAGCCGTCTTTTGTCCGTACCAGCGCATGTATCAGGAGGTGGAATGGAATAGCAGGCCTGAGTTGACTGTGACCCCAAGTAGCTGCCTGATCACTGGCGACAGTCACTTCTTAATTCTGTGCCTCGGTTCCCACATATACAGTGTGGAGTACTGGCTGAGCCCAGAGTTCATTATGGATCAAATAAAGTATTTAGCAAAAAAGAAAAGAAAAAACACCTTTTGTGGGAAAATAATATAAATGCTTTGGCACACCTATTAGTTTCTATTGCTACCGTAACAAATGATCTCAAAACTCGTGGCTTCAAACAACACAAGTATGAAATTCAAGCAAAACAAATAATTAAAACCCCCCACAAGTATTTTATTTTACAGTTCTGGAGTCATAAGCTGGAGATCAGTCTCATGGGGAAAAAATCAATGCCTCAGCGGGGCTGTGTTTCTTTTGGAGGATCTGGGGAGAACTCATTTTCTTGCTTTTTCCAGGATCTGGAGGCTGCCTGCACTGCTTGGCCCATGGGCCCTTCCTCACTCTTCGAGACCAGCAGTGCAGCATCTTCAAATCTGGCTTTCTCACTCCCCCTCTATCTCCCTCTTTTCCCTCCACCCTCTCTCCTCTTCGGTCATCACATCTTCTTTTCTGACTGACTCCCCTGCCTCCCTCTTACAGGGACCCTTGTGATTACATTGAACCCATGGGATAATCCCAGATAACCTTCTCATTTTAAAAATCCTTAATTGAGGACTTCCCTAGTGGCTCAGATGGTAAAGCATCTGGCTACAATGTGGGAGACCCAGCTTCAATTCCTGGGTTAGAAAGATCCTCTGGAGAAGGAAATGGCAACCCACTCCAGTACTCTTGCCTGGAAAATCCTGTGCATGGAGGAGCATGGTAGGCTACAGCCCATGGGGTTGCAAAGAGTCGGACACGACTGAGTGACTTCACTTTTTTTTCTCTAGTGGTCCAGTGGTTAAGACTCTGTGCTTTTGTGCAAGGGGGCATGGGTTTGACTCTGAGTCAGAAAACTAAGACCCCACATGCTGTGCAGTGTTGCCAAAAAAAAAAAATTCTTAGTTTAACACATCTGCAAAATTCCCTTTGCCATGTAAGGTAGCTTATTCTCAGGTTCTGGGGATTAGGATGTGGACATCTTTGGAGGGAACATTTAATTTTTTCTACAGCAGCCCACTTAAGATCATTTCGCCTTATTTCATTACCTAGCACCTGTGTAATTATTTTTTCTAATGTACCATTGTTCAGCCTTGTAAGACACGTGTAGGTCGATACTTACAAGAAAACAAAAAAGGACCTTAAGCTCCATGTCTGGATAACCCCAAGGGATAATTTTTCCTGTTTTGACATTTAAAAAGAAAATGCAATATTAGTAGAAGGATATACAGAGTGCAAAGTTACAGAGTGAAACAAGATGGAGAGTTAGAGCTGTCCTCTTCTCCCAGCATCCATTCCCCCCACAAGGTAACCACTTTAGAAGATTCCTTCCAGAAAAAAAGAAACCTGATGCGTAAAACAGAATAAATGCATCTATTTATACCTTCTCTTCTAAAAAATATGAGAGATCATCTTCACACCATTATGCATCTTGTTGTTTTTTTTTTCACATTATTCTCTATCTTGTAGATCTTTTGGTCCCAGTAGGTAGACATCACTTTTTCCTTTAAAAAGCTCCCAGCATTTCACTGGATTGCTGGTGCTTCATTTATTTTGGGGCTTCCCTGGGTGGCTCAGACGGAAGAGTCTGCTTGCAATGCAGGAGATGCGAATTCGATCCCTGGGTCGGAAAGATCCCCTGGAGAAGGACATGGCAACACTCTCCAGTTTTCTTGTCTGGAAGATCCAGTGGACGGAGGAACTCGGCAGGTGACAGTCTATGGGGTCGCAAGAAGTCAGACACAACTGAGCAACTTCACTTTCTTTCTTTCTTCATTTATTTTTGTAACTAGTCCCCTGTTATTGGTTACTTTGATGGTTCCCAGCTTGTGAATACAGACAGAGCTACATGGGCATTGTCATATCGAAGACAATGACCGTGACTGTATTTTTAGCACTTTGGGTTTCTTGACATTGAGGGCGGGATGATTCTCTGTTGCAGGGGCTATCCCTGGCACTGTGGGATGTTGAGCCACATCCTGGTCTCCACTCATGAGATGCCAGTAGCATCTACTCTCTGAGTTGTGACACCCAAAAATGTCTCCTGACATCGCTCAATGTCCTCTGAGAGGAAATCACCCGCTTTGAGAATCTCTGTTTTAGGGCCATTCCTCACAGTGGAAAGGTGGAGTGGGGGTTCACTTGATAAACCTGCCCCAAGTGGGTGTTGGCAGGTGGCCAGGGCTATATAGGTACTAGATAGCTGTTTACATGTTCAATCCTCAGAACCGCCCTTTCATCACCCACATGTTGTGGACAGAGACCCAAGGCACAGAGAGATCAAGGAACTTGATTGAGGTCACACAGCTGAAGTGGCCAAGTGTGGACCCAATCCAGGAATTTCCAGGGTTCAGGGGTGCAGCCATCTGGCCACACTGCCTTTGGACACATGAAACCAGGATTTCTAAAGCCATGGTGGCCTCAACCATTGTCACCTTGGGAATATCCCCCAGGCTTTTGGAGAATTTTTTATCCCCCTAGTTATCCTGGTGACATATGTGGACATTCTTCAACTCCCCAGTGATAGTCTATCATGCTTTACATCCCCCTTAAATCAAATATATATTCTATTTGTAAGAGGAAGCCTGGAGATGCAATGTGTGTTTTTCTAGCTGGTGATTGTTTCTTCGTTAGAAGCCATTGGTATGTTTTTTGGTATGTTTTCTAATCCAAAACTGAAAACGAAAGCTGTTCATGATTCTTAGCTGGTATTGGCCTGTAATTCATTCAAGCAGCTCATTATACATCCGAATTACCCACCTGCTGAAGCTTCTCAACAGCAGGCAATTCTAGAGTTTCAGTTTCAACTTTCTCTTATTGATTTATGAAAGCTTACTACCTGGAAAATTATGAAATATTCCAGGCATCCAAGGAGATATAGAGAACATTTTAATGAACACCAAGCACCTACCATCCAACCAAAGAAATAAAACATGACGGTTACAATGATGCTTCTGTTTACTCCTCCCAGATATCTTTTCCCTATCTCTTTCCCCAGAGGAATTCACTACTTGAATTTAGCATTTTTTAAAAAATTTGCTATTCTTATAGGGAATTATGAACTGCATAAATGTGTGTTTATAAACTATATAAGTAGAATATTATTACACACATCCTCCTACAACTTGTTTCCCTGCTATGTTTGTTGGACTCATTTTGCTGAGACAGAATGTAGTTCATTTTCCTTGCTGTATAGTATTCTATTACAGGACTATCTCACAGTAGATTCATCCATTCTTCTGTTGGTGGGCATTTGGGCTGCTTGCTGTTTTCCACTATGATAAGCAATGTTGCAGTGAGTGTTCTTGTACATCTCCTGCGTACAAGTGCAAGAATTTCTCTTTTTTTCATTAATTTTTATTAGTTGGAGGCTAATTACTTCACAATATTTCAGTGGGTTTTGTCATACATTGACATGAATCAGCCATGGATTTACACGTATTCTCCATCCCGATCCCCCCTCCCACTGCCCTCCCCATCCCTTCCCTCTGGGTCTTCCCAGTGCACCAGCCCTGAGCACTTGTCTCATGCATCCAACCTGGGCTGGTGATCTGTTTCACCCTAGATAATATACATGTTTCGATGCTGATCTCTTGAAACATCCCACCCTCGCCTTCTCCCACAGAGTTCAAAAGTCCGTTCTGTACATCTGTGTCTCTTATTCTGTCTTGCATATAAGGTTATCATCACCATCCCTCCAAACTCCATACACATGTGCCAGTATTCTCTGAAAAATATATATAAAATTGGAATTGCTGGGTTTTAGGGCATGCGTGGTAGACAAAATTGAAGATGTTCTCTGATGTTCCAGACTCCCTAATGTAGATGTTCTTGATGGTTCCTGGGACTGTGAATAGGAGGTATATCACTCTGGAGATTGGGGTACATTTTTTGGTGCACTGTTTTTAAGAAAGGGAGATTATCCAAGTGGATCGGATCTAATCAATGGACTCTTTACGTCAAGGTCTATGTGTTAGAGACCAAGAAGTTGAGAGATGTGAGGTGTTACATGGATTTTTCATAAGGAAGAGTCCCCATTGCTTGCTTTGAAGATGGAAGGGGCATGTGGTAAGGAACACAGCTGGCCTGTAAAAGCTGAGAGCAGGTCCCTTCCCACAGTCAGTAAGGAAACCTTAGTCCTACAGCCACAAGGAACTTGACTCTGCCAACAGCTGAGTGAGCCTGGGAAAGACTCTGGGCTCCAGATAAGGACACAGCCTGTTGACATCCCTGTGAGAGGTTGAGCAGAGAACCCAGACAGTCTGTCCATATTTCTGACCTATGGAGACTGTGAATTAAATTTGCAATGAAAAAAAATTTTTTTTTGCCATGTTGCATGACATGCAGGATCCTGGTTCTGCAACCAGGGATTAAATCCAATCCTCCCTTCCCCAACTCTGTAGTGGAAGTGTGTTATCCAAAACCCTGGGTTTTCATTTTTTACTATGGTGAAATTAACCATTCTTTAGATGTACTGTTCAGTCCCATTAAGTACATTCACGTGGGTGTACAACCATCGTCACGTTTAATCTCCAGAACTTTTTCATCTTCCCCAAATGAAATTCTGTCCCCACTAAAACTGGCATTGTTTGACGTTGCTACACTTGTGGTGAATTATAAACAACAATAGAAAACTAATACAGTATCCAAAGCCGTAACTTTTTTTTACAGAAATTATTTTATCAGGATAAAGTCATTCATTTGCCTATGCTGAGTATCACCATTCAAGTCTTTCCAGGGTGCATTTATTACTAACTTATCAGAGAAGAATTAAAATAGCTCAACCTTTGTTTCATTCTCCTGTGGAGGTTTCACGCAGGTAGCAACTTCAGAAAGAAATGGAAATAGTTTCTAACTAGATTAAACTTGCTAATTCTCCTCCCCCTCCCCCATTACATATATAATTTGTTGCTTAGAAACACTTTTATTCCCCCATTTTACTTTTTAAATTGCTGTGACAGAACGCATGGGAGAGAGATGTTCGGTGTTAGCTTGAAAGGTTTTATGAACTGGAACAAATGTGAAATGTTTCTGTTTTTCCTGTTTCAGCAGTTTGCAG
Source organism: Muntiacus reevesi (assembly GCF_963930625.1). Taxonomy (NCBI): domain Eukaryota; kingdom Metazoa; phylum Chordata; class Mammalia; order Artiodactyla; family Cervidae; genus Muntiacus; species Muntiacus reevesi. The sequence continues at coordinate 22,796,913 of NC_089261.1, forward strand.
GTAAGGAAGATTTTATTTTATTCTTTGGGTGAATGATGGGTATAAGAGCAAGGTCAAGGAAATGACGACGATGATGATGATGTAGTAGCTAGACATCTTGTTTACAAGTGGCAGAAATTCAACACAAAGCAGGCTTAAGGAAAGGAGAAGATTGGCTCACTAAACAGATATCTGGGAGGAACAACTTCAGGCATGGCTATATCCAGGAGTTGGTTCCTCTTCCTGCCTTGGCTACTGGTCTCTTTCTCAGGCTGCCACTTCAAGGAGTAGCCTATGGCAATCTAGGGTCATACCATTGTTATAGCTAGCGATGGAAAAGAGCTTCTCTTTCCTGTTTGTTTTAGCAGAAGTGACAAGATTGACTCTCACCAGATTTTCCTGCCTCTGAACTCATTACTGTTGCAGAGGTTTGGACAGTACTGATTGGTCAGGTCTGCGTCACATGCCCGACCAAACCAAATAAAAATTGGGATGTTGGAATGACTACATTGGGGAATGGTTGCTTGGTGTGTGAAGACAATGGATATTTCATTCAGCCAGGAGTTTTTAAGCTGACGTCATGCGTTTGATTGTTTTGCGAGCTGGGCTGCTCTGTTCTGTGGCATCCAGCTGGATCCCTGCTCAGGACTATGGAGAGAAAGTCATGATGGTGGGAGGTTCAATCCAATCTCTCTCTCATTGTTGGCAAAATCTGCCAGACTCTGTTCACTTGTGACTTCTCATTATAGATAAGAGGTTGTGTTTTTGTTGTATTACTTTATCAAGCCAATTTATAGTAAAAGATATTGTAGCAATTTAAAAACCAGTCATACACTTTTGATATTCCTCCCAAGGAGAGATATGGGGTCTGTGTGACCTCCCCTTGAATCTAGGCTGACTTGTGACAATGATGGTGAAAGTGATGCTGTGTGACTTCTGAGTCTAGGTCCTTAAAGGCCATGCAGCTTGGTTCTCCTGGAACTTCCCCTCTTGTGATAATTTCATCTCAGAGCCCAATCGCCATGCTGAGAGGAAGCCTAAGCCACATGCAGAGGCTATGGATAGGCCTCTGGTTGACAGCTGAGTCCAGCCTTCTAGCCGTCCAAGCTCATGCTCTGATGTATAAGTGAAAGAGCCTTCAGATGAACCAAGTCCAAGTCTTAGAGTCAACCCAGCCATTCAGGTCTCCCCAGCTGAGACTGCCTCCTTTTGAAGTGGACATCCCATCTCCTCTGTGCTTGGTCTGACGTCCTAAACCTCAGATTTTGTGAGCTATAATAAGATGGTGTTGGTCTATACCATTAAATGTGGGATGGTTTTCTATGCAGTAAACAATGGAACAGGTATGCTCGCATTGCTGGCAGTATCTGTTGGACAAAGACAGAAGTGGCAGAGATTTCAGTATTACCCATATACTATTTGGTCCAGTATTTCTACTGCTGGAAATCTATCAAAAGGAAATAATCTCAAATGTGAAAAATGAATCAGGCATTACACACAGAAATGCTCTTTACAGTGCTATTCATAATAGTAAAACAACTTAGTTTTCCAACAAGGGGAGTATGATTCCTTGATCAAATAATTTGACTGCCATTGAGTGCTTGGTGTGTGCCAGGCACTGTGGAAGGGCTGCCCATATATCACTTTTTAATCCTTTCAACAACCTTTCGGGTAGGAATTATGAGCCCAATTCGCCCACTCAAAGAATGTGGAAATGGAGACTTAGAAAGCTTATCACTTGCTCAAGGTTATAAGTATCTACCCTGCTGACTCCAAAGTCAGACTATTCAAAATATTCATGACAATGATTTAAGGCAGGAGAATGATTTAGAAAATCTATGGTAAAACCATTCAGTGGTGTATTAGGTATTCTTTATAAATGATGTGTATTAGGAATTTTTAATAATAGGAGAAAGTGTTTATGCTCAGTTAAGTAGGAGGAAACACGCAGAATGAAAGCTGTATATTCAATAAGATATCAACATGATTAAAACTATGCAGAGAAAAAGAGCAAGAAGTGTAGGATTGTGTGCAGAAGAGCCTCCCTAAGCCTTTCTGCATCTCTTCTACTATAGGCAAATGCTGCAGAAGACAAAAGCACAAAGAGGGTGTGATCAAAAGGCAACAATAGTCAAGCCTGATTAAACAATGAAATGACAAAAGAGAGATACAGTTGCTTGTTAGTTTAAAATAAGCCCATTACTATGACAGTTGTGTTTTGCCTCTTTTCTGTAAGTTGCATGGGGGAAATCTTTGTGTCTGGGCCAGGGTGGGAGGACCCCAGAGGCTTGGGTAGGGTTATTTCCTCCAGTCATGGTTGCAGGAAGTAAGGTCTACTAGCAACTCCTGCAGTGACTGAGGGGGTGAGATCCATGGGAGGGAAAGGATGGGAGAAAAACATGCCTCACGGGCTGGAGAAGAGATTCTGGGAAGGTACCAGTCACATGGACTGTCTTGCCTTGAGCTTTGTGTGTGAGCTTCATGAATGCACATATGTTCACATGTGTATGTTAGAAAGATGCAGACAGATTTGGGTGTCTGGGGCAGGCTGCTGTGCTGGGACCATGTCTGTGTCTGCTTAGACTTCTCCCTTGAATTAATTTCTAAAAGTGTGCACTAATTACAGAGGTGGCCCACAGCATGCCTTGCTTAAGGCTCTGATTTGAATTGGAGACTTGATTCCACCATGAATTAGTGGCTTAGCCTTGGGCAAGATGGGATAGAGCCTTAGTTTTGCCTTCTTTGAAATGGGAACAAGGCTGCTACCTTATTCACAGATTCATTTCCAGGATGAAATAAAAATGACATATCAAGCAAATGAGAAGCAGCGTTGCTTTTTGCAGATAGTAGCATGGAATGTAACCACATTATCTATGGTTGATGTCGGCTACAGAGTCACCCAGAGCCAACCTGTGCATTAAAAATACAGTGTGAACCTCATGTGTCATTTAATGTTTTCCAATAGTCACTTTTACAAAGTAAAAAGGAACAGGGGGAATTTTAATAATGTATTTTGTTTAACCCAATCTATCCAAAATGTTATTTTTTGACATGTAATTCATATGAGCAGACCATTAATGAGATATTTACATTCCTTTTTTATACTCAGTCTTTAAACTCTACTGAGGATTTTATATTTATATCACCTCTCAATTTGGATGCCAACTTTTCACCAGAAATGCTTGAGCTCCTCTGTTGAGGTTGCATAAAATGCATAGTTGAAAAAGCAGATTCATACTCAAGTTCCTCTAGTAACTGAATTGAATGTTGGTTTGTAGATTTAGATCAGTTGCTTGACTCTTTGCAAACCCGTGGACTGCAGCATACCAGGCTTCCCTGTCCATCACTAACTCCCGGAGGTTGCTCAAACATGTCTATCGAGTCGGTGATGTCATCCAATCATCTCATCCTCTGTCATCCCCTTCTCCTGTCTTCAGTCCTTCCCAGCATCAGGGTCTTTTCCAGTGAGTCAGTTCTTTGCATCAGGTGGCCAAAGTATTGGAGCTTCAGCTTCAGCATCAGTCCTTCCAATGAATATTTAGGGCTGATTTCCTTTAGGATTGACTGGTTTGATCTCCTTGCAGTCCAAGGGACTCTCAAGAGTCTTCTCCAACACCACAGTTCAAAACCATCAATTCTTTGGCACTCAGCTTTCTTTATAGTCCAGTTCTCACATTCATACATGACTACTGGAGAAACCATAGCTTTGACTAGACAGACCTTTGTTGGCATAGTAATGTCTCTGCTTTTTAATATGCTGTCTGGGTTGGTCATAGCTTCTCTTCCAAGGAGCAAGCGTCTTTTAATTTCATGGCTGCAGTCACCATCTTCATTTATTTTGGAGCCCAAGAAAATAAAGTATCTTACTGTTTCCATTGTTTCCCCATCTATTTGCCTTGAAGTAATTGGAGATGATCCCTGTGGACTCCAAATCTGGTCTGTCTTCAGTCAGTTCAGTCGCTCAGTTGTGTCCAACTCTTTGTGACCCCATGGACTACAGCACGCCATCCAGTCTTTACCACTTTCCAGCTGTGTGACCTTGGGTGAGTAACTTAACCTCTCTGAGCCTCTGTGTCTTATCTGTAAAATGGGGATAGTAATAGTAACATCCATTCCTAGGATTGTGAGAATGAATATGAAGCTCTAAGAATGGTACCAGATACATGTAAATGCTGCCTATTAGTTGTACAGCTCCAGTGCTTTGCAAAATGTGTCAAACTGATTTTTAGCTTTGGCTTAGTTAAGTAGCCAAATGAGCTAATGCTAATAGAACTATGAACAACAGCCACATCTAGAAGGCAGTGTAGTATAGTGGCCAAGAGCACAGACCCTAGATCTAGCCTTCTAGTTTTCCAGGCTCTATTTTACTACATAGTAGCTGTGTGATCTAGGGAAGGTTATCTCTTTGCCTTGATTTTCTTCATTAGTAAGATGAGGTTAGTTGGTTGTGCAAGATTTAAGCGATTGTATATACCAGAACCTGGTAACCAATAGGTGTTGTATATTGTACCATTACTTTAAAAAAATTTTTCTTATCTTATATTAGTATATGGTTGATTAACAATGTTGTGTTAAGTTCAGGTGTATAGCAAAGTGATTCGGTAATACATACACATGCATCTTTTCTTTTACAAATTCTTTTCCCATTTCGGTTATTACAGAGTTCCCTGTGCTATATAGTAGGTCTTTGTTGGTTATCTGTTTTAATTAATAGCAGTGTGTACATGTCAATCCCAAACTCCCAGTCTATCCCTCTTTCTCCACCCTTCTCCCTTGGTAACTCAAAGTTCATTCTCTAAGTCTGTGAGTCTGTAGATAAGTTTGTTATCTTTTTTTAGATTCTGCATATAAGTGATGTCATATGATATTTGTCATTCTCTGTCTTAGTATGACAATCTCTAGGTCTGTTCATGTTGCTGCAAATGACATTATTTTGTTCTTTTTTAATGACTGAGTAAAATTCCATTGTGTTTATGTACCACACCTTCTTTATCCATTTCTCTGTTCATGGACATTTAAGTTGCTTCTATGGATTGACTATTATAAATGGCACTGCAATGAGCATTGGGGTGCATGTATTGTTTTGAACCGTAGTTTTATCTAGACCATTGCTTTACTTTTAATACTATTTGTTGATGTACTGTTATAAAAAGTCATCTTTCAGTTCATTAACATTTGCTGTCTCAGAGGTAAACACCTTTAGAACCATAAAAATTTTAGGAACCTTTAGAACAGAAGTTACAACGGGTAGGAGTATGCCTAGTCCTGCCTATGGATGTGTTTTGTTTGGCTTGCTTAATGTCTGGCCCACAGAGAATAAAAAAAGGAAGTTAGTTGCCAAACTTTAAAAATAGAGAGGATTCAAATAAAAATCCAGATTTTCAGCTTTTCTTAAAAAATCATAAGACTGAGCCATCCTGGACCAGTCTTCTCTGTTGGCTGTTCATCACTCTGATGAAAAGTGTTAGTCGCTCAGTTGTGTTGGACTCTTTGTGACTCCATGGACTATAGCCCACCACCAGGCTTCTCTTTGCATGGAATTCTCCAGGCAAGAATACTGGAGTGGGTTGCCATTCCCTACTCCAGGGGATCTTCCCAACCCAGGGATTGAACCTGGGTCTCTTGTATTGCAGACAGATTCTTTACAATCTGAGCCACTAGAGAAATACTTGGCAATGGTGGGCTAGAGCTAGAGAGCTGCCTTGAGATGGAGTGTGTTCTGCAGTTAACCACAGTCCTCACCACTCCCTTTTGCCTCTCCCCTGGTCTGCTTCACTCAGTTACCTCCTCTGCCTGGCCACAGGCAGCATTTGAGTTGCAGGCACTGGCATCTATGTATATATCTGAAGGTACATACAAAGGTCAATGTAAACTTCGGTGTAAATGTGGTTATCTGTTCACACTTGGCTTTTGCAAGAGGAACTTCGGGTCATTAGAGTTGAAGCTGTGTGCCTGAGTCTGTGATGAAACCCGTGCCTGGGTCTGTGATGAAACCTGTAGTTTTGTTCGTGAGAGTACAGACTTCCTGGCCCACAGTCCTTCCCAGACATTCTCATCCCACTTGGTGCCAAATCTATCCTCCAAAACCCTGGAGTCATCCTTGGCTTTTCTTGATCTTTCATCCCACATCCTCCTGGCTGTACCTTCAAAATATGTCCAGAATCAGTTTATTTCTCTCCCCACCCTGACTGCCTCCTGCCTCTCTGCTTCCTCTCTTGCTTCTAGTCTATTCCCAACACAGTAGCCAGAGGGATCCTTTCTTTAATTAACAGACTAATTTTTTTAAGAGCAGTTTTATGTTTACAGAAAAATGAGCAGCAAGTACAAAGAGTTCCCATATACTCCCATGTACCCCAGTCTCCCCTGTTATTAACATCTTGTATTAGCATGGAACATTTGTTAGAATTGATTAGCCAGTGGTGTGATACATCATTACTAACTGAAGTCCATGGTTCACATTAGGGTTTGCTCCCTGTGTTGTGCGTTCTGTGGCTTTTGACTGATGCATAATGTCATGTGTCCAGCTTTACAGTGTTATACAGAATAGTCGCACTGCTCTAAAAACCCTCTGCACTCCACCTGTTCACCTCTCCTTCTCACTGAAATGCTGGCAACCAAGGATCTTACTGTCTCGGTAGTTTTGCACTTTCCAGAACTCTACAGTATGCAGCCTTTCTGGATGGGCTTATTTCACTTAGCAGTATGCATTTAATGTACCTCCATGTCTTTTCATGGCTTGATAGCTCACTTTCATTGATGAATAATTTCCCATTGTATGTACGTACCAGTTACTTTGCCCATTCATTTATTGACAGACATCTTGGTTGTTTCCAAGCTTTGGTGATATCTACTGAATTTTTACTGTTTTCTACTTGTTGCCCTCATTCGTTCTTTGTTTGGGTTCCACTTATTTTCTGCTTCTCTAGCTTTAACTGAACATTTTATATGACTCCAGTTTTTCTCCTCTCGTATCAATTATACTTCTTTTTTAAAAACTTTATTTAGTGGTTGCCTTTGAGTTTGCACTGTAATTCACAACTACTCCAAGTCAGAGTGAACTTTTAAAAGCCAAAATTAGATCATGTCCTTCCTCTGCTCAGAACCTACAAAGACTCCATCTCACTCAAACAAAAGCCAGATCTTCAAGGTGGTCTGGCGTGATCTGACTTGGGATGTTTCTGAGCCCACCTCCTCCTTACCCTCTTGCTCCAGGCACACTGGCCCCCTCGCTTTTCTTCAAACCTGTGTGTACCTCCCGCCCCTAAGCCTTTGCTCCCTCCCCCAAGAGTGCTCTTCCCAGACACCTTTTGGCCACCTCCCTCACCTCCTTCCAACTTTGCTCAGATTCCACCACCCAGCATGGCTTTGGTGACTCCTTTCTTCATGCTATCATACTACCTGACCCCCAAGTGCACAATCCTTTCTGGTCTTGCCCTGTTTTCCCGTTGCTCGTGTCCCCTCTACAGTCTTTGTCATTTACTTGTTATGGGTGTGGTTTGTTGTCTGTTTCCTCCTGAGAGAACGTCCACGCCGTGAGGCAGGGGCCATGTGGGTCTTGTTCTCTGCTGGGTCCTGAGTGCCTTGCTATGTCCCCTCAGCAAGTGCTCACAACTGTTTGTCCAGCGAATGGGGACGCACATGAATGCTGGCTGCAAACTGTCTTTTCAGACAGACTCTTTAGTGTTGTACCAAAATCATAGAATTAGGACCAGGTTGTTTGGAGGGTGCCAAAGCTCACCAGGCTCCTTCCACGTAAGTCTGGGATCAGAGTGAGAAGAGCCAAAGAAAGCTGTTAAGTCCGCAGCCTTGGCTGGGTAATCTCTTAACGGCGCTCAGTTGGTCTTGTAGATTTCCAGCTGCTGCTATGGAGGATGTGCATTTGTCCCTAATTGGTCTTTGAGAGCAGCCTGACTGTTAATGAGTTTGTCTGGGGCTGGGAAGCAGTGCTCTAGGCCCATAGGAGATGGTCAAAGAGAGGGGGGCCGGGGCTATAAGTCACTGCGCTGGACACAGATAAGAACATTTCTCGGTCCGCTCCCCGGTCCTGTCTGGGCCAGTGTTGAATGGTGAAGCGAGCATCCCTACACCACCAGGGTGGATGGGAAGAGGAGGGACCCGCCACCCCTTGGAAGGGGATTGTCTCCTGTCCCCAGGCAGGTGCATGAGTGACACTGTCATTTCAGCCTTCCCACCGCAGGTGAAGACCTGGCGTGTGCCAAGCAGGTGAGCGGATCCCTCCTCTGAGTACCTGCCTTGGCTCACTGTCACCAGATGGCCTCTTCCGGCAATCCTCTGCATGTAGAACCCGGGCAGGGGTTGGGGGTGAGGCGATGGCCAGCCTTCTGGCTTAGTGCTGCCCCAATACTATCCATCCTTGACATTTTAGGAAACCAAATAGGACCCTTTGGCAGCTGCCCATGCTGGTCATTCATCTCATCAACATTTATTAAACACCTACTGTGCATCTTACATTGTGCTCTATGCTGGGTTTACTAGATGGAGCAGTTGTAGCTTCTGTCCTCACTTATCTGCAACCAAGTAAGTGGAATAAAGAATTGAGATGCTCAGTGAGGGGAGGGGTGTCCAAAGTGTCAACCAGTTCAGCACCAGCACTAGCCTATCGCAGTGATGGTTCTCTAACCCACCAGTGTGATTTCCAGAACACGCACCCTGGAAGGGATGGAGACAAGATCTTCCAGGGATGAGTGGACACATCAAAGGGTGAGAAATCTGGCAAGGCTTACGTGTTGATCCCCATCTCCTCCCACCTACCTGATGACTCTCTTCATTAGCTCTTTCTCCTGTATTATAGACCCCTGCTCTCTTTTGGACCATTCCCAACAGCAAACATGTTCCATCTTAAAGAAATACCCTTGAAACCTCTCCTCCATCCTTCCCCACCAGCGACTACTTCCCTCATTTCTCTACCTAAAATAGGGATTGCCCCCTCCTCTTAGCCTGCTCTGTTTTCTTTATATTCCTTGTCACAGCCAGCCATAGCCAGGAGCTGTGGGGAAGCTGAGTTAGCCCCCAGCTGGCCTCAGCCAGCAACTTGACCCCCAAGTGTGGTCCAAGAGAAGTGATCCATCGATGACATTAGCCTTCCCCTTCCACACCTTACATGATACAGAGACTCTGTCCAACAAAGGGAAAAAATCTCTGTAATAATAACAACAACAACAACAACATCCACAGTAACTCCCATTTATGGAGTGACGGGTGGATACTAGGACCTTGTCCAAATACTTCAGGAGAATTACCTCGTTTTATCCTCACAGCAGCTCTGTGAGATAGGAGGAGATAAAAATTCGCCTGTTTTATAGACAGGACATGAAGACACAGAGAGGTATATAACTTGCTCAAGTCACCCAACTGGCAAGAGAATGCCTCAGCTCCTTCATTCTTTGTGGAGAGAATGCCCCATCTCCATGGAGTGTGTGGATATGCTCCCGAAGCCTTACAAAGACCACCTGCCCACTTTCCAATCTGTCCTCCAGCTTCCTCCAGGAGTTGCCAACAGTGTTCAGACGTGAGTGGGAGTTTAGTTGGGTAGTTCCACTTCAGCTCTCAGAGGCTTGGGGGAGTGAATACTGCTAACATCTTTGAACTGCACACCTTCATGCGCTGTTGCGAGGCTGGGATTTGTCTTAGCCTCAATGCATCAGCTGGAGCCCATACTTGAAGTTCTGACAGGAAGCAGGGGTCCAATTTTAATGACTTATCTGTGCTGCATGTGATGGCAGCCACATGTCCCAAAGCTGGGGGAAGCCTGTCTGTTAAGAGTTAATGATCTAAGAAGTCCTGACATAAAGTAAAACCTTGAGTGAAATTCTGTGGTGTCGCGGACAGTTAATTCTTTATTAGGTTTTCCTAAGACTGGGCTAAAAAGCATTTAATCTTTTTTAAGGTGTGCGTTAACACGTCATTGCATTTTATCGATGCATTGATCTTCATTTGGCTGATTTGGGGCGGGGAGTGGAAATTTTCTGTGCTGTGGTGTGGCAGACAACTTCCTAACACATTACCGACCTGTAATTTTTGTTTTGGTGGGGATCTCGAGTTTGAAAGAGGAGGCAAATGAGAACCAGATGGGGCTGTTTGTGTTCATTCATGGCTGACTGGTATTGAATCTCTTTCTCTGTTGCTGTGTGTGTTTAACAACTTCATACTCCACTGAAGTTAGAGATCATGTTAGTTTGTTTTGTCTGAGATAGCCTCATAATGTACTTTTTTGGAGAGAGGAGAAGTTGAAAGTTCCAGGCTTCACTAGTTCTGTTGCTATAGCAGTTGTCAAAGCGGAGGTTCTTTGTTTTTGGAGTCTGGTGCCAGGAACAGAAACTCAGACACCCCGGGGGCCAGGCAGGTGAGGTGATGGGTTGGTGTGGCCACTTGGGGTCCACCGTTGGCTGCCTGATCCAATGAGAGCAGATGCTGCTCATCTCCAGGCAGGAAGAGGGGTCCAGAGTTGCCAGATCTTCCAATTTTTCAAACCATGACTGGAAATCTGAACTTTTATGAGAAATAGGGGAAATAAATCTAAATTAAAAATACTATGCAGGCTTCATAAAACACACCTGCTGCCCAATGTACTCTTGGAACCTCAGGTTTTAGCAGATGGTGCATGAGACTTATTCGTCTTGTCTCCAACCATCTCCTTCCCTTGAGCCCTAGACTTCTCTGTCTGACTGTATATGTGACATCTCTCCCTGGAGGTCTCAGGGCATCTCCTCCTTACCTGGTCTTTGCTCTGAACCCATTTCTCCTGCAGCCTTCTGTATTTCTGTTGATGACAACTCCATCCTTCTAGCTGCTCAGGTTGAAATGCCTGGAACCATCTTTGATTCCTCTTCTTTCTATCATATCCAAGTCATTAGCAATTCTTGAGACTCTACCTTCTAATAAATATATCCAGAATCTGACCCTTTCTCCCTTCCCCCACCCCACTGCCTGACCCTGCTCCCAGCCACCATCATTGTTTGCCTGGACTATTGCAGTAGTCTCGTGCCTGGTCTCCCAGCTCCCTGGTCTCACTTCACCCCAATCCTTTCTCCTTCAGCAACTAGAGAAGCTCTGCTAAGTATTAATTGGATCATATCCCTCTTCTGCTCACAATGCTTCAATAGCACTAGTCTCACTCCAAATAAAAGCCATTATTCTTAAAATGGACCAGAATATCCTAAGTGATCAGGCTTCTCCACTTGGTCTTCAATTCTTATCTGTGTACTTGACCCATGTGGACACAGCAGCATCCTACTGTCTCTGGCATTTCCCAAGCACGTTCCTACCTCAGGATATTTGCACCTGTTGTTCTGTCATCCTGGAGCCTCATTCATTCTCTTGCCCTTGCTTTCTCAGACCTTTCTGCCAGTGGCCCTTGCTAAGAGGAGGTTCTTGGCCATCCTGTCTAGCATTGTGACCATCCTCCTCCCTTCTGTCAACAGTCTTTATCCCCTTCTTGTCTTTATTTTTCTTCATGGCCCTTGATTTTGCTAACGTGCTATACATTTAATGTTTTAATATATTTTTATTTATTTGATTGTGCTGGATCTTAGTTGCAGCATAGGAACTCACATTGAGATGTGGGATCTTAGTTTCCCAGCAAGGGTTTGAACCCAGGCTCTGTGCATTGGAACGCAGAGTCTTAGCTGCTGGACCATCAGGGAAGTCCTTAATTTTTTTTTATTCTGTGGATGGTCTTTTTTTTCCCCACCAAAACGTCTGCCCCACAAGACCTGGGATTTCTGTCTGGAACATGGAGAGGGCTCATTTTCAAACTAGTGAATGAATGGTGTAGATTCAGAAAGGTTTTGAGCATTATTAATACAAACTCATGGATTTATATGTAGTTATGATGTTTCAATCTGTCACAGTTGTTACTCTCTTTGATTTAGGTAAGCTTTTTTTTTTTTTTGTCTGCGCTGCACAGTTTATTTGAATCTTAGTTCTCCAACTAGGGATTGAATCCTGGGCCATGGTAGTGAAATCACTGGACCACCAGGGAATTCCCAGGTCACCTTATTAATCTCTGTGCCCTGGGATCCTTCACCCAACCTCACGGGGTTATGCTTAGATCAAATGGATGAACGTATCTCAAGCACTTAGAACAGCATCTGGCAAATAGGGAGCATCATCTTAGGGTTTGCATTATTATTATTACTGCTACTATTATTTACCCATGTGAATACTAAAATGGGACGAATAGGCCTCATACTTTTTGTGATCAACATCACAAACCCCACTTTTCTACCCCCATTATCTCCTCAGAGGTAACCACAGTCATTACAGCTTTTTTTTTTTTTAATTTAAATTTCAGACCTTTTCTGTGCAATTAAATATAAACATATATAGCTGTGGAAAAATACATTACTTAAATGGGGACTTCCCTTGTGGTATAGTGGTTAAGCATCTGCCTTGCAGTGCAAGGGACACGGCGGGTTTGATCCCTGGTTGGAGAACTAAGATCCCTCGTGTCTCAGAGCAGCTGAGCCCACGTGCCACAACTAGCGTCTGTGCACAATCAGAGATCCTGCCGGATGTGATGAAGACCCTGCAAGACCCCACAGCTAAGCCCCAATGAAGCCAAATAAATAAACTTTTTAAAAAACAACAGCAACACATATTTTCAAAAACAACAAACAAATGCTATACTTCACATAATTGTTTTTGCAACTTGCTTTCATTCTCTCGACATTGTGGAGATGATTTCAGACCAGTTCATAGATGTCCGTGTCACCCGTTGTCACTTCTAGATATTGTTCTAGAATATGGGACTGCTCTAGATTCTGTGGCTCTTTCCCACTGCTGGACATTTAAGAGGTTTCTAAATTTCTGTTGCTACAAACAGTACTCAGCATCTTGGTGTCTTCCCTGTGAGCGCTCATGCCTTTCTCCAAGGTCAACACTGAGGCATGAGATTGCTGTGTCTGAAGGTTGATGCATTTGCCATTATAATAAATTGCCCTCTAAAATGGTCTTGCCACTCACAGTCTCCCAGCAGGGTGTGAAAAGCCTTTACTTTATTTTTTTTTAAAACATAATTTTTATTTTGAGAAAGAAAATAATATGAAAAGTACAAAGAGTAACGTAACCAACATCAGTGTACTTAGCACCTAGAAATGTCAGCTGTTAACAGTTTGTCACATTTGCAACAAGTCTTTGATTATTTTATTTAAAAAAAAATCTCGAATGTTACTGGGGAAGTTAATATTTTCTTCTGCACAATTTCATCACCCACCCCAGATACAATCACAATTATAAATTGATCATGCGTCTTTGCAAACTGTTTTTATATTTTACTTATAAGTAGAACCATGAACAATATATTATTTCTGTGCATTTAAACTTTTAATCTTAGTGTTGTGCTGGCCATATTATTCTGCAACTTGCTTTTCTTCAGTCAACAATGTATCTTGGAGACCTATTCACATTAGCACATTTAGACTTCCCTCATGCTTTTTACCTGCTGTGTAATATTCCTTTGCACCATGGTTTATTTGCTCTTTTCCAAATGATGGGCATTTAGGCTAACTCTAGTGATTCACTATTACAGCCAGTCCTGAGATGAACATCCTAGTCAGGAACCATTCAGATTCTTTAAAAAAATATTTGCTAATATTTGGCTGTGCTGGGTCTTAGTTGCAGCATTTGTGATCTTCAGTCTTCCTTGTGGCATGTGGGATCTTTACTTGCAGCATGTAAACTCTGAGTTGCGGCATGTGGGATCTAGTTCCCTGACCAGGGATTGAACCCAGGCCCCCTGCATTGGGAGCACAGAGCCTTAGTCACTGAAGCCCCAAGGAAGTCCCCAGATTCTTCATTGTGCATTTTTTCATGCTTTGTTTTTATGTACTATACAGAATAAGGCATCCTTTTTCTTTTCATAGACATAGAAACGCTTTGAAAAGAAAAATAGCACTTCATGTATCTTCTTTTACCTGCCAGATGCTGATTCTTTCCATGCTAACCAAGACTGTACATTTCCAGCTTGCTTTTATTAATTTGGTTATTTTCATTACCAATGGACATCAAGACGGAAGGTTCCCGCATTCTAGGATCTTAATTGCTGTTGCTGCTGCTGCTGCTAAGTCACGTTAGTCGTGTCCGACTCTGTGCGACCCCATAGACAGCAGCCCACCAGGCTCCTCCGTCCCTGGGATTCTCCAGGCAAGAGTACTGGAGTGGGATGCCATTTCCCACTTAATTATTTGAATCTTTTTATGTTGGATGTTCTCATTCATTCTACTGATATTAACTGAGCACCTACTATGTGCCAGACTCTGTCCTAGGCAGGGAACTCTCAGATATAAATCCTTGTCATGGATTTCCATTCTTGGTGGAAATGGACATTGTAACAGGCATAAATCAGCACCTGTTCTTCCCCTCTAACGTTCATTACTGAAGTGTTAATGGACATGTGTTTCCTTGGCCAGGTCTAGCCCCTGGTTGCATCCTCAGGAGATTTATGGATAGTGATCAGTTTGAGCTGTGTTCAAAATTAAAATTTCCAGAAGCTGTGTTCTGATCACATAACAAACCAAACAAAACATAGTAGCTTTAAACAATGATGACATTTGTTTTGCTTTCTAATTGATGGTCTTGGCAGGGACAGCTGTCTCTGTAACATTTGCTGTCCTCTGGGGCCTGGAAGGAATCGTCTGAAGACTTGCTCAATCATGTGTCTGGTGGTTGATACTGATTCTCTGTGGGATCTCAGCTGTGCTGAGACTGGACCGCCACCACGAGGGCTTCCCCTGTGGCTGCCTGACTTCCTCACAGTCTGGCGGCCAGTTACAAGGCTCAGCATCCCAGGAGGATCAGGAAGAGATGTGTTGCCTTTGTCTTAGAAGTCACATGGAGTCACTTCTGTTGCAGCCACAGGCGAACCCCTACTCAAAAGGAGGGGACACTGGCCCATGAGGGTGTGTGCACATCAATTGTAAGAAGAGCATGTGACATGGATATACTGCTGCAATCATGTTAGGAAAAAAACACCACCCACTATAAGTAGGGCGATGCCATCCTTAGTCCTGTGTAGGTGCTGAACCAGATCTTCCAGGTGGCAGTGGCATGGCTTGTGGGAGACCAGGGTGGAGATGACCATGTGGACGGTGGCTGGGATGACAGCAGAATCACTGAGGGCTACCCACCGCATTGAGAACTTGTATTAACTCCTCACAACACCCATTGTCTCTCCCATTTTACAGGTGAAGAAACTGAGGTTTAGAGCCCTTGTATAAGCTCCACAGTCCACAGTTAATAAGCAGGGAAGCTTGGGTCAGAACCCAGGCATACAAATTAGATTCCTTTCCTCAAGTCAACATAACCACCCCCATCCTCCAGGGAGGTAAGACTTCTCCATTTGCTCTCAGATCTTTCAGCCATGGGACTCCATGGGGCTGCCTCTCTGTGGCTACTTGGTCTGCCAGGCCTCTGGTTACCATGGTGACAGTGGCCAGCCACACAGAGAGTCACTTGTGACCTTTCTCCCTTCTCCCTACTCAGTGGTTCTTCTCTTATTGAGCAGAGAGAGGCTTCAGGAGGGCACCTCCTATCCGTCTGCTAATAGGCTTGTTGATTTGAGAAATG
Source organism: Muntiacus reevesi (assembly GCF_963930625.1). NCBI lineage: Eukaryota > Metazoa > Chordata > Mammalia > Artiodactyla > Cervidae > Muntiacus > Muntiacus reevesi. The sequence goes on from NC_089261.1 coordinate 22,812,477, forward strand.
GTCTTAGGTGTCTCCTTGACTCAAGGCAGGGACTGAGCAGTTATACAAATGAAATACGATGTCATGTCAGGCAACCCATCACCGAGTTCTGGTGCCTGAGACTGTCCAATTATACACACCTGTTTTCAGGCTTCCAAACTCTTCTGTGAAAGACCTTTCAGGGTGGAATTTTTCCTGCTCGTTCCTCTGGGCTATTTTGGGAAGATGTTCACATATTCTTAGACATAATTGTGCATGACGAAAGGGGGGTATGTGTCGGTGTTTGCTGAAGAATTCTGTAACCCATGCCCTATCAAAGGAAAGTTCTCACTTGAGGATGTTCACAGCTCTTTAGTACTCACCCTGTGTGGCATCTCTGTTAGTCATAGTGGATCCGGGCCTAACTGTTATAAAAGTGAGACCATCTCAATCCTGGGTCAGAAGGGGAGGCAGCTGCCACTTCCAAATGGTGGTTTAAAATCAAAGTTAGTTGGGATTTAAATGAATTGAAATAGACATGAAAGTTTTACACACATGGCAGTTGATGGCAATTTGTCCTTCCGGTTGGCTCAGGTGCACAAGTCATATCATCCATAGTGTCAAATAGTCAGGGTCTGACCTCATCTTTCTCCTCCACCTGCTCCAAACCTCATCATATCCTGCCTGGAATCTGCCACGACCCCTATCACGTCTTCCTGCTTTCATGGTGGTCTCCTTACAGTCTGTCCTCACCAAGGAGCCAGAATAAACCTTTGTAAAATGTAAATCATATCATGGTGTCACTCTGCTCAAAATCCCATACAAACAGGGCAGAGAGTGGGCAGTTCAGAGGGCAGGCGGCGAGGGCAGGAAGCGTGGATGAGGGATTTATGATCCATCTTTTTTTCAGTATCTTGATATTTCCCTCCTGGCTGCGTGAGATACAGCCTGGAGAAGCTGAAGTAGTATCTCCTTTGGCTGGTCAGGCCAGACCTGACTTTCAGTGATGAGGGGTGTGTCTGATTGGAAGGACATTTCAGATCAAAGCGACTCGTGTTATAGAGGAGTGAAGCAGGTGCTCCTATGGAAACCAAAGAGCTGTTGGGATTCTGTCTCCAGGTCAGGTAATAGGGAGTGGTGAGAACTGTGGCAAAGCAGAGACCACTTTTTGCTCCGCTTGTCAAGAGACTGCCCAGCCCTGGCCAGCTGTAGTCATATGGGAATGTGGGTCTGATGCTTCCAGGTCTTCCAGCTTTTCAAGGGAAGCCAGAAATCCAGCCTTGTGAATCCTCCCTGTTTTGGTTTTTGACAATCATTGTGAGCTCAGGGATTTGAACATACTCCATGTGTTTCAGCCATGGAGTTGCTCTTTGCTTGGATACTCTAAATCGATCCAGCTTTTGCTGGCAAGCGCTCCTTTCAGGCTGGCTCATGTGTCCTCTTGACACGTCCCCGTCACTTTTGGAACACTCACCCATTTCCTGGCACAAGCTATTTTAGGTTCATCTGGTATGTTTCCTGCTCCAGAATCAACCATTTCTTTGAGAAGTCTGGAGTTGAGCTCTTTTTTGAAAGGTTGACGGTAAACCTATGTTCAGAATGAAAGCTTGGCTGTAGGCAGATCCGCTCCTGGGGTGGCCCCCTGGGGTCCCTGGGTAGATGCCTCCACACCGTTTGGAGAGCTTCAGGCCAAGTGCCACCATCTTCCAGGAGACCAGCCTCTGTTCCTGGGGCCTGTGGGGCTGATGAACGACACAGCTAATGTGTCTGGACAGCTGCATTCCGCCGGGGCAGCCACCCAGGAACGTCTGATAGGCACATTCCCTGAGAGCTACTCCTAGAGATTTCAGGTGTGGATTTGGAAGTGATGAAGCAGGCTCTGTAGACCGTGTCACTGTCCCCAGCTCATTGTCTTGTCTGTCACTGTGGAGTTATAGGGGGACCCGTGATGGGGGTCAATGTCTGGAATGGGTCATCCCTAATGCACAGACTGTAAACCCATGGAGAAGTCTCTCTTAACACCTTCTGCCTCTGCTGGCAGCCACTGCCCATGCCTCTGCCACGTAGGCCACTGGGTGCTGCCTGTGTCATTTAAAAGCTGGTTCCTGCTGAGGACACAGACTCTATAATTTCTCTGTAACACCTCCAGTGTGAGCTTGGGCTCAGATCACCAGGGGTTGAATCCTGGCTTAGCTACACACTGGATTTGGAACCTTGGACAAACTACTTCATCAGGCTGTGCCTGAAACAGACTCGCAGACATGGAGAACTGACTTGTGGCTGCCAAGGGGGCGGGGAGGGAGAGGGATGGACTGGGAGCTTGGGGTTGGGAGATGCAAACTATTACATTTAGAATTAGATAGACAGCAAGGCCCCAGTGTATAGCACAGGGAGCTATATTCAATATGATAAACTATAATGGAAAAGAATATAAAAAAGAATGTCTGTATGTATGTAGCTGAAGCACTACAGCAGAGATTGGCACAACATTGTAAATCAGTTATACTTCAATTAAAAATAAAGAGATAGAATCAAAGGGGAAAAAAAGCACAAACTTGACACTATAAAATACGTGTCATGAGGTTGCAATGAAAAAAAGTAGAGACAGTGAAAACCTACCTCAGAGAATTGTGACTAGTAAATGAGTTAATACATGTAAATCCCTTAGGACAGTGACCGAAACACAGCAAGGCTCAACAAACATTGACATTTACGATTCTGTCAATCTCTGGGTCCAGGCAGGCATAAACAATTCTGGGTTGTGAGTTGCATGGTCCAGTGTATTTCTTTTTGTCTTTTCCTTTTTTCTTTGCTTTCCTCTCTCTCTCATTTTTTTTTAAAGTTAACTTTATTGAAGTATCATTTTCATACAGTATAATATATCCATTTTAAGTGGATAGTACTTTGATGAATGTTGACAATTTATATACACATTTAATCTTCACCATAATTTACCTCTGAACATTTTTATCACCTCCAAAATACCTTGTACCACTTCCCGTACAGTACATCCCCTACTCCATCTAACCCTCTCCAGCCCCAGGTAACTATTGTTATCTTCCTGCCACTACGGATTGGATTTGTCTTTTCTGGAGTTAAATATACATTTTCTTCTCTTTCTTGATTTCCCCTTACCTCTTTCTCTCTCTCCTTCCTTCCCTCCATTGATTTGAACTATTTTTCTGCCACATGCATCCTCAACTGGCTTTGTGGACATGTGACCCGTGCAGTTACACAGGGTACCACCCTCAGGAGGGTCCCATACTTTATTTAATGCTTTGTTGTTGCCAGCTTGATTTTTTTTTTTTTTTTGGTTGGGCTGCATCTTCATTGTGGCACCCAGGCTTCTGGGCTTAGTTGCCCTGAGGCATGTTGGATCTTAGTTCCCTGACCCCGGATCGAACCCATGTCCCCTACCTTGAAAGGCAGATCCTTAACCACTGGACCACCAGGGAAATTGCTGAAATTCTTAAACAAAAATTTGAACAAGGGCTCCTCCATCTTAGTTTGCACAAAATCCACAGTTGGTGCCAGGCATTACCAAGCCATGGGGCATGTGTAGGGGCATCTGTTTCTCTGTCTCCTGAGGCACGAGGGGCTTTCAGTGTATGTACCGACTAAATGGAATTCCTATCAATGGGGCTACGAGTTCTTCTCTTCCCTCTATTCGGCATCTGCCTGGGCAGTGTGTGAGCTCGTATATAACTGTGTGCAGAAACCTTTGTCTGAGTGTGTGGAGTGAATTCCATGATACTCTCTTTCTCTGAAAATCTCCATCCAATTCGTGGTCCAGCAGCCGGCTCAGAATTTGTCCTTTGGGAACCAGCGTCGACATGCCTTGTGGGCATCTGAGAATGTTTACAAGGTCTTGCCTTCTGCAGCAATGGCCCCTCCTTAGTAGCTGGAGGTTTCGCTGAAATTTGGCATCGACTTGACAGCAGGGGGCAGGCCCTCCCCTCTATCCCTCTCAGAACAGGTTCTCAAGAAAACTGCCTTCTGCCCTGGGTGGGCTGAGAGGATTAGGAGACAGGTGACAACCAGGCTCCCATGGGCTTCTTGCTTCTTGTTGAGTAGGCGCCTCCGCATTTGGGCTCACAAGAGGCTCAGCCGCTTCTTCCAGCACGAGACTGAGCCAGTGAGGGCCTGAAGCCGGCAAATCCTCTTAAGCTGGGAACAGCTCAAGGTCATGAACCCTTGCGAGGGCGGCACAAAGATCTTTTCTTCCAGCGCGAATTAGCGACATTTCCAGGGCTGTTGTCATTTTCGGGCTGAGTCTCAGGGGTCAGAAGTTGGGATGGATTTGCCTTTCTTTGGCGCCGATGACCCAGGCCGCCTGGCTGTTCTGTCATAGATCAGAACCAAGATGAACTGAGACATGTCTTCTTTGCACTGTCCTTGGCTGCCTGGGAGGCTGTGAGGCTGGGTGGCTGGGCGAGGTGCTTGCAGGTGGAGTAGTGGCTGTGATGTGGGTCCGGTTCTTGGGTTCCCTGGCCTGGCTTCTGCTGTTTTCCTCACCGAAGAGAGCATCTTCCTGCGCTTGTCAACTTGATCAGTCCCAGAGACCAGGCAGGCATGCACCCAGAAGAGGTAGATTCAGGCTAGAAAAGGCACAGAGCAATTGCAAATCACAACCGATCGATAATTTGTCTGGGTGAGGGTGTGATGTCTCCTATAGAGGCCATGCCGCGGGGCTCCTCCCAAGCCTGTCTTCATTTTCTTCTGCTTGCTCGCTTCACTCTGCTCTACCTTCCTGGCCCAGCTTGTGCTTATGCTTGTGGTGCCTGCCTTCTCGTTATTCTGGGTGTTTTTTTTAAGGATGAGTTCCATAGGTGGCATTCGACCAGTAGGGGCTCCAAGTGGACAACCTGCCACTACCTGGGTTCAGATTCTCCCTCCACCCCTGCTAGCTGTGTGATGTGAGCAAGTGACTTCAGCTGTCTGCTTTTGTTTCAGCCCGTGAAGGAGCTGACCGTGGTACCTCTGCTTGTAGAGAGAGTAAAAGTGGATTACTGCATGTCAAGTGCTTGGGATGGTCCCATGGCACAGAGTGAGTGCTGTATAAATGTTAAATGCTGTTATTTAAATTCACTGAGAGCTTTTAAAAATTTGTGTATATATATATATTTATTTATTTTTTTATGGCTATGCTGGGTCTTCTCTGATGTGCAGACTTCCTCTAGTTTCGATGAGCAGGGGCTACTCTCTAGTTGTGGTACGTGGGCCTCTCATTGTGGTGGCCTTTCTTGTTGTGGAGCGCAGGCTCCAGGACACGTGGGCTTCAGTGCTGTGGTGCACGGGCTTAGTTCCTCTGCAGCATGTGGAATCTCCCCACACCTTGAACTGAGCCTGTATCCCCTGCACTGGCAGGTGAATTCCCAACCTTCCCTGGGTCACCAGGGAAGTCCCAGTGAGAGCTTGTTGTGGCCTCATAGGCATCTGCGTAGAAAGAGGCTCTCTGCCTCCTCCTCCCATAAGCAGTCGATGTGCAGAAGCCCCAGGACACTTGCATCCCTGGCTTGGCAGCCGGGCAGCACTGAGAAAGAGGTGATCTTCTCTCTCAGTCCCTGTCTTTGTCTTTTCTTGGGCTGGGAGCGGGACACTGGCTTTCGGTTCTAGTCCTTCCATTTCCATGATGGGTGGCTGTTGGCAAATATACCTTGCCTTCTGTGCTTCTACTCTGAGCCTTCACCTTTTGGGGGTGCTTAGAGGGTGGGGTAGGCTTGACGGGAGGGACTCCAGACCCACCTCTGCTACATCCAGAAAGCTCTTAGTGCTCACCTTTATCAGCTTTCCCATAAGAAAGTTTTTCTTTCCTGAAACAACTTGGAAACTCCACTGTAAATGAAAATGCAAATAAATGTAAACAAGGAGACACGTATGAGAATTGTTTCTTAAAACATTGTATCTTATCACAGAAACTTGGAACCTCCCTCAATACCCAGCAAAAGAATGGATCCATATGGTATTTCCATACAATGGCATGTAATGCAGTAGCGGAATGAGTGGGTGACAGCAATGTGTATCAATAGATGTGAATTTCACAAATACAATGTGTAGTGGAAAATGCAAATTGCAAAGGAATAGAGTATACTCCTATTTATACAATGTTTAAAACTCCAGAAACAATACAGTATATTGTGGTGTAAGTAGACATCATATACTGTAGTCAAGGTAAAAGAAAATGCAACCATGAGGAACCCCAAGTTCAGAAAAGGGGTTCCTTTGGGGTCAGGAGGTGAATGTGGTGGGGACTGAGCCCAGGGCCATCAGCTGATTCGTGATGTTTATTTCTTCAGTGGTATGTGTGCATTTATTGTTTCAAACAGTCTTTTGCATATCTTAAATATCACATCATACATTTAAAAATAGTTTGAGCACCCCAATGTACAATAACCAATACAATAGCCAATTGGAATGGAAGCTTTTCCAATACAGTGGAAGCAACCTAAATGTCAATCAACAGAGGAATGGATAAGATATGGTACATATATACAATGGAATATTACTCAGCCAAAAAAGGAATAAAATCAAGTCATTTATAGAGATGTGGATGGATCTAGAGATTGTCATACAGAATGAAGTGAGAACGAGAAAAACAAATATTGTGTAATATCTATTATCTGTGGAATCTAGAAGAATGGTACAGATGAACTTATTTGTAAAGCAGAAATAGAAACACAGGTATAGAGAACAAGTAGATGAATACCAAGGAGTTAAGTGGGGGAGGGATAAATTGGAAGATTGGGATTGGTATACATATACTCTTAGGTATAAAGTAGATAACTAATGAGATCTTACTGTATAGCACAGGGAACTCTACTCAGAGCTTTGTGAGATGGGAAGGAAATCCAAAAAAGAGGGGATGTATATGGATATGTGTGTATGTATATATATACACTATAACCAATTCACTCCACTGTGCAGCAGAAACTAACACAGCATTGTAAAGCAACTATACTCCCATAAAGTTGATTAAAAAATAGTTTGTCTTAGCAAAAATATGTAAAGCTAAAAAAAAAAATTCTGAAAGGCAATGGACTGAAAGTCCTTGGTTTTCTCCCTGGCACTGACTCTGAGTGTTCCCAGAAGTCATCAGTGAGAGCTTAGTTTCCCAGGTGAGTAGGGCAGAGAAGTGGTAGTAGAATCAGAAGAAGTAACTGGACTGTCCCAGTGACCTTGGATTAGAGCTGAGTCCTCTCTGTCAGTCTCCTCACCTGTAGAAAGGGTAGAATCAGCCCCTGTGACTGTACGCACAGGGTTGATGCAGGAGCTTTCTGCGGTGATGGTGCCTGTCGGGCATTTCACTCAGAGCTGGGTGCCATGAATGTGCAGGACGTAGTAGATGCTGTTAGTGATGACATGGGGGCAATCTGGTAGTGACATCTGTCACCCCATTGATTAATGGACTGATCTGGCTGGCTAAGCAGGTGTCCTCTTCCTTCCTCACCACTTCATGTCCATCCCTCCTGGAGCTGTGCACTCGGTTGAAGAGGACCACCTTCCCCAATAGAGGAGGGCCAGTCTTGGGTCAAGGGTAAACGAGTAGCTGCGCTCCCCTGCTAGAACCTCCGAACAAGCTCTTTAGGGTGACAGGTGGAGGGAAGAAGGAGGGAAAGTGATGAGGACATGCAACGCCGCCCCACCCCCCCAGGAGAGGCCCTCTGCTCTTTTAGCTCCAAATGCTTCCCTGTGAATGACTCTACTGTCTCAAGTTCAAAGCCCCATGAGGACCAGTTGGTTTTGACTCATGCTGCTGCCCAGCCTCTGTTCTGGTTGCACACACTGCTTCTTTTCTCTTGGCCACAGGCTGGCCCTGACCCTTCACAGATCCCACGGCTAATGCTGGCCTCAGATTAACCTCCCCATGCTGCTGAGGGGGCACTAACTGTGTGCTTCCCCTCGGGTCTGGGCTGTCCTCCTTCTTGCTGACCCTGGGTGATGGGGGCAGCCTGTCCACCCTCTGCTTGTGGATGAGCCTTTCTCTCTGACCCCCAGAGGACAGGAGTCTTCTCTGTTCAAATAGAGAGAGAGAACAGAGAGGGGCTTGCTCTTCAGGGGAGCAGTCAGATGCCCTAGGGCAAAGCCTTGCCAAGACAACAGCTTCTCTTTGTCACGAAAGCTGGATCAGTCTAGCTGGCCGCCTGTTGGGCACCAGGGTGTGGGATGCATTTTACAAGGTCACAGGGGATAGAGTTCATTGAGGATAGAGGAAACCTGCAAGCTAGAGAGGAGGAAGAGGAAGAAAAACCAAACCGCACCTTCCCATTGGCCCTGTGGAGGGACCTTCGAGGTCCTTGCCATTCTTTTGGACTCATAGTGCAGGGTTTGCATTGCATGGAAGGACACCGCCCAGGCTCACCTACTTTTTGTTAGAAGTAGGCAGAAAGCAGCCTTGTTAGTATTTGAATTTTCAGGCTGTTTGATACCAGGCAGTGTGGGTGGATTCGAAGTGTCAGCTGTTTATCAAAATCATCTGGAAATGCCAGCAACACACATTTGGGAAACTCAGACCCATCCCTCCTGGTGGAGATCAGAACTCTTGGCCCTTCCGGAAACTGAGCTTGTTGTTTAGCTTGTTGAGCATACTTCCAAGTCTTGACTGGACAGCCATGCTCCTTGTATTACCCCATTGCTTTCCTGTTTGCCTGGGATCTAGATCTGAGTCATTATGTCTTTGTGGGTGAAATCCTGTCTTCTCTAGTCCTCTGAGGAATGAGACACTCTACTTATTATCACAGAGGGCCCAGTTTAGTGATGGGCTCAGTTTTCTATGAAATGCCAAGAAACAGTTACCCCTGTGAGGGTACGTTTGGTTTCAAGAGACAGAAAGCATTAGACAGGGAAAAAAGGAATGTGTTGGCTCACACAGTTGAAAAGCTTCAGGTATGGCTTGATCCAGCAGTTAACATATTGTTATCAGGACCTAGTATCTCTCCTTATCTTGGATTTCCCTTGAGGATTAGCTTATTCTATGCATCCATATAGATAAGATGACCTCTCAGTAAAAGCCAGAGGGAATAAAGAGTTCTTGCCAAATATTTCAAATAGAAGTCCTGTGCCTCATCGTCACTGACCTGGCTGGGTCTCTGACTGGCCAGACCTGGGTCAAGTACCATTCCTGGAGATGAGAGTGGAACTGCAGCTACCTGAAATACCAGGACGGAGGAGGCGATGGCGACCACCCCAGTGCTCTGCCTGGAGAATCCCGGGGACGGAGGAGCCTGGTGGGCTGCGGTCCATGGGTCGCTAAGGGTCAGACACGACTGAGCGACCTCACTTTCACTTTTCACTTTCATGCATTGGGGAAGGCAATGGCAACCCACTCCAGCATTCTTGCCTGGAGAATCCCAGGGATGGTGGAGCCTGGTGGACTGCCATCTATGGGGTCGCACAGAGTCGGACATGACTGATGTGACTTAGCAGCGGCAGCAGCAAAATACCAAGAGGGGGAGAAGATTGTTCCCAAAGGAAAGCTGGAATGCAGTTACCGGAAGGGGGTAAATAATCATGCAGAGTGGTTAGCTAACCCACACCATCCACAGGGATACAGAAGGACTACCTATCTCAGGCAGCACAGCTCATTGTTTCTGATAAAGACATGGCCTTCCTTTGCAGTGTCTCCAAGTCCTGAACTAAGCCTGCAGCCTTTGTTTGGAGTGTTGGCTTGAATCCTGGCGTTCTCTCAGAGCCCCTTGTTGGAACTGTATCAACAATGGCCCAGTCAGTGAGGTAGTCTAACCCAGCAACCTCATTCATACGGGAATCAGAGAGGAAACAGGAGTGGAGAGAATTTGCTGGCCTGCATTAAATTTAGATTTATTCTGCTGGAGCTAATTGTAATCTTTATTTGGTCCCAAGTGATTCATTCTTATCGTTCTTATTATAGTGGAGAAAATTAATTTTTATTCTGCTGTAAAGGTGGCTGTAATAATCTGGGTTCAGGGAGGGGGATTACTTTAATAAGATTTGCCAGTAGGTTTTGAAACAGTCAGCTTTTGTGAACGTGGAGCAGGCCTGTTGGCGGAGAGGATGCGAGGGGGGTCCAGGTGGGAAATCCTGGGTAAACTCAGCTAGGAAAAGGAATAGGTTTGTTTGCTCTGTAAAGAGTGCCGGTGTCCTTTCATTCTTTAAGTACAGGGGAAGTTCTGAGGGGGTGGGAATCTAAGCAGATCTCAGGGTCTTTGACTGACTTAAATGGAAGCAAATGCATTTACCCCAGTCCTGAGCCTGCTCATAAGACAAAGGAAAATGCCCTCAGAAAATGCCCTGGTCCTCTATTCGGGGATTGCCAGCATTTGAAAGCACGTACCCTCCTGGTATAGACTGCAGATGGTGACTGCAGCCATGAAATTGAAAGACGCTTGCTCCTTGGAAGAAAAGCTATGACCAATCTAGACAGCATATTAAAAAGCAGAGATATTACTTTGCCAACAAAGGTCCATCTAGTCAAAGCTATGGTTTTTCCAGTAGTCATGTATGAATGTGAAAGTTGGACTGTGAAGAAAGCTGAGAGCCGAAGGATTGATGCTTTTGAACTGTGTTGTTGGAGAAGACTCTTGAGAGTCCCTTGGACTGCAAGGAGATCCAACCAGTCCATCCTAAAGGAGATCAGTCCTGAATGTTCATTGGAAGGACTGATGCTGAAGCTGAAACTCCAATACTTGGGCCACCTGATTTAAAGAGCTGACTCATTTGAAAAGACCCTGATGCTGGGAAAGATTGAAGGCAGGAGGAGAAGGGGACGACAGAGGATGAGATGGTTAGATGGCATCACCAACTCAATGGACATGAGTTTGAGTAAACTCTGGGAGTTGGTGATGGACAGGGAGGCCTGGCGTGCTGTGGTTCATGGGGTCTCAAAGAGTTGGATGTGACTGAGCGACTGAACTGAACTGAATTGACTGACCATCCTGGTGCACGGGAGCAGGTGTCACAGGGTCAACATCTCTCATGTGAAATTCCAATTCCTCAAAGCTCTGAAAACTGAAATGCTTTGGGTAAATTTTTAGCAGAGTCATTTGGTGGCAAAACCTCACCTGAGCTCATTTATGACTTATACCATGAGAATGAGTTTTCTTATCTTTGACTTTGGAACCATTGTTGGCTTTCTTATTTTATAAAATTTATTTGGCTGTGCCAGGTCCTAGTTTTTGGATGCGGGATCTAGTTCCCTGACCAGGGATTGAAGTTGGGCCCCCTGCATTGGGAGCTCAGAGGCTTAACCACTGGACCATCAGGGAAGTCTGGGAACCATTGTTGGTTTGATGAAAGAATGCTGCTCCAGATCCCACTAAAGATGTTACTATTATAATATGCAGTATATGCAATGGATTGCTTCCCTGTGTCAGAAAAGTTAGAAAGCAAGATTTCTGGAAAAGAGGTGTTGGGTCTCCATGAATGTCAGATTTGTCAGATTTTAGGGAGAGAAATCAGAGTTCCTGATTTTTATGTGAAATTTCTCAGTTTCTATAGAGTAGTTTCAGATTCAGATTTTAAAATATGTTTTGAAGACAGAAAAAGATACTTGATGCTATTAGTCATTGGGGAAATGTAGATTAAAACTGGAATGAGGGGGGGCTTCCCTGGTGGTGCAGTGGTTCACTTCGCCTTCCAGTACAGAAGGTGTGGATCTGATCCATGGTGGAGGAGCTAAGATCCCACATACTTTGGGGCCAAAAAACCAAAACATAAAACAGAAGCAATACTGCAATAAATTCAGTAGAGACTTTAAAAATTGTCTGCATCAAAAAATCTTTAAAAAAAAATGTAATGAGAACAACAGGATGGCCAAAATACAAAAGGCTGATGATATCAAGTGTCGACAACAATGTAGAGAAACTGGACTCCTGTTGATGGAAATGTAAAATGGTGCAGTTGCTTTGGGAAGTAGTTTGGCTGTTTCTTGGAAAGTGAATTGAAACGGACACCTACCCTATGACTCAGCAATTCCACCCTTAGGTATCTAACCTAATAGAAATGAAAGACTTGTTTATAAATATTCTTAACAGCTTTATTCATCATTGCCCTCAGCTGGAAATGGCCCAAATGTCCATCAACTAGTGAATGCATGAACACACTACGGCGTATTCATACAATAGAATAAAAAGGAATCACCCACTGATTCATAAACAATGTGGGTGACTTTCAAATAATCATGCTGAGTAAAAGGACCCAGACCCACAAGTATGCATATGGTATGACTATATATGATATGAATTTCTAGAAAAGGCAAAACTATAGAGTCAGACAGCAGATCCGTAGTTGCCTGGGGCCATGAGTGGGGGTGGGCATCACCTACATACCAGCATGGGGAACTTTTAGGGGCAATGGCAGGGTTCTAAAACTGGATCGTGGTGATGATTACACACCTGTACAGATTCACATCAAACTGTACACTTAAAATGGGTACATCTTATGGTATGTAAACGACTATTCAATAGGACTATTAAAATCTGTGAAGACAGAATAGATTCATATGCCTGAAATTTCAAAAAATATACAAATGATGATAATGAAAAAAAGTGATGATACTATAATGAAAAAAATCTTGACTGCCCAGCAGCGATCCAGTTTTCTTTTGCATAGGCAACCAGGGTTCTTAGCTTCTCCCCAGTGTGTTCAGAGAGCTTTATGCATGGAAAAGCACATAAATATATCTTTCCATATGTATATATAGTTTGTTTTCCCCTCTCGAATACTAGTAAACCGCAGACACTATTTTGTACCTAGTTATTTTCACTTAACATGCAATATGTCTTGGAGATCTTTTTCTAACTTAAAAAGCTGCATTTTTTCACATCCTGTAATTTCATTTCATGGTATGGCTGTCACAGCACTGATGCAGCCACTCTTTCATCGATGAACACTTGACTGGTTTCCAGGCTTCGGCCCTTTACAGAAATGCTCGGCCAAATTACTTCACCCTATGGTGTCCCTCAGCTTCCTCATCTCTCAGTGGAGCTCCTGGTCTCACCTGCTTACCTCCCAGAAGCATGACGAGGAAATGAACTAATCTATAGAAAGTGCTTAAACAGTACCTAGCACACAGAAACTCGAGGTAAAGTGTTATAAAGATTGTTTCCAAGAGGAAACTTGCACGTCTGTCATTTCACCTGTGTGTAGGTGTATTAGGATAAATTCTGGGAAGGCCAGTTACTCACCCAAAGGATACATGCAGATGAATTTTGGATGGATTTTGTCAAATGATCAATTTTACACCTTTGAGTGATGAATGAGATTGTGTCCGCAGAGACTCACCAAACCACAGTAGATCTGATCTTTTGGATTTTTGTCAGCTGGAGGTAAGCGGTGGCATCTCCCGGTTTGGGAAGGAAAAGACCCCAACTTCAATGGGGTTCAATCAAAATTTCTCTGACCCACTGGCATAGACAGTTATCTACCGTAAATACAAAACAAGTCTTTCCACTGACATAGTTAGGAAACAGGGGAGGACATCATAGCCTGTGACACCAGTTCCATCACGTTTATGATTTTTGCAAATTGAATAAGGAATACAGATGACTTTTCAGGACACAGCTGCCATGTCCTGGGAACATATGCGTAAGGTACAAACACAAACACATGAAACTCAGAGGAAAGCCGACAAGAAAGCATTTGAATTCTCAACAAAACATGACCGTTCTGAGGCACCGTAAAATGCGTGGTTATGTGAGAGGCATTCATAGTCCAGGCAGGAGGAGAATGACATGAAATGCACACAGTTTTTGGAGACGGGTGATTTTCCGGTTCAGACCGGCTTGTGTTGGATTTGACTGTTTGGAAGAAGTTGCCACATTGGAGAAATGATTGGAAAGTAATCTGTTGGTCAATGTATTTATCCATTAAACATTCAAAGAATGATTATTTGAATCTATGGATCGTTGGCATTGGAAAGTCGCTGATCAGAGATGTGACATTTTTGCAAAGAATTCCAGAAACACAGGGCCTCAGATATCTCACTGGAAGCTGGCTCATTTTTATGGTGCAAGGAGATGCTCACTTCCTGTGTGTTGTTTTTAAAAGGACTCTCTGTTTTCCGCTTCCAGCTTTTTAGTTGGAACTTTCTAGCTGCCTGTCTCTGGTGGCAGTTTCTCCTCTTCCTACACAAGTCGTGGAACCTCACAGGATGCCACGGATTCAAGATGTGTGTGCGTGCAAGGAGTCCTCCAATTTGAGACAGAGGCTTGACCCAGAAGCTCAGGGTCTCTGAGGACCAAGTTTCTGGCTGACTTCCGGTTTGCTTTCTGTGGGCTGGAACTTATGCCCAGGAGCTCTGAGCTCCCTGCTTAGTGCAGAAACATCTGTCTGCAGCCCTGGGACTCTTATGCTCACACCACACTCTTCCTGGGAAGAGGAGAGGTGTCTCTGGGGAGCCTCTGCGCAGGTCTGGAGAACTTGTATCTCTGCAGTTTATATCCCAATGGCCTGGTTTGGGTTACATGCCCATTGATGACCAAAGCGCCAAAGTTTTTCCTTAAAGGGAGAGAAAAGAAACAGATATTGGGGAGACAACAAATGCTTAAAAAATAAGGAAAAGACTCCCAAGAGTCCAGCAGTGGGCCAGTCCCTGTACCTTTGGACTTCAGGAGACTTGATTTGGGATCTGTTTACTGCTCTGGGGAGAATGACTCTTTCTTTGAGTGATTGGTCTTGGGCTCAACAATCTTTATTTCAGTACTTCAGATTCTGCTGAAAAAGCTACTCGCCCTCTTCATTGACCTGTTTCCAATAAAGAAGGCATGAGCTCAGGATGGAGCACACTCTGACATTCCGTTGTCATAGCAACCTGGGTGGTAAATATCAGCTTGATGCTATTTAAAGTGGGGAGTGGTGATGGCAGGAATTAGGAACTGGGGGGCATTTGAGTAAAGCTGGAGATTTGGTACTCTAGTCCCAGCTCCAGATTCTACAGGAGATATTCAGGGGGATGTCTGAGCAGACAGTAGTACTTTTGTCTGCACCAGGGACGTCCAAGGGCATGATGGGTTAGACATACCAGAAGGTGGTCTCGGACCAGACTCAAGGGGAGGGACCTCTAACTCCTAGTCTGATCCTCCTTTTTCTGACCATATTTCTCCAAAGAGTTGTCTGTTTTCGGTGCTTCCCTTCCTCGTGTTCTGCCTGCTCCTCACCTCCATCATTCTGCTTCTTGCCACTGCATCTCCACTGAAACTCTACTGAGTTCATCCAACCTGTTGTCAAATGCTTGGGCTCTTCTCAGGGAAGGATCCCTCCTTCTCAGAAGTCTTCCTAGCACTCTGGTAGTTGTTCTTTTAAAAAATATTTATTTATATTTATTTATTTATTTGGCTGTGCCAGGTCTTAGTTATGGCATGCAGGATCTAGTTCCCCCACGAGGGACCGAGCCCAGGCTTCCTGTGTTGGGAGCTCGGAATCTTAGCCACTGGACCCCAGGGAAGTACCCCACTGATGTCTTTTCTGATAACATAGACATCCATCTCTCCCCTGCTCCACGTTGTGAGTGCCCCTCGGAGCTTTCTCTTCAAGGTTCCTTGCCAGAGCCCCCCACATTAGGGTGTCACTTCCCACTCTGTGGGTGTCTCTTTGGGCTGCTTCCCCAAGTGACTGCACTTGCCACCACCTTTCTGACAGCATCCACATCCCTCCCTCGGTCAGAGTCCTTCTGAGCTGTGGCTGCAGCGTCTAATGCATGACTTCGTGGGCATTTCTACCAGGTGGGCCCACTTGTCTCTCAGACTCACTATGCCCCAAGTAGAGTGCATCCCTCTCCCCCAGGGATGCTCTCCCTGGTCTCCGTGGCTATTGCACTCTTTTGCCTGAGCCTCAGCCCAGCACAACTCTTAATTCTTTCTTCTCCCCTCCCACCATAGCTAGGTAATCCCCCAATCCTCTCAAAATCTCTTGAACCTTTTCTCCATCCTACTGGCCCTTTCTGTAGTAGAGAGCATAGAGACTTTGAGGGAGCTGGAGCTGATAAACCAAAAGATATGACCATGAGATGACCAGCACCACGATAGAGGCAACACTTTCCCTGGGGAGATGGGCAATAGCCGGGGGTGAGGAGGGGGGGTGCTCATGTGTCCAGAGCTCAGTGGGAGGTCAGGGAACTCCCAAGGACCGTAACACCTGCGGATCTTTTATTGTCCAGGGGTTTCCTTATGGAAGGTAGCAGATGCTGAGTGCCTGGGCTATGCAAAACAAGCAGAATCTAAATGGCCATAAAACCATGGTTATTTGGGCTACATTTAAAGCAGTTGCATATGTAAAAAATTGAGTTTGGCATCAGCAGTCTTTGGGCTAATGGTCCTAGCTGAGTTCTCAAGAAATAAACAGTGTGGGGGTGGGTTAGCAGATAGGAGCCTTCTTTGGTCCATTTGTATAACGAGGTCACTACCTTTTAATGACTTGGACCTTTGTGTCTGTCTCTGTCTTGGTCATTCCTGCTTCCAGTCCATTCTCCATCATCCCAGGGCGATGGCTTACCAACCGCATTGTGGAGTGCCATGTTCCCATGATGTCAGCCACTTAAGAGGCTTCCCGTTACCCCTGGGATGCAGTCCAGGCATTATTAATGGGCCCCCACCTGGCCCTGTGTGACCTGGACCTTCCCTCGTCTCCAGTCTGTCTGCTTCTGCCTCCCCCTCCCTCACACCTGCTGCAGCAGTGCTCTGTCCCCCACCTTTGGTCCTTTGTCCATCTTGCTGTCTTCCTCCCAGACCCTCTTTCAACCCCTTGACCTGGTTCATTCCATTGTTCTCTGTCCCCTCTTCATTCACATGGCTTCTCTGTGCATGGAAATCCCTCTTCTTTCCCCTATAAACATGCCACCCACTGGCTTTTATTCAATATGCCCTAATTGCATCTGCAAAGACCTTATTTTAAATGAAAGTCACTTTTAAAAGAAATATTTATTTTTATTTGGCTGCGTTGGGTCTTAGTTGTGGCATGCAGGATCCTCATTGCATGATGTGGGCTCTTTTGTTGGGACACACGTACTGTCTCGTTGTGTTGCTCAGGCTCCAGCAGACTTCAGTAGTTTCTCCGCGGCATGTGGGATCTTGGTTTTCCACTCAGGGATGGAACCCATGTCCCCTGCATCGCAAGGCGAATTCATAATCACTGGACCACCAGGGAAGTCCCTTAGTTCACATTTTGAGGTTCCAAGTGGACATGGGGTTTTGGTGGATGCTGTTGAATCCACTGCAGGTCCCATCTGCTTTGGTTCCATCAAGACTGCATTAGGGGACTTCCCTGGTGGTCCAGTGGCTAAGGCTTCGCTTTCCAGTGCAGGGAGTGTGAGCTTGATCCTTGCTTGGTGAGCTATGATCCCACATGCCTCGGGGCCACAAAACCAAGACATGAAACAGAAACAATATTGTAATAAGTTCGATAAAGACTTTAAAAATAGTCTGCATCAAAAAAATCTTAAAAAAATATTGTATTAGAAGCCCCTCCTCTGTCACGACTCTTGTTTTTCATTATGGGAATGACTTTTTTATGTTCATATCCCCAGCTAGACAAAATTTCATGGAGCAGGGCGTCGTTGGTCCACTGTCCGCCCCTCCCCTCAGTGCTTGGCACAGGACTGGCCTGTGATAAGCACTGAGTGAATGTGTGATGATGGGTGGTCACATGGACTGAATGTGATAGTATCAGGAGGTGGATTGTGGGCAGGTGATCAGTTTTAGCCGAGGTCACGAGGGTGAAGCCCCCTTGGTGGGATAAGTGCTCTTGAAAAGAGAGGAACAGGGAATTCCCTGACAGTCTGGTGACTGTGGCTGCATGCTGTCATTGCCAACGGCTTTACTTCAGTCCCTGGTTAAAGAACTAAGATCCCACAGGCTGTGTGGCATGGCTTAAAAAAAAAAACAAAAAGAGAGGAGGAGACACGCGCACTCCCTCTCTCTGCCATGTGGGGATATGGGGAGAGGCTAGTCATCTCTAAGCAAGGAAGCGGGCTCTCACCAGATATCAAATTGGCCAACACCTTGATTTTGGGCCCCGCAGTTCCAGAACTCTGAGAAAATAAATGTCTCTTGTTTACGCCACCCTATGGCATTTCATGATAGCAACACTAAGGTAGTGGGTATGCCTGATCCATCCCATCTGATGCCCACAAACTCCTAGGATCATCCTCCTGTCTCCTTTTCCCCCACGTTCCTCCCGGGGGCTGGGGTGCTCACCACGGTGACCAGATGGCTGAAAAATGGGCTGATTATCCAGTCAAGGTCACTTGCTCTGGAACCCAGGTTCCTCCCCTACTCCTTGGCTTTAGGGGGGCTTCAAGGAAGCCAGGAACGTGAGCAGGACCTGAGTGGCCTCTGGTTGGATGTACAGCAGGTGACAGGCTGTGTTTTCCCCATGGGGACGGTTCCCTAATAGATATTTCAGTGCTGGGTGGTCTCGTCCCCATGTCACTGTCACCACGCAGGCTGAATCCATCAATGTTGGGATCGGCGTTTTCACATCTTCCCCTGCTCGGGTCTCCCAGCTCTCAGGTGGGCACTGAGAGGGAAGTACATGGATAGTTTCTGAGTCAGAGGCTGGAGAGATTTCCTCCTGGAGCAAGTAGAACTGAAAAAGAGGGAAGAAAAGCCTTTTCATAAAACTGCCAGAATTTCCCTGGAAGGATGTGAATGATTCAGACAAAAATCATTTCTTTTCCTCTTTGTGATTTCTCAGGGTGAAACTCGTGGACAAAGGCAAGGGAGAGAAAAGATCATGGGGTCAGCCTGGAGCTCTGCTTGGCTCGCTGTCTTTGTAGATCAGTGGTCTTTGGAGCCAGTTTGTGGCGGGGAAAAGCTGGCAGTGTCTCTGGGGGTCTGCGGTGCCTCCTCCCTCCTGGGTGTACCTTCAGGTCCTTCCAGAGCACAGGGACCCTAGTTGTGCCGGATACTTCTCCCCTTCCCCTCACCACTTTGCTGCCTGTGGTCCCCTTTGTCCCAGGCTGAGGTCTGGGGCAGGGGCGACCCCCTTTCTCACTTAAGCCCATCAGAGTTGGGGTTTCTGTTGCCTGCCAACAAAGAATCTGGTCCCAGAGAGTCATCGTGCTTTGCCTAATAGTTTTCCACCAGAAAGCAGCAATGAGTCTTGGTTAAAGTCTCCAAATCGCTGGCAATCAAACCACATTGCCCATTTCAGCCATGGAAATGGGGAACCAACCACTTGCTTCTTGCAGCGTAGGAACAGCCTCGGCCACTAGGTGGCAGTGTTGCAGCGCACGAGGCCCCTGTTTCTGCAGAGGCGACCAGGGGCAGGAGAGAGAGCCCTGGGTCAGGGGCAGCCGGTGTTGGGGGGCGCGGGGGTGGACCCAGTGCCGGAGCGGGGGTGTCCTGGGTTGGGTGCAGGCACCCACGCCGCAGGGAGCTACCTCCTCCTTCAGAAATGCTGTCCTCTGTGTTCCTTCATTTCCAGGATGACTGCCCAACACAGAATAGACTCAGAATTAAACGAGAAAAAAAGGACTGAGGGATTTTTGGTTTTGGTTTTACCAAGGCTCCCCAGGGTTGTTGTCGGTTTTACCTATGACAGGGGTTCATGGCACAACCCCTGGGGCCAGTGTGGGGTGGAAGTTCCTTTCTTACTTTTTAAAATGAAGACTTTATTTTTGAGAGCAGTGTAGGTTCACAGTGAAGTTAAGAGGTATGGAGATTTCGCATGCACTCCCTGTGGCCCCCCCCACCCCCCCACGCACAGGTCCCTCTGCACTTCACTCCCCTCACCACCCACCAGAGGAAGTTTCTATTTCTTTCTTTGTGTTCTTTGCGGGTTTTATTCTGGGTCATAGGATCAGTCAGAAGCAATAATGGAGCCCTTCTTTGCTTTGGTGAAGGGAGGTGATAGTCTGGGCATCAGCTGTCATGGAATCAGACAGAGGAGACATGTTTTGGGAGCCAGTGAAGAATAGCAGTCAGAGCCTGGACTCTGGAGCCCAATCCTGGCTCCACCCGTCACATGCTGTGTGACCTTAGGCATGTTTCTTAACCTCTCTGTGTCTTCATTTTTTCAATCAATAAAATGGACATAATAATATTACTTATATAATTATATAATAATAATGATAGCAATCTGAAAATATCTTATCTCATAGGATCGGGTAAAGAGCTGATTTAAATAAAGCAGAATGGTGACTGGCACATAGTAGGCACTCGACAGTTCCTAGTTATTACTACTATTTTAAAAACTATTTTATTTGTTTATTTAGTTGACTGTGTTGTGTCTTGGTTGTGGATTGCAGGCTTCTCTTTAGATGTGGCCAGAGGGATTAGTTGCCCCACAGCATGTGAGAACTTAATTCCCTGACCAGGAATCAAAGCCATGTCCCCTGAATTGGAAAGCTGATTCTTAACCACTGAAGCACCACTGAAGACCCTATAACTACTATTATTTTGTTCACTGGATCCTATTGATGATAAACTTGTGATAATTCCCAATCAATATTGATGTCTTCTTTCTCAAATTTGGCAGCACACATAACTCATATCAGACAAGTTAACAATACATCTTTTATCTTCTTTTATTATCAGTTTTTTAAGTGTAGATATATTTTCTCTTCTCAGTTATAATTTTTAGTTCCCCCAAAGCAGGCTGTGTCTCTGCTTGTCTATTTTGGCCACAACTCTGCACTCCTTGCATTTTAGGCTACCTTGACTTACCTGATTATCTGGAGAAATGAATTCAGACAGAAAATACTCTTACTTTTTTATCCTTTTGACTGTGCTGCAAGGCATGTGGGATCTTATTAATAGTTTCCCAACCAGGTTCCTGTAGAGGAAGCATAGAGTCTTAACCACTGGACTTCCAGGGAAGTCCCACTCTTACTTATTTTTGTGGTAGGTGAAAAGAAATTTTCAAGTAGTTGAATAGCCTAAAGAATAGTAGCAGGGATGTTGAAGGCATCTGAGCTCATGCTGTTTAAACTCTTAAGCCTTAAACAACAGTCTTAAAGATTTCCTAAAGTAGATTTTCTAGGCAACAACTACAAAGACTACAGTAGCTGCCCAACTACAACTGGGCCATCTTTGTTTCCCTTCCTGTAGTTTACTTCGTGTGTTTCTTTTTGGCATATAGCACTATGAGTTTTTGACAAATATATATAGTCATGTAACCAACACAACAATCAGGATACAGAACAGTTCTATCACCCCATTCCTAATCCTTTGTTTTGAATTTTTGTAGTGAAACAGTTAAATCTCAGCCTCTGATCCCTGGCAATCTCTGCTCTGTTCCTCATGCCTCCAGTTCTGATTTTACTAGACTGTCACGCATATGGAATCATATAGTAGGTAGCTCTTTGAGGCTGCCTTCTTTTTGGTGGCAAAATGCATTTGAGATTTATCCATATTGTGTGGATATCCATCATTTGCTTTATTGGATAGATGGAAACAACTATCCATCAAGTTGTTTCCCGTTCAATGGCTGCACCACCAGATATATATTTATCCCTTCACCCGTTGAAGGATATTTGTGAAGTTGTGTGTGGATGATGTTGTTTAAATGCTGATTCCAGCCAGACCTGGAGGTAGCTTCCCTCTCCAACCACGACTGCCATTAAATGCCCATTTTGTTCAGACTTGCGTGGTGTGGGTTTTCTCTGAATTGAAGGAATCATTTTTGTTATCAACAATGGCCAGAAGATGAGAAGGGCTAGTCTGAACTAGTGAGACGTGCAAAGCAAGGACTCTCCACATATGACATTCTTAGTAACGCAGTCACACAATAGCAAGTCACGTTACTGGGTCCCCTCAAGGTGCTGCATCCCTGATGGGCAGCAGGAAGTGACACCTTCTTTGACACAGAGTAAAAATGAATCTTGGGGGGATGAAGTGACTTGTCTTGGAGCGTAAATTGAGCTGATGGCAGACATGGGACTCCAGCCCAGGTGTCTTCTGCCTTTTGTAAGCCTCAGCTGCCTCCCCTATCAGAGAGTGGCAGAGCTGTCAGGGTTACTTAGTGAATTTCCCTCTCTTATTTAAACAATCTCCAAGGTGTCCAATTTAGAATAAATATAAATGGAAATTAGAACAAGGTCATCAACATTTCCTACTGTTTTAACAGCTGACGGTGCCTATAGGAGGTCAAAATTACTGTCACTAAGATCTATATAATCCGTTTAATAACGCTCTTTCTACATCTGGTGCCCCATGGAAACCTCTCACGTTGGCTTAACAGCTCTTCGCTTTGTTTCTCTGACTGCCTGTATTTCCTCGCTAATGAAAGCACAGCTTACCTTAAGGAAGAGATGTGAAATTTTGTTCCAACTTTTGCGTACGGACAGGATCACAGCTGTCCAGGTTGTTAGCCTATATAGTGTTGTATTAGTTAGGTGTCACTAGCTGCTGTAATAAATAAAACCCTAGCAGTGGTTTAATACGTTGTAAGATTTGTTCTTGGTCCCATCTAATGTGGGTGCTATATTTGGCAGGTGGCTCTCCTCCAGGTGGAGACTCAGGGGTCCAGGCTCACTTCCAGCTTCTGGCTGCTCTGCCATGACCTGGAGTCTCAGGGTCCCCTGCTTCTCACTGGTTGAAGATAAAAGATACCAATTTTGGCTTCAAAGCAGGACAGGCTGTTACTTCATTGGTCAGAGCTAGTCACATGGCCATGCCAGGGTGACAGAAGAGGCTGGGAAGTCCCTGACTGAGCAGTCATATGCAATACAATGGATAGAAAGTTTCTGCTGTTTTGTTTGTTTGATTTGAGTGAAGAATGGTAAATCCCTCATTTATTTTAGGGCACACAGGATGGAACAAGCGCAGGGAGCCGGGATGTGCTACCCGGCAGTTGCCAATGGCCTCGGGCAGTTGTTTTGGTGGTGTTTTTTGACAGGTAGCCATCCATCTCTCCCACAGACATGATGGCTTGTCAACATGAAGGCCAGTCTTCCTTTACCCCACACTCAAATGTCCAATGTCTGTTCAATGCTGTCCTCCCCTGCTTGGCTAGTTTCAGCTTCTTGCAGACAAAGCCTATTCACCCTCACAGTCATGCATGCATTTGGGGAAAGCAAAATGGCTCAGGATAACTTTCAGAGACTGACAATCATTTTCCATCCCTCTGTATCTTTGATCTCTCTGTCTCTCTCTAAAGTCAGCCAGGTCCAGCCATTTCCACTTGTAGTTCTGTTAGTTGTGCTTATTTCTGTCATTCTATTGGATTGGCCAGCATGTTTGAGTTTTTCCGTTAAACCCAAATGAACTTGGCCAACCCAATACATACCCCATGCCTCTGCTCCTTGAGTTAATCAAATTTCAACAGCAGCGGCTTTCTCTACAAAAGAGGAGAATTTAGCTGACACTTCTTACTTTCATTTCTTACCAGTTAACGTTGTATTTTGCTGAAAGTCACAGAAACCCCTGGTCTCCTTAGCTTGTCAATGACCATCTTCCTTCTGTGTCTTCACATGGTTGTCCCTCTGTGTGGTGGTGGTGTTGTTTAGTCACTACCAAGTTGTGTCTGATTCTTTTGTGACTCCATGGACTGTCGCCCTCCAGGCTCCTCTGTCCATGGGATTTCCCAGGTGAGAATACTGGAGTGGGTTGCCGTGCCCGCCTCCCGGGGGTCTTCCCGACTCAGGGATCCATCCCGGGTCTCCTGCATTGTGGGCAGACTCTACCATCTGAGCCACTAGGGAAGCTACACTTTTCCTATAATAGTGGAGTTTCTGTAGAGATGTGAGCAAATGAGTGTGCTTGGTCTGTCACCTGAAATCAAATTCCATATCTTTCTTTTTAAGGGAAAAAATGTCAGTATTTCTCTTAGATTAAATAAGCAAGAAGACGTGTTCATCTTAGAAAACTTGAAAACACATAGAAAATATGACAGAGTCTGGGTTTTGGGCAATTGGATGCAATGAATCTAAAGTGAATCTAAAGATAAAAAGTAGGTAAGACGAGCTGATAGAATTTTGATAAAGAAGAGTAATCTCTTGATATTCGTTTGCTAGGGCTACCATAACAAAGTACTACAGATTGCATGACTTAAAACAATGGACGTTTATTCTCACAGTTCTAGAGGCTGGAGGGCCAAGATCCAGGTGTGGGTAGGGTTGGTGTCTCCTGAGGCCTCTCTCCTTGGTGTGCAGATGGCTGTCTTCTCCCTATATCCTCACGTGGTTGCCCCTCTGTGCGTGTCTGTGTCCTAATCTCTTTTTCTAAGGACCAGCCATAATAGACGAGGGCCCACCCTAACGACCTCATTTTAACTTAACTACCCCTTTAAAACCTCTGTCCCTAAATGCAGTCATGTTATTTTTTCAACTAAAGAACCACTAAACTGTGAATCAAATAAAATACTTCTGACTGATTCAGCATATGCTTGTTATTCAACTACAATCAGATCCTCATTTTACATTGAACCCCAAAAGAAACTTCAGACGGATTCAAGAATTCAGTCTAATACTTAAAATTTGTAAGAGGGTAGATCTTAAATTTCCTCACCAACAAAAATATCAAGTGGATTCACATATGTTGGTGGGTCTGAGTCAATGGATACGGGCATTAGCTAGATTGTGGTGACTAGTTCACAGCGTAAGTCATCAAATTCTACACCTTGAATATGTAAAACTTTCAATTGTCAAAAATACCCCAATAAAGAAAGAATTAAATGTGGGAGTTTCCTGGCAGTCCAGTGGTTAAGACTCAGCCTTCCAGTGTAGGGGGTGAGAGCTCCTGGTTAGAGAGCTAGGATCCCACATGCCTCGTGGCCAAAAAAACCAAAACATAAAACAGAAGCAGTGTTGTAACAAATTCAATAAAGATCAAAATACCAAAAAAGAAAAAAAAAATCTCATTGTTAAAAAAAAAAGCTTTTCAGAGAAGAATTAAGTGTAAAAATGTAGACACATACATGTATCTAAATAAACCCGTCCATGGAAACATACAGGTGAATATATGTTTGATACTGGGATGCTGGGGAGGAATTTTTTTTTTCTGGCATAAAAGCAGTGGTGGGCATCATGAAAAAAAAGATCCATATTCTTCATTATGTTTTTTAGAAGTTATTTACTTATTTTGACTGCGCTGAATCTTCAGTGTTGCTCATGGGCTTTCTCTAGTTGCGGCGACAGGGGCTACTCTCTAGTTGCGGTGTTCAGGCTACTCATTGTGATGGCTCCTCTTGTCGCAGAGCACCAGCTCTAGGGTGCATAGGCTAGGGGTGGTGGTGCTTGGGCTTAGTTGCCCCACGGCAGGCATGTGAGATCTTAGTTCCCAGGCCAGGGATCAAACCTGTGTCCTTGGCATTGGCAGATGAATTCTTAACCACTGTACCCCCAGGGAAGTCCTTCATTATGTTTTAAGTGTCATACACTGGGCTTTGATGGTCTGCATAGAATATTTGTGCCCCCCGATCTTGCTAGAGAATATAGTCTTGAGACTTCTGCTCTCCATTGGCTGGTTTAGTAAGAAAGTAATTTCATGGAGGAGAGTGTGAAGGGCAGCGTTCTCTAGGATCTCACTCTGGATTTTATTCTTCCAGTCAAGCTGGACCTTCTGAGAGGTATCAGGTGTCTTGGCTCACACTCCGTTGTCTTCTGAAGAATTGCCTTTGCCTGATGGCCCTTTGTCTTAACCCCACCTCGTCTGCACAGCACCAGAGGGAGCCTGCTAATAAGCTCACTCTTTGTAGGGATGCTGCTGTGTCCCTTGGGGCATTACCACGGGAGGGATTTCCCTCAGAGCCAGGAAAAGCTTTGCTCCTTGCTTTCATCTTATGAACGGTGTCCAACTAGTGACTTCATCTTGTGTTTTGAGAGCTGGGCAATTCAGAGGCACATTTGCAGTCTCTTTAGTTATTGCCGAAGCTCTTACAATGTAGTTTGCTTGCTAAGCTTTCAACTGGCAGCAGAACACAGTGGCTAAAGGCACAAACTCTACTCTCTGCCTGGAGCTTGAACAGCTTGGATCCAGTAACTCTCTCTGCCTCTTTCTAGCTCTGGGATCTTAGGCAAGTCTCTTAACCTCCCCAAGCCTCAGTTTTCCCATGTATGTTGTTGTTCAGTTGCTCAGTCCCGTCCGACTCTTTGCGACCCCATGGACTGCAGCATGCCAGGCTTCCCTATCCTTTACCGTCTCTTGGAGTTTGCTGAAATTCATGTCCATTGAGTCAGTGATGCCATCCAACCATCTCATCCTCTGTCGTCCCCTTCTCCTCCTGCCTTCAATCTTTCCCAGCACCAGGGTCTTTTCTAATGAGGCAGCTCTTCCCATCAGGTGGCCAAAATATTGGAGGAGCTTCAGCATCAGTCCTTCCAATGAATATTCAGGGTTGATTTCCTTGCTGTCCAAGAGACGCTCAAGAGTCTTCTCCAGCACCACAGTTTGAAGCCATCAGTTCTTCAGCACTTAGCCTTTTTTATTGTTCAGCTCTCATATACATAGATGACCATTGGAAAAATCATAGCTTTGACTATACTAATCTTTGTAGGCAAAGTAATGCTTTGTAGGCAAAGTAATGTTCCCATCCATGAGTGGGACTAATAATAAAATCCTCATAATCAAAAAATTGTGAAGATGAAAGTTGTTAATATCCTTGAAATGCTTAGATTAGTGCTTGGTATATCATAAAGATTATGTATAAATGTTGACTGTGATAACGGGTCTCCTCTCATTACCCTTACCTCTCTATATTTTATTTTTTTTTTATTATCACTGTAAGATATGGTTATGCTGTGCTGTACTCAGTTGCTCAGTTGTGTCTGACTCTGCAACCCCATGGACTGTAGCCCACCAGGCTCCTCTGTCCATGGGATTTTCCAGACAAGAGTACTGGAGTGAGTTGCCATTTCCTACTCTAGGGGATCTTCCCGACCCCGGGTTCAGACCCGAGTTTCTTGCACCTCCTGAACTGGTGGGTGGATTCTTGCCCACTGTGCCACCTGGGAAGCCATATCTAATCCTTAATGGATTTGCTGGTATATGACCTAAGACTTATATGACCCTCAAGGTGATGAATGACTATTCATTTTTGAGTACCAACACCTCTCTACTTTTTGAAAGCTCACTTTATGCCAGTTTACTTTATGCCACCTCACTTTATGAAAGACCTACATTAGTACCATTTTTCACTAATCTGAAAGATATCTAAAGAGGATTTTCCCTTTTACAAAAAAAGATGAAAAGAGTGATGATAGTGTTCAGTATTGGTTTGCAGTGAGGAAGGGTGGAGGGTGGCACACAGCCAGGTTCCTTCCCCGGAAACTACACTCAGCATCACCATACTTCTCTCAGCCAGTTGTCTCCTGTTAGTCTCTGCTAATGCTGGCAGGGGAAGAGGTGTGAGGAGGCAGATGCTAGAGAAGACTGTAAGGATGGAGCTGGGAGAAGGGACTTACTCCTTCCTGTCCACTTCCTGTCTGCTTCCTGTCCGCTTCCTGTCCACTTCCTGTCTGCTTCCTGTCCACTTACTATCTGCTTCCTGTCCACGTCCTGTCTGCCTCCTGTTTCTCCCCTGCTCCTAGTCTGCTTTTTTTTTTTTTTTTTTTTAAAGAGGTTACTTTATGTATTTATCTTTGTTTTATCTTTGGCTGTATTGGGTCCTTTTGATGCAGTGCACAGGTTCTTCATTGCTGGGCATGGGCTTTCTCTAGTTTCAGTGACCGGCGGCTACTCCAGCGGCACCGTGCCTGCTTCTCTGTGTGGTGGTTCCTCCTGTTGTGGAGCATGGGCTCTACAGTGCAGGCCCAAAGGTTGTGGCCCACAGGCTTAGTTGCCCTGCGGCATGTGGGATCTTAGTTCCCCAACCAGGGCTTGAGCCTGTGTACCGTGCGTTAGCAGGTAGGTTCTTAACCACGAGACCACCAGGCAAGTCCCTCTGGTCTGTTTATCAGCTTCTTGCCCGTATTAATGACTCATGTTGGCCATTCAGGGCTCCCCAGCTTGAGATCTGAGAAGAATCTTGGGATGAAGGCAAGCATCCCTCCCTCCTGCCTGATGACCTGGTGTCCTCACACTTTTCTGTCTGTATGAGCTCTCCTTCTCTTTCAGCTGTGTGAATTTTATCTGGTTGAGAGAGACAAACTCAAGTTTCCCCGTCTTACTTTTATATGGGTGACTTTTGAATTGGATAGTTAGGTTTTTGCTACCTTTTCTGAGTTATGTGGTGTGTGACTTGTGTTTCAGATGCAGAGGTGGGAAAGCATGTGGTCCCTGGGGTACAACTAGGGGATGCAGTTTGGGATGGCAGTAGACTGAATGGGGATGTATAATAAATTCCACCATGGCTGGTTGTTAATGACTAAATAAGCACATGCAATTCTCCTCCTTAATCTGAGAGCATTTGGTCTGACTTGCTGCACTGGCTTCTCCTCCTAAGGCTTTAGGTCATGTGACATGGTTTACAGGTAGCAAGGCTCAGCCATATTTACTGCTACCATACCTTAAAGGTATGGATTACTGGCTGCTTTGCCAGCAGCTGTGTGATGCTCTGGGCCAACTGTATCTATATTCCTGCTCTACCTGGAAATCCAGGCTGATACCTGGGGTAGGAGACAGTCACCTGTGACTGCAGAGTGATGAAAACCTCACTAAGTCTGTAAAGATTTTGTCCATGAACTTGGCCCTGTGAGCCTTGAGCTCCAGCTTCTTTGCTGACCTTCCCATGGCTAACTCTTTGGCTTCATTGTAGAACCACCAGACTAGTTGGCCCTGGGACAGTACAGAAAAGTGGAAAATCTCTGAAATTGGACAGAACTGGTTTCAACCTTAACTTCGACCATGTTCAAACTGTTTAATTTCTCTGTGCCTCAGTTCCACCATTTTCCAAAAGGGACAAAGACTATTCATCTCACAACTATTGTGATAATCAATGGATGTAGCAGTTGTATATGGCCAGGCTAGCACATCGCCGGTGTTCTGTAAATGCTATTTCTCCTTTAAGTGATGTTTTTTTCCCTCCATGTGAAAATTGAAGCTCTTTGCTTGGCAAACCTAGCAACCAACTTAGTGACCACAAGGATGTGATATCTGAGAGGAAATGAATGGAGTGATAATGTGATGGGCCAATGATTTGTTAATATTAATGGTATCTATTAACAACCCTGGGAGGAAGCCAAAGAAAGGCTCAGAAGGAACACAGAGAGATTTAGTCTCTTAAGCATTAAGCCAAGGCACTCTTAATTGATGGACATGCACTCAGCACATATTTGTTTAGTTTCTTCTGCTAGATCCTGGATATGCAGCCATAAATTGGGTGACGAAGTCTCTGCTCTCATGAGCTTGAATTTTGATAGAGAGACTTGATAGAAAATAAGTCAACAAGTAAAAACACAAAGGCTAATTTCAGATGGTAAGAGTGACCTTGAAGAAATATAACAGGATGGAGTGAATAGTGACTGGATATATTTGTCAGACTCTAGCTGAGAAAACAGAAGCCACACTAGTTATTTCCATAGAGGGAATTTAATCAAGGGAATCAGTTAGTCATGTGATGGAAGATCTGTGAAACAAGTCGGGCATGGTAAATACCTTCTGGGAATGGTAAAGTAATCCAGAAATTAATTATAGCAGGAAGCTGTTACCAATTGGACTGAAGGGATAAAGTGGGGAAATTGGATTATCAGAACCCAGAAAGCTGAAACCATCTAGTAAGTATTAGAACTACTGCCTAAGAGAGCTATATTCGTGGTGGGAGCTCTTATGGGCTGGACAGTCTCTGCCAGTAAATACTGGGAGATAAGGGGGAGAAATATCTCCCATGCTCTATCTTCTACCAGAGCATCCCATTGACTGATGGTATCCAGAAGCCAGGGAGCAAAGGAGCTTGGGAAATGTAGTTCTCTATGATGCAGAGAAGAGCAGAGGTAGGGCTGGAGTGCTTGATCAGAGAAACCATTCCTGAGTTGAGAAATTCTGTTGGGAGGGAGTCTGCTCTACTCATAGGTGAGTGATGGACTTCCCCAGCAGGTGCAGAAGTTCACAGAGGAAAACACACAAACATCACGGAGATAGACCGGAAAGCATGAGTATAAAGGATCTCCTACTTCTTTCCTCTGCCTCAGAAACAATATCCACTGCACTGTTCTGAACCGATATGAATGCTCCCAAAGGCTTCCTTATAGCTCCTGGTCTCCAGGACCATGGAGGCGGGGTACCCAGATGGTGGCAGTAAATTACCACCTATTCATCAGGACTACCCTTTGATAGATCAGTGAGCAGTTTCACTTGCTGATGGTTTTCAAAGATGTGGCCCATCTGGTCCACTGCAAAGAGAGCCTTTTATTTCTGGCTGTCCATGTTGTTTTGTGGAAATTAGAAGAGACTCAGCTGCAGAAATGTCACAGGCCTTGACCCTCAGGTGGGTTACCAGGAGCCACAGGACTGTTAATAAGCTTCCATGCAGGACTGGTAATGGTAGCAAAAAAGTTTGTGAGTCTGTGGGTTGCATTATCTTATGGCTATAGGTTCCTCCAGTCCTGACCAAGGCACATGCCCGGGAGTATTTTTTTGTGTGCCAAGCACAGCAGTGATGTCCATCCATGCACTTTGGGTCACAGAGTCCCTACTGGGATTCCTAACACTATGGAAGTTGCTTCATTCTGGATGTTGTTTCCTTCCACCTGAAGTTCTTTTTGGGACTTCCCCGGAGCCATCTGTGATTCTGAACATCCTTTAATCACAGAGCATCTGTCTGGAGCACCTTGTTCTCTTGAAGAACCTGGACTTGATTCTCTTTTTGGCTCATAAGGAAGGAGGGCAGTTATGGGAAGTGCTTTGCAGTTGGGCCAAACCAAAACTTTCTCATTTTCTGCTCTCAGCACCCACCTCATTCAGTCGGGTGGTGAAAAGCCCTCTAGGAAATCAGCAGACCGAATAGGATCTCATTTCACATCCAGATCTCCGGCCACACGGTCTGCCTGCCAATGGGAAGAATGGGGCCACTATACGATGTTAGGGGACTGAAGGGAGGCATGTTAGCTTCTCAGATCCTGGATGTTTTTCTAAGGACAAAGTCTCATGGCTCCATAAAATGCTCCTAAATTCGCATATCATATTTTGTTGCAATCTAGTTTGAGGACAAAAATGAGGATCTGGCAGTCGATGTTTATGGTTTTCCATAGATGCCTTCAGACAAAATTTGTATTGCATTTTGCTTGAGTTATGGTAGGACAGGATTGTAAACTAACACTGCTATGTTGGATGAAATACAAGCTTTGGCTGTAATAAAGAAGAGAGAAAGCACAGTTTCAAATTTTTTATAAATCAACTTTTGAGAGACAGAAAATATCGATATAAATGATAATGGAAAAAAACTAATCCACAATGGAAACAGAACATATTAAAATTTGCATTTATTTTAATTTCCTTTTCCCTATCTGTAAATAAGCTGGAATTTAAATCTTGCCTTAGACTTCCCATAGATTTTATGGGAAGGTAAAATTGGAGTCTCTTTCCAAATCTGGTCAGCTGTGTGCCCACCCATATCTACTGAAGGATATTGTCAGGCTGTGGAAGACAGATTTCCCTCATTGCCAGCTGATTTATGGGCAAATTCACCAAGAATTTAACTTCCTAGTTTGGAGTGGGGAAATAAACCAACCAAAAAATAATTTAAATTTCATCTGAGATGGTCTTTCTGCATTGCTTGTCATTGTCAAAATACAAATTGCCCCTTGGTGGCGGCAACAACTAAAACTTTCCTTTGGTTGAAACTCATTTTTCAGAGTCATCTCTTCCTCCTCCATCTTTGATCTGAATCCCACCCAATCTATGGGATGCATTCTGGAGGAAATCCAGGTCTGGGCAAATGCATCATATACATATTTATGTATGTCTATATGTTGTGTACATACAATATTTACTACTTAAAATATATTTTAAACAGATTTGGGATCGGGTAAATCAAGATTTGATGATTGCTTTTTGTAGAAGGAAATGGCAACCCACTCCAGTATTCTTGCCTGGAGAATCCCATGGACGGAGGAGCCTGGTGGGCTACAGTCCATGGGGTCGCAAAGAGTTGGATACGACTGAGCGACTTCACTTTTCACTGAAGATGTAAGCATTTTCTGACGACACTACATATTTGTTGAGACTGTGGTTTTGGTGATCTCGTAACATCTCACGTAGAGTCAGATTTTCATCATTTATATGATCACTGCCCTCATGATGAGTTGTTAGGTTGTTCCTGCATGTTGCAGCTATAAATCATACTTGTGATGACGCTTGCACATGAATCCCCTTCTTGATCTCTTATTTCCTTCACGTGAATTCCTAGGTAGAGAATTACCGGGATGGTCATTTTGAAGGGTCTGAATGTTCACTTATTTTGGGGGGCTATGCCATGAAGTTTGTGGGATCTTAGTTCCCCAACTAGGGTTAAACTTGTGCACCTTGCATTGGAAGCATGGAGTCTTAGCCACTGGACCAGCAACGAAGTCCTATTCACTTTTATAATTGCATTGTGTAGGTTAGCCATGCTTTTCTTCAAAATCTGACCACTCCTTGGGGGCAGAAACCACATCCGTCTTGCCCCTGTGACTTCCATATAAGGGCTGGGAACATAGTAAGTGAGTAGTAAATATATTTAGATAGGTAATTGGAGAAATGAATAAAAAATAACTTGTCCTCTAGTAATTAATCTGACCCAGGACTGGCCATATTGATGACACTTGAGAACTTACTTTCTTCTTCTTTTATACCCCCACAACTTTACTGAGATATCATTGATCTATACAAAGTATATTTAAGGTGTACAATTTGATGTTTTGATATATGTAAACATTGTGAAGTGATCACCATAATCAAACTAATTAACATATCTATTACCTCTACCTGATTATCATTCTCAGTGTTTGTGTGTATTGAAAAGATTTAATCTAAGATCCATTCTCTTAGCAAATTACAATGTACAATACAGGATTGTTAGCTATATCACATTGCTGTGTATTAGCTCTCTAGAATGCATTTGTCTTGTATAACTTAAACTTTGTACCCTTTAAGCCCCATCCTGCCTCATTCCTCTCTCTCCCCAGCCTCTGACAACCACCATCCTACTCTCTGCTTCTACAAATCTGACTATTTTAGATTCTGCATGTAAGTGAGATGGTGCAGAGAACTTGCCTTCTGAACACCTTCTTGGAGAAAGGATGCGTCAGCTCTGACATGATTGTGTCTGCTTCACAATCTCCTAATTGCAATTTTATCATCCTGTAGGAAAGGAGAGCTCACCAAGGACAGCCCTGAAAAGGCCCAAAATTATTTCAGTCAATAGAAAGCTGTATTTTGCAGAATTTGTAACAGCTACAGAAAAAAATGTTACCAGGACTTGGAGTCAATGGAGTATTTATTTGCTTTTTATCCTCTGATGATGCTGCATTTTAAACACTGCTGCCTGCTTTATTTCTTCTTGCTCTGGTTGGAAGCTGGGCTCCAGGGGCAGAGGTTTGTTTCAGGGCAAGGAAAAATCTTTGTCTGTTGGTAGCTTAATTTGCTGACCCTGGTTCCTGGTGGGCTGTCTTCACTTTGAAAAATTTTCTTGGGTCTTTGCTTTCTGTGTTTCACCATTTGAAAGAAACACACACACACACACACATATACATATATGCATGCACGTGTATACATGTTTTTGTATATTTATATGTATTTTAATTAACAAGGTAACACACGGTTATTGTGATAAATTTTAAGAAAGTAGAAACATTAGCGATAAAATTAAAAAACCCTTTTTGGATTCTGTAGATACCATACATAAATATATGTACATGTACATATATACCTAAAAAATCATGCAAATAGAATCCTAAAAAGTTACCCAAATAGGATCATATGAGTTATGATTATAACTGTTTATGTTTAATGACATATTGTGACTTTTTTTTCAGATATACTGATACAGTTGTACTTCGTTTTTCTTTTTTTTAAATTTAACTTTATTATTACTATTTTTTTGGCTACATGTGGGACCAGGGATCAAACCTGTGCCCCCTGCATTGGGAGCATGGAATCTTAACTGCTGGACCACCAAGGAAGTCTACTGGGCTTCATTTTTCTTACAGCTGCCTGTTATCCCACTGTAAAAGTGTCTAGTTTATCCAGTCTCCTCTTAATAAACCTTTGGAATGGTTTAAACTGATAAATAATAATAATGGTAGCTGGTAAAGGTTGAGCATGTTTGTGAGTCAGCACTGTTCTAAGCTCTTCGTATTTATTAACTCATTAATCCTTATTATAGTTTATATTCTACTTTATATGAAGACATTTGAGGCACAGAGAGGTTAAGTAATTTGCCCAAAGTTGCTCAGTGAAGAAGTGACAGAGTTGGGATTTAGATCCAGCCTTCTCACCCTAGCACATGTATTTCTAGAAGTAGGAACGCTGAACCATAGCTTCACCCTCATTTCAAAAAGAATTAGGAGACGTCTCAATGTCCCTGCACACATCCCATCTGGGAGTGACAGGAAGAAGTGTAAATATCAAATAAAAGCATCGGCACCTCATAGACAACAGTCCGATGCCTGGTTGTGTGGTGGGCTGGGTAGGTGTGCAGCCTACTCTTTGTGGGGTGATTACAACAGAGTCGACCATGATCCTCTGAGTTTGGAGATTTGCAAGAACAAGAGGGTGTGATGTTTTCCCTCTGGGGGTATAATTCAGCCACAGGCGATTGGGTTAGTGGTACCTGGGGGCTTCTTCCCACTCTGCCTTTGTTATTTTGGAAGATCCTTAGAGCACACTTTATGTAATGCAAGGACTTCCACAGTGATGAGATCCAGGGGACGGATGGGCGTGGCCAGTGGGCAGTGTGCTGGGGGTGGGTGGGTGGAGCTTGCACTGTCTTAAATCCAGACTCTGTTCTCAATCTTCCTTTCTGTTCTTTCTCGTGCAGTGATGGAGAGCCGAACCATCGTGGACAGCCTGCAGAGGTTCTCCTCGCTCCCCGCTTACCTTCCCACGAGCTTCCACATCTCTAACGCAGAGGAGTCCTTCTTCCTTAAAGAGGCCAACCAGGACATCACGCGGAACTCCAGTCTGCAGACCCGGGTGGAGTCCTTCTTTATCTACCGAGCCAGGAGACCCCCAGTTGTCAATGCCAGCTATGGTCCATTTTCAGTGGAGAAGACGGTCCCCCGGGAGCTCATGCTGACTTCTATACCCTTTGGCCACGTGGGCCAGTTTCCCTTTAATTGGAAGGTGAAAGCCCACATCCTCGATAGCTCCATTTACTCCAACAGACCCAAAGTACAGACCTTGTTTTACATCACGGGGATGGGCTGGGCTGATGGTGACCCTGCGGAACAACTACCCTGTGTCAAGATGTTTGCTTTTCCCGAGGCCAGGGAAGTGGCGGCCAGCTGTCGGCTGCAGGGGACCCCAGGACTGTGTGTGGCCGAGCTGGAGCTGCTGCCCGAGTGGTTCAGCTCCGGGCTGGACCTGGAGCCTGAGGAGGAGATCCCGGCCCTGCTCGGCGGCACGGCCATGGAGCTCTTCTTCGCGCTCTACCCGGCCGACCCGGCTGGCCAGTGTCCCCTGGAAGAGGATGGCAAGTGGGAGAATAACATCCACTCGGGCCAGGATAGCCCCCCGCCGGCACCCCCAGCCCGGGAGAGGATCGGCAGTGTTGTGGTCTACCCGACCCAAGACGACCTGCGGTGGTCCATGCTGAACCTGGATGAGAATGTCGTCCTCTCTGTGCCGCTGAACCTCATCCGGGAAGGGGACACAGCCACCTTTTTGGTCTCCCTGACTAGTGGCTCTGTGGCAGACCACTTCACTCTTAGGTAAGAGGCTTTGCAGGGTTGGATTGGGCTGGAAATCCACTCTTGATCCTCAGTGAATTGTTATTCCATCAAGTGGTTGTTGATTTTAAGTTTCCTCCACCACAGTGAGGAAACTTACAAACAAGACCAATGCAAGCCAGCAGACTAGACAGCCTCAAGCAGAGGCTCTGGGCCTCTCTGTTTTCTAAGCTCTCCATAAGTAATTCTGATATGAGGCCAGGATTAAAATATTTGCTTGGAAGGCAGTGATTCAGGCTGTGAGGGCCAAGTGTGTCCCTTTCAGGCTCTCACCTGATATTCTGAACCTCTCACTGCCCCCTTGATGTGCCAGGTAGAATCCCAGAATGCCCAGAAGTGAACACCTTGTAAATGAATTTCTAAATCCACAAAGGAGTTTTCTGAGACAATGTCTCCTACCTCTCAGGTTTTTTCTTTTTTAATTATTTATTTGGCTGTGCTGGGTCTTAGTTGGGGCATGCAAACCCTTAGTTGCAGCATGTGAAATCTAGTTCCCTGACCAGGGATCGAACCTGGGCCTCCTGCATTGGGAGCATGGAGTCTTAGTCACTGGACCACCAAGGAAGTCCCATCCTTCCTCTTAGTTTTTAATCAGTAAAGAATCCTTTGTCAAAGCAAAGCAGCTGTCTATATCTGTATGATGAAGACTTGATTTTAGGATTGCAGAGAGTGGGGGAACTTCTCTGTGCTAAAGACACAAATCTGTCTAGCTTATTTTGCTCACAAATCTCCCTGGGTAGCAGTAGAATGCATGGCTCTGCTACACACCGGCTGTGTGCCCTGGGGCAAGTCACCCAACCTCTCTAGGCTTCAGCTTCCTCATGGGTGAGATGGCAATAATGATGGAATCTACTTCCTGGGGTGGTTGTGAGGATTACACAAGTTAATCAAGTTCTTAGAACAGTGCCTGGTGCATGGAGAGTCTTCACTGAATGTTAGGCTGTGGTTGTTTACTCACCCCCAGATGCTGAGCTGGTAGACATCAAAACTGCAGTGCAGGTGGGGCTTTGTTTTGCTGGATGCAGGTGAGGAAAAATAAGAACTAATCATGAGTCCTGTGTGGTCCTTCTGATTCTGAGAGGCTGATGTCCCAAATCACACCTGTCTGAAGGTGGCCTTGTTCAGAACCTGCCAAGAGGATCCCAATAGTCTGGCAGATCCCAAATGGGTTTAGTAGCTTGCAGGAAGTAGGGTTCTTGTTTGGAGCCCCTTGAGTTAGTCTTGGTGGTAAAAATTGATTCAGAACTGGGTGTGGACCCAGCCCTGTGCTGGTCACTCCAGTGATGTGGCTGGTCTGGTCTAAAACACAGCTCTTGCTCTGCAGAGATTCTTTCAATGCCAGGCAGTGCCAGCTGCTCACTATAGACCAAGAATGGCATAGCAATGGCTTCTGCTCTCCTGCCACTCACTCTCCCAAGGCAGACATGATCAATCAACTACAGCACCTAGTACTCCCTTTGCCATGGCAGACATTACTAATATACTGCCACACTGAGCCCAGGACTCCAGGCAGCCCCTACCAATTCATGTGAGGGAGAGGGTATGACATTTCAGACTCAGCTTATTTGCCATCTTGGGTGTAGAGGGAATGTTATTAGTGAGAATTTCAAGGAGGGGGAGAGCAGATGCCCTGGTGGTTGGGAAAGTCCGGGAACCTGGCTGAGAAAGGCATTTCAGGCCAGCAGAATGGTGCACACAGTACTAGATAGCTTTCACTGAGAACTCAGAATGCTCCAGACCACATTCTAAGTGGTTTATATTCCTTCACTCACTGAATTTGACAACAAACAACTCAAGTAGGCAAGTATCATCATCCCCATTTCTCTGAGGCACAGAGAGGTTGAGTAACTTGCCCAAGCTCACACAGCTAGGGAGTAGTGGGTGTGAACCTACTGGTGGGCAAGCTCTAGAGCCTGTGCCCTTCACCCCCACAGTCAACTGCCTTTTGAAGATAGGAGGGGGCAACTGCCGCACCTCCCAGGCTGTGCAGGGCTCAGTCATGCCAGAGCTGAGGGTCAATTTAGGGAGAGAGAGACTGCTGAGACTGGAAGAAGATCCAGAATGTAGAGGCCCCTAAAGTGGCATCTTGGTTCTAAGTAGAAACCCCTCAAGTTTTTTGTTGCTCACAGAAGTTAATTTTAGAGCTGAAATGAACTCTAATGCACTGACTTTGACCTGAAAGGTCAAGTCATAAACTGTCAGCCTCCAGGAAATATTAACACTTTCCAGGGGCCGTTAGTTGTGGGGCCTTGAGACTGTCCCAAAGGAGAAGCACTTAGTTTAGAGTTTGCAAACTGATGGTCATAGCAAGTCTAACCCAGAGATGTGTGCTGTTTTTTTTTTTTTTTTTTTTTTTTAAATCTCATATGGCATTCCTTAAAATATATAAAAGAGTTGACAACCTCTGACAATAGGGAGATCTCACATATCATTTTCTTGGAAGGTTTTGAAGATTTGGTGACTTGGCTACGGTTGGCTGTTGTTAGGGAGTGACTTCCTGCTTTAGATGGATCATGCATTGCCTGGCTCACTCCAGTCCCCACCATGCCTGGTCCATTGCGCTCACTTGTCTGGTTCTTGTGAGCATTTTGAAACTCCTGATATAATATTGGAAAAAGGGGAAAGCAGTGCTTAAAAGAGGGGCTAAATTCTAACCTCTGAAGGCAGACGTCACTGACTCATTCACTGTGGGCGTCAGGGAGACAGGAGTGGTCAGTGAGTGCATCATAGGAAATGAAACATCAGGGGCTTCCCTGGTGGTCTGGTGGCCAAGACTCCGCGCTCCCAGTGCAGGGGGCCCAGGTTCCATCCCTGGTCAGGGAACTAGATCCCATATGCCACAACTGAGGCTCCCTCATGCTAAAACTAAGACCTGGCACAGCCAACTAAATAAATGTTTTAAAAAAGGAAGTGAAACATTCCTCCATCATAACTGGTATTATTTAGTGAATTAGTTGCTTCATGTAAAACAATTAGAAGAGTGCCTGGCACACTGTAGGTGTTCAATAAGTGTTAATAGATACAATTATTTATATACTACAATTGATGCTATTATGTTTAATTGATATGATTGATGCTTTTAAATAATTATGTGTACTGTGCCAGGCTCAAGTTGTGTCTATCACAGGTGGCATACAAAGTATTCGTGTCCATCTTATGAATGTGGAAACTGAGACTCAGAGAGGTTAAGCATTACCTATCTGAAGTCGTGCAGTGGGGAAGTGGTGGGGTTGGCATGGGGGTCTGCAGACAGGAGCTGAAAACACTCTTGGGTGATTCTACTTGTCCAGGTGGAGACTGAGCTTTACCTTTCAGATCTTTCTGGGTCACCATCTAGAGTTTCTTGTCTTCATGCTTTCCTAGATATGACTACTGTTTCTTTTTGTTTGTTTGCTTGCAGAAGTTTTATTCAGTTGTAAATTATATAGTGAACTTAATTTTAAAAACCAGTATATCAATATCAATTGCATTCTTATACAAAGATAAAATTCTAATTTCTTTATTGAAGTATAGTTAATTTACAATGTTTTGTTACTTTTAGGTGTACAGAAAAATGATTCAGTTATACATACATACCTAAATATGTAATGGGGCTTCCCAGGCGGTGCCGGTGGTAAAGAACCTGCCTGCCAATGCAGGAGTCTAAGAGTTGAGGGTTCAATCCCTGTGTCGGGAAGATCCCCTGGAGAAGGGAATGGCAACCTGCTCCGGTACTCTTGCCTGGAGAATCCCATGGACAGAGGAGCCTGGCGGGCTACAGTCCATGGGGTTGCAAAGAGTCGGATAGAACTAACGCGACTTAGCACACATGCATGCACATACATACATATATATGTACATATTCTTTTTCAGATTCTTTTCCATTATAGGTTATTACAAGGTATTGAATACAGATGACTTATTTCTTTTTTAAAAATAACATTTATTTATGGCTATGCTGGATCTTCCTTGCTGCAGATGGGCTTTCTCTAGTCACGGCGAAAGGGCGCTACTCTTCATTGTGGTGTGCAGACTTCTCATGGCAGTGGCTTCTCTTGTTGTAGAGTACAGGCTCTGGGCCTGGGAGCTCTGTAGTTGTGGCTTGCAGGCTCTAGAGTGTGGGCTCAGTAGTTTTTGGCACAGAGGCTTAGTTGTTCTGAAGCACATGGAATCCTCCCAGACCAGGAAATGAACCCTTGTGCCCCCGCATTGGTAGGTGGATTTTCTTCCACTGTACCACCAGGGAAGTCCGACTATTATTTCTTATGCTGAACTTTATGGTTAGAGAAGAGTGAAGTGAAGAGTGAAGAGAAGAGTGAAAGTGAAGGTCACTCAGTAGTGTCTGATTCTTTGTGACCTCCATGGACTATACAGTCCATGGAATTCTCCAGGCCAGAATACTGGAGTGGGTAGCCATTCCCTTCTCCAGGGGATCTTCTTAACCCAGGGATCAAATCCAGGTCTCCTGCACTGCAAGCGGATTCTTTACCAGCTGAGCCTCCAGGGAAGCCCCAGAGAAGAATGCACTAAAATTGTGGAAATAAATGAAGAGCACCTAGATGAGAACAGAGGTTATTTATTCAGAGCTTGCTTTGGCAAGGGAGTCAGTCACCATCACTGACATTTGGCAGAGACCCAAGGGCAGTCAAGGAAGTAGGAAAGTTCTGCTCCAATTGTCAGTGTGGGGAAGCTGGAGGGGGCTCCCAAGCAGTGAGCATCTTATGTGACTGGTTTGGGAAGCATATCTGGCTTTTTCTGACTGACCTTGAATTGGAAGCAGAGGCTGTCAAAACGGAAGCTGGCAGTCATGGACCAACTTCAGATCTTTCTAGGCTGACTGTTGCTGAGGCTGTGGTTTGGCATTTTGGCTTGGTTGCTGCAAGGTTGTGGGTCAGACTTGTCTTGTCATAGATGGTCTGGCTATTGTCTTTTTATATATTCAGACTCTTAAAAATAAAACACTGTTTTCAGGCTGTAGGGGATGTGTTATTTCCCAACATAACTGATTGTTTTAATCATGCCTTTTATGAATGAAATGTGACATATTTCATTCTGGCTCAGATGAAACCCCAGATCAAGTGTGAATGCGCACAAGATTCACTGAGATAATTTTAGAATTGAAGACGTATGGACGGGGGACAGGTCTGTTCAATTTTCATGTGTTACATTGCTGTTTCTGACTGCATATTGTATTGGGGCCAGTCTGAACAAAAGTTGGATTGGTTGTTCTCTAACACAGATAGACGCTGTTAAATGCTAATATCTAAAACTAACCATATGTTGAAAAGCCTTTTATTTATTTGTTATTTCAAATTTAAAGTTGCAGAGTTTTCTGTCTTTCTTTTTTTAAATATTTATTTATTTGGCTGCATTGGGTCTTAGTTGGGGCACACTGGCTCTTCGTTGCAGTGCCCGGGGGGCTCAGTGGTTGTGGCACTTGGGCTTAGTTGCCCCACGGCATGTGAGTTCTTAGTACCTTGATCAGGAATCGAACTGGTGTCCCCTGCATTGGAAGGTGGATTCTCAATAACTGGACCACAAGGGAAGTCCCCAAAACCCTTTTAGCAAAGGGTTAAAAAGTGGGGTTTGGCGTGGTTGGGGACTGCTAGGCTGGATTCAGGGTAAGTCTTTCAAACCAAGAAAGACTGACATATTATGAAAGTTTTCCCACTCCATCTGTAATGTCTCCAAGGCCAAGAGTGATCCTGAGAAGCTTTATCCCTGATTTATGAAAATAGCTCTTTCTTGGCTTACACAGAGAAACCTCCCAGGCTGACCTTTCATCCTGTTAGGCAGTGGAGCCCAGTGGTTAAGACTGTAGACTTCAGGGCCAGACAGCCTAGGTACCAGGTGCCAGTTGGGTGACCTTAGGCAGGTTACTTAACCTCTCTGTGTCACAATTTCCCCATTTGTAAATGTGGGCTGTTTATGCAGGTCAGGAAGCAACAGTTAGAACTGGACATGGACCAACAGA
The DNA here is from genome assembly GCF_963930625.1 of Muntiacus reevesi. Lineage (NCBI taxonomy): Eukaryota > Metazoa > Chordata > Mammalia > Artiodactyla > Cervidae > Muntiacus > Muntiacus reevesi. Next base: position 22,854,101 of record NC_089261.1, read on the forward strand.
CTGGTTCCAAATAGGAAAAGGAGTACGTCAAGGCTGTATATTGTCACCCTGCTTATTTAACTTATATGCAGAGTACATCATGAGAAACGCTGGGCTGAAAGAAGCACAAGCTGGAATCAAGATTGCTGGGAGAAATATCAATAACCTCAGATATGCAGATGACACCACCCTTATGGCAGAAAGTGAAGAAGAACATAAAGCCTCTTGATGAAAGTGAAAGAGGAGAGTGAAAAAGTTGGCTTAAAGCTCAACGTTCAGAAAACTAAGATCATGGCATCTGGTCCCATCACTTCATGGGAAATAGATGGGGAAACAGCGGAAAGAGTGTCAGACTTTATTTTTTTGGGCTCCAAAACCACTGCAGATGGTGATTGCAGCCATGAAATTAAAAAATACTTACTCCTTGGAAGGAAAGTTATGACCAACCTAGATAGCACATTAAAAAGCAGAGACATTACTTTGCCAACAAATGTCCGTCTAGTCAAAGCTATGGTTTTACCAGTGGTCATGTATGGATGTGAGAGTTGGACTATGAAGAAAACTGAGCACCTAAGAATTGATGCTTTTGAAGTGTGGTGTTGGAGAAGACTCTTGAGAGTCCCTTGGACTGCAAGGAGATCCAACCAGTCCATCCTAAAGGAGATCAGTCCTGGGTGTTCATTGGAAGGACTGATGCTGAAGCTGAAACTCCAGTACTTTGGCCACCTCATGCGAAGAGTTGACTGATTGGAAAAGACCCTGATGCTGAGAGGGATTGGGGGCAGGAGGAGAAGGGGACGACAGAGGATGAAATGGCTGGATGGCATCACCGACTCGATGGGCATGAGTTGAGTAAACTCCGGGAGTTGGTGATGGACAGGGAGGCCTGGCATGCTGCGATTCATGGGGTCGCAGAGTCGGACACGACTGAGCGACTGAACTGAACTGAGCTGAGCTGATACTTTAATCGGCTGTTTATGAAGTGTCAGCTTTGCTCAGCCAGATTCCTCCCTTTCATTTGTCGCCACCACGTGCTTCTGGTTGCTCAGGCCAAATGTCTGATCACCAGGTTGACTTTTGCCATTCTCTGATACATACCCCTTCATTTGAACTGTCTGCAAATCTTGAGTTTTCTCTAGAAATGATGAGCTCCCAATCAGTAGAGGCATTCAACAAGAGAGGCTGTCTACTGGGAGGGGCACTTCTGGGCAGGTTGACGGGCTCTTCTGCAATTCTTCTGGGTCATCCACACTTACATGTCTGGTAGGATTTTCCTATATAGTATCCAGAATTGAACTCCCTCCATGTCAAGTCAGGGTCCTCTCTTGGCCTCCTGACAGGTCTCCCAGCCTCCACCTTTGCCCCCTGATGTCTTGAGCAAAAGCCAAAGTTCTCATATGGGCCCATAGGCCCAACATGATGTGACCTCCTCCCGTGGCCCCTGCCCTGCTCCGATATTTTGGACATACTTTATCGTTTATATTAATGACATATCATCATTTATGGCTCACCTCTTCCTGCTGGAATGTGAGGTCTCTGAGGGCGGGGACTTTTGTTCTTTGATGTGCACTAAGGACCCAGAGTACTGTCTGCCACAGAATAAGTGCTCAAGAAATATGTTTTGGGTGAATGAATGAGTGATTTTGGAAATGCTGTGAAGCATTGTTCCTGGATGAAGGGTGTGAATTGTCAAGACTGTATGAGTTCATGGAATAAATAAGTAGGAATTTCATAAATACTGAAGGTTGGGACACTTGAAGATCTACTTCTGGCAGAAGTTTTGTCTTCGCTACAGTGTGAGAATGGATTAATCACTTCTTCTTTTTTTAAAAAAAAATGTTTGTATTTATTTATTTGGCTGTGCTGGGTCTTAGTTGCAGTACCTGGGATCTTTAGTTGTGGCACGTGGGACTTCCCCTGGTGGTCAAGAGTGGCCAAGACTCTGCGCTCCCAGTGCAGGGGGTCCAGGTTCGATCCCTGGTCAGGGAACTAGATCCCACATGCCACAACTAAAAAATCTTCATGACACAACTAAGGATTCATCATTTCTAATCAAACTGTAGGCAGTGCCAGTGTAGTCTAAACTTTGGTAATTCACACACCCCCTTTAGGATTTTTTTTTCGTCATGTCAGATGCTGCCACATCCTACCATTGTAAGTTAAGTCATATCTACGTGCCTTCTTTGTATAATTTTTATTTGCTCTTTTTCTTTAAATGAAACCACTTAAAACTTACATAAACATGTTTAAAAGGATACCTTACATCAGCCACCATAAATAGAAATCGGTATTACTTGTTTACATGAAAGAGTATTATAAAGATAAGTTACAACAATAACAACAGCAAAAACACAACACTGCTAAGTGCTAAGTAGGTGTCATCACCTGTGGAAGCAACACCTGAGGTCGGATTTCTGCTTGAAAGGAGGTTTAGCTTGTGCTGCAGAGAGGTGATGGCCACGGAAACTTCCTCCCGTACATTGTCACAGATTCTGGAGAGGGTGACTCTCCCTCTGTGACTTCTTGCTGTTTGAGCCATGTCTGTGTGACATCAGGACCACCTGCAGACCCAGGGCCAGGCTTTGGGAAAACTGGCTGCTGAAGACTTTCTCATCCATGGGATCAAGGAAACACCAGGAAGCATCACCTCCTGGTCAGCCTCTGTCTCTCCCATGGAGGTCCTTTCTCTCTCCCATGGATATCACTTCCTGTCCACAGCACTTCCTCAGGGACTTCTTTTGTACCTGGTATTGCTAATATATGTTCCAGGTTGAGAATGTCAATTACCCCAAAGCCTTCTAGATTTCCTGACTGCAGAGACCATCTTCCTTCATTTCACCACTGAACAGAAGGGGCGATCAGAAGTGTCAGAGGTAGAAAATGTAGTTGATGACTATGGGGTGGGTGAGCCTGCAGGCTGAAATCTAGCTGTCATTGATGGAGCAAATATTTTGTGATCACCTATTAGTTGTCGCCCACCTTTGGTTTGCTTTTCTTTTTTCATTTTGAAAAAAACCACACATACTCCCATCTCTCAAGCTCATATTTTCCAAGGAGGAAGGCAGTAACTAAGCAAATAAACTAAATTATACACAATTAAAACCCAAGCTAAGGGCCACAAAGGAAACAAACAGAATGCAGTATCTTCAAACTTCATTTCATTTATTTTAATTTTTTAAAAGCTTTTTGTCTTGGGATGATTTTAGATTTATAGGAAAGTTGCAGAAAACGCAGATTTTCCCTAATGCAAATATTTTTCACATAGCCACAGTGTGAATATCAAAACCAGGAAATTAGCATGGCAGTAATATTGTTAACTAACCTACGGACATTATGAAAAAGTGCCTGCTGTTCTGAAGCATCCTTTTTTGGCTCTGGGATCCCACATTGCTAGAGTTGTTATAGCTCCTTAGTCTGATGAATTCTGATCTTTGGTCTTTTTTTTTTTTTTTTTTTTTTTTTTTTTTGGCTTTTTCTCTCTTTCATGACCTTCATGTTTTTGATGAATACTGACCAGTTATTTTTGACAATGTTCCTCAATTTGGGTTTTTCTCTTATCTTCTCATGATTAGATTGAGGATGTGTGTATTTGGTAGGAATCTCAGTGAAGTGCTTGTCCTTCTTTCTGTTGTATGGGAGGCATGTGATGTTGACATGTCTCATTACCACTGATATTTACCTATATTACCTTCTTAAAGTGATATCTTTTCAGTTCCTCCACTACAAGTATGATTTTCCCTTTTGTAATTAGTAATAACAACATCTGGGAAGATAATTTGTGACTATCAACATCTTTCATGTACTTTTTGCCCATGAATTTTAGCATCTGTCAATGATTCTTGCCTAGAATGCAGTAATTTTTAAATAAATGAATCAGAAGTGAATATTACAGGAGAATCTTGGCTCTTCTTGATCACTGCTTATTTGTATATTAAGAAGTGAGCCAGAAACAATTAGTCATCATAGAAGCCACTACACTTTTTCTGCTGAGATGAAAGAAGATGCTCAATGCACTTAGGGGGTCCAGAAGGTTTTGAGATGACTGCCATTCACACTTCCCACTGCTGGGGGCCCAGGTTCAATTCCTGGTTGGGGAACTGAAATCTCATTAGATGCATGGCATGACCAAAAAAGAGAAAGAAAAAGAAAAGTAAAAAAAAAAATTAATCTTAGTGCTCACTTTCACACTTAAAACAATAGCATCCTGGGAGGATTTCCCTGGTAGTCCAGTGGTTTAGACTCTGCTTTCCACTGCAGGGAATGTGGATTCAGTCCCTGATCAGGGAATTAAGATCCCACATGCCTTGCAGCCAAAAAACCAAAACATAAAGCAGAAGCAATATTGTAACAAAAATTCAATAAAGACTTTAAAAATGGTCCACATTAAAAAAATCTTAAACCTTAAAAAAAGCCCAATAGCAACCTGTTTGGTGATATTACCTCAGGTGGTGCCCAAAATTCAGGCTTTATTAATTTTTTTCCCCAAAGGAAACTCAGATTTCCCTTGAGGAAACTCTGCATAGACACAGATGCTCTGAATCTGGCAAGGTCAAAGCTCAGATCAAGCCTAGATTTCAGCAGAACTTTCCCAAACAAACCATAACCTGCCCAGAGTGTTTAACTAGTTCCAAAAGTCATCGGCTGCATTCAGTGAGTGTATTTCCATTATTAGTACATGGTGCTTAGCCCCATCTCTACCTGGCTTTCCATCCCAAGTTCACTGCAGTCTGGGAGCTCCCATGGAGGCTGGTAGAGAGCAAGTATAAATGTCACAGGCTTGAGGAGTCTAGCTACAGAGGGGATTTTTTTAATTGTAAGAAATATTCTTTAAATTTTATTTAGTTCAGTTCAGCTCAGTCGTGTCCGACTCTTTGTGACCCCATGAACCGCAGCACGCCAGGCTTCCCTGTCCATCACCAACTCCCGGAGTTTACCCAAACTCATGTCCATAGAGTCGGTGATGCCATCCAGCCATCTCATCCTCTGTCGTCCCCTTCTCCTACTGCCCTCAATCTTTCCCAGCATCAGGGTCTTTTCAAATGAATCATCTCTTCGAATCAGGTGGCTCAAGTATTGGAGTTTCAGCTTCAGCATCAGTCCTTCCAACGAACACCCAGGACTGATCTCCTTTAGGATGTACTGGTTGGATCTCCTTACAGTCCAAGGGACTCTGAGGAGTCTTCTCCAACACCGCAGGTCAAAAGCATCAATTCTTTGGTGCTCAGCTTTCTTTATAGTCCAACTCCTACATCCATACATGACCACTGGAAAAACCATAGCCTTGACTAGATGAACCTTTATTGACAAAGTAATATCTCTGCTTTTTAATATACTGTTTAGGTTGGACATAATTTTCCTTCCAAGGAGTAAGCATCTTTTAATTTCATGGCTGCAATCAGCATCTGCAGTGATTTTGGAGCCCAAAAAAGTAAAGTCAGACACTGTTCCCACTGTTTCCCCATCTATTTGCCATGAGGTGATGGGACCAGATGCTATGATCTTAGTTTTCTGAATGTTGAGCTTACAATTTTTAAAAGTTCCACACTTAGGATTTCATGTAATAACCCTTTTCCCCTCTAAATTGCCCCTCCCCCATCCCTCTCCCCACTGGTAACCACTAGTTTGTTCTCTGTGAGTCTGTAGCCTTTTTTTGTTGTTATATTCATTAGTTTGTTGTATGTTTTAGATTCCACATTATAAGTGATACCATGTAGTATGTGTCTTTCTCTCTTTGACTCATCTCACTTAGCATAATGCCCCGTGAATCCATCCATGTTGCAGCAAATGGTAAGGCTTTGTTCTTTTTTATGGCTGAGTGGTGTTCCACTATGTATCTGCACCACATCTTCTTTATCCAGTCACCTGTGACTGGACACTTAGCTTGCTCCCATACTTTGGCAATCATAAATAATGCTATTATGAACACTGGGGTGCGTGTGTCTTTTCAAAGTAGTGTTTTTGTTTTTTTCAGGTATTGTATCCAGGAGTGGAATTGCTGGGTCACATTTTTAGTTTTATTTTTAGTTTTTTGAGAAACCTCCATACTGTTTTCATGGTGGCTGCATCAATTTACATTTCCAACAATAGTGTGTTGGAAGGTTGGAAGGTTCAAAAGGGGATTTTTTTTAATTTATTTTTTTCTGCTCACCACCAAAAACCTAGTTTCCACCCATTGTTAAATGATGATCCTCTCTATCCGTGTCCCCCTCCCTGCCCTCCTCCCCTCTGGCAACCACTACTCTGTTCTCTGCATCTATGGGTTTTCACTCATATGTGGCATATAAAAACAAACAATAAATGAACAAAGCAAACAAAACAGAAACCAGCAAAAGGAGATTTTGACCTGTGTGGATTACTTTATCTTAGGGCACAAGTTTGGAGAAACTGGAGTGTACCTAAGATTAGGGTGGTGGCCAAAAAATTGATGTACGCTTAGCTTGTACCAAGCTACATTTGATGTTTTCTTGCTTTAACCTTGGTAGTCGTGTTAGGAGGTTGAGGTGGTTATTTTCAAAGCTCTCTTATAGACTAGGAAACCCAGACTGCCCTCCCCTCTGTGGAACAGACTCCTGCCTGTGGGCATAAGGAGGGTGGCAAGTGCCAGCAGTGTCGGCCGCTGCTCCCCTGTGCAGGCATTTGTGGTGGGGCTGCTTGTCTGCAGGTGGCTGCTGCATGACCTTGCATGTCCTTGGAACCCAGCCTCAAGACCTTTCTTCTTCCTGCTCAGGGTTGCCCTGTTCCTGGGAATTGTCTTGCCGATTGAAATACTCACAGGGTGTAGCTCCATCACATCCAGGAAAGTGTTTTGCATATCATTACCAATCTGGCAGCTGAAACGTCATTGGTTAATAGTTTCTGTAGGTGTGTGCATGCATATGTATCTCCATCATCTGATTTGGTCTGCCCAGTGGCAGGCATTAGGCAGAATCTGGAGACAAAACAACAAAAGAGAGAGATGGGGCAAGATATCTAGTCCCCCTCTTTGCCCTCTGGCTAGACTGTGGTTTGCTTACACTGCTTCATCTGTTACTATAGCAGTTGTTGGCATTTCATCTCCTGTAATTCTGGATTTTATAAAGTAATCACTGTTTGCTTTTGTCCCTTTAGACTGGGGATGATAACGGTAGATACACAGATCCACCTTGTTCCAAACATACTTATAGAATTTCTGACAATTGAGTATCAGTTTTCAAATTTAAATTCACTAAAGTGAAATAAATTTAAGAATTCTATCTCAACTGAACAAGGGTCCCCACTGTTGCCAGCACTGTAGTACATCACTGTCCCTAGGCATCCCCCTCTGCCCTGCCCACGTGTCTGTGAATAGTCCCCTCCTGGAGCCAGCTGGGCCCCTGCTGGGCACAGTGGAGAGTCAGCTGGTGGGGTTGTGATGAAGGAAGATCTCTGGATGCTACTTAACTACCTTTGAAGGTTTGCCTGACATGCTTCCCTCAGTGAAAGTGAGAATCTGGTTGCCATGTTGTGAGGGTCACTCTCCTCTTCAGACGTTGACTTTATGAAGGAGAGCTAGGAGTTTTCATGCCTGATAGTGTTGATGGGGCCTGAGCCAAATGGGGTTGGCCATCACCCTGGGGCTGTCCCATTTTTTTGTGTTTCTGCTTCTGAGTATCAATACCTGTTTGTATCAGGCAGACTTTGTGCTAAGTGCTTCCCATCCATCCATCTTATTTTTTCTTCCTTTCCTCACTGTGTCACTCCCCCACTTGTCACATGAAGAAGCTGCAGCTCAGGAAGTTAGGTGACTTCCTCAAGGAACAGGAAGACATGAAGTCAGGACTTGAACCCAGGTCATTCCATTCTGAGAACTTGAGCCCCTTGCTGCTATGCTCAGAGAGGCCACACCTTGAGATGACATGGCAGAAATATCTGTCAGAGGAGAATGGATAAATAAATAGCTAAATATTTATATAGAGAAATACTCTGTAAGTATGGAAATGAATTCGTGCTATAATTGTTGAATAAGTCTCTAAAATCTAAGGCTAAGGGGAAAATTTTTGCCAGCTCAGACTTACAGTGGGATACAGTTTTAAAAACATGCAATGCATTTCTGTTTGTTGTATATAAATACATTCATATGTAGTCTGTGCATAAAATATGTGTGTGTGTGCGTGTTAGTCACTCAGTCGTGTCCGACTCTGCGATTCTGTGAACTGTAGCCTGCCAGGCTCCTCTGTTCATGGGATTCTTCAGGCAAGAATACTGGAGAGGGTTGCCATTTCCTTCTCCAGAGGCGCATAAAATAAGCATGAACATAATAAGCACCAGCGTCAACAGAGGTGGGTTGAAGGCAGGCAGGGAACTTGTTTTATTTGTCAATCTGGTTGGTGGGAGTTACGGGTGTATTGTGTTCATTTTTCTTGTGTGGGCTTCCCTGGTGGCTCAGATGGTAAATAATCTGCTTGCAGTGCAGGAGACTTGGGTTTGATCCCTGAGTTGGGAAAATCCCCTGGAGAAGAGAATGGTAACCCACTCCAGTATTCTTGCCTGGAGAATCCCGTGGACAGAGGAGCCTGGCGGGCTACAGTCCATAGGGTCACAAAGAGTCGGACACGACTGAAGGACCAACACTAGCTTATTCTTCGTACTCTTTTAGGTGTTGGAAATATTTCATAATTAGGCTTTTGCTAATATTTTATATAAAAATTCAGACATATAACAAAGTTGAAGGAAATTTATGGTAAGACTCTACATGCCAACCACTTAGATTCTGCCATTACTATTTTACTGTTTTTGCTTTATCATGTCTTGGTCCATCTGTCAACCCCTCTATCCATCCATGAATTCATCTTATTTGATGTTTTGAAGAGCAAACTGCAAATATTTATTCACATTCCTCTAAATAGTTCAGTGAGTGCATCATTGGCTAGAATTCAATGTTCATGTGATTTTGACTGGGATTGCATTGCATCTATAGGTTGATTTATGGAGAACTGCCATCTTAACAATATTGAACCTTTCGATACATGACCATGATATATTTCCCCATTTATTTACCATCTTTAATTTTCTTCAGAAATACTTTATAATTTTTAGTGTACAGGTCTTGTACATCTTTGGTAACTTTATCCTTTAATATTTTATTTTTAATAGTATTATAAATGGAGTTGTTGATTTTATTTTCATTTTGACTTTTTTTTATTGCTAATCTATACAGATACAATTGACTTTTATGTATTGAACTTGTATTCTGCAACCTTGCCAAATTCACTTATTTGTGTTTTTATCCTTAAAATATATCATCCTGTAGACAGCATATAATTGTGTCTTGTATTTTTATTTATTTTGATGATCTCAGCCTTTTAAATAGAGATGCTATTCTGTTAATATTTAATGTGATAACTGATGTGGTTAGATCTGAGAATCATCATTTTATTATTTGTTTCTATTTGCTTCTCTTATTGTTCCTCTGTTTTTCTTTTTCTGTCTGTTTGGGGATATTTGAATATTTTAATGAATTCTAGTTTGACTTTTCTATAGGGTAAACTCACTTGCATTATACTTTTAGTGATAACTTCAGGGATTGCAATATATACATAACTTTTCAGTCTACTTTAAGTTCATGTATCATTTCCCACAAAATATAATGGCTTCTCTGGTGGCTCAGTAAAGAATCTACCTGTAGTGCTGGAGGTCTGGTTTCAATACCTGGGTCAGGAAGATCCCCTGGAGAAGAAAATGGCTACCTCCTCCAACATTCTTGCCTGAAGAATTCCATGGAGAGAGGAGCCTGGCGAGCTACAGTTCATGGGATCGCAAAGAGTTGAACATGACTGAGTGACTAACACACCACACACACACACACACACACACCATTTCCCATAAAATATAGATAGATAGTAGGTTCATTTAACCACCTGTGCCCTTAAAAGCTAAAGTTATTTTAGATAATTACATAGAAATATATTAAAAACTCTAGAAGACAATATTATAATTTTTGCCCTAAATAATTTTGTGTATTATAAAAAATTGAGGAAAAAGCAAAAAATAAAATAGCCTTTTGCACTTATCCAGATGTTTACTATGTCTGATGCTCTTCATTCCCTTCTGGAGGGTCTAAGTCTTTATTGGTGCTACTTCTATTCAGTATATAGAACTTCTCTTGGAAGTTTTTTGTTATGCAAACCTTCCAGCAATGAACTCCTTTTATCGGAAAATGTCTGTGTGTCATCCTCATTCTCAGAGAGTATTTTTGCTATTTATAGAATTCTGGGTTAGCAGATTTATTTTTTTCCTTCAGCACTTTAAAAGCATTTCACTCTTTTTTTGTCCTTCTTAGTTGGGAGTGAGAAGACAGCCATGCATGGCATTGTTCGGCTGTAGGGCATGTGTTGTTTTCCTTTTGCTTGTTGTGTCTGCCTTTCAACTGACACAGTATGTTGAAGCTCAGCTGACACAGTATGTTGAAGCATGAGCTTCTCGTGCTTGCCTTGTCTTGGGTTTGTTTTGTTCTTGAGTTTGTGCATTCGTGTCTTTCATCCATGTTGAGAACTTTTCAGCTTTAATTATTGAAATGATTTTTTCTTTCTCATTCTTTTACTCCTCTGCACATCAATTATGGGCTATAATTTAGATCACTTGCTATTGTCTAAACAGTTGCTTGAGGCTCTATTAATTTTTTTCCAGTCTTTACTGTCTTTACTCTTGTTCTTTTCACATTGGGTAACATCCCTTGACCTGTCTTCAAGTTCACTGAATGTTTCCTTTGTCTTTTCTATTTGGCTATTAAATTTATCTAGTGAAATGTTATTTTCAGATATTGTAATTGGATGTTTGGATGGAGAGGTGGAAAGGGCAGTTAGAAATGTGAGTCTGAAAATCAAAATAGATGTCTCTTCTGGAGATGGAAATTTAAGTCTCTGGGCAGTCACATCATAATAATTGAAGCCTTGGGGAAAATGAGATTTTCTCAGTAAAAATGCTGAGAAGAAAAGAGGGCTTGTGACTGAGTCCTGAAGGACTCCAACATTTGATAAATAACAGAGGAGAATCTTCAGAAGAGCAGCCAGAGAAACAGCAGAGAAAATGTGAGAATGTGACATTACACAAGCCAAGAAAAGAGACAGAAAACAAGAGTCAACAGAGGTGAATGCTGCTGAGAAATCAGGCCAGGAAATGGAAATCACCCTTTGCATTTTATATCTGGAAGTCATTGGTGACTTTAATAAGATGATTAATTGACTCCTAGGGATAAAAGCTAGATTGAAGGGACTTGGGGGTGTGATGCATATTAGTTAGCGATTCAAAGGGTATCTTCATGTGGCAGAAACCTCAAAGAACACTGACCTCACCAAGACAGGAATAGATTCAGGGAAAGGCAAGAAATTCCACAGGAAGGTATCTGTCTGGTGAATCAAGGATATCAGAGCATCAAGGATTGTATGATTCCCTTGGCGTTTCCCTCATTATCACAGGATGATTGCTGCAGTGGTGGCCATCACATCTGCATTCCATGCAGAAGAAAGGAAGGGAAGAGAGAGGGGCAAAAAAATTATGTGCACCCGAGTCTACCCCACTTTAGGGATTTCTCCCAGAAGCATCAATCAACACCTTTTGATTAATGTTCAGTGGCCAAACTGTTCTAATGCTCAAATTCCCATAGTGAGTAGGGAATTGTAGGTGTTTAACTGGACATACTGCCAGTCTCCTCACCTCAAATCAGAGTTTTCTTGATGAGGAAGAAATGGAAGATGGATACTGGGTTAGCAACTAGCAGCATCTGCCACCTATGATTTGATGAATGTAGGAGACCTGGGGTATCAGGAGAATTCTTTTCCCTAAAGCTAAAGGAGCCTGTATGTGTTTAAATGCTGAAACAAAGTTCAAAGTCCTGGTGGTTTGATTTCCCAGGGCCTGAAAGAACTTCCTATGTATCTTGTAGGTTTCTGAGACACAATTGGGTGTCCTTCTTACCTTTACCACTCATTTATTTGAATTTTTTTTTCTTTCTAAAAATATTTATTTATTTATTTATTTGGCTGTGCTGGGTCTTAGTTGTATCATGCAGGATCTCTAGTTGTGGCATGTGGGATCTAGTTCCCTGAGCAGGGATCAAACTTGGGGCCCTAGCTGCTCCCACTCCACCCCACACTGGGAGCGCAGAGTCTCAGCCACTAGACCACCAGGGAAGTTTCCTAAAACTCACTTTAGGGTGGCTGAGAATTTTATTTTAAAAAATAAGTAATTGTGTGTACAGTTTGTCTGATCCATGTGATTTGTTAATGTGAAGCTGGTTCAGTTTGCTCTTTCATCGTTTTGTAGTTGCCTGCCAATGACGTGGACAGTAAATCATTATAGAGAGATTCAAACGGGAGGTACTAAAGAGAGATGCAGACTGCACTCTTTGATCCTTTCATGCTGTTTGGTGGAGTATTGTTTGGTGCCAACTTCATCGGATTCCCAATAAAAGTGTAGTGTACTGTTCATTTCTCTGTTGCTTCAGTAAAAAATTAAAAGATGGTCTCTACTTCTGTTATGGTAAGACTGACTACCATTCGCTGTCATTTAGATACATTTCATAAAGCCAGGATGAAGAAAGATAATGAATTATGTAATGGTATGACCTATAATCCACAATTTTAAGGTTAAATGGATGTTTAATTGCATTTCTTCCTACCTGAGTGATCTAAGTCCACAAAACTTTTTGCAGGAAGTTCACCAGCCACTCCTCCAAGTTCTCGGAGTATTTTATTCACACTTCTGATCAAGCCTTTATCCCAGAACATCGCAATTAACTGAATTTGTGTCAGTGTCTATGCTTATGCACTTCTGCGGTCGGGGACTGCTGATTTGGCAGTCTGTGTTTCTGGCAAGGACCGGCAGCCTGTTAAAGCTCATGAAATCTCCCTTGAGTTGAATTAAATTTGAAATTCAGAATAAGAAAACTTGCCACTTACCTCCAGGGTCCCAAGTAATGATTTTTCTTCACTGACGACAATGCAGTTGCACCTGCTACTTCATAAATCCATGGGCAGTTTCCCTATAAATGGGAAATCAAACATCCTTCCCAGGATGCTTACCCTGGTGGGTTTAGCTGAAGGAGCTTTCTGCCTGCCCTTGGGGTTGGGATGTTAGGATCAATGTTCAGCGATGTTATTTCAGAAGGAAAAAATAGAAATAAAGATGCCCTTTTTGCATCGGTGAGGATCACAGTTGTAGATACTTTATACACAGTATGTGAAATCCTGATTGGGTTAAATGGCAGGTGAAAAGTAAAATGGTCCTGCTTGTCCTGTTACAGATTTGCAGCGATCTTGATTGTGACCTGAGGAAGCAGGAAAGAATATGAGGAGAGTGGACTGAGTGTTGGTAAAGACCTGGTCCTCTTCTGTCTGCTCGTCTCCCACCACGTTTCAACTGCTTACACCTTCTCTTGGTTCCCAGAAACCACCATGTCTACTTCCAGTTCAGAGAATTTTTAAAAATAAAGTCAACCATTTTAATTTTTTAATATCTCTTTTTATTTGTTTATTCTGGCAGTGACATGTGGGATCTTAGTTCCCTAAGCAGGGATTGAACCCCAGCCCCCTGCATTGGGAGCATGAAATCTTAACCATTGGAGCACTAGGGAAGTCCCAGGGCATTTTCTTTGTTCCCTATGCCTGGAATGTTTCTCCATGGTGAACAGGGCTGGCCCCTCCCCACCTTCTTATCTCGAATACCCCTTTTAAAAATTTGTTTATTTTTTGGTCTCACCTCTTGACTTGCGGCATCTTAGTTCCCTGAGCAGGGTTGGAATCCATCCCCTGCAGTGGAATCCCAGATTCTTAATTACTGGACCACTCGGGAAGTCCCATCCATGCTCCTGTTTTCTAGCCTCTTTTCTTCCTCGTGCTTATCATGTCGTGAAATAAGCCAAACTTATTTGTGCACTCATTTCTTGTCTGTTTCTCCCACACTGGCATGTTGGCTTCATGTAGGACATGTGCCTGGCTTGTAGCTGGGGCTCAGTAAATGGGGAACAAACACACTTTGACATCCCAGATACAGCAGTTAGCTTATGAGGGTGGATACCTGTTACGGACCTGATTGTGTCCCCACCAAACTCATGTTGAAGTCTTAACCACTACCCCCATCTGATTGTATTTAGAGACAGAGTCTTTCAAGAGGTCAGATGAGGTCGTTAGCACAGACCCTAATCTGATATGACTGGTGTCTTTACGAGAGGAGGAGGTGAGGACACCAGATGTACATACAAGAAAAAGCCATGTGAGGACACAGAGAAGCTGGCCATTGACAAGATGAGAGGTCTCTGAATAAATCATCCCAGGTGGCATCTAGATCTTGGACTTTGAAATATCTAGATTTTCCGGAACTCTGAAAAACACATTTCTGTTGTTTAAGCCCCCTAGTCTGATACTTTATTATGGTACCCCTCGAAAACAGATTCAGTGCCCTATACTGTGTGTGCTCAGTTGCTCGTTTGTGTCTGACTCTGTGACCCCATGGACTGTAGCCTGCCAGGCTCCTCTGTCCATGGAATTTTCCAGGCAAGAGTACTGGAGAGGGTTGCCATTTTCTACTCCAGGGATCTTCCTGACCGAGGGATCAAACCTGCGTCTCTTGCATCTCCTGCTTCGGCAGGCAGATTCTTTACCACTGCACCACCTGGGAAACCCCCAGTGCTCTACAATGGAAAACAAATAAATTTTAATACAGTTAGCTGGAGATTAAGAAGTTTCTCACAGTCTCTGATTCTCATTCTCTCCCTCATGACTCTTGTGTTTTCCATTCTGTTTCATGATCATTTTGAGATCTTCAAGACCACAAATTTTTATCTTCGGGTTGGATTGATTTATTGAGGCCACTGCTTGATCCACCAGGATCTTGCTCTGAACCGTGGGTGTGAAGAACATTGTTAGGGCAAAAGAAAAGGTCTTAGCGAGACCTTCTTATTCCCCAGTGTCCTCTCCCTGGAGCCTCATCTTTCTTAGATCAGGGATGATGTTTCTATCTAAATTCTCCTGGGACACAGGAAATTCTTCAGGATTCTACAGGATTCTCATGAGAATTTGCAGAGAGGTGAAGCTCTCAGCTCACTCTCAAACACATTTCTTTCCTCGTGTCGATGTAGAAGGTGGCTGATTTTAACCAGTAAATTAGTCCCTTGAGTCCTAGATGTTTCCTGCCAGGGTTCAACTTGAAATAGAGAAACTCATGGACGGAGACCTCCTTTGGGGTTTCTCCGGGGTTTCAGCCAAGCCGTTCTAATGCCTCTTCCATTCCAGAACCCCCCTCCCCCCATGCTGCTCTCTTTCTGGCATGTCAGGGTGTCTTTACTCCTGCTTGGCTGTGTTGGCCCATTTGTCTCCCTCTGGGCTCACTGGCTAATTGCAGTTATGTGCTGTTCAAGAAAATGGAGAGCAAAAAAGAGACCATTTGTGGCTCAAGTGAGAAATGAGAAAGAGTGGCTATTTCCAACTGCCTACAGAAAAAAAAATCCTTCAGTTTTGGTGGTTTCGTGTTGCATGTCGAGAGTTAAATTTCATTTTGTAACAGGACTGGATTGCACAGCTGAACTCCATAAGATCAGATATAACATTTCCATCACTGAGCAGGTTAATAAAGTCCCTAATAGGATTTGCTGACCATAAGAATGGCAGACCAAGCGGCAGAAAGGTTTTATTTATTTGCCATCTGTATGTAAATTTTGCTATTATGGAAATTGTGTCAGAAATTGGACTGCAACTGGATGGCACACAATGTGCTGTAATATTTGAGCTAAGATACACAAAAAAGGCCACCTCTGTGTGGGTATGCGCGTATGAATAATCCAGCTCATTGTTGCTTTCTCTAAGAAACTCAGTCTCAGACTCTGAATCTAATCTGTGATCACCATGGACGGGTTTATTTAAATATGCAACAGTCAAAGACTAGGAGATGGGGGGAGTTTTCACAGGAGAAGGAGTACCTTGCCTTGCCTTATTATTCAATCTCAGAATCCAGTGCCAATCCTTCTTTTTGTGACTCCCCAGGTGACTATAAAGAGACCATTTCACTGCTAGAGGACGAATATTTCTGGAGTTAATTATAGCTAGTCAAGGAAGAGAGGAACACCTCTTTGCTTTTATCCTGAAAGAAACTCAACTGACATAAAGCAATTAAATTGGTACTCAGGAATGTGGATGTCAGCTCTGTTACATAATCAGTGACCTGGGGTGGGTGAGCAGGCAGTGGCTGCCTTTAAGGTGCATACATCACGTTCTGTCACACCTGGTTTCAGAGTCTGACTGGCCAGTGCCTCTTGTTCCTATAGTAACGTTGGAGTCCGGAGAAAGTGGTTAGAATCTTTGGTTAGACGCACACATGAATTCACTCGCCTTCCATGGTCCCATGAGTTCTTAATTTTGTTGTTTCACTTTCTCCAAAGTGACCAGATTTTGGAATGACTTTTCCCTTTAAACTCCTCTTGGATACACCTAAACTCAGTCTGCATCTTATACTTTGGGAACCACAAATGCAGGGGAAAAATTATTTCAGGCTACCCCCTGAGATGAGTATAGATTTTCAAGTACCAAACATAGGTGCTTGGTAGCATTAAGTTTGGGCTTTCCTGGTGACTCAGTGGTAAAGAATCTGCCTGCCAACGCAGGATATTCGAGAGATGTGGGTTCTGTTCCTTGGTCGGGAAGATCCCCTGGAGGAGGAAATGGCAACCCATTCCAGTATTCTTGCTTGGAAAATCCTATGGACAAAGGAGCCTGATGGGCTACAGTCCGTAGGGTCGCAAAGAATCAGACACGACTGAGTGACTGAGAACAATGTTGAGTTTACCCGGTGAGAGTGGATTCCTTCTGCATCCTGTTTCTATCGTGATTCAGTCAAAGAGAGAGTCTCTGTTTGATGCCCCAGAGTCCCTTGCATCTCTAACCACTTGCTCATCTCCTTTATGGCTGACTTTGATTTTGTTTTGAACAGTGCGAGCCCACAACCCAGGTTGGGAGCCTTCAGTAGGCAGCAGTGGCTGGCTAGAATTCAATAATGTTGTTTTTATTGTATTTATTTTAGATATTTCTTCTCTTTATGGAAAGTGATACTGTTTTTTTCCATTTAAGTGCTGATACATTGCTTCTTTCCCAGATAAATTTGTATAAAGGCAGTGAGAAGTTTTAAAAGAAAATGTTAAGTAAGAATTAATACAGATGGTACTTTAGCAAGAGAGTGTGGCATACTGTGGGGATGCCTGCAGACTGGGGAAGTTGGTTGATAACTTGTTTCTTTGGGAGTAACTGAAATGTAACTGAGTTTTAACCAATAAGTTCGTCTCTTGGGTTCTAGATGTTTCCTGCCAGGGTTCAGTTTGAATAGGAAAACACATGGGAGGAGATCTCCTTTGGGGTTTCTTGGGGGGTTTCAGCCAAGCCTTTCTAATGCCTTTCCCATTTCAGAAGCCCCTGGCTTCAGAAGTTGGCTCTGAGGTGGACATTTACACTCCCCTCACTTGGCAACTCTTCACCAGTGGCCAGCTGACTGGAACATGGGCTATTTACACTCTTCCTATCTCAGCTGTCTCCCTTCTAAAACGGCGGGATGATACCACTTCTTATAGGCCGTGTGATGAGTCTGGAGGGAGTCACCTGCAGAGGCGAATTGCCCAGGTTGAGGGAGGTGTTCTAAGAGGGTGAATGTATCCCCTGCCTCTTCTGAGGGCTGAGACTGATCTGGGATGTCCATCACAGAGCAGGGAAGCTGAGTGGTCCACACAGAGAAATTAGGATCACTTGGCACAGGCCCCAGGGAGCTGAACTGATGCTTGTAGTCACACCTATGCTTAAAATGTAGGTGTCAAGATCATCTGAAAGCAGAATTTATGTAAATAAGTGCATTTATGCTGTGGGAGAGGGGAGAATAAGACTGAGTGACCAGCTTTTTAAGTCATCAGAAAATCTGTCTCTTGAAATTTCTCCCAGTGTGCTCTGGGGACCACCGGCAACAGAATGCCTTGGAGGAGGCTGCTAAAATCTGATCCCTGGGCCATATCCAGACCCTCTGTGTGGGAATTACTACAAGTGGTCAAAGTGCTGCTGCCCACAAAATCTGATCTGCTGTCTGTGTGCCTCAGCTGGGAAGCACCTGTGCAGGTGTGTAGGTGGGATGTGAGGGTTGTCCTTCTAGAGGGCATGCCTACTTCAGACTGATGGGAACACCCCTGAGGGTACAAAATAAAGAGAGTTCTCAGAGGTGGGCTGACTCAGGAGGGGGCTTACCCTGGAGATCAAGAGGCCACTGAAACAAAGGGAGAGCCCCAGAGGAAGCCCAGGTCATAGGTCAAGAGAATTTAGGAGGTAGATTTGAGTTGGGGAGAAAGCAGAGGTGACATAGAGTTTGGATAGGGAGATCATACCTAAGAAGGCCTTGAGAACTGAGCAAGGAGTAAGGTCACTCCTCAGGTGGATCCGTGCCTTAGTTTCCCCTTCTATAAATTGAGGATAACACCTACTTCACAAGACTACTGTGAGGAATAAATTAATATACAAAAGTAGCTTGGAACAGGGTCTGACACATAGCTCTAATGATTATTTTTTCCTTGTTATAATTTTTTTCCACTTATGTAGGCCCTAGTATATCTCAGGGGACATCATGAACATGCTTAAAGGATCCTCATTGACTTGGATAGACCCCTTAGGGATGTAGAAGGAATACTTTTCTCTAATAAGCATCTCTTCTGCATATGCCTACAGTCCTAGCTCCTTGCTTTGGGTTCTGACTAACAGCCATTCATTAAGTACCTTCTAATCTGGTGTTTTAGAAGTTACCAAGAGATCCTAGATGGGGTGCTCACCCACAAAGATCTCAAAATTCTTTGGGGGATGAAATGCACACATACAAACTGACAAAGCTGGATGTGATGGGTGTTTCAGGAATGTTTTGAAATGTAGGTCGTTAGGGAGTCTGGAAAAGGAGGTGTCACTTGATCTTGGCTGTCACAGTTTGGATAAATGAGAGTATGAGGAGAAGAGGGGGAATGGTATTCTTGATCCAGTACAGATGGCAACACTGAGTATGGAGTGGTGGGTAGCCCAGTTGGGAGTGATGTTGCTGTTGTGATCAGGAGACTGATGAGATTTATACTGTGATTAAGCAGGATATGGAAGGTGGATGGACTGCAAGGAGATCAAGTCAGTCCATCCTAAAGGGAATCAACCCTGAATATTCACTGGAAGGACTGATACTAAAGCTGAAGCTCCAATACTCTGGCCACCTGATGTGAAGAGCTGATTCACTGGAAAAGACCTTGGTGCTAGGAAAGACTGAAGGCAGGAAGAGAAGGGGGCAACAGAGGATGAGATAGTTATATAGTATCGCCGACTCAATGGACATGAATTTGAGCAAACTCTGGGAGCTAGTGGATGACAGAGGAGCCTGGCATGCTGCAGTCCATGGGGTCACAGAGTGTTGGACACAACTTAGGGACTGAGCAACATCAGAACGTATGGGTAGCTCCCTTCTTTCAGCTTTCACTCATTTCAGGAAGCCATGTGATATCGTGGGGAAGTGTGGACTAATAAGCAAGGAAGACTGGTTCAAATTCCTGTTTAGAAAAAATGCAACCCTTGATCTTAGCTCATTTTGGATTTTTGACTTCCAACATGATGGAGTTTGTGTTGTTTCAAGCTACTAACTTTATGGCAGTTTATTACAGCAGCAACTGGAAACTAATACAGTGCCTTAGCCAATTAGTTAGGAAAGAGGTGGCAGGAACTTCTCTGGTGGTCCAGTGGTTAAGACTCTGTGTTTCCAATGCAGGGTACTCGGGTTCAACCCTTGGTTGGAGAACTAAATCCCAAATGCTGCAACTAAAGATCCTATGTGCCACAACTGAGACCTGGGGTAGCCAAATAAATTTAAAGAAAAAAGGAGGAGATGGCACATGGCTTTGTGAGTGAGCAGAGCCCATTATGAAAGGGGGGACGAACTGGTCACCATGTGAAGGAAAAGCTCAACAGATGACTTTCCATCGTGAATGAAGCAAACACACTCCCTAGGTGAAGCCATACTGAGAGAAACACGTGTAATTTGGGGGTTTGAGTGACGAGGGTTTTCCAGGTCACAATATCATATAAAAGACAGAAGTTCTGCATGCCTGTTTTGTTCCTTAACTTTTTTTTTTTTCCTGATTGAGGATTTATCTTCCACTTGTAAAGAAGCACTTGCCAGGGGACAGAAAAAAATGAAGATAGGTGAATAGGTGTGTTCGT
Source organism: Muntiacus reevesi (assembly GCF_963930625.1). NCBI lineage: Eukaryota > Metazoa > Chordata > Mammalia > Artiodactyla > Cervidae > Muntiacus > Muntiacus reevesi. Next base: position 22,874,296 of record NC_089261.1, read on the forward strand.
TGCCTAGGGCAGCCACAACCAAATCACTGCAAACTTGGTGGCTTAAACTAGTAGCAGGAATGTCTTCTCTCTTAGTTCTCAGGGCCGGAAGGCTGAAGTCAAGGTGTGGGCGGGGTAGTTCCTTCCGGATAGTCAGGGGAGAGTCTGTTTCAGGCCTCTCCCGGCTTTTGGTGGTAGCAGGCGATGCTAGGCGCTCCTTGGCTCATGGCTACACTGGTTCGGTCTCTGCCTCTGTCTTCACGTGGTCTTCCCTTCTGCAGACTGTCTGGGTCTTCTCCTTTTCTGTCTCTGATGAGAACACATGTCTTTGGGTTTAGGGCCTGACTTCATCCAGGATGATGTCGTCTCGAGATCCTCATCAAATTACTTTATCCAGATAAGGTCACGTGCAAAACTTCTGTGGGTACGCATCTTTGGGGAGCCAGGCTTCCACTCACAACAGTGGGTGGGGAACTCAGCCTGTCCTTCCAGGCACCAAAGGGATCAGTGGGTTGATCCCCCAGCCTGGCTCTTGCCCTCAGATGCAGTCTTGGATCTTCCTTTTCTCTGCCTGTATCACAGAGGGCTGACCCTGCGGGTCCCAGCTTCCCCTCAGCTGCCTGCAGCCAGTTGGGGGCGCTGGTTGAAGACTGGAGGGCCGGGGGAAGGAGTAGCTGGGGTATTCCACCGCCGTCCTCTCTGCCCTGGGCAGCTATGGTGTCTTTGGTAGCAGCTGCACTTCTGATTGATGAGCCCTCTGTGATTCTATCATCTTCAAGTGACTCCTCTTGGCTCTGGGGCCATGACTTCTTCCTTCCATCCTTCTAGCCTAAGGGACTCGCAGCTTCCTATTGCACTAATCTTTTTCTAAAATTTTTCATTTTATATTGGAGTATCAGTTAAGTCTCTTAGTCATGTCCAATTCTTTGCGACCCCATGGACTGTAGCATGCCAGACTTCCCCGTACATCACCAACTCCTGGAGCTTGCTCAAACTCACGCCCATTGAGTTGGTGATACTATCCAACTGTCTCATCCTCTGTTGTCCCCTTCTTCTGCCTTCAATCTTTACCAGCATCAGGGTCTTTTCCAGTGAGTCAGTTCTTCACATTAGGTGGACTAAGTGTTGGAGCTTCAGCTTTAGCATCAGTCCTTACAATGAATATTCAGGACTGATTCCCTTTAAGCTGGACTGGTTTGATCCCCTTGCAGTCCAAGGCACTCTCAAGAGTCTCTTCCAACACCACAGTTCAAAAGCATCAATTCTTTCGTGCCCAGCTTTCTTTATAGTCCAACTCTCACATCCATACATGACTACTGGAAAAACCATAGCTTTGACTAGATGGACTTTTGTCAGCAAAGTAATGTCTCTGCTTTTTAATATGTTGTCTAGGTTGGTCATAGCTTTTCTTCCAAGGTGCAAGCGTCTTTTAATTTCATGGCTGCAGTCACCATCTGCAGTAATTTTGGAGCCCAAGGAAATAAAGTCTCTCACTGTTTCCATTATTTCCCCATCTATTTGCTGTGAAGTGATGGAACCGGATGCCATGATCTTAGTTTTTTGAATGTTGAGTTTTAAGCCAACTTTTTCACTCTCCTCTTTCACTTTCATCAGGAGGTTCTGATGAACAGTGTTGTGTCAGTTTCAAGTATGCAGTAAAGGGTATTTTTTTCAAATTCTTTTACCCATTTAGGTTATTACAGAGAATTGAGTAGAGTTTCCTGTTCTAGACAGTAGATCCCTGTTGGTTATCTATTTATTTATTTAAAAAAAGTTTTTACTGGAGTATAGTTGATTTACCATGTCGTGTTAATGTAAGGTGTGCAGCAGAGTGAATCAGTCACACATATACATGTATCCACTCTTTTTACTTTTAGGCCATTCACGGAGTGCTCAGTGGCGTTCTCTGTGCTACACAGTAGGTTCTTACTAGTTACCTATTTTATATACAGTAGGTGGGCTGCCGTCTATGGGGTCGCACAGAGTCGGACACGACTGAAGCGACTTAGCAGCAGCAGCAGCAGCAGCAGCAGTGTGTATATGGGCTTCCCTGGTGGCTCCTTGGTAAAAGAATCTGCCTGGAATGCAGGAGACATGGATTCGATCTCCGGGTCAAGAAGATCCTCTGGAGAAGTAAATGGGAACCCACTCCAGTATTCTTGCCTGGGAAATCCCATGGACAGAGGAGCTGAAGGGGTATAGTCCATGGGGCCGCGAGAGTCAGACACGACTTAGCGACTAAACCACCACCACCAGCAGTGTGTATAGAGCAGTGTGTACATGCCAATCCCAAACCTGTGCTAATCTTGATTGAAGCTCTCAGATAATTCCCTGAATTAAACTCCCTCTGCTTTTATGTACGTGTGTGTGTCGTATGTATGTATGTCTTTGTTTCACTTGTTTAGTCTCCTGTTCTTGTTTGTGTGGCATTAAAGAAACACTTCTCCTTCCTACAAAAGAACTGTTACATAGAAAGTCATTTATAGCTAAGGTCCTGATTCTAGAGGCTAAAGAGTTACAGTAGTTCACCCTTCTGTTGGTTCTATTTCCAAACTATAGTCTGAAATTGTCTACTTCTTTCCACCTCAAATTCCACTGCCCCCATGCATACCACCATCCCCTCTGACGTGGAGAGTATTGCAATATCCTGTCCTAACTGGCCTCCCAGTCTCCTCTCTTGCCCCACACATCTGTTTTCCCCATAGCAACCAGAGTGGCCTTCAACACGTGCCAGTCATCCACACCTCCTGCTTTGATGGCTTTGCACTGCACTGAGAATAAGCAGGCGGACCTGGAGGGCCTCATGTGATATGATGTGGCTCGTGTCCAGATGGCTGTGTCCACCCCTCCCTCCCACCTACATTTCCTCTGTTCTAAATGCTCTGGTCTCTTGACAAGATTGTTATTGGCTCAAGAGATATGGAGAGAGGGACTCCCTGGCAGTCCAGTGGTTAAGACTTTGTCTTCCAATACAGGAAGTGTGGGTTTGATCCCTGGTCAGGAGCTAAGATCCCTCATGCCTTGCAGCCAAAA